>NC_081414.1:776788647-778068647 GCF_030272615.1 Cryptomeria japonica
AGAGATGACCTACTAAAATTGGTCTTAGGTTATGGTATAAATGTAAGCTCTTAATTGTAAGATCGAATGTGGAATGCGAAGAAGGTTTTCTGTGAAGGTATATGCAAGATTAAGTAGGGCTATACACGCAGACATCATTTTAAAGGTGAAGCTAGGTTTTTGTGAAAGCATATCAGAACTACACTGGTACTGAATCCAGCATATGAAGATGCTATTTTGAGCAGTACATTCTTATTGGATTTAACCATCCAATTGTAGTCAGTGTGACTCCCATTTGTGTTTGAGCAGTGAGCTCTAGGCGCTTGGCCTTTGTGCATGTGCAGACCCCATTTATGTACACTTACTATCTGCAGTAGTATCATCTGATTGTGGGTAAGGTTTCCCAATGTGGTTTTTCCCCTTACAGGGTTTCCACGTACAAATATTGGTGTTATGTATTGTGGATAACTTGGTCTTTTAGTTTCATGCATTAATCTTTATCGGTATTGCCTTTATCTATTAAATTTGTCCACTAGTATAATAGGTTGTCTCACCAATATTAAGCAGTAATTGATTAAGTTGCTTTTGGTTTAAAATTATTAGACAACTAATTCACCCCCCCCCCTCTCAATTGTCCTCGGGACCTAACAACATATAGCTGCCACAAGGATGAATCTCATATATATCAAAATCATAAGTGTCATGATACAATGATGTCAAAATCATATGGCTACAATCACTCGAAGGTGTCATCATACAAAATGGTACAAAAAAACTAATACATAGGGAGCCCTCTAAGGCTATGATAAACTCCCTCCCTCGGAGTTGCCTAGCCTCGACGGAGTCTGAGCCCTAGAAGGACCTACCTCAGGATCATCTCTCCTGTGTCCTTTGCTGCTTTCCTTCCTGCCCTTAGTGTTGTCTCAGCCTCCATATAGCATTGAATATCCTGATCCCTCTCTTGCTCAGTGTCCCTCAACTATCTCCTGAGTCTAGTTGTATCCCTCTCTAGATCCTGGATCTCATTTGCCTGTCCCTAGCAGATCTCCCTTGAGGATAGTAGCTCATCCTCTTCCTCTCTCCCCTCACCTTGTCCCTATGGCTGCTCTTGTGGCTACACATGTCCAGCCCTCATCTTCATTCCTAGATCCTGGAACACTCATCTCAATGCATCCCTATCTCCGTCTCGATCGTAGGGTACTAACTCCCCATCGATCAGTATCCTCATAATCCTATACACATCCTCTAAGGTGACTGTCATCTCACCCATCGGCAAATGGAATGTGCATGTCTCAGAATGCCATCTCTCAGCCAGCGCAGTCAGCAACCCCAGGTTCGCCCGAAACTCAGGCACATACAAAATGAATCATAGACCCATATCCTCAATCATGGCTCTGTCCTCAAATGTTAGCTCTGGTCGTAACCTGTGAGTCGATGGGAATATCTCGCGTGACTCTAGCATAGGTAAGTACTCCTACAGTCAAGCAAGTCAATCATGTCAGTCAGAGTGGCATTCATTGTTCATCACAAAATGTTGCTTATTATCCAAAGTGCTTATGATACTCTATCAAAGTGACACTCCCTGTTCATCACAAAGTGTTGCTTCTATTCTAGTGACACTCACTGTTCATCACAAAGTGTTTCTACTTATCCTATTGGTACTCCCTGTTCATCACAAAGTACTACATGTTTTGCACTCCCTATTCATCACAAAGTGCTACTCATATTTGCACTCCCTGTTCATCACAAAGTGTTATTCTTTTTAGTACTCCCTGTTCATCACAAAGTACTGTGTCTTGGTATTCCCTGTTCATCACAAAGTGCCTTGATCTATTCTATCCTACGACCTCTTCTTGAGTGTATCCTCTTGAGTAGTTTCCTAATTGGCAACGTATGTTCTATCACAAAATTATAATTCCTAGCCCTATCTGCTATCCTAGTCTTCCCTAGAGGACTTGCTTGAGTGTATCCTCTCAGCAGCTTATCCAATCAACAGCGTACATTCATCATAGAACTGTCGATTTGACCTAGAAGATACAAGCACGCCTTAATGACATAAACGCACTTACAGACTGCACAAATGCACCTGCTCTACATAGACGCGCCTGAAATACACAGACGTGCCTCTGCTCTACACAGGCGTGCCCACATAACATAAACGCACCTGCACAATGTAGACGCGCTTGCACTTTGCACAGACACTTTTTTTGGCACAGATGCGCTTGGCACAAACACAGACGCGCCTAGCCAACCTAGACGCACCTAGCACCAATGCAGATGTGCCTCGACATTTTTTGACATTTCTTAAAATCGCATTTATTGCACTACCTAAGATGCATTAATGACAACATTTATTATATCAAAGTACAAGGAGGTTTTGAGGTACTTACCGACTCTCCTGCATCTGCTAGCCTTTGATATCGGTGAACGTAATCGAATCTATGCACCAATGCCATCGTTGGTGACTACTCTCTGGTATCTCTGCACTCTGATCTCTTAGGTGTGTGGATGACAATGAGGATGTTTTCCCTCGTAGTCTATCTTATAGACTACCCTAGCCCTAGTCTCCCGAGTCAGTCTTCATTATCCTATGACTTTGTCACTCTATCCTATCTTGTTAGTCCATTCTAGCCTTTCTTTCTTATCAAGAGATTGTCTGTGATCTTTTCTAGACATTTTCATCCAATCTCTCGAGGGGGCATATCATTCCCATCTTGGGGCAACTTTGTATCAGTTCATCTTATCTTCTTTGAAACAACGCGACAAGCTGCATTGTCTCAAAGAGGGGCAAAATGTAGACACCTAAAATTGTCATGTCTAATTAAATAAATATCTTTATTTATTTAATTAATTCATTTATTCTCTTCTACCCTTATTTCTCATTTAAATAAATACATTTATTTATTTAAATTATCCTTTTCCTAAATTAAATAAATACTTTTATTTATTTAATTATCCCACTTCTTCTATTAATTGAATGAATCTTTATTTATTTAATTAATTCATTAACCTTTTCTACCTATGACACATGTCATTCATCTCTTAATTCATACACCACCTACCCTCTCATTATTTTCTTATTTTCTCTACCTACCCTCTAATCTTAGCTGACCATTTATCTTTTACACCTATCAATCTTATCCCTCCATTTCTTATAGTGTCTTCTATATAAGGAGATGCTTCCTTCATTATCAACCCTAATGAATCTATGCTAATTACTTGATCAATTGACTATACTACACCTTTGCACTTTCATATGCGATCCAACTTGCAACCACATTTCCGTTCTTTGTTGAGCTCTTATGCACACATAAAATCTGAGAGCAAATATATCAAGCAAGATCAATGGAGATAGAAAGAATGGAGATTCAAACCCTATTGGACATGTGATGGTATAATCTTTGTGATTTCATTTGATTTGCATTGTCTTAGGTAATCTTCATATGTTATGGTGGATCTTTGTTGTTGCTAGGCTAGGGTTTTGTGGTTGAATCTATTTAGTCTTTCAATATTGTTGTTTCCATTTTCACCATATACATTAATATTTTAAATATATTAATAAAATAACCATCTCAATCCTCTTATATATGTGTATATAACATCAGATTCCTATTACTTCTATTTAAAATATTAAAAAACATACTACCTTTTGCCTTAGTTTCAATGATGGACATATGGACCAAATCAAGATTTAAAAGCATCATTATTTTCTTTGAAGTCTATTCCTTGAGTGAACATCTAAATGATGCTATATTTGAATAGAAAATGATAACCTTTCAAATAAAAAGTAAAAAAATATGTCTAAATATATTGGTATAATTTTTTCCTATTCTATTAAATAAAGTCAAGTAATTTTACAATGGAGTGGAAAATCATGATTCAAATTGACTCTTATACGCCATTCATTTTCTTTACTCGGTCCTATAGGTGATTTTTCAATAATGGATTTGCAATGTTTCATTATAAATGATATCATTGATTGTGGAAGACCAGAATTACATAATCCTATCATTTAGAAGGTGGTGTAAAACAACTTGAAATGTCTTGAAAATATTGACAAATAATTAAAGTTATAAAAGTGAGCATGAATATATGATCCTTGTGAAGTGATTCGTCTAAAATATACATTTCTCTTCCCTCA
The DNA here is from genome assembly GCF_030272615.1 of Cryptomeria japonica. Classification (NCBI taxonomy): domain Eukaryota; kingdom Viridiplantae; phylum Streptophyta; class Pinopsida; order Cupressales; family Cupressaceae; genus Cryptomeria; species Cryptomeria japonica. The sequence continues at coordinate 776,792,768 of NC_081414.1, forward strand.
TACTTTTAAATTTATTCTAATTTGAAAACAAATGTTTAGAGTAGTGGTGTTATGAATCCCCAATCACTATATAATATATTAAACTAACTAATTTGATTTTTTTGATAATGTTTATAATCTTGAAAACACACATTTAATGTGAATTGTTGAATAAATTCATTGGAAGTAGTGTCATAATATTCACTAATTCCATTTTTACTCAACATATAAAGATTGGAACGGCTCAAGTAGTGCCCTTTATCCCACGTAAACGAACTGAAAACTTTGACAATTTTTAGTTAAGAATTTCAAAGTCGACGTCTAAGAGAAAATGGAAGTAGAATCCACTTTCATCCGTAGGCATAAGACGAAACTGAGCTATTTGAAAGAACACGTTCCTCCCATTTTCCACAATTTGGGTGCACATCCTTGTGCATTTATGATTACCAATTAGCTTCACCAGCGTAGGCTAGACGCTGAAGATGATAACTCTACTTTCATCTTCATCCGTTGGCAGAAGACGAAACTGAGTTATTTGAGAGAGCACGTTCCTCCCATTTTCATCCGTTGTCATACTCATGAGCTTCAACAGCGTAGCGCGAACGCTATAGAAAAACTCATGGCTCAAGTAGTGCCCTTTATCCCACGTTAACGAACTGAAAACTTTGACATTTTTGAGCTAATAATTCCAAAGTCGACGTCTAAGAGAAAATAGAACTGGAGCCCTCTTTCATCCGCTGGCCAAAGACGAAACTGAGCTATTTGAAAGAGTTGGTTCCTCCCATTTGTGATTACTAATTAGCCTCACCAGCGTAGCCCAAACGCTATAGATGATAGCTCCAATTTTTTTTACAATGAATAAATATTCTACTTGAATATCCCAGGCTAGTTGACATCTGAGGCTAATTGTTGAATACTGCAGGTAAGTCAAGTCTTTCGTGTCGGTCGAGATAAGTCGGGCAGAAGACTTGGATACAATTCAATCCGAGTGGAAAATATTTTGGATGCTTTGAGCACGGAACGATAAGATTAAGATTGTCGCGCTGAACTGTATTTCGTTTTATGTTTTCTATCTTGTTTCATTAAAAGTTTTAGTTTAAATATAAAATATATTTTAACCAATTAAAAGATGAAAACAAATCATATCAATTCAAATGAGTAATATAAAAACGTTGATGGTCAATCTCTTTTTAAAAATGTTGAACTAATATTTTAGCTTTGAACATCCAATCTATAACAAGCGAAAGACAAGAGTGCTGCAAAGGAATATACATGATTCTTTGAAATACTTCCTTAGGTCTTTTTTGTACTAGGAAGAGTAAGTTGGATTTTATCTATTTGCAAGAGACTAAGGCAATTGACTTCTTGCTTGAGAATATTTTAATGTTTATATGGATAAAGTCTATTTTTTATATGAGAAATGATCTAGAGGAGATATCATATGCCTTTCAAAGATTTTACAAAAGAATTTTTTAGAAGAAGATGGTAGTAATGTTGATGACATAATATTTTACAAAAATATTATTCTCAAGAAATTAGATAATACTAGCATTGATGAGGTCAAAAATAATTTATAAAGAGAAAGTTGTTATAATAGTATCATTTATTTTAGTTTGGAAAAATTAATTCGGCTTCATGATATCTTTATTAAATTTTAAAACATCAAGAGTGACTAAATTGTGGAAGATCTACTAGAGGTCTATGATGAGGAATTTGAAAAAGGATTTTTAGGTACTAATATTACTATTTAAAGGAGTAATTAAATTGATACCTAAAGAGAGGATAAAACAATAATTAAAAAATGGAGGCTACTCAAACTATTAAGTTATTCATATAAAATTCTATCTAGGTTATTGTCTTGAAGGTTAATTGATATTTTAAGGAAAATCATTTTACAACAAATTTATTTTTTTAAAATTTAAATTTGTTGTTAGTAGTTTCTAGATTTTACAACTGCTTGAACTCTCTCGCATTCTGATGATGAATCACAGAGTGATTCAAAATGTCGATTGTCAAAAATTTCTCACACAATCAAATCCAAAAAATACTAACAACAAAAATCATTCTAGTCAATTTGTTGATGACATGACTCTATTCCTTGAATTCAATCAAGAAAATTTCAATCATTCTTTGCTAAAAATTCATTACATTTATATGATGCTAGAGACAATTTACTTGAATTTGTGCCCAAAATTCAATTTAACATGATCTATAACTAAAGTGATAGAGTTATTTTAGAGTGATAGAGTTATTTTAGAGTTTTTTCAATCATTCTTTGCTCAAAATTCATTATATTTATATGAGGCTAGAGACAGTTTACTTGAATTTGTGTCCAAAATTTAGTTTACATGTTTTATCCTAATGAAAAACTAAAGTGGTAGAGTTATTTTTGAAACACTTTGAAAAAAACAAATTCTTATATTCGAAAGTGAAATCTATATTTGCAATCTAAAACTTTAATACAAAATAAAAATTATTACAAAGATCAAAGAATCATTTTTTTTTAATTTTCAATTTGATTAAATAATTTCAAATTTTATTATCACTATTTCCTCAAAATACATAAAACACAAAACTTCATCATGATAATTCCCAATTTTCAATGTCATCAAACACTGTTCACTTACTAACAACTTATGTTCATCCCAAATCTATGCTATCTGATAAGGCTTAGGGTGTTTCAATCTTTCCAATTTCATCTTGTTTGCCATCTCTTCAGAAACAAGATTATCTGAACTACCACTATCAATAACAAATTTGCAATACTTACCAGATAACTTACATCTGGTTTTGAATAAATTATTCCGCTACAAAGATTCTTCATCTCCCTCGGTATGATACAAAGCTCTCCTAATCATCAATAATTCTCCATCTTTTGGTTTATTATCTGATCCGGTGGGGTTTTCCTCCACCACTTCTACTCCTCTAGTAGCCTCTGTCTTCTTAAACTCAAATGCACGGTGTCCTTCTCTTCCACACTTAAAGCAAGTTCCTCTAAATTTCCTCTTTTCTTGTCTTCCAAAGTTCTCATTCCAATAACCATTCGGTTCTCTCCTCTGGTACAAATTTCTATCATCTTTCGGGTATGAATTACCTTCTTTGTTCACTTCCTTGTACTTGTTCTGATTTTTATTGGTTCCTCTTCCTCCAATATATCCTCTTCCTCCTTGAAATATTCTCCCGATAAACCTTCCATGTCTACCTCTCTATTTTTTCTCATGTCTTTTGTTCAATTTCTTTTCTGCCTTTAGTGCATACCGGTAAGCCTCTTCAACACTCTCCAATTTGATCATATTGTGTTCATCTTCTATAGACATCCACAATCCATTCAAGTATCTTTCAATTTGTTCAACTTCATCATCAACATGTCTACATCTAATGTTCAATTTATAAAATGCTTCGGTGTACTCCTTCATACTAGATTCCTTTTATCTCAGATTCTACAACTTTTAGAACAAATCCACTTGACAATTCACCAACACAAACTTGTATTTCAACTTATAAATCATCTCATCCCATGTCTTAATCTTTTCTTTACCTCTTCTTTGTCTATCAACTTGCAAATTCTCCCACCAAAGAGATGAATGACCTTTCAACTGGGTAAAGGCATATTTCACCTTCCTCTCTTCTTTAGTGTTTTCAAAATCAAAATACTTCTCCATCTAAGAGATCCAATCCATCAATTCCTCTGAATCTAACTTCCCATCATATTCTAGTGGGGTAAAATGAGGTTTAGTGTTCTCCCTACTCAAAACCCTTAAAAACCTTTCTTCATCCAGATCAACCGCTGGTAGGTTTACTTGTCCTATTGGGGCTTCTTCTTCATCTTATCCACAATCCACCACCCTACAACAAAATTAAGGACACACAACCTCTAGAATGAAACTTCGCTCCGATACCACTTGGAGCAGTCATCGGTGAGGAGGGACCTCTAAGAGATCAATTTGGATGGGTCAACAAGAGTAAACACAATGGAAACACATAGATATGATGGAGGCAATGGAGAAAATATAGTTTTATTGCATGAAATTTGATTACATCAAACCGGTAACAACTGGGTTATAACATACCGGCACAGTGGCCTGGTAGAATAGGTCACAACCAAGACCATGAATAGGTAAAAAAATCTATCTTCAAGGCACAGTCTATCTATCTGATACTCTGATTGATTCTAATTGATTTCATTCTAAAATATGATTACAAATATATATATATATATCGATCCAAAGGATCCAATTGGCCCAAAAGGGATCAAAGCCCGAAAAAAAAGACCTAATGTGCAAAAAAAATAAGGTCAGCCTCCGCCAAGAGATTCCTCTAGAAAATCCAAAGGATGAAACGTAGATCGCGGGAAAAGGTCGACCACATGCTAAGGAACATTGAAATAAATGCTCAAGGGTCCGAAAGCTTCAGAATGGGTTTCGATACATCACTAGAATAGGTTTCTGGCAACAAGAAACAATCATGAAAATCGGTAGTGATATCTTGTCGGAAAGTAATCCAAATGCGATGTGGTCTGAAAGAAAGAAAGGTGATCAATTCTTCAAGTAGAATCCAACTCCACAAGATTTGGTGAGCCAAAATTGGTACACACAAAAAAGAAAACTAATACTACAAAACAGAAGAAAAAAAAAGTTTTTGGTTGATGCAAGATTGATGTGAATTGGGGATGCTCTTGCATCACTCAAGTCTCTACTAGAGGGGTAGAAACTCCCAATCTATCTGTAAAGTACTCAAATAATTCCTTAGGAAAATTTTTAGTTAAGATATCTGCAATCTTCTCTTTAGTGTTGACATAAACAAGTCTGACTTGATTTGCTTCCACCTTCTCCTTCTAAAAAATTATATTTGATAGAAATGTGTTTAGTCTTAGAATGAAATACATGATTCTTTGATATATCAATAGCAATAGAGTTATGACAGTGAATAACTACTAGTTCATTGCACTCAACTGTTATATGCTTCAACATTTACTTCATCCATAAACCTTTTGTACAGTTAGTAGCAGAAACAATATACTTAGCTTCAATAGTAGATAAAGAGATACATGATTTCCTTTTCCAGATACATGAAACAACTTTCTTTCAAAGAACTAAATCTCCACCGGATGTGCTCTTCAGGTCATCAACATCTCCAAGCCAATCAACATCTATATATGAACATAGTGTAAAGTCATCATGTTTAGGATACAACAAACCATACTCACTTGTTCCTTGCAAATACCTAAAAAATCCTTTTCACCACACACTCATGATTCTCTCTAGGATCACTCTGATATCTTGATACAATATAAATAGCATTGATTATATCTAGTCTAGTCTGAGTCAGATATAACAAATCCCCAATCATAGATTTGTACCTTGTAGGAGTTACTAGAGCTGATACATCTTTCTTTGTCAATTTCTTACATGTAACCATAGGGTTACCAACCAGTTTAGAATTTTCCATACCAAATTCATTCAACAACTCTCTAGCATACTTAGTTTGATAGATGAAAATACCTTTATCATTCTAATTAATCTGCAAACCTAAGAAAAAATTCATCTCCCCAATCATAGATATCTCAAATTTATTCTTCATATTTTCAGAGAATTCCATACATAATTTATCCTCACCTCCAAAAATGATATCAACAAATACCTCAATATTCAATATGTCATCATCAATGATCTTATAATATAAGTTATTGTCGGTATTACCTTTAGTGAAGCCGAGCTTCAAAAGATATTTGTCCAATCTGACATACCAAGCTCTAGGGGCTTGTTTCAATCCATATAATGCTTTCCTTACCCTGCAAACCATGTTTTTATCATCTCAAAATTAAAAACTATTAGGTTGCTCAATATTATATTACTCTTCAAGATCTTCATTTAGAAATCCACATTTAACATCCATTTAATAAACCTTGTATTTCTTATGGGTAGCATAAGCAAGAAATCATCTCATAGCTTCAATCCTAGCTACCGGAGAAAAAGTCTCATCATAATCAATTCCTTCTTTCTGAGAATATCCTTTACATACCAATCTAGCCTTATTCCTCACAACTTGTCCATCCTCATTCAATTTGTTCCTAAAAACCCATTTCGTTCCAAGAACATTCTTATTTTTAGGCGGGGGCCTAAAGTCCATGTGTTGTTCTTTTCAATATGATCTAATTCCTCTTTCATAGATTTCACCCAACATTCATCTTTACAAGCTTCAATAAATGATGCCAGGTCAACTTGAGAAATTAAACATACCTCATCAGTTGCCAACTTTCTTCTTATCATTACTCCTGTGTTCTTGTCTCCAATGTTTTGATCTTCTGAATGATATAACCTTACATACCAAGGAGTCTTTTGACTTTCTGCTTCCCTGCTTTGATCTTCAATCACTGTTTAATTTCCTGACACTGCCGGAGTAACTAGTTCAACATTCTTTCGGTACAGGTTCTACTGGTTCAGTTAAGATCATCTCCACTTCTAGTTCTCTCTCATAAGTTCTGATTTGACCTTTGCACAACTCATCCACCTTGACATTAGCGCTCTCCATAATTCTCTGCAATTTGTTGTTATAACATCTATATTATTTTCTTTCATTAGAATTAAAAAAAACATCACTTCATCACATCTAGGATAAAATTTTCCAATGGAATCATCACTTTTGATATGGTATTTACTACCAAAGATTTTGAAAACTTAACTAAAGGTGTATGAACAAACCATAACTCATAAGGTGTCTTCTCGATGTCTCCTTTGATATAAACTTTGTCGAATGTGTATACCACCATGCTCACAACTTCTCTTGAATAGATATGAGGCATATTATCCTCCATCATCATAGTTATATCCGCATCCAAGATAGTTATGTTATTTCTTTCCACAACACCATTATGTTGAGGTGTCTAGGGGAAAACAACTGTCTCCTTATCCCATGCTTCTCACAATAACTGTTAAATTCACCACCTTTATCTAACCTTAGGAATTTAATCTTCAAGCCTGTCTCTATATCAACTTTATCTTTAAAGATCTTAAACTTTTCAAAATATTCAGATTTGTCCCTCAGAAAAGTAACCCACATCATTCTAGAATAGTCATCAATTTAGCATAAAATATCTATCGCCTTGAAAACTCTTTATTCTAGCATGACCACATAAATCACTATGAATAAGATCAATAACATCATTATATTTATCTTGAATGCTCTTAAAAAAAGTTCTGACTTACTTTGTCAATTGACATTCCTTACATACCGGTTTATAGGGCTTCACAATCTTAGGTATATCTCTAACAACCTTAGTTGAACTGATCTATACAATGCAATCAAAATTCACATGACACAACCTCTTATGCCATATCCAATTCTCATCAATTTGTGCAATCAAACATGTCTTCTCACCAAACTTCAAATGAAAGATGTTACCTTTAGTCTATGTACTGGTTGCAATATTCAAATCAGATCTATTAATGATTTGGCATTTTCCATCCTTGAACTGTAATTGAAATGCCTTATCAACCAACTGTCCTACACTCAAAATATTATGCCTTAAACCTTCAACATAATAAACATTATTAATATTATTCTTACCATTCAATGATATAGTTCCTCTTCCTCTGAGCATGCATGCTTTTTCATCTCCAAATCTAACTAGTCAACCATAAAATTATTGCAAAGATAAAACTCTTTTTATCTCCAATCATATGATGTTAAAAACCACTGTCTATCATCCATTCATCCTTGTCTTCAATTTTAGCAGCAAGCACCTTTTCCTCATTTTGAATAACAGGTACTGGAGCATCTTCCTTAATAGCAAAAAATGCCCATTCCTTACCACTACCGGATCCACTAGCCGAATTTTGTGTCGGTTCATCGTCAGAATCAGTTGCACCTTCATCATCCGTATAGTAACATGATTTGTCTTTGTTTCTTCTGTACTTATGCTTGTTCTGATAATCATGGTTAGGCCTAAAAGATCTTCTAGCTCTCTCTTCAAATCTGGAATTCCTCTTAGGAAATCTAGATGCAAAATGACCTATCTTACTACATGCAAAACATTTAAAAGGTGATTTTCCTTCATACTTACTTCCAACAGGACCTTTAGGTACTCTTCTAGCAAATGGGGCTTTTGATTGCTTAAACTCTTCATCTTCTTTCTTCATTTCATCCAGTTCCTTCGCATATAAAGCTTTCCAATCATTCTTGCTAGTTGATGATGTAGGTGCATAAAAAGAAGATTCAGTCTTTGCAGCTCCTTGATGACCAAATTTTTCAAGCTCAAAAGAAGACAATTTTCCAACCAAAGTATCCTAGTTAATAGAAGTGTTAGCCATTGTTCTCAGCTCATTAATTGCAGTAGCCTTCATCTTGTTATCTAGCGGCAAATATTTCAAAACTTTAGAAATAATCTCATCTTCGCTCAGAGATCCACCACAACATTGAATTTTCATAAAAAAATTATTAACTCTTTCCATGAAAGCAAAAACCCTTTCATCTTCTTCCATCTTCAGGATCTCATAACTTACCCAGTAACCATCAAGTTCAGTAATTTTAATTGTAGGGTCACCTTCATTCAAAGATTCCAACTTATCCCATATAGCCTTCTCATTAGATTGATAAGTTAATCCCATAATTTGCTGATCAGATAGTGCACTCAAGTGTGCTTCTCTAGTTCTACAATCATTTTCAATTTCCTTATCCAGGCTTGCTAGAGGAGGATTGTCAGATGTTGGATTATGAGGAGTACAACCTTTCTTTGTGATCTCCCAAATTTATTTCCCAATACATCTGAAATGAGTCTCCATACAAATCTTTCATACTCTATAATTTGTCGAATCAAGCTTAGGGATTTCTCTCTAGAAAATAGATGCAATTGAATTATTAATTGTCATAGGATCTTCCTCAAGTGGTTGAGATTCTACAAAAGAGGACTAAGCTTTGATACCAATTGTTAGGATAACCGGTGGACAACTGAGAGGGGGGGTGAATTAGTTGTCAATAGCTTATAAAATTTTAAGCTCACAAAACCTTCTACCGGAATGCATAAACCAAATATCTGAATAGGAGATGTAATGGTTAAGAATAAACATAAATTGAAAAATAATTAACCAACCATCCATAGCACATAACACCAAGATTTGCACATGGAAAACCCGGTAAAGGAAAAAACCACGGTGGGAAGCATACTCACAGTCAGATAATACTTCTGTAGCAAGTATGTCATTACAATAAGGGGGGCTTGAACATGCAAGAATGCACACTACTCATCACAAAAGGAGCCTCACTGACTACAAAGAAATCTAGATTACAATCCAATAAGATGAGGGAACTGCAAGAATAACATCTCCTATGCCTGAGTGATTAAGCTGAATACCAGAGGTCTTAAACCTCTTTCACAAACCCAATTAGATCACCTATGATAAAATAAAACCTCTGCATATGATTACAATATTATTCGCACACAAATAATCATGTATCCCACTCCTATGTTAGTATCTACAAAGAGATCTTACATCATATTTATACCAACCCAAGACCTAAACAATTAGGTCAGCCATGTAAAATATAATAAAATAGATCCATTACATAATCCCACAAACCAATGATAAACCAAGTTAGCCTAGGACAAAAATAACATAATCCCAACAATAAATCCAACAAGTGACACATCGGGAGCATCAACCAACATGTTACACAAACTGGTCCATAACCTAATAGAATAACCACCAGACCTAAAATAAGTCGCCATAAACCAAATGAAACACCACAAAGAACTGGAGTACAAACAAGATAACCATCAGCATCCAGATAACCTTCTAGAAGCCGCACCAACACCACTTATCGGATTCATAAAAAAATCTTCAACAAAGCACAGTTGGTAAAACCCTTACCAATGACCAAAAGGCTTAGTAGAATAAATGATAGCATCTAGATCATGAAATCCAGAACCAAATGAATGTTATATGCATCAAGAACACATGAATCACCAATCCAAGCTAATACCACAAGACAAACCAAATCTGAGAATACTGAAGATGGTCTCCAGATCAATATCATAATCCAACCACTCTACCGACAGTCAGTAGATAGCAAAACAATTAGTATTGACATCAATGACAAAACATCAATGCAACACATAATTAATTCGTCCAAATTGCTAACAATTCCCACCACAAAAACCCTAAGGAATCTAATAAATTTACTAGAAAAGTAGAGATAATTTTTTTAAAGGATTACAAGAACACACAAAACTTTATGAACTCATTGTTGATTATAAATTTCATAGACAATTTAAACATGAACAGATGAACTAAAGTACACAAGAAAAATAATCATATATAAATAGTTAAACATATATATATCCCTTACATTCTTAAATTCATTATTCTCTTTAAAATAATCATTGTATCCTTCCCTAGGGTATCATAACATCATTACTTATCCACAACATTATTGAAGTAATATACAATAACCAACAATGATCAATTATTGATTTTATTTCTACTAACCCTATTACTTATTTCACGATAAACAACATAGAAAAGTAATCATATAAATTCCATTAAACACCACTGACACCATAAATCAATTAAAATATCAATTCAAAAATAATCCTAAACAAATGATACTATTATCCACCTTTCGAAATCAACATTACATAAGTCATAATATATATTACATCATGTACATATATGCTTATATAAATATACATCATATGTTGCAAATAGGAAACCATGAAATAAAGTTGCTTGAGGACTCAATCATCTACCTTATTCCTAAACAACAGAGCATTTGGATCATTTTCTGGCAAATTATCACTACCGGTTTCCAAGACGGTTTTTTGGTACCGGTTGTCTGGACCTAAATCTATCAGAATCTATCGGATCCCTTTTGTAGCTTGCGGAGCCCTAAGCATTGATTCTGATGTTCCTTGGCATGTGGCCTACCTTCCCTTTGCTCTACACTTCATCCTTTGGATTTTTCAAACAAATTTCTTTGGCGGAGGCCGATCTTGTTGTTTTATACGTTAAGTCTTGTTCTTCGGTATTTGATCCCTTTTTGGGCCAATGGGATCCCCTTTGATTGTATAAAGAATTTTAATTGAGCATTAAAATATAGGTAAGTTAAGAGATAGAACATAGAAGACAGATCTTAAGATTTGAGGTCCTGGTTGTGACCTGTTTTATAATTAAGCATGTTTTAGCAGCCTAGTGAGTCGGTTTTTGTAACTTTTATGTTGTCGATTGATTATAAATAATTTTTCATGATATCATTCACTCAGGTCTGCATTGGCTACATCATATCCTTGTGTTCCTATTGTGTTTACTCTTGCCGACTAGTCCAGATTGATCTCTTTGATTATTTTTCCTAACTGGTGACTGCACCAAGTGGTATCAGAGTGAGTTTTCATTCTAGAGATTGCATTGTCCTGAGAAATTTTGTTGTAGGGTGATGGAATATGGATCCGACCTACAACTATAGAGGAATGGGGCGAAGAGGAAATAGGAATGGCAAAGCACGTGGGATTGCAGACCTTGTTGTGATGGAAATGTTGGAAGGAATTGGAACCCAGTTGGAAGCCGTTGAGATAGCCCAGTGAAGAGGCCAACATATTGAAGATGTGAGTGAAGATGAAGGAGAAGAAGCCCCAACATAACAAGTAGACCAATCGGTGTTTGATCTAGATGAAGAGAGGTTTTGAGGGTTTTCTATTATCCCTACATTAGATCAATTTCATGTGAAGTTAGGAAATCCTTGGATCTCTTCCATGAATGCTATCCCTTCTAAAATTCATAAATGTTTAAAATTCTGTCATAATGACACTATCATAACAATTAATCATAGCCTTTACCAACCTACAATGAAGTGTGGAAATTTAACCTTTGATTACTTTTGGCCTAAACAACCTGGGCCTCTTAAGCCTTGAAGTGATGCCCTTTTTCTATCTTATGAAAAGTGGAAAAATAAAATGATAATATCTTTGAGTAATTATAGAGACCCTAGATCTATTCCTCCTCCTCATAGTGGACCTGGTATCCTTCCCACACCACTTATTCCTCCCATATATGTCATAGTTCGGCCTCCTACATCTTATAAAGGAAAGCACTTGGCATCTTGTATGTCTCAACCCAGAGCGATTTCTTCCATTCCTCCTCCTTTAAAAGGAAGAAAAGAAGCCTATGTCCATTGATCCCTAACCTTCACAACCCTCGTCTAAAACTAAAAGGAACCATTGTACACAAGAATATTGATGAAGGAATTGTGCTAAGACTTGTGAACTTTATTCCCGAATCATTTCCTCCCTAAAGACACCAAATATTGACTTGATCCCATTTGTTCAGCCTTCACCTAACCCTAGGGAGGAAGTTCAACCTAAAACACCAAGATTAAAAATGCTTAAGAAAAATGACATAGTTCATGCTCTTTTCATGTTACAGATCCTATTTTTATTAATCTAGATGATGAAATGGATGATGATGTTGTTCATGTTAACAATGTTGATTTTAATGATTCTTATGATATGTATAATCTTGTTGATGTTAAGCATGATCTATGTTCAAAAGCATTAACCCTAGCTCCTAGTGATAAACAAAGTGACTCATCATTAGAGAATGGTCCTTGCTTGAAACTTGTAGCAGCTCCATCTACCATTCTCAAAGTAGCTCCTCTTTCATCTTGTCCACCTTGCCAAATTAATGTTCAGTACGATTGGGAGGCAGATGATTTTCCTGATTAGCTTCATTCATGTCATAGGTCCTCTCTTGTCTCTTTTCTTGTTTGTAATGTGTTTCCCCTATGATGTTAATTGTGTTATGTTAGGCTATCTTTGGATGAGCCTTGTTACTCCGTTCATGCAAGGTAATAAAGAGGTTGAATCTGTTGTGAAATTCTTTTATTTGCATCTCAATTATTCTGTATGTTGGCCCTTGTGTTGTCTATTGGGGGATGATGCAAAGCGATGAGATCTCTTTTGGTCTCTTTCATGCTGAATTAAAAGACATGTGTTCCCTTCTTCCATCGTGCTTGTAGTTCCACTACCTTTGGGTGATGAGGTCATTTCACTACAAATATTCATTATTTATCATAAAAGCATACTGACCATCCAGTTAGTGGATCATGTATGTGATTTTATGTCCCTACATTGAAATATAATTTAATAATAATAAAATAATAAAATTACAATACAAAAGAATAAAAAAATAAATAAATAAATTAAAATATAAAAAAATATAATTAAAGATAATTAATTAAAATTAATTAAGTTAATGAATGGTTAAAAGACATGGAAGGAAAAGTTGTAACTCCCTCAACAATGTGAGATATAAAAGGGGGAAGAGAACCTCATTTGAGAGGGGGATAATTTGGAAAGGAGAAGTGCACATTTGATTTAAATAAGAATTGCAGACCTGATTATGAAAGGTTATTTCCCTTTCAAAGGGCAGAAATAATGAAGAGCTGCACTCTTTCAAAAGGTGCTAATGGTGAAAGGGTGCGTCTCTTGCCAAAGGGCATGCATGATGAAGAGGTGTGACCTCTCCCTCATATTGAGAAATATAAAGGAAAGAAATCAAAGCATCCAATAGCATCACCATTGATCAGATCAGATCAGAATTGTTATCAAGTTACAGGTAGTAACATCCTTGTTCTTGGTGGTATGCATGGGGATGTGCTTAATATGTATGCTTAGTATATGAATCCTGATAAAGTTGTTATGCAGAATCTAGTAATAATATTGTTATAAACTGCAATATGTATGACAGTCATACTTAATATAATATATATTCATAATACATGAGAAGTTAGTGTACTTATGGTTTAAATCATGTTAGTACTGTCAATATTTAAGAAGACGGGGATGAGATGTTCCAAAGAGGGACAGTCTAAATCCAAGCAATAGGTTAAGTCCCAAGATAGGGTGGGCATCACCGACCCATAAGCCTTGAGGGTATAGACCCAAGATAGGTAAGGGCTTGGATCTGTAAACTTTGAGGGAGCCTATTGTATTTGGTCTCTAAGCGCTTTGGTAACATACGTAAACCTTTGTCCCTTAAAACCAAAGTAGTAGCAGGGTCTAATATCTATATTAATAATGATATTAATCATCTAGTGAGGAAAATAGATAAGCACCTACTAATAACTTATTGAAGAAAATCTATCAATTTTAGTATATTTAAATAGATCAGGTAGGGGACATTACATTTCACTAAAAATATTCATTATTTATCATAAGAGCATACTGACCATCCAGTTAGTGGATCGCGTATGTGATTTTATGTTTGTGACCATTATCCTTTGATTTGTCCTTTTTTGGAGGCATCTCATTTTGATAACATTCTTGTCATTTGGATGCATGCACTATTTTAAAGAATTTACATCTAATAAGGTGTATGGAATATCTTTAACATGGGGTATACACTCCACTCAATTACAATTTATACACACACCATGACATGTTTTGATCATCAAATTACTTTGCAAACTAAGACTTATTTCTTTTTTATCATTCATAGTAAGCGAATATTAGTAGGCTAGTAGTCATGTTCTCGCTCCCATTTCTCTTTCTTATGATGTCCCTTTTATTTAGATATTAGAGTAGTAAGATCCTAAAGTCCTTGGGGGCTTAGTGTGTCTTGTCTTTTTTATATCTTGATGAAATTTTTCAATGTAAGATTTTGTAGTTTACCATGAGTATTCTTAGTGTCATACTCCCACTAAAGTGAGGGATAAATGTAGCATCCTAAATTGTACTCGCCTACAATTGTGTCCTCACTTGAATGACACATTGACATTTTGGCATCCAAGGTATAATTGAAGTACTGATACTCCTCCCACAACATATCCAAAAAAAAATTTCACCACCTTCACAGAGTCCCCCCAAACCTAGAGCCTTGATTTCTAGGACCATGGCACTGGGTGCCCTGGTCCTAAATCAAGAGGATGGTGCCCAGTCCCATGGTGCTCTAAAAAAGGGCCCAATTTGGGGTCTCATAATGGTTACATAATTTTAGCGGGCACCTAGATACCATGTCATCTTGTGATATAAAATCAATTTGTTTTTTGACAAGAAAGTATTAAAGGAGGTCCACCCCTCTCATTTTAAACCTAATCAATGATCTAATGAATTTAAATCAAAATCTGCACTCTAGAAAATTCAAGTGAACAAACAATCAGTCTTTCATGAAGCATTGGAGCAGAAGTGAAGTCAAGTTTCAAACATTAAAGCTGACATCCATGATCTATGTTTTATGAAGACAACACACATGAAACCCTAATTCCTTTATGAAGGTTAAACAAAATGTCATTAAGGTATGTCATTAGGTTATCAATCATTTTCAACCCTTTCCCCAAAAGGAAAGTATTTTACTGTAGTCCTTCATTTATATTTATGAATTCAATTTTATTGTTAATTTCAAAATCGGGGTTTGACTTAAACAAAACCCCTATTCCCAACATTTTTTCCTTTCTCTTTGTGTGTACGAACAAGTATAGAGTTGCACTCAAGAATACCAACAGAGTTCATAGATATGAACAATTTCAACTTTCGATGACAAAAAATTCGGAAGACCATAGCGAATTGATATTACCTAGGCTTGAAAAATTAGGTCAAACTTTTGAGAGTAGATTCGAAACAACTTATTTTGCCTAGATCCAAGTCAGTGGCTCTATGTGACATCTATAGCTTACTGTTTCTATTAGAATTCTTCAACTATCACCTATTTTGTCCTAATTATCAAATAATCAAATCAATTCAATCTAGGAAAGAGAAAGTTCTGCCAAAGAAACCTGAAATGTGATCAAAATCTCAATCTATTAAGGTTAGATCTATTAGATTCCCTCTCCTTTCAAATGTGATAGTTAATTAGATCATTTAGTAGTTTTATTATCTTAATTTAACCCTGACAATAGTTTCCCACCATTACTCTATATATATATGGGGTTTAATATTGCAGTGAATGACGCAATGCACCATCCACCTCTAGTAAACTGCAATTATGCAGTGTAATAATAATCGTAATTGCTAAGACCAAATTCTTCATCTCCATTCCTATAACCAGAGCATTTGTATTTTTCTTCAAAAATCACCCCAGGGGAAGAAGTTTACCTTGACGGCCTTATGTTTCTGGTTTATTTTCAAACTTAAATGGAAAACTCCATGGCGCAATTAGTGCCGTTTATCTAACGTAAACGAACTGAAAGCTTTGACATTTTTGAGCTAATAATTTCAAAGTAGACGTCTAAGAGAAAATAGTGTTTGCGCACTTACCTGTTTTTTCCTTGTTTAAGGGTGTTAAAACTGGAACCCACTTTCATCCGTTTGCATAAGACGACACTGAGTTTTTTGAGAGAACACGTTCCTCCCATTTCCCACAATTTGGGTGCACATCCTTCTGTGTTTGTCATAATAATTCCCTTCAACAGCGTAGCCCAAACGCTATAGAAAAACTCGTGGCTCAAGGAGTGCCCTTTATCCCACGTAAACGAACTGAAAACTTGGACAATTTTGAGCTTATAATTTGGACAATTTTGAGCTTATAATTTCAATGTCGACGTCTAAGAGAAAATATAATTGGAGCCCACTTTCATCCGCTTGCAAAAGACGAAACTGACCTATTTGAAAAAAACGTTTCCTCCCATTTTCCACAATTTGGGTGCACATACTTCTGCATTTGTGATTACGAATTAGCTTCATCTGCGTAGCCTAGATTCTGAAGATGATAGCTCCACTTTTTGTCTACAATGGATAAGTATTCTCCTTGAATATACGCTGTTTGAACTTTGAAGCCAATTGTTGGAGACTGCAGGTAAGTCAAATTTCTATTAATCTTTATGAACGCACATTTATCTATATTATAACGTTCAATAAGGAACATTTCTAGGAATTCTACAAATATTTTTCTCCAAAGGGGTCCCTCAATCATATTAATCAAGGGACAATAAAGTTAATTCAAAAAAAAAATCTAGAACATTAAAGGATTGCAATGCTTAGATAGAAAATACTTAGGTCTTCTTGTAATAGGAAGATTAAGTTGGACTTTATCTATTTTCAAGAGACTAGGGGGCTTATAGTTGAGAGTATTTTAAAGTTATATGGATAAACTCTATTTTTAATTCTATTAATCATGATAAAAATAAGTGGAGTGTTGTTATTTTGACTAAGGACTCATTATCTCCTTGGGTTGTAGGGAATATGATTTTTTTATACAATAGAATAGTCTAGATAGTTTTAGATAGAGAGGGATTTAATATTAGAATCTATTCTATTTATTTCTCAAATGATTATAAAGAAATATTTTTCCAGTTGAATTAGTTAGATCATATTATTGTAGGGGATTTTAATATGGTTAAACAAAAAGAAGATAAATTTTGGTGAAAAGAGGCATTGTGAAAAGATAATGATCTATATTTTTGGTCTAAAATGAAAAGGAATATGAACATCTCAGAACTCTTGAAAATAAAAAAAATGACAAAAATAAAATCTAGTTCACTTGGTGTGATACTTGGATCTACTAAAGAGATTTTATTTTAGATTGGATAAATTCTATAACAATAAAGATTTATTTGATTTCAAAGAAAGCTCATATGAGTTTTAAATCCAAATCACTCCTTCAATGTTTGACCACTCTCCTATTGAGATGTGGATATCTATCAAGGATAACAAGCCTTTGAACATATATAGAAGGAGATAACTATTCAAGTTAAATACTTCTTTATTTAAAAATAATGACTATATGACTAATATTTATAAGAAGGTTAGAACATTTAATAGAACTTTGTTTCATAAATTTATCATTTAGAGAAGGGATAAGATTATCCTTTCTTAGAAAGAGTTATTGAATATTGTAGGAAGAGAGAAGGCTTTATATTGATGGAAGAGGAAAATAGTTGAGGAGAGAAACTTCTAAAGCTAGAATAGAAATTGTAAGGCAATACCAATGATAAGTATACTTATAATAATGTGGTGATTAATTCGTAAGAGTGTTTATAATAATATGGGGATTACCAAACATCAATTGTGATGTATTCAGAGCTTCAAGATCCAAGGGGATAAAATTAGAACTATGATTAACTGGCTAAAGGGAAGGGAGAAAGGTTTCAAATATTTACTAAACATCTTAAAAGAAAATCACATAGAGTGTACCTTCAACAACTATCTCGAGGAGATAGGAGATGCCTTCCAAAAAAATTACAAAATAGGACAATAGTAATGTTGATGATAGAATATTCTAGAAACATAGCATTCCCAAGAAGCTAGTTGATAGTAGCATTGATGAAGTCAGTAACAAAATTATTGTTTAGGAAAATCTCTTGGGCTTGATGGTATCCTTCTTAAATTCAATAAGACCAATAGTTACAAGATTGTGGGAGATTTACTAAATGTCTATGATAAGTAATTTGAAAAAAGATTTTTAGGTACTAAAATTAATAAAGGAGTAATTAAATTGACACCTAAAGAGGGGGATATAACACTAATTAAAAATTTGAGGCTGGTCAAATCATTGAATTATTCATATAAAATTTTTGGTAAGTTATTCATTTTAAGGTTAATTGATATTTGGAGGAAACTTATTTTAGTCAACTAGATAGGCTTAATAAAATGTAGATTCGTACTAACAAACTTGATCATTGACTAGGAAAATCTCCATTAATCTAAGTATTTTGGTAAAAATTCCGACATGGTGTTGTTAGATTTTAAAAAGGCCTATGATAGAATTGAATGGGTTTTTTTCTTGTTGTGATAGAAGATTTTATTTTTCTATTTTTTTCATAATTTATTTAAGATATTGTTCTATCAATATTCAATTTAAATAAATATTAATGCAAATCTTAGTGACATTTTCTTCCTCCAAAAATTAATAAGAAAAACATTTCCTTTGGCTATGACTATATTCATCATTTTTGTTTATGCTTTGTATTACGTTATAAAAATTTAGATTTTATCTCCTGTATCAAAGGTATAATACGAACTAATAGAACTAAAATTTTGAGTGTTAAATTTTCCAATAATATTGCTCTCTTCCTTAATCTGAATCAAAGAAATTTCAGTCATTCTTTTCTTAACCTTAAGGTTTTTTATGATGTCTCTAGTGCTAAGAATGTAAATTAGAAATCCATTATTTTAAGTTAGACTAACAACTCCTCAAATTCATGTGGAAAAGTAGGGTCAACATATGTTTATCAACTAAATAACATGGGAGTCGGAGGAGTGGTTGCAGAGGTAGGATTTTAGGAGGTGTTAAAGAAGCAAAGGATGTTGATGAGAGCGACCCCGTTGGGTTTGCAACTTGGTTGGAATAGGGCTTCCCTCTGGTGTTTAAGGAGGAAGGGCCTTCTAGATATTTTGACTCTCATTGGGTGTTTTCTCTTTCAAATGTGTTGGGGGGTGAACTATTTCCTTTCTTGGGAATTTTTCTGCCCCTTTGCCTTCCCCTATTTTTGGGGGAGCCCTTGGGATTCATTTTTGACTTGTTGGCCCCATTTTGATAGGACTAGGGTGTGCCTTTGTCCCCGTCTTCCTTTTCTTGCTAGTCTTGTTTACCAGTATTGGTGCTTTTGGGTTGAAGGTTTCTTCACATCAAGATTCTACTCTATTCTTGCAGATTATTTTTCCTATGTTGTTGTGCCCTCTGGGGATTGTGTCTAGTTGGGGTGTTCTCTTCCCCCTTTTTAATATCTTTGGTGCAATTGTGGCTTATTGAAAAGTGTTTTTGTTTAATGCTTTGGCTTATGTTGACCTTTCTTGTAGGCTTAATGATGAGAGTTTATTTTCCCCATCATTGTCAATGGCTCCTTTCCCCTTTGTTTTTGTTGCAGGGGTAGATGATTCCCTTCCACAGAGGAAATTTTTTGTCTTCTACGAAGGGAAATGTTGGGACTGAGGTAAAGGGAACCCATATATTTTGGGTTCCTTTTTACCCTATGATTCTTTTGTCTATGTGGAAGGGCATTCTTTCTTACTCTAGATAATTACCTAGTTCAATTGGGATCCTAGTCGATAGAGTTCCTCTTTTTTGCCTCTCTCAAGGGCTCTTTTTTGTGGCTCTGTCTAGTTTTGGAGGTCTTTCCCTATTTGTTGTCGGCCTTCTATGGAGGTGTTGACATGGAATCGTATGATCTACATCCTTGCTACTATAGAGGTAGGCTCTTTTGCATATTGTGGGGTTTCATGTGGTATTGTGGGTCTCATTGTGTGGGGCTTCCTTTTCTACTTCAGTGAGACTATTTTTTGTTTTTTATATCTTCAAGGGTATGAAATCTCAGAGTTTTCTGTGCTCTATTTGATCTTGGGGCCCTATGGAGGTGGGCCTGACAAAGGATTTGTTTTTAGTTATTCATCTGCCATTTTTTCTCTTGTGGTTATTGCTTCTCTTTGGTTGGGGTATTGTGGGTGAACGATTTTTTGAGTTTTGTATCATTTTTTATTTGACGTCTATTCTAGAAGTATATGGTTGGCGGTGGTGGAGTGCTGAGGGCTAGTATCCCTATGTGGGTTTTACCAGAGAGGGAACTTCTTCCCCTGTGCCTATCACTGCTATAGCTTTTGGCCTCTTTTAGGTGCTACTATTCTATTGAGACTTGATTTGTGACCCTTTATGCCCTCTTCTCCTTGTGGTTCCTATTGAGGTGGTTCCCACTAGATCTCCATCTATTGTTTGTGGCTTTTAAATGGTGGACCATGTTGTTGTGGCTAATGGAGATCTTCCCCAAAGAATTTTGTGTCCCATTTCTCTAGACATGGTTATCTGGAGTGGTTCCTATTGTATAAGGTTCCAAGATTCCTTTCAAAACTTAGTGGTCCCTTTTGTTTTGGGCTTCATTTTTTCCCTTCCCTTTTCTATGAACTTGGTTGTTTATATCAGTTTTACTTGTAAAAGGTTTCAGGATGCCTTTTAAAACTAGATGGGTAGTTATTATTTCCTTGGTTGCATAGTCAGTAGTGCAAGGTTTTTTCTTAAAAATATGGTGTGGGGTTCCTTCCTAATTCACTCCATTTTGATTATGTGACTCTAGTAAGTTGAGAACCATGTTCCCGCCAGATAAGCTCTTTTCATAGCCTCCTTTCAAAAAAGCGTCTATCCTTTTTTGGTTTTTGTGGTCTTGATGGTCTCACTACTTGTGAGTTTTCTCCTTTTGTGAATTTTCCTGGTTGTTATGTAAAGGTTTGGGCCTATCTCGCTATAATAAATCAGGACAATCCCTCAAATTCATTTATTGGTACTAATGAGAAATTCGGAGGTACCAAGAATATCATTATTGATATGTGGGGAAATGAGATCCTAGCCTAGGAATATAAACTAAGATCTTAAATCTCCATTAAATTTTAGTGGAACACAAATTAGGTTCATCTATAGTTGTGATAGGAGATTTGAACTCTTAGAATTTTGTTCCTTTAATGAAATGGAATTGAGATTGTGAAGTATGTGTGAATGAACTAGGTTTAGTAATAGAAAAATAATAACTTTCAATAATAACGGTAAATTATAGAACTGAAACCCAACACAATAATTTTGATTTGGAAAAAATACATAAGAGGAACCCTATAGTTATAATCTAGAGCCAAAAGTGTGGAGTACATAATTGTTGGGCACATTACTCTTGCGAATGTCTAAACTTATAGAATGAATTAGTTTCGTAGGTAGGAATGCATGCAGGTCTATTTCTATTAAAACGGTAGAAAATTATCAGACAAGGTTGTAAATTATCATAGTCTAGGTTTTTTTATTTA
Organism: Cryptomeria japonica; assembly: GCF_030272615.1. NCBI lineage: Eukaryota > Viridiplantae > Streptophyta > Pinopsida > Cupressales > Cupressaceae > Cryptomeria > Cryptomeria japonica. The sequence goes on from NC_081414.1 coordinate 776,814,447, forward strand.
TTCAAAATATAGGATAGTATATTATTATCTACCTTGCACACCAATAACACTTTTTGATATTAGATATGAACCTAGACACACAAAAATGAGGAAAAGTGGTTGTGTTGTATAGTGGTTTTCCTAAGTCAAACCCCATGTTGGTAATATTCCCACCTCCATGACAACTATGATTAATGAGAAAGAGAGATTATCCCTAGAAAAAATAGGGGCTAAATCATAATTAAAATGATGAATTGAAAAATATTACCTTAGATATGAAAATTATGGTGATGCAATTCTCTTTAGACAATTCCTTTAATTGTTGATGAAATAAAATAATAAGAAAATATAATTAATATGAAATCATACTTGAATTTAGTTTATGATATCTTGTTTCTCAATATGTTGATTGGTCAAATCTAAAGTTCTTTCTTGATAATTCTAGATAAATTTAAATGTATCATAGAATGTCTTAGATTTTATGAATGATAAGAAAATGTTTTATATAGGGTTCACAAGGTATTTCAAAAATTAGGCTGACAACCAATAGTCAAATGGTAAAATCAAGAGAAGATCATTAATAATGGATGCTAAAAATTACACATGTTTGATTTTGGGTCACTTTTGGAGAGGCTCGGGAAATAGGAACTCTAGTCCACTAAAAAAATGGGTTATCAAAAGGGGCGGAAAAGAATCACCAGATCCATAACATAGGAACTAATTCTTGAAAGTGGTATATGATAGAAATTATGTTTTAGGTTTAGCAATTAGATTATAGAGTACAAATAGGCTTAAAATGATCTAGGAGAAAGCAATATCAAGAAGGAGACTAAATAGACTATGAAATTATAAGGGATAAAATTTAATACAATAGAGTTAGATATTTGGCAATCCCTTTTCTTACCGAACCATCCATAAAATATTTGTGGATGTGGGTTTTAAGATAAAATTAAAAATACAAACATCAAGTGGTTGACCCATCTGATCTCTTTGGCAAGTAGAATCTAGGTTTTTAAGAAGGTTAGAGCTTCCTTCAATGTTTGTTTCTCTTTTTCATAGTTATTTGAAAGCGATCAAGTTGATAGAATTCAAAAGATGATAAGAGTGTTTTAATGTGTTGATAGAAAAGAAAATGAAAAGCATGATTCAATGTATTTCTATAATAAAGAAGTTGTTCTTAAAAGGCTTTGACAAATATTATCCATGTAAGGTATTGGTAAGGAATAATTTTGCATTATCTAAACAAAAAATGGGAGAGTTTGGCTAGGATTCACCCATGTGATTTTCTATTTGGTATAGTTATCATCTATATTTTTGGATCTAATGTATTTGGTGTCATATGAGGGGTGAAGGAAACATAAAATTTGATATCATTATTTTATAACTACAACAACATTTAAAAAATTACAATAATTTCTAATTGCATGAACTTCTCATAACAAGCATAAGTAATTAGGTGGCATAACTATACAATGTAATAAAATAATATGGTATGATATTATTCCTCCCCCTCTTGCATTGTTGTTATAAATGTGCACCCAAAATAACTCAAATATTACCTTTCTAATAGAATTGGTGAATATATCAAATATCTGAGAATTTATTAAGGAACACTATAACAAGATATAGTGGTTCAAGGCTTTTATTAAATATAATGACAAGTCTTTTTATTGAATGTAGTGATATTTGACCAAGTATTATGTGTAGCTTCATAAATTATGCACCTTTAATTAGGGTGTCCCATTTCATGCTCTCCTCGATATCATTTTAGTATGTCTCATTTTACTATGCATTATAGGACCTTTCTATGCATTTAATTAATAATTAATTCAAGAATATGAGTCCTCTCTTAATTCAAATCTCATCACACTCTTATGTTCGTCGTGGCCATGCACCGTCAATGCTAACATATCCGAGTAGGAAATTTTATACTAGGAATGTTCTTAGTTTTCTTCCCAAGTTACTCAAATGTTGAAGACTATAGAGACACCATCTCTTGAGTGCCCTAAGTATAAACAATTCTTGACCTTTGACAGATTGTTTCTCAAAATCCAATGCACATATGAATGATTTATTTGAACCCACATGGTCACACTAGGCCCCTCTATGGTAAAAAATCTTATAATTCCAATACTCAGCCATTTTATTAGGGCAACAATTTTTCAGTTGATGTAAATATTGTCAGTTTGATACAATGAAAAGTTTCTAGATAGGCTAAATTTTGTTCTATTTGTCATGGCCACAAACTATCAAAACGAACATATCTGGGTACGGAGGTTTATGCTAGGCATGATGCTATTTTTCTTTCCAATTCGCTCGAACTTTAAGGGCCATACCATAATGGTGCCATCTCTTGAGTGCCCTAAGTTCAAAAAATTATCAAACTGTATGCGGGAAAAGTGGGCTGATAAAACTTAATATGTGAAAATATTGCTAAATACTAGTCCACACACACGCACAAGACTTCTTGGTGCAAGCTATGGAGTAACAAAGTATTACTCAGCTTCCCAAGGTGGGTCCCATGGTTCTCTATCTCACAATGTCCCTCAAGCCAATGCTTTTGCTCTCAGATCAATGAGCAAAATGGTTCAGGGATGGCAAATGCAAGAACGAGGGATGCTTTAACAGATTTTAGTATGAGATGCATTCTAAGCTATGCATAATTTTAAAATGCAATAAACTAGATGATAAGATGACAAGGTTAGTATGAGTACTATCCTAACATGATATATTTAGTCTATGATTGAGCTTAAATGATAAAGAAAGTATTCTAAACATGCATATTTAGACTAATTTCTATTCTAAAGAGAGGCTAAATGATGAGCATAAAATGATATATGAGAGCTTAAATGTATTTGAGCATAAGTGTGATACTACAAATTTGGAGGATGATCATTGTTATGGAGGAATGAGAGCTCTATTTATAGCAAGAATAGGGCAATGGATGGTCAGGATTGAAAGATTCAATCAAGGGTTGAATTTGAAAGTTGGGGATCCATGTGCACAATTTGCACCAATGAAATGGTGACAAGTGTCAACATAAGGTTGGGTTGAGAAAAGGGTTGGAGGCATTCAATGCCTGAGAAGACCTCATGGTTATCTAGAGGCTAAGGTTCAAGTCTAAATTAAGATTACCCACTGGATTAAGAGTTAATCCAAGGATAAACCTTTGTGCAAATGATTAAGAGATAATCATGGTCAAAGCATTAATGGCCTGATGAGACCCTTGGGTTGGATGAAGGTTGAGTCAAAACAAATGTTTTAACCATGTAGGAGGGTTTGAGTTAACCATTAATGGTTATTGGAGACTTTAGGGATTAAGTGGTTGAAAGTTGGAAGCCTTTAATGGTTATCAAAGACTTTGAGGAATTAAGTGGTTGAAGGTTGAAAGCCTTTAATGGTTATCAAAGACTTTGAGGGTTTGAGAAGTGACCTCCCCTTGCTTAGGGATGTGACAAAGTTTAGAGGAGGGGTTAGGTTAATTAGAAGTGATTAGAAGATTCTAGAAGGGATTAGAAAGGGGTTTGGGATTTTGCAAGTGGATGGAGGGATAATAGGATTTAATTGAATTAAATGATTTAATTCAATTTGGTTGCAATTAAATAAATTAGATTTATTCAATTTAGGATAACTATTTAATTAAATTTGAATTTAATTAAAAGTGGATAGGGGGGATTTAATTGAATAAAATGATTTATTCATTAAATGGGTATAGTGAATTTATTTTAAATAAATTGAGTAATTTACTTAATTAAATAGAGGAATGTGGATAATTTAATTAAATTGGATTTAATCAAATAGAGAAATGAACATAAAATATTCATTTAGGAATATGGTCATTTTTATACGTTTACATTTTGCCCCTCTTTGAAGTGACGTGTGTGCACATGTTATTTCAAAGAAAATGATGTGTTTTTGTGATTTATGATCAAATGCAATTTTTGTGTCGCTCTTTTGATTTGCCAGTCATGCCCCAGATTCGATATGATGTGTGATGCCCCAGATTCGATATTTGATGGTGATGCCCCCTCGGGAGATGAATCAATATTTTGAAAATTTTTGATTTAATTTGATGAGTTGCGTATGGTGTGTATGATATCGTGCATGTAAAATATGTGCAAATTGATTCATCTCCCGATAAGTTACAAATGTTATGGTATAGGGGAGACCACGACCATAGTACAGGTCCATTTGGCTAACCCTAATTTCATTTTCCTCCTATAAAAAGGGAAAAGGGCTTGATTTAGATTCATTTGTGCTTTGTTGACTTTGAAGAAAGAGAATTTGCTCTGCAGAGAAAAATGCCTATTCCTTATCATAGACACCGTTTCGAGCGCGTTCGGAGGTATCGGAGGCCTGCAACGCGTGGACCACCAGTAAGTCAACGTCTTTTACCATTTTTTGACTTTTAATTTTGTCATTTTTAGTCATTTTTTGATTTTCAAAGTTCGAGTTTAATGGTTTAGCGCATCTAGGGTCTAGATTAGCGCATACAAAGTTTAGAGTAGCGCATCGAGTCAAATTTTAGGGGTCGCGTCCGAAATAGATAGGATAGCACATAGAAAAAATATGTTAGCGCATAGGTGTATAATAGCGCATGGCAGCCGTCGGGTAGCGCGTCGGGGCAACAGGTTAGCGCGTAGGGTAGACCTAGTGCATAGGAGTCACCGAGGTTCGCATAGGTAAGGGAGTTTAGCGCGTAGGGTTAACCTAGCGCATAGGGTCAAACGGGTAGCGCCTGGGAGGTGTAGATTATCACGTAGATAGAGTCTAGCGCATAGGGTGGGTTAGGTAGTGCATGGGGGAAGAATTTTAGTGCGTAGAGTCAGTCTAGCGCATGGGGTGAATAGATTAGCGTGTAGGAAAGACAGCCTAGCATGTGGGGGTTTGTTAGCGCATTGGGTATCTGTTTTAGCGCATCAGGAAAAATTTTGTGAGATGAGCCGATTTGAAAATTTGTGTTGGTCTGTCTGTCACATTTTTATGCATTTTGTCCAATATGAGTGTTGATATAACTTGTTTTGATTTGCGATATTTCAAGTTATGTGTAGATATCAATGTGTTGTGTTGATCAAAATATGATTTGTTTTGCATGTTCTATTTCAAGTTCAATGTGTGAAGCCTAAGTTGTGTTACAAGCCGATATGGGTTGAAAACTTGAGTTGTTTTACAAGCTGATATGGGTGGGAAACTTAAGTTGTTTTACAAGTTTATGTGATTGTGGAGACTTAAGTTGTGTTACAAGTTTTGATATAGTTTTTGAGAACTTGAGTTGTGTTACAAGTTGATATGAAATGATAGGATTTTGAACTTTGATGTAGATGAGCAAATTGTTTCATTTTGTTGATGTAAGTTTGATTTTGATAGCTTTGTTTTGATGTGGAAACTGATATTGGATATGTTTTGTTTGTTGACAGGAGCGATTGGGCATGGTGCAGTCGAGGGAGAGATTTCCCAGACCGTGGACATTGATACCGTGGTTGTCGCAAGCCAACCTTGACATTATTGAGAGATGTGGATTGACGTCTCTCCTGGATATGCCTCGGTTCACTATGAACCGAGGGTTATTAATAGCTTTGGTAGAGAGGTGGCACAGTGATACGAACACCTTCCATTTTTCCACGGGAGAGATGACAGTCACAGCTGAGGACTGTTACAGGATCCTGCGTATCCCTGTAGTAGGGGCACTACTACCCTATGAGCAGTCAGAGAAGGGTGGCATAGAGGCACTGCGCCGCATATTCCAGGATGATACAGTCTGTGGCTATGAGATTCCATGGTAGGAGTTTCTAGATTTGGATTACGCACCACTTCCATCCATATTAGCAGGGTTCATTGGTGGATTCCTTTGTCCTGATCGTAGGTCAAAGGGATTCTCGATGGGATGGGGGCTAGTTTTGGAGGAGATGGTTACTTAGGGTAGGAGGTTTGCATGGGGGTTAGTGATGCTGGCTCATTTATACAGGAGTCTGCATGAGCTAGTATACCTTGGTTATGGCAGTTTGTCAGCTGGCATGACATTATTACAGGTATGGTGCTGGGAGCATATTCCAGTAGTGAGTCCACTAACAGATAGGGACAGGCCTGTAGGTGCAGCATATGCCTACAGATACAGGGGTCTAGTTGTCCAGCGTAAGCTGGGCAAACTAGAGCATTGGAGGAGGGTTTTTGATGATATAGATATGGTCACCTGGCGATCGGGATGTGAGGTGTGAGCGGAGGATGGGTTGGAGATGCCCTTTGTTTTCATGACCAGGTACCTGATTGGGAGGACCCCGTTTGTGATTGAGCATTTTGTGGTGACCCGAGTTTTGAGGTAGTTCGGGCGCCAGTAGGGTATTCCTCAGGGAGCTTGCCTTTATGCACGACGGTAGTAGGATGTGGCCGATTGGGGGCTGACTATTGATAGTGTCATGGCGGTGGAGGAGTTTGGGGGATTGGCCAGGTAGATCTGGGATTATGCCCCAGAGATTCAGGATGTGGGTATGACAGATGAGTTTGCTCATTTGTTTGCTACGCGGGCGGTGGCCAGGATATCGGATCCAGAGGAGATGAGTCCAGCCTTCGATTCAGATGAGGAGGAGGGAGATGGGGGAGACGACGAAGATGATGGGGAGGATGGAGAAGGAGGATGAGGGAGAGGAGGTAGAGGGAGGTAGGGAGATAGAGGTGTGGAGAGAGTAGTGCAACAGGGGAGGATAGAGAGGGGGAGAGGTGGATTGGCTATCGGAGCCAGTAGAGAGGGGAGAGTGGGGGAGGTACTAGCTGCAATGGGTGGTGAGGATGAGCCTAGTCGACCAGCACAGAGGAGGAGGACGGATGTACTCCCACCTCCAGCACAGGTACTGCTGCGAGATCGAGTTCTAGGTCATATGGAGGATGCGCAGATATGGACCTTGCAGATTACTGTGCAGCAGCTGCAAGCACAAATTTTGACCTATCAGCAGCAAATATCTCAGTTGACTACTGAGCAAGACACCAAGATAGAGTGGAGGGGGCGAGCGGAGGAGGTGGTGGCAAGCATGCAGAGAGCAATGGCGGGTGGTCCAATGAGAGACACCCTGAGAGAGTTGGTGTTGAGAGCGCAGGAGGCAGAGTATTATAGGCGGCACTATGAGGCTGCAGTACCTAGGGACCGGCGAGTTCAGAGTTTTGCACAGTCGAGATCTAGTCGATCTCAAGCCACTAGATCATGGTCTGAGAGTCGAGGTGTGACGGGGCCACCGAGACAGGACCCTCTTGGAGATCCAGGGGCGGGTGCATCTGGAGTGAGGCCATCTCCGTCAGGGGATAGTCATACTTGAGAGACATGGTCTCTGTTGTATTTTTGAGCATTTGTTATTCTTTGTACTGGATACAATGTTTGGACACATTTTGTACATTTTGATCAGTTTTGGGATATATATATATATATATATATATATATATATATATATATATATATATATATATATATATATATATATACGACACCATTTTTGATCATGTGATGGGTTTATATGAATGCATGTTATGTGGGTTATTTTATGTGATGATGCAATGCTTAAATATATGATGTAATGTATGATGCAGGATGTATCCTTTTATATGCTGTGAGATGTATCTTGAAAATGAGATGTATGATCTGATATGCAACTAATTGTAAAATGATATGCAATGATTTTAAATGATATGCAACTAATTGTAAAATGATATGCAAACATGTAAAATGATATGCAACTAATCATAAAATGATATGCAAACATGTAAAATGATATGCAACTAATCGTAAAATGATATGCAACTAATCATAAAATGATATGCAACTAATCATTTTTGGAGCATCTCTCATTCTGTATTTGCCATCCGATATAACCATTTGTTTGCTTTCTTTGTAGATATCATCATTGAGCATTGATTTGTTTTGGATATGTTGAAAATTTATACAAGCATAATGGTATAATTGAACCATAATGACCTGAGAAAAATTTACATGATTTTTGATTTTGCAAGATAGCACAAGCATCAAGGTATAATTGAACCAGGATGACCTGAGTGTGTATTGCATAAACAAACAAGACTAGATCATTTGTATGCGTGAAGTGGAATCAGGCCTTCAGTGATATTTGATATATCACGTCTCGAGGTAAGAATTCACACAGTACAAGCGATTGCCTCCCAGATAGAAGACTAAGAAAATATTGGAAGTTCCCCTTGAACTCTAGCTGTGAAGCATTTAGTGAGACAAGGAAGAGAATCCAATAATTCAAAAAATTCAAAATGCAAAACTAGTCAAGACTTTATGCAAGAATGCAACATTTAGTACTTCAGAAAATCATCCATCCTTGGTATTTTTATGATTTGTTTTGTTTTGGTTTTAGTGATGAAGCGTAGTTTTGGTGTTTTGGAGTTTTGCCTCTAGTCTTGATGTTTGGAATGTTTGCAATATTGACGATTTACATACCCCTAGCTGAGTGTGCCTCTTGATATGATCATGTACAGTGATTTCCAAGCCATGGTGGATGTGGTAAGAGGATAAATATAGACAAATTAGGATAGTGACTACGCTAAGTATGTCCTGAATGGATATGGGCCAAGTGTCAAGCGATGGTCGATAGTGTTTGTATGGATAAAATGGCATGGAAATAGATAGAGGAGCCATTCTTTCACAAGAGCGCCTGTTTACCAGGGTTTCACCATTTGTTTTTATTTGTACTCTCTATTTTTGCTTTTTCTGGATATTTTTATTTTTTTATTTTTTTTGCTTATTTTGGCTTTTTCCGTGCACTAGGCCACTTAAGTGTAGTACTTCTTTAGATGGATGTTGTTGGTTGGGTCGTCGAGGACATCGCCTTCAGAATTTGTTAGCTGATAGGCACCTGATCCATAGACTGATATGATAACATAGGGACCCAACTAGTTAGGTTCAAATTTCCCTTTCTTTTCTCGATCTTGCTGATTTCTTGGATTTTCTTTAAAGACTAGGTCACCAACCTTGAAGTTGTGGGTAATGACCTTGTGATTGTAGCTCCTGCACATGCATTGTTGATATGCTTTGAGATGAGTGTAAGCATGTTGACGTCTTTCATCTAAGAGTTCAAGTTCTTGCAGTCGGTTAACTCGATACTCTTCATCTGGGATTAAGTCTTTTAAAGAGACTCTAAGAGATGGGATTTCTACCTCCAGGGGTAAAATGGCTTCTAATCCATATACCAATGAGTATGGTGTTGCTCCTCTAGGTGTGCGGATGCTAGTTCTGTATGCCCAAAGTGCTGGATTGAGTTGTACATGCCAATCTTCGCCTGCGTTATTTACTATTTTCTTGAGGATTTTCAGTATTGTTTTGTTAGATGCCTCTGCTTGACCATTGCCCTATGGGTAATATGGTGTAGAAAACCGATATTGGATTTTGAACTTTTCACATAGTTCCTGTACATCTTGGTTTTTGAAAGGTTGTCCATTATCTGTGATGATTGAACTTGGAATACCATATCTACAGATCAGATAATTTAGGATAAAAGAGGCAATTTGTCTCCCAGTCACTGTGGTCATGAGAACTGCTTCGATCCATTTGGTAAAGTACTCTGTTGCAGTTATAATGAACTTGTGTCCGTTTGAAGATGAAGGATGAATTTTGCCAACTAAGTCCAGTCCCCACTGACAAAAGGGCCAGGATGTTGTAAATGGCTGCAGTTCCTGTGCTGGTGAATGTATGAGATTACCATGGATTTGGCATTTAGGACATTTCTTGGCAAAGTGATAGGAATCTTTCTCCATTGTAGGCCAGTAGTATCCCATCCGTAGAAGCTTTTTAGCAAGAGTATTGCCACTTGAATGTGTGCCACAAATACCTTCGTGAAGCTCGTGTAAAGCAGAATCAAAATCATTACGATCAAGACAACGAAGAAGAGTACCATCTAGACCTCGACGATACAAAGTATCAACAGTAAGGGTGTAACAGGTAGCTTGTCGGATTAAGTTACGTTTTTGGTTACGGGATTGGTTAATGGGTAAGATATTGTGTTTGAGGTAGTCGTATATGGGTCCATATAATGGAGATTCTGAACTAGTCAAGGCATAGATAACCTGGGATTCAGAATGGTCATAGGCGGGGGAGAACAGTTGCTCTACCAGGAACTCGTAACGACTCTGTTGCCCTGGAATTTGTAGTAATGAAGCGATTGTAGCCATTGCATTGACTTCTTTGTTGTTCAACCTTGGTATTTGCTCAAAGGTGATGTGCACAAAATACTATTTGAAATCATCCACCATTTGTTTGTAGGGTAGTAGCTTGTCATCCTTTGTCTGATAGTCATTGTTGATTTTATGAATGACCAGTTGCGAGTCCCCATAGACTTTTATCTCTGTGATTTTCCATTCTACGGCCATTTTGATGTCTATAACCAATGCCTCATATTTAGCCACATTATTTGTATAGGGAAACATAAGCCGATATGATCTAGGTATAGTGTGTCCTTCAGGAGTGATGAATAGAATGCTAGCACCCGAACCATGTTGTGTATAGGATCCATCAAAGTATAAAGTCCATTGTTTAGTAGAAAGAGCAAGAATGTCCCTGTCTGGAAATTCAATCTCCATGGTGTGTTTTCCTGGTAGCGGTGCTTCGGCCAACTGATCTGCAATTGCTTGTCCTTTGATGGCTCATCTTTCTGTGTATTGGATGTCAAATTCACTGAGAATCATGACCCATTTAGCCAATCGGCTTGTAAGAGCTACCTTGCTGAGTAGATATTTGAGAGGATCAATTTTTGCAACTAGCTTAATGGTGTGTGCTAGCATATAGTGTCGGAACTTCTGAGATGCAAAGACCACTGTTAGGCAAGCCTTCTCAATGAATGTATATTTGAGTTCATAGCCATTCAATGTCCTACTAATGTAATATATGGCACATTCCTTCCCTTGTTGATCTTCTTGTGCCAATAGTGCCCCCAGTGATATATCTGTTGTTGAGATATATAAGATAAGAGGCTTTCCTGTGATTGGTGGGACTAGAACTGGTGGATTCATCAGGTACTGTTTGATTTGGTAAAAAGATTTTGCACACTTGGCCTCCCATTTGAATGGTACATTTTTGTGTAGTAAATGGTTAAATGGGAGACTTTTATCTGCTAGCTAAGCGATGAATCATCTGATTGATTAAAGTCGGCCTTGTAGAGATCTAAGTTGACTGATATTCTTTGGTGGTGGCATGTCCATAATGGCTTGTACCTTTGCTGGATCTACTTCAATACGTTTAGCTGAGACTATGTAGCCTAGTAACTTGCCTGATGTAACCCTGAAGACACACTTCTTAGGGTTGAGCCTGACTTGGAATTTCTCCAATCGATCAAAAATCTTTGTTAGGATGCCAAGATGTTCAGCTCTGGTGAAGGATTTAGCTAATAAGTCATCCACATAGTCTTCCATAAATGTGTGCATCATGTCATGGAAGATTGTTGTCATTACTCTTTGATAAGTGGCCCCTGCATTCTTCAGGCCAAAACGCATAACATTCCAACAGTACGTTCCCTAAGGATAGGTGAACACAGTTTTATCTTGATCTTCTAGAGCTATTTTGATTTGATTATAGCCCGAGAAACCGTCCATTAGTGAGAGCATTGCATGGCCTGCTGTGAGATCTACAATGATGTCGATACTGGGCAGAGGAAAGTCGTCCTTGGGACAAGCTTTGTTGACGTCCCTGAAGTCAGTGCAAATTCTGATACTACCATCTGGTTTTGATATTGGAACGATGTTGGAAATCCATTCTGCATAGTCAATGGGTCGGATGAGTCCGACATCTAATAATTTCTTTAGTTCAGTTTTGACCATGAGTGCCACCAATGGATTCATCTTTTGTAGCTTTTGCTTGACTGGCTTAACTCCTATAGAAATGGACAAGTGATGCATGATTAAGTGTGGATCTACTCCAGGCATATCCACATAGGACCAAGCAAAGTTAATTTGTTGTTCTTTGAAGAAAATGATGAATGCTGATCTTTCTGCCTCTGTTAGAGATTCTGCAAGGTGTAGGTTCCTAACTGCTTATATGGTACCAATGTTGATTGATTGAGTGGGCTCAATCAATATGGGTGATCATTCATGAAAGTGCTCAGGAAGAGTGTCAAGTCTCCCATCGTTAGGTGCCTCAACAAGGTTTTCACCCTCAGATGCATCCTTTATTTTTATTTTTTTGTGATCTAGAGTTGCCATTGACTGGTTTTCAACATCAGATCCTTTACTTAGTTCATTTTTGCAACTGAGAGACTTGGCACTCCCTGTTTGACAGATATCATTACTTTGTTCACTAGTAGAGCCTGTTTCTAGATTTACGGTACATAGGTAATGGATAATAGATTCATGATCTGGGAAAATTGGTATATCATGGATTTCAGGTTCATCCCAATCGATGAGGTCAGGAAAGATAAGTGGTAAGGAATCATTGGGTGGATCAAGTTCAACTACTGTGAGCGTTAGGACAGAGTTTGCATCATGATTGGCCTTGGTTTTAAAGAAGTCCTGGATTTTGTCAAGGTCCTCGATGGTATTATCTTCTACATATACTTGCTCATAATTTTCTTGTTCACTTTCTTCGGTGTCATAGATATTCTGTGGTCCAAATTCAAGAGGTCTATCTCTTGCATTATGTTCTTCTTGAGAAAGAGATATAAAATTAGTATCATCAGGGATATCTGTAGTAGCATTGGAGCGGGTACCCCATTCATATTCATTGGAATCCGTCTCATAGGCATCATCCCAAATTCTATCTGTGCTGTAAACTGGTATGTTGTATGGTGAAAACAAATCTTTGATGATGGATACCATTTTGATGGTTTTTGTTGATTCGGTGTCAGATCCGTCTTCTACTTTCTAGATTTGTTCATAGACTGTACTTCCTCGGGGAGGAATAATGGTATCTGGAGAGGACATGATTTGTTTTTGAGACATTGGTGTTTGAAAGTGAGCTACCACTGCAGATAGGGCCTTCTTATGACTTAGAAGCTTTCCCTGATGCAACTTCTGATCTTGACATTCCCATGTCTTGCAGATTGTTTCTACTGATTCAAAGAGTGCTTCCTGCCAGGATTCTTCTTTGTACTTCGTCTTTACTTTCCATTGAGGTTTGGTCGTTAGGTGTGGTGGTCGTTTCAATAGGAATGTGAGTTTAGAACCTAATCCTGCTTTGTTTCTGCTAGGTTGTGAAGGAAGATCTATAGGTTCAGTGACTCCTTCTTTGTGTTTACCAATAGGTCTTTTACCACCATATCCCATTTGCTTCATGATTAAGTAACCTTTTCCATACAGGTGTGTTGGTAGAACAATGTCTAGAGCGGCTGCTCTATGATCTTCTTCTTCATCTTTATATAACCAGCTAAGAACATCTTTGTCTTCTAATTCATGTGCGAGAGTACCCAATTGGATGAAGGTACCATCAAATTTAGTGATGGGCTGAGTGGCTAGATGTGTTGATGTAGTAGGCAAACCATGCGATCTAGGTGATGTTGGCAATTTGGCCAAACATAAAGGCTCCAAAGAGTATTCTCCCATACCTTGGTCTTTGATTTGCATTTTCTGCTTGAAGTCTCCCCATAAGGAGTTGGGTTTTGTTGTTTGTAGATTTGATGTCAAGGATCATTTCTTTTCTCTATTATGAAGAACCAAACTGTCTTGGGCTGCCCCCATTGCGTTGCAATGTTGAAATGGATTGTGATCAGCTGATATGGAAATTTCTTGTCCGTCATAAGGAAACTTGACACACTGGTGATATGTAGAAGGTACTACTTGCATTTCATATATCCAGGGTCGTCCTAACAAGATATTGTAGGTTAGATCAATATCTAAGACTTGACATATAGTATCCTTTTGTACTGGTTCCACTTAAATAGGTAATATCACTGTGCCTTTAGAGGACCTCTCCTCATCGTCATATGCTTTTATGGTAATCCTTTTGCAGGGATCAGTAGATTCTTCTGAGAAGCCTAATGCACGGATAAGCTTTAAAGTACATATATTAAGTCCGGCTCCTCCATCTATTAAGACTCTCTTTACTCGGTGTTTGCAAACAATGACTTCAATATGGAGAGGAGTATTATGCGGATGACTCAAGGAAGTATTATCATGCTCTGAGAAGGTGAGGTTATGAGGTCCAGTCATATGGGTAACCATGGCTTGAAATCTGTCTGTATCTAGATTTTGCGGTACATTTATTTCCAATAGTGCTTGCTCCAATATGTCTTTGTACTTTGGTGATAGTTTTAATAATTCCAGGATAGATATCTAAGCTGGAGTCTTGCGTAGTTGGCTAACCAAGTCATATTGGATTTTTGGTGTGGTAGTTGTAGGTGCAGTATGTCCTTTCAAGACATATTTCTAAGTTAGATTTGTGACATTGACTGATTCATGATCATGCTGATCTCGAATGGTGATGACATTGACTTGATGATCTTCAGCTAATATGTGGTTGATGGTGTTGTTGTAGATGTGATTAATACAAGCTCTGCGTGTATCATCTGAAGTTGATGCTCCATCTTTGTTGTAATTTGGGAGAGGATTTTTGAAGGTTCCGTGATCACCATTTGTTTTAAGACCATCGACCGTTAAGTCACCTCGATCAATCATGTCATGTACTATGTGTTTCAATCGCATGCACTCATTTGTTCTATGACCCTTGTTGTGATGGAAATCACAATAGTGTGAATCATTCCACCAAGGTGTTTTGATTGGGGGCTCATAGTTGTTGATTGGAGGCAAAGAAGGAATCTTGTTTGCCAAGAGTTCTCTGAATGTGGATTCTAATGATTGTCCCAGTGGTGTGAAGATGCGTTTTTGGAAATTGTTTGTATTGTTGCGTGAATTGTTGTTAGGTCCTGGATTTATGTTTTTGCTTTGAGTATCGTTGGTGTTGTTTGTGTTGAATTGTCCTTGATCGGTATTTGGTGCATATGTGTGAGTACTAGGAGTAGCATTTTTAGGATTTTTCATATTTTGAGGATTTCTGGATAATGCAAGCACTGGTTGCTTAGATTTGGGATCATATGATTCATTGTTACCTTCATTTTTGTTTCACGTCCAAAATCGAGATTTGTCAAGGTTGGTGTTGTTTTGGTTATTGTAGTTTGATGAGTTTGTTCATTCCTTGTAGAATTTGAGTGTTCCCTTTTTGACACATGCTTCTTCTACTTGAATGCCATTTTCAATCAGTTTAGCGAAAGATGGTATGCATTGAAGTTTTAGTCTGTAACTCATCTCACCATTCAAGTTATCAATGAAGATTTCCATTTTCTCCTTTTCGGGAATATCTCGAGGATATCGTGATACCATGCGTCGCTAGCGTTGAAGGAATACCATGAATGTTTCGTTGTTCTTTTGTTTGGTGTTGCAAACATCTAGCATGGTTATGGCGTGTTGGATGTTGTAGGAATAGTGGGTTATGAATTTGTTAACCAACTCATCAAATGATCTGACAGGTGGTGAAATTTTGGATAACCATTCCATGGTTTGCCCTCTCAAGCTTCTGGGGAATAACCTCATCAAATAGGTGTCATCATGAGCGAGTTCAAGGCTCAGTGTGCAAAATTCTCGAACATGATCTCGGGGATCACTTTTCCCATCATATTTATCAAATTTGGGAACGTATGAGTTTGGAGGAAAAGGCACCATGTTCAAGCTTCTATCAAATGGGTAAGGATAGATTTCATTTAAAGAGTACCGCACTATTGTCCCTTGTTGCATATCCTGTATTTGCCTTTGCAACATTTGCATTTGTTGAGCAAGGGCTGCCAAAGGTATATTGTCTTGTCGAGGAAAAAGTTCTTGCCTTGTATTGGTTCTCAGCTAAAAAGGTGTGGTAAATGGTATATTTTGCTCTGGTGTTTCTGGCTCAGGTATACACATTTCTGGTATGCGTTGTTCTGGAATGTGTTGCTCGGGAATATGTTGTTCAGGTATGTGAGTTTCTTCTTCTCTGTGTTGTTCTTGATATGCATATTGCCGAGATCCGGTTTGAAAAATGTTTGGGTCTAAATCTTTGGGAAGTTTAATGCCCTTGCTTGTAAGCATCAACAAATATTTTTCTTTGCCATTTTCCATGAGTTTTTCTACAAGTTTTTTGAAGGAAGGGTTTTCTTGACATTCCCGAAGAAGTGCTTCAGTAATTTCTGGTTCTTCTACGGGTGGAACTTCGAAAGGATTTGATAATCTTCGATTCATACTGGACTCAGCGTGTGGCTCGCTTTGTTTGTCTTTTTGAGAGTGGGTAATAGGCATTTTAGTAGAAACTTTCAGTGATGAAGGGGACAAAAGCCTTGTTGATATGTTGCTCGGGTGTTGGTGGTTCTGGTCGAGATGTGTTGTATGTGATGCACTCGTCGGGCAAGAATACTGGATTGATCTTTCCTCCATGGCTTATGGTTTGATTAAAAGTAGACTTTTGACAGTATGCTCTTGTTTTCAAAGGTTCTTTGTCAAATTCGCTAGATTTGTTTTGGATATAACGTTTGACATGATGAAGGAATACCCGATGAGATTTGAAGAGTCGACAATTGATGTATAAAAACTTATTTCTCTTGATGAATTTGGAAAAACTAGGTTGTTGTTTCTTCAACATGATGTTACGATAGAGGTTCTTTCTTTTCAGAATAAGAGGATTAGTCATGCATGAGTGATCAATGATTTCCTTTGATTTGTTTGAATTTAGTAGATTCTTGTTTTGAAAATTTCAAATCTTACTCTATCAGAGTGAAGGCTTTTAGATGCCCCTTCACGACAAAGCGTGTCAAATGATATGGATAAAAGCTTCCCGATCTGGAAACTTGTTTTGACAATTCAAAAATTTTAACAAGTGTTTTGAGATAAAAATCTGTAGGATGGTAAAGGATTCTGTTGATACTGATGATGAAATTTTCTGGATTATGATAGGAGAAACATCCTCTATTGCGTGATTCGTTTAGGATTCTGACAACTTTTGTTTTGACACAAGTTTTGCTTAAGAAATAGTTTTAGTGGTTTGTTTTTGTCACTCTGGTTTGATGAAAGATGATTTTTGATGAAAAAGGCTTCTAAAAATGTTTGTGAAATTTCAAAAAATTTCTCGGTTTTGCTCTCTATTTTTCTGTTTTGGATCACGCTCTAGAACGGAGTCTACATACGCTACTGAAATAACTCGATGCGCTAAAAGACTAACCACATGCGCTAGGCTGCCTCCAGACACGCACTAAAGTTTGGATTTTTTGAAAATTGTTATTTAACTGTTGGAAAAGCAATGTGCTATACTGGGCCTGCGATGAGCTAACTGTTTGACTTTATGCGCTAATTTTTGGTTTCTATGCGCTAAGCTGTTGCTTCCACATGCTAAAGTTCGGAATGGTTAAAAATTGTTGTCTAACTGTTGAAAAATCTACGAGCTACCCTGGACCTGTGACGCGCTAACTATTTAACTTTATGCGCTAATTTTTTGTTTCCACGCGCTAAGATGTTGCGTCCACGCGCTAGACTGTTTTGCAGATGCACTAAAGGAATTTACACTGTTTTGCCTTATGATAGAAATGCTACTGTTTTAAACCAACGTGCTAACTTGAGGTTTAGATGCACTAACATAAGTATTCCACGTGCTAAGAGATTGCTCTGATACGCTAAACTGCCTTGATGATTTTTCTTTGGTTTAGTTTTTGTCGATTTTGAAATTTTTTGTGAATTTTTCAAGCTTGATGGATGATTTTCTTAGGTAATAAATGCAAGCACAGCACAAAAAGTACAACCATTTTTGCCTAATCTAACAAAAAGTGTATGTTATGCGAGGATGTGTTCAAATCCCCAATGTTTTAACAGGTTTGGATACAAGTAATACACTTCAGAAAGACTCTTTAGTCAAGGGTCATAAATAACATCATAGCCCACTAGTCTTGATACTCCGTCAGCTCAAACAGCTATGTGACACCCTAGAGGGCGCTCGGATTTTTGGCTTTTGCCAGAAATTAACTCAAAGTGAATCGCTTCATAGTTGAATAGTTATCTTGGGAGATATATGGTGAGTAATCTTGGGGGCAGATTCTTCCCCACCCTTGCACTATGATGTTATAAATGTCTGGTTACTGACTCGACTCAAAGTTTCTATTTTTATGGTTTGTAATCAGGCTTCCTATTCGACCGTCAGTGATAAACTCCCTCAGGAGGCTTCCCAACCTTTAGAACAAAGGCTTTACGTATCTCAAGGATATTGGGGGAAGGCTAATCACTACGTGCAATCGTTGAAAAGAACTTTCATCACTTTCCACATTTGATTATAGTGGGTTGGAATTCTTGGTGTCAAAGTCATTCCCCACTTAGGTCGTTCCCTTCACACCAGCCATAAACGGCTTTAAGAGTTGATTCCAACTCCTCGGAAAGGCAGGCCTGCTAAAGGTTTTATTGCTTGAATTTAAAGAAAGCTGTAAGAGTGATCTAGATTTTTTATCACCCAGTTAAGGGGAGAGTATATTCCTTCCACTTTCGAGACAAAGCAATCAATTTGGTTTATTTTATCCTTTCAAATCAGTGATTTGCTAAAATCTATGTGGAGATGTTGCTCCACAAACACATGGCATTTATTTTATCCTTTCAAAGCAATGATTGTCTGATCTATGAAAAAGAAATGGTCAACAAAGCAAATTCGATGTTTTGGTCAGCAAAAGAAATCGCTAGAAAGCGAAGATCTTCCCTCTTTAGTTGTAACTGACTCTGGACTTGTGTGATTCTTTTACTTGACAGAAATTTAAAGTGAATCCTTTTATGCACCAAAGGATGGTGAAGTTCGTTTTAAATCCCTTTGTTGCAAAAATGAAAATTGTTATGTTGTGGTTCATTTTACAACCCAAAGTAAGGTGAATTCAATTTTTATTTAACTAGAATTAAGAAGACTTCAAATTTTAACTAACTTGAACAAGCTAGTAAAATTTAAACAATTTATAGTGCTAAAAAAAATCACTAAGCTCCTCCCCCTGCAATAAAATGTCAGAAATCCTGCAAAATACCACCATAGCAGTTAGGAAAAATGGAGGATTTTGTGGACTTCAACAAGTCTAAAATTTTACTTTTCGGTTACAATTTTTGTATCTATCTTTGATGCACTACATAACAGACCGTATGCGCTATGATATACACTTGATGTGCTAAAACTAAGTATCAACGCACTACTCTATTTTTTGAATGCGCTACTCTGTATGTTGGAAGCATTGTTCTGTCTTTTTCTCTCTCTCGTGCTGAGACCTGTAGAAAAATTGGAAATTTGATGCGCTAATGTTTGAATTGCACACGCTGGATGATGACCTACAAGCGCTAAACTATGGGATGGATGCACTATTCTGTTTACTACATGTGCTACTCTGTGTTTCGCCCGCGTCGAGACCTACAGGAAAAGTTTAGTGGGGTTATGCGCTAAAGAAAGGTCTTCACGTGCTAAAGTATAGACCCCACGTGCTAAAGAGTAAGCAAGATGTGCTAGACTGTTAACCAGATGCGCTAGAGAACATTTCCCACGTGTCGATTCCTATTTCCCACGGACCTGCAAAAGTGATTAGTTTGAAAAACCAATTTGTTATTTGGGGTCGGGTCCCACGGTGGGCGCCAGAAATGTATGCAGAAAAGGTGGGCTGATAAAACTTAATATGTGAAAATATTGCTAAATACTAGTCCACACACACACATAGGACTTCTTGGTGCAAGCTATGGAGTAACAAAGTATTACTCAGCTTCCCAAGGTGGGTTCCATGGTTCTCTATCTCACAATGTCCCTCAAACCAATGTTTTTGCTCTCAGATCAATGAGCAAAATGGTTCAGGGATGGGAAATGCAAGAATGAGGGATGCTTTAATAGATTTTAGTATGAGATGCATTCTAAGCTATGCATGACTTTAAAATGCAAAAAACTAGATGATAAGATGACAAGGTTAGTATGAGTACTATCCTAACATGATATATTTAGTTTATGATTGAGCTAAAATGATAAAGAAAGTATTCTAAACATGCATATTTACACTAATTTCTATTCTAAAAAGAGGCTAAATGATGAGCATAAAATGATATATGAGAGCTTAAATGTATTTGAGCATAAGTGTGATACTACAAATTTGGAGGATGATCATTGTTATGGAGAAATGAGAGCTCTATTTATAGCAAGAATAGGGCAATGGATGGTCAAGATTGAAAGATTCAATCAAGGGTTGAATTTGAAAGTTGGGGATCCATGTGCACAATTTGCACCAATGAAATGGTGACAAGTGTCAACATAGGGTTGGGTTGAGAAAAGGGGTTGGAGGCATTCAATGCCTAAGAAGACCTCATGGTTATCTAGAGGCTAAGGGTCAAGTCTAAATTAAGATTACCCACTGGATTAAAAGTTAATCCAAGGATAAACCTTTGTGCAAATGATTAAGAGATAATCATGGTCAAAGCATTAATGGCTTGATGAGACCCTTGGGTTGGATGAAGGTTGAGTCAAAACAAATGTTTTAACCATGTAGGAGGGTTTGAGTTAACCATTAATGGTTATTGGAGACTTTAGGGATTAAGTGGTTGAAAGTTGGAAGCCTTTAATTGTTATCAAAGATTTTGAGGAATTAAGTGGTTGAAGGTTGAATGCCTTTAATGGTTATCAAAGACTTTGAGGTTTTGAGAAGTGACCTCCCCTTGCTTAGGGATGTGACAAAGTTTAGAGGAGGGGTTAGGTTAATTAGAAGCGATTAGAAGATTCTAGAAGGGATTAGAAAGGGGTTTGGGATTTTGCAGGTGGATGGAGGGATAATAGGATTTAATTGAATTAAATGATTTAATTGAATTAAATGATTTAATTCAATTTGGCTGCAATTAAATAAATTAGATTTATTCAATTTAGGATAACTATTTAATTAAATTTGAATTTAATTAAAAGTGGATAGGGGGGATTTAATTGAATAAAATGATTTATTCATTAAATGGGTATAGTGAATTTATTTTAAATAAATTGAGTAATTTACTTAATTAAATAGAGGAATGTGGATAATTTAATTAAACTAGATTTAATCAAATAGAGAAATGAACATAAAATATTCATTTAGGAATATGGTCATTTTTATACGTCTACACAAACTTTTATTGGTTGTTTCTTGGAATCCAAGGTATATATGAATGATTCATTTGAACCCATAGGGTTATTTGAGGCCCATCTACAATAACCTATCTTATATTTTAAAGAGTCAAAGCCATTTTATTAGGGAAACAATTTCTTGATTGATGAAAATATTCTTAGTTGCATGTAATGAAAATTTACAATGTAGGGTAAATTTGGTTATGTTCTTCATGGCCACAAAGTGTCAATGCGAAAACATCCAAGTGAGAAAATTCATGAAAATAAGGCAGCCCTAATGAACTAACATCTATGAATATACATCATTATTAGGTCATATATATAAGATTTTTTAGTCTATGCATCTTTTCATCTTTATCATCATCATCATCATCATCATCATAATTTGCATACATATGTAGGTCATATGCATATATTCATCTTCATCATCATAATTTACACATTGACAAAATAATTTCACATTCATACAAATTTTCAAGTAGAATCATAGATACAAGATTTATCACAAAATTTCTTATATGCATTTATAATCATTGGTAGTTTATACACAAAATTTGGCCTCTAAATAGGTACAAATCAGCTCATGACTATTTATATAAAAAATTTGGTTCCCAAATAGGAACAAATCAGCTCATGTTGTTCATATTTACACAAAAAATCAAATTTACAATGATTGCCAGAATGAATAGATGATATGTCAATCAACCAAGGATATATACAAAATTTACAAAATCATATTACCCTTCTGTAGAATCAATCTTCACTGTAATTGGCCCAAATTCAATCTACTGAACCTTGTGGATTAGCTCTAGCCCTTATTATCTGACCATCTTATTTGTTGGTTGTATGTGATAATCCTCTCTCTTAAATTCTCATAGTAAAGTTGAGAGCATCCTTGCACAAACCTTGATGAATGACTATGATGATTGCATATGTAGAAATGATACTCTCTTAGTATATTTCTATCCTCCTTTGAGCTATCATGTGCATGCATGAATGCTATGTGTAAATAAGAGCTACTTGTTTCAAATCATAATATGGAGGTTGCCCTTAATTTTGAGGTTGTAGTGTATAATTATCAATAAAATCTATAATAGACACAATGGTAGCAAGAGAAAATGTATCCTTACATAACTTTAATTTCTCATCTAGCCACTAAGCTCTATGTGTATGCATTATGCAGTCATAAACTAGTTTTTGTTGAAAAAAACATATAATTTTTTACAAGTATATCTTTACTCATTAACTCATATCTCTTCAACTCTTTTCCATATTTAACCCTATATGTCATAGACTTGTATTTTCTAAAAGACACTAGTTTCTACCCAATTTCATGTGTGTTCTCTAAATGTATGTATATTTACAAGTGTTGCAAACCACCACATGTAGCAGATGACCCTTTCAAAAATGTCATCTAAGAGAAAGTATGCCCATCATCTCTTTTCCATAATACACTTGAAATAAAATATCTTTATGACTTTGGAGGAACATGCATACTGCATTCCTACAAAACATTGTTAGTGTGCAAAGTACAACATATATGATGATAAATATCATAATGCATGGAAAATTCAATATGCATGATTTATCTTAACATAAAAAGGTTTTTTCATTTCAAAAAACCTTTGACTAATTATTATTTGATTATGGTTTTTGGCTCATATTTCTTCTTCCCTTAAAGTAACAATTGTTCTTCTATATTCTAAAAAATATGTTCATTCCTTCCAATCTAATTTTCTCAATTTGAAAATAATGTCACTCTGTTCACTTTGGTGCCAATTTAAATTAGGTTGAATCACATGAAATTGGCCTTTATAGGGAAACACCATTCTGATTCAAAATAGGGGAACAATCCATACTGAAATCTTAACTAAAATGGGAATATAGAGGTTGACAATTCTATATCCACTTCGAGTAGGCACTGATGTATTTCTTTGGCCATCTTTGGCAAGTAATGATGAGTTTATAAATATTACTATTTCTTATTTATGGAGTTGGTTGCAAAATCATTAAGTGTTATCTCATGGGAAGTAATATCATCTATTTTGAAAAATAGTGTCGCCTCCTTTGCATGCCTTTGTTGATCTAATAAATCATAAATGAGTTGTACTTTCCATATTTTTTTAAAGATTATGCCTTGGGATATGTAAGTCTTAACAAATTTGAGTGAATGACAATCTTATGAACTAAGAAGCATATTAGACAAGAGCTCAAAAATCATCTGACATGCTGACTTTAGACATTGATAAATACACTTAGGTCTTGATGATGCGTGATCTATGAAGAGTAGTTAGGTTAACAGACTTAGGAACTTGAGAATCATGTGTGAAGAGGTGCCAATGTTCCATAATTTTTTGATGAAGAAATCATAGACTTAACCGATAATATGATTGTTATGAAATAAAAGTTGGGCGATCGACATTTAAGTGAACTTTGGTACTCTGAAGAACAGGTTCAACAAGTTAGGAATAGGTTGACTTTGAGTGTGTTTCTAAGGAGGAGACTGCATGAAGGGTAAAATGAGAACTTGAAAGGAAAGAATGAAAAATTGGAGTAACAACAGGCTTTGAAGGGGGACAAGGACTAACAAGGATGTAGAGAACTCAAAAAGTAATGCAGAAGGCCTTATTCATTGGTCAATAGAATCATGTCAAAACCTCAACCAAGGACATAGGAACCCAAAACAAAACAAGAGCAAACACAATGAAACTAAAAAACCTAAACTAAAAAGGTAGAAAAGGGATTTTTACCTTAAAACCACACCTCATTGAGTCATACATATCTATTTATTGTCTAAGAAAAGTAAATACCATGGTGAAATAGAAGATGACAACAAGGTATCATTAGGCTTATTAGTATCCATGATCTTCAATCTTCTAAAATGACAATGCTTACAAGAAAGGATACAATGTTTGGATTTACACCCTCAAACAACCACAATTCATAAATTTCTTTTGAATCTAAGGTTAAATCAAATTCATTTTTCATGTTCCTAATCACTTCCTTTTGGATGAGCTGAAGTATTTAAATTTTGAGCTTTTGAATGCTTTCTTGCCAGCTTTGATCTCCTTCATAATTATCAATAAACATTTTCTCTTTTATTTGAAACTTGTTTCCTCCAATCCTAATGCCTTCAGCTTGATCTTTTAAAAAACCCTTTATTTTAGGAATGTAAACCCTCCCATCCATGTTATTTTCAAATTCATGATTATGATAAAGAGGATATGGAAATTCTTGACCACAAAGAATTATATTGCTTAGAAACTCAAGCGCCATAGTTAGCTACCCAACTTTTATCCATGTATGGATTCTTTAGAAAGTCTCTCAGTTCTTCAAGGTATATATATTCTTCTTTGGCATCTTTGCACCAATATTCCAAACAATTTATCTTTCTTAAAAGACCATTCCTATGCATAACTATAATTTGACCACTATCTAAACACATTTACCAATGTGTGACCTGCTTCAGGAATTCTTTCTTTGATATTATGGGAATCATCTTGAATGCATGATGTGTGATGTTTATCAAAAGAGGGGAACTCAAAAAATTATTTTCTTAGAGAGAACGAAGAAGAAGAATTAGATAAGTGCATACTATGTATGCCATCTCTTAAAGGCTCCTCTTCAAATAGGAACAAGTAGTGAAAACAAAAATATTCTCTAATAAGGGGAAGGTCACTTCAAATCTCGGGATCTAAAAAGGTATGACTATTATAAAAACTTTCTTTTCATATTCCTTCTTTGTCTCCCTTTCTCTTTGACATTGATATAACAACTATTTGGTCCAAGTTATTATAGAAAGGCATGATATTTTCACCATCAATAGAGATCAATGGTGTTCCCAAGTCTTTTCTTGTATCTCCACAATAAAACACTTCATCAATATCAGAATCATCTATAGGTTAAAGATTCATATTTACCTCACCTATCATCTAGTTTTCTCCTTCTTCCTCGAATAATTAAGGTGACACTTCATTAGGAGTAGATTTCAAATTGTCACAAAAAAATTTGAAGAGGCTAATCAGTGTGGTTTACTCTTTAATCATATTTTTGGCCAACTCATTTGAAAGTGCAGATGATTTTGAGTTCAAAATATCACATTCTACTAACATGGGATCAAAATTGACATAGGTATATTCTACATCATTTGCATATAAAAACTCATCATATGGTATATCATACATTTTTTTGTTTTCAATATTGTCATAAAAGGATTTGAACAAGTAGGGAGGTGACAAAGCATCTCTATTTGTTTCCATTCTTACAATATCTACTTTGTCAAGTACTATAAAATCATCATCAAAGACAAAAACTTATTTTTCTGAATCGAATTCGAAGGACTTATTTGTATTTTCACATAAAGGTTCTCCTTTGATGAGACTCATTTGATCCAAATTGAAAGTGAAGGTTTCTACTATAGGAAAAGAGAGCTCGGATAAAGCATTATCCATAACTTTCTTTGTATTGTCGAGAACATTGTTGACCTCAAAAATCTATCCATCTTCATCCACTACCCCACATAGAAAATCGTCATCTGAACCTTCAAGGCACGAATTGGGGATCCAAATGACATCTTGCTATTCAAGAAATGACCCTTCCCTAGGAGAGATAGATGATGGTTTGTATGGCTCATCCTCCATGTATAACATAGAGGTTTCTTCTTCTGCATTTTTGGTTTTCCTTGAAAAAGATAATGAGAGAATTAGTGATCATCATTATATTTTTTATTTGAAACAAAGAGGTTACAAGCATAATGAGGGGCAATGGATTGTTTCATATTCTCAAGTTCCTCGTTAGATAATTTTAGTCTCTCCCTTGTAATTTGTGATTGATGAGTTTTTCTAAATTATTAAGTAGTACATGTGACATACACTTTCTAACAAAAGAATGGATTTATAATCTTTAGACAAGTGAATCTTTTTTTTTTTTCTAATTCAACAATGCTTTTGCTTAGGGCATCCTAGGACAAAAGAAGTTTCTTGTCTTTTTGAACCACTATCTCTCTAATAGTTGTCATGGGTCACCTATTTGGAAGTTTCCTATACCTTAACTGATGCTAAAATATTTTCTGGGATTTTTCAACCAAAACAAAGTCGAGATAAATCACCCTTGTAAGGAAGCATTAGATAGTTAGAGGGCAAAATTTTTACTTTCCCTAGAAGAGTCACTAAAAATCTGTTGGTTGATAGATTTTACTACCTAACTCTATCTTCTAATTCCCAAAAAGGTAAAAATATGACCAAAAATTCAGATAGGTATGATGTTCTTCTATACCCACTCCCTGCTTCTTTTACAAGGTGCAACTATGTTCTAATGATCAACAAGGAATTTTAAAATTATGAATGCTTTTGACCAAAAAGCAAATAAGGCATAGCTTTTAACTAGAAAAAAATTCAAGGTTAAAAAACATAATAAAGATAAGAAAAAGAATACAAAGATCCCCTTTTTATGTGGAAAATTACTTAACATATCCCTACATTACTATATCATTTGTTCAAAGCCAACTTTTCCACAACAATATACAAAACTTCATCATAAAATACTTTTAATAGATATCAAGAAGAGTCATCCAAGAAGAAATGTATCCAAAATAAGAAGAATAAACATCCCTTAATCAAAGCACAAAATATTTGTTTCATAGAATTGCATCTAGATAATCTTATTCACATCTACCAAAAAAATTCAGAATTCTAAAAAAATAAAGTTTTTTCCAAAATCCCCGAAAAAGATCCCAAATTACAACTGATTTTCTAACATATATAGATGCTCAATCATAACTGTCTCATATAATAATAATTTTTTGAAAAACAGCATTTTAAAAAGAAAAGTTAAACATAACATATCATAGCACACATGGCTGACCAAAAAAAATAATTCAAGATGCCAAAGAATCTTAAGTCTATGCTACTTACACCAACTCAAAATTAATGACATCAACTATTGGGAGGAGCTGGTTTCCTTTTGGCTTCAAGTGCTAGTTGGAGTTGTACATCATGCAATTCTACTTTTTACTCTTCTTCCACTAGCAACAAGGTCACCCTCATATACTCAATGAAGCTTATTTTACATTTCCATGCTAGAGTTGTTAACCTAGACAGGGTATCTTCTTATGGATCTTCTTTGAATTCTATGCCAGGTTGAACTAGTGGAGTAATACCATCTCCTAACAACACCATCCTTGAATTTTCTTTACACAATAAAAGATACTCTATCTCAATAATATATTGTCGAACAAACACTAAAGTGAATTTCCTCAAGTCAGACTTCGTGCTTTGATAATCTCTTCTTGTAGGCATTGATTATGATTTTTTGCTCATCTTTCTTCTTCCCTTAAAGTAACAATTGCCCTTCAATATTCTGAAAATTCAGTTTGTTCCTTCCCAGATTATGTGCTTAATTTACAAATGATGTCACTTTGTTCTCTTTGTGGCCAATTTAAAACATCTTGATGTTATCTCCTAAAATTGCACCCTCACCAAGTTGCAGAACTAGGTAATTCAAGGAAACATGGAAACACACTAGGTTGTGGGTCACCTAAAAATAGGAGTGAATCTTTGGATGAGGTCGGATCCTTGATGGTTATCACTCTAAAACTACTGACTTATGAGGAAAAGAGAATAAAAGAAACTAAAACTAGTAAACTTAATAGCTATACTGAAAAATTGAAACTAACTAGGTGATACACCAGCTGATAACTTATGACATTCAGGAAAACTATGATACTTGAACATTGAAATGACAGTGATAAATTCACACAACTTATCTTTATCGTGCACTTCCATCAATATTTCACATAAAGGTCTAAATGTATACTCGTTCTATAAAGGAAAAATAAAAAATTCATAGTAAAGAGCTCATAACATTCACTTTGACACAAACTGCAACCTGCACATTACACTATCACAAAGACGATTTGAAAATTGTGAGACAAAATTACAAGGAAATACAATACATCACTTAGAATTTGATCAATAAAACAAGTGCACAACTCTGAAACTGATAAGAAGGTGATGATACTGTCAAAATAACCTTGAAGGTAGTCTATATATATCATATAACCTAAGTTACAAGAAGTATGCTAGTATTAGCAAAGGATTCTCAAAAAATCACCAAGTCTCTGCTTTGCATAATCAAGAACTAAATACAATAAGTCAAAAAGATGACTATATGGAGTCACTACAAACTCCCTCCAAAATCCCAAAAAGATAGGAGCCCCAACTGTCTCATCTTGGATGTCCTCGAAAAGCCCAAATAATAGGACCTAAATTCCCTCCAAAATGTCTCCAAGTGAGTCAAAAGTCAATTTTGACTTTACCAAACACAAAGAGACTCCAAACTACTCCCTAAAATCTCTTAGAAGCTAACTAAAACCTCCTAAATACCCTCCCTATGTCTACAAACAACTCAAACTAATCCTATATTCTCTCTTTTGCATTAAAGATTAAGAAAATGAGTTAAAGGCTCATAACAATACCTTTCAACTCATTTTTTGTACAATGAATACTTATGGAAAAATAAAGCTCCATCTTATTCGAGTTGATTATGAAGGCAAAACAAAAGTAAAAAATGACCAAAGGCATCCAGATGTCATATGAACACTTTTAAATCTCGAGGTGGCATTTACAACACAAGGTTTTCAAATAGAACAAGAGGTATGAGAATGTTTTTCCTAAGGCAAAGACACTCTCTAAAATACCCATGAGCTCCATTAGTTTGCAAATTTAAAAAAAAAACAATGGCCAAAATCCCATTCTTCACTTATCAGCATCCATTCAGGTTAGACAAAACCCTAAGCTAAAAGTAATGCATATTCATTTGCATCTTCTAATTTCCTCTATTGATGGCCGACATAAGGCTTGAAACCCTAGCCGATACCCTCCACATGGCCGCCATGAGATTTTGAATTACAGCCTCTGGGAAGGTGTTGTTATGGTGTATCTCAAAGGGTTTTTGAAGGGAGATTTCATGGAAGGGGTTCCTGGATATAAATTGCAGAGTTGATGCACATTACCACAGAGCTTAGTAAGTTTGTTTCAAATTGCTTGTAGGTTGATAAGTATGGTGAACTGAACCTCCACTTTAGTTTAGATACAACTGCTCTTGACCCTTTCAATGTCATTAAGTGTTCTTGACTGTTATTTCTAGCTATCGATTTGTAGATGATCCATGCCTTCATGCATTTATTTTCTTTGAAGACTATGCACCCATTTATATTATTCCATTAGACAGGACTGTCTTTGTTATTTTCAAGCTTTGGACTACAATTTTTTTCTTTTTCATTGTGATGTATTCCGATAAACTAGTAGTATTTTAACAGTCTTCTATACAAGTTCACTATGTCTTCTACTGTGTTCATATCATCATAGTTATAGCTAGAATGAAGATATTTTCTAGAATTAAAGGTTGCAATGCTAGTATAGATTGCATTATGATCATTGACAGTCCCAAATTCACTATTTCTCTCTTTGGTTTGCTTAAGGACTGAGACTCTATCCTTTGATATCGAATATAGACAAAGCTCTCTTAGATGTGTTCAAAACCGGAGATTTTCTAATTGACTGATATTATGGCCTCCTTCTCAATGCTTATGACTGAAACTATATTGTACTATAATTGAAATCTAATGAATTTGTATTATTCGGGTTGTTGTCTTAAACCTACTATAGTCATGCTTTTTATTTATATATTCTTTGTGTATGATTTGACTTTGAAAATCATGTCACTTTTTTGGTCTGAATATGCTGCAACCTATCATCAGGACTACATGAAGGTTTGGTCTTCTATTGGTATTTTGATGATAATTAGTTGTGATTGTCATTGATGGACACACACTTATTAATGTATGTGTTATTCTCAACCAGTAGTTGTTCCAATTGGTATTGCATGTCATTAAATATATAGTCTTTGTTTGTTGAAGACTATCGATGTTTTGCAAAAAGATGCCTACCAGTCAAAGCATGACCGAAGACCCCAAGTGGTATGAAGATCTCAAAGAAAAATGGAGACCCCAAGTGGTAGTTAATCTTTTGATTGGAACAGTATGTTCCAGCTTTCTAATCTTCACTTGTCAACCGGTAATCAGTATACTTTGTTAACCGATATAATTGTAATGTGTGATGAGTTATCATCCACCGATACTTTGGTGGTGTTTCTGTGTCATGTTACCAAATGTATCTAGATGCATTGTACCTAGGAAATTATAGTCTAATATTATTGGACCAACATGAAATCAGGTTCCTATATGAGGACATCATGTCTAGGGTTTTGGAATGTTGAAGTGTGCAAATGAAGATAAGGTCTATGTGAGAAAAGGTCTCACATAATAGAGATAGAAAGTGTGAAATATAGAAGACTGAAGTAATGCTGAAATGCATTAAAAGGAGTTGCCAAGGATCTAATCAATCATTTTGTGCTAGTATCTGGATCATTCACTTGTTGATTACAAATATCTTTGACAACTCTGAAACCCTTAACTGGGTAGGCCCAGCCAAGCCTATTGTAAATCCTCTAACAAGGTGGTTCACAGTTGTGAATCTAAAATCCTCTAACAGGGTATTCTTTAGTAGGACTTATCTCCTAATACAGATCTAGATTCCTAATAGGATCTGTTCTAGTGAAGAACATTGTAAGGTCTTAACCGGTCTAGTTACTATTCTACAAATAGTTGACTTGTGAGTTTTACTTCTTGTGGTTTTTCCCATTTGGGTTTCCACGTCAAAACATCTTGTGTTATGGTGATTGTGCTTCTGTGGGTGAATGCTTTATTTTTTATTTGGCTTGTTTATGTTTTCATCGGTTTAATGTTTAATCTATTACACTGGTCTGCAGTTAAACTGCTTAAGAGTTTGTTTAAGATTTTTGTCATACTAAGTTACCCATGTCTTAATAGTCATCATTTGGTATCAGAGCCAACCTTTCTATAAGTCTAACCACTTGGAAGGAGATATGGGGGAATATAGCATGAGGGAACTCACTCATCATCTTACTGATTCTGAGAGAGCCTATGATGAACTCAAAGTCAAGTATAAAGCCTCTGTGTCCAAGAGAAGAGAACTTGCTGAGCAATTGATGGAATTTATTGAAAACAACTCTTTTAATGAAGCAGACATGGATTCCCTAGTTGGAGAAGTGGATAAACTAAATGAATCCAAAACTAACCTAAGGAGGGAGCTGGAAGGAATGACTATCAGGATGAGTGAGGAGCTAGAAAAAAGAAGAAAAGTTGAATATTTGGTAAAGGAAAAGGAGCATGAGATCTTTAAATTGAAACAAGAAGTCAGTACCATTACCGCCTATCTATAGGAAGATAAAGAAGAGAAAGAAGAAATACAAGTTGAACTGAATGCAACGATTTCTCAGAATGAAACCTTGATGAAGACCAATGATTCTCTTTCCAAGGAACTTGCTGAGACAAAGGAGATACTTGCTAAGTTCAACCGGACTACTACTAAGTTAGAAAAAAAGCTAGAATCGGTAAAGCCATCAAAGGATACCACTGGACATGGTTTCTCTGGGTATGAGGAAGGTGAGACCTCTAGAACCAAGAGTGATGCACCAAAGGAGCAATCGACACTTAAGAACAATGACAAGAGTAAAGGTAAGCAAAAGTTTAAACCTATTTACTTTAACTATCTTAAGGAAGGACATATTGCCAATATATGTAGAAGAAAGGTTTACAATAACTTTCCTTACTTTCAAAACAATGTGGCTAGAACTGGTAGATTTAATGCTCACTGTTATCCATGTAACAAGTTTGGGCATAGAGATTTTGAGTGCAGGTCAGTTATGAAGAACTCTGGAAGTTGTCCACCAAGAGATAAAGGAGTTGTATGGGAACCTCCTATGAACTAGAACCCAAACCGGTACAGAACCTATGACCACTGGTCAAATGGTTATGAAGCGGCAACAAGTTGGAGAGAAACCTATTTGGTCTGTCATGGTAGCGGTCACACTGCTGCAACATGAAGAAGGAAGAATGGAAATGTGAACACTAGACCATGGAGAACACCTGGAATGGTATGCTATCATTGTAACAAACTAGGACACACTGCCAGAGCATGTAGATTGAGAAAGAATCCATCGAGATACATACCGATCAACCCTGAAGGGAAGATTGATGTTGAAACCATTCAGGTGGATATGGATAAAACTTGGAAAAAGAAATCTGAAGGAAAGCCACAAGATGTACCAATTTCCACAATTGGTGTGGAAATCCTTGAACCGACAAACTGAGCTTCAAAAATCTTAGGGGGAACATATCAGTAAAATGTTTCGAACCCCCGAAGTATATCGGTAAAGCACCTTTATCGGTATTTGTTACCTGTCAACCGACAGAAGAAAAGAAATGGTAAAACGTAAAATTAGGGTTTGAGCCCTAATGGTGATGCATTTATTATGGTAGGTAGGAGCATGTTTAAAAGTGACTTTTGTCATCATTTTGCTTACCTATTTTCAAATAAGAATTTTTCTAGTTTGAGCAGTGCAACCAGAGTGATTTATGTTGCATTTAAAATAATTCTGGAAGGAATCTTACACAAGATTTTGCAGCCACTTCAAGATATCAGTGTGGAAGTCAAAGTGGTAAAAAAGATTCTGAAGAGGCGTGTTGTGCTCACGAATGGCAAACCCTAGTTCGAAGTGTGAAGGTAGTTTTTGTTGAAACATTCTTATCATTTGGGATCAGGTAGATATGGCTTCTACATCTAAAATCCCTTCTAGTTCTACTGAACCTGAGGATGCACCTGAGTTTCTTAAGATGAAATATAATTCCCTATCTCAAATTCTCATCAGAGTCATTGTCGAAAGTGATATTTTAGGATATATTGATTGCAAACTAGAAGACATAGTGTCCTTAGTAATTCACTCCCAGCTGAGTCTATTTTGTGGAGATGATAAGAAGATTAAACCTGAATATAGCATAATAGAGAAGAAGAAATTGCATAATGCAGTATATTTTCTCAAAGAATTTATAGAAGAACACATTAGGATTATCCTTAGTAGGGTTCATGGTGATAAGATCTACCTTGAGCGAACCCATGATATTACACTGGAGGAAATTCATGTCATGACCGGATTTTGCAATTTTGGGGAAGTCCCCATTCTTTGAAAGATCCCCAGAACCAAAGTGACAGAGCTCACTGGTTGTGTGAGTGACCAATGGGCAATGACAGCCAACACCATTAGAGATGATTTGGTGAAGTATGCATGTATGGTAATCGGGTATAGAATATTCTATGCTAGCAGAATGAATTTTGTTCCTTCAGTTACAGTGCATGCCGCCTATAGGATGTTAAAAGAAAATGTTGAATGTGACTTATGTACTTGTATGTGTAGACACCCAAAATTGTCTTGTCTAATTAAATAAATATTTTATTTATTTAATTATCTAAGCTTAATTCTTCTATTAATTAAATAAATCTTTATTTATTTAATTAATTCAGTTATCCTCTTCTAGCCTTATTTCTCATTTAAATAAATACATTTATTTATTTAAATGATCCTTTTCCTAAATTAAATAAATATTTTATTTATTTAATTATCCCACTTCTTCTATTAATTATATAAATCTTTATTTATTTAATTAATTCATTAACCTTTTCTACCCATGACACATGTCATTCATCTCTTAATTCATACACTACCTACCCTCTCATTATTTTTTTATTTCTTTTACCTACCCTCTAATCATAGCCGACCTCCTTTTACACCTCTCAATCTTATCCCTCCATTTCATATAGTGTCTTCTATATAAGGAGATGCTTCCTTCATTATCAAACCCTAATCATTCTATGCATTCTAATCATCTTTTATGCACTTGACTACACTACGATCCTACTAGCAACCACATTCCATTCTTTGTTGAGCTCTTGTGCACATAAAATCTAAGAGCAAATATATCAAGCAAGATCAATGGAGATAGGAAGAATGGAGATCCAAACCCTATTGGACATGTGATGGTATAATCTTTGTGATTTCATTTGATTTGCATTTTCTTAGGTAATCTTCATATGTTATGGTGGATCTTTGTTGTTGTTAGGCTAGGGTTTTGTGGTTGAATTCATTTAGCCTTTCAATATTGTTATTATTGTTATCCATTTTCACCATATACATTTTGGCATGCCCTGTGGGACATGGATTTTTCTTAGATCTATGTTTTTTTTTGCAGATTTTTCTAACCCTATATTGCTATTTTGTAAAACAATTTGGAGAATAACCTTGTGCAACTAGGGTTTTGGACACAAAATCAAGATCTTGGAGAGATTCAATCATATCTCACAAACGGCTAGGAAATTTCGTACCAATTTTTTTTTGCAGGTTGAAATAACTATCAGGCACTCTTAATAGAAAATTTTGAATTTTTAGAGCACATTTTCATTTTCTATGAATTTTTTATGATTTTTCATAAAAAATTAATTTTGAGAGAAAATAAGAGACTTTTTCAGATTTTCGTACATTTTTGGAAATCTCTCATAATTATACATAGGATCTGTTCTTTGTGATTTTAATTTTGATGCAAATTGTTTCCCTAAAAATAAGATCTTTAAAAATTAGGGTTTTTCCTTATTTTAATCAGATCTCACAAACGGCTTTGAATTTTGACATAAAAATTTTTGTGCAAGTTAGGAGACATATTTGAAGGACCCAGTAAAAATTTCATATTTTTTGGATCGATTTTACATTTTATATGAATTTTTTATGATTTTTCATAAAAAAATTAATTTTGAGAGAAAATTAGCAAATTTTTTAGATTTTCTTACATTTTTGGAAATCTCTCATAATTATACATAGGATCTATTTTTTTTGATTTTAAATTTGATGCAAAATCATTCCTCAAAAAATAGATCTTTGAAAATTAGGGTTTTGCATTATTTTACTCATATCTCACAAACTGCTTGGATTTGTTGCAAAAAAATTTTTATGCAAGTTTGGAAGACTATCAGGACTCTCTAGTAAAAATTTCAAATTTTTTGGATCAATTTTGCATTTTATATGATTTTTTTATGATTTTTTATAGAAAATTAATTTTTGGAGCAAATTAGCAAATTTTTTGGATTTTCTTACATTTCTGGAAATCTCTTGAAATTTTACAGGCGGTCTTTTTTTTATGATGAATCAAATCTTTTAATTGGTCAACAAAACGCATTGTTGAAGGCCCCTATTTCACAAAGTCTTTTGGATCTAAAATTTACCTAACTTGTGTGCTTGCAGGAAGGGGTGATCATTTGAAACAATCCAAACTACTAATAAATCTTTGTTGCAGGTCCTTGGCAAGGGTTTTTGGATTTTTATTGTGCACCTTGTTTTCATAGACTAGCAAACACTTCAATTGGTGCACTAAAATTGAATCATTGTCTTTTGTGTCTTGAGCAATAGGCTCTTTTTGTTTAATCTTTAGAGGGTCTGTCTTCTCGTGTGGTCATTAGGACTACTAGTGAGAAGAGAATGACCCAAGTGGTAGCGAGGAAAACCCACCTCTTTCAAACCACTATAAACAACTGTATTCATGGTGAAAACTATGGATAACGTGTGTTGATTACTTCATACTGACACTATATCTCCCCATAAACCCGTTTGATGAAATTTATTTGATCAGTTGTAGGGCATAACCCCTACCAGCTGGGAGCCTTCTGTATTTACAGAGTTGAAAGTGCCGCATGTATGGCCACATGAGTGGATGCCCTTACTAGCACCTTTTTGTTTTAGAAGCCAAAATCCTTCTAGTTGTTGAGGTAGGAGGTCGGACCTCTGGTAGCGGCCCACACACATACGGTTCTTAGTAGAGATACAAAGTTCACCACAGGGAGTTTTTGTGGGGACTGATGCTTGGCTGACCTGAGAAGTGAGTGCCAAGGGTGGAGCCAGTGAGGTCAAGCATCTAAGTATCCGCTCTGAATAGCATAGCCTCGAGGGTAAAACCTCATGTGGGATCAACAACTATTGTCTTGGCCAGCCATAAGAATTGTGCTTGACTTATTTTAAACATTCAAAACATTCAAGACCAAACAGCAAAACATTGTGTCTTTTGTGTCTTCAAGTGTATGCAAAACATTTTTTACATCAAACAACACACTTTTCTTGGAGTCATTTTGAGTCTAAACACTTGCAAACATTAAGTCCTCATCAACATTGTGTCCTCTTGTCATGAAAAATAGTCAAACATTCAGATTTGGTCACAACCAACAACTTCACAAATTGGAAAAATTTTACAGTCCAGCAAACAAGAGCAATCACTTTCGGAATTCTTGATCTTCCTAGGTTGTTTCTCCAGGTTTTCATCTAGCATTCAACTTGTCTTTGGGTCTCACAAAATCCATCATTGCTTTACACCTTACATTACATTCACATTTGTCTAAACTTGAGTCAAAAGGTCACTTGCTTGTCCTCATCATACTTTGTCAACACACTACATACACCAACATTTTGCTAAGTGGTCCCTCATCAAGGTCTATCACCTTTGGGTCTCATTTGGTCTTACTTAGAGTCAAGGTCAACTTACCTCATCATGAGAAACTATCCTCTCTTTGGAAGTCACACCTACTCTACTACATACATACTTGGTCTTACACTTTGGACATTGCAAGTACACCTCAGATTCATTTACATTCCATCCAACTCTTGGTCTTCCATACTTTTTCCATTTTCATCTAGTCTCACACATCTTGGTCAATACCTAGTTCATGGTTGAAACCCGTCTTCAAAAATCTAGGAGAGAAACTGAAGAGGCTCAAGAGTCCATAAATATGAGTTCTTATGAGTATGACAATGATATCTTTTTCAATTCTGATCATACTACATTACCTAACATGGATGCCTATAGAAACATTCCAAATGTTGAGAACATGGACACTACAAACAAAAATGATACACATAATGATGATATGGACAACTTTTCCATACATTCAGCAGATGTGGAAGAATCCATAATGGATCCCCGCTTCAATCGATTGATTGAGGAAATAATGAGGAGGGATAGACAATACTTCTTACAAATGATGGCACAAAGTGGAGCCAAGATACCTCATGATTTTGACATGTCTCAAATAATGGAAAATCGACCTTTGCAACAAACTCACTCCAACATGGATCAAAGGAGGCCTAATAGTGGAGGAAATAGCGGACCACATATGGTACCTGAATCACCATCATCTTTGTTTCAAAAACTAGAGGTCCCATACACACATGGTAAAGCATATGATACTCACCTTCGTAGACCATTATGGAAGTCTTATGCAAAGAAATATGCTCAATCACATATCAATGCTAAGGATCAACCACCAAAGCAATTGGATATTCAAAGGCATGCTCAAAATTTGGACACAAGGAAACCCCATGTCAAATTTGGGGGCAACACATTAGAACATGACATGCCTGTAGAGTATGGTATATAGGGACAAAATAGATATGGCGTTCCTCAACATGAATCTATACCAAGTGGTCCATATATGAAGCATCATTATAGACCTCCTCCATATGAACATGTGTATGATCAATATCATCCATATATGCAACATGCTCCTCCTCCTATTGGTGCCTCAAGCATGGGGTATGGTCCAAGAAGTCGATCTCCACCTAAGAGCAATTTGGAGCAACAAATCAGGGACTTACAAAAGAAAATGGAGGACATAAATACACCAAAGCCAACATACACAATGAGAGACATATGTCCTTATCCATTTGACAAGAGCATTCCAATGCCTCCATTTCCTACACACTTTGTGACACCTAAGTTTGATAAGTAAAGAGGCAAAGGGGATCCTAAGGCACACATAAGACAGTTTTTCATAGCTTGCATTAAGGTAGCAGTAGAAGAGACATATTTGATGAGATTATTCCCACAAAGCCTAGGTGATCAAGCTATGGAATGGTTCTCCCAACTCCCACCTGGTATTAAGTCATGGGGAGACTTAGCAGAGGCATTTATCCAACATTTCTCCTACAACATAGAGACAGACATATCAGTCACTACTTTGTGCAACACCAAGCAAAAAGATGGAGAGTCTTTTTCATCATTTTTACAAAGATGGAGGAATCTAGCCAGCAGATGCTCTTGTGAAATTCCACAAAAACAAATGGTAGAGATGTTCACCCAGAATGTTAACAAAGACATTGGTTATGATTTAAGAAAAGCTTGTTTGTCCACCTTTAAGGACGTCATTGAAAAAGGCTTAGCGATAGAAAAGGTCCTAATTGAACAAGGAGTCATTAAGATATTCAAGGAAAACAAAGATGATTTTAAAGGAAAAGACAAGCCAAGATTTTGGAATAAAAACAAGAACACAGTCAATGATGGTGTTGTTGATGCCAATATAGTGCGACCCAAATTCATTTTTTTTGGATCAAATCAGGTGAATACTCAAACAACTTCTAAATCACGAAGGAAGTATACTCCATTGGGAGAACCACTTGAGTCAGTTTTCAAGAAGCTAGTGGCAAACAAAGTAATCACAATTCCATATTTTCCTCCATATGAACCAAAGGTTAAACCAAATTGGTGGAATGATGATGAGTATTGTGAGTTTCATAAGAGCAAAGGTCATAAAATAGGAAATTTTCATCGACTGAAGAACATCATACAAGATCTCATTGATAGAGGTGACATTGAGATTGAAGGACACTCATCCAATCAAGAACATGAAATGTTTAATGAACCATTCCCAAAGCATGACAAAGGAAAAGCTAAAGCTATAGAGGATCAAACCAACTATACCAGAGCATCCTACAACTATGATTCAACTATCAATCACATCTCGATGGACAATTATGTCTCTACCATTATCATCAAGGACAAAACATCTGAGAATTATACCCGGAGACCCAGGATTGTCCTAAAAGGTGTTGGATCTTCTTCCAAACCTACCTCTGAATGTCATGTCACAACTCGTCGAGGTAAAATCACTTTGCAAGGTGCTCCAGCCAAGAACACCACTTCCTCATCAACCAAACCTGAGTATGACCTTGTAGAACAGTTAGGGAAGACACCCGTGCTCATCTCCATACTTGAACTCTTGCACATATCCCCCACACATAAATCCATTCTTTACAAAATCTTGAGAGAAACTGTTGTTCCTACTGATCTGAACGTGGACCAATTTCAAGCCATGGTTGGATACCTTTCCATTAAACACTCCCTTACATTCACAGAAGCCGATGATGCCTCCGTAAGTCTGCCACATAATGCACCTTTAAACATTGAAGCCTTCATACACAAACATAGAATCAAATGAGTCCTAATAGATGGAGGAGCAGGTCTAAACATTTGTACATTGAACACTATTAAACAATTGGGATATTCCGACAAAGCTGTGAATTCTACAAACAAAATTACTATCAAAGCATATGATGATGAAGAGCGTTCATCCAAGGGTACAATCACCTTACCTCTCAGAGTTGGGCCAGTTACAAAGGATGTGGTTTGTCAAGTCCTAGACCTGGATCTCACATACAACATATTGCTAGGACGTCCTTGGATTCATGAGATGAGCGCAGTACCATCTACATATCATCGATGTATCAAGTTTCCACACAATGGAGTTGAAGTGACCATCAAAGCGGATCCAAATCCATTCATATATTGCAACAATCTGCAACCTCAGTCAGAAATAACAATCCCAGTCAATCAAGAAGCTATTCCTTCATTAGCATATGTGGATCCAGAATCCTTGAAAGCTTTTACATCAAAACAAGCAGAGATCAAAGAAAAGTTCAAGTTTAAAGACATGGGATGTGGTGAGTATATATTTCATGTTGATCAACTCTCATTGTCTCCTAAGACATTCAATCTATAGGAACAATCTATAAACAATTTGCAAGGAATAGGGTGTGAACCACCTAGTGTTGTGGCTACTAAGTCTGAATGAAAATCTCCTCTAGTGGTGCAAGCACCTCTTGATATCAATAGTCCTAAGAGTGGTTCCAGTGAAGAATCTATTGAGCGTATCACTGGCCCTCTTGAGAACTCACATAGCCTTACCATTTCATCCACTCATTCCATCTCCACTCCTCTCCCAAACTTGGATCAACAAGAATCACAAAAGCCCTTAGTCATTGGGGATCAAGAATCAAGCTTTGAAAAGAAAAATTTAAAAGTCAAAAATAAAGAAAAGTTCTTTAGTCCCAATCAAAATCAAAAGCTATTGGACTCTGCAAAAATCAAAGTCAAGGATAAAAATACTATGAAAGAAAAAGAACAAGAGTTGATCTCCCCTTATACCAAAATAACTGGGGCAAAAGTTCTACATTTTCAAGTCAAAATGCATACTTGTTGATCCTAAGTCTCCATCATGCTATCCTACTTTCACTTCTTTTCGCAATCATAAGCCTTCATCAATCATCCGCTTGTTCCATACATATATTCCCTTCTGGCAATACATCATCGACCTTTAATGGAACTTCCTCGAAGGACTTTGTTATTAGGGATGCCCAAACTTCTTTAGGTGACACGCATACAGGCCTATGTAGTCCACACACTAGTAATTCTCTCTCAGTTCCTTTATCAAGGAAGACAATCACTCAAGCTACACATCATTCAGTCAAGGAGCGACGCAACTACAATCATAAGATAAAGCCTCGCACATTTGAGGTGGGTGACTAAGTTCTCAAAGAAAATCCTAAAAATCAGCAAGACAGAGAGAAGAAGAGAAAGTTTGAACCAAACTGGCTTGGTCCCTACATTATTATAGCAGCATATGGATCTGGTGCATATCAGCTCTCAACTATAGAAGGTGAACCTTTGGAGGATCCTATCAACGACATGCACCTTCGCAGGTTCTGCACATAGCTCTTTGGAATATCCTAATTCAAAAATACAAAAAAATCAAAAATTTCAAAAATACAAAAAACAATTATAAAACAAAAAAAATCGTTACTTGGTGAAAACCTGGCAAACAGGTGCCTTGTGACACAAAAAACATTGAAAAATCAAAAAAGTAAAGAGAAATAATTTCATCCAACGGTGAAAACCACTTCGGTGGTGCCCTGGGCAAGTACCATGGTGAAAATTGGGTCACCAGCACCATGCATAGAGACATTGCTCCTCCCTCCTTCAGGATTCTCTTTCATCACTTCACTTTGCACACACTCACGACCAATTCATCCATAATAAACTTACCCATTCTCATCATGGCTTGTTATTGATCTCCCTAAGATTGGTTAGCCATTCATAATAAACCTTCCTTTTCATCCCTTTCCATCCATAATAAATCAGATCCTATCTGTGGCTAAGGCAAAATCCTACGTCTAGTAATGGGTGTGGAACTGAGAACATCACATGTTTCGAGGAGTAAAGTTTCTTCCAGCTTCCTTCAATCTATCCATGCACAATCCGCAATAAAGCAACATTTGCTTCACAAATCCGCAATAAAGTTTCATCTTCTCCACAATAAAGTATCAGTTTCATGGATTCAGTCAGTTTCAGATGAGACACAACAGCAACAATGGGCTTCAACAAATCAAATCTTTCAACAAACTCAGACAACATATGGTTTCGTGCTATCTATCCTTTTTGTGAAAGTAAACATTGTGACCACAATCAAATAAGACTTATACAAGTGACAAGAGACACTAAACTTGAGGACTACAGTGGATGTTGGTGTCGAGTCTTGGTGTTATTTTGATTTTTATCTTTTGGTGACATGTCTTTTAGCTTTTCCAGGATGTCTTTGACTAGAGATTCTATCTTCAGGATGTCTTTGACTAGAAAGGCGAGGATGGGGTATCATCACCTATTTGTATTTGTTGTCAGTGGATTGTCTCTTAGTAATGCTATGACCTATCCAAGGATATGAGGACACTGTGAGTCTAGTATGAACTGGGGCATTCCTTGTTTGTGACTGTCTTATCTCCATGCAAATAGGTACAATGACTTTCTGTGTCAAACATATGCCTCAATTGTCATAACCTACTTGCCATAATAAAGCTCAATGATGATAATGCACAAGAAGCTCTTTCACTTTCATATCTTATATCTTTCATCCCCCTTTCTTGATTGACTTCCATTGTCCTTCTTGAGTCCACATAGCCTGCTATCACATGACTGAGTATAATGACACACCAAAAACATTTGCATTTCATGTAGTTGCACCTGCATTACCACATATAAGCATTTCATACATACATATAGATATCACAACTGCATCACATCCTACACACAACACATGTTAGCACAATTTACATTTGCATTATCATATTCATCTGCATTACATACATTCACATTTGCATCATGCATACACATATAAAACATAAAAGAACAAAAATATTGCATTGCATCATATACATATTTGCATCCATATAATAAGCATACATCATGAAACATCTCATCACATAGGTACGCATGCATATAGTTGTCGCAAAGATGAATCATCTCATATATATATATAAAGTGTCATGATACAATGATGTCAAAAATCATATGGCTACAATCACCCGAAGGTGTCTACATCATCATACAAAAATGGTACAATACTGATACATAGGGAGCCCTCTATGGCTATGATGAACTCCCTCCCTCGGAGCCGCCTGGCCTCGATGGAGTCTGAGTCCCTGAAGGACCCACCCCAGGATCATCCCTCCTATCCCCTCTATCTAGTGGTGGTGGAGGACCCATAACCCCACCACTAGATGCCTATCTCCTCTGGCTCCCTCTTGCAGTTGTCGATGTCCGCGATGGTCTATGGAAGCTCCTTGCCCGCTAATCCGCTGGCACTACACCATAATAGAGGTCCCACCAGTAGGAAATCTCCTTCCTAGCCTGTAGAGCATAGGCATATCTGGCCCCTATGTCCTCTGTAGCCACCCCTTGTGTCGCCCTATCCGGACAGGGGAACCCACTGATCACTCCTGCCAATACTACTTGTAGTGCTAATCCTGTCCATGTCATGGTATCCCATGCCACGTGTCCCACCCTCATCTCTAGTCCCAGATACTAGAACACTCGTCTAAGGGCATCACTGTCTCCATCTTGATCGTACGAAATCAGCTCCCCGTCGATCGGTATCTGCAAAATCCTATATACATCCTCCAGGGTGACTGTCATCTCCCCCATCAGCAAATGAAAAGCGCAAGTCTCACAGTGCCACCTCTTTGCCAGTGCAGTCAGCAATCCCATGTTCGCCCAAAACTCAGGCACATACAAAATGTATCTCAGACCCATAACCTCAATAGCAGCTCGGTCCTCGAATGTTAGCTCAGGTCACAACCTCTGAGTCGATGGGAATCTCTCCCGTGACTCCAGCATAGGCAAATACTCCTGCAGTCACACAAATAAATCATCTTAGTCCTAGTGACACTCACTGTTCATCACAAA
Source organism: Cryptomeria japonica (assembly GCF_030272615.1). Lineage (NCBI taxonomy): Eukaryota > Viridiplantae > Streptophyta > Pinopsida > Cupressales > Cupressaceae > Cryptomeria > Cryptomeria japonica. The sequence goes on from NC_081414.1 coordinate 776,857,802, forward strand.
CTATTGCTTCTATCCTAGTGGTACTCCCTATTCATCACAAAGTACTATGTGTTTGGCACTCCCTGTTCATCACAAAGTGCTGCTCACATTTGCACTCACTGTTCATCACAAAGTGCTACTCATATTTTAGTACTCCCTATTCATCACAAAGTACTATATCTTGGTACTCACTGTTCATCACAAAGTGCCTTGATCTATCTTATCCTAGGGCCTCTGCTTGAGTGAATCCTCTTGAGTAGTTTCCTAATTGGCAACGTATGTTCTATCACAGAATTGTCAATCCTAGCCCTATCTGTTATCCTAGTCTTCCCTAGAGGATTTGCTTGAGTGTATCCTCTCAGCAGCTTATCCAATCGACAGTGTATGTTCATCACAGAACTACCGATTTGACCTAGAAGACACAAATTCACATTTTTGGACACAAACACGTTTTCCTAACATAAACACGCATTTATTACATTACCTAGTATGCATTAATGACAACAATAAATGTAAAAAAGTACGAGGAGGTTTTGTGGTACTTACTGGCTCTCCTGCCTCTGCTGGCCTCTGAAATCGACGAACGCGATCAAATATGTGAACCAAAGCCATCGCTGCTGACTGCTATTGCTCTTTTCTCTCTCTGCACTCTAATCTCTTGGAGGTGTAGATGACAATGAGGATGTATTTCCCTCATGGTCTATCTTATAGATTGCCCTAGCCCTCGTTTCCCAAGTTAGTCTTCATTATTCCATGACTCTGTCACTTTATCCAGTCAGTCCATTCTAGCCTCTCTTTCTTATCGAGAGATTGTCTGCAATCTTTTCAAACATTTTCATCCAATCTCTCAAGGGGGCATATCATTCCCATCTTGGGGCAACTTTGTATCAGTTCATCTAATCTTCTTTGAAACAACGCGACAAGCCGCATTGTCTCAAAGAGGGGCAAAATGTAGACACCCAAAATTGTCCTGTCTAATTAAATAAATATTTTATTTATTTAATTATCTAAGATTAATTCTTCTATTAATTAAATAAATCTTTATTTATTTAATTAATTCATTTATCCTCTTCTAGCCTTATTTCTCATTTAAATAAATACATTTATTTATTTAAATGATCCTTTTCCTAAATTAAATAAATATTTTATTTATTTAATTATCCCACTTCTTCTATTAATTATATAAATCTTTATTTATTTAATTAATTCATTAACCTTTTCTACCCATGACACATGTCATTCATCTCTTAATTCATACACTACCTACCCTCTCATTATTTTATTATTTCTTTTACCTACCGTCTAATCATAGCCGACCTTCTTTTACACCTCTCAATCTTATCCCTCCATTTCATATAGTGTCTTCTATATAAGGAGATGCTTCCTTCATTATCAAACCCTAATCGTTCTATGTATTCTAATCATCTTTTACGCACTTGACTACACTACGATCCTACTAGCAACCACATTCCATTCTTTGTTGAGCTCTTGTGCACATAAAATCTGAGAGCAAATATATCAAGCAAGATCAATGGAGATAGGAAGAATGGAGATCGAAACCCTATTGGATATTTGATGGTATAATCTTTGTGATTTCATTTGATTTGCATTTTCTTAGGTAATCTTCATATGTTATGGTGGATCTTTGTTGTTGTTAGGCTAGGGTTTTATGGTTGAATTCATTTAGCCTTTCAATATTGTTATTATTGTTATCCATTTTCACCATATATAGTATGCAAAACCAACTCATAGATAACCTGAAGTCGATCAAATCGGACAAAACCCAGAGGTTTAAGTTTGGTCAACTACTTGTCGGTTTATTTTTCTAATTTCAAGGATATTTTCCTGGAGTTGGTGGTATTTAATGGTCAACTGACCTACTAGTTTCTAGACAAATAAAGGAGAGTCTACAAGTAGTAGGAACTGCATATCCTGAGACTCTGAACAAATATTTTGATGAGTTCAAACTAAAGATGAACTAGAGAATTAGAATATCGGATGATATGGTTAAGAAATATGAAGATGACATATGTTTCACCATCAAAACAAGTCACTGCATAATGGAAGCGGTCGAACCCAGAGAAGATGTAGTTGGGCCTATCGGGTATGAAGTGGTAAATGATATACTGACAGGGTATGCGTCTACCCTATTTTCTTCACCACTAGATCCCAAGAAGATGAGGATCGATACTTACTTAGATAGGATCAAACCTATTGAGGTATCGAAGCAGAAAATGGGTAAAGCAGTGTCATCAGCATTGGCACCAGTAACATCTATTGCCAGTCCTAAAGTGACCAAAAGGTCACCAGCCAAAAAGAAACCAGAGGTTATTTCGGCAAAGGTATTCAAAAGAAAGAGGAAAATGAAGAATAACTCACCGGATTTAGAAGGTACTGAACCAGAGGTAGAAATGAAGAAGACAAGGCAATCAAGCAAGAAGATGAAGTCAACCGGTAATGTACCAACAACCTCTACACCGATAAATTTAGATATTTCCTCTTACAAACTTATGACACATTGTCAAAGGACCATAAAGAATATTAGAAGAAAAGTTGTTGATGATTTAAAAGAATATTTTGATGATTTCAATGATAGTGAAAAGGAGGATGTTGAACAAGAACTTATTAAATATTTATGTATTAATGATTGTTCACCTTCTGAAATTAAACCAGTTACTTCTAAATCTTTATATGATTATTTGGACAAAAAATGGCGCATTGCCATTGAAAAAGATCAAGACATCAGGGAGAAAGTTTTTTCTCAATATTTTCCAAATGCCTCTAACTTAAAATTGTTTGAGATTATTGACAAATACAAAGGAGTTTTCTTCATCTGAAGAAGAAGACTTCAGCTACTCGGAGGAAAAGCTTTTGAATTGGAAAAAGACACCCATTTATAAGTTAAAGCTTCTGTCAAAATGCAACAAGTATCCGAAGCTAATCAGCAAGCTAAGCAAGAACCTGACATATCCATAGCCAAACTGGATGAAGTCCTTAACAGTCTGAGTGAAAGAATGGCAGAAAAAAATGAACCCATTGATGTTGATGCATTGGACATTGAGAATATCACTCTTGATAAAGAAAAACAAGAAAAAGAGAAAATGGAGAAAGAAAAAGAAGAGAGAGAGAAAGTGGAGAAAGAAAGACAGGAAGAAGAGAAGAATAAGGAAAAAGAGAAGAAGAAGGAAGAAGAGAAGAAGAAGGAAGAGGAGAAAAAGAAAGAAAAAGAGTGCAAGAAAGAAGAGGAGAAAAGGAGATTGGAAGAGGAGAAAGTGAAGGCTGCCAAGGTAGCTCTAGAAAAAGAAGAAGAGGAGAAGAAAAGACAAGTGGAGATCAAGGCAAAGGAAGGAGGACAGACTCCAAAGAAAACCGAAGATCAAGCCAAGAAGGTTCATTCCACTGGTCACACCGATTTGACTCTTGCCTGTCTGACTCAATCAGTTGATGAGACTGAGCTACTACAGAGCATTCAACTAGCACAGGAGAGATTGGAAGACCTGAGGAAAATAAAGGAGCAGGATGTCACTCAATTTGTTGTTAACACCCTTTCCAGTCTAATCCCTAGTAATAACCTCCCGAGTACCGATTTCTCGCTGGCCAAGCTCAAACTTCTTTGCACAATAGTAGATGACCAGGTACAATGTTTGGAAGATGTCACCCAAGCCACTGCAAAGAAAAATCATGAAAAGGCCCTCATAGTTGCCTTAATAAAATAAATGGATAAAGACAGGGCACAACTGCTTAAGCAAAAAGGTGATATAAGTTTAGCCATGGGTGAAGGTAACCTACTTTTGAGTAAAATCTGTCAACCTCACCTATTTTGTGAAGATGCTCTCAAACAAAAAACTCAACTCCAATCAGAATTACAGAAATATATCGGCAAATTCAAACTGCCCTATGATCTATTCATATTATATGGACAAATTGTTCATACTCACAAGCATCAAATTGCGAAGATTGACTCAGAAATTTGCAATCAAACTCGAGATCTGCAAGAGCTCCAGTTGCTCCTATTGCCAAAATTGCAGGTTCTTCAGAAGTGCTTCCTGAACTTGGAAGCTATTAATGTGACACAGGAGATAAGAATCACAATGGAAGAATTAGCCTTCCAGCTGAAGACCAAGAGTGAAATTGCTGCCTCACTTCTTGAGTCATGGTCCTCAGACATGAAAAACTTTTTGCAAATCTTTAAGTCTCTTTTTGAAAAGTTTTACTCTTTATCGTCATGAACACATACTCTATTTTTATATTATGCAAAAAGGGGAATATTTTGTATTACTTTGTCATTGTTGGCAAAGGGGGAGTAGTGTATATTAAAATTTTGGTGAGCATTGCAATTTCATACTCGTAATTTTTGCAAAGGGAGTAGTGTATATGCTTAGGGGGATTAATTTTGATTACGACATTTTTTTTTGTTTTTTAAGCACTTAGATGTCAATATTTTCCTAAGTGTTGCCATCAATGCCAAAAGGGGAGATTGTTGGTATTTTGATGATAATTAGTTGTGACTGTCATTGATGGATAAACACTTATTAATGTATGTGTTATTCTCAACCGGTAGTTGTTCCAATCGGTATTGCATGTCATTAAATATATAGTCTTTGTTTGTTGAAGACTATTTGTGTTTTACAAAAAGATGCTTACCAGTCAAAGCATGACCAAAGACCCCAAGCGGTATGAATATCTCAAAGTGGAATGGAGACCCCAAGTGACAGTTAATCTTTTGATTGGAACACTATGTTCCAATTTTCCAGTCTTCACTTGTCAATCAGTAATCGGTATACTTTGTTAACTAGTATAATTGTAATTTGTGATGAGTTATCATCCACTGAAACTTTGGCGGTGTTTCTGTGTCATGTTACCAAATGTGTCTAGATGCACTGTACCTAGGAAATTGTAGTCTAATCTTATTGGACCGACATGAAATCAAGTTCTGATATGAGGCCATCATGTCTAGGGTTTTGAAATGTTGAAGTGTGTGAACGAAGATAAGGTCTATGCAAGAAAAGGTCTCACATAAAAGAGATAGAAAGTGTGAAATATAGAAGATTGAAGTAATGCTGGAATGCATTAACAAGGAGCTGCCAAGGATCTAATCAAGCATTTTGTGCTACTATCTAGATCATTTACTAATATCTTTGACAAGTCTGAAACCCTTAACTAGGTAGGCCCAGCCAAGCCTATTGTAAATCCTCTAACAAGGTGGTTCACAGTTGTGAATCTAAAATCCTCTAACAAGGTAGTCTTTAGTAGGACTTATCTCCTAACAAAGGTCTGGATTCCTAACAGGATCTGTTCTGGTGAAGAACATTGTAAGGCCTTAATCGATCTGGTTACTATTTTGCAGATTGTTCACTTGTGAGTTTTACTCACCGTGGTTTTTCCTATTTGGGTTTCCACGTCAAAACATCTTGTTTTATGGTGATTGTACTTATGTGGGTGAATTATTTATTTTCTATTTGTCTTGTTTATGTTTTAATCAGTTTATTGTTTAATCTGCTAAACTGGTTTGTAGTTAAACTGCTTAAGAGTCTGTTTAAGATTTTTGGCATACTAATTCACCCCCCCCCCTCTTAGTATTCATCATCTTCATGAAATATTCATTGGTATGTCTGAGACAAAAAATTTATGCTGGGAGTGTTGATTGAAGCTCACTACTATGTCAGAGTTAGTGACTACAACTACTTCTCTTATTTCAATAACATAAGGGTTGTATGCAATTTATATCTATCTTTTAACATGACTATCTTTTAGTCTTACTATATTTTCTCTTATCATGGTGCCTTCATTTTGATATCCTTTATGACTACACTATAATTGTTCATGATGGTTGTCTTTGTAATGATTTGGTGACTTCAATAGCCATCTAGGGCCTTTCTCTTGTCCTTATCCTTTAAGTCTAATTTCATTGTTTGCCCATGACTGTTACAATCTATCCATTGTGAAAAATTATTGGCTTCTCTCTATTTTCAGCACTTATTTATCACTTTAGCTACAAGATCCATTCCTAACTAGCATTTTTGATTAAAACTCCACATTTGTCCATAGTCTACATTTTGACTCATGCACTATTTTTCCTCGTTAACTGATTCTTGGATATAATATCTAAGCTGATCATAGAGTTGTTGATCAAGTTTGAGACTATCTAGAACTAGGACTTCTGGATGATGGATAATCTCCTTAAGGATCTCGGACTTTCATCACAATCAATGAGTTTGGCACTATGGTACCTACATCAGATTGTTTCATTGACTAGAAGGACTGGTTCTAGATAATCTTAGTGACAAATACAATTGGTGCCTTCTTTTCTTGTTATTCATTGTACAATAATCTGAGATGGCTATATTTTGATTAGTAGTTATAGCTTTTGACTTTGAACTAAAAAGTTTCATGACTTGACATCATATCCCTTTAATAGTTTCTTGCTATGTTATGGCTATGCACTAACCTCACATGTTGATTCATCTTTATCTGCATTCTTTCTTACTAAGGTGATCATGAAGTTTTCTCTCTGTTATGACACTGCCACTAGTATTTGATTATACCATGACTACTTTTCTTCTATAGTAGCACACCTTCCTTCAGAAAAATAGTAAATTCATTTGTCTATCTTTTAATACATCTCATGTTGCTTAATAGTTGTAGTTGCAAACATTAATCATCACAATCCCTTGTATCAGACTAAAAGGTTTCATGACATATATCCTTGTCCCTTTAATAGGTTTATAATTTGATCTAACTATGCATTGATTTCACATGCTTGATTATTCATTTCTTTTCTCACATGGTTATTTGTAGAGTACACCTTTTCCTCACTACCTTCTAAAGAGGAACGTTGGGCTCAACCCTTGTGGGAGCCATATTTTACTCCACATGCTAAAAATGAAAAGACTCACCTGTATCTGCACATAATACACACATGTTAGAAATAAAATTCCTATCTTGGGTTTGCATGATGATTTGATGGCTTCTTGCACACCTAAGATGTGCATTTATCTTTGAATTCTTATAGAGTTAACTTTATGCATGTATGGGTATAGTGTACATATGATGCTAGAGACTTGTCATTTCTTATAACTTTCATAGTTCTAACATCATTTTTCACTTGGATGCAGGTGTTAGGGAAACAATAGGGCTAAGGAGAATACTAGGAGTTGAAGGAAGACAGAGAAAAGGAAAACCTACTAGGCTACCAGTCATTCAGGCAATGGTTGGTCCCTATCTTCCTATGCACATTTACTTTCCAATATATTTACTCATGTATAGATTTTCTTTATTAGCATTCAACAAGTATTGGATAGTCTTATGGATTTTGTGAGAAACAAGTACATTATTTAATCCAATAAAATTGCATTTTTCAGAAAAGATTTGTTGAATCTCTCTATGTTTCAAACATTTGTAAAAATGCACTAAATTACAATTGTAATTTATTGTCTATTTCATTCCTACTCATGAATGCAATGTAGAAAATATTTGTAAATGCAATTTTCCTTTGAATCATTTAGCTCCTAGGACAAAACAGTAAACCAAAAATGAACAATGAGTGAAAATTTTGGTAACATTTCTGGTGACTTTTGCTAGATGTTTGCTTGCTAAACATCAAAATAGTAGCCTTGTCCATAAACTGGGCATAGAGTCACTCAACAAACATGACTGAATAACAACTTAACTCATAAAATAACCCTTCCAAGGTTTATTGATGTGCAGGTTTATAAAATATGATAGTGAAGTATGAGACCTCACTATCATGGGTTGTGAATATGCACATGATAGGCTTAGTGAGGGCTATTTACTACACTGGGTTGAATCAAAGAAGCTTCATTCTTCCTAACTGATTGGATATGGATGTAGGATTTGTGACAATAAGACACAAGTCTTGCTATCCTAAATTATATGTGTATGCTCAATCAGCTAGTGAGGGTGACAGCAGCTAAACTTCTCGATCCTTGTATCTTAAACAGATTGAAAACCTTGGAAACTTATTGAAAATAGGAAAAATACAACCTAGGCAACCAATTATGTTGGAACAATACCCAAGGAAACTTAAAAACAAAACTGAACTATAGTGCAACACCACTTATTGAAAGCATAAAACTTAATGTTGAACACAACATTCCACTAAAAGGGGGTGAATCAATGGTTCCTAAGAAATCTTTACTTTTTAAACCAAGCTATGAGTATCCGTTAACAACCTAAGCACTAAGAAATCAAACCAATAAGATATGAGAGGATATCAAGAAAAGGCAAACACACAAATGAACAACTTGTTGGCATATGTGCAGAGATTGATGACATGATGATATTGTATGTTGTCATTGATGTCAATATGCTGAAGAGTGAAACGGTATATTGAAGTAAGCAAACTGGCAAGCAAACTGGTATGATATTCTGAACCAAACTAGCAAGAGAACCGGTATGATATTTTGAACTAGTATATGTGAAAAAGTGTAGTGGTATGTTGGAATGAGAACCGGTATACGGGAAGTTTTGTATTGAGGTTTCATTTGGCATGACTACCGGTTGGTAGTCTCAGCTTCAGGATTTCTAGTTGATGCATTTCAAGCCTGTGTGATTCAACTGATGACATCTTGTGATGAAGTTAGCATTGTAATGAAGATCAGATCATTTTGCCACATCAGCCTTGTATGTGTGAAGGATTTCCTTGAGGATCTTGCATGGAGATTAATCCTATCTACCTTGGGAATGTGCGAAGTCTCTGTAAACGGTGGAAAGCATGTGATGGGTTATCAACTTCCTAAAGCGGCAAAGAATGAATGTTGGAGAACATCTTGAGATCTGTTCAAGACTGTTGTATTCAATGTAGTATGATTAACAGTTAGGATTGAACCGACTGAATTGTTAAACCTAAATGTTTAGGGTTTAGGGTTTATGCTACCGACTTATCTATTTCCTATAAGGTCGATGATGTTTTTCATTTGGAAGTTGTTGGCAAATGCTATGTGTGTACCCAAGTGAAGAGATACTTGATTCTTGCAAGATCAGAGAAGTGTGTTGATACCTGTAGAGTGTGATTGCAGAAGCAAAGGAACTAAAGAGGATATGTCTTGGCATTGTGTGTTGTTATCAGATCAGTGTATTACCTGTTGACTTCTAACAATTTCAGCAGTTGGAAAATCCCTTAACCAAGTAGCTTTAATAGGATTTTGTTTAACTCCTTTAACAGGGTGACTCAATTCAATGAGTTCTTCCAATTCTCTTGCGAGGTAACCTTTAACAAGGTTCTAACCTTTAACCAGGTATTTAGCCATCCCTTAACCGAGTGATCACTAGTAGTATCAGTTCATAGAAGAACCTATTGTAAAATTCTTTAACTAGACTAGGCTCCTAACAAAGCGAACATCAGAAGAGTTCAAAGAATAGCTTGTGGGTACTCATCCCCACCATGGTTTTCCCAGTTGGGTTTCCATATGAAATATCAGTGTGTCATGCATAATGCTTTTCATGTGATGGTTTAGTGTTTTATGTTAAGTGGTAATGCGATTTGATTCAATGGTCATAAGTATTTTTGATGTATTACTTTCTTAAGCCTTTGGGTGAAGTTGTGATAAGGTATTAGGTCTTGAATTGACCTAGGTGTTACTGGTTTGTGTGTTTCATAGTCACTGTGTTGTTACTGGTAGTGCTTTGATTTAGACCGGTATTACTGTTTACCAGTTAAGTGCAGTCTTTGCAATCAAACTGGTTCAGGGAAAGTTTTTTTGTTTGTATTGATTCACCCCCCCTCTTAGTACCAATTTGGTACTAACTATTCATCATTATTCATCACAACTGACAACACTCGATGTACGAGAAAAAACCAATATGGGAAAAACCTCGGTGAGAAATGTTGTTGGATTTTACTGCTCTACTCTAGCCTCACAATAGAAAAATGGATTACAATAATTGAGGGAACCAACCCAAGGAGAATCAACCCTTGCACCAAGCAACAACTCAGTTTAATAAAATGAAATACAATTTAATGCAATAATAGCACCTTGTTGCAAATGAGTTTTGCAACACCTGATCAACTGATGTTTGTCGGTTATCAACCTCCTCTATTTCATCGGTTCTTCCACTATCAATTATTAGATTACTCTCTTTGATCACTTACCGGTTACTCTCTACCTTTCTTCTCTTTCTTTGAATGTCACCTTGCATAGTATTACACTTGGGTTCCTTTCTGACCTTTTAATCCCTACTGATACACTTGACTTTTAAGACTATAACAGTTCACTAGTTACTCTATCTCTGCTGGTTAGAACCTCTCATTGATTCAGTCTACTAACACTCAAACGCTCTGATTTTTAGTGAGATATTTCTCAAACTAACTTCTCTTTGCTTTCTTAGACACTCACTCTTCTCACCACTAGCGCTTAGCATCAATCCTCTCATTCTCGAGTTCACATATTTATATGTGAAAGTTTTCGCCAAAGGCAACATTCGAACAATGACATGCTAGGGTTTTCCTCCACCAACTCAATCCACATAAAATCTAATATGATCTTCTTTTCTGGATTAATGATCTACATCACAACAATCAACGCCACCATCTCCTCACCTTCCAATGTATGTTTTTTATTTTTAGATGCCTGCAACATGCTTTACGGTGTTGCTTTGTCAAACACCATTAATGGCTCAGTTGTTTCCTTTAGACAATGAGTAGAAGGATTAGATCATCCTATAAGATTAGTTCAATCACCTTGCCACTTTGTCTCCCTTGAGCCGTAACATCCTGCCATCATCCCATGATCTGTGGGCCCTCCATTAATGCTGACCTACTCATCAAGTACCACATAGATGAACACATCACCAACCTTTACGTGCTTTCCACTTGGTATCCACCTATCATCCTTGTTGAAATCCACCTATGCTTAGACTACAAATTCAATTTGGTATAATCTTTAGATGTCTATGTCAGTTTGACATCCTTCACCGACCAAAATTCACTACCGGTTCAACTCATCTTACCGGTGGGCCTTTATTCCTGCTAACCTATTCTTTGTTGGTGGATCAAGTTGATCTGCCATGAAACATACTGGTCCATTCACTAAGTCCATTTACCAGTTGCATTAAAATTCTCTTTGTATACCGGTGATCATATCCCTGTTATCCTTTGTTGGCTTACCAGTGGTCCTACTTATCGATAGATTCTACACTTCATGTGTACCGGTAATCATTTTTTTTTTTTCTACTTACACACTCCATCCTTCATATCATTTGACATCACTACTTACTTTGCCCATGTTGGTCACCACTACTTACTCTCTAATGACCATTCCATACTGGTTGACATCAATGACAACCTAATGCCAACAATGTCCCCCTTTGGCATTGATGTCAACACAACTGCAAGTCTCCACACCTATAGATTTCTCCCACTTTTACACAATGACAAAGGGTTGGGGTATTTTATTATCCAGTATATTCTTCCCCTTTGAGTCATACTTAACCCATTAGACTGTGGGTACTCCCCCATAGTCAAAAATCATCTTTGTGATTACAACTGATACTAAGACATACAATCCTGAACTCTCCCTATGATCAACATGTGGTTCAAGAGATATAGATACTGCTATGAACTCCCCCTCAACCATATATCTCCTTACAAACTTAAGTGTATGAGGCAGATGACATAACTCCCAACTTGTGTCTCATGTAATCAAAACTTCTTACCAGTAATGGTTTGGTGAAGATGTCTGCAACTTATTCTTGTGTAGGGACATATTCCATCATGACTTCTTGTCCTTCAACCTTATCTCTGAGAAAATGATACTTGATGGCTATATGCTTTGTCCTTGAATGCATCACTGGGTTCTTTGATATGTTGATGGCACTTGGATTATCACACTGGATGGGAATAGGATCAGAGATGTCCACCTATATGTCCTTGAGAATCTTCTTTATCTAGAGAACTTGAGAGTACCATGTGGTTGTAGCAATGTATTCTACTTCAGCAGTGGATAGGGATACTAAATCCTTTTTTTTGTGCCATTAGACCAACTAGTCACCTAGGAAGAATGCACCACCACTTGTTCTCTTCTGGTCATCAATGCAACCTACCCAATCAGGATCAGTATATGCTCCCAAGATGAAATCCCCTTGTTTAGGCTACCATAATCTATAATTGAGTGTCACCTATAGGTAGCTAAAAATTTTGTTAACTGCATTCATATGTGACATCTTTGGTGCTGCTTGAAATCTAGCCACCATACACATTGAATGCACTATATCTACTCTAGAAATAGTAAGATACAATAAACTACCTATCATATATCTATACAAGGTTTGATCAACTACCGGTGACTCATCATTCTTACTCAATTTGCTTCTGGTCACCATGGGGGTACTCACTAGTTTGTAGTCCTTGATTAGAAAATTATTTAGCATGTCATTTGCATACTTAGTTTGTGAGATGAAGATTCCCTTATCTAGATGAGATATCTTCAAACCAAGAAAGTATGTCAACTATCTAAGCATTGACATCTCAAACTCTAACTACATCTGATCAGCAAAATCTTTGTAAAGAGTGTCCTTGTTGCCTCCAAAAATAATGTAATCTACATACCCAGCCACAATGATCACATGGTTTCCATCAGCCTTGTTGTATAGATTATTGTCAATGCTCCCCTTTTTGAATCTTTACTCCTTCAGGTACTTAACTAGCCTTGAATACCATGCTCTAGGAGCCTGGTTTAAACCATACATAAATTTTTTCAACCAGAACACAAAGGTTTCATCATCATGTAACAAAAACCCTTCTGGTTGCTCCATGTACACTGATTCTTCCAAATCTACATTGAGGAAGGAAGATTTTACATCAATTTGATATACCTTATAACCCTTGTAGGCTAAAAAAGCTAGAAACATCCTAATTGCTTCTAGTCTAGCTACCGGTGCAAATGCTTCCTCAAAATCAATACCTTCTACTTAAGAGTAACCCTTACACACAAGTCTATCTTTATGCCTAAGAATTTTACCTTCTTCATTTATCTTGTTCCAGTAGAACCATTTTGTATCAATGATGTTCTTGTCTTCTAATCTAGGGACTAATTCCCAAGTCTTCATGTTCTTCTCAATCTGCTACAACTCTTCTTCCATTGCAATCATCCATTTCTAACTTTTGTTGTACTCATTGAATGTCTTAGGTTCCATTTCAGTCATGAGGCAAAAATTCACTTGTTCATCATTCTAGGCAAGTCTTCTTCTTGTCTACACACCATCACTCTTATTACCTAAAATCTTCTATTTTGGGTCATTTTTTTGCACATACTAGTTAGGGACCTTATTGGATGCTTCTTCTGGTTCAGTCTAATTGAGCTTCTTCACCTTCATCACCAAAATCATCATACTGGTTTACTTGTGCTTGTCTTCCTTTATGCATGTCCTCGTCAACTCTTACATGAACACTCTCAATGACTCTTATTAGTCTTTTGTTGTAGCATTTGTAGGTGTTACTATGAGTTGAGTAACCAAGGAAGATCCCTTGATCACTCCTGGAATCAGAACTACCTAGACCATCCATGTCTCTCTTGATAAAACATTTACTTCCAAATACTTTGAAGTATTTGACTGATAGTTTATGGTCATACCACAGTTCATAAGGACTCATCTTGGTATTTGTTCTTAATTGAACTCATTACAAAGTATATTTTGTAGTATGAACCACTTCCTTCCAATGCATATCTGGTAAGCTTGCCTCATTCAACATGGTTATGACCATCTCCTTGACTATCCTATTCTTCCTTTCTACCACGCCAATTTGTTGTAGTTTCCTGGGCGCTGAGTATTGTCTTATGATTACATGTCTCTCATAGTAATCTTCAAACTCATTTGATGTGAACTCTCCACCCCAGTCTGATCTTAGGCATTTCAGCTTGCACCCACTTTCCTTCTCTACCATCTTCCGGAAGATATTGACTCTATCAAATGCTTGTGATTTATCATATAGGAAGGTGACCCATGTCATTCTTTAATCATCATCAATGAAAAGCATAAATTATCTCTCACCAGCAAGAGCTCTTGTCCTAGTCAGACCACGTAGATATGTATGTACAAGTTCAAGTGGTCTTGACGTGTTGTGTTCATTTGTCTTGAAGCTCAACTTAGTCTACTTTCCTTTCACACATTCCTCACAAAATTTTGTTATTGGTTTGATGATTGGTGGTATATTTCTCACACAACCCTTTTTGCTTACTGTAACTAGATTATCAAAATTTATGTGGCCTAATATTCTGTGCCATAACCATATTTCATCCACTTGTCCCAACATGCATTGGGATTCAAAACACTCTTTCAGATTGTATACATTTCCATCTGTCCTCTTACCTTCTACAATAACTTGACCGATACTCTCCTTCTTTATCTAACAACCGGTAGAGTCAAAAGTGAATTTATAACCTTTGTCACACATCTGACTCACACTTAGCAAATTGTGCCTCAGGCCTTCCACATAATATACATCCTGTGCTTTCAAGTTGCCATCAACATTCAGAGTACCTTCTCCTTTTATCTTGATTGAAGAATTATCTCCAAATCTTATAGAGCCTCCATTCCAATCTTCAAGCTTGATAAATTTATTTTTATCACCGGTCATTTGGTTGGAACAACCACTATCTACAATCCACAAGTTTCTTCTTTCTACATGTAGAGCAATCTGCACAATCAGACTTCATTTTGCTTTGTCCTTTTCCTTCTCAACCCAAACCGGTTTTCCTTCTTTCATTTTGTCTACTGCAACTTCTTGTTCTAGTTTAACTATTAGTTTTTAATTAGGAGTTGTCTTTTTCTTCTTGATTTTCCCATACTTGCAATGCTTTTCAATATGTTCAAATTCTTGACAGTTATAGCATTTCACATTTACATTAAAAGATGAATCTTTAAAAATATTGTAGGACACCGGTTTACTTTTCTGACATTCAAAACTCTTATGAAAAAATCCATTACACTGATAACAGACAACATTCATATCTTGGAGTGCATTAAATGGATTTTTTCTTACAAAACTAATAGGGGGCTTGTTCATCAATCTACATCGCCAATTCTATGACCAAACTTGTTACACCGATAACAATAACCATGAAAGTTTAGTACATACCAGTTTGGTTGCCTTTGATCCTGCAAACATCTGTCTCACCAGGGGTATTCCTTTCATGTTTCTCACTCTAGTGAACCCTTCATGATCAAACTTTTCTTTTCTCCTAAGATCTACATTTCGATACAATGAGTGTAGTCTCTAGTTCATTGATTGAGCATACCAGTTTGTGGGGCAGTTTCTTGCAGCTTCTGCATAAGTCTTCTTACCAATATCTTTACTTACAGTGAATGTTTTCTTCTCTTCACCTTAACTTGAAGAATTGAATTGTATCTCACTAGATGTGTATTTGTTGCTTGAACTTTGTCCTTCTTCAAATCCTTAGCCACGGGTATGCTTTGATTTCTTTTGTTTTCTCAACATCTTGTCCAAGGCTTCAGTACTTCCCTCATGCTTGCTCCTCATTTTCAGTTCACCCTTACTCTTTTCAAGCTCCTTTCTTAGCTTCACAATTTCTTCTTCTAGATTTTGATGCATGTTCTCCTTGTTCATCAAATTAGAGGATGTAACTTCACATATCCTCTTGGCTTCTTCCAACTAGAGTTTCAAGTCAGAAATTACTTGATTGGACTCATCCAGGGATATCTTCAAGAGATCTTATTCTTCTGCTACAACAAGGTTGACCTTCTTGAGTTCTCTTCTTGTCTTACTTAATTCCTTAAGTACACTTTGTTAGGATTCCCATAGATACTGAGAGGGGGGGGGGTGAATCAATATCTAACTGGTATGCTGAATTTATTAACTTAAAACATGTAGAACATATTATAACAATGTACCGGTAGGCAAGAAATAGTGCAATAAATAGAATTAAAAGCAACCACATGAAAAGCACACCATAACACAATATTTTAACGAGGAAACCCGGTGTGAGAAAAACCTCTGTGGGATTTGTGACCCACAATATTCACTTACTGGCCAATAAGAGAATATTACTGCTACAAGAGGGGCCTCCACATGCCGGAAGGCCAAGTGCCTAGAGCTCACTACTCAAATACAAAATGAATGTCTCACTAACTTACAAAAATGGATTATATAAATCCAGTATCTTGTATTGCTTCAGATAGCATCTATAATGCTAGATCCAATACCGGTTTCTACTCTGTTTCTTACATAAACCCTTAACCTATAATTTGCATAATAGGTTTGCCTTATTTTGCCTTATTACATTCTACCATCTCTCTTATCAAATATCCTACAATGATCTCTTATATATATGAGTCATTATACAATGTTGCCAAGTCGGCTTCTAAAGATTTTACAATAATAAACAAAATATATTAGAATAAGAATCCTGTTGGTCTCTGTGTCGGTATGCTTCCTTTTACTGTCGATGCCGGTGGTTTGAGTTCTAGTGTAGAGTCTAATCTTGCTAGTGCCGATGTGATGCCTTGCCAGTGTCATAGGATTGTAAGGTTGCCATCAATGACAAAACCTTCAATCACCTACACTATCTCATTGGAGTGCGCATATGCAAACAATCTCCCCCTTTGGCATTGATGGTAACACTCATGAGAAAATTAAAAACGTGTATCCAAAACTTGTAATCCAAAAAATGTTTCCAAAAATGTGTTGCCAAAAATATATGAAGCTCCCCCTGAGTAGATAAGTCTTCTACCGGTTATTTTCTCATACTACTACTCCCCCTTTGGCATTAATGACAAAGGTTGTCAAGGTGTCAATAGAGTTGTAGTCTCAACCTTGTAACTAGGTGGTTACAATTTGAAAAAGATCTGCCAAAATCAAGTTTATACTTTCCATAAACTTCTTACTATCCTTTATTACTGTCTCTATTCTTTGAACTATACCGGTGAGGTGCTGCATATGCTCTGGCGGTGTTCTCTGTCCTTGTACTAGTGCCTCAGATATTTCCTTCCATAATGATGCTAGATAGTCCAAACTTAGACTCAGTCTTAGTCTCAGATTCTTGGCCTTATTTACTATTCTCTCCTTTTCTCTTCCTAACTTAAGTAACTCTTCCTCAAAACTTGTTATCTTGTGTTCAAAAATTGATAATGTATCAGGTGAGTTAACAAAATTGTCAGCAAGTTTATTGATTTCATCCTGTACCTTGCTCATTTTCTTATCTATGTCAGTTGTTAGAAGGTTTGTCTTGCAGATGCCTTTATATAGAGTTTTGTATTCCTTCAGTGAGTTGCACGGTTCCGGTAGAAGTGTGTCAAATTCCCTAGTACACTTCTTTATCTGATCCTCAAATAATTTTTTCTTTTCAATTTCTAACCTGTCTTTCAATGTCTCTTCCTTTATTTGCTCAACGCTCACTGTGTTCTCAGTGATGTATTTACACAAGGTGTCAAGTTGGCTTAAAGAATCCTTATTGTCTATATTGCAGTTAGGAGCTATCATCTTCAAAATTGGGATTATGTCATCTATAGCTTTATAAGCCTGTGAACTACAATCTGTTATCCTTTTGATGGAGTCCAAAAGTACTTCAGTTACATTTGTAGATTTGTAACCTGCTGAGGAGGAACCAATGTTATGAATTCTATTGGTGGAGGAAGTAACCAAGCTTGTAGTGACCTCTGGTAGGTCTATCTGTATTTCCATTTCTTTAAGCAAGGGTTTTTGTTCTTCTCCTATTGTCGGTGGCACTGTTTCCCTATGAACCTGTTCCTGTTCTAGAGCCTATTTCTCTTCTTGTCTCTCTATATGTTGCTCTATTTCAATCTCAATCCAAGTCTCTACCTATTTTTCTTTGCTTTCATCTTTGATTTTTGCTTCAGTATTATCAATCTTGTCAGTTGTTGGTGGCTCACTAGCCATATCTGTCTTGCCAGTTGTATCCTGATCTATCATAATGTTGATTGTTTGAGTATCAACATCTACTGTGTATAGTACCTCAGGATTAGGATTTGTATCATCTAATTCCATACTCTCATCTACTGGTTGATCTTCAGTTGTTGTTATCGGTGGAGTAATCAGAGGTAGTGGGAGCAAGTTATCTTCTACTTTGATGGTAGGAGGTCCACCAACGTTTCTGTTTCCTTTGTCCTTCTCCTTCTGATATACTTTTATTGGTTTGGGGTTTCTATATTCTTCCTATTTTTCCTTCTCAACAAGGAATATATCATGCATTTTTTGTTTCCTCTATTACCTCATTTACTCTTCCAACCATTAATGCAATATGCCAGTGTGCAGTAGAGAATACTGACCGGTTGGCTTCTGCAATTAAGTCATCTATTTCCTTAGGTGAGTTTACTGGGTAAAAAGAAAGTAATTTTTCTATTTTGATTTTCTTATCAAGCTCTACAACATCTTGTCTTCTTGCTTCCAGTCTTTTGAACAATTCATCTAGTAGTTCATCTACCACTTCCATTAAAAACTTCTTATAGATGTCCATGTGTAAAATGACACTTTTTTCAACTTGTTCTTTCTCATCTACTAATAGTGTATCATATACATTTTCTATGTTCTTGAGTTTCCCTTCCTCTTTGATTTCATTCAGTAAGTTGTCAAGAGGGGCCATGTTTTGTTTAGTCCTCTTCTTCTTTGGTGTTAGCTTTTTCTTTGATGTTCTCTTTTTAACTAGAGACCTCATTGCCTGTTGTTTTTGTCTAGTTCTTCTAGGTGAGGGTGTGGATGCCGGTGAAGGATCCCTTTTCCTTACAACTCTTTTGAAAGTTGTAGGCATGTCATTCTCCAAAGAAGTAGCTACTGGTGATAGGTGAGTTTCGGGCTGTAGAGTTGCTAACGCATCCTCAGTGATACCAATTTGTTTCAGTACATCTTCTTTGATAGCTTTAGCCTGTCTAGAGCCTCTTCTCACAACTGCTTCAACCTATTTTACTCTCTTCTTAGATTGAATTTGGCTTTCTATGGTCTCAGCACTACCAAATACTTCTTCCTTGGGTTCCTTGGGTGCTTCCAGAAGGGCTTTTACATATGTCTCAATGATATGATCATCGGTCTTATAACCCATCTCAATTACCCAAATTGTTCTTGGGATAACTACTTCCATCCAGATCTCATCCTTTTTTATCACAAAGCATATATCACCCTTGTATTTGTTTACAATTTTCTATGATAGTCTAATTCTTTTCTTCATCCTAGCCTTTAGTGCTTGAAAATAGTCATGGATATTCTTTTCCTTGTTCTCACCCATGTTGTTGAATAGGTCTGACAACTGTTTTCCTACCGGTATATCAAATCCAAGGTTCTTATTGCCTATACTAGGAACCTGTTTGGTTATATGTAGCATCAAGCATACAAGTAGATTACCAAACCTAAAAGTCCCTTTCTTATCCTTCTTGATTTTACCTAAGTTATCAATCAACTCATCTTTTAACCATTCACATACATCAATTTTTACATTGTCCTTAACCATGTCATAAGCACTCTTTATGCATAAACTAGAAACTGAGTTAAGTGTATTTGCTTGAGTTGTTTTGTACCCTAAAATCATGCTAACAAATCTCACATTTATATCCGTCACATCATTAACCCTCAGAGACCTTATGTCAGATGTTGCACCAGTTAAGTTTATAACTAGGTCATTTGAGACCTTTTTAGTCTTGTCTGGTCTGTTACCGGTGGAAGGTAACCCTGTTACGGCTTTCACAGCTTCCTTTGTAATTTTGTGAATTGAATCAAGCCAAAAGAATGAACCATGTACCCTGCTCAAAACTATCCTAATCACTTCCTTGGGAATTTCAGGAATGCAGAGGATTTTAGTGAATCCTAGGGTTTCAACAACTTTGTGTTCAGGTTTTACATTTTTGAAATTGTCACATATAACAGTCTTATACATGTTTTTAATTTCTTCATCTCCTAATTACTCTATGTTGCAATGGATGTATATTCTGGGATCTTTTGCAAAAACAACTCCCTTTGGAATTTGGGAAAATGCACCTACATTGTCATCTTTCTTATCTATTTCAGGAATTAGCTGGAATACGGACCTAGGGTTTTTTATAACCTTGACTACTATAGGGTTTTCTATGAATTCAGGTGCAGAGGAGGATGCCATGATGATAAATACCATTTTCTACCTTAGGATAGATTGATTGCTGAAGTGCTTTGCCTCTTTGCTCGAAATGCCTTAGCTCTGGAAATTTTGCGCTCTTCGAAAGTTTGAAATCTCAATGAAGTGAAATGGAGCCAAAATCACAAATTTATAATGTTTATTTGCCATCTACCACATTTAATGCATAATGGTTAAGTAGTCACTTAACATTGTCTTCTATTATAGAAGCAATTTCTAACTTCCCACCATTAACCAAGGGAATAATAGCATATGTCTCATTGATTGCCAAACCCTCAAAAAAACTTTCTTCAATTTGATGAAGACCTTCTTGCCAGTGGAGTGCTACTCTGTCCTGCCGGTGTAGCACTAGTCTATCTTGCCAGTGAAGTGTTGAAAGGTTATACCAGTGGAGGAGTATTCCCAACAATATTTAGGTCTGACTTTCTAATTCATTGTTTTGAGAATTCTTGCTTAACCTCTTCAACTTTTTCTTTTCCTTTCAAACTAGAACTTTTGTTGTCTGTCAGTGATCCTTTACTTCTGCAGAATTTTGCAATATGTCAAATCTTGTTACATGCATAGCAAGTCACATTATTCTTCTAAATAGCTTTACCATAACCTATGCTGGTTTGTGTACTACATTGATTAGATAAGTGTCCAAATCTTCCACAAACATAACATCTCACATTCATTCTACAATTTTCAGAGTTATGACCAACTTTGTTGCATTTTGAACATTGACCGGTGGGTGTGTTGATATTCTGATAATTTCTAGATCTACAATGATTTTCTCTATGATCGTATTTATTACAGTTAAAGCATTTTCCATTAAATTTATAATCATTAGGTTGCCTTACTGGTTTGCTATGATCCTGAGTGTTTGTAGTATCGAAGCTTTCTCCTGCCTCAAAGCCAATTCCACAAGTGTCACCATTAGGTTTCTGAATCTTCAATTAGTCACCAAGTTCTTCTGAGCTTTTCTTGAATTTATCTTTGTGTTGATTTGTAATATCCATTTCTCTTTCTAAGATCTCTTTCTATCTCATTAATTCATTGGAGTCATTCTATGTATGCATCAGATCTATCTTCAATAGGTCATTTTCATAGCTAAGTCTTGTGTTCTCATTTGCTGCATCACTTAGTCTTCTGGTCAATTCTTCTTCATTCTTCTTTCTAACTTCAATTTCCTTACAGAATCTCATGGTCATGTCTTGCATCTCATTATTCATTGTCATCTTCTCTTGTTTCAGCTTGCTTATCTGATCATTAAGTGATTCTTTTTCATTATTCTCATTTTGCATCTTTTCATATAATTCTCTTCTCTTGTTTCTTGCAATGGTAAAATTTTCTTGAGGTCCCTGAATGATATCTTGAGCTTCCTTTAGATCATCTTCAAGTTTGATGTTTTTCAATTTTCCTATATCATAGTCTGAGAGAGCTGCTTCTAGTTGCTTCATCAGATTTTCCATCTCTACCGGTGTCAAGATCTTCCTCAAGTTGTTAGGCTTCTGAAAATAGAGGACTAGGCTCTGATACCAATTGTAAGGATTCCCACAGATACTGAGAGGGGGGGGGTGAATCAATATCTAACTGGTATCCTAAATTTCTTAACTTAAAACATGTAGAACATATTATAACAGTGTACCAATAAGCAAGAAATAGTGCAGTAAATAGAATTAAAAGCAACCACATGAAAAGCACACCATAACACAATATTTTAATGAGGAAACCCAGTGTGGGAAAAACCTCGATGGGATTTGTGACCAACAATATTCACTTACTGGCCAATAAGAGAATATTACTACTACAAGAGGGGCCTACACATGCAGGAAGGCCAAGTGCCTAGAGCTCACTACTCAAATACAAAATGGAAGTCTCACTAACTTACAAAATAGGATTATATAAATCCAATGTCTTGTACTGCTTCAGAATAGCATCTATAATGCCAAATCCAATACCGGTTTCTGCTCTACTTCTTACATAAACCCTTTACCTATAATTCACATAATAGGTCTACCTTATTTCGCCTAATTATATTCTACCATCTCTCTTATCAAATATCCTACAATGATCTCTTACATATATGAGTCATTATACAATGTTGCCAAGTTGGCTTCTAATGATCACAAGAAGCCATAAGCAAATAAATATTCATCATAGAAAGAGTGAAAGGATACAACATAATTTCCACTTCAATAATCATTTACTAAGATCATCAAGGATTTTCAAATAATAAACAGAATACATTACAATATGAATCCTGTCGGCCTCTATGCCGGTATGCTTCCTTTTACTGTTGGTACCAGTGGTCTGAGTGCTAGTGTAGAGTCTGATCTTGCTAGTGCTGGTGTGATGCCTTGCTGGTGTCATAGGATTGTAAGGTTACCATCAATGAAAAAACCTTCAATCACCTACACTGTCTCATTGGAGTGTGCATATGCCAACACGCTTATGAGATCACCTTCTAGATCCACTTCAGCTTGAATGTCTTCTTCTTCCTCATCTTCACCAACCAGTTCATGTAGTGCCATAATGAGATTAACTTCTCTTTCATCCTTATGGAAGTCATCTTCTGATGCACTTTCTTCATATGTGGCATCATCCTCAATGGTATATAAGTTGTTATGCTTCTAATAGCTTCTTCTTCCTTTCTAGTAGACTTTATTCTCTTTGTCTCTATTAGAAGATCTACCAAAACTCCTTTTCTCATCTCCACCAATTTTATTATAGGGACATTTTGCAAAAAAGTGTCCAACTTTTCCACAGTTGAAGCATTTGAGTTGTAAATTTCCTTTATACTTACTGGATCCTCTCTTGAGCTTCCTAACAATGTTTTCTACCTCTGCATCTGAGTCGTCACTGGATCCTTTATGAGAAACCTCTTGCTTGCCCTTTTTGATGGAGTTGAAAGTTGCCTCTTTCCTTGAAGATGTATCACCGGTTGTCCTCATTTCATAGGCAGTTAAGGAGCCAAATAACTAAGCCATTGTCAAGGTTTTTAGATCCTTGGCTTCCTCTATACAAGATACCTTAGTATCATACTTATATATGAGTGATCTAAGTACCTTTTTGACAATAATTTCATCAACAAATTCCACTCCAAGTCCTCTAATGGTGTTCAAAGTTTCATCTACTCTATGAAGGTAGTATAAAACCTTTTCTTCATCTTTCATCTTCAAACCTTCAAGATGACCTCTTAGTGATTGCAGCTTGGCCTCTTTGACTTTGGAATCTCCTTCAAATAATCTATGAAATTTTCCCTAAGTCTCCTTGCCAAATGAGCAGTGCATGACCTTGATAGACTCATTATCTGACAGCCCACTTAGAATAGCATGTTTATCCTTTGCATTGTTCTCATACTCCTTCTTAGCATCTGGATCAGTGGGAGGAACAATAGAGATAGTATACCCATTCTTTACATACATCCACACATCAAAAGCAAGAGAGGAAAGATAGGTCTCCATTCTTCTTCTCTAGAAGGAATAGTTAGTTCCATCAAACACAGGAGCTTTTGAGGAGGCAAACTCATTTCTTTCCATTGTGTTCTTTGGCTAGAATCTACACAAGCTAGAGAAAGCTCTGATCAACTGGGAACCTAGTTCACTAATACCAATTGTTGAACACAATGTTCCACTAAGAGGGGGGATGAATTAATGGTTCTGAAGAAATATTTACTTTTTTAACCAAGCTATGATTATCAGTTAAAAACCGAAGCGCTAAGCAATCAAACTGGTAAGATATAAGAGGATATCAAAAAAAGGCAAACACACAAATGAACAACTCCCAACACCAGATGTACAAGAAAAACCCAATATGGCAAAAACCTAAGAGACAAATATTGTTGGAGTCTACTGCTCCAATCTAGACTCACAATAGAACAATGGATTACAATGATTGAGGGAACCAACCTAAGGAGTACCAACCCCTGCACCAAGCACCAAGTCAGCGCAATACAATAAAATACAGTTTAATGCAATAATAGCACCTTGTTTCAAATGAGTTTTGCAACACCTGATCAATCGATGTCTGACAGTTACCAACCTACTTTGTTTCATTGTTTCTTCCACTTTCGGTTATCAGATTACTCTCTTTGATAACTTACTAGTTACTCTCTACCTTTATTCTCTTTCTTTGAACCTCACCCTGCATAGTATCTATTGGTATTTTAGTATGGTTTTGTCATTGATGTCAACACCTATCAACACTTATCAACTCTAGCATATGGAAGATCATAATGAAGACACATTTGAATTGCATTGGAAAGGACATCTAGGAAGTTACAAAGAATGGCTATACTGCTTCTACATCCAGTCAGCCTAATCCACCTACCTTAGGAAAAGATGAAGAAAATGATTGCAAAGCAAGAGAAGCACTTTTTAGCGCATTATCAGATCAACAAATCATGGGATTATCAGATAGGATACTAAAACTATTTGAGATCATTTGGAAACATTGAATGAAGGAGATTCCACAGTCAAAATTGAAAAATTTGAAAGCTTCCAGGTCAGGTATGAAAATCTAAAAATGGAAGAAGATGAAAGGATTTTTGCTTTTATGGAAAGAGTAAATGAAATTGTTTTGGGTATTAAATATTGTGGAGGAACCTTAAGTGAAGATGAAATTGTTTCAAAATTTTTAAGAGGATTGCCACCGGCATATAAAATGAAAGTTACTGCTATAAATGAGTTGAGAACAATGCCTAATATATCAGTAACTAGGGATACATTGATTGGAAAACTTTCAGCTTTTGAAACTAAGGAATTTGGTCTTCTTGCTACTATAAAGACAGATTTAGCTTTTAAGGCATCAACATCATCTGCACCATCATTTGACAAATCTGATTGGAAATCCTTTTACGCAAGAGAACTTGAGGAAAGCAGGAGAGAAAATGAAGAACTTGAAGCACTATTTGCAAGGAAAATGCCTAAAGGTCCAGTTGGAAGTAAGTATGAAGGTAAAGCACCCTTAAAATGTTTTAACTGTAATGAGATTGGTCATATGGCTTCATGATGCCCTGATAGACATGCTAGACTAAGAGAAGAAGCTAGAAGAACATACAAACCTAACCCTGAATATCAGAGATACAGATTTAAGAAAAATAAAGATATATCTTGTTATCTTACTAATGAAGGAGTCACTGATGATTTTGATGAAGATCCAGCAGATAATGGATGGGTTTTTGTTGCTATAATAGAAGATCAACCAACACCTACTCTTCAACTAGTAGAGAAGGCCCTGATAGCTAAAGTTGAAGTTAAGGATGAATGGATCATTGATTTAGGATTTCCACATCAAATGACTGGTGATAAAGGTAAATTCTTGAACTTTCAGGAATACAATGGAGGTCTGGTAAGATTTGGAGATGATAAAGGTTGTTTGATAAAAGGAAAAGGTACTATATCTCTTGATGGTAAGCATAATACTGACAATGTCTACTATGTAGAAGGTTTAAAGCATAATCTTTTGAGTGTTGGTCAATTAGCTGAAAAATGATTTCAGTTACAACTCAAGAATGGAAAATACAAAATTATGAATAGAACTGGTTTGGAAATTGCAACCGGTAATTGAACTAGAGGAAATATCTTTCATTTGAATAACAGTGAAAAGACATGCTTGATTGCACATATTGATGAAATTTGGCTATGGCATAAGAGACTCTGTCATGTAAATTTTGATTGCATGGCAAAAGTCAGTACTACTAAGGCAGTTAGAGATTTACCTAAGATTGTTAAGCCTCACAATCTAGTATGTAAGGAATGTTAATTTGGAAAACAAGTTAGAGCATCTTTTAAAAGTATTCCAGAAAAATCCAATAATGCTCTTGACTTAATTCACACTGATTTATGTGGTCCACCTAGAACTAAAAGTTTACAAGGTGATAGATATTTCATGCTAATCATTGATGACTATTCTAGAATGTGTTGGGTTACTTTTCTCAGAGAAAAATCAGAAGCACTTGAGAAATTCAAACTATTCAAGGCAATAATAGAAAATGAAACTGGTAAGAAAATCAAATGTCTGAGATCAGATCAAGGAGGTGAATTTGCATCTAAGGAATTTAATACATTCTATGAAGTGAATGGAATCAGAAGACAGTTATCAGCACCCCGGACACCACAACAAAATGGAGTTGTAGAAAGAAAGAACATAACTATCTTGGATGCAGCTAGAAGTATGTTATCAGAAGCAAATCTACCACACGTATATTGGAGAGAGGCAATAAGCACAACGGTCTATACATTCAACAAAGTTCACATCAAAGGAGAAACCGGTAAGACCCCTCATGAACTATGGTTTGGCATTACTCCTACTCTTAAATATTTCAGAATATTTGGAAGTAAATGCTATATTAGAAGATATGAGTATATTGGAAAATTTGATCCTAGAAGTGATGAAGGAATATTTCTTGGTTATTCATCTAAGAGCAAGGCATATAAATGTTTTAACAAAAGATTGCAGAAAATTGTTGAGAGTACAAATGTGAAGATTGATGAATAGTTTAGAGGAACTTCAAGGTATATATACTTTGAACTGGCAACAGAGATACTGACAAATGAACCTACATTGAATCCACCTGTACACAATGAAGATCCAGTTACACCGATATCATCTAAAAACTCCACTGTAACTGAGGAACAACAGCAAACGAAGACACCCCGGTATGTAATACTAAATCACTCTGAAAAAATAGATAATTGGGAACAAGTATCAAGGATTTATGACAAGAGGAAGATTGGAAATTGAAGAGGTATGTCTTATTTCTCAAATTGAACCATCATCAATTAATGAGGCATGTGAAGATAAACACTAGATTAAAGCTATGGAAGAGGAATTAGAACAAATTGAAAAGAAAAACACATGGACATTAGTCCTCTGGCCTAAAGACAACAATGTGATTGGAACAAAATGGGTATTCAGAAACAAAATTAATGAAGATGGAATGGTAATTAGAAATAAAGCAAGACTAGTGTGTAAGGCATATTCTCAGAAAGAAGGAATTGATTATAATGAAACCTTTGCACTGGTAGCAAGAATTGAGGTAGTCAGATTATTCTTGGCTTTTGCAGCACACAAGAACTACAAATTATATCAAATGGATATTAAATGTGAATTTTTGAATGGAGATCTTGAAGAAGAGGTTTACATTGAGCAACGTGATGGATTTTTTTTAACAGATAATAAAGATATGCTTTGCAGGTTAAGGAAAGCTTTGTATGGGTTGAAGCAAGCTCCAAGAGCTTGGTATGCTAGATTGGATAAATATCTTTTGAAGATTGGATTTTTTAAAGGTAATGTTGACATCAACTTATACTATAAAATGACTAATGATGACATCTTGGTTATAGAATTTTTTGTTGATGATATAATCTTTGGAGGAGAAGATGGATTATGTAGAGACTTTTCTATTAAAATGCACCAAGAATTTGAAATGTCTATTATTGGAGAGATAAAATTCTTTATAGGATTGCAAATTTCACAGACTGGTAAAGGTATATTCTTAAGTCAATCCAAGTATTTGAAGGAGTTACTTAAGAAATTTGGGATGGAGAACTCTAAACTGGTAAGCACACCTATGACTACAAATGACAAATTATCACTAAGGGATGAATCTACTCCTATTAATCCGACTACATACAAATCTATGATAGGAGGCCTACTGTATTTGACACAAACAAGACCTAATATTATGAATGCAATGTGTATTGTTTCAATATTTTAGAGTAATCCTAGAGAAAATCATGAATCAACAGTAAAAAGGATTTTCTGGTACTTACAAGGCATTGCAAATCTTGGTTTATGGCATCCTAGAGATGAAAACTTTGATTTATGTGCATATATAGATGCAAATTGGGTAGGAGATGTGGATGATAGAAAAAGCACCACCAATGGAGCTTTTTTTCTTGGAAACAGATTAATTTCTTGGCTGAGTAAGAAACAAAGTAGTACATCTTTATCAATAGCAGAAATCAGAATATGTTGCAGCAGCAACTAACTGTACACATGTATTATGGCTTAAGCAAATGTTGAAGGACATAAAGGTAAAATGCAAGGAACCTATTACTATCTATTGTGATAACACTATAGAAATTGATATATCTAAGAATCCGGTATTACATTCTAAAACTAAACATTTTTCTATCAAGCTGAATTTTCTGAAATAGAATGTTGAAGTAATAGAAGTAAAATTGGTTTATGTGAATACTAAAGAGCAGATTGTAGATATTTTCGCTAATCCTTTGCCTAAGGAGACTTTTGAATATCTCACATACCAGCTTGGGGTTATACCCCCACTGGTAGAGACTTAGACAGTTGATGTTTGTCATCAACCGGCAGAATTAACAAAGAAATCTTTTACTTCAGCTTTGATGAGAGAGCTACTTCTTAGGGGGAGTAGTTGGTATTTTGTATTGGCTTTGGCATTTGATGTCAAAGGGGGAGAGATATCTATGGAAAAACACATTATCTTTTGGAGAGAGATTATTCATTGGGGGAGGGATTGTTACTTTGGGAGAGATTGATTACTCTTTGTATTTTGATCTCTGGTTGTGATCTATTTTGGGAGATTGTTGGTTTTTGGGTTTTGGCATTTCTATTTTGGCACTTTGATGGTTTTTCCATCTTGTGTTGCCATCATGGTATTTTGGTATGGTTTTGTCATTGATGTCAACACCTATCAACAATTATCAACTCTGGCACTTTGGATAATTGACAATGTTCACCGACAAGCAAGTAACTTATGCACAGTCACTGGTATCTAGTACACCAGTAGGATATATTGTTCATCGACACTTGGAATGACATGGAAAACATCTGGTTATGTTGAAGACATTGTTTGGACACTTTATCTTGGAGAATTGCTCATTGGTATATTTGTATTTGCATATTTTCTATTACCGGCAAATAGCTCCAGGTTATGCACCAGCATGCTTATCTATTCCAGATCAGCACGACACACTTTGGAGATGATTTCATTGTTATTGTAAATGCATTAATCCAACATGTTGAATCATATATTGCATCGGTTATTGATTTACTTATAATTATTTTATTGTAATACCTTTTAGAGCTTACCTACTAAAATTGGTCTTAGGTTGTGGTATATATGTAAGATCTTATTTGTAAGATCGATATGCGATTGTAAGAAGGTATATGTGAGAATAAGTAGAGCTATACACACAGACATCATTTGAAGGTGAAGCAAGGATTTTGTGAAGGCAATCAGAACTACACTGGTACTGAATCCAGCATATGAAGATGCTATTTTGAGTAGTACATCATTATTGGATTTAACCATCCAGTTGTAGTCAGTGTGACTCCTATTTGTGTTTGAGCAGTGAGCTCTAGGTGCTTGGCCTTTCTGCATGTGTAGAGCCCATTTGTATACATATACTATCTGTAGTAGTATCACCTGATTGTGGGTAAGGTTTGCCACCGTGGTTTTTTCCCTTACAGGGTTTCCACATACAAATATTGGAGTTATGTTTTGTGGATGTTATTGTATTTATGTTTCATGCATTAATATTTATCGGTACTATAATTAACCGATAAACTATCTACTGACATAAAGTCTATTTTACCAGTATTAAGCATTAAGGTTGGTTAAGTTGTTTTGAATTTATTAGACAATTCTTTCACCCCCCCTCCCAGTAGTCTTCGGGATCTAATAGTATCACACTTGGATGCCTTCCTGAACTTTTGATTCCTACCAATATGCTTGACTATTAAGACTATAATAGTACACTAGTTACTCGGTCTTTGTTGGTTAGAACCTCTTACCTGTTCAGCCTGATAAAACTCAGACGCTTTCTCAAACTGACTTCTCTCTTCTTTCTCAGACACTCACTCTTCTCACCACTGGTATTTAGAATCAATCCTCTCAATATCAATTTCACATATTTATATGTGAATGTTCCTACCAAAGGCAACATTCAAATGGTGGCATGTTAGGGTTTTTCTCCACCAACTCAATCCACATCAAATCTAATCGAATCTACTTTTCTGGAATGATGATCTGCATCACATCAATCACCACTTCCATCTCCTTGCCTTCCAATATGTGTTTTATATTTTTAGATGTATGCAACATGATTTTTGGCATTGTTCTATCAAACACCATTAGTGGCTTAGATGTTTCCCCAACCAACAAGCACAAAGATTAGATCATCCTACAAGATCAGTTCAATCACCTTGCCACTCTATGTCCCTCAAGCTGCAACATCCTGCCATCATCCCATGATTTATGAGCTCTCCATTAAGTTTGACTTGCTTGTCAAGTACCACATTGATGAACACATCACCGACCTTTGTGTTCTTGGCACGTGGTATCCACCTGTCATCCTTGTCGACATCCACCTATGCTCAAACCACAAAGTTAGTTTGGCATAATCTTCAAACTTCTATGTCGATTTGACATCCTTCACCAACCAAGACTCACTACCAATTCAACTCATCTTACTGGTGGACCTTTATTCCTGCTAACCTCTTCTTTGTTGGTGGATCAAGTTGATCTACCATCAAACATACTGGTCCATTCAGAAAGTCCATTAATTGGTTGCATTAAACTTCTCTTTGTATACTAGTGATCACATCCCTATTATCCTTTGTTGGCTTACCAGTGGTCCTTCTTGCCGGTAGATGTTGCACTTCATGTGTACTGGTAATCATACCTTTTCTATCTACTTACACACTCCATCCTTCATACTGTTTGACATCACTACTTACTTTACCCATGTTGGTCACCATTACTTACTCACTGGTGACCATTCCATATTGGTTGACATTAATGACAACCTAATGCCAACACTTAACTGTTATATACAATGATACTCATACCTCAAAGAAACGTTTGAGGTGAATCCCATTAATTGGGATCGGCAAGATTTTTCCATTCATCTTTGATAGCTAAAACGCATTATGTTCCTTTCATTTTATGATGATGAATGGACCACCTCAGAAGGCATCAAATTTACAATGCTTGCCTAGTCTTCTCTTAAGCTCATCCTATTTGAGCACTAATTCACCTTCTTTAAGTATTCTAGTTGTGGCTTTTTTATCAAATACCTTTTTGGTCTAGAGTTGATGATACTCCATGGACCTCATTCCTTTATCTCTCTGTTCCTCCAACTCCATGAGTTGAGAATATCATATTGCCATTGGATCTTCTTCCTCAAACATTTCCAGTCTGTGCATGATATCCAAAGCTGGTAGCTCAATTGAAATAGGCAATCTTGCCTCTTTGCTATAAACTAACACATATGAAGAGTTAGCAATAGACTGCTTGGGTGTTATCCTATCTACCCAAAGTGTATATTTCAAACTTGTATTCGAAACTTTTTGATTCTCCTCCATGGTTCTCTTGATAATTCTTATCAAATTCTTGTTTGTACTTTCTACCAAACCATTACCCTAAGGGTAATAGTTTGAGGAGGTGTTCAGATAAATGCCATTCTTGATAGCCTAGTTGATTTTTCTAACTCCCACAAATGCCAATGCATTATCTGATATGATGGAATTAGGCACACCAGATCTAGTGATCAAGTCACCATAAAAACTTAACACACCATGCTTATTTGAATCTTTTAAGGCAACTACCTTAGTCCACCTTGTGAAATAATTAGTTGTAGTCAACACCCACCTATGACCTGCACTCAATGGTGGTTTGATGGGGCCTATAAAATCAATACCCCACCTCATAAAAGGCTTCTCTACTTGTATTGGTTGCAATGGTAGAGTTTACAACCTCTCTTTTCCTACAAACATGACATATTTTGTACATTTTCTTGCCCAAGTATGTGCATCCTTGAGTAAGCTAGGAAAGTAATAGCCAACTCTCATGATCTTCTAGGCAGTTGTCCTTGGGTAAAAATAACCCCCTCCAATTCCATCATGGAACTCATGAAGTACCTTTTCAATTTGATCATTGTTGATACATCTTAACATCATACCATTAAAATCCTTTCTGAAAAGGATATTGTCAATCAACATAAATGGAGTATACTATAACTTGAAATATATTCTCTTGGGTCTATTTAAACCTGGTGGACATTCACTAGTCTATAGAGAATGAGTCATATCTGGAACCCAAACTGAACCTAAAATAGGGGTAGCATCTATAGATGCATCATTAATAACCAACACTTTCTCATCCTGACTCTCTAGCTCATTTGCCATCTATTCACAAAGGCCCTTTCCTCTGACAAGTTTAGTTACCATAATATCTACGTCATACTCCATAACCTTTGTGATCCATCCAACCCTCTTATCATTCAAATCCCTACTTAAAAGGAGCTCCTTGATGCTAGGGTGAGCAACCATTAAGTGGATCTTGTTATTAGAGACTAAATATTTTAATATGTTAAAACATTTGATTACAACAAGTACATGTCTCTCAATTAAACTATACCTCTCTTCATATTCTTCCAAACCTTGACTAAAGAATGTAATGGGCTACTCAAAACCCTCATTACTCTGCTATACAAGAATTGCATAAATGGTATACATAACTCCATATGCATAAAGGACAAAATCCTTTGAGTAATTTAGGTTGACCAAGGTTGAGGATGTCTCTAAAGCCTCCTTAATATCTTGAAAACCATTCTTTGCCTCCTTGGTCCAACTATAAACAACATTTTTCTTCATCATGGTAGTAAGAGGTTTCAAAAGGTTAGAAATATCTAGAATAAACCTCTTAGCAAGATTAATTCTGCCAATAAAGCTTTGCAGCCCTTTTTTATGGTTAGGCAAACGTAGTTCCGGAATTGCCTTAACTCTTTCAGGGTCAATGGTTATATCCTATTTTGGGACAATATGTCCCAACAACTTACCTTCATGAACAATGAAGATGAACCACTTTGGGTTAAGGGATATACCATACTCCCTACATCTTTCAAAGACCCGCTTCACATGTAACAAATGTGCATTAGTATCCTTTGAGAAAACAAAAATATCATCAAGATATATAAGAACAAGTTTATACATTAGGCCCTTAAAGGCCATATACATGGCTCTCTACAAATTTGAGCCAACATTTGACAGGAGATGGTAATGGTAGAGGGTAATGATCCTTCAAAGAGGCCCCATTTAAATATCTAAAATCAACACAAAGCCTGATTTCTCCATTCTTCTACCTCACAAGAACCAGATTGGAGACCTAGGAGGTGTGTTTGATTGGGTAAATTATGTTTCCTTCTATTAACTTGGTCAACTCTATAACCATAAGGGATTCTAGCTTTGGATTTAAAGGCCTTTTCTTCTGCCGAATAGGCTTAGCATTCGGTTCCA
This sequence comes from Cryptomeria japonica, assembly GCF_030272615.1. Classification (NCBI taxonomy): domain Eukaryota; kingdom Viridiplantae; phylum Streptophyta; class Pinopsida; order Cupressales; family Cupressaceae; genus Cryptomeria; species Cryptomeria japonica. The sequence continues at coordinate 776,891,134 of NC_081414.1, forward strand.
AATGAATAGTGTATGGGGTTATCTGAAGATCAAAGACTTTTAAATCTGAGTATTCCCAAGGAAAAACATCTTGATACTCTTTACATAAATCAATAAAATCTTGTGTGTCTTCAAGGGAGCACATTTTACCAAGTTTCAGTTCTTTACCTTTGAAGATTTCAAGCTATTCATAATTCTCCTCCTTGATCTACATACTAGTTTTGTTCTTCTTCAGCTGATCATATGTGATGAATATGGATTCCAAGGTCATGAGACCCTTGGGCATCTTGTTAGTTCTTAGCTGAATGACTTGATCATCAAAATGTTGTTTTAACTTATCTTGATTAGTTACAGAAAACTGATTCTCATGTAGTAGAATACTTAGAATCATCTCATCATTCTCAAACACTTTCCAGCTAGTGTCATTATCAGGTACTGAAGGTCTAACTACAAGCTTAATATATTTAGACACATTATCATTTGTAACTAAATCGGGTATGTCAAATTGTGCACCAGTTGTAGCTAATCTATCTACATGTTTATTTTCCTTTCTAGGAACATAAATAATGTTAAAAGCACTAAAATATTTTCAATCAAGTCCCAAACTCTATGTTTGTAGGACTTCATCTTATCATTTTTAGTGACATTCAACCCTCACCTAATTCACAACCAGCTCACTATCCCCAAACACCTATAGAACACTAATCTTCTTTTTCCTTGCCCATGCTATTAGGATTCCCAAAGATACTAAGAGGGGGGGGTGAATCAGTATCTAACCGGTTAGCATATTTTCTGATCTTATTAAACAAATTGCATTCCAAAAATGTATGTTGGTAAACAAGAATTAATGCAGTAAATAAGAACAATGACCACAACATAGAAAGCACACCATAACACAAGATTTTTAATGAGGAAACCTAGTGTGGGAAAAACCTTGGTGGGATTTGTGACCCACAATATTCACTCACTGGCCAATAAATAAATATTACTTACAATAGGGGTTTGCACATGCAGGAAGGCCAACTACCTAAAGCTCACTGCTTAATTATAAAAGGGAAGTCTCACTGACTTACAAAATGGATTATGCAAATCCAATATAATGTACTGCTTCGGTTCAGCATCTGCTATGCCAGGTTCAATACCGGTTTAAGCTCATACACTAACCATAAACCTTACTCCAAAATCTACCTTAATATTCGCATATTACTTCTGCAACAATCTAACCATGTCTGCATCATTTATGATCTACAAGATCTCATACTTATATGAGTCTTATTACAATTTGCCTTGTCGGCTTACAAAAAGATATTACAATTAAATACAAAATTCAATATGCAAAATCTTGTCGGCTAGGGTGTCGGTAATCATCTTTGTCGTTGCTGGTAAACTATCTATTGGTAGAGTCTGCCGGTGCTGGTGCCATAGGATTTCAAGGTTGCCATCAATGACAATACCTTCAATCACCTACAATTTCTCATTGGAGTGTGCATTTGCCAACAATCTCCCCCTTTGGCATTGATGGCAACACTCATGACAAAAAGTAAAAAATGTATCCAAAATTTGATGTCCAAAAATTGTACCAAAAACTGTGTGCTCCCCTTAAGTAGATGATCTCTTGTGTTATTGTTTTTATCATCTCCACTACTCCCCCTTTGGCATCAATGACAAAGGTTGTAAAAATTGTCAACTAAGTGTAGTTCTTAGCTAGATCCCTATAACCGGTGGGTTACAATCTGATATAGATCTACTAGTGCAAAATTTAAGTTGTTAGCGAACCTTTCACTGTCCTTTAATACTTCTTCTGTCCTTTGAATTATACCAGTGAGGGTGTGCATTTTCTCTTTTAGTGTCTTCAGTCCTTGAGAAAGTGCCTATGATATCTCTTTTCTCAAAGAGATGAGGCTATCAAGTTTCGGACCAAGTCTACATTTCAATTCCTTAGCCTTGTATTGTATTCTTTCCTTTTTCTTTTCCAATTTTTTAATTTTTCCTTAAAACCTACTATCTCCAGCTCTATAACTGATATGGGTTCTGATGAACCGATGGGATTGTTAGCTATATCATTTATTTCTATCTTTACTATGTTGATCTCCTTGTCTACATCCACTATCAAAATATTGGTCTTAGGTGTGCCTCTATACAACTCCTTGAATTTCATTAATGTTTTGTTTAGTGCCGGTAGGAGGGTGTCAATGTGTTTTGTGCACTTCTTTATTGTCTCATCAAAGAATTTTTCTTTCTCTTTATTCATTTTATCACTGAAAGTTTCCTCATTAATCTGATCAACTGTCAATAGGTTGTCGGTGATATACTTAGACAATGTGTCTAGTTGACTCAAAGAATCTTTATTTTCCACATTGCACTAGGGTGCAATCAATTTCAATAAAGGAATTGTGTCATCAATAGCCTTATATGCAAGTGCATTGCAATCTGTGATTTTCTTGATGGAATCCAATAACACCTCTATTACATTGGTCGGTTTGAATTTTTTCATGGAAGAACCAGAAGATTGTCCAACTACCTTAACAATCTACATTCCACTGGTGTGAGTAACCTCTTTTCTTATGTTGACCTCTAGTAGGTCAGTTTGAGTCTGCATCTCAACTAGCAAAGGTTTGAGTATCTCAGCTCTTATCGGTGGCACTGTCTCTGTCTCAACCTTTTTCTCTTCATGTTTCTCAAAATGTTCCTCATTATGTTTCTCTGTGCTTTCTTTAGCTAGTTTCTCTGATGAAGTCTCAGTGTTTTCTAGCGGTTTCTCTATGTGTACCTCTGAACTATCCATTGTCGGTATCTCAACTAATTTTACTGTGTTATTAGTAGCTTTTTTCTCTAACTCAGTAGATTTTTCAGTGTGTACATTAGTGGTATATGCCTTTCTAGTATCCAGGGGATCAGTTGACTATTCAGTGTGTGTTTCAATCCCAATCTCAATATTTCCAATTGTATCCTCAACATGTGTTTTTACAGTAATATTCTCAGTCGGTGGCTCAGTTGCCACATCTTTCTTCTCAATGGTTTCCTTATCAACCATAATGTTAACCTCTTGTGTGTCAATATTCATAGTATAACACCTTTGGATCAGGATTGGTGTCTTCATGTGTTGATTCCAACTCAATATTATCAGTAGCCAATTATGTATCAACAATCTCAACTGGTGGAGTATCAGAAGGAGGTGGGGGAAAATTATCAGTTACTTTTATGCTTGAAGGTCCACCTACCTTGCCTTTACCTTTATCCTTATTCTTTTGATAGACTCTAAAAGCTTTGGGTCGTTTAAGTTCTTCTTGCTTTTCTTTCTCCACAAAGAAGATATCCCATTTATCCACTATCTCTTCAGTGATCTCATTCACTCTACCAGCCATTAAAGCTACATGTCAGTGACCAATGGAAAATACTGTCATGTTTGCCTCACTTATCAGTTCATCAATTTCTTCTACTAATTTCACTGGGTGAACTGTAAGTAATTTTTCTACCTTTATCTTCTTATCTAATTCCATAATTGCTAATCTCTTTGCATTTAGTCTCCTATATAGGTCACTTGGTAAATCATCTACAACTTCTATCAAAAATTTCTTATATATGTCTAAGTGTAGAATGACACTATTTTATATGCTTTCCTTTTCTTCATTAGTGAAAGTATTATACAACTTGCTAATATTGGACAAGTTTCCTTCTTCAGTAATTTCATTTAGAAGATTATCAAGTGGAGGGATAACTTGTTTTCCTTCTTCTTCCTTGGTGTTATTTTCTTTGGGGGCCTTATTTCCTGTTGTTTCCTTCTTGTTCTTTTTGATGTAGGAGCGGGTACTGGTGAAGGTTTCCTTTTTCTTTCTACTCTATGAAACTCTATCGGTATTTCACTATCAAAGGAGGTACCAACCGGTTAAAGATGTGCTTCCAGTTGTAACCCTTCCAGGTCACTTTCTTTGATACCAGTCTTATTCAACAAGTCTTCCTTGATTTCTTTTGCCTATTTAGTTACTTTTATGATTGTTTGTTCTCTTCTCTTCCTTTGTTTCATGGTTTGTACTTTTCTTTCAATGGTTTCAGCATTTCCAAATACTTCTTCTTCATGTTCTCTAGGGGCTTCGAGGAGGGCTTTAGCATATGTTTCTATCATGTTTTCATCTGCCTCATAACCCATTTCAGTTACCCAAATAGTTCAAGGAACCACTGCTTCCATCCAAATTTCATCCTTCTTTATAACAAAGCATATCTCTTTCTGATATTTGTCAACTATGCTTTGAGATAGTCTTTCCCTAGTCTTCATTCTTGCCTTAAATGCTTGAAAGTATTCAATTATGTTCTTTTCTGTATCATCTCCCATGTTGTTAAAGATATCCAAAAGTTGCTTGCCTACCGGTATGTCAAAACCAAATTCTTTTCTACCTGTATTGGAAACTTCCTTAGTGATGTATAGCAATAGACATACAAGTAAGTTACCAAATCTGAATGTGCCTTTCTTGTCACCCTTAGGTTTCTTTGGGTTGTCAATCAATTTATCCTATAGCCATTCACATATGTCAATCTTAGTCTTACTATTCACCATGTCATAAGCACTTTTGATACATAAACTAGAAACAAAGTTTGATCTGTTGGCATGTGTAGTCTTGTATCCTAGTATCATGCTAATGAATCTTACATTATCATCCTTTACATCATTTACTCTCAAGGATTTGTTGTCATGGGTTGCACCGATTAGGGTCATCATAGTGTTGTTTGGAACCTTTTTAGTTTTATCAGGCCTGCTACCGATGGAAGGTAAGCCAGTCACTACCCTAACTGGTTCTTTTGTAATCCTATGGATGGACTCAAGCCAAAAGAATTCCCCATGAAATCTGCTAAGTACAACTCTTACAACTTCCTTAGGAAAATCAGGAATGCTAAGTATCTCCACAAAACCTAGGGTTTCAATTATCTTGTGTTTCGGTTTCACATTACCATTTTCATCACAAATTATAGTCCTATAAGTGTTCATAATCTCATCAGCACCAAGTTCCTCAATATGACAATGTATGTATATCCTAGGGTCTTCGGCATAAGCAACTCCTTTGGGTATTTTATAAAATGCTCCTAGGGTATCATCCTGCTTCTCAACTTCAGGAATGATTTTAAATACTGGCCTAGGGCATTTAACAACTTCAATTATAGTAGGGTTTGCAATGAATTTAGGTGCAGAGGAGGAATCCATTGTATAAATATCTTAATCTGCCTTAAGGTTTGAATGCTTGATATATTTTGCTTCACTTCTCATTGTGGATGCCTTTGCTCGGGTTTTTCACGCTCTTAGGAAATTTGAATGCTCAGTGAGTGAAAAAGAGAGAAAAATACTTTCTTTATAATGTCATTTTCTTCAACTACCATAATAAATGCATGCTAGTTAAGTGAAAACTTAACTCATCTACCGCTAAAGAAGTATTTCATCTTCTTACCATAAATTGAGGGTAAACTAGCATGTTTTCAATTTGTTGCAATACCCCCAAGGGATTTCTTTTTAGTTAGATGAAGAATCTCCTGCCGGTGGAGTGATACTATGTTCTACCGGTGAAGGAATGCCCTCATCAACATTCTAATATGTCTTTCTAATCCATTGTTTTGAATATTCTTGCTTTGCCTCATCAACCTTTTCTTTACCTTTTAAGCTGGGTCCTTTGTTATTTTCCGGTGATGCCTTACTTCTACAAAATTTTGCAATATGTCCAATCTTGTTACAAGCATAACAAGTCACATTATTTTTCTGAATAGCTTTTCCATATCCTATGTCAGTATGTGTTCTGCATTGATTAGATAAGTGTCCAAATCTTCCACAAACATAACATCTTGCATTCATTCTGCAATTTTCTGAATTATGACCAATTTTGTTGCATTTAGAACATTGACCGATGGGTGCATTAGTGTTCTGATAGTTTCTTGATCTACACTAATTTTCTTTATGACCATACTTGTTACAATTAAAGTATTTCCCATTAAATTTGTAGGCATTAGGTTGTCTTGTTGGTTTGCTGTGATCATGATTGTTTGTAGTGCCAGAGCTTTCACCAACTTCAAATCCAAGTCCATTAGTGTCTCCATTAGGTTTCTGATTTTTCAACATATTATCAAGTTCTTCTAAACTTTTCCTTAATTTCTCCTTATGTTGATTTGCAATAGCCAACTCATTTTCCAAGAAATCTTTTTGTCTCATGAGTTCAGTTTTATCATGTTCCAAGTGAATCAGATCTATCTTCAACATATCATTTTCATGACCGAGTCTTAGATTTTCATTTCCAACATCACTGATTCTCTTAGCCAAGTCATCTTTCTGTCTTCAATGTCTTTACAAAATCTCATAGCCATATCTTGCATCTCATTCCTCAAGGTCATATTCTCTTGTTTCATCTTGATTACAAGATCATTAAGAGTTTCCTTTTCATCAGCATCATTATGTATCTTCTCATGAAGTTCTATTCTTTTGCTTCTAGCAATAGTGAGATTTCCTTGAAGTCCTTGAATGATTTCTTGTGTAGCCTTCAGATCATCTTCAAGCTTGATATTCTTCAACTTTTCTGCATCATAATCTGTAAGAGTTGTTTCCAATTGCTTTCTCAAATTATCCATTTGTACCGGTGTTAGAATCTTCCTCAAGGTGTTAGGCTTTTGAAAAAAGAGGACCAAACTTTGATACCAATTGTTAGGATTCCCAAAGATACTAAGAGGGGGGGTGAATCAATATCTAACCGATTAGCAGATTTTCTGATCTTATTAAACAAATTGCATTCCAAAATAGTGTGTTGGTAAACAAGAATTAATGCATTAAATAAGAACAATAAGCACAACATAGAAAGAACACCTTAAAACAAGATTTTTAATGAGGAAACCCAGTGTGGGAAAAACTTCAGTGGGATTTGTGACCCACAATATTCACTCACTAGCCAATAAATAAATATTACTTACATTTGGGGCCTGCACATGCAGGAAGGCCAACTGCCTAAAGCTCACTACTTAATTACAAAAGGGAAGTCTCAATGACTTACAAAATGGATTATGCAAATCCAATATAATGTATTGCTTTGATTCAGTGTCTTCTATGCTAGGTTCAGTACCGGTTTAAGCTCATACAATAACCATAAACCTTACTCCAAAATCTGCCTTAATATTCACATATTACTTCTACAATAATCTAACCATTTCCGCATCATTTATGATCTACAAGATCTCATACTTATATATGAGTCCTATTACAATTCGCCTTGTCATCTTACAAAAAGATATTACAATTAAATACAAAATGCAATATTCAAAATTTTGTCGACTGGGGTTTCGGTAATCATCTTTTCTGCTGCCAGTAAACTATCTGTCAGTGTAGAGTCTACCGCTGTCGGTTCCATAGGATTGCAAGGTTGCCATTAATAACAATACCTTCAATCACCTACAATTTCACATTAGAGTTTGCATTTGCCAACACACTCCAGGCCTTCAATTAGAGCTTCATATTAAACAATATTGTTAGTGCAGGAGAAACCGCAAAATAGTAAGCTGAAAAATAATGCCCACCTTATGGGGCTATCAATATTGTGCCCCCACTACCTCCATTCTTTCTATGAGAACCATCAATAAACATTTTTCATCGCCCATCTTTGTTGGTCAACTAGGTTCTCTATCTATCTCTTAAGGTTACGCATCTCTCCTTGATAGGGAGTTTGGTAGAAAAGTACTCAAAAGGGCCAATTTGCTCAAAAAGTTAGCTTTGGTACCCAAAAGATATGTTTGAGTCTACTATTTGTGTTCACAAATCAGTCTTGATGGTCATAGTGTCAAGTACTTCCAGTATCACCTTCCTAACAAACTCCCTTTAAGGTGTTGGCTCATACCCATGCTCAAACCTACTCATGTTCTCACACCACCCAACTACTCATTCTCAACCCCTGCTCTTAGGAAATCAAACCTCTATTTCAGAGAGCTTTAGGATTCATTTGCAAGGACAAGTAAGGGCATCAAAGTTTACTTCAAAGTTAGATGCTCACAAATTGGTTTTAGGCTCATAGCCCTTAACTACTCAAATTTGCCAACTAAAGTCAAAAACCTCCATAAGAGGTTGCACATAGCCCAAGGATCCAAATATCTCTTGGTTGACTATTTTTTAATGTTCTTGCAATGTTTCACAAGCCCCCAATTCCTTCTTCCAAACGGGTTTGGGCATTCTTTCAAAAACTATCATTTTTGTGTGTTATGCAACAAAGGGCTACTAGCCCATGGAGGCCTAATTGGCCAAATTTTGCTCACCCTACCCAACAATGGGCTTCTCAACCATGGGAGATGATTTGGATGGTGTGGAATAAGTCCAGGATAAGAGGTTTTTGTGGTTTTAGGCTTCCTCAACCTAATTTAGTGATTGTCCACTATTTTAGGCATAAGCATAGGGCTTCATGAGGGTTTTGAGGATGTAAGGCTTGTTTTTGCCAACTCCTTGATGTATCAACACCTAACACTGACTGAGTAGGTCTACCCCAGCCTAGAGACCACTATACAATGCATTTCCTTTTGTCATTTTTCCAAACACTTGGCAAACCTTTGTGGAAGTAGAAAAATAATTGACACTTTCACTGTCAAAAACTGCCCTTTTACCAGTCAGTTGCTGCCACTTCTTTGGACCTGCATCTCAAGTAGTTTGTATTGGAGATATACCTCAATGAGGTCTACAAACTAACAATCAATCTTCCTATTACATTTCTTTTAGAGTTACAAGGCTTCGATAATGCTTTTGAAGCATTCCATTTGGCATTTTGACAAACATAGTTGCAAAAACAGTGAACTCACTGTTTGCTTACAAATTGAGAATATTTTAAAAAGGAACAAGCTACTCTAACAAACCAAAATGATTCTCAACACCCTTGGTCACATTTCTAGATCTCTGCCTCATTCATTTGTTCACTCCAAATTGCTTCTGGGTGCAAATCTTGAGTTTTTGTTCATGCTACTAGCCAAATAACCAATATTTGCCTAGTATTCACTCAAGTTCTTCTTCCAACAACACTCTTGGCACAAAATAGAGCATATGTACAGTATATACATGATTTCCAACTTGACTAAATCCATATTGTGGGATCCCAAGAATGGATTAGTCAAGTGGAGTCATTTTGGAGTTTCAAACCCTTGACAGCGCAACAAGCACCCAGTTTTAGAAATAATTTTGTAAAATCAAAATTTTTGAAGAAACCAATGCCACAATCAACTACAAAGCATTAAAAAAGTATGATGAACACTTTCCTAGAGGTACAATATAGATTAAGAAGGTACAGTACGGACCATTTCACTAAAAGATACAAAAAACCAGTCATAAAGCCATTATTTTCTGATTTTATTGAAGAAAGTTTGGTTTTAACAATCACAAACCCTTTTCAAAGAAAAGAGAGGTTTTTTTATAGTCCACCAAGGTGGTTACCAAGCTCAGTATGGATAGGAAGCTTCCATAACCATGTTTTGCAAGAAAAACACAAAAATTGACAATTTTGACAACTTTTTGAGCCGAATGACAACATTTCTTCCTCAAAAAGGCATTTTTGACAATCTAACCTTTTCAACTTGTCTAATCAACTTAGAAATGCCTAAAAACACCTAAAAAACATGTTCCAATTCTTTGAAAAGCATTATAAGACCTTTTTGGCCATTTTTGCACATTTTTGCCAAAAATTGTCAACTCAAGGCCTAAAAGGCAAAACTTGATCTCTAGAGCCCAAAATGAGATCAAAAGCACTAAACATGACCCAAAACAACCTAAAACAACATAATCAACCTAACACAAGACTTTACAAACATAAAAGCATTAAATACTCAAAAAATGGGAGTTTTACTCAACTAGGTGCTCCTGCACCATACTCCCCCAAAAACAAAGAAGTCATGTGACTCCTTGAGGCAGCAAAGAAGAAGGAATGCGAACTTTCTGAAAGTTAGCTTCAGGTATCCATGTGGCCTCTGAGATTGGCTTCTCCTTCCATTTTATGAGATGCTCCATGTAGATGTGTTGCCTTATCTTTTTTGAGAATTCTGAAGTCTAGAACCTATTCTTCTCGGGGAAAAGAAAGAGAAGGGAGAGATAGATCAAAAAGGTATTTGGAAACATCTAAAGCTCTTTGAATCTCCTCAGGTGGCTGCCCTTTGAAAGCAATTATATCTACAACATTAAAAATGGGGGACAAAGAAACATTAGTAGGAAAATCAACTTTGTAAGCATTAGACCCATACTTAGCCAAGATCTTGCAAGGGCCTATCCTCCTCATATGAAGGTTGCTTGGAACTCCCTTTTGTAGCCTTGCCTTGTTCAAATGAACCATCACATAATCACCTATGGAGAACTAAACATCTCTCTTTGTATCATCTAGTCGTGCCTTTACTTTTTGAGAGGTATCTTGGAGAGCTTGTCTCACTTGCTCATGAACCTCCTTCATGGAGTGAGCCATGTCATCTGTTGTTCCACTCTTATGCTAAAAGTTAGTGATATCCCTCAACTCCATTATACCCCTTGGATGCATACCATAAACAACTTCAAATGGACTTTTAACTGTAGACCGGTTAACACTGTCATTATAGGCATATTCTGCTTGATGAATGAGCTGATCCCAACTCTGGCCATATTCCTTTGTCAAGCATCTAAGCATGTTTCCAAGAGACCTGTTCACAACTTCTGTTTGGCCATCAGTTTGTGGATGATAAGCTGAACCAAAAGAGAGATTAGTACCCAATCTCTTCCACAATATTTTCCAAAAATGGCCAAGAAACTTAACATCCCCATCTGAAACAATGCTAGTAGGCAATCCATGTATTCTAACAACTTCCTTGAAAAATAAATAAGAAATATGACCTGCATCATGTGTTGTTTTACAAGGAATAAAATGAGCCATTTTGCTAAATCTGTCAACCACTACAAAAATGCTATCAAATCCTGCTTGAGTTCTAGGTAATCCTACCACAAAATCCATACTAATGCAATCCCAAGGCCTATGTCGAATGGGAAGAGGCTGATATAAACTAGCATTAGAGGAATTACCTTTGGCTTTCTGACATACCAAGCACTGCTCAACATACCTCCTGAGGTCTCTCTACATCTTAGGCCAATAATAGAACCTTTGAACCCACTCTAAGGTCTTATTGAGACCAAAATGTCCACTTAAGCACCCATTGTGCTTCTCTTGAATGAGGTTCTCTCTCATAGAACCCTTTGGAACAAACAACTATCCACCCCTGAATAACAAACCATCCTGCAAAGTGAAATCAGCATATGCACCATGGAAATTATTCTCAAAATCTTGACAAACTTTATAAGCTTTAGCAAAATCATCATCAGTAGGATACATGTCTTTGAAACTATCAGTACCAATGCTCTAAACTTGAATCTCCTGAATAGTTAATGACCTTCTACTCAAAGCATCTACTACTTTATTCAACTTACCCTTCTTATTCTTAAGACTAAAAGTGTAAGATTGTAAGTATTCTACCCATTTAACATGCCTATGATTTAGTTTATCTTGTGAGTTTAAGAAACTGAGTGCCTAATTATCTGTGTAAACAACAAATTCCTTAGGAAGAAGATAGTGTCTCCATTTCCTAAGTGCTTGTACTAATGCATAGAGTTCTAAATCATAGGAAGAGTACTTTTTCTTTGCATCATTTAACTTCTCACTAAAGAATGCAACTGGTTTATTTTCTTGACTTAAAACAGCTCCTGTAGCAATGTTACTAGCATCACATTCAATAGTAAAAAGCTTATCAAAACTAGGTAAAATGACCACTGGTTGAGTAGCTACTTTAGTTTTCAATAATTCAAACCCCTTATTGGCTGCACTTGTCCATTGAAATTTTACCTTTACACCCCCTTTGATGGTGTCTAACATTGGAGCACAAATCTCACTGAATCCCCTGATGAACTTTCTCTAAAATTGTGCCAAACCATGGAAGCTTTTGACATCACTGGCTATCTTAGGAGTTGGCTAGTTGGTTATTGTTGCAACTTTAGATTGATCCATTTTCAGATTGCCTCCTAATACAACAAAACCAAGATAGACCAATTCTTGCTTCAAGAAATCACATTTTTCAAGATTAATGGTTAGTTGTTCATCAGATAACTTTCTCAAAACAATAGCTAAATATTTTAGATGCTTTGCTTTGGTCTTACTGAAAATAAGAATATCATCTAAATACACAACAACAAACTTGCCAATGGAATCATGTAAAACTTCATTCATGAGTCTCATGAATGTGCTGGGAGCATTAGAGAGTCCAAATGGCATGACAAGCCACTCATAAAGACCCTCATTCATTTTGAAAGTTGTCTTCCACTCATCCCCCTCTTTAATTCTTATCTGATAGTAACCACTCTTCAAATCAATCTTACTGAAATATTGTGCACCCCCCAAACAATCCATCAAGTCCTCTATCCTGGGTATGGGAAATCTGTATCTGATGGTGATCTTGTTTATGGCTCTAGAATCTATACAAAGTCTCCATGTTCCACCCTTCTTAGGTGCCAATACTGTAGGTACTACACAAGGACTAATTCTTTTCCTAATCAGCCCTTGGTCTAAGAGATCTTGTATTTGTCTTGCTACCTCTTTGTTTTGTTCAGGGGTCATCTTGTAGGTTGCCTTATTGGGCAAAGAGGCTCCAAGAATGAAGTCAATCTGATGGCTAATGGCTCTAGGAGGTGGTAAAGCTACATGTGTACCATCACTGATTATTTCTTTGAAGTTATCAAGGATTTGCTGCACCTCATATGGTATCTCAACTTTCTTTTCTACCTTTTCTTCCTTAGGCTTCAGTATGAGTGCAAATCCTACTCCTTCACCTTCTTCTAGTGTTTTTATGAACTCTTTCTCATTCACTAACAATATGTTAGGTACTTTGTTGCTGCTCTCTCCTTCTTCAATGAGGGATTGAATCTAGTAGGTTACTCCATCTTTCTAAAATGAATAGGAATTTCTTTCACCATCATGTTGTGCTTTTCGGTCAAACTGCCATGGTCTACCCAACAACAGGTGGCAAGCATCCATAGGAAGGATGTCACATAGGATCCTATCTACATATCCCCCAATGTGGAAATCTACCTAGGCTTGCTCATTTACTAACACATGTTGTCCCTTATTCAACCATGTGACTTTGTATGGCTCCTTATGTTGTACCCTAGTTAGTTTCAGTTTGCTTACTGCTTCCTCTGATATGATGATATATGTGGATCCTGAATCTATGATCACCTTATACACCTTTCCCATGATTTTACACTTGATCCTGAACAATTCTCTTCTCTGTGAGGCCTCTATACTATGTGGCTTCTTCATTAACACTCTCTTGATCATCAAGCTCTCACCATCTTCTAAAGCTAGGTTGTTCAATGCTGATGTTCTGGTACTACCTCCATCTTCTTGAACATAGTTTACTCTCTTTTCACCACCATAGGATGAACTAGGCTTCTCTGGGCATCTATAGGCAGGGTGGCCCAACTTTTGGCAGTTATAGCACTTCATGGTTGAGAAGTGGGACCCTCTCCCTAGTCCATTAGATCTAACTCTACTTGGGTTGCTTGATCCCTACCCCTATAGTTGGGTTTTCTCTGAGAATCCCCACTTTTCTCTATAAGTTTAGACTCTCCCTGGGATCGTTGATCTATATTTCTTCACCCAAAACTGCCTATATGGCCTCTACCATCTCTTCCCCTACCTCTGCCTCTGTTGTTTTGATCTTGCTTCCTCCTACCTTTCTCTTCCACCTTAAGTGCTAGTTGATAACACTTGTGTACTGTTTGTGGGCATAACAAACTCATCTCCTCTTGGATGTTCCATCTTAACCCATTCAAGTATCTTGCCACTTTTATGCTCTCATCCTCTACTACTCTGGATCTCATGCATGATTTTTGAAACTCTTCAGTGTAGCTACTGACATTTAGGTCTTTTTGCCTCAAGTTTTGTCTTTTCTTGTGAAGTTGTATTTCATAGTCTTGAGGAAGGTAGGTCTCTTTGGTTTTGGCTACCATTGCTTTCCAGGTGGCTAGTGGTTGCTTAACTTCTTTCACCCTTTCCTCTTGGATGAACTTCCACCAAGTTAAGGCTGCCCCTCTCAGCCTTGATTTTGCCACCTTAACCTTTTGTGATTCAGTCACTCCATCACATTCAAAGTGGTTTTCTAACCCTTCAATCCACTCTATTAGAGAATCTGGATCCATCTTCCCACTGAAAAGGGCCACTCCTTCTAAGGTTTTACCACTCATAGCTCTCAAGGCTTTCAAGAATGGTTCTTGCTCAATGACAGGGTTGGGCATGGGGACTTCATCCTCTATTGCCATCATTTTACCCTGATCTCCAACCTTATCATGGACTTCTTCAGTTTTGACTTCTACTTTAGCTAGTTTCATTGCTAGTTGATCTAATCTCTCTCTGAGTGCCCTATTTTCCTCTTCTTGATCTTCAACCTTCTTCGCCAATTCTGCATTAGTCACCATTTTTGCCTAATGTTCCTTTCCTCCTAAATATTTTGTTTGCTCTGATACAACTATGATAGGGAGTTTGGTAGAAAAGTACTCAAAAGGGCCAATCTGCTCAAGAAGTTAACTTTGCTACCCAAAAGATATGTTTGAGTCTACTATTTGTGTTCACAAATTAGTCTTGATGGTCAAAGTGTCAAGTACTTCCAGTATCACCTTCCTAACAAACTCCCTCAAGGTGTTGGCTCATACCCATGATCAAACCTACTCAAGTTCTCACACCACCCAACTACTCATTCTCAACCCCTACACTTAGGCAATCAAACCTCTATTTCAGAGAGCTTTAGGAGTCATTTTCAAGGACAAGTAAGGGCAGCAAATTTTACTTCAAATTTAGATGCTCACAAATTGGTTTTAGGCTCATAGCCCTTAACTACTCAAATTTGCCAACTAAAGTCAAAAATATCAAAAAGAGGTTGCACACAGCCGAAGGCTCCAAATAGCTCTTGGTTGACTGCTTGTTAATGTTCTTGCAATGTTTCACAAGCCCCCAATTCCTTCTTGCAAATGGGTTTGGGCATTCTTTCAAAAACTGTCATTTTTGTGTGTTATGCAACAAAGGGCTACTAGCCCGTGGAGGCCTAATTGGCCATATTTTGCTCACCCTGCCCAACGATGGGCTTCTTAACCATGGGAGATGATTTGGATCATGTGTAATAAGTCTACGCTAAGATATTTTTGTGGTTTTAGGCTTCCACAACCTGGTTTAGTGATTGTCCACTATTTTAGGCATAAGCATAGGGCTTCATGAGGGTTTTGAGGATGTAAGGCTTGTTTTGCCAACTCCTTGATGTATCAAGGCCTAACACTGACTGAGTAGGTCTACCCCAACTTGGAGACCACTATACAATGCCTTTCCTTTTGTCATTTTTCCAAAAACTTGGCAAACCTTTGTGGAAGTAGAAAAAAATTTGGCACTTTCACTATCAAAAACTGCCCTTTTACCAGTCAGCTACTGCCACTTCTTTGGACCTGCATATGAAGTATTTTGTACTGGAGATATACCTCAATGAGGTTTTAAAAACAACAATCAATCTTCCTATTACATTTCCTTTAGAGTTACAAGGCTTGGATAATGCTTTTGAAGCATTCCATTTGGCATTTCGACATAGTTGCAAAAACAGTGAACTCACTGTTTGCTTACAAATTGAGAATATTTTAAAAAGGAAAAAGCTACTGTAACAAACCAAACTTGTTCTCAACACCCTTGGTCACATGTCTAGACCTCTACCTCATTCATTTGTTCACTCCAAATTGCTTTTGGGTGCAAATCTTGAGTTTTTGTTCATGCTACTAGCCAAATAACCAATATTTGCCTAGTATTCACTCAAGTTCTTCCAACCACACTCTTGGCACAAAATAGAGCATATGTATAGTATATAAATGAATTCTAACTTGACTGAATCCATATTGTGGGATTCCAAGCATGGATTAGTCAAGTGGAGTCATTTTGGAGCTTCAAACCCTCGACAGGGCAGCAAGCACCTAGTTTTAGAAATAATTTTGTAAAATCAAACTTTTTGAAGAAACCAATGCCAAAATCAACTACAAAGAATTACACAAGTACCATGAACACTTTCCCAAAGGTACAGTATGGATTAAGAAGGTACAGTATGAACCATTTCACTAAAAGATACAAAAAACCAGTCATAAAGCTATTATTTTCTGATTTTATTGAAAAAACTTTGGTTTTAACTATCACCAACCCTTTTCAAAGAAAAGAGAGGTGTTTTTATAGTCCACCAAGGTGGTTATCAAGCTCATTATGGACAAGAAGCTTCCATAACCATGTTTTGCAAGAAAAACACAAAAATTGACAATTTTGACAGCTTTTTGAGCCAAATGACAACATTTCTTGCTCAAAAAGGATTTTTTGACAATCTAACCTTGTCAACTTGTCTAGTAAACTTAGAAATTCCTAAATACACCTAACAAACATGTTCCAATGCTTTGAAAAGCAATAGAAGACCTTTTTGGCAATTTTGCACATTTTTGCCAAAAATTGTCAACTCAAGGCCTAAAAGGCAAAACTTGATCTCTAGAGCCCAAAATGAGATCAAAACCACTAAACATGACCTAAAATAGCCTAAAACAACATAATAAATGTAACACAAGACTTTACAAACATGAAAACATTAAATACTGAAAAAATGGGAGTTTTACTCAACTAGGTGCTCCTGCACCACTCCTTATGGCTCATGTAGCACATAATTGCTCAAATCAGCATCCTAAATGTACTCATTCAGATTATCAACTACATTCACTACTACCCAAGCATACTCTTAGCTTGAAGCTCCTGAGCTGTAGCATGCTCACTATCCTAAAAAATAACATAGTTTGCATTAATAACACTTAGCACATAGGGCTCAATGTGATCTTTAGCAAGGGATTCAGAATTTATGGTCACTTTGGTACCATACCTACTCTTGAATAACATAGCGGATCAATTAGATGATAAACATCCCCTTATCTTGGTGATGAAGTCTCTAGATAAGCACAAGGCAAAGTATGGGGGCAAATCTATCACAAACACATCTTGAGGGATTTAGAAATTTGGACAAGAATGCAAGGTTACGATCAAGTCCTTAATCACCCCTAAAGTATTAAGTGCAGTTCCATCTAACTGAAGTACTCCTTTTTCTAATGGCTGGTATTCTAGACCTAAAAGGTCTACAATTTTCTTTGGCATGACTGAGCTACTAGCACCACTATCTACCATGCAATTATGCACTAACTTATCTCCAGCTATCAAAGAAACATATAATGGAAGAGGTTTAGCATCCTTATCTTGTTGGTTGGAGCTATCCTAAGTGGCATTGTTCAAAACTGCCTTAGCTTGACTCACTGGAATTTCGTTTGGGTACTCAATTCAACAGGTTTGGATAAGGCAAACTGCAATAAATCTTTTTGGCCTAGGATAGCTAAAGAATCCCACATTGATATTGAAACATTCATTTTCTTCATACTATCAATAATGTTGAAAGGTATAGGAATATTCAACTTTTTCTTTATTTTTACAACAACATTGTCAACCTACAGTTGACTTGCAGCATTGATATTTACTAGTTGTTCTTTATTAGTGCCTTGATTGCATTGTAAAATTTGCAGTGCTTGTTGTCTTGATAGACCAGCAACATCTTTGCATTTGTTTTTTGTTTGCTCAATCTCAAAGGCCCTCTTCTTGGCTCTAGTATTAGCTTCTATTGGCGTATCACTTTTGTTCAAGCCACAAAACTCCTCTCCTTACCAATTAAAGAAGGTAGTCTCACTTGTAGGTTGATCTTGTTGTTGTGAGGGTACATCATCAGGTAATATTTGTGCAATTGATACATTTTAAACCATTAAAGCCTAATTAATTACATCATTTGAAGAAGTAGCTTTATTGTGTGATTGGTTGCAAGGGAAACACCATTCATAATCAATAGCAAGGTTATTATGGACATGCACTATATCTTTTGATGTACTAATTGGGGCACAATTATATGCATGAAAAGTCCTTGCATTTACATTCTATCTAGGACCTTGATGATTAATTTTATACTATTGCTGATATGGTTTCTTATTCCCTTGATAATGCTACTGACATGGCTTCCCTTGATAGTGTTGATTAAAAGCCTACTTTTGTTGTTGGTATGGTCTAAAATGAGTTTGCTACTTCTCCAAACTCACCAACTTGCTACCAAAAGTCTAAAGTATACTTTTAATCTCTTGTAGCTCTTGAGATGGGCCTTGAGTAATGACTGATTGACTGGTAGTAGCTTGATTAGCGGCTGGTAATGCTAGAATAAATGGAAAAGGTGCTAATGTTGGGATTTGTAGATGCATGCTGGGTTGGACCTCCTAAAAAATTGGCATTGGAGGTCTAGGTGCAATCTTTCCAGCTTGTATAAAGTTATTCTCTTCCTTGATACTTGTCTCATATACATCAGGAAGTGAAACTCCTCCCATTGATTGAATCATCACCGCAATATCTCTATTAAGAGTTGTTAAATAGTATAGAAAAGCATATTCAGGAGAAGGCCTAACAGTAGCAGGAATTATGTCATAGGTCTTCTAAAAATTAAAATTAAAATCCGACATCTTCTCTTGGGGGGCTCATTTGATGATGGTAAGCTTCTCAACAAGGGACAAATGATCAGATTTATCCTTAAACTAATTATGCAACTTTTCCTCCAAATCATCCCAGGTTGACACTGAACCAACCGATAGGCCCCTAAACCATTAAAGAGATTTTCCCTTAAAAGAGGCAACAAGTAATCTCAAGGTAAAATTTCCTATGTGATGTGATGCACCCCACACAAGGAAGCTATGTCTCTGATATGTTCTATGGGAGTATTTTGATCATCTCCTGTGAAAATGGGCAAGCTCTTCAAAGAAGTTATAGGAATATCATCATGCTGGACCAAATTTAATGGGCTTCCCCCATTAAATGGCACAAAAGGGTGTTGTCTAGCCATGGGAACAATATGAGGTGGATTAACTTGAGCTGAGTAAATAGGTAGAACAAATGACAACTCAATAGGACTTGTTGGCTTGAAACTAGTGGTGTTGATTGAATCCTTTTTGACTGAACAGGTGTCCTTTTAGCAATTCTTTCTCTTCTACTAGGACGTGAAAGTTGTAAATAATCAAAAGATGAAGAGTTTCTTCTTATCTGCACTCTTCTCATAAGCTATGAATGCACTAAATCACTTCACCAAAACTTAAAGTCACTAGGTATGCTAAGGGAAATCTCTAAAAGACTGATATTGAATATTGCACATACCAAAATAGTAGCCAAAGTGATCTTCTATGGACTATAAATAGTCTAACGGTCCCACCGAGCATGCCAAATACTGGTATCTCCTGAAATTGCACCCTCAACAAGTTGCAGAACTAGGTACTTGGAGGAAACATGGAAACACTACTTGGTTGTGGGTCACCTAAAAATTGGAGTGAATCTCTGAATGAGGTTGGATCATTCATTGTTATCACTCTAAAACTACTAACTTACAAAGAAAAAGGAATAGATGTAACTAAAAATAGTAAACTTAACAACTATACTGAAAAATTGAAACTAACTAGGTGATACACCCACTAATAACTTATGACATTTAGAAAAACTATGACACTTGAACATTGAAATGACAGTGATAAATTTACACAACTTATCTTTATCTTACACCTGCATCAATATTTGAGAGAAAGGTCTAAATGTATACTCACTTTATAAAGGAAAAAGAAAAATTCACACCATAGAGCTCATAACATTCACTTTGATACAGACTACAACCTACACATTACACTATCACAAAGAGGGTATGAAAATAGTGAGACAAAATTATAAGGAAATAAATCACTCCACTTACAATTTGACCAATCACAAAACTACACAACTCTAAAAGTGATAAGATGGTGATGATACTATCAAAATAGCCTCCAAGGCAGTCCTTGTATATACCATATAACCTGAGTTACAAGAAGTATGCTAGTATGAACAAAGAACTCTCAAAAAATCACTTTCTTTGCTCTGCATAATCAAGAACTGAATACAATTAGTCATAAAGATGACTATATGGAGTCACTACAAACTCCCTCCAAAATCCCAAGAAGATAGGAGCCCCAACTATCTTAGCTCAAATGTCCTAAAAAATCCCAAAAAATAGGACCTAAATTCCCTCCAAGGCAATCCTTGTATATACCATATAACCTGAGTTACAAGAAGTATGCTAGTATGAACAAAGAACTCTCAAAAAATCACTTTCTTTGCTCTGCATAATCAAGAACTGAATACAATTAGTCATAAAGATGACTATATGGAGTCACTACAAACTCCCTCCAAAATCCCAAGAAGATAGGAGCCCCAACTGTCTTAGCTCGAATGTCCTAAAAAATCCCAAAAAATAGGACCTAAATTCCCTCCAAAATGTCTCCAAATGGGTCAAAAGTCAAGATTGACTTTACCAAACACAAAGAGACTCCAAACTACTCTTGAAAAGCTCTCAAAAGACAACTAAAACCTCCTAGATACCCTCCCTATGTCTACAAACAACTCAAACTAATCCTATATGCCCTCTTTTTCATTAAAGATTAACAAAATGAGTTAAAGGCTCATAACAATACCTATCAACTCATTTGTTGTGCAAAGAATACTTATACAAAATTAAAACTCCATGTTATTCAAGTTGACTATGAAGGCAAAACAAAGGTAAAAAATGACCAAAGCCATCCACATATCATATGAACACATTCAAATCTCAAGGTGCATTTACATCACAAGGTTTGCAAATAAAACTTGAGGGATGAACATATTTTGCCTAAGGCAAAGACAGTCTCTTAAAAACCCATGGGTTCCATTAGTTTGTAAACTTTTTCTTAAAAAAAATAATGGCAAAAATCTCATTCTTCACTTATCGGCATCCATTAGTGTTAGATAAAACCCTAAGCTAAAAGTGATGCATCTTCATTTGCATCTTCTAGTTTCCTCTGTTGTCGATTGACATAAGGCTTGAAACCCTATTCGATACCCTACACATGGCCGCCATGAGATTTTGAAGAGCAACCATTGGGAAGGTGTCACCATGGTGTATCACCAAGGGTTTTTGAAGGGAGATTTTGTGGAAGCAATTCCTAGACCCAAATTGTAGAGCTGATGCATATTGCCACTGATCTTAGTAAGTTTTTTTCAAATTGCCTGCAAGTTGATAAGTATGATGAACTCAACCTCCACTTTAGTTTAGACACAACTTCTCTTGACCCTTTCAGTGTCATCCAATGTTCTTGACTGTTATTTCTAGCTATTGATTTGTAGATGATCCATGCTCAATTTGTGCATGCATTTTTTTCTTTGAAGATCATGCACCTATTTGGATCATTCCATTACACAAGACTGTCTTCATTATTTTCAAGTATTGGACCATAATTTTTTTCTTTTTCATTGCACTATATTGTGATAAATTTGTACTATTATAACAGTCTTCTATACAAGCTCATTGTGTCTTCTTCTATGTTCATATCCTCATAATTATAGCTAGAATGACCATATTTTCTAGAATTAAATGCCGCAATGCTGGTATAGACTGCATTATCATCTTTGACAGTCCCAAATTCATTATTTCTCTCTTTGGTTTGCCTAAGGACTTAGACAATGTGCTTTGACAGTGACTGTAGACAAAGATCTCTCAGATGTGTTCAAATCCTAAGATTTTCTAATTGACTAATATTACAACCACCTTCTCAATGCTTATGATTGAAACTATATTGTACCATAATTGAGATCTAATGCATTTGTATTATTCGGGTTGTTGTCTTAGACCTACTATGGTCTTGCTTTTTTTATATATTCTCCATGTATGATTTGACTTTAAAAATCATGTCACTATTTTGGTCTGAATATGTTGCAACCTATCATTAGGACTCCATGAAGTTTTCGGCTTCATGAAATATTCATTGTTATGTCTAAGACAAATTTTTTATGTTGGGACTATTGATTGAAGCTCACTACTATGTCTGAGTTAGTGACTGTAACTATTTCTCTTATTTCAATAACATAAGGGTTATGTGCAGTTTATATCTATCTTTTAACATGACTATCTTTTAGTCTTACTATATTTTCTTTTATCATTGTGCCTTGATTTTGATATCCTTTATGATTGCACTGTAACTATTCATGATGATTGTCCTTGTAATTATTTGGTGACTTGAATGGCCATCTAGGGCCTTTCTCTTGTCCTTATCCTTGAAGTCTAATCATGCTTACACAAATAGAGAATCATAGCTTTAGTGTGCTTTCAAACTGCTATAATATTCTTACATTGCATTGATGACTTCATTGTGTGCCCATGACTATTACAATCTGTCCATTATGAAAAATTGTTGGCTCCTCTCTATTGGTATTTGCGTGAAGATTTCATTAATGAAATATTATGTTGTCATTGATGTCAATTAACTAGTAATGATGTTGTTATAATATCATTTTCTAAGAGGTAGGAAGACCTAGTGAAGGGAACTGCAACCAGTAGGTGAATTTGTGAAGGAAACTAGTATTGTTATGAAATGGAAAGGTGAACCAGTAAACCCTATGAGTTGATATGATAAACCCTAACCGATGAAGTTTGGTGAATCATTCGTATTGGTTTATGATCTAATGATGAGTGGTAATGATTATGACAGGTATGCATGTTGTATGAGAAGAATTTCAAATGGTTTTGGGTGCATAATGAGTTATAGTGTTCGATGAAGCGGTTGAGGATATCTTGAATGATGTGCAGTGATTATTATATAATCCAATAGTCATACTTGAACCGATTTGTTTGTAATCTCTATGAGAGAATTAGGTTTGTGATGAGTTACCGGCCCATTGTTTTGTTTATAAAGTCTATGAGTTTTTTTGTTGAAGTGTTGGCAATTTGTAGTTGATAGTGAGAGTGTGGTTGCTGAACCAGATGATGTATTTGTAGTTTATGTAAAGGTATATAGGAGCATTAAAAGGATCTGAACAAGCAAGTGTAGTGTTAATCAAATCAAACGCTTGTTGTTTTCTAACAATTACAACAGTTAAATCCCCTAACTGGGTAAGCTCTAACAATCTTAATGTTATTCAAATCCTCTAACTAGGTGGTCCATTAGCTTGGATTTCAAATCCTCTACCGAGGTTACTCCTAATAGAGTATTGCTTCTAATAGGGCATTATAGCAATCCCTTAACCAGGTGATCCCTAATAGGATTTTTTCTTAAGAGGACTTTTGTAAAGCTTTAATAGGCTTGGCTCCTAACAGGGTAAAATTTATAAGAGTTCAGAATACTTGTGGGTATTCATCCCCACCATGGTTTTTCCCATTTGGGTTTCCACGTCAAAATTATTATGTCAAGTGGTGAATGTTTTTTTGGTTATGTTTACTATGGTTGAATTTCTTAACTGCTAAATCCACTTTGATATGTTATGTTAATCAACAACAATTTAAAATATGTTTTACTTATGTTAGTAAAGTATTTGGATGTTTTGGTGAAAAGGTTTTGAGAGTGTCAGAGTTGTTTTATAGTTAGTTTGTTATAACAGTCAACCGGTTTAACTTATCAATATTATTGCATTTGAAGATCAGTATTTAAACCATTTAGTTTAGAGTTTGCATTCAAAGGTTATTTTTGAGATTGGTGAAAGTTTAAGTAAATTTTCTATATACAGATGCATCCCCCCTCTCAGTAGTTGAGTAGATCCTTATTCTTTCATCATACCATCAATTTCTATTTTCAGCACTTATTTGTCACTTTATCTACAAGAGCTATTCCTGGCCAGTATTGTTGGCTGAAACTCCACATTTGTCCATACTCTGCACTTTGACTCCTGCACTATTTTTCCTCATTAACTGATTCTTGGATATAATATCTCAGCTGATCATAGAGTTATTGATCAAGTTTGAGACTATCTAGAACCAAGACTTCTAGATGATGGATAATCTCCTTAAGGCTCCTGAACCTTCATCACAATGACCAAGTTTGGCACTATTGTACCTGCATCATATTGTTCTATTGACCAAAAGGGTTGGTTTTGGATAATCTTAATGACAAATACAACTGGTGCCTTAGTTTCTTGTTATTCACTGTACAATATTCTAAGATGGTTGTATTCTGATTGTTAGTTATAGCTTTTGACTTTAAACTAAAAGGTTTCATGACTTGACATCATATCCCTTTAATAGTTTCTCATTGTGTTCTAGCTATGCACTAACCTCATATGTTGATCCATCTTTATCTGCATTATTTCTTGCTAAGGTGATCATAAAAGTTTCTCTCTGTTATGACACTTCCACTAGTATTTGATTATACCATCACTAATTTTCTTTTATAGTAGCACACCTTCCTTCAAAAAAAATACAAATTCATTTGTCTATCTTTTAATGCATCTCCACATGCTGCTTAATAGTTGTAGTTGCAAACTTTAATCATCATAGTCCCTTGTATGATATTTAAAGGTTTCACAACATATAGCCCTATCCCTTTAATAGTTCCATATTTTAATCTTAGTATGCATTGATTTCACGTGCTTGATTATTCATTTCTTTTCTCACATGGTTATTTGTCTAGCATACCTTTTCCTCACTACCTTCTAAAGATTCACGTTGGGCTCAACCCTTGTGGGAGCCACATTTTACTCCATGTGCTAAAAATGAAAAGACTCACCTGTATCTGCATATAACACACACATGTTATAAATAAAATGCCTATCTTGGGTCTGTATGATAATTTGATGGCTTCTTGCACACCTAAGATGTGCGTTTCTTTGAATGCTTATAGAGTTAAATTTATGCATGTATGGGTATAGTGTACATATGATTCTAGAGACTTGTCATTGCTTGGAACTTTAATAGTTCTAACATCATTTTTCACTTCGATGCAAGTGTTAGGGTAGTAGTGAGGCTAAGGAGAATACTAGCAGTTAAAAGAAGACACAAAACATGACAACCTACAAGGCTATGAGTCATTCAAGCAATGGTTGGTCCCTATCTTCCTATGCACATTTACTTTCCAATATATTTATTCATGTATAGATATTTCTTTATTAGCATTGAACAAGCATTGGCTAGTCTCATGGCTTGTGTGAGAAACATGTACATTATTTCATCCAATAAAATTACATTTTTAAAAAATATTTGTTGAATCTCTCTATGTTTCAAACATTTGTAAAAATGCAATAAAATACAATTGTAATATGTTGTTTATTTCATTCCTACTCATGAATGCAATGTAGAAAATATTTGTAAATACTATTTTCCTTTGAATCATTCAACTTTTAGGACAAAACAGTAAACCAAAAATGAACAATGATTGAAAATTTAGGTAACAATTGAATCAAAGGGAATTGATCTTCATGGGGAAACACAATTCTAATTCAAAACAAGGGAACAATCCATACTGAAATCTTGGCTAAAATGTGAATACAAGTACTGATAATTCTTTGTCCACTTCAAGAAGGCACTAATATGTTTATCTTGCCAACTTTGGCAAGTAATGATGAGTCTAGAAATATTACTATTTTTATTTATGAATTAGGTTTCAAACTCATTAAATGTTGTCTCATGGAAAGCAATATGACCTGTTTTCAAAAATCAAACCACTACCTTTATATGCCTTTCTCCATCTAATCTATCATAAATGAGCTATACTTTCTAGATTTTCCTAAAGATTATGCATTGGGATATGTGAGTCTTAACAAAGTCTAGTGATTGAAAATCTTATGAACTAAGAAGTATGTTGGGCAAGAGTTCACTAATCATCTGACATGTCAAATTCAGATGTTGACTGATACACTTAGCTCCCAATGATGTGTGATATTTTAAGAGTAGTTGGGTTATTGAAGAACTTAGAAACTTGAGAACCATGTGTGAAGATGTACCAATATTCAATAATTGTCCAATCAGGTGATCATAGACTTCACTGATAATATGATTGTTAGGAAATAAAAGGATGTCAAGTGATTGACATTTAAGTGAACTCCAGTATTATAAAGATTGGGTTCAACAGCTTAGGAGTAGGTTGACTTTGACTCTGTATTTAAGGAGGAGACTTCTTGAAATGTAAAATTATCACTTCAAAGGAAAGAATGAAAAAATAGGGTAACAGGATGATGTTAACCCAATAATTTTTATTTTGTCTCTAAAATTTTAATTTTGTACTATTTCAACAATTAATTGGCATCTTCTAGTTTTATTTAACCTCTCAATTTTATTTTTCCATATTTTATTAGCCATTCTTCTACAAGTGCATTTCAAGAATTTTATTGGGAATTGTCTTCAAAATATTTTCATCAACATCAATTCGATACTTTGGCTTTCTACGAATAGTTCTAGGAGGTGTTAATATTGGTGGGTGTTCCTAGTTTACATTTATGTACATCTTCTTGATCATTAATTGAAACTTTTTCTTGGTTTGGAATAAGTTCATTCAGTACATGTAATTGAGTTGGTGTAGTTGGTGTACCTTCTCCTATTTTTCTCACTTCGTGTAGTCTTTCATGCACTCTGTTTGTCTTTCCTTTTATACCTCTTTTGATTCAGTTGTTCCTCTGTTGTTCCTTTGCATCTGTAATATCAATTGTCCTAAATAGCATCATATGTGTTAATAAAAATTACACAAATTAAACAAATGAAATATTTCATGAAAACTATGCAAATCATTGAGTTTGACAATCAAAAGTGTTAAACGAATAAAATAATATTTCAAAATCAAATTAGTTATACATTTTAATCATTTGAAGTTTTATAAAATAAAATAAACTCTTACACTTTTTGATAATGTCGTGGGTAGACAAAAAAAATTGTAGTGGAACCTTCAACAAAAAAAATTTGGGCTTTTTAGGCTGTTGTAAATCAATTTTCTTTTTGATAATCCACAACTCAACCTGTAATTTAGCTTTTCCCTAGAGCTAACAACCAGTCGAATAGACTTGAACCCAATACCTCCCATGTAGGAGGCTCTTAGCTAACCAATGCATTGTCGGGTCATTCCCAACTATTGTGAATGAAATTTAACATAATGCATATGGGTTATTTTCCTTGACGTTTTGATATTTTTGTCCCTAAAATACCTAGGTATCCAACTGGGTTTGTAATGTCTATAGTGTTAAAATATTGTGTGAGTTTTTAATGATAAAAATTTTGTACGATTTTTTGACACTATAGACCCAAACAAGACATGGGCATATTTTTAGGGACAATAATGCAAATGGGTTAAGTAAACTTAACCCATTCACATCTTTGGTCCTAAAATTTGTCCTCCACTTAAGTGTAGTAAGCGAGGTGGGGAAATAAAGGTGAGAGAGAGGGTATTGAGAAAGAGAAAGAGAGAGAGGTGAGAGGTAGAGAGATGGGAGAGAGAGAGAGAGAGAGAGAGAGAGGGGGGGGGAGAGAGTGTGGGATATTTTTGGTCATTTTTGCTAAAAAGATATGTTATTTTCATTGATGTCAACATAATCCTATGTATTGCTTTGGTGATTGCAAATTGGGAAGATCTTATGATCCGGTTTACAATGTTATTTTGCTGATCACTATTTTGCAGAGGTGAGTATTTCCTCCTGTATATTCCAGTGTGATCATATCTTGTGCCAAGATTTTGGGATATTTCTTGGGATAGTCTTGTATATCTTTATTTTAGATGGATCTCTATTTGGTGCTCTGCAAGTTATCTTTCTTTGTGAGAGTTGTTGATTGGTTGTGTTCTTAAGCTTTCAGTCATTGACAGATGAAGATTTGATAAGTGGTGTTGGTGTGACTATTCCTAATGACTCTAATGTTCTTGTTGGTGTTTCCTAGTCATGTACTATTTTTTTTTTAATGATCCACATTGACTGTTGTGTGTGTTTTTTATAGTTTCTATGAACTGGTGATGATTTTCGTGTTATGTGGTATTCCTGGTGGTGTAGCATGTTGCGGTTGATCTCAATGTGATTTCCGGTGGAGTTGAGCATTTGGGAATTAAATTTAGGTCCATGTTATTCTTTGTAAATAATTATATTGGTCTGATGGTTGATCTTTGTATCATGTGTTGTAATTTTGTAATTGAGGGTTGAGGGTTTAGCTGGCCTTGTTATCAAGATTGATGATTTGTACATATAGGTGACATATTCATGTAATTTAGGTGTCGATGTTAGGTTTGTATTATATGAGAGAGAGGTATATGTGCAAACAAGTGATTCAGCCTTTGGAGTTGAGATTGAGGAGAGATTCGTATTGCAGAGCAGACATTTAAGCTTAACCAGAACTATACTCGGGAATTTAAATATGCTATTCTTTCAATTCATTTCTTTCGGATTGTAGTCTAAATCTTATTGTAAGTCAGTGAGACTTCCCTGAGGGTTGTAGCATTCCAAGCTATTATCTTTTGAGCAGTGAACTCTAGGTTGTGTACCTGAATGCATGTGCATTCCTCATTGTAATATTTTCACATACTATTATAGAGTATCATCTTACTATGGTTAGGTTCCCACTGTGGTTTTTTCCTTAACCGGGTTTTCCACATCAAAATCTTGGTGTTGTGTGTTGTGCTCTCAATTTTTTTATCTTTATTGTTACTATAGTTTAAATCTAATCTATGTTTTTGATTAAGTTTGATGTTCTGGTGAAGACTGATTCACACCCCCCTCTCAATCTTCCTTCTTGGCTGCTACTAATAATTGGTATCAAAGTTAGATCCAGGATGGCAGCTCAAAGTATTATCTTTAAGAAGGATAGTCTGAGATTTTATGGGAGTAACTATGCTATATGCAAGGACCGAATGGAAGTGCACTTGAAGTGTCTTGGAGAAGATTATTGGAAGATTACAAAGAATGCCTATTATGTTCCTCAGAATGGACCATCTACTCCTGAGGAGATTAAGGAAGCTAAACATAATATTAGAGCGAATCAAGAATTGTTCAGTGCCCTGACTGATTTTGGGATGACAAATGTAATGGGACTTCTGATCGCACATGAGATCTGGGTAAATCTTAAGATTTTGTATGAAGGTGATAAACAAGTGAAAGTTGATAAGTTGTAGAGTTTAATAGGAAAATATAAGATTTTGAAGATGTGGGATGATGAGAACATACATTATTTCATGGCTAAGGTGAATGACCTTGTTCTAGGCATTATATGTGCCAGTGGAACCATTGAGGAAGATGAAATTGTTGCTAAGGTGCTGAGATCTTTTCCTCCTACTTATAAACATAAGGTTGCTTCTATTGATGATATCTAGAGTGTGACTACACTGACAAGAGATATGATGGTTGGAAAGATTGTTGTATTTGAGCTGAGTGAATTTGGAGAATCACATGAAAAGTATGAGATAGTATTTAGAGCATCTGCATTTGTATCTGATAAGAAGAAATATGATCTCGATGAATGCAAAATATCTAGATATGAAAGAGAGAGAAGAGAGATGGAAGAGGAAGAAAGAGAGCTGGATGAACTTGAAGCACTGATTGCCAAGAGATTGCCCAAAGGAGTTGGTAAGTATGATGGAAAGTTGCCTTTGAAATGTTTCTCTTGTAATAAGATAGGACATTTTGCTTCTAGATTTCTAAAGACAATGGCTAAGTATGACAGGCATGATAAGTTTGATAAGCATGATAGGAATGATAGATATGAAAAGCATGAGAAGTATGATAAGCCTTACAAGCCTAACTGAAAGTATAGGAATCAGAAGAACTATTATTATGTTGTTGATGAAGGTATTACAGATGAATAATCAGAAGGAGATGAAGTTGTATTCCTTAGCATTAAGGAAGATGGACCTGTACCTATTTATTCCACTAGTTGTACTATTGAGGACAAATATTTAGCTAGTAAGGTTGAAGAGAAATACGAATGGGTGATTGACAATGGTTATTCACATCAAATGATCGATGATAAAAGAAAATTTGTGAGTATGGAAAGATATGATGGTGGAATAGTTAGGTTTGGAGATGACAAAGCCTATGTGATCCGTGGGAGAGGTTCTATTTCTTTGGATGGTAAGCATAACATTGATGATGTCTTGTATGTTGAAGGTTTGAAGAATAATCTTTTGAGCATTGGATAGATGGTTGATAAAGGTTATGATCTACAATTCAAGGATAGAAAATGCAAGATCTTAAATACCTCCAGTACATAGAGATTGCATCTGGAACTAAGACTGAAGGTAACATTTTTCATTTGAATGCTACTGAGAAAATTTGTTTGATTGCTCAAATTGATGAGAGTTGGTTGTGGCATAGGAGAATGTGTCATGTAAATTTTGATTCAATGATTAAGATCAGTTCTACACATGATGTTAGAGATCTACCTAAGATTGTTAATCCTACTAATCTCGCATGTAAGGAATGCCATTTGGGTAAGCAAACAAGGATTTCTTTCAATAGAAAATAGTACACATCTGATGGACTGCTACATCTTGTGCATACAAATGTATGTGGACCTACAAATGTTAGAAGTGTGTACAGTCATAGATATTTTATGCTACTGATTGATGATTATTCCAAGATGATGTGGGTTGTCTTTTTGAAGGAGTAATCAGAAGCATAAGACAAGTTCAAGATATTCAAAGCTAAGGTGGAGACTAAGCAGTAAGACCCCATATGAGCTATGGTTTGGTCATGTCCCTATTGTGAGATATTTCAGAGTACTTGGTAGAAAATGTTCTATCAAGAGAGATGAGGATATAGGAAAGTTTGGTGCTAGAAGTGATGAAGGAATTTTCTTGGGATATTCAACAAAGAGAAAAGCCTACTAGGGCTAAAATAAGAGACTGAGAAAGATAGTAGAAAGTGCAAATGTGAAGATGGATGGGTGTAAGGAAGTTAAGTAGCGGAAACAACTTCCTACACTAACCTTGAGAGGAGGGTAATGCAAAATTTTTTCAGATCATTACAACAGTTACAGAAAATAGAAATAGATATAATAGCAATCATACCACAACACAATGATTTACGTGGGGAAAACCCTTTCGGGAGAAAAACCCCACCCTCCAAAAGCAGCTCAATATTTTATTCAGCAATCAAAACAGATTACAAAATAATTGCAGAGCAAGCTCTTTGCAGGAGTAGCACTAATCAGAGATTCAGAGGCAACTCAATAGCCATAAGACTCTTACACACAACCTCTATCTCACACACCTCATAAATAGGAGATACAATACAAGAAACCGTCAAACGGTATTACAAAACCATGGGCTAAAACCACCCAATAAGGTGTAGCCGACCTTATCTCCCTTCTAGATGCCCTATGACATGTTAAAGTACACATCAACATGTGTCGCTCCCTTTTACAGCTCATTTATGTATCCGATACAAATTATTTTTCCTATTTCAGGAGTACAAACTTCCGGAGGCCATAACTTGAGAACCGGGTGTCCGATTGACGAACCGTTTGAAGCGCCGGAAAGCTCGCGAAGTGCTCTATCACCTCATAACCGGCGAAGCCGGTTACGGCCACTTTTCAGGGCGTTTCGGAGCCTCTAAAGTCTCCAAAATTAAGTTTAAACATTTTATTGCACCCCTCCAAGACGAAAACTTTAATATCTTCAAAACTAGCTGTGACCTTGCGACGCAACTTTACCGGAATGCTTATCTAGCCAACCAGAAGCTTCAGGGAGAGTTTCGCACCATTTCGTGCTCAAATGAAAACTTACTATAAATAGTAACCTCATATAAAGGCAAGGTTGAGACACCATTTTTCCCAACAAATCTCCCACTTGTCGAACACCTTGCATGAGCGGAAGGGAATGTCAACACAATGAATTAATTGCTAGGGGCCATAAGGCCCATAGACTCTGAACACCATCTGAACTTCTCTGTGCTTACAGCCTTAGTTAAAGCATCTGCAACATTCATCAAAGTTTCCACCTTAACCAGCTTCACCCTACCATCTTCGACCATATCTCTAACAAAATGATACTGAACATCAATATGTTTGGTCCGGGCATGAAATGTCGGGTTCTTAGCTAGGCTAATTGCACTCTGACTGTCACAGTAAACTGTCAGTGTACCTTGTTTTATTCCAATATCCGAACACAGTCTCTTAAGCCAAATGGCCTCTTTACAAGCATGAGTAGCTGCCATATACTCTACTTCAGTAGTGGATAAAGCAACCACAGCCTGTCGCTTACTCATCCAACTAATTGCACCACCAAACAAAGTAAACACATAAGCACTGGTGGATCTTCTGCTATCAATATCACCTGCCCAATCTGAATCCACATAACCATGGATATCAAGGGAAGTCATGTCTCCAACTGAATTACCATGATAACACAAAGAATACTCTGAAGTGCCCTTCAAATATCTGAAGACTCTTTTGACTGCATCCCAATGAACTCTACCAGGATTAGACATATATCTAGAAAGTACTCCCACTGCTTGGGCAATGTCTGGTCTAGTACAGACCATAGCATACATCAAGCTTCCAACCGCACTCTGGTAAGGCACTCTGCTCATGTCTTCCATCTCCAGTGGGGATGTAGGACAATCTGAAATAGATAGTTTCATTCCAACTGTAAAAGGAACATTCAATGGTCTACAATTCTGCATGTTGAACCTCTGTAACACTGAATTCACATACTTACTCTGGCCTAGCCATAGCTTTCTGTTCACCCTATCTCTTCTAATTTCCATCCCAAGAATGTGCTTTGCTGCACCAAGATCTTTCATTTCAAATTTAGCAGCGAGCTGAGACTTCAGTTCTGAAATCATACCTTTCCCTTTACCAATGAATAACATATCATCAACATACAATGCAATGAATAAGAAATGATCACCATAAGATTTATAATAAACACAGTGATCTGATTTAGAACGTTCAAATCCCAAACTCAACACATATGTATCAAATTTCTGGTACCACATCCTAGGACTTTGTTTGAGGCCATACAAAGATTTCTTCAATTTACAGACCAAATTTCTTTTGTCTTTCACCACATAGTGCTCTGGCTGTGTCATATAAATATCTTCCTCCAAATCACCATGAAGGAAAGCAGTTTTCACATCCATTTGCTCAACCTCTAAATCATAAGCAGTAGCAATAGAAAGCAAAAATCTAATGGATGTCATTTTTGCAACAGGAGAAAATATCTCACCGTAATCAACACCCTCAACCTGAGAGTAGCCTTTTGCAACCAACCTTGCTTTATACTTCTCAATGCTTCCATCTGAACCAATCTTTTTCTTGAACACCCATTTACAACCAACAGGTTTTCGTCCTTCAGGCAATGGTACAAGATCCCATGTATCATTCTTTTTCAAAGCTGCCATTTCTTCCTCCATAGCAATCTTCCACGATTCTGCATCATTCATACCTAATGCCTCTTCTACAGATTTTGGTTCATCCACACTAGTATTCAGAGCAAAAATACATCTCCAATCATCAGGTGAATACCTTTCAGGTGGTTGACTATGTCTTGTAGACCTTCGAACAAGCTGAGTTGGAAGTTCTTCCTCCTCTTCTGAAGATTCAGAGCTAGACAAGCTCTCCTCAAATTCTTGCCTATCTAGGGGTCTCGATTCAACTCTTTCAGGTGTAGAAGGAAGTTGAATCACATCTTCTTTTTTAGTCTGTTCTGGCTGCAATGTAACAGAAGGAGACTTAATTTCTCTAAAAATAACACTTCTACTGTGAATTACCTTTTGTGCAACAGGGTCCCAAAGCTTGTATCCTTTCACACCATAACTATACCCGATGAAGATACATTTCACAACCTTATTCTCCAACTTTGTTCGCTTCTCCTTTGGCACATGTGCATATGCCTCGCAACCAAAAACTCTAAGATGTCTCAATGAAGGCTTGTGACCTGACCATGCTTCCATAGGCGTTTTATCAACAAGAGCTAATGTAGGAGACCTGTTAATCAGGTAGCAAGCAGTGGCAACAGCTTCAGCCCAAAACTTTTGTTCAAGACCAGCACCACTCAACATACTCCTAGCCTTTTCCATCAGTGTCTTGATCATTCTTTCTGCAACTCCATTCTGCTGTGGAGAATACGGAGTTGTCTTCTGCCTATTAATTCCACAGTCTTTACAGAATCTATCAAAATCATTAGAGCAAAACTCACCGCCATTATCAGTTCTCAAACATTTTATTTTCTTTCCAGTCTGCAACTCAACCATTGCTTTAAATTCTTTAAAACGACTAAAAACTTCAGATTTACTCTTGAGAAAATAAACCCATGTCCTTCTACTAAAATCATCAATAAATGAAACATAATATGTGGATTTTCCAATCGAAGAGACATCTACTGGGCCAAACACATCAGAATGGATAAGATCCAAAACACCACAAGTTTTATGAGAACTCGAGTAAAACTAAACGCGGTTTTGTTTTCCATAAATGCAATGCTCACAAAAATCAAAGTCAAGATTACAGTCATTCAAACCTTCAACAAGATTTTTATTTTTCAAGGTCCTTAGACCCTTTTCTCCAATGTGGCCAAGTCTCTGGTGCCATAACATAGTCTTCTCTGCAGGTAACTTTGCTTCAGACGAAAGAGCACCCTTAGGTACCCAAAAACCATTTCCATCTGCTGAAGGTGAAACCTTCAAATCTTCCAGTGAAGTATCCACAGATTTACTTTTTACAGAAGTGCTATTACACTCAACAGTGTATTCTTCAAGCTTATACAAAGTGCCAAACCTGACACCTCTAGCAACTACCATAGCACCCTTAATCATCTTACATCCTACTTCAGAAAAGACTACCTGCACACCTGCATCTATCAGTTTGCTCACAGATAACAAGTTTCGTTTTAATCCAGGGATATGCAGCACACCATTAATCCTTTTTATTCTACCATCAGAAAACTTGATTCTAACTTTACCTCAACCAACAATGTCTAGTTGTGAATCATCACCCAAGTACACCTTACCTCCATTAAATCCTTCATATTCAGAAAACCAATCTCTATTGGAAGTCATATGAAAAGATGCACCTGAGTCAATTAGCCAGGCATCATTACCTGCATGAGTCGCCAAAGCCACAATAAATGCATCGCCATCTTCCTTGTTGGACTCAGAATCAGAATCGAACTTTTTCTTTTTCTTCTTCTTTTCTTCTTTGCAGTCCTTACGGATGTGACCCGGTTTACCGCAATTCCAGCAAATGACTTTGGACTTTCCAGGAGATTTCGATCTCCCTTTGGATTTGGACTTGCTGCGCTTCTCATTCTTCTTGCCTTTCTCCTTAGGTCTTCCACGAACGGTTAGGGCTTCCTTTGAACTGATGGATACCTTCCTTCGCATCTCTTCACCGAGTAGGGCACCCACCACATCTTCAGATTTCAAAACAACAGAAGTACTACCGATAGCCATAACAAGAGAATCCCACGAATCAGGCAAGGAACAAAGCAAGATCTGACATTTCTCCTCCTCGTCCATCTTAACACCGACGGATACTAATTGAGCCACAATCATATTGAATGCTTCTAGGTGGTCTACAATTCGTCCACCCTCTTCCATCTTCAAGGAATACAATTTCTTTCTTAAGAAAATTTGATTTAATAAAGATTTCACTTGATACATCTCACCAAGCTTAGTCCATAGCTTCTTTGCAGAGTTCTCTTCATGGACATTGATTAGAACAGAGTCTGCCAGGCACAGTCTGATTAGACCCTTGGCTTTTCGGTCCATAACATCATACTGAG
This sequence comes from Cryptomeria japonica, assembly GCF_030272615.1. Taxonomy (NCBI): domain Eukaryota; kingdom Viridiplantae; phylum Streptophyta; class Pinopsida; order Cupressales; family Cupressaceae; genus Cryptomeria; species Cryptomeria japonica. The sequence goes on from NC_081414.1 coordinate 776,926,739, forward strand.
CTGCTGCAGTAGGATCTGAGGGCCTTTGGACATTTGCATCAACAGCATCCCAAAGATCTCGATCTATTAGCAGATCTTCCATCTTCAGTTTCCACATCTCAAAATTACTTCCATTAAATTTCTCCACCTCTATTCTCCCTGACGAACTCGCCATCTGAATATTCCTGCAACAAGATCAAAAAGTGTCTTCTGCACAAGCTCCCACTCAAATCTGGATTAGTTCAAAAAACCCAACTGCCCACAATTGAAACCAAAGGTGATCAGGCTCTGATACCACTTGTAAGGAAGTTAAGTAGCGGAAACAACTTCCTACACTAACCTTGAGAGGAGGGTAATGCAAAATTTTTTCAGATCATTACAACAGTTACAGAAAATAGAAATAGATATAATAGCAATCATACCACAACACAATGATTTACGTGGGGAAAACCCTTTCGGGAGAAAAACCCCACCCTCCAAAAGCAGCTCAATATTTTATTCAGCAATCAAAACAGATTACAAAATAATTGCAGAGCAAGCTCTTCGCAGGAGTAGCACTAATCAGAGATTCAGAGGCAACTCAATAGCCATAAGACTCTTACAAACAACCTCTATCTCACACACCTCATAAATAGGAGATACAATACAAGAAACCGTCAAACGGTATTACAAAACCATGGGCTAAAACCACCCAATAAGGTGTAGCCGACCTTATCTCCCTTCTAGATGCCCTATGACATGTTAAAGTACACATCAACATGTGTCGCTCCCTTTTACAGCTCATTTATGTATCCGATACAAATTATTTTTCCTATTTCAGGAGTACAAACTTCCGGAGGCCATAACTTGAGAACCGGGTGTCCGATTGACGAACCGTTTGAAGCGCCGGAAAGCTCGCGAAGTGCTCTATCACCTCGTAACCGGCTTCGCCGGTTACGGCCACTTTTCAGGGCATTTTGGAGCCTCTAAAGTCCCCAAAATTAAGTTTAAACATTTTATTGCACCCCTCCAAGACGAAAACTTTAATATCTTCAAAACTAGCTGTGACCTTGCGACACAACTTTACCGGAATGCTTATCTAGCCAACCAGAAGCTTCAGGGAGAGTTTCGCACCATTTCGTGCTCAAATGAAAACTTACTATAAATAGTAACCTCACATAAATGCAAGGTTGAGACACCATTTTTCCCAACAATGGGAACATCGGAAAAGAGATCAGAGCATGTGGATATGATGATGGACAATATATTGTTTTAGCCCTTGTTCACACTAAAGAGCTTAAGCAGAATGATCTAATAGAGGCAATTAACTCAGATGTTGATGTTTTTGGTTAAGAAGTGTAGTGATGTAGGAGCATTCCCACTCGATGAGAAATCTTGCATTATCCAAAAAATATTTTCTTTCAGTTTTGTTCTTGTTTTGTTTTTTATGCAGTTTTTTGTGTTCTTACTGGTTGGCACTGGTAGTTTCTTTCCTTTCATAGTAGATCTTATTTCTGGTTTCCAGACAATTTCATGTGCTTAATTCTAGATTCCCAGTTCATTTGGGTTCTTTTACAGTCAGTTATTGCTTCCGATTGATTGTTTCTAGGTTCTGAGACAGTTCTTCTTCTTACCAGTTGGTTTTCCTTCATTACCGATGTGATTCTTGGCATGTGGATCTATCTTGGGTCTTGTTCAATTTTCTTTGGTGTGTGGTCAACCTTCCTGCTGAACCACATCTTTTGGTTGTTATTTTTCAAAAATATTTCTTTAATTCTTAGGGCTGACCTAGTTACACATTTTGTTTTCATGCATTGGTAAATATAATCTTATGAGGCCAACCTGGATATATTTTGGTGGGTATAAATATGATGTTATGAAATTATTTGTAGGGGAAGAGAAAGTAGAATTGAGAATAATGATTGATTGAGAATAATGATTGAGATTCACATTTTGTGATCTGGTTGATTCTTAGAGTCCCAGATTGGATTGTATCTAACTGATAGCCTGCATGTAAACAATTAATTTCTAGATGTTCTTTGATGATTATTTGATGATTATTTGATGATTATCGGATGTTCTAAGTGATGGACATGAAAAGAATTGAGAGGGGGGGGGTGAATCAGTGACACCAAATCAATTACTACTTTAAACACTAATTGGTAGATGAACTTAACGAAGCAGTTAAACAAAATACATGCTATCCAAAATGAAATAAAAACATCCACATAAATTAGAACATCCACCATAACACAAGTGTTTATTTGTGGAAAATCCAAATAGGTAAAAACCATAGTGAAATGGAAATCACAAGTTAACTATCTGCAGTAATAGAAAACTGACCAATTAAGGTCTTACAAAGAGCTTTGTTAGGAGCGAATCTTGTTAGAGATACCAAGCTTGATTAGAAGCTTACACCCTATTAAGAGTAACCTTGTGAGAGGATTTTAAAATCTAAACTAATGGATCACCTTGTTAGAGGATTTGTACAATGAAGCTTGTTAGAGCTTACCCGGTTAGAGGATTTAGTTATATTGTAATGATTAGAAAACAACAAGAAATCTTTGATCTATTCTGAGTAACACAAACTTGCTTGATCAGATCATTCTAAGTACATTCAACACTGCTCTCCATCTAAACACTTATCACTCTTCAACAAAAGTATTCAGATAGATCACCTCTACTATAGTTGTTCTCTCTTTTTCATCTCGCATGAAATGCTTCACTTATATGTCTTTAAATAGGCATTCAGACCTTATGTCGGTCATAGGAACACAATTTCCTAGGTGCAGTGTATCTAGACATTTAAGCATAACTCGTCACAAAAATGACTGCCAAACAAATGGTGCTGGTAACGCATCACAAAATCAAATACCGGTTAGAGTAGTCAATACCGATTGGAATAAAACTAGTGAATCATTGTCCAGGAGTCTTCCACTTCATCTTCACCTTCAACTTCATCTTCACCTGGATGCCAACTTAGTGTTGCCATAAGTTATCTCTTAAGCACATACTAGTTGACACAAAGTATCGGTTAGAGATAGACCTTGAACATAGTGGTTGGTAGTAAAAACCAATTGAAGTTATACCTATTTATGGTGAAAATGGAAACAACAATATTGAAAGACTAAATGAATTCAACCATAAAATCCTAGCCTAACAACAACAAAGATTGACCATAATATATGAAGATTACCTAAGACAATCCAAATCAAATAAAATCAAAAAGATTATACCATCACATGTCCAATAGGGTTTGGATCTCCATTCTTCCTATCTCCATTGATCTTGCTTGATATATTTGCTCTCAGATTTTATGTGTGCACAAGAGCTCAACAAAGAACATAAATGTGGTTGCAAGTAGACTTGATCGCATGTGAAAGTTTGAATGCTAGAGTAGTCGGGTCCGAATGCATAGTTGAGGGGTTGATAATGAGGGAATCATCTCCTTATATAGAAGACACTATAAGAAATGGAGGGATAAGATTGAGAGGTGTAAAAGATAAATGGTTGGCAATGATTAGAGGGTAGGTAGAGAAAAAAAGAAAATAATGAGAGAGTATGTAGTGTAGGAATTAAGAGATGAATGACATGTGTCTTGGGTAGAAAATGTTAGAGTAATTGGGTATTTACTTGATTAATTAAACAATATTTGTTTAATTCTTTAAGTTACCTATTATCTTTTTACACTTAAGCTAACATTAGGTGCATAATAATTAATTCTTTTATTAATTATTATGTGCAACCCAAGGGTTTTCCCTTTTAGAGTTTCTTGACCTATTAAAGGTCAATTTTCTTATTTTTGATTCATTATGTCATTACACATTTTGGTGAATATAGAGCTCTCCTCTTTTGAGCATATTTTCCTATGTTTTGTTCTGTAGATTTCATTGCTTCTCCTTGTGATAGATTGTTTTAGCTTGCAAAAGATCTTTAGGCTCCTGTGGTGTTGTGTTTCTCAACTCCAACATGGTATCAGAGCTCAGATCTACAGCCATCTGTTCCTGTTTTTGAGAATTTTTGCAGTGGAAGCAGATTTGGGGTTTCAAGCAATTTTTTTTGTGTGCTTAGGGTAAGGACTTTTTTTAGCACTTTGGGCCTAAACTAACCTCACCATCGTGCTCTGAAGGCCCAAAAACCCCTATAATCATATAAAATTTGCCTATTTTTGACTCCTAAGCATCTAGGTGTTTTTTTTTTCCAACACCAGGTCGTACGGCTTTGGCATGCAAATCGAGAAAATATTTTTTGCCTTTTTATGGCATACAGGCCGAATTTTTGATTTTTTTAAAAAAATCACACAAATAATCAAAAAAATCAAAAAGGTTAAAAGAGGTGAAAAAAATCAAAAAGGAAAGTTTAAAAAAAAAAAAAAATTTGATTTTTGTTGGGGTTGCGGGTACCACAGATTTGACAATCCGGCCACCATATGGCAACTGGACCTATCAGTCTGGCCCCTATCGACACTAATGCTCAACCCTCGGCCCCCTACCGCCAGCTCCTCCGGCACACACTACCACTAGCTACCTCCCCGTTGCCGGCTCTACCATCACCGCCGTCTGCACCGCCCAGCCCTGCGCCCACCGGCCCCCTGCCAGAGCTCTCCACCATCACTGACACCCATCTTCACCACCAGCTACCACCTGTGGCCCCCACTAGCCACTCTGGTCCCCGTCGACCACCTCCCATGTTCTGGCCACTGCATCACCGACCCTCCAACATCGCCTACCAACTCAAGCCATCACTGCCAGTAACCTCCGCCACCTCTGCCTGGCCCAATTTCTCCACCGCAACTTGGCCTACCACCAACACCACCACCCTCTGGCCACCTCCTCCTGCCTTCTCCACTCTCCCACATTTTTTGGGAGGGGGTTGGTATTTTGGGTCTATCTTGAGCATTCGGAGTCAGATTTTGGCAAACGAATAGACGTCGAAAAGCTAGTTCCAAGCTAGATGTCATGGACTTGGATTTTTCTCTTGAATCTAGTTTTTGACTATACCTTTTTTTAGTCAAAGTCAAGCTTATTTTCTACACTTCTGGGGCCCTAGATTGTGCAAACAGACTCCTTTTTTTGAAAACGAATAGGCGTTGGAAATCTCTCAGCTTGCTCTATTCAGATTTGTGATCCTTTTTCTTATAATTTTCATTAGGTACATGAGATATCAGTTTGAAGTTTTTTTGCTTATGCACTACTTCCTTCTCATCAGTTTGTACGAGGGTTTGGGTTTATCTATTATGGGGGGTGTTTTTTCTCGCTTTCTATCATTTATATCTGAAATCAAGAACATCTAAACTCTCAAAACAAATAGACTCTTCTGCATCTTCTATCTATTCTGAAAGATGACATAATAAAAAAAACCAACAAGCAGGTGCAAGTGTAGAGTTTTTTTTGTTCTCATGGTAGATCTTTCAGTTGAGTTGTTGACTTCACATAACTATCACACCTGGAAGCCCCGCATCATGAGGATTCTCAGGGCATGGGGGTTGTGGTCCTATTTGGATGAGGTTCAGCTAGTATTGCAGCATCCTTATGAGCTTCTTCAGCATAGGAACAAGATGGATGAGGCCATGGGTTTTCTCTCTTTCCATGTCTTCGACAGTCTTTTGTTTCACCTTGATGAGTTGCTCACTCCTCGAGCTATGTGGTTGAAGTTTGATTCTCTCTTTGGGAGGGTTAATGAGATTCAGGCATTATAGATTGAGGCAGAGTTGGTTTGTTTGGCACCGGATTCCTTTCCTACTATTGAGGATTTTTTGAACAAATTCAAGACTACAAGATCTGTTCTTCAGGGATGTGGCAAGATCAAAATAGACATAGAGTGCATTCATTTGATTCTTTCGAAGCTTCGGGGTCACTTTCAGTTCTTTTCCTCTGCTTTCTACTCCACCATGGATGGCTTGGGTGCTCATTTCACAATGCCTACCTTTGATGTCTATTGTGAATGTTTATCTCATGAGCAGTCTCATCTTTCTCAGGTGGATAAGCTCTCAGGCTTCAAGAACAAAGTATTGGTTGCTCAGTCCTCTAAGGAGAAAGAGAAAAAAAAGCAGAAACCAAAGCCCAAGAAGAATTCTACAGGCAGTAAGTCTTCCTCCAAGCCACCTCCTAATTCTAATTGTAAACCTCCATTTCCTCCAAAACAAGGGAAATCTTCACAGTCTGGTGAGTCTTCCTCCAAGACTAAGAAGAAATCAGGAGACACTTGCACTTTTGTGGCAAGGAAGGACATCCTATTTCTAGGTGTTGGAAATGTTTAGAGGCTTTAGAGGAAGCCATGTAGTAGCATCACATCTCCTCACCTCAGGCATCTTCTCCTTCCATAGGGAAAGGTCATGCTCTCACTGCTCAAGCTTTGACTTATGGGTCCACATGGATTCTAGATTCTAGTGCTTCTCACCATATGACTCACACTCAGTAGTTGGTTACTTCTCTTGACTCTTGTGGTATTTCATAGATTGCAGTGGGTGAATTAGTTCACCTTTCAGTCTTGGGTTCAAGTTCTGTCTCTTTGGATGGGGGTACTTTGTAGGATGTTTTGGTTGTCCCTGACATCTCGACGAACCTCCTATCCATTTATCAGATTTGCCACTCTAGCTCTGGTAAGACAGTTGAGTTCTCACCACATGATGTGGTTATTCGAGACCTCCATGACCCTGATCTGGTTGTGGCTACTAGGAGTGTTGATACTGCATCTCATCTCTATAGATTTGATGAATTTGAGCCATCTTCGGGTACAGGTTCATCTCTTATAGCACATGCAGATTTAGTGAGTCAGCTTTAGCATGAGTGCTTGGGCCATGTCAATTATAGATATCTTCAGCAGATGCGTACACAGGCACTTGTTCTTGGGCTCCCACAAATTTTCTACACTTATGGTGTTTGTCATGGTTGTGTGCTTAGCAAGCATCATAGAGATCCCTTTCTGAAGGGAAGAGCCTCTCGTGCTTTGGCACCCTTGGAGTTGATTCATAGTGATCTTATGTCATTTCCCACTCCTTCTTTTTTAGGGGCCAAGTATGTACTCACTTTTATTGATGACTTCTCTAGACACACATGGGTGTACTTTCTTAAATACAAGTCTGATATCTTTGATTCATTTCAAATCTTCAAGACATTTATAGAGGAGCAGTCTAGCTATTCTATTCGGTGGATACATACAGATAATGGGGGGGAGTATGTGAATCAGGCTTTAAAATATTTTTGCACTAAGCATGGTTTGCAACATCAATTTACTGTTCCCTACACCCCTCATTAGAATGGTGTCACTGAGCACAAGAACACAAATTTACGGGAGATGGCGAATTGTATGATTCAGTCCAGGTCTTTTTAGGCTGAGGCAGTCAATTGTGCCAGCTATATTCAAAATCAGATGCCTCACAAGGTGATTCATCATATGACTCCTGAGGAGGCTTGGTCTCATGCCAAGCCTGATGTTTCCTTTTTTTGAGTGTTTGGCAATGAGGTATAGGCTTTTATTCTTGATGCTCAGAGGAAGGCCATGGAGCAGAAGAGTCGACCACTAATTTTTGTTGGCTACTGTGAGGATGTTAAGGCATATAGGTTGTTTGATCCTGATTCCAGAGAGGTCCTATTTTGATGAGATGTTCAGTTTGATGAGCACCTTTGTTGATATGTGGTGATTGATCAGCAAAGTATTATACACTCAGCACGTATCCTTGCCATTTTTTTGTTGATGAAAACTGATATTGTAATAAAACCCTAAAAAGGCTGACTTTGTTTGTTGCCCTACAAATGCATGTTATAAGCAGCTGGGATGCTTAAGGCATTGCAAGGTTGATGTACTATTTTTACTGGATAATAGGAAAGATTGGATGGCTATGTATGGTGGACGTAACCCATTCTGGGTGAACCACGTTAAATCTCTATGTTATCTGTGTCCTATTTTATTTCTTTATCTTTTGTATTTAAATCTGCATATAATTGTTAGTTCATATTTGCTTTAGATCTACTTGAAAACCTAACAATTGGTATCAGAGTGAGGTTTTCTGTAAATTGGTAGGACTTTCAGATTTAAGTGGGAGCAATGGAGGATTCCAAATTCAAGGTTGAAAATTTTAATAGCCAAAACTATCAGTTATGGAAAATGCAGATGGAGGATTACCTGTATCAAAAGGATTTGTGGAGGCCATTGGAAGGAAAGGAAAAGAAAGTGACCATAATGTCAGATGAAGAGTGGGACATTTTAGATAGAAAGGCATTGGGATCCATTTGATTGTGCCTTGCACCATCTATAGCTTTCAATATAACAGAAACAAAAATGGCTATAGATTTGATAGTGACATTGGCTAAGCTCTATGAGAAACCCTCGGCTTTGAATAAGGTATTTCTTATGAAACATTTGTTTAATTTGAAAATGAGTGAGGGAGGATCTGTAGCGGAGCACTTAAATGAGTTTAATACAATTACCAGTCAATTGTCTTCGGTAAAAATTACCTTTGTAGAAGAGGTTAGGGCTCTCTTGATTTTATGTTCTTTGCCAGAAAGCTGGAATAGCTTAGTTATGGTTGTAAGTAACTCTGTCTCTTGTAAAAATGCTTTGGTATTTGATGATATTGTTGGTGTTATCCTAAGCAAAGAAATGTGAAGAAAAAGAACAGGTCAGACTCCAATATCATCAGGTAGTGTTTTGAATGTGGAGAATAGAAGAAGATCAAAGGATAGAGGAAAAGGCCCTTGGAATGAGAATTCAGGAGGGAAGTCAAAGAAAGGACGCTCTCAATCTAGAGGAAAGAAAGATTGCTGGTACTATGGAAAGCCTAGTCATCTAAAAAAAGACTGTTGGTCTCGAAAAAACAAAGAAGGAGATAAAAATGAAAATGACGGTAAGGAAGCTAATATTGCAAGTAATACTTTACAAGATGCTTTAATCTTATGTTTGGATAATGTTAATGATTCCCAGGTAATAGATTCTGGGGCTTCATTTCATGCTACACCCCATAGAAAATATTTTCTAGATTATGTTCAAGGTGATTTTGGACAGGTATATTTGGATGATGATGAGCCCTGTCAAATTGTTGGAAAAGGAAAGATAAAGATCAAGTTGCAGAATGGAAATGACTGGTTTCTGCAGGAGGTAAGACATGTTCCTAACTTAAAAAGAAATTTAATTTCTATAGGGCAACTAGTTAGTGAAGGTTGCATAGTTACCTTCTCAGACAGTAACTAGAAGGTCACTCAAGGATCATTAGTAGTAGCTAAAGGTGTGAAGGTAGGCATATTATATTTGTGTACTAGTAACACTTACTCTACCTTAGCTGCTACATATAAAGTTACTGCAGGGACAACAATAATAGATGTTACAAGAACAAATTCGATAATGTGGCACCATAGGCTTGGGCACATGAGTGAGAAAGGGATGAAAATCTTTCAGTCCAAAAATCTATTGCTAGGACTAAAGAATATTGATTTAGAGTTTTGTGAAAATTGTGTTTATGGCAAATAGAAAAGAGTCAGATTTCTCAAGGTTGGGAAAGAGAAGAAGAGTGAGAAGTTAGAGTTTGTACATTCAGATGTATGGGGGCCGGCTCAGGTATCATCTCTTGGTGGCTCTTGTTATTATGTTATTTTTATTGATGACTAAACTAGAAAAACATGGGTATATTTCCTAAAACAAAAATAAGATGTTTTTGAAACTTTTAAGAAATGGAAAGCTTTGATTGAGAATGAGATAGGGAAAAAGTTGAAGTGTCTCAGAACAGATAATGGAGGTGAGTATTGCACCAAAGCATTTGAAGATTACTGCTTCTTAAATGGGATTTGAAAGCAGAAGATATTTCCAGGAACTCCATAGGAAAATGGTGTGTCAGAGAGAATGAATAGGACTATCATGGAATGCGCGAGGAGCATGAGATTGCATGCTAGATTGCCCTTACATTTTTGGGCAGATGTTGTACATATTGTTGTGTATTTGATAAATAAAGGACCTTCAACCCCTTTGGATGGTGGTATTCCAGAGGAGGCATGGACTAGTAAAAAGGTAAATTATTATTTTCTGAAAACCTTTGGTTGTGAAGCTTTTGTCCATGTTGATAAAGAAAGCAGAACCAAGCTTGATGCTAAATCTCATAAATGTACCTTCATTGGATATGGGATAGATGAATATGGCTATTGGTTATGGGATTTTGAAAATAAGAAAATAACTAGAAGTAGAGTTGTTATATTCAATGAGAAGGTTATGTATAAAGAACAGATGCAGGAAAAGAAGCATGAACAAGACAAGCAATAATATGTGGTGTTGGATGAGATTCCTAAAAATGAAATGCCATAGGTACCTGATGCTCAGCAACAATAGAATGTTCCACAAACTCCTACAAGTGTTGGATGCTCTATGAGGTCAAGTAGACTGCCTGAAAGATTTTCTCCTTCTTTGTATTCTATATTATTAACTGATTCTGGTGAACCAAAAGAATATGAAGAAGCAATGCAGGTAGATGCCAAACAATAGCGAGAGCTAGGTATGAAAGAGGAGATGGACTCCTTGATGAAAAATAAGACTTGGGACTTAGTCCCTTTACTTGCAGAAAAAAGAGCCTTGCCTAACAAATGGGTTTATCGGCTGAAGGAGGAGGAAGAAGGTCAGAAAAGATATAGGGCCAGACTTGTGGTAAAAGTTTTTGCACAGAAAAAGGGTATAGATTATGATGAAATATTTTTTCCAATTCTAAAAATGACTTCAATTAGAACTATACTTAGTCTTGTAGCTACAGATGATTTACATCTTGAACAATTAGATGTGAAAACAAATTTTCTCCATGGAGATTTGGAGGAGTAAATTTACATGTTGCAACCACAAGGATATGAAGTTAAAGGTAAGGAGAACTTGGTGTGCAGGTTGAAGAAAAGTTTGTATGGCCTAAAGCAAGCACCCCAACAGTGGTATTTAAAATTTGATAGTTTCATGGCTGAACATTGTTATCATAGATGTCATTCTGATCATTGTGTATATTTTAAGAGATTGGATAATGGCAGTTATATTATCCTATTGCTTTATGTTGATGACATGCTTATTGTTGGGTCTAACATGCAACACATAAATGATCTTAAACATAAATTAGCCAAGTCATTTTCTATGAAAGATTTGGGTGCAGCTAAGCAAATTCTCAGTATGAGGATTACACAGGACAGGAAAAATAGAACCTTGAATTTGTCCCAAAGTAAGTATATAAAGAAGGTGTTGAAAATATTTAACATGTAGGATGCAAAAGCAGTGAGTACACCTTTGGCTAGTCATTTCAAATTGACTAAGGAGATGTGCCCAAAGGCACAGGAAGAGGTTAATAAAATGTCTAACATCCTGTATTCATCAACTGTTGGTAGTTTGATGTATGCAATGGTATGCACAAGGCCAGATATTGCACATGCAGTGGGAGTTGTGAGCAGGTTTATGAGTAATCCTAGTATGGAACATTGGAATGTTGTGAAATGGATCCTTTAGTATTTAAAAGGAACCACTACAAAGGCATTATGTTTCAAAGGATCTAATGCTATTTTGAGTGGATTTGTTGACTCTGATCCGGTAGGTGATATTGATTCATGGAGGAGCACTACAGGGTATATTTTTACTATAGGGGGAACTGCAGTTAGTTTTCTAGGCTGCAAAAGGTTGTTGCACATTCAACCACTGAAGCTGATTATGTTGCTACTACAGAAGCCAGCAAGGAGATGATTTGGTTACAATGTTTTCTGGAGGAATTGGGTCAAACACAGGAGGATCATCCATTGTATACTGATAGCTAGAGTGCCATTCATCTTGCGAAGAACTCTTCTTTTCATTCAAGGACAAAGCACATTTAGCTCAAGTACCACTTCATCCAGACTGTTTTGGAGGAGGGTCAGTTACGACTTGAGAAGATTCACACAAGTGAGAATCCTGTCGATATGTTCATGAAGGCAGTTCCACAAGAGAAGCTGATTTTTTCATCAGTTTCTGTTGGTCTTCTTGATTGATAATTATGGAATTTATACTAGTCGAGTCCTAGTGTTTTATCCAGTGGATGTTGCATGTATAGTGGTGTCATGTAGTATTAGTCTCCAAGTGGGAGATTGTTCAGTGTGGAGCCTGATTAGTCTCCAAGTGGGAGATTGTTGATATGTGGTAACTGACTAGCAAAGTTTTTTTGTTGATGAAAACTGACATTGTAATAAAACCCTAAAAAGGCCGACTTTTTTTGTTGCCCTAAAAACACATGTTATAAGTGGCTGGGATGCTTAAGGCATTGCAAGGTTGATGTACTATTTTTGCCAGATAATAAGAAAGATTGGATGACTGTGTATTGTGGATGTAACCCATTCTGAGTGAACCACGTTAAATCTCTGTGTTATCTATGTCCTATTTTATTTCTTTATCTTTTGTATTTAAATCTGCATATAATTTTTAGTTCATATTTGCTTCGGATCTGCTTGAAACCCTAACAGCCTTCCCACAGTGGATACCCCGACTCTGGTGTCTACTCCTCTGCCTACTCCTTCCACTACATCTCTTTAGGATATTTTTTAGGATGATTCTGATGATGGTGTTGATGATCCACCATCCCCACCTCCACCTACTCCACCTCAGATGCCCAAGTGGGCTCGCCTTACTATTAAGGTGGTAGGTCCTATGGTTGGTGATCCTTCAGATACTTGTCACACCCATTCTCATACTGTGGGTTCTATTCTTTTGAGTCATGCTATTTCAGATGATCCTCAGACGTTTTCAGAGGTGACAGGTCACCCTGACTGGGATTGTGCTATGGAGGAGGAGTATTCTTCTTTCATCAGGAATCATACTTGGGGTCTCTATCCTCTTCCTAAAGGCAGAAAGATGGTTAGGTGCCGCTGGTTGTATCGCACTAAGTATGCTAGTGATGGTTCCATTGATAAGTACAAAGCTCATCTTGTTGCATAGGGGTTTTCATAGGTTGAGGGTATTGATTACTCCAAGACATTTGCCCTTGTCACCAAGATGAACTCTATTTGCTTTGTACTATCTCTTACAGCTTCTAGGGGATGGCCTATTTTTTAGATGGATGTGAAGAGTGCCTTCTTGCATGGAGATCTAAAAGAGGAAATCTACATGGAGAAACCTCAAGGATTTGTGTAGGACACTTCTTTGGTTTGCAGACTTTGGCATTCATTGTATGGTCTCAAACAGGCCCCTCGGGCTTTAGTATGAGAAGATGGATTCACCCACAATCATTCTGATCATAGAGTGTATAGTCAGCTTCTTGAGGGCAAGATCCTGATTCTTGTGCTATATGTTGATGATCTTCTCCTCATAGGTAGCTCATCCTCTATGATTCAGCATATTCAACATGCCTTGATGGATCAGTTTGAGATGACAAATCTTGGTCTTTTGCACTACTTCCTTGGTCTTCAGGCACTAATACATTTGGACTATATTTCCGATTGAGGTTTCTAACAAAGAAGGTATATTGTGGCCAAATTTGATTTTTTTTTAAATGCCCACATTCATCACAATTTTGATGAAAATTTCCCATTTGGTTTCGACGAAGAAGGCATTAGCAATGAGAGTTTTCTTTTTTGCAAATAAGTGCTCGAGTTCGTTGTAATTCTGATGACAACGGCCATTATCTTAAAAAAGAAGAAGAGGGGAATTCATTTGTATTGCAAATTTCCTGCATAGGCATCCGTGGAGACTTCAACCCCCAAGAACATCAAACCCGCATCGAAGGCATTTGTGGCATTGCTTGCAATTCCATGCAGGAGGTAGATTCAAATTGCCCTAGTTTTTAATTTCATGTTGCAAAAAATATACACGTGGTGGTTAATTGCCCTAGTTTATTCTCATAAAACCATAGAATTGTGATTGAGGAGTGAGCATTTAATTTTGTAGCAGCAATCCCTTCATCCCATATACATGCATGTTGATTGTTCACATGAGACCGCATCTCTTTGCGGCATCATATCAAACAATTCATGAGCCTTGTCCATGTTTCCACATTTTGCATTCATGTCAAGCAGGGCATTTGCAAGTACAACACCTAACAAAATTTCTCTATCCATTATGCTTTGATGGATGTCCATACCCTATTCCAAAGCTCCCATTTTTGCATAGGCAGGGAGGATGTTGGCAAAGGTTGTGGAATTTGGATTTATGCCTTCCAATTTCATTTTCTTTAAAGTGTCTAAAGCCTTTTCAACAAATCCATTTTGTGCATATCCAGCAATTGTTACAGTCCACGAGACAACATTTCTTTCAGGCATTCTATCAAACAGTTCACATGCCTTGTCTATGCTTCCACATTTTGCATACATGTCTACCAGGGTAGTTTCAACTACAACATCTGACAAAATTTCTCTATCCTTTATGCTTTGATGAATGTCCATACCCTATTTCAAATCTCCCATTTTGGCATAGGCAAGGAGGATAGTAGCAATGGTTGTGGAATTTGGCTTTACACCTGCTGATTGCATTTGCTTGAAAGTTTCTAAAGCCTTCTCAACAAATCCATTTTGTGCATATTCGACAATCATTGCAGTCCAGGAAACCACATTTCTTTGAGGCAATTTGTCAAACAGTTCCTGTGCCTTGTCTATGCTTCCACATTTTGCATACATGCTAACAGAGCAGTTGCAACTACATCTAACAAAATTCCTCTATCTTTTATGCTTTGATGGATTTCCATACCCTGTTCCAAAGCTCCCATTTTGGCACAGGCTAGGAGTACACTGGCAAATGTAACTAAAGAAATGCAATGATCAGCTCCAAAGACATCAAACCACTACTAACAAAACTGAGAGTCTAAAATATGATAGGGAATAGTGTGAGTTGTCCTGAAATAAAATATTTTATTTTCAATTTCAACTAAAACATAATTACTCAGCCATTTAATGTTATTAATAAGTGTTTAATTTATGAAAGAGATAAATGGTTGGCCACAAGTACATGAGTTACTAAATGCACACAAATAAGCGAATTTGATATTCAAAACTATCTACAATGAATTAAATTCTTGTCCATTAGTCATTTATGTTTGCAATAAGCATCTTTCTTTATTTTTCTTAGTCTTTATTCATAGTTATGTGCATATTTCACATTCTATAATTAGGATATCAATTGCTCTGGCTGAACACTAGCATGATGTTTGTGTTGTGGTATAGATGCGTGGAAACATAATTATGGGATTGTTATATTATTGAGATCATAAATCTAGATATCGCATATTAGTTCTATCTCTTCTTTGATTGAGTCTAAAGTTGACATACAGTCATAAAGCCATTATTAGCAGATCTATCCATTTCTAGTAAAGACAATTGAGAAAGTCATTTTGATATTGAGAGTTTCTTATTTGTTTACCTACTGATAATTATTAAGCCATAATATTTAGGTCTATTTATCTCTCTTGCAAAACCTCTGTAAGTGTCCTAGATTGTCCCTAATACTCACTCTTCAATGAAATAGTGGAGTTATAAAGATTTGTTGCACAAGATGGTGTTGAACATATCAACAAGGCTAGCATGGAAGGCATGCTCAAGCTTCCACTTGTACAACTTACAACAAATGATTTGTTGATAGAATAAATTCTTGAAATAGGGATACAATAGAAAGACAAGTACATACAAACCTCCTCAGTTGAAAGTAAAATCTATATTCTATAAAAAGAGTACATTGAATCTCAATCCATAAACACAATAGAGATACCAATGGAGACTTAACTGGATGTAGCATGTCGTACCAAAGTTGTTAGAGTATGCTAAGCTAGTACATAATGTTTCCTAAAGCCACATTAGTATTTTACCTAGATCATTATCTACCAAAACTAACTATAGTAATCCTTTTGAGGATTCATTTCATGGTGCTAGATCTTCATTTAGTTCCACTTCTTGTTGGAGAAAACAATAGTTATTTCTTGAGGTGGATGAATATCCCATCAACAAAGGACAAGACCCTTTCTAGAATATAACAAATTCTACTCCAACAAAAGATCATGGGGGTTTCACTAGAGATATTGAATAAGATATAGACTTCTACTGTTGCATTAAAAGCATTGGCATGTTCTTCATTTATTGATGTAAACTCTCTATGACGCCACCACAACCAATAAAGGTGTAAAAAGTTGTTTGCAATGCATGGATTTTTAGGATTGTCATTTAAGAAAATAGAATTAAAGTATGGAAGCAAGATCTGCCATCTCCTGAGGGAATCTTGATGAAAAATAACTGTAAAATATTTAGGTGAGCTTATATGCAAAAACTCATGCTCCCTGATGGGTTTATGTATAGAAATAAGCATGAATTAAGTGTTAAAGGGGCTTTTGGAAACAAGAGGGATAGAGAGATAGTGGAAGTGAAAACTTTGGGTGTTGTGTCTGCTCCATCTCAGAATGGGAATGGCGAAGGTGTTGTAAGAGGAGCTGAGAAGGGTGTTGGAAGAAGCGGGGGTGTTTACATTCCCCCATTTAAGCTGGCTCAAATGATGAAAGATGTGGAAGACAAGAGCAATATGGAATACCAGCGCATGACATGGGATGCCCTTTGGAAGAGTATCAATGGGTTAGTAAACAAGGTAAATGCATCTAACATCAAGAACATCATTCCAGAGTTGTTTGTAGAGAATCTCATCTGTGGGAGGGGTCTATTTTGTAGGTCTTTTATGAAATCCCAAATGGCATCCCCTGGATTTGTAGATGTTTTTTTTGCGTTGGTTTCTATGGTGAATATAAAATTTCCTAAAGTTGGCAATCTGCTTTTGTGAAGAATTATTTTGCAACTTAAGAGGGCATACAAACGCAATGACAAGAAAATGTTGATAGCAGCAACCAAATTCATAGCTCATTTAGTGAATCAACAAGTTGCACATGAGATCATTGCCTTGGAACTTCTCACCCTTTTACTAGAGAACCCCATAGATGATAGTGTAGAGGTTGTTGTTGGGTTCGTGAAAGAATGTGGTTCTTTGTTGCGAGACCTTTCACCCAAAGGTCTCTATGGGATTTTTGAAAGATTTAGAGGTATTCTCCATGAGGGGGAAATTGACAAACGAGTACAGTTTTTAATCGAAGGCCTTTTTGCATTTTGCAAAGCTAAGTTCGAGGGTCATCCAGATGTGCGTTCAGATTAGTTAACACATGAAGTTTTCCTAGAAGATGAACTTGATCAAGAAGTTGGTTTGGATGTTTTCAAGCTAGATCCTGATTTCTTAGAGCATGAGGAAACCTATGAAAAACTAAAGAAAGATATCCTTGGAGATGCTTCTTCAGATGATGCAAAAGGGGAGAATGATTCGGGTGATGATTCAGATGATGATGATGATGATGATGATGATGATGATGATGATGAAGAGGAAGGTGGGGAAGCACTGAGAGTATAGGATGAGACAGAGACAAACTTGGTCAATTTAAGATGTACAATTTATTTGACAATCATGTCAAGTGTTGATTTTGAGGAAGGTGGTCATAAGCTACTAGAGATCAAGCTTGAACTTGATCAAGAGAGAACATACCTTCGTTATTATGGTCTTCTTGGGCAAAGATTCTATATGATCAATAAAATTTATGAGGAATTTTTGATAAGTGTTTTGTACAATAGTATTCTATGATACATAGACTAGAAACAAATAAACTACGTAATGTTGCAAAGTTTTTTGCCCACTTACTTGGTGCAGATTGTGATAATACTAGATCAATGAATCATGTTATTTATTGAGTATTTCTTGTTTTCCATGTTGTGTGATGTACCATAAGCAAACTAGAAATTTAAATTCAATAAGATTCTTTGTTCAATGATGATAATTTCTATTTTCTTGCCTGTGAAGAAAGACCATGTCAGACAATATCAACAAACAACAAAATATGGAGATAATTGCTAGATTGTGGTCTAACTTGAAAAGAAAAGGTGATGGAAAATGTTATTGTCCATGCAAAATTTGT
Organism: Cryptomeria japonica; assembly: GCF_030272615.1. Lineage (NCBI taxonomy): Eukaryota > Viridiplantae > Streptophyta > Pinopsida > Cupressales > Cupressaceae > Cryptomeria > Cryptomeria japonica. The sequence continues at coordinate 776,944,590 of NC_081414.1, forward strand.
AAGGGGTTAAAGACTAGAAGACTTCTAATCAAAACAGTGAAGAAACATTGTAGGCTGCATGGTCACATTGAAGGTGGATATGATTATCATCCACTGGTAAGTTTCTCATTATATCGTTTTGACAATTTATATACATAATAAATCACGTGATGATGACTCATTTAGTACTCGCGCAGCTGATCATGATGATGAAGATGACCTTGATGTTGTTCATGATGTCCCTCTACTTGAGAAGGCATCTGAGGCCTTTTATGAAGGCTCATAGACAACTCTTCTCTCCGTTGTATTGTTGTTGGTGAACTTGAACGTTATGAGTGATTTATCCAACATAACAATGTAACGTATGTTAAGGTATGTCATATATGTCATAATAAACTGTGAATCATGCTGTACCATTAATATTCTTTATTATAACAAATTATATTTTTTCTCTATAGATTGATAGGTGAGTTTTTGTTACCACCATCAAATATCCTACCTTGCTCATACCGAGAATTAATTGCTGTTATGAAAGATATTGGAATGGAGTATCAAGCAATAGATGCTTGTCCCAATGATCATATTATATATCACAAACAATATGAATTTTGAACTGAATGCCCTAAATGTCATATCAGTAGATATCGAATAGATCAAATAACAAAAAGCATTCGTCGCAAGGTTCTTTGCTATATTCCCATTATTACATGTATGAAACAATTATTCAAGTGCACTAGCTTGACACAATTTATGGATTAACATGTATGCAATATAAGTTGAGATGACATTATTGGAATGCCTACAGATGGTTCAGCATTTATGGACATAGAGGAAAAGTGTCCACACTTTAAAGAAGAACCTCGTAATCTCAAGCTTTCATTGGTAGCGGATGGTGTCAATCCATTTGGAGAGATGAGATCTGTTTACTCAATGTGTCCTATTTTTGTTATCAACAATAACATTCCTCCATGGATTTCAATAAAGAGGGAGCACATAATGTTGGCAATGATTGTTCCAGGTATTTTATCATTTAAATATAGTCGTCTAAATTTAATTATTAATATTGCAGTAAAATGGTCATAATAATTATGTAATGTTTTTGTTCATTCGATTAGGTAAGTACCAAGTTAAAGATATGAATGTATATATCGAGCCTCTTATCGACGAGTTGTTGGAGTTATGGAATGGTGTCACTATGTATGACATCTCTAGACCAATAGGACAAAGACAATTTCAATTCCATGTGATGGTTCTATGGACAATACACGATGCCCCGGGCTAACACATTTTTGTGGTATGTTATAGTGTTTAAGTTGTGTATGAACATTATAATTCAAAAAATTATCATATTTAATCCAATTATACATTATCTTGTAGGTCTTCAAATAAAGGGAAAATTTGCATGTCCTGTTTGTGGTCCAAAGATGAAATCTCGTCATTCAAAAATTTCAGGAAAGCAGGTGTTTGATGAGTATAGGAACTTTCTCCACAAAAATCATAAGTATCGAAATACTGAAAAACATATTTTCAATGGGAAAGAAGAGAATAAATCAAAGCCACGAAGAATGACACCTCACCTGTGGAAGTTGGAATATAATAGAATTAATCTTCAAGGTAATGCCATGCCATCTATTGGTTTGTCATAAAACATCTTTTCTATTTTGTTTTGTTTATTGATGATGTGATTGATGCTCATGAAGGTCATGAAGGCATAAATGACCACCTTCCTAAGGGAATAAAAAGTTATCCCCGACAATTTAGTAGGTTGCCCTACTATGAGCAGTTACAAATTATTCATTTGTTTGATAGTATGCATATTGAAAAGAATATAACAGAGACAGTATGGAAAATATTGGATGGAAGGTGTGACAAAGAAAAAGTTGTCAAAATATGTACTAACATTCAGGATTCCAATCATGCAGTGATAAATGTCATTCAATCAAATAGCCATGGAGACCAAATTAATATAAGTGAGCTTCCTTGGTTATTAACAGACAAGAAAAGCAATGCTATAAAAGAAGTCATACAAAAAATTTGATTTCCCATAGGATTTTCTATGAACATAAACAATCTCATATCAAAGAAAAGTGAATTTGGGCTAGGGATGAAAACACATGATTAGCATACCTTCATTAAGGTAATTCATGTTCTTGTGTTTTTAGTATGTATTTAAGTATTGCACGTACATGTACTTTTCATTATGTTACAAAAAAATGAAAAGATAATTTTATAATTGTTGCAGTACGTTCTACCTCTATCTCTCCCAAATGACTTCAACAATAATGTCAAGCAAGTCATATATGATCTTGGAAAATACATGAGGTAAGTAGTGATATTTGTTTAGTTCATTGTATAGATATTATATTTGTGATTTGTTTTACTTCTTATGTAATATATTTTTTTGCGTCTTGAATACCTTGTAGGTGGTTGTCATGTAAAGAAATCCATAAAGACGATATAAAATATTGGAAGAGAAAAATTTCTCATTTAATGTGTGAAATGTAAAAGTGTCTACCTCCATCTTTTTTCAATGCACAAGAACACTACCTCATACACTAAGTTGAGGAGATTGAATTGTGTGGACCTGTACACACTAGGTCAATGTGGATGGTTGAGAGGCACTTGAAATTTTTGAAGAATTTGGTTTGACAAAGAGCACATATGAGGGTTCTATGGTGGAGGGATATATGGTATACCAGACTATGGTGTACATTTCTAAATATCTTCCTAAGTTTGCAGCAAAGATCCATGTGGATCGCATTTGGGATCCCAACACCATTAACAAATTCAAAGGGGAGTACTTGATGAGGAGAGGTAGATTGAGGAAAGTGAGAGGTAATTATAAGATATTATTGTAGTTAATTAATTCTTAATCTTCAAAATAAATCTATTGTAAGACGTCTATTTATTTTTGTACAGTTGGTTGAGTGTGGGATGAACTACATTTGTATATTGCAAACAATCTTGATTGGATGACGGTATGGATTGAACATTGTCAACATTCTGGATGCACGTTAACATGGGAAGGTGGCTTAATTGGTTAAAGAAGCACATCGTAATGGACATTCCAATGTTACGCAAAGGGAAATTGATTTAGCATATGGTTTATGAGATAAACAGGTATGTATAAATTTATTAATCACCCATATGTTTATCAACTCACAATGCAATAATTTTTACATGTTTGACATATCACAAGTCAAACACCACAATGTTATGTGCTGCAATGGTCATAAATTTCACATAAAAAAGTTGGATGACACGAAGAAAACTTGTGATTCTGGCATCACTGCAATCTTTGAGGTGACAAATATTTCATCGAGAAATGACATTCATCCTTAACACTCTCAAAATCGATACTATGGCATTTTGGATGATATACTTGCGTGTGACTTTAATTCCTTCAAATTAGTTTTGTTCGTCGTCAAATGGTGCAGGCTACAATTGAATAAAAATGATCCTGATAGAACTGTTATTGAACATGATAATGGTTTTATAATGCTAAATACAAGGTCATTTGAACCAATTGGGGATGAGCCCTATGTTCTTCCAAGCCAATATGAGCAAGTATTTTACTCAGAGGTTCCACATAGACTAGGTTGGTCATATGTTGTTAGACATGATCCAAGAGGAAGGCCGATAAAGTATAATGTGATGGAAGAAGAAGATACTGAAGAAGAAGATACCGAAGAAGTAGAAGATGGAGTGGATGATGATCACGATCGACAATTTCTCAATGATGATGAAGAAGAACAAGAAGAAGAAGAAGAAGAAGAAGATGATGATGATGACGATGAGGGTGATGGTGATGGTGATGGTGATGGTGATGGTGATGGTGATGGTGATGGTGATGATGGTAATGATGATGGCGAAGACATTGATGATGATGATGATGATGAAGATGACAACGATGATGATGATGATGATGATGATGATGATGATGATGATGATGATGATATTGATGATGATTATGATTATGATGATGATGATGATGATGATGATGATGATGATGATGATGATGATGGCGATGATGACCTTGATGTTCATGATGATGAAGAATGAAATGTATGAGGTATGTGATTATTAGTATATTATCTATTTAATATTGACTTCTTGATAGAATTTTTTTTACATAATTAATTCATTATGTTTTGAATTCTAATGCCATTACATAATTAGTTCATAATGCACCTTTTAATATGGAGATGGAGATAGGGAGAGTGACTATTTATGTGACAATTTTTAAACTGTGTTTATTTATGGAAATTAGATTTTTATTAGCTATGTGATGGATGTTGATTTAAAATACATATGTGATGGATCACATGTTTATGATGATGCATGTGACATTTTTTGTGTTTATTTATAGAACGTGGATTGTTTATTACCTATGTGATGGATGGTGATTTATGATACATATGTGATGGATTACATGTTTATGGTGACACATGATATGTGATGCTAATTGTGATGCTCAATTACATATATGATGACACATCATGTGATGCTTCTGATGTTGATGATACGTATGTATTTATTGTTTATCAACTTACAAATGTAGTAATGCTTATGATGCTCAATTGATGGTGTTGATTTTAGGTATAGTCCCTGTGTGATGTTGTCACCCTTGGTGGGAACAGGTCGTTGACTACAGACATTGTCAACCATTTAGTTGAGGATCTTGCATAGTCTACATAAAGTAAAGGTAAGGAATTAAAAAATTTACAATGATTTTGATGACAACATCATTTTATTATTTAATACTCTTTTTGTCTACAAAATTCATGTTGTTCATGTTGTGTACTATGTAATTTCGCTAACGTTTTTTATATTTTTTCTTTGTCACAGGCCGACATGGATCCATCACATATCGCAGATAGAGATGTAGCTTGCGACACTTCTACCAAGCAGGTAAACCTCATTGTAATTATACAAATTAGATAGAAGCAAACTGTTACATTATTATGTTCTTTTTTTTAGTGATTTATACTAATTTTGTAATTGTTAATGATATTCTTGACACAGACGAATGTTTGGGGAAAGGGAAAGGGAGTTGCAATACCTTAGCACCTTTCTATGGATGTGGAATCATTAGGGTTAAGCAATGATGACCCTAAAGATCCCATAGACCTTGTGAAATTCTTTAAAATGCCTCTTATAAAAATTAGAAAAGAGATTGTTGCTTTGGCAGCCCTGCATCCTACCACTAATGAGATACGACAGAGGGTGGAATTATTGTTTAAGACAGCAAAAAACTTGCAAGTAAGCAGTAGTGAAAGCTTTAATTATAAAAAAAGTTCAATGATGGTTTATATTTTATTCTCTTTTATGTCATTAACTAAAATATGTACGTATTGTTTTTATAGCAATTTATCTGCCCTCATGAAAGTCGTTCCCATGATCAGGGTGTTGCAGGATCTTCAGGTGATGATGATTTTCTTGTATTATCACTTGCTTGGCTTATCACTCTGACTACCCAAAACACATCATACTTGATATTGTCAATTTTTAAAATAAAGGTTCATCCTTGTTTACAATTCTTGCACTTTTCATATATTTAATGTTTGATATATTTAATGTATTATTCTTTAGGTGCTGTCAATGTTACTATGCAAATGCCACCACCGTCTTATCAGAGGTCACCCTCACCTATATTTCTGATTGCAATGTCAGCAACACGTAGCATGCAGACATCCTCTAGTGCACGTCATATTGGCCCACCCAATATTGGTAGATCCCTCTTTTGCTCTATCTTTTGTCATGTGTTTATTTCCCTTTAAGCGTTCTTTCTTGAATGCTAATGCCATTTCATAGTGGATTCACTTTCTGCAGGAGGAGATGCACATGAGGATGTGCCAGAGGTGACTACTGCTGATAACATACCATCATTTCCTAGATCTTCTCGTATTGCTAGTATGGGAATGTTGCATGCCACATTGGTGGTGAGCGACGAAGAAATGCTTCCCTTGAAGATACAAAAGGTTCCAGGTACTTTAAAATTATTATTATATATACTGTAATTGTAATTTACTTTATGATCACTCATTTTGGACTAATGATCCCATGAATTTTTTGTAGGCAATGATATTTTCTATAAATCTTAGTGACATTGTATTGTAGATATTTGGGCCCACCATACGTAAAAGGTGGTACATCATATGTGAACTAACCCTTATCCACTTTTGATTTGATATCATTGCTAGAATAGTTTTCCTTTGATCCATTTCTTGAAGTGTAATAAATGTAGCTTCAGTTCATTTCAGAATCTAACAAGTTTGTTTTTTCTTTAAAAGGTGGAATGACCAAGAAAAAAGGTTAAAAGATGAATTGACAAACCAAATGGTTGAGTGGTTTGGAAATGACATCTTTGACAAAACCAAGCTCCTTGAAAAAGCTGGCACATATCTAAAGTATGTGAGGGACCAATACAAGACCCATTTGGAGAGGAACCTAAAGTACGAGGGTCCCCCCATGATTCCAGAGAGGGAGTGGAAGGACCTGATTTTGGATGCCAAGGAGAGAATTGAAAGGAAAAAAGGAAATACACCACTAGAAATCAGAAGAAGGTATGAGATACTATTAAGAATGTAATTATGTACAAATTAATTACTCTTTATATTTATATAATCTAATATATTTCAATTTTTCTATAGACTGAGTGACACGTCAAAGGCAACCAAGGCAAGGCAAGAAAAGCATGGGCAACACAAACTCGGCTCTAGTGGTTACATGAAACTTGCTGCATGAATTGTAAGTATCTCATGTAAACAAAATATTGCATCAAAATATTAATAAATTGCAATTTTTTTTTTTTTATCAAACAATGCAAGCAAAATTCATGGTACCAAGCAAAAATGCAGGGTTCTGAACTCAATAGAGCGCCCATAGAAGATGACAAGATAATTGCCTACCAGCAAGGCTATTTAGCCGTGGCTGATTGGCTATGAGAATTGAGTGGGCATACACAACATTCGAGTGCATCTGTCACATAGGTAAATATGGTAAATGGAAGTTGTTTCAAGTTGAATACTTTACCAATAATCTAACTCATGTTGAGTTCCAACATAAAGTGACTATATTTGTTTTAAATAAGCAAGCAATGATAACAATGTGCATGTCATTGGAATGCAGCCTGCTAATTCTGAAACACCACCTGCACATGAAGGTCCGGATGTGCATCCCAGTAGTGGAGGTATTCATTTGCTATTCAAATTTATTTATTTAGCTATTAATACAATTAAACATCTTAATTTGTAATTAGAGTAGTAATTAATGTAACCTTTTTTGTTAATATTTTAGAGCATGTAGTCGGTGGTGAGCAAGTGGAGTATGATCTAGGTACACAACCTCAAGAACGTGATGTTCCCCACTTAGGTAAAGAAGACCACTGTTATTGCTTTAAACAAATATAATTGCAATTGGTGTTCAGCATTAATGTAAACTTCAGTATTTCAACTCCAGATGATCTAGAGGGTGTTCACCATGTTGAGGTTGAGGCTACACAAAATGATGTGGCCCCATCAGGTAAAGAACACAACAATTATGTTCTCTAAATTAATGAAATACTTGTAACAATAATAATTTTTTTTTTTGAATTTAACCCATTTCTTTGTTATTGCAGAGGACCCCCCTTCACTTCAGTGTCCTCATCCTCAGTATAGGACTAGGCATACATTGAGATCATGAGCAGTTGGTGGACCATCTACAGAGGGGGGAAATGATGAAGAAACCGATGTTCCACTTAGTCTTTTCGTATCTTCAAAGAAAAAACAAAGAAAGAAATGATTGTAATCTAACTAAATTGATAATGACTAATTTTTATGTGTTAGTGAATGTAATTATGTGCTAATTAATGGTTATGGATGATATGTGTTAATTAATATTGATGAATGTTGCATGTTAATTAATGTTAATCAATGTTATGTGTTAATGAACGTTATGTGATATTAATGAATGAATTCTATATTTTATTAATGGTAAAAAGAATGAATGTTATAAGATGTTAACGAGGAATTTAGAGTGATGTTGGGGGGGGGAGGGGCCAAATAAGCTTCCACCTTCACGTGGTTGGCCCTGTTAAGTAGAGAATATTAAACTATTCTCGAAACCAAGCAAAGCTCAACAAGGTAACACACTTTTCAATATTTCATTATGTCGCATAGTTAATCTTATTGAATAATGTATATTGAATCTTAATTGCAGGGTCCAATAGAGCCAACATGAACAATAACACCCAAGTTGCTGGGTATAATGAACTCCCCTATTGTCTTGTCTATACACGAACAATATGAGTTTCTTCTAGTGTTGATATCCAAGGTAGGACTACAAAAGTTATGAATATGCCTCATCCTTGTAAGTTTTTTTATTACTTGTAAGTAATGAATATGCCTCATCCTTGTAAGTTTTTTTATTACTTGTAAGTCATGAATATTGCTCTTTAGTTGATTAAAATTAAATGAAAATATTTAATGAATACACAAAACTATATACATATGTAGGCGTACCATGGTTGAGATGGTCCAACTCCCTAGTCTCACTCTACAACTAAGCTCATGCCATATCTAAATTAAAGACATCTCAAATAAATGGTTAGTGGAAAGCTGTGAAATGCCATTTTCATACATAAGCAAGACATACACAATTGGGCACAATCACCAAGAGAACGGTAAAAAGTGTGTTTGAGATTGTATCATGGATGCAAAAATCTCTTCATTAATCCTTGACTCGTGATTGCTATAATACTTCTTTAGACTTCTCATGTCATTTGTTCCACTTCTTCACTATTTTGGACTGAGTTTCAACTATGAATTTGCCTTGACTTATGATTGTACCTAGCTTTGTCCTATCTTTGTAAGCTTCCTCTTTGAATTGTGGTTGTAGCTTTGATAATACCTTTTTAATGTTGCACTATTTGTAAGGAGGACAACTCCTAATGCATGTTGCAAATTGTGTTCTAGTGACTGAGACTAACCTAATGCATCTCAGAATGGCATAAATTGTCAGGATGGAGATAGAGCAGATGAGTTCAAAATTGTTGTTGTAGAAATTATTCAATTTCTGTGCTTGAAATTTATGTATATACACTATTTATAATCTACTCTATATTTCCTACTCAGCTACTCCTATTGCTTTAAAATGAAATGTGAACTAATGAATTGTATTCTATAGATGACCAGTGCCTTTCTTTGTTGTTTGGGCTACAAAGTCTTTATATTTCTTTAGGACTTATTGTGTAAACTTATGAGACAATTTTTAAACCCACCACCTCTCGATGAGTTTGTTAGTTACATTATTACCAAGTGCTGTGGCTTTTCGGCATACAATCGGTAACCAACATTTTTTGTTTAACAAACTGGAAGATAAACAAATTGAGTATTGTCATCTCCTCACTGATACCTATCTAGTATCCATCGGTCTCTTTTTATGTCGAAGAAACCCTTGGCTTTGGTGACTTCCTTTAGTTTTCCATCGAAATTATTTTTCCATCGATATCACTATGCTCCTTCGATGAATGGGTCTGTTGTCTCACTGAAGCCCCTTTTATCCTCTCTTTGTCATCTTCACCAATAAAGTTGTATCGATGAAACCATGTGTATCAGAGACATGCCTTTTAGTCTCCTTGAAACTCATATTCTCATCAAAAATTTTTGTTGTCCGTCGAGTTTCATGTCAAAGAGACTTTGGACTTCGGTGACTTCTTTTGTCCTCCCATCGAAACTCATATCCTTATCGATATCATTCATCAATGTATTTTTCTTATGTTTTATCGATATCATTTTTTTTATGAGAATGCTTCTTTCAGTGACTCTTCTTTATCTTGCATCAATGATATTGTTTTTTCGAAAGCCTTTTCTCATTGGTGGGGGCCACCTCTGCTTTCTTCGATACCTTTTGTTGGTGGGACCATCTCTTTCAGTGAGTCTTTTTGCACCGATAGTGTTATATCCTTGAAGACCTTTTCTTGTCGATGAGAACCATCTCCACTTTCCTTGATATCTTTTATCGATGGAGTTACTATCTTCGATGAGTCCTTTCTGAAGTTGATCGGTGTTTGCTTTCTTCGATGCCCCTTTTATATCGATGAGACATCACTAGGTCTCATCGATACTATTTGAATCTTAGATACTTTGATTGAATGCTTATAGACTTGTTCGATAACTTCTGGGTTATTATGGTATCAATGAAAATGATGATTTCTTCCAAAGAGAGATGGCTTCTATGATTTAATTTCTCAAATCAAGATATTTTACTTAATTTAGACTTGATGCTCAATAGAATGACTACACTATCACTAATCTATCTTGAAGATTTGGCTACTCTTTAGATTATGATTATGACTGTCATGATATTTCATGAGACTGCTCTATCCCCATATGAAACCCTTTGTTCCCACAAATCAATGCTTTGAACTTGACTGCAACTTTATAGTGATCACTGTCTTTGTATAGTAAGCTTGCTACTTTCTCAACTTTTGATATATTGGAGGCTCCTAGGATGGTTTCTATCTTATAGTCACAATACCTTGCTATAATTTGTAGCTATTCTATGTTTATTTATTTTCTATGTTTATTTGTTTTCCACTCTTAACTCATAGTTCAACCGAATATGGTTCATCTTGGAATCAATGCACATCGGTTATAATCAGATTATAACCAGTCTCCATGGTTTCAAGACCTAAAGAAGGATTCTTATCATCAATTAGATGCATACTTTTGGGAATATAGAAAGACAAAAAAATATATTAGAACCGTATTTTTTGTTGAGTCATAATATGATGTGTTAATTTAGCTAAATAAGGGAACCAATGCTATATTTGGTTTAATTCCATGATGACAGTTGAAGCTTGTTAGAGATAGGGGATTTGTAGTGGTTGGCTTGTTAGGTTATGTCACAATCCCATGAAGGTCCTTGTAAACCGTTAATGTCAGTAGACATGAGACTGTTATGTAACGAATTGGATCAGCTAAACCTAGAAGTTTTGTAACCAATGAATCAACTGACTCAAGTGTATGTTAATTATCTTATGATGGTCATTTATGACCATTATTCTTAGTAGACATTAAGTAGTTCACTAGATAGTTGGTTAGTAAACCAGTGAGTTAGTTGGCTCAAGTGTATGCTATTTATCATATGATGGTCGTTAATAACCATTATTGTTAGTACACATTAAGCAGATGGCTTGCTTAGATGGTTGGTAACTAGTGAGTTTGTTGAGCTCAAGAATTGGATGTACAAGTCAAGCAAGGGAGGTGAACACTAACAACACATTGGTGCTTGCAATGTTAAAACCTTGGCCAAGATGGTGATGCTTTATCTAAGTGATGAAACTGGCCATTTGAATTCCTTTCTCATATTGATTATCTGAATAATATTTGTTCAATTTTTTTTTATTGTTAAAAGATTACCTTCCTTTTAGATATATTAGTTAGATTCTTATTATGTTGGAGAACATTTAGTTAGTTTTCTCCTTCAACTGAAGTAGTTATGTTTTATTTTGAAATGTTCAATTTTTTATCTTAATATAGATCACAATTTATTTTCTTTAAGTATAGAATTAATGGAATATTACATGTGGTATCAGAGCAACCAAGTTCAACATTGAACCTCAGGCTTTCCACCTATAAACAAAACTATATACATATGGAGGTGCACCATGGTTGAGATAATATGCAGGCACACTATATACAAAACTATATTCATGAGTAAAGCTTTTATTCAAATCCACAGTATGAAACATAGAGTTTTACTAGAAGAACACAAGTAACCTTATCTCCTTTAGATAATATCAAAAGCAACTGCCTACAGAAAGATGTAGTAATCCACAACATATACACAAAGGAAAGATGATTGATTATATTATGTATGTTCGCAAAATGGTACAATAGTAAGCTTGAGGCTACATCCTACTTCTTCTCTAATGATCCTTATTGTTACAAAAGTTCCCTCATTTATATGAGGGTATACATTGTCACCAAGCATCGTGGCTTTTCAGCACATAACTATTAATTAGTACTTTTGTTAACAAACTGGAAGATAAACAAGTTCAACATTCCTATGTGTTGAATGTACTTATCATCTTTATACATTAGAATTTCATTGTTTAGTGTCCTCATGTCGCTTTCTATCTAGAAATGATTGGATAGAATATGGTTAACACAAAGTGACAATTCTTTGTCCTGATCCAACTCTACTACTGCTCAATTATTCTCATCAATGAACTCTTGTTTCCACTCTTTGAACGATACTAACTCACCATTACTGTAAAAAGAGGGCACCCTAGGGGTATTCCCATTGTCCAACCTCTAAAGCTCTTTCCTTAATTGATTTTCCAATTCATCATGGGACTTCAAGCAAGCCTCAGCTTCAATTTTCTCACCTGGATTAATCAGACTATTGTCATTCATCATGTCTTCCAACCAAGACCTAAGCCTTTCATGCTCTTTCAAAGCTTTGACTATTCCAGTGTATGTTTTCCAATAGATTTTTGCAACTTGCATCATACTTTTGAACCTATGTTCAATGATCTCCAAAATCAACTTATCCATCTTTTGTTGTACCTTTTCTACTTGCCAAGATGTCTTTTCGGTTATTCCTCCAATACATAGCATCTGTCAAGGCATCCATGGCATCTCTATCAACACCGTATGTCATCCCTATTTGACTGGTACCTGTATCAATCTAAAGCAATCTTGCTTGCAACCTCTGTTTTTCTTCATCAGTTTTCTCATATAGGCTTTTGTATGTAGAATTTTCTCAGACCAGAAACTCTATCTGATCTTGGTTTAGTTTAGCAACATCCAAATTTAGTTTGGCAGTTGTTCTAGGGTCAGTCTTTCCAACCTGTTGCACCATCAAATTTCCAAAAGCTTCTTCTATATCAACCAATATAGGTCTTTTATCTTTGGGATAGATAGCCCACTGTAGAAGAGCCTTCTGATCTGGATCATATCCTAATCCTCTAAAGAGTTTATCAATCTCTTTTGGCATCATTTGCCTACTTAGGTCCTATTTCTTGAGGAATCCATCAAACAACAAGGAAGAGTTCATGTCCCATCCAGAGTATAATAGCACACCATCTTCCTTAAGCAACTTTCTTCCCTTCTCAGGTGTCATTTCTCTCATCACAAGATCCATCTCCTCTTGTAACTTTTGAAGTTGCTACTCTTCTTCACTATTTCTCATGTTATTCCTAATTTGAGATCCTTTATGTTGATAGAGGAATGTGGTGAACTCCTTGGAAGCAATGAAGTCACTATCATCAATGAAATCCTCATGCTCTAGGAATCTGATGTTAGCCACTTCTCAGACATTCAGTTGTCCTATTGCCAAGTCTATTGGTGTATCCTCTTCATAACTAGGGGGTAATCCTCTCGAGGAGTGAATGGAATGATGCTAGATGTGGAAGCAAGAAACATATGATCCAAAGGCTCTGTATTCCTAATAGTATCAATGTAATCCCTAAAAACATGAGGTGGGACTCCCTCAAGTATTTCCAATTCATGCTCCACAAGTTTGTCGGCCAACTCCAAGGGGTCTTCAATCTTTTGTAGAATGTTCTCATCCATTTTCCTTCTAAAAAGATTCCATTTATTCGCTTCACTTTGGCCTCTTCTCTGCCAATGTTCTTAATGAGGTCATTCGGTAGGTAAGATTTATGCTCTCCGGCCTTTAGCTTTTGTGATGACCAGGCTATCCTTATGTATCCTTCAGGATCAAAATTGGGCCTTGGATCCCCCATAGCCATGCCATAATAATCCAATTTTGTCTATAGCAGGCCATAACTCTTTGAACTTTTCACAATAAAATCTAAAAATACTAACAACCCAAGTACAATTGATTGTTTTCCATGGCTTGTCAGATGTTCCATACTCACTATTGACAATTGCCTCACAATTTATAGACAAGCCACTCTGTTAGGGATTGTAAGTGGTAGTAAGTATGGTCTCCCTTTGAACCCGTATACCCTGACTTGTGTGCAATCTGAAAAACAATACCAATCTCCCCAATTGTGTTCAATTGAGGGATCTTTAGCGAAATCTTTTGGTCTTAGGAATCTTTGAACCTCTGGTGCAAGGGCATGATCACACAGGCATCCGAACAGTCTATATAATGGCTTGACAAAGAACTCCTCAAAATGCCAATATTGATTATTCACATACCTCTGATCCCATGAAGAAACCCATAGTTGCACTAGTTTTCTCATCCCAACATTGTCATATGTCCTGACACATAACTCTTCTAGCCATAACCCTTCATCTTGTCCCATATACAATAGCATATGCATAAGTAAGGAATAATGCTTGAAATGAACATTGATGACATCCCCCTTTAACTTTTCTAACCCATGATTCAAAACCTCAACCAAATAGGTAGAAAAATCAAAGAAGCGAGGGTCCTTAGACTGCAAATTGGCACAAATGACCATGGCTGCAATATCTATCAAAGGATGGGCTTTTATCCCTAGCACTTGGGCAACACAGTAATAGGTATACTTGAAATATGGATGGAAAGAATTGACATCATAGGGAGCTTTGTCATCCTGACCTAGTGGCGCTAAGGACCTTGCATTCCTAAGTCTATGCATAGGGAGTATCCACATTTTGTAAATGTGCTCTAGGTTAAAATATTCACTTGTTAACTTCTTGAGGTCAATCAATTCTTCAAATCCCCAATCCAACTCAAACATAGTTTCAATAACCTCCTTTGTGATTGCAAGAATTGGCTCACCCATGTAGTTATATATGGTCCTGGTTTTAGGGTCATAATTGTTTGCCAATGCCTTCATGAGCTCCACATTCACAAATACATTAGCCACAGCTAACCTTCCTAAGTTCAATCACCATAAATTGTTGATAGGTTGAGGGGAAACTCTTCTGTTGCACCCATATATGAATAATTCATACCCTCTCAATTCTGTCCATATGTATCCAAGATCCTCAAAGCAGTCCTCTAGGCCTTCCTCATCAGCTCTAATCTTCTTGGATCTCAAACTGGATGATGGGCACTGGTCAATCAGGTGCTAGGCCAAAGAACACCCTTCCCTTTTCTGTCTTTTAGGTTTTTCTTTTGCAGCGATAGTTTCTTTTCCCTTTCTAGTCTTATTAGTTTTAGATGATGATTCCATTTGAATTTTAAAAAAGAGGTCTATGTGCAAACAACTTACTTGGAATTACTAAGCTTTATCTATGAATTCGCCCAATTCTTGCTTTCAATTCGTCACCTGTGAATTCCTTAAAGTTGTGTCCTTTGATGTTGATCCACTACTTATGGCATATTTAATTAGTTAGTAATGGCCATTTTGGACAATGGTCACTCGAGCACATGTTCGAATTTAATGGCGATGTGACCTTTCATGGGATTTGTTTTTGATTTTCACGGCAATCAATAATCATTTTGATGAGGATATTTCTTTTGATCATTTGTTTCTTTAGTCCATCGATCTCTTTGTTTCTATCAACAGTACTTTTGTTTCAAATATTACTTCGATCATGTATTTTTTCCCTTCATCGAAATACTGTATTCGGTCAGTATGGTTGTCTCCTCATCAAAACATATCTGATATCCATCGGGTCTTATGTCAAAGAAACCTTGGGCTTTGGTGTCTTCCTTTATTTTTCCATTGAAATACTTCTTTCATCGATATCACTATGCCCCATCGATGAATGAGTCTATTATCTCACCGATAAAGTTACATCGGCAAAACCATGCATATCAAGAACATGCCTTTTAACCTCCTCAAAACCTATATCCTCATCGATATCTTTTATCAATGTAGCTTCCTTTTGTCTAATTGATAATTATTCTTTCGATGAAAATGCTCCTTTCAGTGGGTCCTTTTTATGTTGCATCGATAGTATTATTTCCTCAAGAACTTTTCTCATCAATGAAGACCCTCTCTGCTTTCTTTGATATCTTTTGTCGATGAAGTTATTATCTTCGGTGAGTCCTTTCTAGAATTCATCAGTGTTTCCTTCCTTCGATGGCTCTTTTATATCGATGAGACATTGCTGGGTCTCATCGATCTGAATTCAAAAGGTATCAATGAGACCGAGTGATGTCTCATCGATATAAAAGAGCCATCGAAGGAAGGAAATGCCGACATCAATAATAATTATTTTTTTTTGATAAAAATTCTCATCGTCGGAATTACAACGAATACTAAGCTTTTGACCAACGATGTAATTGGCAGACATACAGTGTCAACAGAGTCCATTGGATTGTCATATTTTTGATGGGCATGGCATCATCAACCAATCCAATGCTGAGTTTTCAACGGTTGATTTTGTTGGCACTCCAATGAAAATTCATCACAAATCTGACAAACGGCCATCGCAAATCAGCTCTGAATGTACTAGTGAGGTGATTCAGTCTTTTGATGGGATCTACATTTACCAGCAGAAGTATGCTCTTGACATGCTTTGAATCTTTGGCATGCTTGATTGCAAGCCTGCTCCCACTCCTTTTCAGTCAGGGGTTGTTTTGATTACTGCTTGCCCAACATCTTCAGTAGATTCTACACTTTACATGCAATTGGTTGGCAGTTTGTTGTACCTGACTCACACCCATCCTGATATTTCCTTTGTAGTTGGTCTTGTCTCTTGATTCTCCCATGATCCTCACGAGAGTCATTGGCAAGCTGGCAAATGTATTTTGAGGTACATTCAAGGCACTAGTGCTCATGGTATTCACTACACATGAGGGGAACCTCACATTGTAGGCTACACTGACTCAGATTAGGCTTCTGATGTCACTGATCGGAGGTCTACTTCTGGTTTTTTTTTCTATCTTGGCTCTGGTCCTATCACATGGTCTTGCAAGAAGCAGACTACTCATGCATTATCATCTACAGAGGTTGAGTACCACATTGCTGTGCTTGCTAGTCAAGAGATCTTATGGCTTTGATAGTTGATGACTGAGTTTGGTTTTCCTCTTGATAGTCCCACCGTTCTTTGGTGTGACAATCAAAGTGCTATTCATATTTCCCGCAACCTGGTAGAGCATGAGCAGATGAAGCACATTGAGTTTTACATGCATTTCATTTGCCAGTTGATTTAGGATGGTGTCCTCATTCTAGAGTACATTCCCACTGCCGAGTAGGTTGCAAACATCTTCACGAAACCTTTTGCATCACCGCGCTATCTTCAGTTGCGCTCTATGCTTGGGATGAAGGAAGTTATCCTTGGGGGGACTTTCTGAGGCTTTCCTTCCTTCTTCTTCTTTCAGCATGTTCTTCTTTCAACATGTTCTTTTATCTCTTTTTGGAGAGGAGTTTTTTCCCACTGGGTTTTCTCCTTTTCTCCGTTTCATAGAGATTTCATTATATTTGGGTACCTGATCAAGCCTTGTTGCCGGGACCCATCTTTCCTACTTTTAGTAATTGTTCTAGGTTTTAGCTTCTCCCTAAATCTAGCTTAAGGGGGGTTGTTAGAGTAATTAGGTAGTTACTTGATTAATTAAACAATATTTGTTTAATTCTTTAAGTTCCCTATTATATTTTTACACTTAAGCTAACATTAGGTGCATAATAATTAATTCTTTTATTAATTATTATGTGCAAGCCTAGGGTTTTCCCTTTTAGGGTTTCTTGACCTATTAAAGGTGAATTTTCTTATTTTTCATTCATTATGTCATTACACATTTTGGTGAATATAGAGCTCTCCTCTTTTGAGCATATTTTCCTGTGTTTTGTTCTGCAGATTTCATTGCTTCTCCTTGTGACAGATTGTTTTAGCTTGTAGAAGATCTTTAGGCTCGTGTGGTGTTCTATTTTTCAACTCCAATAGAAAAGGTTAATGAATTAATTAAATAAATAAAGATTTATTTAATTAATAGAAGAAGTGGGATCAATTAAATAAATAAAAGTATTTATTTAATTTAGAAAAAGGATAATTTAAATAAATAAATGTATTTATTTAAATGAGAAATAAGGCTAGAAGAGGATAAATGAATTAATTAAATAAATAAAGATTTATTTAATTAATAGAAGAATTAGGCTAAATTAATTAAATAAATAAAGATATTTATTTAATTAGACAGGACAATTTTAGGTGTCTACAATACCTGTAGTCAATGTAATCATATATGTGTGTAAGAGTGTTTCATCAGTGGCAACAAGTAATGAATGCATTACAATCATCATCAAGCCAACACTAAGGCATTAATATGATCTATTTATGTAATCTTCTTATGTTTTCTTATTGCTTTTGTTGTATTTCTCTTTCTACTTAAGCCAATTGATTCTCTTTGAGGGTTTCACTCGTTATGGCTACATCTACTAGTATCAAAGCTGGTTATGGACTGGCTTGTGGAAGAATTGGTTGCTAATATTAAGGCATTCCTTTGGATGGACAGATAAGCAATTAGAGGGAGGCTACCCATGTGTTCAATAGATCATCGAGGGGAGGCAATATAAACCAAGAGTTAGATCGTCGAGTTGAGGGACTTCATTAGAGTGGAAGAGGAGATGTCGCCTAGAAGGACAAACCCTCGGAGGGTAGAGAAGATGATGGAAGACTTCAAGAATGAAGTGAGGAATGAAACCCAAAACACTTTGGCTAGTTTGTGGAGGAACCTTGATTCTGAGGAAGAGAAATAGAGAGAGTCAAAGGTTAGAGAAGTCGATTGAGGCACCAAAAGTGTTAAAGCAGAGGTTTGCAGATAAGGAAGATGTTTGGATCAGAAATGAGCATGGGGTCTTCATTCTAAATCCTTTTAGATGTTCATGAGTTGCCTCTCATGGAACATCTTTTTCTACTTGGGTTGTCTGATGCAAGAGAATCTCCAGTTGATGAGCAATCTTGCATCATCCAAAATTATTTTCTTTCATTTTTGTTCTTGTTTAGTTCTTTATGCCATTTTGTGTGTTCTTACGAGTTGGCACCAGCAGTTGCTTTCTTATCATGGCAGATCTTCTTTTCAGTTTCCAAGTAGTTTCATGTGCTTAATTCCAAATTTCTAGTTCATTTTGGTTCTTTTCCAATCAGTTATCACTTCCAGTTGACTGTTTCTAGGTTCTGGGATAGTTCTTGTGCTTACCAGTTGGGTTTCCTTCATTATCAGTGTGATTCTTAGCATGTGGATTAATCTTGGGTCTTGTCCAATTTTTTTTGGCATGTGTCTGACTTTCCTGCTAAACCACATCTTTTGGTTGTTATTTTCAAGAAAGATTTCTTTAATTCTTAGGGTTGACCTAGTTACACATTTCATTTTCCTGCATTTGTAAATGTAATCTTATGAGGCCAACTCGAATATGTTCTAGTGGGTATAAATATGATGTTATGTATCATATGTAGGGGCAGAGGAACTAGAATTGAGAATAAGGATTGAGATTCACTTTTTGTGATCTAGTTAATTCTTAGAGTTCTGGATTGGATTGCATCTGGCTAATATCCTGCATGTAACCGGTTAATTGTCAGATGTTCTTTGATGATTATATGATGATTTTCAAATGATTGTTGAAAGTTATAAGGCATTAATATGATTTGTTTATGTAATATTCTTATGTTTTCTTGTTGCTTTCATTGTGTTGCTCTTGCTGCATAATCTAGTTGATTCTCTTTGAGGGTTTTACCAGTTATGGTTGCATCATGTAGGAACCTAAAACTCAGAACAATCAGAAGTATGCTTGATTTCTAAAGTTGAACCTAAAGATGTTGTTGAAGCTTGCAAAGACGCAATTTGGATGAGAGCTATGGAAGAAGAACTAGACCATATTGAAAAGAATAATATTTGGGAACTTGTGCCTAGACCTAAGGATAAGAATGTTATTGGTACTTGTAAATGCCTAAAACTTGCACACTTAATTAAATAAATTTAAGTTGTTTAATTATCATTTATCCACCTATTAAGTAAACTGAGGTTTATTTTATATATCCCTTTTCTTCTAGACCAACCATTAATTAAATTCAACATTTAATTGATATCCACTTTCTTCTATTAAGTGAATAAATTATATTTATTCACTTTCCACAATTTTAATTCAATTTACATTTAATTAAAATCCCTTCTAGAAATAAATAAATCAATTTTTATTTATAAATTCCCCCCACTTCCATCTTCTTACAAATGCAAGTTGCATTAATTTTAGTTGAAATAAATCTTCTTATTTTAAATAAAATTCCTATTTATTCCACTTGCATTCTCCTACATTTTTCATTAACCTCCTAATCATTCTTCTAGAAGTCCTCAAATCCCACTTAACTAGCCTAAATAACTCTAATCATGTCACATCCCTAAAATTAAGGGAGTCACTTCTTCAAATTTGGGGAAAGTCTTCAAAATATGTTGAAGACTTAACCCTTTTCAACAAGTTAACTTGTTGAGTCTTACAAACTTGTAAGGCTCTTACAAAATCCTTGAAGGTTATCTACCTTCCAACAAGTAAACCTCCAAAGTCTTCACAGAGCCTTTGTTGCCCTTACAAGACAACATCTCTTCACCATGCTAACCCATTATGTTTTGTCCCTAAATGACCATCTTTCAACTTTGCACAAGAGTTTAACTCTTGGACAATAGCCTTCATCCTTGGGTAATAGATTTATCCAATCGCTCATCCTCTTAAGGTTAACCCTCAAAGCTTAATAAGTATTAAATGCTTACTTAAGATCCTCTCAGGCCTCCTCATGGTGAGACTTGTCAACATGAGATTGGGTTGAAAATACCACATGGATTGATAACTTTCAATCTTGACCCTTCTTAAGCCAACTCAATCTCGACCATCTAGTTGATCATTTCTTCTATAAATAGGGCCCATTTTGTCCATTTTAAGGATCATCTGGGTTTTTATGCATCTACATTATAGTCTCATAACACTAAGCATCTTGCCTCTCATAACATTTTAGATCATTTTGATAGCATTATAATCTTAGAATAATCATATTTTGCATATCATGTCTTAGTATATCATGCTAGTCTCATATCATATTCATATCATGTTCATGCTAGTTTAATCTCACACTAATCTTATCATTTTGCACCATATCATAGTTTCATATCTATATCATTGTCTCATCACTAGGATCTTATTTGCATCCATTTAGATCTTAGATCATATAATATCTCTCGTTCTTTGAGTAGTCATCCTAAGGTCAAGTGCTCTTCCAAGATTCGAGCCACCTTGAATCTAAAGGATCCTTGGAGATAGAGGACAATGAGACAATTTTGACATTTTTTGATTGACTAACTTGTTTTGTTATTTCTAATCTATAATGTTGTTAGGTCCCAGAGATAACTGAGCGGGAGGGTGAATCAGTTGTCCAATAAATTCAACCAAAATTAACTTAATCAAAACTTAATGCTTAATACCAGTAAACCAAACTTTATGGCGATAGACTGTCTTAACAGTTAATTGCAATACCAGTAAAGATTAAGGCATGAAACAGAAAGACAGTAACATCCACAACACATAACATAAATGTTTGTACATGGAAACCCTATAAGGGGAAAAACCATGGTGGGAAGCCTTACCCACAATCAAATGATACTATTGCAGATAGTATGTGTTTACAATATGGATTCTGCATATGCAGAAAGACTAGCTACCTAGAGCTCACTTGTCAATCACAAAATGAGAGTCACACTAACTACAATTCAATGGTTAAATCCAAAGATAATGTACTACATAAGATAGCATCTTCATATGTTGGATTCAGTACCAGTGTAGTTCTGATTGCCTTCACAAAATCCTTCCTTTACACTTCAAAAGATGTCTATGTGTATAGCTCTGCTTATCTTCACAAAAACCTTATTGCAATCCTTTTCACATTCACAATCCCATCTATATCTGATTTTACAAATAATATCTTACATATAAACCATAGCCTAAGACCAATTGAATAGGCTGGCTTACTAAAAGATATTACAATAAAATCAATTACAAACAAGTCAATATCTAATGCATGATGTTGGCTCAATGCATTTACAATAATAATAAATTGTCTCCATAACATGTCATGTTGAGCTGGAATAGATTTGACTGTCGATGGTTATCCTGGACCTATTTGCCTGTAACAATAAATATGCAAACCCGAATAAACAGTTAATCAAATCGCCATAAAATATCTTCAACATAACCAGGTAGTTTCCAAGTCATTCCAAGTGTCGGTGAACAATATAATCTATCGATGAACCAAATACCAGTGACTTACATAAGTCTCTGCCTTGCTGGTGAACATAACCAAAGTCTCCAGGTGCTAATAAGTGTTTGACAAGCGATGCCAAGTGTTGACATGAATGAAAAAACCATATCAACATATCCAAAATACCAACAATCTCCCCCTTTGGCATTGATGGCAACACAAGATGGAAAAACCATCAAAATGCCAAAAACCAAAAACCAACAATCTCCCAACGAGATCATAAATAAAAAATACATAATATCTCTCCCCAAAGTAATAATCTCTCCCCAAGGGATAAAATCTCTCCCCCTAAGAATAATATGTGTTATCCATGTGTTTTTCCATATCAATCTCTCCCCCTTTGACATCAAATGCCAAAGCAAAACAAAACCAAATACAATTAGTTCAAAGAAAATACTAACCCATTCAAAATACCAGCTACTCCCCTTGAGAAGTAGTTCTCCTCATCAAAGCTGAAATAAAAGATTTCTCTATTAATTAGAATCAATTGATGACAAATATCAACTGTCTAGGTTTGTATTGGTGGGGGTAGGACTCCAAGTATCTCTCTAAGATACTCAAATGTTTCCTTAGGCAAAGGCTTTGTAAAAATATCTACAATCTGCTCTTTAGTATTCACATAAACCAATTTCACTTCTTTTGCTTCAACATTCTCTTTTAGAAAGTTCAGTTTGATAGAAACATATTTAGTTTTAGAGTGAAGTACCAGGTTCTTAGATATATCAATTGGTGCTATATTGTCACAGTAAATAGTTATAGGTTCTTTGCAATTTATCTTTATGTCCTTCAACATTTGCTTGATCCATAATACCTGTGTACAGTTAGTTGTTACTACAATATATTCTGATTCTGCTGTTGATAGACTTGTACAACTTTGTTTCTTGCTCAACCATGAAATTAGTCTGCTGCCAAGAAAAAATGCTCAACCGGTGGTGATTTTTTTGTCATCCACATCTCCTACCCAATTAGCATCTATGTATGCACATAAGTCAAAATTTTCATCTCTAAGATACCATAAACCAAGATTTGTAGTGTCTTGTAGGTACCGGAAAATCCTTTTCACTGCTAATTTATGATTTTGTTTAGGATTTCTCTGAAATCTTGAAACAATACTATAGACACCCAAAAATGGTCAACGCTTGCGAAGTCATACTTTAACATTTGCGCATTGCCTCATTTTAGGTTTTTGCATCGCATTAACATTTCTCCTATGTCACGCACTTGGTCTTTATCATTTGCGAACATCGATTCATTCTTCTATATTCTTCAATCATCTCGTCCTCGAATTTGGTCTTGTCAACAACAATATTCAGTCATGATTTTGATCGATTTTATCCTGTTGCATCAATGTGCGTGCTAATTTGTTATCATTTTGGACATCGTCAATCCTAATTAGGGTTTTGTCCTCCTATCAATCTTGCGATCGATTTGTCATCAATCGTTGCTCTCTTATCATCAATTTTATCATTTTGGACATCGTCAATCCTAATTAGGGTTTTGTCCTCTTTTCAATCTTATCATCTGGTGATCAGTTTATCAATCTTATCGTTTTACGATCGATTTGTCATCGATCGTTGTCTTGTTCGATCTTGTCATTTTGTGATCGATTTGTCATTGATCATGATTATTTCCAATCTTATCATCTTGCAATCCATTTTGTCATCGATTCTTGTCCTTTTGTCAATCTTGTCATTTTTCAACCGATTTGTCATCGATTCTTGTCCTTTTGTCAATCTTGTCATTTTTCAACCGATTTGTCATCGATCGTTGTCTGTCTCAATTATGTCAATTTGGATCAATTTGTCATTGTTCCTTGTCAATTGGCACATTTATCAATCAAATCATTTTGTCGCATTGGTCATTTATCAATTCAAAATCATGACATTAATTATCTTCAATCAAGACCTAATTGTCATTTTCGCATTTCTAATTCATCTTCTAGGGTTTTATGATTTATTCATTTAACCTAATTTGCCATTTCTTCCTCTAGGATTACTAAATTATTTATTAATCCTAAGTCTTCTCATTACAATTAAATCTTTATTTAGTTGGCTAATTATTCTTCCTCTTGTAAATTAATTAATAAATGACAAACTGTTAATTAATTTACCTAATTTCTTCTAATTCACTAAATTCTAATTTCCATCAATTTCTAATTCCTAATTTTCATCAATTTCAATTTTCTAATTTTCTAAATTTCTAATTTCTTTTCCCTCCTATTTCATCCCCTAATTCTATGGGAATGACATTTCAATTTGTCATGAAATTGTCATAATTGATAATCAATCAATTTTGACATGGAATGTGTCATAATTTGTCATCAATTATCAATCAATCAAATTGTGCATGGAAAGTGCATAATTTGTCATATTTTGTCATATTGATTTGCAATTTCCATTTGAATTGCATCATGCTAATCTTGTCATTTATCCAATTCTTCTATAAATTGGATGATTTTTTCAATCAAATCCCTTGGATCCCGAATTCCTAATCAAATTATCGAACTTATGCTTCTAGTACTCTTGACCAATAACCAATATCAATCTTGCTTTCAATTGTTTGTGCACTTGTAGGTGAGATCCACAAATCCATTTGAGGAGGAAAGAAGAACAATGGAGCCGCATGGAAGAAGCATCCAATTCGTCATCTCGTTTGCATAATATTTCATTTTGAATGCTTTGTTTTGATGCCTCTATTGAGTGTGCTTAGGATTAGGTTCATTGCAATGAGTGCTCTTATGATTGAGTTATCATGTCTAGTGTTTTGATCTACTTTCTTTGATGATTCCTAATTTCTACGCTACAAATACATACTGCATTCATAATATCAGGTCTTATTTGTGTCAAATACAGTAAACCTCCTATCATAGATTTGTATTTGTAGATCAAGAAATTGAGAAAACATCAAAGCAATATCAAATTAGGACAATCACAAAACCTAAAACTGCAATGAAAGCAATCCTAATCCAATCAATGAAGACACAAAGACAAGATATTCAAATTGAATGAAATTGAAGCAAATCGACACAAATATCTCCTTCATGTGGCTCCATTGTTCTTCTTTCACCTTAAAATCTAATGTTGATCTCACCTACAAGTGCAAAATGCAAGTAGAAAGCAAGTTGTTGAGAGATGAAATTCACAGCATAAGGCTACTCAAAAATGTGATTGATTCCTTTTTTGATTGAAGAAACTCATCCAATTTATAGACAAATTGGAGAGAGGACAAGATTAGCATGAAGAGATTTGAAAGGAAATTCAAATCAAGAATGGCAACATTATGACAAATGACAAGTTGCTATGCAAACAGTATGACAAATTATGACAAATTATGACAAGTTGCTATGCAAAATCCATACAAATTATGACAAGATTGAAATAGAAATAGAAATTAGAAATTAGGAGAAATTAGAAAATTAGAAAATTGAAGAAAAAGATGAAATCGAAATTACATGAATTAATTAATAGGTTTTCATCCATTAATTAATTCATGAAAGAGACCTAGGACTAAATAAATAAATTTATTTAACCCACAAAGAATAAGAAAAGGATTAAATGAACAAATCATAAAACCCTAGAAATAAGAGGACAAGGAATTAGGTCAAGACAACAAGAAATTAATGTAGGTTCGATCATGATTCTGACTAACAAAGGACCAATGTTGATAAATGATTAAAATTGGATGACAAAAATCAATGACAAATTGACCAAGATTGACAAGGAGATCAAATTGATAAGCGCCAATTGATGAGGAACAATGACTAATCAATCCAAATTGACATGATTGAAAAGGACAAGGATCGATGATGAATCGATTGCAAAATGACAAGATTGACAAGGACAAGGATCGATGATGAACTAAGTGCAAAATGACGAGATTGACAAGGACAAGGATCAATGACAAATCGATCACAAAATGACGAGATTGACAAGGACAAGGATCAATGATGAATCGATCACAAAATGATGAGATTGACAAGTTGATAATCGCAAATGATTACTAGCAAGATAAAGATGATTGAAAGGTTGACAAGAGGAAAAAACCCTAATTCTATCATCGATTAGGATTGACGATGTCCAAAATGATGATAAATGAGAACGCACCACGATGCGACAGGATAAGATCAACCAAAATCATGACTGAAGATTGTTATCGACAAGACCTAATTTGAAAGTGATAAAAATGAGGAATGCATAAGAAGGACTCGATGCTCGCAAATGATAAAGACCAAGTGTACAACATATAAGAAATATTAATGCGACACCAAAACCCTAAAATAAGGCAATGCACAAATGTTAAAGTATGACTCCGCAAGCGTTGACCATTTCTAGATGTCTACATTTTGCCCCTATTTGAGACAATGTGATTTTAAGAGTTGTTTCAAAGAACAATAATGAAAATGCCCTAGACAATAACATTGACATATGCATGCCCCCTTGAGGAATTGGTTAGAAGAATCTAGAAAAGAGGCCAAGTGATCGATAAGAATGACAGAAGATGATAGGTTCGAATAGATCAAAAATCAGAGGTCGGATGCACAAATTACAAGCAGTGGAAGGCGCAAAAGACTGTGACCATCATAAGATGGAGAGCATGCACGTCCATCTAGGTACTGACAAAAATCTATATAAGAGACAAGGAGAATGAAAAGAGTTCATTTGCACTGGCCAAAGTGGAGGAGTTGTTGCTCAGGAAAAGGATCCTTGCAGAGAGATGGCGAACATTCAAATGGCAGATCACCTTGGGGAACATGTACATACCTACATATGACCGAACAATGTAGGAGTAGTAGTATGTAGCTCAAAAACCCATATGGTCAATTTCATGCATTTTGCTTGATTGCAGGACATTGTGGGGCCCATAGGGGAGGGAAAAAGGTAGACCTACACCTGTGTAAATAGGTTCTGCACCTGTGTAAGGTACACAAGCACAACTTGATGTTGCACAGGCTCAAGACAGGGTACACAAGAGCAATTGTGCACTTAGGACACTAATTTGACCAAAAGCAACACGCGGATGATCCCGAAAAGAGGGATAAGGGTAGGATAGGTCAAAATAGATAAGAAAAACCCTGATTGGTTCATGAAACAAAGAAATGCAGCCCTTAGGAGAAAACCCTAAAACTAACAAATTGTGCCCCAATTGTGATGCAGAGTCGATAGTATCCATTGATTGCGCGGGAGAACAGACCCAACTACTTCATGTTGTGACACAAACTTAGGAGTATGGACAAAGATACCTTAGCAAGACTTGGATTATACTATATTATGTACATGCCTGAGATTAGGGCAAACACAGGACTTCTCACCGCATTGGTCGAGCGATGGCATTCAGATACTTCCTCTTTTCATCTTTCGATTGGAGAGGTGACTATGACACTAGAGGACATGTGGCATATCCTCCGCATTCCGATTCATGGGGAGATGGTGGTGTATGACCTAGTGACAGGGAGAGATTCTTTGTGTAGATTATTCGAGTACGACGTAGATGACCTTGATATCATAGAGAGGGAGATCCATTGGGAGACCATGGCAGTAGAGTATGATCAATGATATGTGGTGATAGTAGTGGTTATGGCATGCCTGTTAGCAGGTGACAGACGAGGACATGGATTCCCTATTGGATGGGGAAGAGTGCTAGAGTGAATGGCGACAGAGTGGACTGTATATGCATGGGGTCCATGTGTGCTTGCCATGCTATATTTTCAGTTGCATTAGATAACATATCAGAGGGTACAAACTTTGAGCTATGGGGTCACATTTTTACAAGTATGGGCATTTGAGCACATAGCCATATGTCGGCCGATTGCAGAGAGACAGGTAGTACCACATCGACCATATGTGTACTACTATGGGGGAGCATTGAGACAAGGTCCATTTGGATACATATTGTATTGGCGACATGAGCTAGACAGATTGAGAGATTTCACATGGAGGCCATATCATGATTGCCCTAGATGGTTATATGATAGTGATGAGCTATCGTATTGCAGACAGGAGAGATACCTAATTGGACAACTAGTGAATTGCCAAAGAGTGATTGAGATGTATCTGCCAGAGAGAGTCAGATGACAGTTTGGAGAGAGGTAGGATGTACCGATAGGGACTGCACACTTTTCGTGATCTCATAGAGAGACAAATCAGTGGGGGAGGATGATTCAGTCACACATAGCATATATCAACTTCACACAACTACAATAGAGATAGTGGGATTGGAGATCAAATGTTGTAGATGCCAGGACGACAGGAGTATGAGCGATGGTTTGCACGACGATGGCCAGTGCCATTGATAGACCCTTATATTCTAGTACCTAGGAGATAGGAGGACTTCCCACTCGCTGGAGAGGAGGACGAAGATGATGAGGACGAAGATAATGAGGAGGGAGATGATGAGGATGAGGGAGATGAGGATGAGGGGCATGAGGATGAGGGTGATGAGGATGAGGGGGACAAGGATGAGGGGGACGATGAGGGAGAGGAGAGTCCTGGGTGCATGCAGAGAGATGAGCCAGATCCAATAGATCATGAGTCATTGCAGGATATACCCATAGGGTAGGAGATAGCTAGCATAGAGGAGATGGAGATATGCAGGGACACCATAGCGAGTCAGCATGATGACATTACTACATTGGAGAGACAGAATGCCATCTTGAGGACATAGATAACAAGGCTGACAGAGGCTCGAGATATAGTGATAGCCCAGGCACAGCAAGCAGAGCAGAGAGTGACTGAGTATGTTGGGTCGATCAGGGATGCTAGTGCGTGTGAGATGGCACAGATGTTATTAGAGACAGGAGATGAGATGCGCCATTTGAGGACTCTATATGAGAGTGCAGTTCCACCAGAGTAGAGAGCAGCATCATATTGGTCACGATTGAGGATAGAGAGCAGGCCACACTCTCGGAGGTCAGTGAGTAGCATGGGGGTGAGTGGACCTAGGAGACCACCACAGCTAGGACCAGGGACAAGAGGGGCTTCATCCTTGAGACATAGTAGGGATGAGGAGGACATAGGGAGCACCCAGTGATAGAGGCACATGCTCCTTATGACAAAGACATATATAGTTTGACATTATGTACTCCACCTGCAGGTCATACGTAGGACAAATAGTCCAATTTTGTACTCCGATATTGTTTTGATATATGATATGATATGCAGCTATATGATGGGATGCAATGTGTTATGGCTTATGTTTACTTTCCATGTATGGATGTCTTATACACTATCTATGTACTATCTTTGGAACATGTATGAATGGTATTTATGTTTTTGGATGCATTTATAAGATGAAATGGATAAAATGCTTTGTATGGACTTGATATAATGCAAATGTACTAATGAATGAATGCAGGATGCAACTTATATTTTTGGAGATTGGAGAACTAGACTGAATGGACTGCCCAAACTGATGGAAGAAATGTTAGTAAGCAGAAATTAGACAGAGGACAGTTAGAGATGAAAGAAAACTTGCTTTCACAAATGCACATAAGTAGGTGAGAACCTTTATTTAATGTAGCAAAGCGGATGTAGAGCATCATGGCATTGAAGGCCAGAGATGGAACACAACCCTTTTTGCAAAAGATAGACACATCGCACACAAGGAATGAGTGAAGCATCCTAGGGTGCATACATCAAGGGTCAAGGTATGTGTGGCATTCACAAAGTGAACATACTTATCACAGACACCCAATGATATAGTTGCCCTAGTTTGTGACAAACATTCCACAAATAGCAAACACAACAAAAAAGGAAAGGGACCATGAACCATCTCGGGCACGCTAAATCACTCAGTGACATCATCGAGCAACATAGGAACATGATCAAAGCCAAAGATAAATCAGTAAAAAGATAAGACGCACAAATTCAACCAAGTCAAACAAACAGTCTGACTGTCATTGTCAAAAGTGGAAAACAAGAATGATCATGTTGTCTGGTTTCAAGGAATGTGGTACCCTATCGAAGATAGGATATAGTTTGGTTTCGAGTATACCACACCCTGTATAAGACCCATGATAATGTTGACAAGGACAAATCATATTGATGCTGATTGATTGATATGACAATTTTGATCAGTTTGAATGCTTGGTTTGATTGAAAAGTTCATCTATTAATGCATGATTTCATTAAAGCACAATGTTTGATTGATTGTCATTGGATGTATGCTCAGCGATTTGTCTATACACAAAGGGAACCATTTATTGACAAAATGCAAAATGCCAAAGAAATTGTTTTTGGATTTTGATGTTTTTCACTTTGTAGGAATTTTGAGTCTTTTACAATTTTTTTGTTCGTTTTTCAGGACTTTATTTGACTTTTTAGGGATTTTTTCAGGACATTATTTGATTTTTAGGGATTTTTTCAAGACATTATATGATTTTTTGGGATTTTTTTAGGACATTATATGATTTTTTTGGATTTTGACAGTTTAGCTGAAAATGAACACATGATTTTTTTTTACGTCTTTGAATGTTTTCAGGATTTTTTTGGGACATTTTTTTGAATTGTTAGGGATTTTTTAAGGACATTATATGATTTTTAGAGACTTTTTCAGGACATTATATGATTAGAAAGCTCCAGTTCGCACGTAGCAATAACTCCAGTAATTGATCATGACAAGGGGCATGCACACAATGAAAATTTGAAAGACATATACAGCGACCAGGACCAAAACATATGCACAAGGACTGGAAACCTGAGTATGCAAGACAATGATGTTGACCAATCATAGGCCTGGAACAGAACTTTGGGTCAGGGCAAGGATAATCATGATAAACCTGTGGGGGGAAAGTACAACTAGGAGTCATGATAGTTAACGAAGCAATAGTCTTTTACACATGGTGCCTATTTACCAGGTTTTCACCATGGTACTTGCCCAAAGCGCCTGTTTGCCAGGTTTTCACTAGAGGGCGAATTATTTTTCTTTACTTTTGTTCTTTTCAATTTTTCACTTTGTTTTTTGTTTTTTCTTATTTTTTTGTATTTTTTTGAGCTTTTTGAATTTTTATTTTTTTTGTATTTTTTCAAGATCATATTTGAAGAACTACTGATAGAAAAACTATGCCCAGTACTTTCAAAGGTGCATGCTATTTATAGGATCAGACAAAGGTTCACTGTCTAGGGTTGTAAGCTGATATGCCCTCAAGCCATAGGTCGCAGTAACTATGAAAGGTCCAACCCAATTAGGCTCAAACTTTCCTTTGATGATGTCAATAGATTGTGTATTCTTCAGGTTCACCTTGAGGACCAAATCTCCCACTTTGAAGTGTCACCCTTTGACCTTCTTATTATAAGAGCGATGGAGATAGTTTTGATATGCTTGCAAATGTGTCAGGGTTGTCTAACATTTCTCATCTAACATCTCAAGCTAATGCAACTGAGAGAATCTATGCATCTCATCATCAATCAAATGTTGCAGGGAAACACACAAAGAGGGAATTTCCACTTCCAAGGGTAAAATGGCTTCTGCACCATACACCAAGGAATAAGGTGTTGAGCTAGTAGGTGTGCAGATGGAAGTGCGATAAGCCCATAGTGCTGGATTCAACTGTACATGCCAATCTCAACTAGCGTCATTGACAACCTTTTTCAGGATCTTAATGATGGTTTTATTTGATGCTTTGGCTTGACCATTACTTTGTGGATAGTAAGGACTAGAGAAACAGTGTTGGATGTGAAACTTTTCACAGAGTTCCTTGACATCTTTATTTTTGAATGGACGGCCATTATCTGTGACTATTGCAAGGGGAACCCCATATCTACATATGATATAATTCAGTAGAAACTTTGAAATTTGAACACCAGTGATATAGGTCATGGGGATAGCCTCGATCCATTTTGTAAAGTATTCTATGGCTGTAATGATGAATTTGTGTCCGTTTGCCAATGTCGGGTGAATCTTGCCAATAAGATCCAATCCCCATTGATAAAAGGGCCATGGAGATATGATAGAGCGATGTTCTTGGGCTGGCGCATGAATGTAATTTTCGTGTATTTGACATTTGTAGCATTTCTTGACAAAATCATGAGCATCCTTTTCCATAGTGGGCCAATAATATCCAGCACGAACCAAATTTTTAGCTAGACTCAGACCATTGAAATGGCCCCCACATATACCATCATGAACCTCGCATAAAGCCGTTTGTGCCTCATCAGAATCCAAACACCTAAGGAGGGTGTGGTCAAAAGAACAACGGTAAAGGGTGTCTGTGATGATGACATATTTGGTAGTTTGGCGTATGAAGGCTCAACATTGGTTAGAGGAAAGGTTAGGTGGTAAGGATTGGGATTTCAAATACCGATAGATGTCATTCTACCACAGGGAATTAGGACCAACAAGAACACACATCACATCTGCTGTCAAAATTTCAAAACAAGGGACAAGCAATTGTTCGACCAAAAATTCACATCTATCCATATTGTGGGGCATATTTAACATGGAAGCAATAGTTGCCATAGCATCTGCTGACTTGTTTTGTATTCTTGGAACCTGACTGAAATGGATATGAGTAAATTTTGTCTTGAAGAAATCCACCATATGCTTATAGGGAAGAAGCTTTTCATCCTTTGTTTCATAGTCATCATTCACTTGACGAATGACTAATTGGGAATCTCCATAGACTTGCAAATGTGTAATGTTCCATTGCATTGCTACTTAGAGTCCTGTGACCAAAGCTTTGTATTTTGCAATATTATTGGTGCAATGGAAAGTTATTTTGTAGGATTTGGGAATAGAATCACCTTGAGGGGTGACAAACAATATACCTGCTCCTAACCCAAATTTGGTATGGGATCCATCAAAATATAATTTCCATTCATTAGAAGATGTGACAGCAAAGACTGATTCATCTAGAAAATTAGTCAACATTGGATGATCATCATGAATAGGTGCCTCTACAAGTTGATCCACTATGATTTTTCCTTTTATTGCCTTTCTCTCAATGTGCTCAATATCAAACTTACTTAGGTTCATAACCCACTTTGCCAGGTGACCTATGAAAGCTACCCTTGTAAGCAAGTAATTCAACGGATCAATTTTTGCAACTAGCAATGTTTGATGATTTAACATATAGTGTCGAAGCTTCTATGTTGCAAATACCACTGCTAAACATGCCCATTCAATAGTTGAATAATTTAGTTCATAGCCCACTAGTGTCTGACTGATATAATAAATAGCTCGTTCTTTGCCTTTCTCATCCTGTTGGGCTAAGAGAACTCCCAATGCCGTTTCAGTTGCAGAGATATACAATATGAATGGCTTCCCTACTATATGAGGCATTAGAATAGGTGGCGACATCAAATAATCCTTGAGAGTTTGAAATGCTGATTGACATTGCTCAATCCATGTAAAAGTGACACCTTTATGCAATAAATGTTGGAAGAGATGACATTTGTCTGCCAATTGAGCTATAAACCGGTGGATTGACTGTAACTTCCCTTGCAGACTTCTTAGTTGATGGAGATTGGAAGGAGGAGGCATATCCATTATTGCTTTAACTTTTTCAAGGTCTACTTTGATGCCTCTGTGAGAAATAATGTACCCTAATAATTTGCCGACTGTGACACCAAAGACACATTTCTTTGGGTTGAGTCTGAGCTTGTAGGTGTCCACTTGATCAAAGATTGGGCCAAGGATGGCTAGATGACTATCTCTTGTGACAGATTTGCATAATAGGTCATCAACATAGTCTTCCATCAAATTATGCATAAAATCATGGAAAATTGTTGTCATAGCTCTTTGATATGTTGCTCCAGCATTTTTAAGGCCAAAAGGCATCACATTCTAGTAGTAGGTACCCCAAGCACATGTGAATGCAGTCTTATGTTAATCTTCAGGAGCAATGCGAATTTGATTATATCCGAAAAAACCATCCATCAATGATAGCATCTCATATCCAGCAATCATGTCAACTATGATGTCTATATTCGATAGTGGAAAGTCATCTTTAGGGCATGCTTTATTGAGATCCCTAAAATCTGTACAAATTCTAATGCCCCCAGTTACTTTGCTAACTGGTACCAAATTTGAAATCCAATCTGAATAATCAATTGGTCTAAAAAAGCCCACATCTAATTATTTTTTGAGTTCTACTTTGACTAAGAGAGCCACCTGGGGATGCATCTTTCTGAGTTTTTGTTTGACGGGCTTGGCATCTGATTTTAATGGCAAGTGATGAAGGACTAATTCTGGATCAAGGCCAGGTATATCTGCATAAGACCATGTAAAACTGATCTTCTTCTCAAGAAAGAAATTGACAAAATCTATCTTTTCTTGTTTTGATAGAGAAGCAGTGAAATGAATGACCTTAGGGTTGTTAGGTGTACCCAAATTTATCTCTTCAGCCATTTCCACAAGCAATGTTGATTTATCCTGACTTGATGAGGGTATGTCCAATCTTCCACCTTTGCGTGCCTCAGAGAGGTTTTCACCTGTAGGTACATCTTGTATTTTTACTTTTCCATGGTCAGAGAGTGCCTTATGGTTTTCACTCAAAGACCCATTCTTTTGATTTTTTACTTTTTCTTTTTCTTTTTCATTTTTATGACTAGAAGATGGAGTGGACTCCCCAAAATATGTTGTGGAATCTAAATCAATAGCAAACCCTGCCTTATGATCACCTCATGGTATGCCTTCCCATAGTCCAAGGAATTCTGCAATGGCTTCATCATTTTGAAAACAATCCAATTTAAGTGGTTCTTGTTGGTCATGTTGGATAAGTTGTGGATAGACAAGGGGTATGTCATCATCAGTTTCAAGGAGAGTTAGGTCCAAGATGGTAAGGATAAGAATGTCTGTCATATCATTGTCTGAACTGCTCATATTTGATTCAGAGCTTGGGTCCCATAATGACTCTATCCAAGCATTAGGACACATTTTGGGAGGGGAAGTTATTTCATGTTTGTCTTCCATGGGCAAATCAATAGGGTCAAGGAAAACATTTTCAAGGGCATAGGAGCTAGAAGAAAAAGAACTCCACTCCCATTCATTGGAATCAGTTTCAAGTTGGGTATCCTTAGGTGTTGTTTCATCATCAGAGTCACACCCCTTTCCACACATGGTCACTTTGGTAGACGAGGTTCCAATTTGCTATGGTACAAAACCTAACCCTAAAGTTGGATGTCACATCTTAGGTATAATAGGTTCTAGTCTTCCTTTCTTGTCAGGGCCCAAACCACTGCAGCCATCATATCCCTTTTTCTGCAATATAGTAAACCCTTTTCCATATTGCTCCACTAGCAACTTGATAGGTGGTGTATCAGTTTGATCCTTATAAAGCCAATCTATTACATCATCATCCAAAGTTTCCTTGTTAAGTTCACTCCATTTTGCAAATGTAGTGAGGAGCTGATATTGAATGACTATTTTAGGTTCCTTTTGCAACAAATGTGGTTTGCCATGTGATTTTGGAGATATTGGTAAATTCCCAATGAGGAATGTTTAAGCCATTGAATACTCTTCGCATCCTTGGTCCTGTATCTTCAATTTTCCTTTGACAGCATCTAACAACTCATTAGGATCCACATAATTATGTGAGTGGGCCTCTCTATTGACTAGAACTTGTTGCTGTGGGGAATCCTTTAGATTCACACAAAATTGAAATGGATTACAATCTCTTGGAATTGTTATCTCAGTCCCATTGTAAGGATATTTTAAACACTGATGATAAGTAGATAGAACTGCTTTCATTGCGTGGATCCACGGATGGCCAAGAATCATATTGTAAGGGAGATCGAGGTCTAGGACCTACAGGAAAGTGTTTTCTATCACTGGACCGACTCTGATAGGCAATGAAATTACCCCTTTAGATGGGTGCTCAGTATCATCATATGCTTTGATTGTTATTCTTCTGGAAGAATCAATGTCATTTTCTATATAACCAAGACCGATGACCACTCTCAAGGTACAGATGTTAAGACCTACTTTGCCATCTATCAAGACTCATCGGATCTTGCAATTATGGACAGACTTCAAGATGTAAAGGATCATTATGAGGGAGCTTATCAAGAGAAATATCGTTATCAGAAAAGGTGACGTGTGGGGAAATAGCTAGATGTCCAATTTGGGCTTGAAATTGGTCAACATCAATGTCTATCGGGACAATGGACTCAGTTAAAGCTTTATCTAGGACTACGCAATGCATAGGGGACATTTTCAACAACTCAAGAATTGATATTTGTGTAGGTGTCTTCCCCAGATGATCTAGGAGATTATACTGACTCGTAGGAGTTGATTTGGAAGGAATTGCAGGAGCTCCTTTCAGGACTATTTTGGATCGACGAGTGGTGACTGTGCAAGAAGGATCTTGTCCCTTTATTCTTATGGTGGAGACATACTCATTTGACACTCGAAAACAATTGATGACATT
Source organism: Cryptomeria japonica (assembly GCF_030272615.1). Lineage (NCBI taxonomy): Eukaryota > Viridiplantae > Streptophyta > Pinopsida > Cupressales > Cupressaceae > Cryptomeria > Cryptomeria japonica. The sequence continues at coordinate 776,981,067 of NC_081414.1, forward strand.
TTTATAACCATTATTTGCATAATTAAGATTCGTTGTTTGGGTAGAGTTTGAAGAAGATGCTTTACCCTTGTCATGATCAAGCAAAGGAGTTTTGAAATTTGTATGATCAGTGTTAGAGGTCATGTTGGGCGGGTCTACTTCAATTACTCCTTGATCTAACAAGTCTTGAATCATATGTTTCAATTGAAAACATGATGCAGTTTTATGTCCTTTTGACCGATGGTATTCACAATATGCATTATCATTCCACCAATGCAGCTTTACCAATGGTTCTTCCTTGACATCTGGTAACTTGATAAAATTTGCGTGTATTAATTGTTTCATTACTAACTCCATAGGCTCTCCCAATGGTGTAAACTATCGAGGAGGCCCGTCGCTTGATTTGAAAGGTTTTCATTGCTGGTTTTGTTGTTGACCTTGCTGTTGATTATACTATTGGTATTGCGGCTATTGAGTAACATTGCTTGCTTGTGTTTGATTTTTTTGCATAGCCGACATATTAGGAGCACTCAATTTCTTTATTGTGAATGTGGGTTGATTTGCATTCACTACTCTTGCATCGACAACTCCATCATTAGTGACATTCTTATTTTTGTACCAAACTCTATTTTTGTCCCCTGAATTGTTTGTGTTATCACTATCTTTGTTGAGTTTAATGAGTCCCTTAGCTACAAGAGCAATTTCAATGTTCATCCCTTTCTTAATGAGCTTCTCAATGGTACTAGGACTTTTCAATTTGAGCTCATACATCATTTCTGGGTCCAAATTTTGAATAAATAAGTTCACTTGTTGTTCTTCAGGTATATCTAGGGAAGAACAACTATACAAGCTTCACCATCTTTGTAAGAAAGTCACTAATGGTTCACCTTGCTTTTTCTTGGTGTTGCATAAATATGACATGGTCACTTCACTGTCAATGTTGGATGCGAAGTGGGATATAAACTTTTGAGCCAATTCCGACCATGTCTTTATGTTCCCTGGCAAATCCAAATACCAATCCATGGCTTGTCCTATGAGACTTCATGCAAATAAGTGCATCAAATATGTTTCCTCATAGCTCACTTTAGTACATGTTGCGAAAAATGCTTGAATATGGTCTTTTGGATTGTCGTTCCCTTTATATTTCTCAAAATTAGGTGCCTCAAAATTCTTAGGAAAGGGAGGCATGTACAAGCTCTTGTCAAATGGATTAGGACATAAATCTTGATCTGTGTATAATTTCTTTGTCCCTTTGGTTTCCAATGTGTCGACTTGTCGTTGCAACTTCTCAAGCTATTGTGCAAATGTGTCAAGTAGCGAAGATTTTGGAAGTTCATCATTCACTCTTGGGTGTACTCTTTGTCAATACATCCTGCTCTCCATTGGCTATTGATGCTCAAAAATTGCTATCTTTGGTGTCTCTGGCATATAAAGTTCTTGATACAGCTCTTGTTGTTGTGGTTGTGCCATGCCTTGACATTGACCCTTTTGATGTGCTTCTTGTGGTGGGATCATCATTTGTAGCCTTGGTTGATATTGCAATTGAGGGTGTTGTTGATATTGCATGGACATCAATTGTGGTTGTGATGTATGATAGCTTGTTTTGCCTGGCCCATATTGAGGCACATGTTGCTGTTGATGCTGACAAATCAGAATTTGCTGACTTTGTGTCAAATGTTGTTGTCCTGATGTAAATCCCATCATTTGCAAAAAACTTTGTTTGGGAGGTTTCTGTTGTTTCTCCTTGAGATGGGGGATGGCACTTGCATTGACTTACTATGTTTTTTTTCCAATCCATTGTGGTGGTTGTGAGTTTTAATTAACTTGTAATGGTGTAGAAGACACTGCAGCATGTTGTTGAATGTGATATTGTTTTTGTTTTGCATTGCTTGTTTGCACATTCGATTGTGCCTTTTATGCATTCCTCAATTGTTGCAACACTTGTTGTTGGCACACACCACTATTTGTGGCTCTTTGTGTTGCCACTATTGAAGGATCTGTCAAAATATTTTGCATAACGGGTACTTGAGTATTTGCCAAACATATTGAACTTGATGGGACATATAAACTTTGTTGCATTGTAGGATTGTTTTGAACATTCGTAAGATCAGGCATTCCAGTCATAAAGCTTTCTTGCATCTTAGATTTTGATCCACTTGTAATTATTCGAGGAATCATTTCTTGTTGAGGGACAACTGTCAACATTTGTGTGGCCATCATTTGATCTTGTGCTAAAGGTGTTGTATTAAATAATGGATTGTTTATTGTTTTGAATGTTGACTTTTGTGGAATAGTCACTGTCAAAGTTTTTGAAGCACGTTTACTCATCAAGGTGTGTTGAGGTTCTTATTGCACATTTTCTTCATTTGGATGTGGAGAGAAACTTAACAACTCACTGCCTTGTTGTTTTTGCACATTAATTTGTGCATTTGAGGAGGTCACATTACTCATCATATCAAGATATTTTTGTGGAAACATCTTAAAGACCTTGTTCAAGAAATTATCCATCTTTTTTGTCAACTTCGGATCTTTAAGGAACATATCAATATCATCGGAAGCATCAGAATCTAATGAAGAATCTGGTAAAACATTTCGATTTATTTCTTGTTGAATGCCTTGATCTGAACCAAATCCTTGTGAAAGAGTTTGCTCCTCATGTAATGTTTGAGTTTGAATTTCATGGTGCAGGTTCAGTTGATTCTAGTCAAAAGGTGCATTTTCCCTTGGCATTGGTGGAACACTCCCATATCCCAGTTTCATGGGTACAAACACTAGCTCATATAATGGAGGTGGTCCAAGTTGAACCATTCCATATGGTGGTAATGATGTGTTTGACGAACCTTCAATTTGTAATGTTTGACTAGGTTGAAACTGTGAGTTTGATACGTTGTCAATGGGTTGATATGTTGGTTCGTCCATCTTCTTATATTTTGACCTTGTTTCAATAGGCATGTCACTATGCAAATGCAATATTTTTGGGATTTTTTTGATTTTAAAAGTATGATGTATGATATACAACCTAAATAGCTGAAAATGCAATCTATGGCAAGAATGCAACCTATGTTTTTTGTTATTTTTCAAGATTTGGACAAACTCTTTGAAATGCAAACCTAAAGACTCAACCTTGGGAAGTTGGAATGAAGCCAAGACCTTAAAGGACAAAGGACCAAATGACAATAGGACAAATTGACAATGTCGCACCTATATGCTTGGATACTAAGCTAGGTTTGACAAAAATGATACTAATGAAAGGACAAATTTTAGACAAGGTCAAGACTCCCTAGCAACAACTTAGGGTATCATCCAAAGTTTTGATTTTTCAAGTTTGACAAACAAAAATTTGAGACTAAATGCAAGAAGGCAATGATTATCAAAACAAAATAGAAATCTAGCTTGGGTATGACAATGAAATGCAAAACCTAGGGAAATGATTTTTGAACCTAAGTGCAAAATGAGGACACTTGCAATGACAAGGACTAAAATGAAGGGAGATGACAATATGTCCTAGGACCTAAGTTGGACTATGCAAAACCTAGCCTAAAGTGACATGAATGTTGAGACAAAGTTTTTCAATGTGTTTGAAAGCCATGTTTTGAACTTTGTTGGATGAATGTTCCCTTTTTAAAACCTTGTTTGGACAATGTTTGGACTTGTTTGACAAATGATGTTTTGTGACAATTGTATAATTCAACTTTTGACAATCACAAAAGACAAGATGTTTGGACTTAGACCCAAGACAATCATGCACATTCACAACAAATCCTATGGCTAGCAACGACAATATCTATTGAATCCTCTAACCATAAAATACAACACTCAACCAGATAGCTAGATGCTTAGTAGCACTGGCTCCCCCTTACAATGCACTCACTTCTCGGGCATACCAAGCTTCAAGTTCAAGGGGCATCACTTCCCAAGAACTTGCTATCTCTAACTAAGGAGTACATGAGAGGTGTCTTCGGCATGCGCGTATCACAAAGCCTGAGCCAACAGATAGAAGGATTTTGGCATCTAAAAACAAGAGATTCTAGTAAGGGCATCCATTTGGGTGGGTATTGATCCAGTGAATAAATAATCACAATACCATTCCAACACCCGTTGTCTAAAACTTTCGTTGCATCCATAGTTATTTAGAGTGGTTCAAAAGAGCTTGGCTTTAGCTTGTCACCACTTTGGGTCATTCCCTCTCACCAATGCTTGTGCGAAGTGCCAAGCAAATCGGGAGGTAGGCCCAGTTCTAAGGGTTAAAACATGCAATCAAATTAAAAATAGACAAAACATGCATGGTGTTCATTAACCTTTAAGAAATGAAATGTGCAAATACTTAAAAAAAAATTGCAAGCAAGATGTTTTAATGAGAGCCTTTGACTGTGTCCTGCATAAGATTTGTTAGTAGTTGCATTTTTAGTCTTCGTCACACGTAATGCCAAGATGCTGCATAGAGAATTAGTACCAAAGAAAAACCAAAATGCAAGAAAGAGAATGAAAATAAACAAACTTGCAAATAAAAACAACTGATTTTACCTCTATTTCTGGCCTTACACAAGCATAGAATGACTCAACACAAGTGCAAAACCCATCAACATAGGTGCAGAACCCATCTACACAAGCACAAAAGTGCCCAGAAAACTCTGAGTCACCCCGTTTCTTGAGTTTTTCACCTACAAATAGCTCAAAAGAACTCAAAACATGGTTAAGGGGTTAGTTCATGTCAGGTTCACCAAAATGTAGATCAAGAAATTGAGAAAACATCAAAGCAATATCAAATTAGGACAATCACAAAACCTAAAACTGTAATGAAAGCAATCCTAATCCAATCAATGAAGACATAAAGACAAGATATTCAAATTGAATGAAATTGAAGCAAATCGACATAGATGTCTCCTTCATGTGGCTCCATTGTTCTTCTTCCACCTTCAAATTTGATGTTGATCTCACCTACAAGTGCAAAATGCAAGTAGAAAGCAAGTTGTTAAGAGATGAAATTCGCAGCATAAGGCTACTCAAAAATGTGATTGATTCCTTTTTTGATTGAAGAAACTCATCCAATTTATAGACAATTTGGAGAGAGGACAAGATTAGCATGAAGAGATTTGAAAGGAAATTCAAATCAAGAATGGCAACATTATGACAAATGACAAGTTGCTATGCAAACAGTATGACAAATTATGACAAATTATGACAAGTTTCTGTGCAAAATGCATGACAAATTATGACAAGATTGAAATAGAAATAGAAATTAGAAATTAGGAGAAATTAGCAAATTAGAAAATTGAAGAAAAAGATGAAATCGAAATTAGGTGAATTAATTAATAGATTTTCATCCATTAATTAATTCATGAAAGAGACCTAGGACTAAATAAATAAATTTATTCAACCCACAAAGAATAAGAAAAGGATTAAATGAACAGATCATAAAACCCTAGAAATATGAGGACAAGGAATTAGGTCAAGACAACAAGAAATTAATGTAGGTTCGATCATGATTTTGACTGACAAAGGACCAATGTTGATAAATGATTCAAATTGGTTGACAAAAATCAATGACAAATTGACCAAGATTGACAAGGAGATCAAATTGATAAGCACCAATTGATGAGGAACAATGACTAATCAATCCAAATTGACATGATTGAAAAGGACAAGGATCAATGACAAATCGATCACAAAATGACAAGATTGACAAGGACAAGGATCGATGATGAATCGATTGCAAAATGATGAGATTGATAAGGACAAGGATCAATGACGAATCGATCACAAAATGATGAGATTGACAAGGACAAGGATCGATGATGAATCAATCGCAAAATGATGAGATTGACAAGTTGATAATCGCAAATGATTACTAACAAGCTAAAGATGATTGAAAGATTGACAAGAGGACAAAACCCTAATTCTATCATCGATTAGGATTGATGATGTCCAAAATGATGATAAATGAGCATGCACCATGATGCGACAGGATAAGATCAACCAAAATCATGACTGAAGATTGTTATCGACAAGACCTAATTCAAAAGCGATAAAAATGATGAATGCAGAAGAAGGACTCGATGCTCGCAAATGATAAAGACCAAGTGCGCAACATAGAAGAAATGTTAATGCGACACCAGAACCCTAAAATAAGGCAATGCACAAATTTTAAAGTATGACTTCGGAAGCATTGACCATTTTTTGATGTCTATAGTATCTAGTCGGATTAACAGGTGTAGATTCATCCTTCAAAGATAATTTATCATTTGTAGTCATAGGTGTGCTTACCGGTTTACAACTTTTCATGCCAAATTTCTTTAGTAATTCCTTCAAGTACTTAAATTGACATAGGAATATACCTTTATTAGTCTATGAAATCTACAATCCTAAAGAGAATTTTATCTCTCCAATAGACATTTCAAATTCTTGCTACATTTCGTTAGAAAAGTATTTACACACAACATCTTCTCCTCCAAAGATTCTATCATCAACAAAAACTTCAATAACCAAGATGTCATCATTAGTCACTTTGTAGTATAGATTGTTGTTAGCATTACCTTTTGTGTAACCAAGCTTCAAAAGATATTTGTCCAATCTTGCATACCAAGCTCTAGGAGCTTGTTTCAATCCATATAAAGCTTTCCTTAACCTACAAACTGTGTCTTTGTTATATATCAAATAAAATCCATCAGGTTGCTCAATGTAAACTTCTTCTTCAAGATCTCCATTCAGAAATGCACATTTAACATCCATTTGATATACTTTGTAGTTCTTGTGTGCTGTAAAAGCCAATAAAAGTCTTGCTGCCTCAATTCTAGCTATCGATGAAAAGGTTTCATTGTAATCAATTCCTTCTTTCTGTGAATATCCCTTACATGCTAATCTTGGTTTGTTTCTGATTACCATGCCATCTTCATTAAGTTTATTTCTAAAAACTCATTTAGTTCGAATTACATTTTTGTCTTTAGGCCGGGGAACTAATGACCAAGTGTTATTCCTTTCAATTTGTTCAAATTCATCTTCCATTGCTTTAATCCAATATTCATCTTCACATGTCTCATTAATTTATGTAGGTTCAATTTGAGAAATAAGACATACCTCCTCATTTGCCAATCTTCCTTTAGTCATAACTCCTTGAAATTTGTTTCCAATTAACTGATCTTTAGAATGATTCAATCTTACATACTGGGGTGTTTTTGCTTGCTACTGTTCTTTAGTGATTGTTGAATCTCCAGATGATGTCGGTGTCACTGGATCATCATTTTGTACTAGTGTATTCACAATAGGTTCATTTGTGATTATCTCTATTTCCGGTTCAGAGTCTATGTACCTTGAATTTCCTCTAAACTGTTCATCAATTTTCACATTTGCACTCTCAACAATTTTCTACAATCTCTTGTTAAAACATCTATATGCCTTGCTCTTAGATGAATAACCAAGAAATATTCCTTCATCACTTCTAGGATCAAATTTTCCAATATACTCATCTCTTCTAATATAAAATTTACTTCCAAATATTTTGAAATATTTTAGAGTAGGAGTATTACCAAACCATAGTTCATGTGGGGTCTTACCGGTTTCTCCTTTGATGTGAACTCTATTTAATGTATAAACAATTGTATTGATTGCTTCTCTCTAGTATGTATGAGGTAGATTTACTTCTGATATCATACTTCTGGCTGCATACAAGATAGTTATGTTTTTCCTTTCCATAACTCCATTCTGCTGGGGTGTCTAGGGTACTGACAACTATCTTCTGATCCCATTCACTTCACATAATGCATTAAATTCCTTAGATGTGAACTCACTACCTTGATCTAATCTCAAAAATTTGATTTTCTTTCTAGTTTCATTTTCTACCATCAACTTGAATAGTTTGAATTTCCCAAATTCTTCAGATTTTTCTCTGAGAAAAGTAACCCAACACATTGTAGAATAGTCATCAATGATTAGCATAAAATATCTATCTCCTTGCATACTTCTAGTTGTTGCTGGACCACATAAATTAGTATGAATTAAATCAAGAACATTGTTGGAATTCTCTAGAATAATTTTGAAAGGTGCTCTAACTTGCTTTCCAAATTGACATTCCTTACATACCGGATTGTGAGGTTTAACAATCTTAGGTAAATCTCTAACTGCCTTGGTAGTACTGATTTTCACAATGCAATCAAAATTTACATGACAAAGTCTTTTTATCCCATAACCAACTTTCATCAATATGTGCAATCAAAAATGCTTTCTCATTATTTTTCAAATGAAAGATATCACCTCTAGTCTAATTACCGGTTGCAATTTCCAAACCAGTTCTGTTTAAGATTTTGCATTTACCATTCTTGAATTGTAATTGAAATCCTTTCTCAACTAATTGACCAACACTCAAAAGATTATGCTTCAAACCTTCAACATAGTAAACATTATCAGTATTGTGCTTACCATCAAAAGATATAGTGCCTTTTCCTTTGATCAAACAAGCTTTATCATCTCCAAATCTTACTACACCTCCATTGTAATCTTAAAAGGTTAAGAATTTACTCTTATCACCAGTCATATGATGTGAACATCCTGAATCAATAATCCATTCATCCTTATCTTCAACTTTAACTGCCAGGGCCTACTCTACCTATTGAACAGTACGTGTTGGTTGATCTTCTATTATAGAAACAAAAGCCCATCCATTGTCTTTCGGATCCTCATCAGAATCATCAGTGACTCTTTCATCAGCATAATAACAAGATTTGTCTCTATTCTTCTTAAATTTGTATTTCTGATAGTCAAGGTTAGGCTTATATGTTCTTTTAGCTTCTTCTCTTAATCTTGCATGTCTATCAGGACATCTAGATGCCATGTGACCAATCTTATTAAAACTAAAACATTTAAAAGGTGCTTTACCTTCATACTTACTTCCAATTGGACCTTTAGGCATTTTCCTTGCAAATAGTGCTTCAAGTTCTTCAAGTTCTTCATTTTCTCTCCTTTCTTCAAGTTATCTTGCATAGAAGGCTTTCCAATCATATTTATCATGTGATGATGATGATGTTGTAGTTGATGATGATGCCTTAATGTTAGGATTCCCATAGATACTGAGAGGGGGGGGTGAATTAGTATCTAACTGGTATATAGATTTTCTCAACTGAAAACATGCAGAACATATTATAACAGTGTACCGGTATGCAAGAATTAATGCAATAAATAGAAATGAAATCAACCACATGAAAATAACACCATAACACAATGATCTAATGAGGAAACTCGATGTGGGAAAAACCTCGGTGGGATTTGTGACCCATAATATCCACTTACTGGCCAATAAGAGAATATTACTTACAATAGGGGGCCTGCACATGTAGGAAGGCCACTTGCCTAGAGCTCACTGCTCAAATGGGAAGTCTCACTGACTTACAATATGGATTATACAAATCCAATAACTTGTACTACTTTACAATAGCATCTTCAATGTCAGATTTAGTACCAGTTTCTGCTCTGTTCTTTACATATACCCTTTAACCTATATTTCGCATAATAGGTCTGGGTAAACTTTTTTTCTTCCTTCTTACAAAAATGTCTTATAATGACTTCTTATATATATAAGTCATTTTACAATGATATTAAGTTGACTTTACAAAGTTTTACAATAATAAAAATATATATTATATCAAAAATCCTATCGGCCTCTATGCCGGTATGCTTCTTTTCTCTATGCCAGTGTCGGTGGTCTGAGTTCTGGTGTAGAGTGTGTTCTACTGATGTCGGTGCCATAGGATTGTAAGGTTGCCATCAATGACAAAACCTTCAATCACCTTCAATGTCTCATTGGAGTGTGCATATGCCAACACTTAAAAGCTAGATCTATCTTGAAAGTAGTAACAAGACCAAATTCCTCAAGCTCAAAAGCTTAAAGTTTTCCAACTAAAGTGTCTCTAGATACTAATGCATTAGGCATTGTTCTTAATTTATTTATAGCAGTAACTTTCATTTTATATTCTAGTGGCAAAGCTCTTAAAACTTTAGAAACAATCTCATCTTCACTGAGGGTTCCTCCACAACATTATATACCTAGAATAATTTCATTTACTCTTTCCATAAAAGCAGAAATTCTTTCATCTTCTTCCATTTTCAGACTTTCATACATAAACCGGAAGCATTCAAGTTTTGTAATTTTTACTGTGGAATCTCCTTCATTCAATGTTTCTAGTTTGTCCCAAATAGCTTTAGCAGTAGATCTATCGGACAATCCCATGACTTGCTAATTTGACAATGCACTCAAAAGTGCTTCTCTTGCTTTGCAATCATTTTCCTCATCTTTTCCCAAGGTTGGTGGATTAGGTTGACCAAGAGTAAGAGAAGTATAACCATTCTTTGTAACCTCCCATATATCCTTTCCAATGCAATTCAAGTGTGTCTCCATCTTGATCTTCCATATGCCATAGTTAGTTCCATCAAGTTTCGGACTAACCTTCCTAAAATAGTTAGAAGACATTGGATCTCCTCAAGTTGTTAAACTTCTGCAAAAAGAGGACTAGGCTCTGATTCCAATTGTTAGGTCCTGGAAACAACTAAGAGGGGGGGTGAATCAGTTGTCCAATAAATTAAATCAAAATTAACTTAATTAAAACTTAATGCTTAATACTGGTAAGCCAAAATTTATGCTGGTAGACTGTCTTAATAGTTAATTGCAATAGCGGTAAAGATTAATGCATGAAACAGAAAGACAATAACATCCACAATAGATAACACAAATTTTTTTACGTGGAAACCCTGTAAGGGGAAAAAACATGGTGGGAAGCCTTACCCACAATCAAATGATACTACTGCAGATAGTATGTGTTTACAATATGGATTCTGCACATGCAAAAAGGCCAACTTCCTAGAGCTCACTACTCAATCACAAAATGAGAGTCACACTGACTACAATTGGATGGTTAAATCCAATGATAATCTACTACATAAGACAACATCTTCGTATACTGGATTCAGTACTAGTGTAGTTCTGATTGCCTTCACAAAATCCTTCCTTTAACCTTCAAATGATGTTTGCGTGTATAGCTCTTCTTATCTTCATAAAAACCTTATTGCAATCCTTTTCACATTAACAATCCCATCTACATCCGATCTTACAAATAAGATCCTACATATATACCATACCCTAAGACCAATTGAATAGTTCATCTTACTAAACGATATTACAATAAAATCAATTACAAACAAATCAATATCCGATGCATGATGTCGGCTCAACGCATTTACAATAATAATAAATCATCTCCATAACATGTTGTGTTGATCTGGAATAGATCTTACTGCCGGTGCTTATCCTAGACCTATTTTCCAGTAACAACAAATATGGAAACCCGAATAAATAGTTAATCAAATTGCCAAAACCAAGTGATCAAATAATGTCTTCGACATAACCAAGTAGTTTCCAAGTCATTCCAAGTGTTGATGAACAATATAATCTGTCGGTGAACCAAATACCAGTGACTTGCATAAGTCTGTGTCTTGCCAATGAATATAACCAAAGTCTCTAGGTGCTGATAAGTGTTTGACAAGAGATGACAAGTGTTGACATTAGTGACAAAACCATATCAACATATCCAAAATACCAACAAATTCAATGTTTCACTGGTGTGTTTATGTTGTTCATGTCTCTCTTACAGGTACCAGAATCTGAGCATATATTTCTAGCACCCACTATGGGAACATGCAAGTAACTCCATCGGGGCTATGGATGCCTGGCTGGTAATGGAGTAATATTTGTGATATTGAATTGATAACCTCATTAGAGTTATGGAGGCTTGCTACCAGCAAGGCTCTATCTAGGATTCTTTTGAAGTCAGGGTAACTCATGTAGCTAGCCACGTTGGATTATGAAGATTATAATGATCATATGAGCCAGAATGAACCCACTTGCACACACATGGGTAATCAAAGATTAAGTACCTTGATCTAGTTTGGGATTCTTCTTCCCTTTTGAGTCTCCTTCTCAGTCGCTAGATATGTTTAGTTGAATTTTCTGGAGGTTCTAAGTGTGGGTTGGGTCTCTATCTTTGAAAATTTTAGGAACACTTATTCAAGTGGTGCTAGATGTTGTGACAATCTTACATATTGAATTTTTGCAAATGGACACCTCTATGCTTGGGGGTAAAGTTCACCCACTTTATTCTTTATATTATATCTCCCATTATGCTTCCTCCAATATCCATTACCTTATTTAAATTCATCATTATCTATGATCTTGCTTCACTTTATCCATATCATCTATCCTATCTATGATCTTGATTCACTTTATCCATATCCCTTATCCTATCTATTCATTGCTTCCATCATCCCTCACTATCGATGATCTTATTTCTCCTATCCATATGCTATCTCTATGCACATCCTCTTTTCCATCCTTGATCTTGATCAAAACTAAGGAGAAAACATGATTTCAAAAATCTCTTGATGTGTCGCTTCATGTTCCATGATAAGCTACCTCCATCTTTCACCCATTAATCTTCACCTCAACAATTCATCCATTCATAATATTCCTTGTCTTGCTAGAAATTTGGGCAAACAAATACATCTTTCTTCTAATCCAAAAAATTCTAAAAAATCACAAAATTTCCAAAAACTAAAACTAAAAATAAAAATCGACAAAATCAAATAAAAAATTAAAAATCAAAGCATGAAAACATGGACCATCCTTCAAATCAGATCAACAACAAGCAAAATCTCAAAGTCTACAATCAAATTGATCACATGTCTTGTTAATCAATCCATCTATCAACATAAACATGTCTTATATAGGGAAAGCTACACTCAAAACGAGACAGATTGGTCTTATATGAGGTACTCACTCTTTGAAACCAAACATTCCTATCAATCATCGAGTCATCAAAACAATGACATAGATCAGTTTGACTACTATATTTTGTCCTAGTTAGTCTTGTCTTTATCAATTGATGGCAGGACATGTTTCATCTCTCAAAAAATAAAATAAAACTAAAAAAATCAAGAAAAATATAAAAAATAAAAAAATTCAAAAAGTGCAATAAAAACAAGTAGTGAAAACTTGGCAATAGGCGCTATTTGTGATAGATTGACTCTTCCATCTATATGTACCCATATAATATCTTCTTACATCCATCTAAACTAAGCCTATGGCTATCTCAAAACCTTGTAAAACGTAGCACAATTTTGGACACACTTGGAGTAGTCACTATCCTTGATTATCTGAACAATTATCCACATAATATCTCATCATGGCTTGGTGATCGATGTATATATCCATATCGAAAGAAGTGTCCATAGCTAGGGGAAAAATATTGACTACAACTGGGAGCATCTCACCTTTTAGGGATTTTAGACAAAGAAGATAACCATCAAAATAGAGACATTTTGAACAAAAACAAAGATCATAACTATCAATCGTAAACATCAAAACAAGAACTGAATAAACTAAACAAAGATCTATTCGCAAGATGTTTTATCTGATAAATTACATAGGGCAGCATGCATGATCGCCTATGGTAGTTTTTGATTTTTGATTATCATATCTCCTTAGCGACTTGAGGATTTCTTGAAACTAGAGACACAAGGAAGGAGTGTGATATTTTATTTGTCTGCTATTTATGAGCAAAGCCTTTTTACTGTGCAAGTTTGTCTTATGAGGTGATCATGTAGCATATCACTGAGGACATTTTAGATTTGCATAGGACAAAGGTTAACTCTTGTTTGTTTTATGCAAGAAATACTTAGGTCATCTTGGGTCAATTATACCTCAAGGCTATTGTCATCTTGAAATATCAAAATCCATGTAAGTTATACTCAGATCATCGTGGTTCAATTATACCACAATGCTTGTACAAACATTCAATATTTTAAAAGGCTCAATGATGACAAAAGGAACACAACAAATTTGATTGACAAGATGACTACAATTACGTTTAGTTTCATATCATTTAATCATTGCATTTAGTTGCATACAATTATATTTAGTTGCATATCATTTAATCATTGCATTTAATTTCACATCTTCATCATCATTTAGTTGCATTCATCATTGCATCCATCACATGCATATCTATCAATTCATCATGGGATCATTCTTCACTTTCATTTCTTCATCATTAATCCAACTATCATCTATCATATCGTATACAAAATGTATCTTTCCTAAAATCAAATGTTCTATCTACAGAACACAAGATACCACTAAGAGGGGGGGTGAATCAGTGGTTATCAAAAACCGTAACCCTTTTAAACCTGACTATGTGTACCGATTAGCAATTCAAAGACTAAGAGAATATACCATTTAGATAGAGAAAATTATAAAAAAGGAAAGCACACACAAAGAAACATCTCACAACATCGGATATACGAGGAAAACCCAAAGTGGGAAAAACCTCAGTGAGAAATTCTACTAGAGTTTACTACTCCAATCCAGCCTCATAATGAAACAACAATTTACAATGTTTAGGGAACAAGACCAAGGAGAACCAACCCCTATTCTATTCTGAGCAACAAATCAAGGAGCACCAACCCCTAATCTATTACAAGCACCAACTCAAGGAGAACCAACCCCTAAATTTATGGGCACCAACCCAAAGGAGCACCAACCCCTACACCGATCACCCACTCGGTGATTACAATGAATGCTATCAAATCAATACAATAATAATTACCTTGTTACAAATGAGCTTTGTAACTCTCACAAATATCTTTGTCTGATTCTCTATGTTCTTTGTATTAGCTCTATAGTATCTTCCTTCACTCTCCCTCTAACTTACCGGTTGAATCCTCAATAGTCTAATTCACTGTTATGCTTTGTTTTTACTTCGTTAATTGATCCTCTTTTTGTCACTCTTCCTCTACTCTACTGGGACCTTTATCTCTTTATCCAAATCCTTTTCTACTTAGTGGATCTCCTTTCACTCTCTATCCCTTACTAGTATAGTCTCTACTAGTATAATAGACAGTTATGCTTTGTAGCTACTTACCGGTAAACCTTGAACATTGTTGGTTCAATCTTGTCTACCAGATCTTCTTCTTCTTTCTCTTCTTCTCACTTTTGAATCTACCTTCACTTAAATAGTCTACCCTTGAATGGATAGATCAATACTTTCTCATCACACTTACCACTTAAACCCCTCTTACCCATTTATTCTCCAACACACTCAATCACTTTAAGGTTTAGTATTTAACCAATCAGACTAGTTAGTTTGCCCTCTTGACTAGCATCCGACATCCAACATCACCACTCCTTCATCTGATCATTACTCTGCATTCATTCACTCTCTACTCTAGCCACTGGCATCATCAACCCATGTCTTCAATATGCATATTTATACTTGGGCTTTCCTGCTAAAATAGACAATCAAACTTTGTGCCCTAGGGTTTTCTCTACCAACCCAATCCGTATCAAATCTGATCAAATCTCTTCTCCAAGATTGATAACCTGCAACAAAACAAAACAACATTGCCAAATATTTTCTTCCAATACACATTTACTATCTTTAGCAACTTGCAACTTGCTTCTCGGCCTCACTCTTGTTAGTTACAATGAATGATCTTGTTGTTTCTTACTCCAAATCAAATCTGCAACCTAATGTCCTAATTTGATCATGATGTCAAAGAATAAGATCTTTGTCCTGTGACCTACCTCGAGCCATAATCCTCTACACTCAACACATGATTTTTGTAGTTTGCATTAATACTGACTTAGTCAGCAACTGCCTCACTGACACACCAATCACTAACCAATGCATGTTCGCCACCATGTGTTATCTTCATCAGTATCCACCTCAGTTAATTGTGTTGGTTTAGGCTTAGGCACTGACCAAACACACAACCAGTGTTTAGCTACCAGTTCATCTTGCCATACTGATTATATAATAATCGGATAACCTTCATGCCATGCTCTTCTCTATATATTCAGCTGGAACATATCAGCCCGGTCACCAACCTTGCCAAACATAGCATGTAACAAGAGTGAGTCATCATGCTCATCTCCATTTGATATGAGGTTTTTTCTTTGCCTCTTTGATGTATTATGAGTTGACCTACTTACCAGTTGATAACACATCTTCTTGCATACAAGTAACATCCTTGATGACTCCATGCCATCACTCTCCAACTAATATGTACCAATATACTTCTGCATTCTAGTTGACATCAACATCCCTATTGATATCAGAAAACTGAAGTAGGTCCATGTTTGCAGAGGCAAACCTTTCCTTCTCCTTCATCAGCTAGGTTCTCATCTCAATCGATTTGTCAAAGTGACAAACTCATCACAACTTACTCTTCCTCTTCTATCCCGGTATCTCATCATGTCTTCTCTTGTTGATCTGGTGCATATCTCTAAATTTATATATAGGAGGCTTCCTCATGTTCCACTTGGGTCATCTGGTATAAGCCTTCAACGACTCACAGGAGTAGATAGACTATTGCACTCAATCTACCAAATAGCCGGTGGGAGTGGATCCTTGTCACCTACTAGCCAATAACTGGTGGGAACCGGTTGTCATTCCATTGTGCTCTTTGCTTCTGAAACTGCCCCAATATTATTGCCCTCTTTGAGCAGACACAACTTCAACTAGACATATAACTCGGTTGAGCACACTCTTTGTTAGTCTTCTCTTCATCCCGTGACAACATCTTTGTTGGTGGGAGTCTTGTTGTATGATATCAAAGTACATACTAGTTTCCTGCACTTTCATCATTATTTCAACCTTGCTAGCTTACTGGTTACATGCTTATTGGTCTACATATGACTTGATGCCTTGTTCCTCTATATTTTTCTTGTCCCTTGCAAGCTTACAGGTGGACATGTTTACCAGTTGATACAACAACATAATGCAAACACATTACTTAGCGGTTGGCATTCCATATTAGTCTCCCATACTTACTCACTAGCTGACATTCCATACTGGTCTCCAACACTTAGTCACCGGTTAATCCCAACTTGTATACTAAGGAACATACTAGTTGACATCACATACTGGTTGACATCAATGACAAAATAATGCCAACAATCCCCCCTTTAGCATTGATGTCAACAGTTACTTTATTCACAAATGAGGTCTTTCTCCCCCTTTGACAATAATGATGAAGGGCTTAAGTTAGTTTTCTGAGTTCTCCCCCTTTGTAGGTAACTATCCCCCTCTATGAATGAGGGTGCTAGTGCATTTTAGTACTGGTCAGACTATTTATTCTCCCCCTCTAGAACCAATGACAAAGGGTGTAGACACCAAATTCTTTCCTACTTTTGATTACCCAAAAATTCTGCCAACCTGCAAATTTAATAGAAAACTTCTCCAAATCTCAAACCAACTAGTACTATAACACAAATACCTGAACTACCCCTATGTCTAGCCTATGATCCAAGTATCAAAAGATATGGCTATTAACCCCCCTTGAACCATATATCTCAGATCTTATTTTCCTCTTAGATCCTAAACTGGTTCTCTAATTTGTACCTTGCACGAATAGAGCTGAGCATATAAGATCTACAAATGATCTTCCACTTCAATGATATTCATCACAACCCTATGACATGATCTTGCATGACCACAATGTCAAATAACATCAACAACATGTTAACTACCAAACCAATTAAATCATAATGATGCATGCACATAGAGTCGACTACTAGACCAACACATTTTCACACACTACTTCTCTAATATCGCCCAGGCCATAATTTACTCTGTCCAAGCCACATGAGTCACTGTGATGATCCCATAACACATTAAATCACATAATTTGCAATTCTAGTTGACCCTATACCGGTCTAATATTTCCACTGGAACACTTTGTCCACTAGTCTCCATCTTCGTGAGTCAAATGTCTCTAATGCCAATTTGTAGTTTAAATCATCCATTGACATTTGTAGTAGTAATTCATCTCACATATGTAGATGTGTAGCCAGGGCACTAACTACACACACTACCATCTTATCTTCTCCCTTATACCAATAGCAACCTAAGTTCCTTACATTTGTCCTTTTCAAATTTGGGGGTGAATAATATGATCATTATGTAGCTCCCCCTAAAGTCCTTTATCTCCTTTAAGATTTAGGAGACATCACATGTGCATTGAATGCACAGTGCCTGCCTATGGTCATATTCTCTTGCTTCTTTTTCCATACTTTCTTGATTTCTCTCCTTTTCTCATTGATCATGTTGTTGTATCCAATTACTAGAATCAATAGATTTCTTGATTTTGCAAGAATACTACTCCTTTTGTTCCATGCAGATCTTTGATTCTCATATGCTCTATAACTACTTCCATATTGAGCATGATTGTTACATAGGCTGCCATATGTCCACAAATTCTTCTTTCTACATTCATGACTTCTAGGGCCAAATCCATTGCATTCATAACATCTTACATTTACATTTCTTGGAATAGCAGAAGAATTCTTGTTTACATAACTGGGAGAGGGCATATGCATGTTTCTACATTCTGACATCTTATGGCCATATGCATTACATATTTGACAAACTAAATTTGTATTCCTAGGAAAAATACTTTGTCTATTCTTAGACCTCATTTTACATTCATCTTCTCTATGGCCATATCCTTTGCATGAAAGATAGTAGCCAGAGAAGGAGGGCTTATAACTTACAAATTTGTTTTGCCAAACATGAGGTGATATTGCCGATTTGGCTTCTCCATGTCTACTTCTCTAGGGATTATTCTTGAGTTGTCTAGTTTTCACAGACCTTTCATTTGATCCCTTCCTTTTCCACACTTGTCTTGTCTTGTGGGCAACAACATTTCTTTGTCTTCTGCCAGTAGGAGGTTTACTAGGTTGTTTTCTTATGTCCTTGTTTCTGATGAAGCCATCTTCTATCATCTTTCCTTTCCCTTTTGGATCAACATTATTCCTTTTTTCAGTAGTAGTCTTCATCTTCATATTTTCACCGGTTGTAGTTAGGTCTATCTTCCTTCCTTGAGTATTTCTGACAGTGAAGGTTTGTCCTTTGTTATTTCCACTTGAGGAGACAAACTAAATTTCTTTGTTGGAGAACACCCTTCTTGTGGAACACTTGCCGGTACCAAATCCTAATCCTTCGATATCCTTGGAGTGTTTTGTTTATTCAACATTTTATCCAAGGCTTCAGTGTTGTCATCATACCGAATCCTCACCTTGAGCTCATCCTAGCACTTCTAAAGTTCTTTCCTAAGATTCTCCATTTCTTCTTCTAGCTTCTGACACTCTTTATCCTTGGCCTCTAGCTTTGATTTTATTTCTTCATTGATCTTCTTGGCATCTTCTAGTTGATTTTTTCAATTCTATAATACATTCCTCATATTCTTCAAGACATTTATTCAACCAGTCTTGTTCTTCAGTAGCACCCTTTTCACATATTTTGTATTCTTTTCTTACTCTGCTAAGTTCCTCGAGTGCACTTAAAAGTTCTCCTTCAAGATCAACTTCCGCTTCATCTTCTTCTTCATCTTTTTCATCACTCCCAAACACATCTTGCCAATATGATTGATCTTTTTTATTATTCCTTAATGTGTGCATCTCACTTTGTGTCTCTTGAGCCATGAGGAGATGAGTTTCCTCTTCATCACTGCTACAACAATTGACTGATCTAGACTTATCATCTATATATTCATGTGTTCAATTTCTCTTCCTGCTCACACAATCTAGTTCTATAGTGCTAGGTTCATTTCTATAGAGCTTCTTCAATCTATCCCATATTCTCTTATTAGATTTACATCTCTTGACTTCTGAAGATACTGTATCAGATAATCAATTGAGGATAGCCTTCATTGATTCAACATTGCATTCATATCTTCTTTTTTCTTCAGGATTTGTACGAGGACTAGCAGGACTAGAGTATCCATTTACAACTAACATCTAGACATCATAGCCTAAAGAGGATAGGAAGACTTCCATTCTACAACTCCAAACATAATAGTTTAAACCATCAAACACTAGAGTAGGGATTTAATCAAATTTAATAATTGTGTTCACACACTAGAATCTACCCAAGCTGAAGAAAGCTTATCTAATAGGCAACCTAGGCTATGATACCAATTGTATAACACAAGATACCACTAAGAGGGGGCACGAATTAGTGGTTATCAAAAACCTTAACCCTTTTAAACCTAACTATGTGTATTGGTTAGCAATTCAAAGACTAAGGGAGTATACTAGTTATATAAACGAAATGATAAAAAGGGAAAGCACACACAAAGACACATCTTACAACACTGGATATATGAGGAAAACAAAAAGTGGGAAAAATCTCAGTGAGAAATGTTGCTAAAGTCTACTGCTCCAATATTGCCTCACAATCAAACAACAATTTACAATATTTAGGGCACCAATCCAAGGAAAACCAACCCAAAGGAGAACCAATCCCTATTCTATTTTGAGAACCAACTCAAGGAACACCAACCACTAATCTATTTTGAGCACCAACTCAAAGAGCACCAGCCCCTGAATTTATGGGCACCAACCCAAAGGAGCACCAACCCCTATACTAGGCACCCACTCAATGATTACAATGAATGTTATCAAATCAATACAATAGTAATAACCTTTTTACAAAAGAGATTTATAATTGTTACAAATATCTTTGCCTGATGCTATATGTTCTTTGCATCAGCTCTATCAGATCTACCTTCACTCTCCCTCTGACTTACCGATTGAATCCTCAATACTTCGATTCACTGTTATGCTTTTTTATTTATTTATAGGTTGAACCTCTTTCTATCACTCTTCCTCTTCTCTATCTAGACCTTTCTCTCTTTGTCCAAATCCTTTTCTACTTAGCTTTTTCCTTACCAGATCTTCTTTCACTCTATGTTCGTTATGGGTACAGTCTCTGCCAGTATGACAGAGAGTTATGCTTTGTAGCTTCTTACTGGTAAACATTGAATCTAGTTGGTTCAATCTTGTCTACCAGATCTTCTTCTTTCTCTTCCTCTCACTTCTCAATCTACCTTCACTTCACCAGTGTACCCTCTAATAGATAGATCAATACTTGCTCATCAAACTTACCAGTTAAACCCCTCTTACCGGTTTCTTCTCCAACACACTCAGTTGCTTTAAGGTTTAGCACTTAACTAATAAGACTAATTAGTTCACCCTCTTCACTAGCATCCATAATCCAACGTCAACACATCTTCATCTGATCCTTACTCTGCACTCATTTTCTCTCTACTCCGACCAATGGCATCATCAACCCATGTCTTCAATCTGCATATTTATACTCAAGCTTTCCTGCAAAAATAGATGATCAAACTTCATGCACTAGGGTTTTCTCCACTGACCCAATCCATATCAAATCTCTTCTCCAAGATTGATAACTAGCAAAAAAACAAAATAGCATTGCCAAATATTTTCTTCTAATACATATTTACTATCTTTAGCAACCTGCAGCCTATTTATCGGCCTTGTTGTTGTCAATCATAATGAATGATCTTGTTGTTTCTTACTCCAAATCAGATCTACAACCCGATGTCCTACTTCAATCATGAAATCAAGGAATCAGTTCTCTATCCTTCGACCTGCTTCGAGCCATAATCCTTTGCACCCGATCCATGATTTTTGTAGTTTGCATTATTACTAACTTAGTTGGCAACTACCTCATCGATGCACCAATCACCAACCAATGCACATTCACCACCTGGAGACCACATGTTATCTTCATCGGCATCCACCTTAGTTCACTATGTCAATTTAGGCTTAGGCACCAACCAAACACACAATCAGTGTTTACCTACCAATTCACCTTGCAATACTGGCTATACAATAATCGGTTAAACTTCATGCTATGTTGTTCTCTTTTCTGCGAGTGGGAACATATTAGAATAGTCACCAACCTTGCCAATCGTAGCATGTAACAAGAGTGAGTCATCATACTCATCTGCATCTGATAAGAGATTTTCACTTTTCCTCTTTGCTCACTTACTGGTTGACCTACTTACCATTTGATAACACATACTAGTAACATCCTTGATGACTCCATGCCATCAATCTCCAACTATTAGGCTCCAATTTACATCTGCATATCAGTTGACATCAACATCCCTATTGATATTAACAAAGCAGAGTAGGTCCATGTCTATAGATACAAAACCTTTCCTTCTCCTTCATCAACCATGTTCTCATCTCAACTGGTTTGTTAAAGTGACAAACTCATCACAACTTACTCTTCCTCTTTTGTCTCTATATCTCATCATTCCTTCTCTTGTTCATCTAGTGCATATCTTTGATTTCATATACAAGAGGCTTCCTCATGTTCCACTTGAGTCATTTGGTATAATTCTTCAACCAATGGTAGGAGTAAATAGATTGTTGCACTCAATTTTCCAAACACCTAGTGGGAGTGGATCCTTATCACCTGCTGGACAATAACTAGTGGGAGCCAACTGTCATTACATTGTGCTCTCTACTTCCGATATTGCCCCAATATGACTTCCCTATTTGAGCAGACACAACTTCAACCAAACTTATAACCCAGTTGAGCACACTCTCTATTAGTCTTCTCTTCATCCTGTGACAACACCTTTATTTGGTGGGAGTCCTGCTATATGACATCAAACTACATATCGATTTCCTACACTTTCTTCATTAGTTCAACCTAGCTAGCTTACCAGTCTACATATGACCCGGTGCCTTGTTCCTCTATTTTCTACTTGTCCCTTGCAAGCTTATGAGTGAGCACGTTTACCGGTTGATACAACAACATAATGCCAACACATTACTTAATGATTGACATTCCATACTAGTCTCCAATACTTACTCACTGGTTGACATTCCATACCCATCTCCAACATTTACTCACCAATTAACCCCAACTTGTATACGGAGAAACATACCAGTTGACATCCCATACCAGTTGACATCCCATACTAGTTGACATCAATGACAACACAGTGCCAACATTATCATCTATCATGTCTTATATATGATGTAT
This sequence comes from Cryptomeria japonica, assembly GCF_030272615.1. Taxonomy (NCBI): domain Eukaryota; kingdom Viridiplantae; phylum Streptophyta; class Pinopsida; order Cupressales; family Cupressaceae; genus Cryptomeria; species Cryptomeria japonica. Next base: position 777,003,950 of record NC_081414.1, read on the forward strand.
CTTTCCTAAAAGAAGACGTTTTTGATCATGTCTCATACAGGATATATCATTCCTAAAACTAGATGTTTTGATCATCTTTTTCTTATATGGGGTACTCACTCTTTGAAACCAGACTTGATGCCAACCTCATTAATCTAATCAATCTTATCAATCCAATCAAATACATGCATTTCATCAACTATCCACTCTTCTATATTTCATATAATATTCTTCTTCTTTCGAGTGATCATTCATGCCTTTAATGCATGAATGATCTCTCAAGGGGGCATCATCATCATATCATAGTCATATCAATATCCATATCCATATCTCAGGCATCATATCAAAATTTTTGGCAATGACAACAAAATCATAAATTTTGGTGACATATCAAGTGATTTTCTTTGAATCAACATGTAGTCACATGTCACTTCAAAGAGGGCCAAAATGTAGACGCCTAAAAATTGCATACTTAATTAAATCAATTTTATTTGTTTAAATATCATTTATCCACCTATTAATTAAACTAAGGTTTATTTAATATATCCCTTCTTTCCTAGACCAACCATTAATTAAATTCAATATTTAATTGATCTCCCCTTTCTTTTTTTAAGTGAATAAATTATATCTATTCACTTTCCACCATTTTAAAAACCCCTTCTAAAAATAAATAAATCAATATTTATTTATAGGTTTCCCCACTTGAATCTTCCTAAAAATGCAAGTTGCATTCATTTTAGTTGAAATAATTTTTTTTATTTTAAAATAGAATTCCTATTTATCCCACTTGCATTCTCCTACATTTTCTATTAACCTCCTAATCATTCTTCTAGAAGTCCTGAAATCGCACTTAACTAGCCTAAATTCCTCTATTCATGTCATAGTCCTAAAATTGAGGGAATCACTTCTCCAAATTTGGGGAAAGTCTTAAAAACGTATTGAAGACTTAACCTTTTTCAACAAGTTAACTTGTTGAGTCTTACAAACTTGTAAGCATCTTACAAAAAAATTGAAGGTTATCTACCTTCCAACAAGTTAACCTCCAAAGTCTTCAAAGAGCCTTTAATTCCCTTACAAGACATCATCTCTTCATCATGCTAACCCACGATGGTTTGTCCCTTTGACCATCTTTCAACTTTTCACAAGAGTTTAACTCTTGATCAATAGACTTTATCCTTGGATAATAGCTTTATCCAATGGCTCATCCTCTTAAGGTTAACCCTCAAAGCTTAATAAGCATCTAATGCTTACTTAACATCATCTCAGGCCTCCTCATGGTGACACTTGTCAACATGAGATTGGGTTGAAAATATCACATGGATTGATAACTTTCAATCTTGACCATCCATTTGATCATTTCTTCCATTTTAAGGATCATCCAAGTTTTTATGCATCTACATTATAGTCTCATAACACTAAGCATATTGCCTCTTATAGAATTTTAGATCATTTTGATAGCATTATAATCTTAGAATTATCATGTTTTGCATATCATGTCTTAGTATATCATGCTATTATCATATCATATCCATATCATGTTCATGCTAGTTTAATCTCACACTAATATTATCATTTTCCACCATATCATAGTTTCATATCTATATTATTATCTCATCATTAAGATCTTAGTTGCATCCATTTAGATCTTAGATAAAACAATATCTCTCATTCTTTGAGTAGTTATCCTAAGATCAAGTGCTCTTCCAAGCTAAGGGCCACGTTGAATCGAAAGGATCCTTGGAGATAGAGGACAATGAGACGATTTTGAGAGTTTTTGATTGACTAACTTTTTTTGTTGATTCTAATCTCTAATGTAATGTTTCATTGGTTTGTTTTTGTTGAACACAAGATGCCACTGAGAGGGGGGGTGAATCAGTCATTTCCAAACTTTAACCTTTTAATCCTAAGTGTGTGTATATTGGTTAGCAGATCTAACATAAAGAAAACATATCGGTGAGATAGGAGGATGACACAAATGTAACCACACACAAAAGGAACATCACATAACATCGGATGTATGAGGAAAAACCAATATGGGAAAAACCTTGATGAGAAATGTTGTTGGAGTATATTGCTCAAGTCTAGCCTCACAATAAAAATATGGTCACAACATTTACGACACCAATCGAAGGAGAACCACCCCTTCTTTAGGGCACCAACCCCTGATTTAGGGCACCAACCCCTGATTTAGGGAACCAATCCAAGAAGCACCAGCCCCTGCACCAAGCTCCAACTTAGTGATTACAATAACATATAGCAAAACAAAGGTAATCTCCTAGTTACAAATGATTTTTGTAAGCTCTCCAATCTCTTTTGTCTCTGGTAACCTTACTAATTCAGCCTCTACCTCTTCTCTATTGGTACTCTTCTCTTTGCCAATTCTCTCCACTTTGATCCTTGTTGGTTCTCAACTTACCGATTACACCTTGCTTAGATCTTGCCTTGCCTAATCTTCATCAACACTCCCATTGCACTGCAACCCTCTCTATTGTCTTCCTCCAGGTTTTAGTACCAGCGGTTTACACGACTGCAACACACTTTGCAGTACACTGGTCACTATGTCCTTTCCAGTTAAACCTCTGATAAGCCCTCTCATTGGCTACACCTCCAACACGCAGTCTCCATGATCTTTGATGGAGTCTTTGACTGGTTGGATCTCTTCTGCACTTTCACACATCACTCTTCAACATCTAAACCCTTAATCATCTGGCAACATTTATCATCTTTGATCTTTAGTCGGCACATTTATACCTAGTTTTCCTACTGTGACCAACATTCAAACTTCTAGCATGCTAGGGTTCCTTCATCAACCATGAGGCATATCAAATCAGATTGGATCTCTTTCTAGAGATAGTCAACCTGCAACCATTCACCTATCACTGCCAATCGCACTACTTCCTGAACATGTTTGCTATATTTAGAAAAAATGGTAACCTGCATCTTGATATGTCAACCTTGTGTTTTGTCGATTATCGTGCATGATGCAGTTTCCTTCACCTACTTTGATCTTCTTGTTCACTGCATCCTGGATCTCTTCTATTCATTTGATCTCAAGCCATAAACCCTTGCAACACACCCATGATTTTTGGGGTCAACTATAAATATGGACTTAGTTGGCAACTACCTCACCAACTCACACTTCATGGACCATAGAATGCATGACACCTATGTCCTACATGTCATCATTGTTAGCATCCACCTCTGCTAAGTCATCTATGGTGGTTCACACAAGATCATTGACCAACCACACAACTAGTGCACACCTACCAGTTCTCTAACCATATCAATTATATCCTAACCGGTCTCCCTTCATGATTGTACTTGGCAGCTCTATCGGTGGAACAACTTTGCTGGTGACCAAACATATTAATCCACTAGATGCTCATCTTCATCAAGTAGCAACACATCGCTTAGCCTCTTTTCTCTCTTACCAGTTTACATGCTTATCGGTAGGCACCATGATGATACCTTGTCATCAACCTTCAACTTTTTCCATCTACATCAAATACATTTTGGATGCACCCTTTCGTTTGGAGCTACACAACTTTGTCTTCTTCTTTATCAGACCAGTTCACTTCTCAGCTAGTTTATCAAAGTGATAAACATATCTTTCCTTCTCTATACCGGTAACTCATCTTGCCAACTCTAGCTGATCCGGTGTATATCTATGATTTCATGCACCTGATCCATCCTCATTGTTCCACTATATTAATTTGGTGTGAGCTCACAATTATCTACCTTTAACCTCTTGAGTAACCTATCCTGGAGAGTTATAATCCATTCCATGCATGTTGGGAGATAAGCTCAGTATGATCACTTACTAGTTGAAGTGGATCCTTGTCATCTACTTTCAGCATTGCCCTGATATATCATCCCTTTTTGAGTAGACACAACTTCAACCAGGTACATATGATCCATTTGAGCACACTCATTATTAGTCATATCATCAACCTATGATATCATCCTCATCTGGGGGGAGTCCTATTGATTGACATCCAATTTGCATACCGGTTTTGCACTTCTTCATTAGGTCAACCTTTGGTAACATATTGGGCATATTCTTACCGATTGACAACAACCAATGCCAACACATTACTTTTCGATCATTTGTCAAATCATCATCCACCGATTTACCAAGTATCAGTTCCTTCTCTGCAACACAAACTTGTATACTCACTGATTGACCTTACTAACCACACAACCAGTTCGCATCCTCTTCTTACTAGTGATAGGCTATACCGATAACCTACTATACTAGTTAACATCAGTAACACCATTACTGGTTGACATCAATCACAGCTATACCAACAATCTCTCAATCTGGTTGTCATTACATAATGGTTGACATCAATTACAACAAAATGCCAACACTTTTAGTATTTGACATACAAAAAAATTTCTCTTTCTCTTTGACAACAATGGTAAAGGGTACTGACATAGTTTCTCTCTCCCTTTTCTATATCGATTTATTCTCCTCCTTTGATCATTTCACTCTGCATCCTCTCAATCAACAACACTTGAGATGGAGGGCTCAAACACCAAAAAACACTAATTTCTCACTACCAAAAGTATATACAAACCAGATACCAATTTCATATTCAAGACTAATACCAATTGTAGAAACATGTGTTAGTGAATACCACTTACTTGTCGGTCAGACTGCATCATCTCCCCTTTTGATATGCAGACAATCATTCTGACCATGATTTACTGATACCAAGTGTTGAGACTGACACTGATACCAATTTGATCTCACTTGTATATCCACTGATACCAATTTGATCTCACTTGTGTATCCACTGCTACCAAATGTATGTTCTCCTCCTATGCAGGTAACTCTCCCTCTTTGCAGGCAACTCACCTGGTGATCCAATTGTGATTTCAATAAAGTACAAATTGAATAGACATTGAAGTACCTCACAAAAACAAACTGATGAGCACATACCAAAGTCTCAATCTTGCAAGTACAAACATAGACACTTCTTCTCCCCTTGTGTCTAGCATGTCTGATAAGAATCAAAAGATATGGATGTGAACTCCCCCTAAGCCATAGATATCAAGTCATGTTTGTCTGTTCTAAACTGGTTCTCCAATTTGCATCTTATACCAGTTGAGTTGTGCATATGTGATCAACTGAATATCCATAACAACATATGACATGATCTTACGACATCCAATTGTAGAACCAATTGTACAACATAATGCCATACCACACCACAATCATGCCAAATATAAGACCGGTTAGCCCATAAAAATGTATGCATATATGATCTACTATCAAGCCAACACATGTCATTCAAGTCTTTTCCAATATCATTTGAGATATAATTTCATCAATCCATGTTACTAGAGTTATTCCAATGATCCTGAAACTCATTGACTTACATAACCTACAATACTAGTCAATATCCATACCGGTAACATATTGTACATATCAGTTTCCTATACCGGTCCATCATCTCCACTAGAGAACCTTCCACTAACTCGTGTCTTCTTATACCAGGTGACTCTGATTCCAATGGCAATTTGAATCATCCATTGGCACACGTGACAGTAATCCATTTCTTATATGTAGATGTGTAGCCAGGGTAGCAACTGCACACACTGCCATCTCATCTTCTTCCTTTATACCGATAGTAGCTTGTCCTCCCATTTTTCCTTTTCACTAAGGGGTGAATAATATGGTCAATAAGTAACTCCCCCAAGGTCCTGCATCTCCTTTAAGCCTTAGGAGATATCACCAGTGCATTGAATACATAGTGGTGGTCCATGGTTATATTCTCTTCCTTCTTCCTTCATAACTACTTGATCTCCCTTTTCTTCTCATTTGAAGTCTTTGGAGAAGGTATTACCTTCTTCTGCTGATTGGTCCTTGCTCCAACAACATTGTTGTAGTAGTAGACCATGACAATACCAAGTAGTTGTCTTGAGGACCTTCTGTCAAATTGGTTTGACCATCTTCTTATGGTTATGCTATTGTAAGCAGCTACCGGTGATAGTGGACCTCTTGATCTTACAGGAATACCTCTCCTTTTTTTCCATGCAACACTTTGAATCTCATATTCTCTATAACCACTTCCATATTGAGCATAGTTGCTACACTGGAAGTCATTGATGGAATTGTAAATAACTTAGAGGTGGGGTGAATCCGTGACACCAAAAACAATACTACTTTAAGCCCTGACTGGTAGGTATACTTAACAAGTTTGTTAAACAATATGCATTCAATCCAAAATGATATAACAACGTCCACAAAAAAGTAAAATATCCACCATAACACAAGTGTTTATACATGGAAAACCCAAATAGGTAAAAACCATGATGAGATGGGACTCACAAGTTAACTATCTGTAGTAATAGATAACTAACCGGTTAAGGTCTATAAAAGGTTGCTCTACTAGGAGCAAATCCTGTTAAAGATCCCAAAGCTTAGTTAAAAGTTATACCCTGTAAAAGGTAGTACCCTGTAAGGAGTAACCTCGATAGAGGATTTCTGAATCCAAACTAATGGATCACCTTATTAGAGGATTTGTACAATGAAGCTTGTTAGAGCTTACCTGGTTTGGGGATTTCACTTTTCCAGTGATTAGAAAACAATAGTTGGTGTGATCTAGTAGTAGCACAACTTGCTTGTATAGATCCTCTTCTGCGCACTCAACACTTCATTACCAACATACTCTACAACTTAACACTTCTGCCTTTGCATATAACATATCTCCTTCACTCATACAAAATAATTCATTGTGATGTCAATACAGACATATAGATTTCATGTCAGCCTTTAGAAATCATATCATAATTTCCTACGTGCAGTGTATTGTGTCAGACAATCATAACTCATCACAAAAATACCGCAAAAAAATTGTTGGTAAGGATAACTCATCATGACTAGTGAGAACTCGTCACATAATCATTGAATACTGATTAGAACAACAATACTGGTTGGACTTAAACATATAAACCGTTTATCCTTTAATGCTCCTGTGATAATCTCCACTGGATCTTTAGGTTGATGTCAAGTTATGTATAACCACTAGTTGTCTCCATGTATATATATACCGGTTGTCATCATGTACTGGTTAGATATAAACCTCTAGTATACCGGTTGTAGTATAAACAACTTTGAAGTCACATTGGTAGACAATATGAACATATGTGTGTGTATGTGTTTCATCAATGACAACATATGATGAAGTTATTCATTATAATCATCATCAAGCCAACAATCTCCCTCTTTGGCATTGATGGCAACACATATAATTTTACAATAATACTGCTAAGTGTGCTTACAAATAAAAAATTATACACATATACTCCCCCTTACTACATACAACATACAAAATTTTCACAACACACATACATATTTCTACTCCCCCTTTGACAACAATGCCAAATTGAAAAGCAAAATTTTGTATCAAAATGTTCTACATATATAAAAAGTTGAAAAATTGAATCAAGATTCATGCATTGGGAGCCTCAAAAAAATGTTACTAAAGGTTCTCTTCAATTGAGAAAAAGCATGTTCCCATGTCTCCAGCAAGTTCTCAGTAATCTCAATTGTGGTCATAATCTGAGTATGGAAGTCTTACATTGAATTAAGTGTACATGTTTCTAGAGAAGCCAAAATAGCTTCTACATTCTTGTAGGCTCTTTGCAGTATGTCCACTTGGGGTCTGAGTAGATTCTTCAATTCCTTCAGGGATTAGAGTCTTTTCTTTTTCAAGATCATAGGTATCTAGCCTGTTTTGCAAATCATCCACATATTTTCCAAAAGAAAAAATAAAATCTTGAAGTGGTACATATGCATTGCGTATGTTCTCTAGCTCTAGCTCTATTTCAATTCGCCTATTATTGATATCAGAATAAAAGAATGAAACATTAGAAGTAGATGCAAGGAATTTACCTCCTATTTCAATAGCTTTTCTTAATAAATTTTTATTAAGAGATAGAGAAATTTTTCCTATATCAATATCTTTCATAAGCTACTCTCCATGCTTCTTCCTGTAATTCTTCTCAACATAAGTTTGTGCTGCTTCTTGTAGGGACTTAAGTTGGTCAAATGCATTAGCAACCAATTGACCAAGTTTGCTAATAGGAGTTGTCAAATGCCCTATAGTAGTTTCCGGTAGTAGACTTGTCAGAATATCCACAACATTCTGAATGGTTTCTGCTTCCATTCTCTATACTTTAAGTCTCTTCTTGTGTGTCCTAGATTGCATGACAATTGCAATCTTGATCATTTTAGATGCACTCATATTATCAACAATTATAGGCCCTGATATGCCTAATAAGTCATCATCATCTTCATCAGTCTGTTGTATGACTAATGATGTTACTGGTTCAGGAGATGTTACCTTAATAATCTTTTCTTTCTCTTGTTCTTTCTCTGTTTCCTATTCAAAAATCTGTGTATCAACTTTTTCATCAGATTCCTTCTGAGTGGCTTGTGAAACTGGTGGGAGTAGGGGTTTCACTGGTTGTTCCTTGGCTGGTGGAATATCCACTCCTGGTTGAGTTATTAGTATCTCAACTAAAGTAGCCTATGAGTCTAAAATTGTCGGTGGCTACATATCTGGTGCAATACCATCAACAAGTATAACTTGTTAGACAATAGTGTCATCCTTTTCCTTGACAGGATAGACAACATCATCTTGCACAATTTCTTCCTCATCCATTTCAGGTCAATCAATAGTATCTTTCTCATCCTTAGAAGAATGTATAGGCTCTTCCATCCATTGGATGTTATGAGAAATCTAATGAGTCTCAATTTCAATAGGTTGCACCTTTCCACTAATTAGCTTCAATCTTCTTGCCTTGTAATAAAAATGAACTTTGTATTTATCAACCAATTCATTCAACTCATCCTTTGACAAATCAGGAAAATATAGCACAAACACATCATCTATGATTTCTTTTTCTTTCTTTATTGCTTCCTCCCATTTATTCAAAAGAATAGTATATAAGTAATTAGAGATATCCTTTTCAAGATCATGATGTAATCTATTGTAATGGCACAAATAATTGATTACCTGTTGAATAATTTGTTCCTTTTCATCTTCATTGAATTAATCAAAATGATCTTTGACATTATCAAATCTGTTTCTTCTTAATCTCTTCACGGTTCTCTCAAAGGTAGTCTTAGGCTTGTAAATTAAGACATTAATAGGCACAGTTGCCTTTGGCACGCACTTCATGTATTTGACTATTTTACCAGCTGCTTTCATTTTCTTGGGTTCCTCCTCAATATCAATACCTTCAAATTCTTCTTGGAGAATTAGTTTTCGACCTCTTTTCTTTGATGCAGTCTCCTTTTTTGCATATGCTTTAGGTTCTAGTTCCTTTTTGGTTTGGACACTTCATGTCACTCTTGTACTTCTTATCACCAGAGGTGCTTGCTCAGCCTTCATCTTCTTACCTTTACCACTTATGGTTGGAGCACTATTGGTTTCAGCTTTTGTAGTTTGAACTTCAACTATATCCAATTTTGCATTCTTTTTATCCACTAGAGATGCCAACGGGTTATTGGCATAACCGATCAATAAGTCATAGTTGACTTCATAGCTTATGTCTTCCATTTCTTCTTCTCTATGCTCAATAGCCTCCATCAAATAGAAATCAGTGGTAACTATGAAAATAATATCCTTAGCAAAGTGTTTCACTACATCCTCAAGCAATCTTACTCTCATACTCATTTTCTTCTAAAATTCATTGAAATATTTATTCATGGCAGCAGAGAAGGCATTCCTCATAGCCTTGATGTTATTCTTAATCTAGGTAGATACAGGTAGATCCTTAGACCATTCAAGATCACCTATTCCTAGTAGGAAATCTTGGAAATAAAAGAATAGATCGATCAACAGCTATCCAAATTTAAACTTTTGACTATTGCCCTCCTTGATAGACTAAAGATTCAACAATAGTTGGCTCATTATGGCCTCACATAGGTCATAATTAGCATTTTCAGCTATCATTTTATAAGCAATATGCACTGTTGTAGATGGAACACTATTCAATCTACTAGAATAGAATATCTAGTAGCCTATAACCATAACTGCCAGCTTAAGCATTGGGTCCTTGATGTTATTGATAGAAAAAGAACTCTCATCAAAGGTTGATCTATTTAGAGTGTTTACTATCTCTTTTGAAATTCTCCTCAGCTTAGGTACTTCACCGGTTGAGTAAAAACCAGTTACAGTTTGAATAGCCTCCTTGGTTATAGTATGAGTCCTTTCTATATACATGTTTTCCCCATGAACACGACTCAGAAAAATTTGGATATGTTCCTCTCCAAAATCTTCAAGAAAATAAGTTGCATTATGAAAACCTTTCTCATAAACCCTAATATATTTGGCTTGAATCTTTCCATTTTCATCACAAAGAGATTTCAACTAAGAATATATCAACAATGATCCTAAATCATCAATTTTGCAATCAATGTAGCTGGACAAATCTCCTTTCACTACGACACCACTAGGAACTTGTGATAAATCATTATAAGACACAATTCATTTTGCCTTTATAGCTTCCATAGGTTCAAATGTTATCATCAATTTCTCTACTGGTTTAGAAGATGATGCCATTTCAGATAGATTATATTTGAAGTAAGATTTTTCAAAAAAATACCTTATTTTACGCGTGCTGCCTCATTTATCGGTTGAATACTCAAGTGCGTACCAGTTCAGTCTTTTCTAACCTTCAAATCAGCATGATCACTCAAATCACGATACAACTTCGACTAAAATCAGCTAACAATCCTTTCTTATCTCTGCAAGTGCTCAAAAAAAATTTCTCGAATGCATTAGGGTAAAAATAACAAAGTGACACTTTCTTTTATCCTTTTTACCTACTACATTAAATGCTCGCCTGTTAGGGTTACAAATCCTAATTACACCACTTAATGATACATACAATATTGACTGATGTAAAACCGGTTGATAATCGATTGACAAAAAGTTGTCAAAATTTCATGCATTCAAATTCTCTTACCGCTCATTCATTTCAAGGGGTCTCGAGGTAGATTTGCCATTATGCTCCCCTTAGCCATATTGAAAAGGCTTAATTCACTGGTGCAGGATTGTCCACATTGGGTGAAGGATTAGTTTCCTCTCTAGGTAAATCATCACTCTTCTTCTTTCATACTCAATTCATTTCTTCTCTGGTTTCTTCAATATTGACCTTCTACTTGCCTTTCTGATCTTTAGAAGGATTGACCAGTTTGCTCTGTCTGGATCTAAAATTTTTTTCCATGTGTCCTAGTTTATGACAATGATAGTAGTCCATTCCATATGATCTCCAAGGTCTTGCATTACCTCTCCCATTTCTTCTTCTACAATTCATAGCCACATGACCAAAATTGTTACAGATGGTGCAAATGACATTTGTTACCTTTTCCATCTCAAATGGACTAAACCGGTTGACATAGCATCTTTGCCAGATGTTGACCTAGTTATCATAATTTCTCATCCAGTTGCCATTTGGTCTTGGATGCATATGTGGTATTGGATCATTTTCTCCATATCTGCATTTAACTAATCTATGTCCATACATTTTTCATGTGAAGCAATGACCTTCAAATTTCTTGGACACATACCTAGCATTTGTATTGTAGCTTGCATTTTCATTAGGTTTTTTTTTACAAACATTTGCAGTGTGACTAGGCTTATGGCAAACAAAACAAATAGGTTTAAAGACCTTCTTACTAGTAGGCTTTTTGGCCTTAGGAGTAGATTTGTTGTTATGAGTGTTTCTCTTGGTACCAGAGGATTCTTCTTTTTCAGATGTGTGAAAACCAAGTACAGAGGTATCACCTTTCATCCTTTTTGATTGAGTTTTCTCTTCTAGCATGGTAGAACTCCTATTAAGCTTTTCCAATTTCCCATTCACTTCAGTGAGCTATCTGGTGAGATCTTTATTATATTTTGATAGGTTCTCTCTCAGAGATGATGTCAATTCAAGATCTAGCTGTAAGTTCTCTTTTTCTTCTTTCTCTACATTAAAAATGATCATGCAAGGTAGCATTCTCTCACTTGGTCTTGGTAATCTCATGATCTCTTTCCTTGATGAGATCTTCAACAGTTCTTCTGGCTTCTAGTTCCTTACTCATGCAATTAGTAAGACCTTCTAGCTCTCTCCTTAGAATTAGCTTTTCACTCTTTAGTTTTTCAACTTCCTTAGCTAAAGCATCAATATTGGACTCATCTGAAGAACTATTATTAGATATTTCTAACAGTTTTTCAGTTAGCTCTCTCCTTTTGACTTGAGAAGCTTTCAGTTTAACCCTTAGGGTTTCAAGGTCATTTCTACTAGCCTCAAGCTCTCTAGCCATCTCAAAGTAGCTCATATCCCCCATGGTAGCTTTAGGGTTTCCTTCCAAGTGATTAGGATTTGAAGAAGTTAGTGTTAGGTCTTGGAGACAACTAAGGGGGGGGGGGTGAATTAGTTGTCAAATAAATTTAAACCAAAAACCACTTAACCAAACTTAATGCTTAATACCGGTAAACCAAACTTAATGTCGGTAGATAGTTTATCAATTAATTGCAGTACTAGTAAAGATTAAAGCATGAAATAGAAAGACAATAATATCCACAACACATAACACCAATATTTGTACGTGGAAACCTTATAAGGGGAAAAACCATGGTGGGAAACCTTACCCACAATCAGATGATACTACTGTAGATAGTATGTGTATATAATAGGGGGTCTACACATGCAGAAAGGCCAAGCACCTAAAGCTCACTGCTCAAATACAAATGGGAGTCACACTGACTACAATTGGATGGTTAAATCCAATAATGATGTACTACTCAAAATAGTATCTTCATATGCTGGATTCAATATAGGTTCAGTTTTGATATGCCTTCACAAAACCTTCCTTCAACCTTCAAATGATGTCTATGTGTATAGTTCTTCTTATTCTTGCATATACCAAATTACAATCCTCTCTTCACATTCACATATTGATCTCAAAAATGAGATCTTACATTTATACCATAACCTAAGACCAATTGAGTAGGTTGCCTCTAAAAGATATTACAATAAGAACAATTTACAAGTAAAACAATAACCGATGCAATATCCGATTCAACATGTCGACTTAATACATTTGAAACATTAATAAATCATCTCCATAGCATGTCATGCTGATCTAGAATAGATAAGCATGTCGATGCTTATCATGGACCTATTTGCCAGTAACAACAAATATGCAAACACGAATATCCCAATGAATAAATCTCCAAGATAGAGTGTCAAAATGATGTCTTCGATATAACCAAGTGTTTTCCATGTCATTCCAAGTGCCAGTGAACAATATATCCTACCGGTGAACAAGATACCAGTGACTGTGCATAAGTTGCTTGTCGGTGAACATTGCCAATTCTCCAAGTGCCAGTAGGCTGACCAGAGTTGATAAGTTGTGACATCAATGACAAAACCATATCAACATATCCAAAATACCAACAATCTCCCCCTTTGGCATTGATGGCAACACAAGATGGAAAAACCATCAAAGTGCCAAAATAGAAATGCCAAATACCAAAAACCAACAATCTCCCAAAAGAGATCATAACGAGAAATCAAAATTTTTCCCAAAATAACAATCTCTCCCCAAGGGATAAAGTCTCTCCCCCTAGGAGTAACATGTGTTTTTCCATATCAATCTCTTCCCCTTTGACATCAAATGTGAAAGCTAATACAAAAACTAGGTTCAAATACAAAATACCAACTTATTCAGTATACCAACTACTCCCCATTAGAAGTAGCTCTCCTCATCAAAGCCAGAGTAAAAGATTTCTCTATTAGTTCTATCGGTTGATGACAAACATCAATTGTCTAAGTCCCTACCGGTGGGGGTATGACCCCAAGCTGATCTCTGAGATATTCAAAAGTCTCCTTAGGCAAAGGCTTAGTGAAAATATCTGCAATCTACTCTTTAGTATTCACATAAACTAGTTTTACTTCTTTTGCTTCAACATTCTCTTTTAGAAATTTAAGTTTGATAGAGACATGTTTAGTTTTAGAATTAGTATCAGATTCTTTGATATATCAATTGTTGTTGTATTATCACAATAGATAGTTATAGGTTCCTTGCATTTTACCTTTATGTCCTTCAACATTTGCTAAGCCATATTACTTGTGTACAGTTAGTTGATGTTGCAACATATTCTGATTCTGTTATAGATAAAGATGTGCAACTTTGTTTCTTACTCAACCAAGAAATTAATCTGCTTCCAAGAAAAAATGCTCTACCGGTGGTTCTTTTTCTGTCATCTACATCTCCTGCCCAATTTGCATCTATGTATGCACATAATTCAATGTTTTCATCTCTAGGATATCATAGGCCAAGATTTGTAGTGCCTTGTAAGTATCGAAAAATCCTTTTTATTGCTAATTCATGATTTTATTTAGGATTACTCTGAAATCTTGAAACAATACATACTGCATTCATAATATCAGGTCTTGTTTGTGTCAAATACAGTAAACCTTCTATGATAGATTTGTAGCTAGTCAGATTAATACGTGTAGATTCATCCCTTAGTGATAATTTGTCATTTGTAGTCATAGGTGTGCTTACTGATTTATAGTTTTCCGTCCCAAATTTCTTTAGTAACTCCTTCAAGTACCTAGATTGACTCAACAATATACCTTTATCAGTCTGTGAAATCTGTAATCCTAAAAAGAATTTTATCTCTCCAATCATAGACATTTCAAATTCTTGCTACATTTCAATAGAAAAGTCTTTACATAATCCATCTTCTCCTCCAAAAATTATATCATAAACAAAAAACTCTATAACCAAGATGTCATCATTAATCATTTTATAGTATAAGTTGTTGTCAGCATTACCTTTAGAAAAACCAATCTTCAAAAGATATTTATCCAATCTAGCATACCAAGCTCTTGGAGCTTGCTTCAACTCATACAAAGCTTTCCTTAACCTGAAAACCATATCTTTGTTCTCTATCAAAGAAAATCCATCAGGTTGCTCAATGTAAACTTCTTCTTCAAGATCTCCATTCAGAAATGCACATTTAATATCCATTTGATATACTTTGTAGTTCTTGTGTGCTGCAAAAGCTAAGAATAATCTGACTACCTCAATTCTAGCTACTGGTGCAAAGGTTTCATTATAATCAATTCCTTCTTTCTGTGAGTATCCCTTACACACTAGTCTTTCTTTATTTCTGATTACCTTACCATCTTCATTAAGTTTGTTTCTTAATACCCATTTTGTTCTAATTATATTTTTGTCTTTAGGCCGGGGAACTAATGTCCATGTGTTATTCTTCTCAATTTGTTCTTATTCTTTTTCCATAGTTTTAATCCAGTGTTTATCCTCACATGCCTCATTAATTGATGTTTGTTCAATTTGAGAAATAAGACATACCTCTTCATTTGCCAATCTTCCTCTTGTCATAACTCCTTGATACTTGTTCCCAATTATCTGGTCTTCAGAATGATTCAATCTTATATACCTAACTGTCTTTGTTTGTTGTTGTTCTTCAGTTAAAGTGGAATTTTCAGATGATACTGGTGTAACTGGATCTTCATTCTATGCTGGTGTGTGTTCATTTGTCAGTATCTTTGTTGCCGGTTCAGAGTCTATATACCTTGAAGTTCCTCTAAATTGTTCATTAATTTTTACATTTGTACTCTCAATAATTTTTTGCAATCACTTGTTAAAACATCTATATGCCTTGCTCTTAGATGAATAACCAAGAAATATTCCTTCATCACTTCTAGGATGAAATTTGCCAATATACTCATCTCTTCTAATATAGCATTTACTTCCAAATATTCTGAAATATTTAAGAGTGGGAGTAATAGAAAACCATAGTTCATGAGGGGTCTTACTTGTTTCACCTTTGATGTGAACTTTGTTGAATGTGTAGACTGTTGTGCTTACTGCCTCTCTCCAATATACATGTGGTAGATTTTCTTCTGATAACATACTTCTAGCTGCATCAAAGATGGTTCTATTTTTCCTTTCTACAACTCCATTCTGCTGGGTTGTCCAGGGTGCTGATAACTATCTTCTGATTCCATTTACTTCACAAAATGTATTAAATTCCTTAGATGTAAATTCACCTCCTTGATTTGATCTCAGACATTTGATTTTCTTACCAGTTTCATTTTCTACCATCACCTTGAATATCTTGAATTTCCCAAGTGCTTCTGATTTTTCTCTAAGACAAGTAACCCAACACATTCTAGAATAATCATCAATGATTAGCATGAAATATCTATCACCTTGTAAGCTTTTAGTTCTAGCTAGACCACATAAGCCAATATGAATTAAGTCAAGAGAATTATTGGATTTTTTTGGAATACTTTTAAATTATGCTCTAACTTGTTCTCCAAATTAACATTCCTTACATACCAGATTGTGAGGCTTAACAATCTTAGGTAAATCTCTAACTGCTTTAGTTTTACTGATTTTCACAATGCAATCAAAATTTACATGATAGAGTCTCTTATGCCATAGCCAACTTTCATCAATATGTGCAATCAAGTAGGTCTTTTCATTTTTATTCAAATGAAAGATATTACCTTTAGTTTAATTACCAGTTGCAATTTCCAAACCAGTTCTATTCATAATTTTGCATTTCCCATTCTTGAATTGTAACTGAAATCCTTTTTCAACTAATTAACCAACACTCAGAAGATTATGCTTTAAACCTTCAACATAGTAAACATTGTTAGTATTATGCTTACCATCAAGAGATATAGTACCTCTTCCTTTGATCAAATAAGCTTTATCATCTCCAAATCTTACTAGACCTTCATTATATTCCTAAAAAGTCATGAATTTACTTTTATCACCAGTCATATGATGTGAATATCCTAAATCAATGATCCATTCATCCTTAACTTCAATTTTAGCTACCAGGGCCTACTCTACTGGTTGAACAATAGGTGTCGGTTGATCTTCTATTATAACAACAAAGATCCATCCATTGTCTACCAGATCCTCATTAGAATCATCAGTGACTCCTTCATCAACAAGATACCAAGACTTGTCTTTATTCTTCTTAAATCTGTATCTCTGATATTCAAGGTTAGTCTTGTATGTTCTTCTAGCTTCTTCTTTTAATATTGCATACATCTATCAGAGCACCTTGAAGCCATATGACCAATCTTATTACAGTTAAAACATTTAAAGGGTGTTTTACCTTCATACTTACTTCCAATTGGACCTTTAGGCATTTTCCTTGCAAATAGTGCTTCAAGTTCTTCAAGTTCTTCATTTTCTCTCCTACTTTCTTCAAGTTCTCTTGTATAAAAGGCTTTCCAATTAGACTTGCCAAATGATGATGCAGATGATGTTGATGCCTTAAAAGCTAAATTTGTCTTTATAGTAGCAACAAGATCAAATTCCTCAATTTCAAAAGCTGAAAATTTTCCAATCAATGTGTCTCTAGTTACTGATGTATTAGGCATTGTTCTTAACTAATTTATAGCAGTAATTTTCATTTTATATGCTGGTGGAAATCCTCTTAAAACTTTTGAAACAATTTCATCTTCACTTAAGGTTCCTCCACAATATTTAATACCCAAAACAATTTCATTAACTCTTTCCATAAAAGAAGAATTCCTTTCATCTTCTTCCATTTTCAGATTTTCATACCTGACTCAGAAGCTTTCAAGTTTCACAATTTTGATTGTGGAATCTCTTTCATTCAATGTTTCCAAATGGTCCCAAATAACTTTAGCAGTATATCTATCTAATAATCCCATGATTTTCTGATCTGATAATGCGCTCAAAAGTGCTTCTCTAGCTTTGCAATCATTTTCCTCATCTTTAGCTAGGTTAGGTGGATTAGGCTGACCGAGAGTAGGAGCAATATAGCCTTTCTATGTAACTTCACAAATGTCCTTTCCAATGCAATTCAGATGTGTCTCCATCCTGATCTTCCATATGCCATAGTTGGTTCCATCAAGTTTATGACTATCCTTCCTGAAATAGTTAGAAGACATTGGATCTCCTCAAGCTATTAAACTTCTACAAAACGAGGACTGGGCTCTGATACCAATTGCTAGGTCTCGGAGACAACTGAGAGGGGGGGGTGAATCAGTTGTCAAATAAATTTAAACCAAAAACCACTTAACCAAAATTTAATGCTTAATACCAGTAGACCAAACTTAATGTCGGTAGATAGTTTATCAGTTAATTGTAGTATCGGTAAAGATTAAAGCATGAAATAGAAAGACAAGAACATCCACAACACATAACAACAATATTTATACATGGAAACCCTATAAGAGGAAAAACCATGGTGGGAAACCTTACCCACAATCAAATGATTCTATTGTAGATAGTACATGTATACAATAGGGGTTTACACATGCAGAAAGGCCAAGCGCCTAGAGCTCACTACTCAAACACAAATGGGAGTCACACTGACTACAATTGGATGGTTAAATTCAATAATGATGTACTGCTCAAAATAGCATCTTCATATGCTGGATTCAGTACCGGTTCAGTTCTGATATGCCTTCACAAAACCTTCCTTCAACCTTCAAATGATGTCTATGTGTATATCTCTGATGGTTCTCGCATATACCAAATTACAATCCTTTCTTCACATTCGCATATTGATCTCAAAAATGAGATCTTACATTTATACCATAACCTAAGACTAATTGAGTAGGTCGGCACTAAAAGATATTACAATAAAAAAAATTTACAAGTAAAACAATAACGGATGCAATATCCAATTCAACATGTCATCTTAATGCATTTGCAACATTAATAAATCATCTCCATAGTGTGTCATGCTGATTTGGAATAGATAAGCCTGTCGATGCTTATCCTGGACCTATTTGCTGGTAACAACAATATGCAAACATAAATATACCAATGAACAAATCTCCAAGACAGAGTGTCCAAATGATGTCTTTGATATAACCAAGTATTTTCCATGTCATTCCAAGTGCCGGTGAACAATATATCCTATTGGTGAACAAGATACCGGTGACTGTGTGTAAGTCACTTGCTTGCCGGTGAACATTGCCAATTCTCCAAGTGCCAGTAGGCTGACCAGAGTTCATAAGTGTTGACATCAATGATAAAACCATATCAACATATCCAAAATACCAATAGTTTGACTTTGATACCAATTGATGGACTTGGAAAGCATTGAGAGGGGGGGTGAATCAGTGACACCAAAAACAATACTACTTTAAACACTGATTGGTAGATATACTTAACAAGTTTGTTAAACAATATACATGCAATCCAAAATGATATAACAACATCCACAAAAAGTAAAACATCCACCATAACACAAGTGTTTATATGTGGAAAACCCAAATAGGTAAAAACCATGGTGAGATGGGACTCACAAGTTAACTATCTGCAATAAGGAGTACCCTATAAAAGGTAGTACCCTGTAAGGAGTACCATCAATAGAGGATTACTGAATCCAAACTAATGGATAACCTTGTTAGAGGATTTGTACAATGAATCTTGTTAGAGCTTACCTAGTTAGGGGATTTGATTGTTGCAGTAATTAGAAAAAAACAAGTGGTGTGATCTAGTAGTAGCACAACTTGCTTGTATAGATCCTCTTCTGTGCACTCAACACTTCATTACCAACATACTCTGCAACTTAATACTTCTTCCTTCGCATATAACATATTGCCTTCACTGATACAAAATAATTCATTGTGATGTCAATATATAGACATTTAGATTTCATGTCGTCCTTTTAGAAATCATATCACAATTTCCTAGGTGCAGTGTATTTGGTCAAACAATCATAATTTATCACAAAAATACCACCAAAAGTTGTCGGTAAGTAAAACTCATCATGAGTAGTGATAACTCATCACATAATCAATGAATACTAATTGGAACAACAATACTAGTTGGATTTAAACATATAAACCATTTATCCTTTGATGCTCCTATGATAATCTCCACTAGATCTTCAGGTTGATGCCAAGTTATGTATAATCACTGGTTGTCTCCATGTATTTATATACCGGTTGTCACCATGTATCAGTTAGATATAAACCTCTAGTATAGTAGTTGTAGTATAAACAACTTTGAAGTCACACCGATAGACAATATGAACATATCTGTGTGTATGTGTTTCATCAATGACAACATATGATGAAGTTATTCATTACAATCATCATCAAGCCAATAGTTATGTGACTGAAATCTCTTCTTCCTGCATTCATGACTTCTATGGCCAAATCCATTATATCTTTGGCAGGAAGGATTGTAATTCTTAGAGAAAAACATTTGTCTATTCCTAGACCTCATTTTGCATTCATCTTCCCTATGAAAATAATTTTTGCAAGAAAAAAAATAACCAGAGAAAGAGTGCATATTACTTACAAATTTATTTTGCCAATCATGAGGAGATCTTATTAGTTTGTGTTCTCCATTTCTACTTCTCCAGATGTAGAACCTGGATTGTCCACTCTCTACAGTTCTTCATTCTAATCCCTTCTTTCCCCAGACTTTCTTTGTCTTCTACTGGTAGGAGGTCTTCTATGATGTCTTCTTAAGTTCTTACATCTAATGAAGCTACGTTCTCTCATATTTCCTTTTCCTTTGAGATCTACATTGTTCTTTCCTACTGCAGTGGTCTTATTTAGCTTCATGTCCTCACCGATTGTAGTTAGATCAACCTTCTTCTTGGGATTATTCTGGATAGTGAAGGTCTATCCTTTTTTATCTACATTAGAGGAGACAAATTGAATGTCCTTGTTGATGGAGAATTCACTGGTACCATATCCTAATCCTCTAGTATCCTTGGAGTGTTTTTGTTTCTTCAACATCTTATCCAAGGCATCCCTATTGCCATCAATCCAGATCCTCACCTTGAGCTCATCCTGACATTTCTCAAGGTCATTTAAAAGATTCTCCACTTATCCTTTGAGCTATTGATACTATTTATCCTTGGCATCTATCTCTGATGCTAGATCTTTATTCCTACACTCCTTGATGTCTTCTAGCTTAGTCTTGAACTTTGAGATACATTCCTCGAATTCTTCAAGGCATTTGATCAATAGCTTTTGTTCCACAATAGAAATATTTTTGAACAACTTGTATCCATTCCTCACTCTACTAAGTTCCTTGAGTGCACTTACAAGTTCTCCTTCAAGATCAAATTTTGCTTCATCTTCTTCTTCATCTTCACTATCACTACCAAACACATCTTGCCAGTAGGATTGATCTTCATGATCACCTCCAGATGTGTGCCTCTCATTTTATGATTTTTAAGTCATGAAGAGATGGGTTTCCTCTGCATTATTGTTGTTGCTGCTAACAGATTTATCTTCATCTATAGACCTATGCGATCCATTTCTTTTCTTTCTCTCACAAACCGGTTATGCCATGGTAGGTGTTGTTCTTAATTTTTGATTACTTTGTTTCTCTACATGAATTTCAAACCTCTGTCGCTTATGAGAGAACAACAAGAAATAGAAACAAAAGACAAGAATTCACAAGGTTTACAGAGAAACCTTCTACACTTCAAGCTTCCACTTAGCTTAGGTGGGTATACCTTTTGTAATCACTCTTTCATAACTGCAATTGAAGACTTACAGAAGACCAATACCAACTTCTGCAAACCTTATCACTTTTAAACATAATTGAACATAAAAGAAAGACTCGTATTCATTTTTTATTGATCATCAAGAAGGTCATGAACTTCAACAAACTATACCAGTGCCTTATTTGGGCCTCAGAGTCATTCAGAGTTGGATAAGAATTGACAAAAGAAACTTACATACATGTCATTACATTTACTTCACTAAATCTATATATGCTTGACATATATAAACTCTCACCATATGCTAGACCTAGCCATCAAATTCAAGAAGAATCATTGATTACCAACGAAAAGGATTTAAGTACATTTAATTTCCCTCCTTGAGGGAACAACCTAAAACATTTTCATAAATTGCTTTGCAAATCATTCAATTAAACAATCCCAGATCATCTAATCAAAATGGTAACGAATCATGCAGACATGAAGACAACATAAATCAAGACTCAAAATGTTGTGGTCTACATATTAATATTCTCCATCGATATTCTACATAACTCAAAATGATTTTCCAAAAGGCCAGAAAAACCTAAATACATTTTGCCAGAGCTTTCTTACAAAATTCTTGTGATCCTTTTCTATGTAGTCCTGGTATCCATTTATAGAGATATGGATGTGACAAGCTTCAAAATTCCCTAGAAAACAAATATTCGAATCCTAACTGCAATTCCCCCCAAAACTTACATTTCTCACAAATGAAGAAAGAGCCTAACAGACAAGGTAGCCAGTTGGAAACAAGCCAAATGACTTTCTCGATACCTTGCAAATTGGATGCCAAGTGTCTTTGACTCTTCAAAACTAATAGTTGCCCCCAAAAAACTTATTTCAACAATTAACAGCCTTTAGTTGCCTTTGGGTCACCAACTATTGGGGTGTCAGTTGATTCTTCTAGTACCTCTTTTTCTTTTATCACATACCTATCTTGCCATTCCTTAAAAATATCATCATTAGGCTAGGAAAAACTGAAAATTTTAGTTTTCAACTTGTCTAAATCTTTCCACATCTCCTTTAGTTTCTTAACTTCCTTTTCCAAAACACCAAAATGTGACTTTATTTTTTCAATCTCCTTAATAGTCTGAATGAACAAGGACGTATCATCACCATTTATGATATTGTTTATCTGTTGTGACAATTTATGGCCCAACTCACCAAGCCATACCTCTTTATCTTTTAATTTATCATTATTGACAAACCCTCCAAGAAACAACTCAAACTTTTGATCTACATATTCTTTTCTATATATGTTTGCCTTCCTTTCTATATTAGCCCTGCCCTCTACTAACTTGGACATACCTTTTACGAGCTCATAAGTGACATTAATAGAGGCATCAACATTTTCCTCCTCTTGGGATAAGTATAAAAGTTCTAAATCAACCTCCCTTGCCATCCATTTATCCAAAATTGGCTCCAAAATAACCTTATCCTCTTTCAAAGAATTTAAAATGTTCAAAATTCTTTTCATATATATATACACAATTGAAGCCCCAACTGTATCAACAAATTTCAAAATTGAACCCCTAATCTTCTCTTCATATTTACTTGCAAAAATCACCTGAGCCTGCTTCAATCTTTCCATCTCATCTTGAATACTTTCAGTAGATTGAATACTAGGAGTCATAGGAGAAGGAGGGAATTCAATAATTGGGCTAGTAGGAGGGGGTTTGGCTAGAGAAAAGGAAATCATCAAATTAGAAGATTCAACATTTTGTTGTTGTCCTCTCATCTAGCTCTTCAACTTTGCAATTGTGTTGTCCTTACGAGCTATCTCAAGTTTAGCTTCATTGTAGGATTTTAGGACTACTTCTAACTTCACCTAAAGAAAAGCTTTCTCCTTGGCTTCTTTCTCAGCCACTACCATACTAAACTTTGCAGATTCTAGAGTTGTACTGACAACCTCTACCACCCTTATGTCCTTCACTCTTCTAATAATCATGCCTCCTGAATAACTAGATTCTAAGGAGTCTTTCCTCCTTTTGCTTTCTTCCCTTCTTAATGACCACATAACAAGGGCTGCATGGTCATTACTTTAGGTTACCCCTTCCAAAGGCTTGGTCTCTTTTCTAACTATATCAAGAATCAATGCATCAGCTATATCCCACTCACGGAGAATCAAAACTCTAGCATCTACAATTACTTTCCTCCCCTGCTCAGGGGCAATTGCCTCAAATTCTGCTAACATCTCCTTCTTTACTTCTACTTCAATAGAAGGTATATCTTTGTGGGGGTGTTCAATCTTCCCCTTTTTCACACCTTTCCTTGAATTTCCCTATATGTTTCCTCCAAACAAATTGTAAAAATGCTCCCATTTTAACAAAATTGTTGTTTGCCAAAAAAGCCTCACTGGCCTGCTTAATGATAGGGTCTAGTTATTTGCCTATAAACTCTTCAATAGTCAAGTCCATTTTGGCACCTTTTGGCTCTTCTAACATTCCCTCTTGCAACTCTCCATATGTGCATGCAATTTCTCCAAGGCTTCCTAATTGCAACAATTGTTCAGCTACTACATGCTCATCTCCTATGTGTATTGGGGATTGGGAAGGAGAATACAAGGGCTCACTTGACTACACTTCTTTCCCTAACCTTTGTCTTTTTTGGGAAGCTTGTAATTCAGTAACATCTTCTATTGGCCTTTTTCCATTTGAAGTAGAGGGCTCATCTTTCCTGGGCATTACAATATTATACCCTGATATTTTGAACATCACATAATCACCCGGGGGAACCACCTTGGCATAAGAAAGCTTAGCTAAAACAAGTTTAGCTTTCTCAGGATCAACTCCTTTTACAACCTCCTTGTTCTCTTTTAAAGTTCTCATTAGGTCCTCTATTAAAACTAGCCAAGGGATCATAGTTTCTATCAAAATGTTGAATAAAATCTAGAGTTTTCTTGAATGCTATCCATTTCTCCTTCCTTACTTCTTGTTCATCCAGATTAAATTAATTCCTTATTAGGTCTTCAGGCAAATGAAACTGATGAGCTCTACCCCCACACCTGACTTTCTTCTTAAACATACCATTGAAGAAGTCCTCTAGATCAGCAAACCTAGCAACTATAGTGGGTAACCTGTATGGCTGAAGAAAATTCTCAAAATGTACCCAGCCACTCTTGGTGATCACAAATTGATGTGCCACAATGATTGTTGGGAAAATGGTCCCCATTCCTTTGTTTGTTAACTCTAATTCTTGTAGGCCCCCAATTTGCCTCAAGATTTCAGCAATGCCTATCTTCAAAGGGACTTGGTAGGGGAGCAAATTTTGAGTTTCTCTAAAACCATATACTTTGAAAATAGTAGAGTCTAGGTACAAGATTATGTCACCCCAGTTGTGCACAATTTTTAAAACCTTCAACAAACACTTTGGGTTTAATGAATTCTAAGAGGGCCTTAGGAATCCTAGGGTTTTCTTGGCATAAAAGGATTCTGAGCCTGGATGCAAAGTATCTATCAAATTTCAAATAACTTGCATCCTCCCTGTCCTAGGACAAAATAGTAGTCCAGAACTGAACATGCATTTCTTCTCCATCTTTTTTCCTTTAACAAGTCCATCTCATTTGTAAAATTTTCAACACCTTTAAATAAGAACATGTGCATAAGCAAGGAATACCATCCAAAAGGTCTATCTACTTTAGCATTTCTTATTCCAATTAGGCCTTCATGAATGGCATCAGTAAGGTAGGGTGCAAAATCATAAGTCAACGCCAAAGATGGATTCAAAATCTATTCCATCATAAGCATGTAGTGGGTTGGCATGGTGCTTTCTGCATCTTCCCCAAGAATCTGACATAAATACCAGTATATTCTCTTAGCCCTCAAAGTAAAGAAATTCAAAGGGAAAGGCTCCATTGTACTTGGGGCCTACTAATGTCAATCCTCTTATTTTTGTAAAGAATTCTTTCAATGACCCACTCCTAAGGTGATCCTTCTATGCATCATAGACTTCTTTAAGCATGTCAAAATCAATAGGCTCCAAGTAGTTTTAGATGTCACTAAGTCGGAAAGCTCTTATGAATTCATCATCCTTGATTTTAATTAAAACTTCTCCATTTATATTTCTCACAACCCTAGTAATGGTGTCATAATTTTCTTCAATTTGGGTTAATAGATCGACATCCATGAGTACTCCAGGCACTACAAGCTTTCCAACATCTAATTCCCATATACTATTAATTAGAATAGGTGAGTTTTACTAACCAAATCCTACTCTGAATAGTCCTAAACCTGCCATTCCTATTTGGGCATCTCTCAGCCAATATCCCTTATCATACAAACCATCACCAATCCTTGGGTGGGGAGATTTAGGTACAAGTTCCTTCATTTTGGCTGCACTATTGGTAGATTGGGTTAGTTGTTCTAAGAAATCATCACAAATAGCTCTTTCCTAGTAATCTATCTTCCCTCTAAATTCCTTTCATGGTGCCATCTTCATAACTACCCTTACTTAAATTAATATTAAAATAAACTCTTTGGAATTCCAAGCACCCAATAACACCAAGTAGACAGGAATTGTAAAGCACAATTGTGAGAAAACTTACTTGTTACTTGAGAAAATACAACCTGCGCTCTTTTTCTTCCACAAATCTCTTTGAATACTTTCTGTATTTCAAAATAATGGCCTATAGAAGGATTATAGAAATAACTGAGCATTGATTAAGATCAATAAAACCACACGCTTCGGTAATTAATCCTCTTAAATTTCAAAAATTTCGCTCCAACGAACCAAAAGGAACTTCCTCTAAGTACTTTTCCTTTAGTCCCTGATCTGCAATGACTAAAACTTGAGCTTCTTCTCATAGCATTTCAGCAACCACCATCAAATTACATAAAACTGGCACACTCATTAACCACATGCCTTCTAAGTGGGCCCATTGTTTAGTTATTCATTTTCCCTTTGTCACTGATCCGCAAAGAATAATGGTCATGCAACTTTGCATAGTGGCTCAATGACAATCGTCGATATTCCCTAACTTGCATACCCTTTAACTTACCTGGGCCACCCACTTAGAATGGGTCCCACCATCTAGTCATTGATCTGCAAAGAATAACATTCAGGCATCTTTCCATTGCGGTTCAGCGACAACCATTAGATCTATTACCAAAATTTTGCAGATACCAAATTTGGTGCCCTAATGAAACCTTGCATTCATTCATTCTAAAAAGTTCAAATCATGAACTAGGAAGAAATGCTCTCTTTTTTCTAACTTGTTTGCTTCATGTGCAGATACAAGAAAGTAAGACAACATGTGGGTTAAAATATGGCTCCCACAAGGGTTGAGCTCAGCATGTTGTAGATCACAGAGATATTATGCTCCATTGTAGATGAAATGGTGTGGCTATTAAAACCTTAAGGCCAAAAGAAACTTAGAGCAAAATGCAATCGGCCTATGTAAAGTTTTTACTTGGGTGCCAAAGAGTGTTTAAAAAGGCCAGAGACCTTCCAAGCGGTTTCAAGTTCCAGTCATGAAGAACATTTATCCCACATTGGTAGTGGGGAGGAACTCTTCAGCATTTAAATGTAAAGCTGCACACATATCAAGCATCAAAATCTTAAAAGATTTTGGGAAGAAGCAGCTCATGGCCTGGTGGACCCCATGCGTGCATATCTCAAGGCATCCTAATTTTGTGACCGGCTGCTAGGAAGAGACTAAGGAGAGAGATAGTTGAAGAAAGATCAACGATGACATGGGTGATGCAACGGTTGTTGCTAAGGCACAATGCAAAGCTGCACACCAGGTTATCGCTGTGACTTGGTGACTGATGACATGGCAGGGCAGAGAGTATAAGACCAAGGATAGGTGGCAGATAGGTGGTGGTCCAGTGGCTAGTGACATGGCATGGATGGGTGACGTATCGAGCAGATCTTGGCTGCAATGAGTCTCAAAAAGGTTTCATCGAAATCTCAGTTCCATCGACATTGAGCAGATCTTAGCTATGATGAGTCCCGAAAATGTTTCACCGAAGGCTTAGTTTCATCGACATAACAATATCGATGAAACTGCAAGTTCCATGAGATTGGTAAATGGCTCACTGAGGGATTCCTTTGGCCAAATGAAGGATATCCAATAGAGCAAGATGCGTGGAAGGCGTGACAGACAGGTGGTACCTAGGTAGATCTCATCAGCCAATCGGAGGGTGAAAAATCTTGACATGCAACACAAGAGAGAAAATTAGCTGAGGTTAAAGATCGAGAAAGTTGAAGAAAGATCAATGGTAGTCTAAAAGATCTAAGGGCTATCGCTATACCACTATAAAAAGAAGCTCACCAATTACCTCAGCAACTTGGTAACAAAGCATGTGCGGAAAATACAAAGGGGATGTGAGTGGCTAATATGCTAAAGATCAAGCAGTTTGAGGATAGATCGATGGTCGTCGCTATACCGCATGGTGAAGATGCTCACTGAATATCCCCTACAACTTAGCAACTAATGATGTGGAAGTAGAGGTGGTCATCTAGGTGGCCTAAGAACAAATGAGGATGTGCCACAGGATAGAGAGTACTTAGCGACAAGGTGGGTCCAATCCAAATGGCAGTCCAGATGGCAAACAAAGTAGACCCATGAGAAAATCAGAGGCTCACACGTGGAAAAAGGCTAAAGATGAGCGAATGTATATATTTTTTAAGTCAACTTTGAACTTGAACTTTGAACTAGTTCAAAGTTCATTGGTTCAAAGTGGTTCAATGGTTCAAAGTTCATTGGTTCAAAGTGGTTCAATGGTTCAAAGTTCATTATCGTCGCTCATTCCTGTGGGCCTAGCATGAAGAAAGAAAAGAAGCAGAGATAAAAGAAAATGGTGGAGCCCGCTAGAAAGTAAATGAAAAGTTAATGCAAGCAGCCATGGTTCATGCAGGTGATCTAGTGGTTGGCAATAAAAAATTACACAGTGGACTCAGAACTGGTTGTTTGAAGGGTCAAAAGCCCACCAAGCAAGAAGATGAATTTTTGCATGAAATATTAATGCAGATGCTTATTGATTGTCTGATAATGAAAGCGTTACATATTGTTGGAAAGATCATGAAATAGAGAGATCCATTTTTTCAACCATTTTTAACATAAGTTTCAACACGAAGAGCAGTTGCTAGGGAATGCATAAGATTTTTTGTGTGGGATTTCTTTTCCATGTAGTTACAATACAAGTTCATCATGCAACTTTCACATAGAAATAGATATTTTCACATTTAGACATGTAGATCTTCTCTTCATACAGGAGGATCAATGGCAGTCCTTTTGAGTAGTAAATATTATTGTTTTACAATATTGTGCATGAGTTTTTATGCCATTTTGGGGCAGATTTGCCCAAGGATTTCTATATATTCCTTCTCTCCTTTGTTCCCTCTGGTTCTTTCTTTTTTGTATACATATTTTTGCAAAAGAGCATTATAGATTAAAAGTATTTGCACTTTGTAATAGCAGCACTCCTTTATTTTTCAGTAACATAGCAGCAAATTTCCTTCTTGGTACTTCTTGTATTATCTAGTGAATGAATGATTTGATAATTTCCTATGATTTTTATCCTCTAATTTATTTCATTCAGTCAATTTGTGGTGCAAGGACATACGTGTTAGTTGCAGGTTGTAGTTTGTGTTACTTGATTTTAATTGCTTGAAGTTGTGAAAACTTGTTGTTTTCCTTCATGCATGCATTAAATTCATCCATTTCTAGGAAATGTTTATGCACCTACATGTTCAGTTGAGTTGTGAAGCAATCAAGGTTATTTGTTGAAGAATTTGTGAGTTAAGTACATTGCAGATCCCAGATAGGATATTTGGTGCATCACCTTCATTAGAATAGATTTTCATTACATGCAAGCTTTCTATCCCTTTCTATCCCTTTTCTTATCAAAACTATTTACAGCAGATTCACCAAACAGGAAGTCAGCCTAATCTCCAGAGATTAACCCTCACTTTGAGAAATCCACAGGCCCAAAGGTGTTTCCATGTTTCACAGGATTGCTTGTTTTCGAATGTAGCATCATGGGTGCAATCCTCTATTACAATAATTTTTAGCATGCCTGGTGGGACACGTTTGAGCTATCACAGCTCAAAGAAAATCCATTTTTGTTGTTGTTTTGGTATTGACAACAACATTTCAGTCTATTGACATTAGTTTTTCTAAGTACCTGGTGACTCTATTTTCTAGTTTTATGTGTAGAATAGGTTTTAATAGCATATGAAAAAGTATCAAAATAGATAGAGCAAGGATCCGGTTGAGCATATTGAGCTGCCACCATCGCAGAGAAGGTCAACGACAACAGAAATAATAGAAAAAGCAACAAATTCAACAGTTGAGTTTCTAGAAAGTTCGTCAGCTGAAGTTTTTCTTGAAACTCCAGATCTTAATCTTCTATCTAATTCTTCTCCTTTACCTAATAATTCCTAGCCCAATTTGGCTACCTGCATAAATCCTCTTTTTATAACTACTCCAATTCAGCCATCTATTACCTAGAATTCACCAGTAAATCCTCTAGTATTTACAATGGCTGTACCAAGAGCACATGCTTATGTACCCTTCAATGGAGGCAACCCTTTGGATTTGACCCAACATGATCCTATACCAGGAGTAGCTCTGAAAATTCTTCCTAGCTTCACAGGTGAAGACCATGTTACACCCATTGAGCACATAAGAGATATAGCATCTCTATGTGCAGTTCACCATATAACCCAAGAGAATGTAGCACTCAAGCTACTGGAAGCATCATTCAAAGGAAAAGCACTTCAATGGTTCAAGGGTTTGAAAATTAATTCAATTACTTATTGGGATGATTTGGGTGATAAGCTAACAAAGCAATTTGCAGATAAATCGAATCACCTATAATTGGTTGAGCAGATGACCACTATCAAGAGGGCACTGCAAGAGCAGATGACTGATTTCAATTACTATTTTGAGTGAACCTAGAATATAATTCCTACAATGGTAAAACCCTCTCCTAAACATGCATTTTTATATTATTTGAGAGCTTTAAATAGCGATATTGTTGTTATGATTCAATCTATGGGTGGGGTTACATTACCAACTGCTTATGATATATCTATTAGAGCAGAAAACAACTTTATACAAGCTGGTAAAATTGCCCCTAGGCCTCCTAAGCCTATTTTTCCTGATATACAACCATTGATTCCTTTACAAGTACCACCTATAGCTGCAATACATGTTGTTCCAGCATTAGGTTTTCAAAATTATGTTCAAAATAGTGTTGTAGCAAACTCGTCAAAGCAACTACAAATGTTACAAGAGATGTTTATAAAGAATGTTGAAGCAACTCAACAAATCCAACAGACTATGCAAAATTTTGGCAATGAAGTGGTGAACATCAAGAAAAATCAGAACCAAAATCAAAGGTATCAAGCCCCATATCAAGATCCTTATCAACCCAATAGGCCTAACTACCAAGTTGATGCTTAGAATCAAAGGAGGAACTACAACAATAGGAAAAACTAGTAGTATAATCGTAATACTACTAGCAATTCTAAATAAATTGTTCTTGCTCAAAACAATATGGCACAAGAGTGGTGTTTTCCTTGCCAACAACCTCATAATCAAGCATCATGCCAAAATGCAATGAATACTCAATCACAAGCTTTGATGGTTCAGAATAACATGTCTTATCAGGATGCAAGTATAAATGAGGAACCAGAAGGTCCTGAGGTGGCTATGATAAATTGGAAAGGTGAGGAATTTTGTGGAGTTAATCATCCGCACGCACACAATATACCTTTTTCACCTGTTGCAGCTAATACAAGGTCAAAAAAGCATGCTATTGATATTGGAAAACAAACTGCAAATAATCAATAACAAGTTGTAAATAATGGACAGCAACAAAATAAACCTAGACAACAGTGAGATATAGGGAAACAACAAGCTTCTACAAGTCAGCAAGTTGTTAGTGCACCTCCACCTATCCAGAATGTGCAGATTTTACCAAGAGGACAACCTACAACACCTAAAGAATAGCAAAAGGTTCAATCTCAGTTAAAACCAGCTCATCAAGATCCTGCTGTTCCAAAAGTACAACACAAGGTTAGTGGTGTTTCATTGACTATTTCCATGACAATGATAGATGCATTGCAAATTCCTAGACAAAAGGAATTGCTAAGAGACAAATTGGATAATCTTTCCTTGACTAATGAGCCTCAAAAAGATTGGCCTAGAGTTGCATTAGCTAATGATATCCCAGTTAAGAATAATCAACCAATCCAAACACC
Organism: Cryptomeria japonica; assembly: GCF_030272615.1. NCBI lineage: Eukaryota > Viridiplantae > Streptophyta > Pinopsida > Cupressales > Cupressaceae > Cryptomeria > Cryptomeria japonica. Next base: position 777,035,692 of record NC_081414.1, read on the forward strand.
AAAGCCTCCATTTTTTTTAACATTGATAATTGACAACTATCTAGTCCACAATTGCTTGATAGACTCAGGAGCCAATAGTTCAATTATGCCCAAAGACCTTGCAAATAAACTTGGTCTAATTTACAAGTCTGTTTCTAGAGCAATTGTACAATTAGATGGAGCAATAGTTAAGTCAACTAGATTGGTCAAAGATCTTGGTTTGACCTTGCATGTTTGTCCTAATTTTGTAATACCTCAGGACATGTACATAGCTAACTTACCTCCACACTTTTCTATTTTCCTATCTAGAGATTTCACAACAAAAGTAGGAGGATACCTTTCTGCTGATTGGTCACACTTGTTTTTTAGAACCCAGTATGGTACTAAGGTTACCATTAAGTCAGAACCCCAAGACACTTGCCACTTAGAACCATATACCCCAAGTCCTATAAATGCAGATCTTTGAATCAGAGACCATGAGGAGTTACCACCTATCCAAGATCCAGATACACCTGTTCAAGGCATACCTGATGTGAAGGATGAGTGGGCAGCCCAGAATACTATAGAAGATTCTTTCATCAGCATGGATGAAATAGGTCTTAGTGTTTATATGATTCATGAGGAGGATTATGTTATTCCTAAGCTTGAAAAAAAGGATATTCCGCTTGACCAGTAGTCAAAACAACATAAAAATCAGGCTTGGCAGCTCTATTTTGATGGTTCAAGAGAAAAAAATGGTTCTAGAGGTGGTGTTATGCTAGTTTCACCTGAAGGTATGAGATACTACACTGCTTTCAGATTTTATTTTAGCTGTACAAATAATACAGCTGAGTATGAATCATTAGAACATGGTTTATAATGGGCTAGGTAGAAAAAAGTTAAATGTTTACAAATTTTGGGTGATAGTGAACTAGTTGTGAACCAAGTAAGGAATATCCATGTCACCAAAAATGATGTTTTGAAGATGTACAAGCATAGAATTTGGGATTTAATTGAAGATTTTGATGCATTTAATCTATTGTCAGTACCTAGAAGTCAAAATAAAGAAGCAGATAGGCTTCCTGCTTTAGGAGCTCAGTTCAATATTCCAATAGAACTATAAAATATTGATAGACTATAGTATGTTAAAGTTGTAGTAAGGCCCTCAATTCCAGATAACATTGTTAATTGGTAGGTTTTTGATTCAAATGAGCAGATTACTAATTTCCTAATTGAAGAAGCTGAGTTTTCTGTTGGAAATCAATGTAAGTTCAATGATCAATATGAAAAATCAGTTTCTCCAATTGAAAACTAACAAGTTGCCCAAGGGTCTAGTGACCCTTGAATATATTTTTAATTTTGATGATCAGTTCAAGAAGGATTAAGGCAACATGTTTGTGAAGGAAGAATATTATGAACTTGGTGAAATATTCAACGACAAGCTACTGAAAATTGGCAAGGTATATACCCCTCAAGAAAAACATGCTTTTGTAAAACTTTTTCAAGAATTCAATAAAATATTTGCATGGAGGTATGAAGATTTGAAAAGATTTGATCCTAATTTAGCTCAACATACCATAGAGTTGCTAGAAAATGCACAACTAGTAAGGCAGAAACAAAGGCCTCTTAATCCAAAATTAGAACATCTTATGAAAATTGAGTTAAATAAGTTGATTGAAGGAAACATCATATTTACAATCAAGCACACATCCTGGGTGTCCAATCTAGTTCCCATTAGGAAGAAGATTGGTGAACTAAGATTATGTGTTGATTTTAGAGATCTAAATAGAGAATCCCTGAAGGACCACTGTTGGCAAATGCACACTCCAATGAGATATTGTAGGTGTTTGAAGGTTTTTTCATTGATGGCAACCATGCAATCATATAATACTGGCACCAACAATGACAGACTCTACACCGGCACACAGAACACTGGCAATGAAAGGAAGAATACCGACACCCAGGCTGACAGGAATTTTGTTTATAATATATTTTGTAATTAATTGTAAAATCAATGTAAGCCAACTTGGAAAGTTGTAAAATGACTCATATATGTATGAGATCATTATAGAACATTTTATAAGAGAGTAGGTAGGTGAAATAAGGTAGACCTAATATGTGAATTATAGGTTAAGGATTTATGTATGAAGCAAAGATAAAACCGGTATTGGATCTGGCATAGTAGATGCTATTTTGAAGCAGTACAAGACATTGGATTTGCATAATCCATTTTGTAAGTCAGTGAGACTTCCCATTTTGTAATTGAGCAGTGAGCTCTAGGCACTTAGCCTTCTTGCATGTGCAGGCCCCTATTGTAAGAGTAATATTCACTTATTGGCTAGTAAGCAAATATTGTGGGTCACAAATCCCACCGAGGTTTTTCCCCACACTGATTTTCCTCATTAAACTATTGTGTTATGGTGTGTTTTCTTGTGCATACCGTTATTCTTGTTTATTGCATTATTTATGGTTTACTGATACACAGTATTGATATGGTTTTCATGTTTTTAATCAAGTAAATTCTATAATCGGTTAGATACTGATTCACCCCCCCTCTCAGTATCTTTGGGAATCCTAACAATTGATATTAGATCTTGGTCCTCTATTTTGAGAAGCCCAATAGCTTGAGGAAGATCTTGACACTGGTAGAGATAGAAAACTTGATGAAGCAATTAGAAGTAGCTCTCTCAGACTATGATACAGAAAAATTGAAAAATATCAAACTTGAAGATGATCTAAAAGCTGTATAGGATATTATTCAAGCACTTCAAGAAAATCTTACCATTGCAAGAAACAAGAGAAGAGAACTTTGTGAAAAAATGCAAAATGAGAATGATAAAAAGGAAAATCTTAGTGATCTATTGAATAAGATGAAATAAGAAAACATGACAACAAAGAATGCGATGCAGGATATGACTGTGAGTTTTTGTAAAGAAATTGAAGATAGAAAGAAGAATGAAGAAGACTTGACTAGAAGACTAAATGATGTTGCAAATGAAAACACAAGACTTAGTTATGAAAATGATATGTTGAAGACAGATCTGATGCATGCAGAAAATGACTCAAATGAACTCATGAGACAAAAAGGTATCTTGGAAGGAGAACTAGCTACTACAAAAAAACACAAATAAAAATTCAAGAAAAGCTTAGAAGAACTTGCTGACTTGCTGAAAAATCAAAAACCAAATGGTGACACTAATGGCCTTGGCTTTGAAGTTGGTGAAAGCTCTGGTACTGCAAACACACATGATCATAGCAAACCTATAAGACAACCAAATGCTTATAAATTCAATGGAAAATGCTTTAACTATAACAAGTATGGTCATAGAGCAAATTAGTGTAGATCTAGAAATTATCAGAGTATTAATACACCCACCGGTCAATGCTCCAAATGCAACAAAATTGGTCATAATTCAGAAAATTATAGGATGAATGTAAGAAGTTATGTTTGTGGAAGATTTGGACACTTATCTAATCAATGTAGAACAGAAACCGACATAGGATATAGGAAAGCTATTCAGAAAACAATGTGACCTGTTATGCTTGCAACAAGATTGGACATATTGCAAAATTTTGTAGAAGCAAGGCATCACCGAACAGTAATAATGGTGCTAGTTTTAAAGGTAAATAGAAGGTTGAAGAGGTAAAATAAGAATTCTCAAAACAATGGATTAGAAAGTCAGATCTAGATGTTGATAGGAATACTCCTCCACCGGCAGAACAAAGTAACACTCCACCGGCAGGAGACTCTTCATCTAACTAAAGAGAATTCCCTTGAGGGTTTAGCAACCAAATGTGAAACATGCTATTATTCACTCGGTTGATGGTGAGAAGTTGAAATTACTTCTATACCGGTAGATAATTTAAGCCATTACTTAACTGACAAGCATTAAATGTGGTGGTTGGCAAAATTAACATTATAAAACAAGTGTTTTAGCTCCATTTTCATTTCACTGAGCATTCAAATCTTTGAGAGCGGAAAAATTCTCGAGCGAAGACATTCCAAGCAAATAAGTGAAGAAATTCATCAAGCAATCATTCCTTAAGGTAGATAAAGGTATTTATACCCATGGCTTCTTCATCTACTCCTGAATTTGTTTCAAACCCTACTATTGTCAAAGTTATTAAACACCCTGGACCCGTATTCCAATTAGTTCTTGAAATTGCCAAGAAAGATGATAACATTGGTGCATTTTCTAAAATTCCTAAGGGAGTAGTTTTTGCTGAAGACCCTAGAATGTACATACATTGCCATATAGAGGAATTAGGGGATGAGGAAATTAAGAACATGTATAAATTTGTAATTTGTGATGAATCTAGTAATATCAAACCTGAACACAAGATAGTTGAAACCCTAGGTTTCACCAAAATTCTTAGTATCCCAGATTTTCCCAAGGATGTTATAAGGATAGTACTAAGCAGGGTTCATGGTGCATTTTTCTAGTTGGACTCAATTCACAAAATCACAAAAGAAGTAGTAAAGGCTATGATAGGGTTAACCTCCACTGGTAACAGACCTGATAAAACAAAGAAGGTCTCAAATGACGTAGTGATAAACCTAACCAACGCAACATCTAACAAGAGATCTTTAAGGGTAAATGAAGTAACAGATATCAAAGTCAAATTCATCAGTATGATCTTAGGCTACAAAACTACACATGCAAATATGTTAAACTCAGTCTCTAGCCTATGCATTAAAAGTGCCTATGACATGATTAATGATAATGCAAGAATAGCTGTGTGCGAATGGCTTAAAGATGAACTAATTGACAATTTGGGAAAGATAAAGAAAGACAAAAAGGGAACATTCAGATTTGGAAACCTACTTGTTTGTCTAATGTTGCACATAACCAAACAAGTACCCGATATTGGTAGTAAAAATCTTGGCTTTGACATACTGGTAGGAAAACAGTTGTCAGATTTACTAAACAGCATGGGAGAGAATAGAGAAAAGAACATAAATGAGTATTTTCAGGCATTGAAGGCCCGAATGAAGACTAGAGTTAGATTGTCACAAGAAATTGTGGACAAGTATAAGGATGAAATCTATTTTTTAATAAAGAAGGATGAAATTTGGATGGAGGCAATTATCCCAATAACCATCCAAGTTACTAAAATGGGGTATGAAACTGATGACCACATAATAAAAATATATGCAAAAGCCCTCCTAGAGGCACCCAAGGAACCTAAAGAAGAAGTATTTGGCAGTGTTGAGACTATTGAAAAACAAATTCAATCCAAGAAAATGTTAAAATGGTTGAAGCAACATTTAGAAAAGGATCTAGGCAAGCAAAAGCTATTAAGGAAGATGTACTCAAATGAACTAGTATTACTGAAGATGAGCTAGAAACACTTCAATTGGAAACTCACCTTTCACCGGTTGGAACTTCTTCAGAAAGTGGCATACCAGCTAAATTCAAAAGAGTTGTGAGAACAAGGAAATCTTCACCAGTATCTTCACCTTCTCCTAGAAGAACAAGACAGAAACAACAGGTAGTAAGGCCCCTAGCAAAGAAGAAGATGACCCCTAAGAAAAAGACACAACAAACCATTCCTCCCATTGACAAATTTCTCAATGAAATAAAAAAGGATGGAAAGTTGAAAAACATTAATAGATTATATGACACATTATCGGTTGATGATAAGGAGAAAGTAGAAAACAGTGTAATCCTACACTTGGATATCTACAAGAAATTTTTGATGCAAGTTGTTGATGAAATGCCGGCAAAACTATTCAAAAGAATAGAAGCTAGAAGGAAGGCTATTGTTGAGCTTGATAAGAAAATAAAAATTGGAAAACTACTTGTTGTACATCTAGTCAACTCACCTGAAGAGATAGATCAATTGATCTCTGAGGCTAACTAGTCAGTATTTTTGACTGCTCACCAACATGTAGCATTGATGGTAGATAGAGTGAATGAGGTAGTAGAAGAAATAGCTAATGCATGGGACATATTCCTTGTATAGAAGGAAAAGAAGGAAGAGTATCGAAGCCCTAAACCCATCAAGGTATATCAAAAGGATAAGGGAAAAGGAAATGTTGGTGGACCACCCAACATAGAAATAATAGACAACTTACCCCCACCACCTCTAGATACTCCACCGATAGTTACTACTGACAATAAACTGGCTAATGAGAGTATGGATATATCACATGAGGACACAAATCCTGATTTTGAGGTGTTATATACAATGAACATTGACACTCAGAAATTTAATATTGTGGTAGATAAGGAATCAACAGGGAAAATAGATGTGGCAACTGGGCCACCAGCAATAGATAACATTAGAAGAAAAATTGGTAGTAAACAACACTGAGAAACAGGAAAAGCAACAAGCTCCTTTAGAGAAACAAGTTCATGCAGAAACAGTGCAACCAACAACAATTGAGCAATCCAAACCTTTGCTTAAAGAAATGCAAACACAAACTAACCTACCAGAGGTCACTACAAGTAAAGAAATTACTCACACCGGTGGAGTACAAATTGTTGGTTCTTCCATTGCAGAATTCAAATCAACAAATGTGACAGAAGTTCTTTTGGATTCTATTAAGAAAATAATAGAGTGTAGCTCACAAGCATACAAAGCTATTGATGATACAATCCCCGTTTTGAAAATGGTAGCACCCAAGTGTAATGTGGATAATAAAGATTCTTTGAATCAACTTGACACATTGTCTAAGTATATTACTGACAACATTGTGACAATTGAACAAATAAATGAGGAAGCATTCAAAGAAAAACTAGAGAAGGAAAAACACAAATTCTTTGAAGAGGAAATAAAGAAGTTTATGAGACAATTTGACACTCTTTTACCGACACTATGTAATACACTAATAGAGTTTTAAACTTTGTATAGAGATACATGCAAAACAAACTTTTTGTCAGTAGATATAGATAAGAAGATGAACAAGGTACAGGAAGAAATAAATAAATTAGCTGACAACTTCATTAATTCATCTGAACCATTATCAGTTTTTGAGCAGAAAACAATAGTTTTTGAGGAGGAAATTATAAAATTGGAAAGAGAGAAGGAAAGAATAAAAGGAAAGGCAAAAGATCTAAAATGGAGACTTAGTCCAAGATTGGACTACCTCGCCTCCTTGAGAAAAGAGATATTTGAGGCTCTAGTTCAAGGATAGAAAACACTAGAAAAACAAATGCAACACCTCACTGGTACAATTCAGAGGACAGAGGCCATATTAAAGGACAATGAACAGTTCACTGAGAGCCTGAATCTGGTATTGGCAGATCTTTTTCAGATTGTAACCAACCGGTTACAAGGATGAAGCTGGAAACCACACTCAATTGACACTTTGAAAACCTTTGTCATTGATGCCAAAAGGGGAGAAGTGGTAATGAGAAAAATAATTAGCAATTGGCTCATCAACTCAGGGGGAGCACATAATTTTTGGTACACAATTTTTGGTAAGACAATTCTAGCAGATTCTTTTTGGATGACACTTTTTGGATTTTTCTCATGAGTGTTGCCATTAATGCCAAAGGGGGAGATTGTTGGAAAATGCACACTCCAATGAGATATTGTAGGTGATTGAAGGTTTTGTCATTGATGGCAACCTTGCAATCATATAATACCAGCAAGACAATTTACCGGCACCAACAATGATAGACTCTACACTGGCACACAAAACACTGGCAGTGAAAGGAAGAATACTGGCACCCCGGCCAACAAGAATTTTGTTTATAATATATTTTGTAATTAATTGTAAAATGACTCATATATGTATGAGATCATTATAGAACATTTTGTAAGAGAGTAGGTAGGTGAAATAAGGCATACCTAATATGTGAATTATAGGTTAAAGATTTATGTATGAAACAGAGCTAAAACCAGTACTAGATCTGGCATAGTAGATGCTATTTTGAAGCAGTACAAGGCATTGGATTTTCATAGTCCATTTTGAAAGTCAGTGAGACTTCCCATTTTGTAATTGAACAGTGAGCTCTAGGCACTTAGCCTTCTTGCATGTCCAGGCCCCTATTGTAAGAGTAATATTAACTTATTGGCCAGTAAGCGAATATTGTGGGTCACAAATCCCACCGAGGTTTTCCCCACACTGGGTTTCCTCGTTAAACTATTGTGTTATGGTGTGTTTTCTTGTGGATATTGTTATTCTTGTTTATTGCATTATTTCTAGTTTACCGGTACACAGTATTGATATGGTTTTCATGTTTTAAATCAAGTAAATTCTATAACCGGTTAGATACTGATTCACCCCCCCCCTCTCAGTATCTTTGGGAATCCTAACAACCATTACCCACTGCCCTCAATGGAGAAAATTTTGTAGATTGTATCAGTATCAGAGAGATTCTCATTACTTGATGGTTATTCAGGATATAACCAAATTCTAGTCAAAGAAGAAGACTAGTATAAAACAACAGTTACCACCAAGTGGGGTACAATGGCTTATGATAAAATGCCATTTTTACTGACCAATGCAGGGGCAACATTTTAGCATGCAATGGATATGGTATTTCAAGGCCTGATTAACAAGTTTGTTTCAGTCTACTTAGATGATGTAACTATTTTTTCTAAAAAGACTAATGAACATCTTGACCATCACAGACAGGTATTTGAAAGATGCAAGGAATATGGAGTTTCATTAAATCCCAAGAAGAGCATATTTATTGTTCATGAAGGCAAGTTGTTGGGATATATTGTTTGAAAGCATAGGATTTCAATAGATCCTAAGAGGATCACAACCATACTTGCATTGTCATTACCAACATATAAGAAGGGACTCTAGAGTTTCATAGGTAGGATCAACTTTATTAGAAGGTTTATTCCTAATATTGTAGCATTGATGTAGCCACTTACAACCATGCTTAAGAAAAACATTATTTTTCAGTGGACTAAGTAAGGTAAGAACAGTTTCAAAGAGATTGAAGAACCAATTGGAGCAGCCCCTACTCTCATTAATCCTAATTTTAGGAAAGATTTTATTCTATATTCTTTTGGGAGTGAGGACATTATTTCTACAATGTTGTGTTAGCAAAATGATGAAGGCTTAGAATAGCCAATTGCTTTCTTTAGCCAGATTTTGCATGATTATGAGACTAGATACTCATTTGTAGAAAAGAATGTGTTAGCAGTAATAAGAAGCCTTTAGAAATTTAGGCACATGCTCTCTAACACTAAGATCCAGCTTATGGTTGCTCATCATACAATGAAAGAGTTTTTGCTCAGCAAAGACATAAATGACAAAAGAGAGGGCTAGATTACTAAGGCAATGGAATATGACATCTCTATCAAGGTAACCAAGATAGTTAGAGGCAAGGGTTTATGTGAACAACTTGATGGAAGTATAGAAAATAGTAAAGAAAAGGAGCAACAAGTTGAAACAATGCTTGATAATGAAGAACAACTTGTTGCCCCAACTTTACCAACCACTTGGAATCAGTAGATTGCCCATTATTTACAAACTGGTGATTGTCCGGAAGGCTTAGATAGATCAAAAAAAAGGTATTTCAATCTACAAGCCATTCCTTATCCTTTAATAGATGGTGTATCTAGGAAATTGGAAATCATCAAAACAATATAATATTAGTGATCTAGCTCAATCACGAAAGGTCAAATGCAATGATAAATCCTAAACACACTCAATAAAGACATGAAAATAAGACATCAATTCAAGATTGAAAACTAAGCAAACCAAATGCAGACTTGAATGTCTCCTTCATGTGGCTCCATTGTCCTTCTTTCTCCTTCAAATAGCTTTGTTTATGGCTCTCACCTAAAAGTGCATACACATGAGATGAAAGCAAGTAGACAAGATAGTAGCACAAGAATACTCGAAGCATGATTGATTCGACAAAGTGATTCGAAAAAGTGATTCCTTTGATAATGTGATTAGTTGGGATTGAAGAAAATCATCCAATTTATAGACAAATTGGAGAGATGACAAGATTAGCATGAAGAGATTCAAATGGAAATTGCAAATCAATATGACAAATTATGACAAATTTGCACTTTCTATGCAAAATTGATTGATTGATAATTCATGACAAGATTATGACAAATTTCTATGTCAAAATTGATTGATTGTCAATTATGACAAATTATGACAAATTGAAATGTCATTCCCATGAAATTAGGAGAAAAATAGGAGGAAATTGAATTAGAAATTAGGAAAATTAGAAAATTGGAAAATAGGAATTTAGTGAATTAATTAATAATTTTTCATTTATTAATTAATTCACAAAGAGGGAATTTAGAAATTGATGAGAAATTAGGAAATTAGGAAAAATTAGGTAAATTAATTAATAATTTGTCATTTATTAATTAATTCACAAAAAGAGAAATAATTAGTTAGCCAATTAAATTAAACATTCAATTGTGACACGAAGACCTAGGATAAATAAATAAATTATTTAACCTAGAGGGAGAAATGACAAACAGGGTTAAATGAATAAATCATAAAACCCTAGAAGATGAATTAGAAATGCAAGGATGACAATCAGGTCTTGATTGAAGGATCAATTTGATCATGATTCTGACTTGATAAAAGACCAATGTTGATAAATGATTTGATTGATAAATGTGCCAATTGACTAGGAACAATGACTAATTGATCCAAATTGACACAATTGAGAAAGATGACGATCGATGACAAATTGATCACAAAATGACAAAATTGACAAGAAGACAAGGATCGATGACAAAATAGATCACAAGATGACAAGATTGATGACAAATTGATCAAAGGACAAGGATCGATGACAAATCGATCACATGATGACAAGATTGATAAGAGGACAAAACCCTAATTAGGATTGACGATGTCCAAAATGATGACAAATGAATACGCACATAGATGCGATAGGATAAGATTGACCGAAATCATGACAAATATTGTTATCGACAAGACCAAATTCGAAAGCGAGACAAATGAGGAATGCAGAAGAAGGACTCGATGCTTGCAAATGATAAAGACCAAGTGTGAATCATAGGAGAAATGTTAATGCGATGCAAAAACCCTAAAATAAGGCAATGCGCAAATGTTAAAGTATGATTCCGCAAGCGTTGACCATTTTTAAGTGTCTAGATTTTGCCCCTCTTTTAGACAATGCAATTCTAAGCATTGTTTCAAATAACAATAATAAAAATGCCCTAGACAACTGACAATGACATATGCATGCCCCCTCGAGGAATTGGCCGAAAACATGCAGAAAAGAGGCCAATTGATCGATACAAATGATAGGATCAAACGGATTGACAATCAGAGATCGGATACACAAAGGATAAGCAATTGATGATGCAAAAGACTGCAACCAGCATAAGATGGAGAGGGTGCACGTCCATCTATGCACTGACAAAGATCTATAAATGAGACAAAGATAGTGAAAATTGCTCATTTGCACTAGCCAAAGAGGAGGATTTGTTGCTCTAGAAAAGGACATTTGTAGAGAGATGGTGAACATTCCAATGGTAGATCACCTTGAAAAACATGTACGCACGTACAGATGACTGGACGACGCAGGAGCAGCAGTATGTATCTCAAAAACCCATGTTTTCAATTTGATGAATTTGACTTGCTTGCGGGACATTATGGGGCCCACAGGAAATGCAGAAAGTGACTTTTGCGCTTGTGTAGGTTGAATCCTGCACTTGTGTAGAGTCTTCTGTGCTTGTGTAGGGGGACACAGGTGTAGGTTGTGTTACACAGGCGCAGTTGTGCATTGGCAACCCTAGTTTGGTCAAAATTGGCATCCAAATGATCCGAAAAGGGGGGATAAGAATAAGATAGGTCAAAATAGATTGGAAACACCCTAACTTGGACATGAAACAAGGAAATGCAGCCTGTAGGAGCAAACCCTAAAACTGACAAAATGTGCCTCAATTGTGATGCAGAGTCGACAGTATCCATTGATCACGCGGGAGAACCGACCTGACTACTTCATGTTACGACATAGACTCAGGACCACAGATAGAGATACATTAGTAGGACTTGGGATATACTATATCACATTCATGCCCGAGATTAAGGAAAACACAGGAGTATTGACCACATTGGCAGAGCGATGGCATTCAGAGACCTCCTCATTCCATCTGGCGACTGGAGAGGCGACTGTGACACTGGAGGATGTATGGTGCATCCTCCGCATTCTGATTCATGGAGAGATGGTAGAGTATGACCCAGTGATAGGGAGAGACACTTTGTGTAGATTATTTGAGTGCGACGCAGATGATTTGGATATCGTAGAGAGGGAGATCGGTTGGGAGACCATGGCATCAGAGTATGATCGACGATATGTGGTGATAGCATGTCTACTAGCAGGAGATAGACAAGGACATGGATTCCCTATTGGATGGGGAAGAGTGCTAGAGCAGATGGTGATAGAGGGGACAGTGTATGCATGGCGACCATGTGTACTGGCTATGTTGTATTTTTAGTTGCATCAGATAGCATATCAGGGGGTGCAGACTTTGAGCTGTGGAGTCACACTATTACAGGTATGGGCATTTGAGCACATAGCCATATGTCGATCGATTACAGAGAGACAGGTATTACCACATCGACCATATGTGTACTGCTATGGGGGAGCACTGAGACAGGGTCCATTTGGATACATATTGTATTGGCGACACGAGCTAGATAGATTGAGAGAGTTCACATGGAGGCCATATCGTGATTGCCCTGGATGGTCAGATGATAGTGATGAGCTACCGTATTGTAGATAGGAGAGGTACCTGATTGGGCGACCAGTGAATCACCAGAGAGTGATTGAGATGTACCTGCCAGAGAGAGTCAGATGACAATTTGGAGAGAGGCAGGATGTACCCAGGAGGACTACACACTTTGCCCGATCTCATAGAGAGACAAGTTAGTGGGGGAGTATGATTCAGCCACATATAGCATATGCTGACTTCACATAGCTACAATAGAGACAATGGGATTGGAGATCAGATGTAGAGGACATTGAGATAACAGAGGAGTATGAGAGATGGTTTGCACGATGGCGGCCAGTGCCATTGACAGATCCAGACATTCTAGTACCTAGGAGATAGGAGGACTTCCCACTCGCAGGAGAGGATGAGGACGAGGAGGATGAGGGTAGTGATGAGGATGAGGGGGATGACAAGGACGAAGATGATGAGGGGAATGATGATCATGAGCTAGATTTAGGGGATCAGGAGTCATTGCAGGATATACCCATAGAGCCGAAGACAGCTAGGATAGAGGAGATGGAGATGTGCAGGGCTACCATAGCGAGTCAACATGATCAAATTGTGACATTAGAGAGACAGAATGCCATCTTGAGGATAGAGCAGGATAAGTTCAGAGTAGAGATAGCCAGACTTATAGCGGCTCGAGATATAGCAATAGCTCAGGCACAGCGAGAAGAACAGAGAGTCACTGAGTATATTGGGTCGATTAGGGATGCCAGTGCATGGGAGATGGCACAGATGTTGGTAGAGACCGGAGAGGAGATATGCCATTGGAGGACACTATATGAGAGTGTAGTTCCACCAGAGCAGAGAGCAGCTTCATATTAGGCACGATTGAGGACAGAGAGCAGGGCACGCTCTCGGAGGTCATTGAGCAGCATGGGGGTGAGTGGACCTATGAGACCACCATAGCTAGGACCAGGAGGGACATCATCCTTAAGACATGGCAGGGATGAGGAGGACAGAGGGAGCACCCAGTGACAGAGGCATGTATTCCTTAGGATAGAGATAGATGTAGTTTGACATTATGTAGTCAGCCTGTGGGCCATACTAAGGACAGACAGTCCAATTTTGTACTCTGATATTATTTTGATATATGATATGATATGCATCGATATGATGGGATGCAATGTGTTATGACTTTTGTTAGTTTCCATGTATGGATAACTTATGCATTGTTGATGTATTATTGTGGAACATGTATAGATGTATTTTTTTATGTGGTTTTGATGCATTTATAATATGAAATGGATAAAATGCTTGATGTGATGTTTGATGTAATGTAAATGTACCAACCAATGAATGCAGGATGCAGCATATGTATGTAGAGAAATTGGAGAACTAGACCAAATTGACTATCCGAACTGACGGAAGAAATGTTAGTAAGAAGAAATGAGATAGAGAACAGTTAGAGATGAAGAAAAACTTGCTTTCAGTAATGCACTTTGTAGGTGAGAACCTTTATTTTAATGTAACAAAATGGATGCATAGCATCATGGCATTGAAGGCCAGAGTTGAAATGCAACCCTTTTTGCAAAAGACAGACACATCACAGACAAACAACAATCACAACAAAAAAGAAAGGGACCATGAACCATCCCGGTCACTCTAAATCACTCAGTGACATCATCAAGAAACATAGGAACATGATCGAAGCCAGAGATAAATCAGTAAAAAGATAAGATGCACAAATTCTAACAAGTCAAACAAACATCTTGATCTTCATTGTCAAAAGTTGAAAGTGCTGATAGGATGATCATGTTGTCTGGTTTCAGGACATGTGGTAGCCCATCTAAGACAAGACATAGTCTGGTTTCGAGTATACCACACCTTGTATAAGACCCATGATAGTAGTGACAAAGTCAAATGATATTGATGTTGATTGATATGACAATTTTGATCAGTTTGAATGTCTGGTTTGATTGAAAAAGTTCATCGGTTAACGCATGATTTCATGAAAGCACAATGCGCGATTGTGTGTCGTTGGAGGGATGCTCAGTGATTTGTCTTATGCACAAAGGGGATATTTATTGCAAAAGTGCTTGTTTTTGCGAGTTTTTACAATTTTTTTGTGTTCATTTTTTTTTAGGACTTTATTTGACTTTTTAGGGATTTTTTTCAAGACTTTATTTGATTTTTACAGATTTTTTCAAGACATTATTTGATTTTTAGAGATTTTTTTCAGGACATTATTTGATATTTTTGGATTATTTCAAGACATTTTTTTATTTTTATAATTTTTTCAGGACATTATTTGATTTTTTTGGATTATTTCTAGACATTTTTTTAAATTTTTTAGAGATTTATTTCAGGACATTTTTCAATTTTTTTGGTTTTTTCCAAGACATTTTTCAATTTTTATGATTTTTTTAGGACATTTTTCAATTTTTATGATTTTTTATGATTTTTAATGACTTTGTCCCCAGTGTCTAGCAAGGCAAGGAATATGACAAGTGAATAAATAGGCTTGCTGAAATGATGGTGGATAGAGGGAAGACAAAGGCTTGTAATTTTCAAGGGCTATTGTGTGATGGGACAAAAGATTGGATATGACAATGTAAAGCAGTGACATGGCATGAGGGACATGTCA
This sequence comes from Cryptomeria japonica, assembly GCF_030272615.1. Classification (NCBI taxonomy): domain Eukaryota; kingdom Viridiplantae; phylum Streptophyta; class Pinopsida; order Cupressales; family Cupressaceae; genus Cryptomeria; species Cryptomeria japonica. Next base: position 777,050,930 of record NC_081414.1, read on the forward strand.
AGAGGTTTTTGAAACCATGTTTAAATTTTGCATTCTTATGTTAGATCAAGATCAAGGAATGAAAAAGAGTGTATGGATAGTGATAAGATATGGATAGGATAAGAAAGACCAAGAATGGATAAGGGACATGGACTAAAGGTCGGGATAGGATACGGGATAGTGGCAGAAAGTTGCAATAAGGTAGGGAATATGGATGAAAAGTTATAATAAGCAAATGGATAAATGACCAAAAGCTATGATGGACTAAAAGATGCAAACAAGATGCATGATGCTCATGAAGATCCTCAGCCTTGTCAAGATCAAAGGTGGAAAGAGGAAATGGACATGAGGGACAATAGGATAATGGAGGGTAATGACAGGCGTTTGATAGGATAATGAAGGGCAATAGGATATGAAGGAGGAAACTTGCCCCTAAGTGTGGTATGCAAGAAGTTCATAAATTATGCATGAAGCCTGTTTTCTAGGTTTTCATCATGGTACTTGCCCAAGGCGCCTGTTTACCAGGTTTTCACTAGAGGGCAAATTATTTTTGCTTTACTTTTTTTTTTTTTTTTTTTTTGACATTTTGGTCGAAAATGGACACATGATAAGGGATGAAAGAAGGACTCAAACATCTTTTTGTTTGGATAGTAGCCTTGAAAAGAAATGGACCATGACCTTTAAAAGCATGCTCAAAGACATTGGTAGGATAAGGACATGGAAAATAAGATGAAACTAAGGCAAGGATTTATGCAAAGGATGGGATCAAAAGGATCGAAGGATGGAAAATATGCATTGGATAATGGATAGGGTATTGGAAGAATTGTGCTTGAGTGGATAGAAATGTTGGCAAGATTGACATTGGCACACACCTTGAGGGGTGATGGATTGATGGAGGAAAAATGGATCTCAGATTGTGAGATTTGGATGGAGGAAAGGCTATGGATTTTGGGACATAAGGGCCCAAAACAGATGAAGAAGGTGATGGAGGAACAAATTTGAGAGGGTAGGATGGAGGAATAGCAACTTTGGATGCCAAGTTAGATGTTTATTTAGGCTTTTGTGCTTCAAGGAGCTGCTTAGGGATCCACATGGTTTTTGATTTTTCATGCTTTTGTGGTTCCTTGGAGTGCATTTCTTGCACAAGGGATTTAGGGACCCATATATATTTTGACTTTGCTTTATTTTGCTCAATGGGCCTTTGTGGCCTTTTTGATATTTCTTTTTCTTTATAGATCATATTGTTCTTTGTTCTAACATGTCGATTATATTGGACATGTTGATCCTTGAATACATGTGGATTTCTAGTCTTATGACTTTTATACTTGGCATCCAAATTGCTTGGAGGGGGAAAGGAATGCATGGATGGATATGAATGAAATGGAGTTCTTTTGGATGGATGAAATTTACTTAAGGATGTGTGCCTTTGCTGACCTTGCATAGAGGATGAAGGGATACAAGGACTTAAGATGGATGGAAGGTGTGATGGGGAAGGTGTATGTTTTGATTTTGATGGAGGGATACCAACGTCTTGAGAGTGAGTTTTGTAGACATGACACTTAAGATTTTCTTTGTGTAGCATCCTAAAATTGTGACACTTGCAATTTCGACTGCATTTCAGTCTTCACGATGGTGACGCAACACGGAACCTGAATGGAGACCCCGAAACCTGATTACGACACTAAAAACTGCATTTTTCAAGCACCCTGGCCTGAACCTCCTTTGCACCCTACTGTCCCGGGAGGTGGGACCAGAGCGCCCAGCGCCCTGGTCCCCAGGACCATGGCGCCCAGTGCCCTGGTCCCTGGGTCCTATTTTGGGCCCGGTCTCTTTTGGACTTTGGGTCTTTATGTTTGCAAATTGGAAAATATTGTTTCCTGGTCGGCCTAAGGTCGGGAAAATCAGTCTATCAGCCCTAATTGACAAGTATATAAACTACATTTTCTCTCCCATTTTGGGTAGAAGAAGGACATATGTGTACAAGACGTGGAAACGATACTCAAACATTCAAGCATTCAAGCATTCAAACATTCCTTCAAGCAATTGATCATTCTATGTCTCCATTCAAGGCTAAGTGTTGCATTCAAGACAAGGATTCAACCATTGAAGAGGAGATCACACACTACTACATACTACAACAGACAACAAACAACAACATCTATACCTTCGTACATAAGGATACAAACATCCTTATAACAAGGTATTAGTACTTGTTTTACATTACATACATTTACATTTATAGCATTTCTCATTTCTTGGTTAATTCCAAAATCGGGGTTTGACCTAAAGGCAAACCCCTAATCCCTAACCCCCCAATCATCTTCTCTTTTTTGTGTGTAGGTTGCAGGTACGCGGTTGAAATTGAAGATCTGGAATCCTTGTGCAGAGACGAACAGATCCCCCTTCATTTTGCGAATTTTTTGGAGGACCGTGTGCACGCCGGGCACCATCGTCCCATCAACTTTTGCGCAAATTTGCAGGACAGCGCCGTATCAACATTTTATTGCTAATTCCAGGTCCGCAACTTCATCCTATATCCCTATCTCAGTTTATAAGCGAATCTTTCTCACTTTCTATGCATTCCTAGCCTAATCATTCTATCTACATTCTTTACAAAAGAGGGTAGCCTTGCTGTCTTAACCCTTGAAATGCATTTAGCATCCAATCTTGCATTGTGTGGGATTGGATCTTGTGGGTTTCAACCCCTCTTTTGAATGTAAAGTCTCCTTAAGTGAAAACCATCAACCCTAGGGACCTCCCTTCTCTCTCCTCGGAGTTGGAAGAGGGGAGAGCAACTAGGGTTCGATCATTTTTCCGCTTTACATTTTGGTGAACCAGACGTGAACATCCTTTCTGATTATTCATGATTAGATCTGAAAATTGGATTCCTTGATTACTTTTCCATGTTTGATATTTTGCAAAATTTTAGAGGTGATTGCATAAAAACCCTAAAATTTCTTTTTAGTAATTGAACTTGTGAAATATTTAATTTTTAATGTTTGCTTCAGATCTGCCCTTCTGTTACAAATTATCAATTCATATTTGTGCTTTAATTTTGAGAATTAAGTGGTTAAGTGTCAAAACCCTAATTTTTGAAACCCTCTTGATTCAACCTTTGTCCGACAATTTCACTGATCAAAACATCTCCAAATCAGCTGTAACTTTGGATTCCGCAATAAAATCACAATATCTTTCATCCCTGAAAAATTTAGAAAAAACTTGCGAGGACCGTGTGCACTCCGAGCGCCATCGTCCCCGACATTTTTTCTGAAATTTCGGGAGCTAGATCTTACTGTATTTTTCTGCTAAAATCCAGAATTTTGGTTGATTTTATCAATTATAACACTTTCAAAATTACAGTCAAAGTTGGTCTTGTGATTGCTTGGATTAAGGCTCCTAATCATTCAAAAATCATTGAAACTGAAATTCATGTCAAAATTGTGTTTCTTACTGTCCTAAATCTGAAAAGTGTGTTTGCATTCATTCGAAATTTCAGTGCTTTATTCAAATTCTTGCAATTTGTGACTTTTGAAATTAAGTGCTTAATTACAACAACTTTGATTTCCGCTTTCAAAATTGAATTTTGCGTGAAATTGAGTCAATTTTTAAATTTCAAAACTTGCATTTCTTTTGACATTCCCTCTAAAATCATAAAATTCAAAGTTTCAGTTTCCCTCTCTTTTTCAAAATTCAAATTTTGCATTTTTCGACAATCTTCGTAGAGTTCAATTTTGAGATTGCAACTTTAATTTGGCCTATCTACAGATCGTAAAATCACTCAATTTTTTTAGATTAGCTCTAAAATCATCATAACTTTCATCCCTGCAAATTTCGAAAAAAGTTGCAAGGACCGTGTGCACTCCGAGCACCACGGTCCCAGACATTTTTTTCAAAATTTCGGGAGACTGTCATGATTGCATTTAACAGCCTAAATCTAGGAGATTGGCTGATTTTACTGAAAATTGCTACCTCTAAAATTCAAAATCTTCTCTCTCTTTCTAGTGCATGAGTTTTACAACAATAAGCCCTACTTACACTATTCCTGTTAGACGAAGCTGTAGAATTAAGTCTTTCCAAGGTTTAACTACCGAGGAGATGGAACCTAATTTGAATAGCCTTTTTAATGAGGACATGGGTAATTCCTCTAATCCTCCTAATGATGAAGAAGATCTCCATGAGGTTTCTGTAGAACAACTTTCGAAATTGGATAATCAATTTGACGATTTTCAATAATGGATGTCTCAAGAATACCCCGATAGTCAAGCTCTTCCTTTAATTGAGGGTCTAAAACATATGCTTCAGAGTGATAAGAATGGAATTGATATTTTGCGTGGTATTGCACACATTGTGGATTCGAATGTGATGCCTATGAAGAGTTGTGCCGAAACTTTGGGTTATACACAACCTCCCACTCAAGTCAATCATTCTATTCCTTTGACAACTTCTATTGCTAGCATACCTACCTTTACATCAAACATAATGACTACTTCTATATAAGACATTCCTCCTATGATCACCAGTCATGGGGGCAATCCCTCTTCTTCAATTAACCCTCTTCCTTCATTTAATCCAACTTCTTCATTCATTCCTTCAATGAGTGTTCCTATTACATCTCCACAAATGAACATGACGCAAGGGGGCAATTCATTCAACCATTCCATTCCTCCTTGTAGTGTTCCTCCTGTCCAATCATCTCCTATGACTAATTATCATAGTGTTCCACCACCTTACTCTTTACCTTCTTTCAATAACACAACACCTCCATCTCAATCTAACACATCTAATATGAATTCTTCGACTGAAGCTACCATTAACAATCTTGCACAAACTGTCTCTTCTTTATAGCAACAAATTGCCTCTATGAATCAATCTAAGTTTAGTGTGCCCACATTTGATGTTGTCAGCCCACTTTCTCTTGACATTGTTCGAGCTATCCCTCCTAAACATGTTGAAATCCCGCATTTGGAGCTTTATAATGGTAAAGATGATCCTCTAACACATGTTAAGACTTTTCAAACAATTTGTATTGATTTTGCTTATGACCAAAGGTTGCTTGCAAAACTGTTTACTAGAACATTAAGAGACAAAGCCTTACAATGGTATTGCTCGTTCCTTCTTATTCTATTACTTCTTTCGAACAACTTGCAAATGCTTTCATTCAAAAATTTCAAAACAATATAAGTCCTAAAGTTACTTTGATTAATTTAATGCATTGTAAACAAGGTGTTAAAGAAAAAGTGACTGATTTCATTGGTAGATATAAGCATTTGTATGCTCAAATTTCTTTTCCAGTGCCTGACAATGATATTCAAAGAATCTTTATTTCTAATTTACAAAAAGATATTCGAGACAAACTTTTGTTTTCTGAGTTTACTTCTTTCCAACAGTTGTGTGCAACTCTTCACAATTATCAACTGACTGTGAGTCAAATGGAACAATCACATCCTATGGCTCCGAGTGATAAGGGTGATAGCAGTCAACAACCATTTGGGAAGTTTAAACCAAACAGAGATTCCATCAAATTCAATGAAAACATCATCAACAACAATGTGAATGCAGCATCAGGTGTGCCTCCTATTTCTAAATTTTTCAAGAAAGAAAGAAAGTATACTCCTTTGAATGAATCATTGCATAGTATTATGAATAAATTATTGGAACAAAACATGCTTACTCTTCCTCCTATAAGGCAAATTGATCATGCAAAGATTACTTCACCTTATTTTGATAACAAATCTTTTTGTCAATTTCATCATCAGCCTGGGCATGATACTGAAAAATGTTTTTCTTTAAAGGGTAAAATTCAAGATTTGATTGATAATAATACTATCTCTGTTTCTGGAGTGAATGATAAAGGCAATACATTTGTAGCTCCTCCTAACCAAAATCTTTAGATTTTTACTGATCCATTACCTTCTCACACCTCTAATGCGATTGAGACTAATGATTCCTCTCTCTCATCTGATGGTCTTGTGTCTATGACTCTGAATGTGATTAACTTTGTAGAGCAGCAAGAAAACCCTAAAGAACCTTCCATCACATTTGATTCTAGTGAAACTATCAGGGCACCTGATGGTCCTTTATACATAGTTGCAAAAGTCAAGAATACACCTTGCCGTGGAGTGCTTATTGATCCTTCGTGCATGGTTAATGTTATTACTGAAGAATTTCTCTTTACTTTACAATTGAATCAAGTGATATATGACAAAATAGATGTGAGTGTGAAATTATTTGATGCATTTTCTTCTCCTGCAATTGGTTCTATTACATTACCTATTGAAGTTCATAACAAATCCCTTGATGTGAGCTTTGCTATTATTCCTTCATCCGAACAATTTCGTGTGAAGCTTGGCTATCCTTGGCTATCTTCCATGAAAGCTATTGCTTCTCCTATTCATAAGTGTTTGAAATTTCCCCATAATGGTGAAGTTGTTACTGTCAATCATAGTCTCTTTAAACCAGCTGAAAGAACCTCTAGTGTTCCTATAGATTACTTTTGGCCTAAACAATTCCAATCTCTTCCTCCGCGAAGTGATCATCTTTTCAAATCTTATCAAAAGTGGAAAACAGATATGATCTTATCTCTAAGTGAACCTAGAACACCTAAACTTGACATTCCTATCGTTCTTGAGAAGGAAGTTCTTCCTTTGAAAGATAAAACTAATGTCTTTCCTCAAGAAGATTCCCAACCCATCCCTATGGATGTGACTATGTCTATGCCTAATAAACCTTCTAAAAGTAGACCTATACCTCCTGGTCATGATGGACTTGGTCTTCTTCCTAAACCAAAAATTCCTCCTTTATATGGAGTAGTTCCTCCTCCTTCCTTCTATAGAGAGAAGAGACCTTCTTCTTCTCCTATTATCTAGCCTAAGAGACCACAACCTAAACACCCAAGTGATAAGGATGAGAACATTCCTCCTCCTCAATCTTCTCCACTTCCTACTAAGACTAGACGAAATCGTTCTGCACATGAACACCAACGAAAGTGTCGTCTTAGAGCTCAAGCAGCTACTTCTCAAACTTTACAATCTCCAAAAACACCTTCAACAAGCATTATTCCATTTTCTCCAAAATCTCCTAAACATAAGATGCATGATGGTCTTGATCCTGTATGGGTTAAAGATCCTATTTTTATAAATCTTGATGATGAAAATGTTATTCGTGATGAACATGTTACTCCTCTTGCTTCTGATAGTGAATATGAACTTGTTGATATTGATAACCATTTATCTAACGAATTTTCTAAAGCACTTATCCTAGCTCCTAGACAAGAACAACGTGGCTTGGAACATGAACATAGCCCTTGTTTGGATCTTGTGATAGCTCCATCTTCTGTGTTCGATGTTCCTCCTCTAGCGTGTTCCCTGCCTTCCCGAAACATTGATCAGCAAGATCGGGGGGTAGATGACGTGCTAGACTAGTTTCATTAGCATAGCAGATTCTCTCCTCCTCTCTTTTGTTACTTCTTCTATGTGTTATTCTCATTCTTCTATTTGTTGTCCTTAGTGTTGTCTACTTGAGGATGATGCAAAGCATTGAGATCTCTTTTGGTCTCTCTCATGTTGACTCAAAAGACACATGTGTTCCCTTCTTCTAGGTGACCTTCCTTGATTGGGGAATGAAGAACAATTATGCATACATACATATGATATACATGAATTATCATACAGCATACTGACCCCAAGGAAAGCGAAGTCACCTTGTGCTTTGTGTTTTGTGTCTATTATCCTTGGGTTTATCTCACACTTGGGGGCTAAATCTTTGTGATAACGTGCTCCTTTCCTTTCTCATTTCTTATGTGTATCACTACGTTAAAACAATCACCCCCGTTGAGGCGTGTGTGATCGCTTTAACATAGGGGGGCATACACCCCATCTATCCCTTTAAGATACTTGAAAATTTCTAGGCGAACTTAGCTTGGCCTTGAAAATTTTTGGTATTTCTCTTGCATGACTCATAGTGAGGGAACCTTACTACTGACAGTCATGGTTCTCCCTCGTGATCTTCCCTTTTACTTTGTCAATCGAAGTCATAAGATCCTTAGTCCACTGGGGGCTTCGTGTATCTTGCCTCCTTGACGTGGTGAAAGTCTTTCAATGTTGTTTCCTTGTACTTTACCGGAAGTATGAGCATACATACTCTCGCTAAAGTGGGGGCTAAATGTAGCATCCTAAAATTGCGACACTTGCAATTTCAACTGCATTTCGGTCTTCACGATGGCGACGCAACACGGAACCTGAATGGAGACCCCAAAACCTGATTATGACACTAAAAACTGCATTTTTCAAGCACCCTGGCCTGAACCTCCTTTGCACCCTGCTGTCCCGGGAGGTGGGACTAGAGCGCCCAGCGCCCTGGTCCTTCAGGACCAGGGCACCTAGCGCCCTAGTCCCCAGGACCATGGCGCCCAGCACCCTGGTCCCTGGGTCCTATTTTGGGCCCGGTCTCTTTTGGACTTCGGGTCTTTATGTTTGCAAATTGAAAAATATTGTTTCCTGGTCGGCCTAAGGTCGGGAAAATCAGTCTATCAGCCCTAATTGACAAGTATATAAACTACATTTTCTCTCCCATTTTGGGTAGAAGAAGGACATATGTGTACAAGACGTGGAAACGATACTCAAACATTCAAGCATTCAAACATTCCTTCAAACATTCCTTCAAGCAATTGATCATTCTAAGTGTCCATTCAAGGCTAAGTGTTGCATTCAAGACAAGGATTCAACCATTCAAGAGGAGATCACATACTACTACATACTACAACATACAACAAATAACAACATCTATACCTTTGCACATAAGGATACAAACATCCTTACAACAAGGTATTAGTACTTGTTTTACATTACATACATTTACATTTACAGCATTTCTCATTTCTTGGTTAATTCCAAAACCGGGGTTTGACCTAAAGGCAAACCCCTAATCCCTAACCCCCCAATCATCTTCACTTTTCTGTGTGTAGGTTGCAGGTACGCAGCTGAAATTGAAGATCTGGAATCCTTGTGCAGAGACGAACAGATCCCCCTTTGTTTCGCGGATTTTTTGGAGGACCGTGTGCACGCCGGGCGCCATCGTCCCGTCAACTTTTGCTCAAATTTGCAGGACAGCGCCATATCGACATTTTACTACTAATTCCAAGTCCGCAACTTCATCCTATATCCCTATCTCAGTTTATAAGCGAATCTTTCTCACTTTCTATGCATTCCTAGCCTAATCATTCTATCTACATTCTTTACAAAAGAGGGTAGCCTTGCTGTCTTAACCCTTGAAACGCATTTACCATCCAATCTTGCATTGTGTGGGATTGGATCTTGTGGGTTTCAACCCCTCTTTTGAATGTAAAGTCTCCTTAAGTGAAAACCATCAACCCTAGGGACCTCCCTTCTCTCTCCTCGGAGTTGGAAGAGGGGAGAGCAACTAGGGTTCGATCATTTTTCCGCTTTACACTTTGATATGGAGGGGTTCTTTCTCATGAAATTCTACCCTTTTGCGTTTATGAATTTCTTGACTTGTAGGATACTCTTTTCTTTGGGAAGAAGACGCAAGTCCATTATGAGGTGGATATGATATGAGTGAAATAATGAGATCTTGAAGTGGATCGGATTGGACCAAAGTGGAAGAACTCATTATGCATGTTGAGGGTTCATGAACATCTTGGACTGACATGTTAGAATCATGAAGGGGATTAGGATCATGAGGGGGGCTAGGATTGTGTAGTGGACATGGTTCAATGACAAGCTCTTTAAGAGATGGAATGGGAGAAATAATGGGATCATCAAAAGAAATGCGATCTTGGAGTGTATATGGAGCATTAGGACAAGGAGATGGAGAAACAAGTGGATCTTGTGGAGGATCTGAAGGAATAATTTGATCTTGACAAGGAGGAAGATCATTGGAATCCTCTTTAAAGGTGCCTTGCTCTTGACTTTCAATGGGATCATCATAAAGGATGGAAAGGATATCTTGATCTTTCTCAGGAAGTGGAATGTTAATGGGATTTGAAAGGACATTCTGTTCATGAAATGGAAGGGGATCATTTGGGATTGGATGAACTGGGATATCTTGATCTTGCTTGGGGAATGGAGTGTCAATAGGGCTTTGGATAGGATGGACAAGAATAGGGGAATCATCATGAGTGTTTGGGAACATGGGGTCCTAGTCAACAATTGGATGGGAAGATAAGGTTTCAGGATCTTGATCTTGATCTATTTCAAGACATGTTTCTTCATGCTCTAAATTATCCTCTTGACATGAGGTTGGACTTTGGATATGCATGGAGGATTCTGAAAAGGGATCAATGTTTTGGCATGAAGGAAATGCACTTTGAACATTTGCTAGATTCTGGCAAGGAATCAATGCTTTGGCATGAAGGAAATGCACTTTGAACATTCCTGATGGATTTTGGTAAGGAATCAATCCTTGAACATGAGGAAGAGGGACTTTGAATGGGGTCCTCTAAAATAGGTAATGGCAATAAAGTGCATGGTGGCATTGGGTCTTGTATTTCTGAAACATGACAAGGATGTGCATCATGAATTGGATTATCATGGCAATCAATTATGGATAGCCCTTGGGTAATTGCGTCCTTGGGTGTATTGTTTGATGAGGACAATATGGAAGGTTCTTGTGAGACTTCTAGAGGTGTAGGGATAGATGCCACTGGAGAGTCAATTTCCTTGCGAGGGGATGAGGCATTGCTAGACATAAGTGTATTATTTTGATCTTCCTCAAAGAACTCACTTGGTAGTTTCCTTAAGATCATTGCAATAAAGCCACCTTTCTTTTGAGGTTTTGACATAGTTGTATCTGGAATTTGAACTTGTTTGGAAAGGAGTTGGTTCTGATCTAATGTCATGTTTTGATAGTGGACTTGGTTCAATTGTTCTGACATGTTGGAAACTTGGGTTGGTGTGTGTTGCAACCTTTGTTTTTGAATGTTTGGTTGTGGTTGTTGACATTGATATTCCACCATTGGTTGAACTATTTGTTGACATTGTATAGTTGGTTGGACATATTGTTCAAATTGGACCATTGGTTGTATATGTTGGACCATTGGTTGTGTCTGTTGGAAATGTTCAAACTGTTGAACATTTGGTTGTGATGGTTGAAAATTTGATTGATAGTAAATAGCTTCTTGTTCTTGTTGTGGAGGCACATAATGTTGAAATTGATATTGTCTCCTTTCTTGAAATTGTTTCATCATCTCTATTTGGGAGAGGAGAGCTGGTATGTCTGATCATTCAAGAAGAGATCTTACATCAATTGCCTCAATCTTTGGATTTCAACCTGGAAATTTTTGAAACATTTTGGACATTTGTGATCTATTCTTCTCAATGTTTTTCACTCTTTGTTCCAAAATCTCATTTTCTTGAGCTAATTTCTCCTCTAGTTTTTGTATTTGGAGATTTGTTTCATCATAAAAAGTTTGATCAATATTGCCTTGTTGTTGGGTTGGATATAATTGTGATTGCCTTGGATTAAAATCCGATTACATTATCGGTTGATACGTCAAACTTTGTTGCATCATTGGTGCTTGAAACCTTGTTTCAATAGACATGTCACTATGCAATGCAATATTTTTGGAAATTTTCTAGGATAATGTATGATATGCAACTAAATGCAAACTAAATAGATGAAAATGCAATCTATGGCAAGAATGCAACCTATGTTTTTGGTTGTTTTTCAAAATTTTGACAAACTTTTTGGAATGCAAATCTAAAAAAGAGACCCTTAGGAAATTGAAATGATGTCTAGACCTCAAAGGACAAAAGGACCAAGTGACAAAGGGACAAAATGACAATGTCTCCCCTATATGCTTGGATACTAAGCTAGGTTCAAGACCAAATGACATTGATGACAAAAAGACAAATTTTTTGATAAGGTCTAGACCTCCTAACAATGACTTAGGGTTTATCAAAGATTTGGATTACTCAAGTATGACAAAACCTAGTTTTGACACTATATGGAAAGGGACAATTACTATGCAAATGACCCTAATATGATATGATAATGACCTAAGCTTAATGAAGAGACCTAGGGTATGCAAATGCAAATGTATGACAATGGTATTACTCTAATGTAAGAAGACACATGCAAATGGATGACCCTTATTGATATGCAAAAGAGTATGACCTAGGTGAAACCTAACCTTGGTAGTTGACAATGACTTTGCAAAATGAAAACCTAAGATGAACCTAAATATAAGTGACATGAATGTTGAGACAAGATTTTGAAAAATGTTTGACAACCATGTTTGTAGGTGTTTTGAACTTTGTTGGATGAAATGTTCTTATGTTTAACCTTGTTTTGAATCAATTTACCTTGTTTTTGAAATGAGATGCAATTCAACTTTTGACAAGCAAAGAAGACAAGATATTTCAACTTAGACTCAATACAATCATGCTCATTCACACATTTCTTATGGATGGCAAGGGCAATAGGTACTTGAGAGGCAGACTCATTATGGGATTCAAGGAGAATACATAGATGCTTGACCCCACGGGCTCCCCTCCACGGCACTCACTTCTCAAGGCAGCCAAGCATCAGTCCCCATGGAAATCTCCCCATGGAGAACTTAGTATCTCTTCCAAGTATCCGAACTTGTCCTTCTCAAGCAACTAGAAGGATTTTTGGCCTCTAAATACAAGGTGTTTATTAAGGATTTCTATTAAGCGTTACTCCTTGGTGTCATGCAAGTGTGATTGAGACATTAATCCCACCAGATACCAAACAACTGTAGTCACGCAAGCAAGATTTAGACCATGAGGCCCTACTTAGATGTTGATATGAGAAAGAGTTTAAGGGTCATCACTTCCCAAGTAACTACAATTCCCACGTAACCCTTCCTTCAAAGCTTTCGCCCATCAGGTATTTATTTATAGTGAGTTAGAATGCCAAGGTATTCTAGCTATACTCACTTTGGGTCATTCCCTTCTCACGATTGTCACTTGCTTACAAAAGCAAATGGTCGGGGAGGCAGGCCCTCTAAAGGTGACACACAATCTGAACCGAGAGAATGGTATCGAAGATTTGGATTTCTGATCACCCTAAGAAGGATGAGAGCATACTCTCCTACTCTGATGTCAAACTCAGCAATCAAAGCAAACACACATTCATTCCATCCTATTTAGAAATCATACTAGGTGCCTAAATATTAATTACAAACACAAAGTTTAGTTGTAGTCCAAGGCAACCTGGAAAACCCAAGTCAGAAGTTTGATATGTTTAGTCTTTGACTATCAAACCTGCATAAAATGTGTTAGTAGTTTCATTTGTTGTCTTTTCCATGTGTATGCCAAGGTGCTACATAGAGAATCAGTACCAAAAACCAAAAAGTAGAAATAGCATGCAAAACAGAACAATTTTCAAGTACAAAACACTGCCTTTTACCTCTGTTTCTGGCCATACACAGGTGCAGAATGTCTCACACAGGTGCAAAATGCTTGACATAGGAACAGATTGTCCTTGACACAGGTGCAAAATGCTTGACACAGGCACAGATTGTCTCATATAGGCACAGAAGTCCCTAGAAAACCCTGCATTACCCTATTTCTTGGGTTTTTGACCTACAAATCATCTCAAAAGCACTCAAAAGCATAGTTAGGGGGTTAGTTCACATCGGGTTCACCAATTAATGTAGCTAGAAAATTGGAAATCATCAAAGAAATATAATATTAGTAATCTATCTCAATCACAAAAGCTCAAATGCAATGATAAATCCTAAACACACTCAATAAAGACATGAAAACAAGACATCAATTCAAGATTGAAAACTAAGCAAACCAACTATAGACTTGAATGTCTCATTCATGTGGCTCCATTGTCCTTCTTTCTCCTTCAAATAGCTTTGTTTGTTGCTCTCACCTCCAAGTGCATACACATGAGATGAAAGCAAGTAGACAAGATAGTAGCGCAAGAGTACTCGAAGCGTGATTGATTCGACAAAGTGATTCAAAAAAGTGATTCATTCAATAATGTGATTAGTTGGGATTGAAGAAAATCATCCAATTGATAGACAAATTGGAGAGATGACAAGATTAACATGAAGAGATTCAAATGGAAATTGCAAATAAATATGACAAATTATGACAAATTATGACAAATTTGCACTTTCTATGCAAAATTGATTGATTGATAATTCATGACAAGATTATGACAAATTTCTATGTCAAAATTGATTGATTGTCAATTATGACAAATTATGACAAATTGAAATGTCATTCCCATGAAATTAGGAGAAAAATAGGAGGAAATTGAATTAGAAATTAGAAAAATTAGAAAATTGGAAAATAGGAATTTAGTGAATTAATTAATAATTTTTCATTTATTAATTAATTCACAAAGAGGGAATTTAGAAATTGATGAGAAATTAGGAAATTAGGAAAAATTAGGTAAATCAATTAATAATTTGTTATTTATTAATTAATTCACAAAAAGAGGAATAATTAGTTAGCCAATTAAATTAAACATTCAATTGTGACACGAAGACCTAGGATAAATAAATAAATTATTTAACCTAGAGGGAGAAATGACAAACATGGTTAAATGAATAAATCATAAAACCCTAGAAGATGAATTAGAAATGCAGGGATGACAATCAGGTCTTGATTGAAGGGTCAATTTGATCATGATTCTGACTTGATAAAAGACCAATGCTGTTAAATGATTTGATTGATAAATGCGCCAATTGACTAGGAACAATGACTAATTGATCCAAATTGACACAATTGAGAAAGATGACGATCGATGACAAATTGATCGCAAAATGGCAAAATTGACAAGAAGACAAGGATCGATGACAAAATAGATCACAAGACGACAAGATTGATGACAAATTGATCAAAGGACAAGGATCGATAACAAATCAATCACATGATGATAAGATTGATAAGAGGACAAAACCCTAATTAGGATTGACAATGTCCAAAATGATGACAAATGAATACACACATAGATGCGACAGGATAAGATTGACCAAAATCATGACAAATATTGTTATCGACAAGACCAAATTCAAAAGTGAGACAAATGAGGAATGCAGAAAAAGGACTCGATGCTCGCAAATGATAAAGACCAAGTGCGAATCATAGGAGAAATGTTAATGTGATGCAAAAACCCTAAAATAAGGCAATGCGCAAATGTTAAAGTATGATTCTGCAAGCGTTGACCATTTTTAGGTGTCTATAGATGGTATTTTGTTAAAATAAATTATAATGATGTTCTATTAAGATGCATTAAGCCAAATCAGATTGAAAAAGTTCTAAAAGAATTTCATGAAGGACCTGGAGGAGGTCACTTTGAAGCAAGAAAAACAACCCTAAAAATTATGAGAGCTAGTTATTATTGGCCTAAAATGTTTAAAGATGCTCACTCATGGGTGAAAAAATGTGAAAAGTGTTCATTGTTTGGAGGCAAACAAAGGCTGGCAGCCTTACCTTTGTAACCAATTGAAGTAGAGCAACCTTTTGCAAAGTGGGGACTTTATTTTATAGGGCCTATTAATCCACCTTCAAGTGTAGGTCACAAATGGATTCTTACAGCAACTGATTATTTCACAAAGTGGATAGAAGCAGTTCCATTGAAAGAAGCTAATGAAACTTTTGTCCTGAATTTCTATCAAGAGTTAGTGTCTAGATTTGGTACCCCAGAATCAATCATTTAGGATAATACTTTAGCTTTCATTTTTTATAATATATATTTGAATACTTCATCCAATTATTACCCTCAGGGTAATGGACAAACTGAATCAACTAACAAGAACTTGATCAACATCATTAAGAAAACCATTATTGAGAATCAAAGAACTTGGCATGAAAAGCTTAAATTAGCCCTTTAGGCTAACATAATTACACCGAAGAGATCAATAGGTAACTCTCCTCATGTTTTAACTTATGGCACATGTTACCTATTTCAGTTGAATTGCTAACTTTGAATTATGTAAAAGAGTGTGTGTTCCTTGAAGAGAAACCAATGTAGATTAGGTTTGCTTAGCTTATGGAGTTACAAGACACTCGCAGGGAAGCATACAAAAAATTAGGAATTCACCATGCTCAGATGAAGAGAACCTTTGATAGAAATGTTGTACCACATATATTTAATCAGGGTGATCTTGTTTTCAAATGGGATGAATTAAAGAATAGACCTCGTAGACATACCAAGTTTGATGCCATGTGGGATGGTCCATATGTTATCACATAATGCAAATAGATTAATTCTTTCCAGCTTGCTAAATTGGATGGAGAGGTGTTGTCAATCCCTATCAATGGGATTCACCTCAAACTATGCTATTGAGTACTAAAAATTTGCATATGTACATAGTAGAATAGTTGCATTTCTTTTTTTTCTGCAGTTTGCAGGCTCAGCTTTAAGAAGAGTTGTAGTAGTTTAAGTTGAATAAGTGCTTTCAAGCACATCGTAGTTGATTTTTTCAATCCATTTTTGTTTCTATTTTCCTTAAGTGTAGATTTCATAGTGTGTAGGCTTAGCTGTATGCAGAGCCTTTGCAGTTTCCTTTTCAGTTTTTGTTTAGAATGCTGAGATGCAGTTCTAGTTTTTGAGGAAAGAAAAATTGACTCAATGCCCAATGGATATTCTAGGCTACTAGATTCTACTATTAGCAAGAAAACACCCTTCAGAGGTTGCCAAAAATGTTACCAAAATTTTGCACATATCAAATTTGGTGCCCTAATGAAGCCTTGCATTCATTCATTCTGAAACATCAAATCATGAACCAAGAAGAAATGCACTATTTTTTCTAACTTGTTAGCTTCATGTGCAGATATAGGAAAGTAAGATAGCATGTGGGTTAAAATGTGGCTCCCATGAGGGTTGAGCTCAACATATTATAGATCGCAGAGATATTATGCTCCATTGCAGATGAAATGGTGTGGCTATTAAAACCTTGAGGCCAAAAGAAACTTAGAGAAAAATGCAATCAGATTGTGTAAAGTTTTTACTTGGGTGCCAAAGAGGGTTTTAAAAGGCCACAGACCTTCCAAGCGGTTTCCATCGCTAGTCATGAAGAACATTTATCCCAAATTGGTAGTGGGGAGGAACTCTTTAACATTTAAATGTAAAGCCACACACATATCAAGCGTGAGGTAGCTCGTGGCTTGGTGGACCTCATGCGTGTGCATATCAAGGCATCCAAATTTTGTGACCGGCTGGCAGGAAGAGACTAAAGAGCGATTAAGTTGAAGAAAGATCAATGGTGATGTGGGTGATCTAATGACTATCGCTAAGGTGCAATGGAAAGCTACACACTGGCTTATCACCGTGATTTGGCAACTGATGATGTGGTAGGGCAGAGAGTATAAGACCAAGGATAGGTGGTAGACAGGCGGTGGTCCAGTGGGTGGTAACATGGCACAAATGGGTGACTTATCAAGCAGATCTTGGCAGTGATAAGTCTCGAAAAGGTTTCATCAAAAGCTTAGTTCCATCGACATCGAGAAGACCTTGGTCGCGATGAGTCCTGAAAAGATTTCACTGAAGGCTTAGTTTCATCGATATAACAATATCAATGAAACTGCAAGTTCGATGAACTCATAAATGACTCACTAAGGGATTACTTTGGCCACAAGAAGGATATCTAATAGAGAAAGATGCGTGGTAGGCCCGACAAATAGGTGGTGCCTAGGTGGATCTCATGAGCCAATCAGAGGGTGACACATCTTGACACGTGACACAAGAAATAAAATCAACCAAGGTTAAAGATCAAGCAAGTTGAAGAAAGATCAATGGTAGTTTGAAAGATCTAAGGGCTATCACTATACCACTATAGAAAGAAGCTCGCCAATTACCTTTACGACTTGGAGACAAAGCACGTGTAGAAAAGACAAAGGGGAGCTGAGCGGCTAAGGTGCTAAAGATCAAGCAGTTTGAGGACTGATCGATGACTATCACTATACTGCATGATGAAGATGCTCGCTGATTATCCCCTATGACTTGGTGATTGATGACATGGAAGTAGAGGTGGTCGTCTAGGTGGGCTAAGAATGAATGAGGATGTGCCACGAGATGGAGAGTACTTAGCGACAAGGTGGGTCCAATCTAGATGGCAAACAAAGTGGACTCGCAAGAAAATCAAAGGCTGACACATGGCAAAAGGCTATAGACAAGCAGATGTATATATTTTTTAAGTCAACTTTGAACTTGAACTTTGAACTGGTTCAAATTTCACTTGTTCAAAGTGGTTCAATGGTTCAAAGTTCATTACCGTCGCTCATTCTCATGGGCCCAGGATGAAGAAAGCAAAGAAGCAGAGCTAAAAGCAACCGGTAGAGCCTGCTAGAAAGTAAACGAAAAGTTAATGCAAGAAGCCATAGTTCATGCAGGCAATCTAGTAGCTGGCAATAAAAAATTGTACGGTGGACTTAGAACTGGTTGTTTGAAGAGTCAAAAGCTCGCCAAGGAAGAAGATGAATTTTTGCATGAAAGATTAATGTAGATTCTTATTGATTGTCTAAACATGCAACTGTTACATATCATTGGAAAGCTCACAAAATAGAGAAATGTATTTTTCAACCATTTTTAATAGAAGTTTCAACATGGAAAGTAGTTGCCATGGAATGCATAAGATTTTTTCAGTGGGATTTCTTTTCCATATAGTTACAGTTCAAGTTCATCATGTAACTTTCACATGGAGATAGCTATTTTTTGCATTTAGACATGTAGATTTTCTCTTCATACAGGAGGATGGGTGGCAATCCTTTTGAGCAGTAAATATTATTATTTTACAGTATTATGCATGAGTTTTTATGCCAATTTGGGGGAGATTCGCCCAAGGCTTTTCTCATGTAGTATTTTTAGGGTTTTGAAGGGGATTCCTCATGATTTCTATATATTCCTTCTCTCCTTTTTTCCCTCTGGTGCTTTCTTTGTTGCATACACATTTTTGCAAAAAAGCATTGTAGCTCAGCAGTATTTGAGTTTTATAACAATAATACTCCTTTATTTTTCAGTAATATAGAAGCAAATTTCCTTCTTGGTACTTCTTGTATTATCTAATGAATGAATGATTTGATAATTTCCTATGACTTTTATCCTCTAATTTATCTCATTCAGTCAATTTGTGGTGCAAGGAGATACGTCCTAATTTCAGGTTCTTGTTTGTGTTAGTTGATTTTAATTGCTTGAAGTTGTGAAAACTTGTTGTTTTCCTTCATGCATGCATTAAGTTCATCCCTTTCTAGGAAATGTTTATGCACCTACATATTCAGTTGAGTTGTGAGGCAATCAAGGTTATTTGTTCAAGATTTTGTGAGTGAAGTAGGTTGTAGGTCCCAGATAGGATATTTGGTGCATCACCTTCATTAGAATAGATTTTCATTACATGGAAGCTTTCTATCCCTTTCTATCCCTTTTCTTATCAAAAGTATTTACAATAGATTCACCAAACAAGAAGTTGTCTTGATCTCTAGAGATTCACCTTCACTTTGAGCAACCCACAGGCTCGAAGGTGTTTCCATGTTTCATAGGATTGCTTGTTTTCAAACGTAGCATCACAAGTGCAATCCTCTGTGATAAAAAGATCAATAGGAACTTGCTCAATCTTTAGGAAACTTTGAGGACTTAACCGCCAATATTTTATTGTTCTCCATAACCGCTTTCCATAACCATTGGCCTTAACCATTGCCACTAGTGGCTTGTCATTGAGTCGCAAAGAATAACCGTCATGCATGGTAACCATCCTTGATTGTTTCTAAACTTTCCAACCTTTAAACACACCTAAGACGCTCTCTTCTCATGGGCCCTATGACTTGGTTGCTGATCTACAAAGAATAATGCTCATGCAACTTTATATTGCAGTTTAGAGACAACCATGAGATCGGTTCCAACTTGCTCAACCTTTAGGAGTCGTAAGCACTTCACCACCAACCATACACCATGTGCCTTAACCGCCAAATGCAACCCATTGGCCACCATCTGAGAATGTTATTGGTTTGATGCTAATTCATGATGAATAATCATCGTGCAACTTTGTATAGCGGCTCAACGACCACCGTTAGATCAATAAGAACTTGCTCGATCTTTAGGAAACTTTGACAGATAATACAGGGGAGAAAACTTAGGACATTAGGGAATCTGAAAAAAATTAAAAAATTATTCAGAACCCACCCAAGCCTAGACCTAAAAAGGCCCCCCTCTTAACGATACACCAACCCTTCCACCTAAGTGGAAAAAGGTAACGAGCAAAAATTAATTTTTTATTTTGAAGAACAACACGAAAGGTGTTAGGCCCAATATGGAAAGCTAATGTACTGAGAGGGGAGGGGTGAATTAGTACTTCATATCCTTTTATCAACAATATCTTTACTATTATGCATAAACCAAAAATTGTTGTACCATAACATAAAGCTAAAACAAATAAATAACAATCATACATGATTCACTCCATAACACATATATTTTGGTTATGTAGAAACTCTTGGTTAGAGAGAAAAACTACGGTGGGGATGGCACCCACAACTTCACTACTGCAATAATAAAGGTTGCTCGGTTAGAGCTACATGTTTAGCTATTTCTGATAGCTTACCCTATTAGGAGTATCAAGATCTGTTAGATCTACCTTGCTAAAGGATTTTACAACACTTAATCTAAATGCTGCACCTGGTTAGAGGCTTTACAATTTATAGACTTGATTAGAGTCTTTTACTGTGTTAAAGGTTTCCTTACAACTTCAAAATTTTCAATAAAATCTTTACAACTATCTGCAACTTTACATCTAGAATGTTATAGTAGTTTCTATGTGCTCAAAATAAGATTACCTTGCCTATAGCATACCTCGGTAATCCATAAAGTAACTCGGTAAACCCTTCTATTTACTCTGGTCTTTGATTGTTCTCTGAAATCCTTCTTGGTGACCTCTGTATCTCTGTAATAGTCATAACACTTGGTATCTTATCATGCATCACACATGTCTTACTTCACACACTTGTGTATATCCATGTCTCACTCTTTTA
Organism: Cryptomeria japonica; assembly: GCF_030272615.1. Taxonomy (NCBI): domain Eukaryota; kingdom Viridiplantae; phylum Streptophyta; class Pinopsida; order Cupressales; family Cupressaceae; genus Cryptomeria; species Cryptomeria japonica. The sequence continues at coordinate 777,071,872 of NC_081414.1, forward strand.
TCTTTAATCCATGCTGTATAAATAGATCTCTTATGTCGGTGATCCGATTCATTAATTTGATCTTACAAACATGATTTCTCGAATGAATAACCATGCAAAATATTTCATTGGTTAGATGACCTCAAAATCATACACAATCATAAAGTACAATTTCCAATGTGATAATGGTTCTATGTTTCTCGATCTTGTAACACGTTTTCATATGTGTGTCCAGGTTCAATGAATCTGGTAACATGTTTCACTTGGTGTATATCATCTCGGTGTATTATCTTTGTTGTTCGATAGACATAGAATGGTACTTGATAGACAGCTCGATGCATACTAGGCTCTATGATTGCTTTCTTCTATAACCGACTAGACTGTGCATACCGACTGAATATTTCGGTAGTAGTAATGGACTAGAGTATATAGAATGACTTTGGATATAAAACTAATGGCAACTTGATAAGTAGTAACAATCTCCCCTTTTGACATTAGTTGAGATGTTTGACAAAACTACTTTCAAAGTCATAAATCAAAAATCTATATACTTTACAAAGTTTGACTAAACTGATAGTATATACATTAGTCAATGAAATTGTATATTTAGATATACTCCCCTTATCAATATACTATACAAAACTTCTGATTTGTATGCTCGATGATCAATGATTAGTGTGCTACTTTTGTTCTTTGCTTACAGTTCTATTCACTGCTCGGTTCACTACTTGGTATACTCCCCCTGTATACTACACTCCTTATGTTTGATACTTTGATGCATTCTTTGAATACTATATCACTCCCCCTTTTTGACAAACATCAAAATTTAGTTACCATTTGGTGGTGGCAACTGGTCAAAAATGGATTTGTACTTTGTCCATGCTTCGGTGAGAGCGACAAAGAGGGCATCCTTTACACTGTCCATTAAAGAATTCTACGCTTGAATATTAGCCAATAATGATATTAAGCCATCTAAAGTGCTTCCCTCTTGTGTAGTAGATAGGCATGTGGCTCATTTGATCTAATCTTGGATGAATGAAAGATGAGGAAGGAATAATGTCTGAAGTGTCATTATGTCCATCCTGATCTTGTGTTCTTCATTTCTTAGGTCCAATTGTTGAGCCATGAGCTATTGTAACTTTGTATAAAAAATTTGAACTGAATTGGGCTCTAGGGTCAACTTATTTGAGAGATCGGTGATCTCTTTCTCAATGGATTCTATTTTATTTTTTATGTCCTTAATGAATAAAGAGAATGTACAGAGTTTCTAAAATAAATAAAGAATGTGCTTGAGTTGAGGGGACAACTCAACAATAAATTTGACAAGTTTAACTTTCCCAATAGCTATATCTTTCTATACCTCTTCTATCATTTTAGTAGTGAGCTCCTTGTCTTTTATCTTGCTCAAATATTCAGATGCATCAACTCCATATGTCTCTATCTGATTAAGGAGTTCATCCAGTTGAATATGGATGGCTGCATCAGTTGACACTCTAGTTGTAGGTAGCATATCGGTTAATAGTGTCTTTATCTTCTGAAGTACTTTATTTTTCTTTTGTATGGACATTTGTTTTTCTTGTTCGGCCTTTGCTTTTCATAGTTCACCAAAATCAATGAGTGCTTGCCCCTTTAATTTTGATATATCAACATTGGGAAACACTATTGGCTTTGACAAATCAACTTTGAAACTATTCTTTTTCATCTTCTTTTCTTTACCTTTCACTGATTGAACTAAGACAATGGCTTGTGAGGCTTGATGACCCTCGGTAGGTTGCTCAGTAGAGGCAACACTTTGGTCAGTTTCTTTAGCCTCTATAGTGTCCTTTGGTGTCTTGGCACTTGGTGTCTCAGTTGCAACATTTTCAGTGCTAGCAAGTGCTTGAGATATTTGTTCTTGAGAAGTACCTTCTCCTACTGTAGACTTGTGACCTTCAGTGCCTTGATTTGTATCCTAAGGGGCTTTGGTTGAGACAGGTTGATTGATCGGTGGATAAGGTTGAACTTGTTCCAAAACTGATTCACTGGATACAAGTTTTGCATATGCATTGCCTTCTATCATTTCCTATTCAGGTGCCTTTGTATCCAAGATTTCTTTATTTATTTGAATGGTGTCGGTAGGGTCTGGCTCGGTGACATCAGGATCTTGCTTGGTAACATCAACTATTTCAATTGCAGCTTGTTCACCAGCATCCTTGAGTCGAAATATTTCTTGCCACTATTCTTTTGTCTCATTCTCCACTTCAATATATAGGCCATTCATCAGTGTCAAGGCCTTTTTCTTGACTAAGAATTATGTCTGGCAGTTTTTCAGATGGTCCTTGATGTACAAGACTTCTTTCTTTGATCTTTTTTTCCGAGTCCAGGGCATATTGCCACCTATTATCAATATGTGCATATAATTCTTTTGGAATAGAATTAACTATTTCTAATGGGACTAGTCAAAATTTAAGAAGTGTGCAGATGACAGCTTCTTCAATTTGTCTCTTTTCATCATTATTCCTGGATTCATACTTGACAAATCTAAAGGATCCAAATCCACCATATTCCTTCAGATTAGTACAAAAATTTTCAACACTATGTACATTTTTCTGTTTACTCTTGACAATCTAAAGTTTGCTAGCATCCTCAGATTCGGTATCACTAGACTCTTTAGGAAAAATGAGTCTTTTTGTAGATTTCTTGTAAGTTTTAGTTACCTTAGGTGTGGCAACAGTCTTTGTTTTCTTACTCGGTGAAGCTGCAGATGCTCTTGTGTTAGGTCGCTTTGCAAGAGGAGTCAGTGAGGCCTTTGAAGTGTCCTGTTTCTTTCTTTTCAATACTTTTCCCTTAGGCAATTTAGTGCTTGGTGTTATAGCTGCCTCTTGAGCTTCAGCTTCCTCTACGGTAATTGCAAGAGTGCCCTTGACAAGTGTGGAGGAATATTCTTCTCTAAATTTCTCTGATAATGCCTTTATCATCTTTGTTGCCTTTCTTGTAGCTTTGGGTACTACAATGCTCATTTTTACTTTTTCCTTCACTTCTTCATATGTTCCATACCTCAGCTCAGTAGCATGCCTTTTGTTGTTGTGTGATGTCAAAATCAATATCGTAACCCATAGGTGGCAAAGATTGAGTTCTTGGTTCCACAACATTCACATAATAGTAATTAGTGTCTACTTCAAAACAGATGTCATCTTTGTATTTCTCCACTAGCTTGGGTGGAATCCGGTACCTGTTATGCATCCTTTCCTGAAACTTGCTGAAGTAATCATTAATGATATCATTAAAGTTATCACCTAGCTTCTTAATGAAGTCATTGATCTAATGGGTGATTGGTCAGTGTAGTTCCCAAACAACTTTACCAACTGATGGAAAAAAAATAGAAAAATAGAAAAATATGCATACAAGTAGTGATCCAAATTTTAGTGTATTCACCGAGTTTTTCTTCTGAGGCTTCCTGATGGTGTTCAGATTCTCAAATAGGTTTTTCAGCAACACCTCACATAAATCAATTTTCATGCCTTTCTTCATAGTTTTATATGCTAAGTCTACTGCTGCACAGGGTACACTATTTTCCCTTGCCGATTGGAAGAAACATTAGCCAATTACTCTAATGGCAAACTTAAGTTCTACATCAGTGACATTGTTAAATTTCAATCCTCTATAATCTGATTCTACTCTAGTTAAACTGATCAATTCCTTCTATGATATCATTTTCTGGGCTTGGGCATGATCATAAATAGGGTAACCGGTGATCAAATGAATTATTTCCTTGGTAATCTTAAATGGTTTCTCTTCTAGCCACATGAAATCATCATGAACACTTCTCAAAACAAACTTGACCCACTGGGGTTTGAACACATGGGGATAGGCTAGGGCTTAAGTTAATCCCTTGATCTTAATGTGCTCATACTTGCTATCCATTTTACCATCAGTGCACAACTCATCATATGTGTCTTTGATTTCAATGTGATTGAGTTTTTCAACATGACATTTGGTGAAGAATCTCACATCCTTGAATAATAAAACTCGATCCGGGATGAGTGAAAAAGCGGTTTTGTAATCCAGTTCAGATGCAAATTTGGGAGTCAAAGAGTATTTTAGTGAGGGCTTTTCAACATTCTTGACAACAATGGGATCTTGGATCTTAGGCACCATTGTAGATTATAGATAAAAACTAACAAAATATCCTTAGGGTTTGAGGGTTTTCAAATGGCAAACGCTTCACACTTAGCAGATAATGGCAACTTGATAAGATCGGTAAACTAGCTTAACAATGTGTTGAGATTGATGTAAATACCTTGAATTTTTCTTTGTAAGAGGTTTGATCACCTTTGATTTGCTCTGCTCTGCTCTCTTGAAAACTTGGTGAGTGAAAAATGACTGCGTAAATGTGTTAAGTACACAATATACCTTATCAAGCTTTGTGCAGGTTAGGTCAAAAAACATTAAATGCACTCAGTTCCACTAAACTTTCTTTCCTTTTTGTACTTTAATCAAGTAACCAAACTTCCTTCATTTACCGACTTGACAGGCTTCCTGTATCCACCGACTTGACAGGTTTCTTGTATAGTGCTCCAAAAGACTTTGATAGAATTTTAAACTTACTACTACATCTTAACTATGCAAATTTTGAATTAAGTACATAATAAAGTAGGAATTGTTAAGATTTAACCTTGAGAGAATCTAGTCCCTTCATACCTTTACTGATTAATTTGGAATAGGTGCACCTAACTTGGTAGGTAAGGTGCTTTCTTCATTTGGCACAATTTCCTTCATTTTCCAAATCATCTTTAATTTTTCTTTTATTTCCTTAGTGTCTTTTCTAGGTTGATCTCTGCAATCTCCAGCCAAGTGTCCAACTTTGTGACAATGAAAACATGCCATACCAGGATTTCTCCATGATCTTCAGTTGTTCATTCCAAACCTTATAAAGTAATTGGCACTTATATGTCCATATCTTCCACAAAATTCACACCATATCCTTGTATTGTAATCCCATGGTATTGCAGAATATTGTTGGTAAGGATCTTTGTGAGTTCGGTAACCTCTAGCATTTGCTCGATGTGCAAACCACATATAGTCCTTTTGCTTAAACCAACACTTCTCGATACTATGTCCATGTCTATTGCAGTTTTTACAAAACCTTTGAATTTTGCTTTTTGATAATTGTTAATAGACTTTGTCCTATATTGATCAAATGTGTGACCATATTTATTGCAATTGTAACAATAACCATTGGACTTAGTGACATTCAGTTGCTTACCTTTTCTGATTTGGCACATGTTGGCAGTATGACCTTGATTTCCATAGTAGTTACAAATAGGCTTCTTTCTTTTGATGTTCTTCTTGATTCTAGCTTGCTTTGATGATTCTCCTCTCTCAATAGTATAGATTCCCTTCTCAGTAGAGTCTTTTCCTTTGTAACCGAGTCCTGCATCTTTGTTGGGTCTTCTTGTATTCAGTTGATCATCCAACATCTTTGATGCTTCATAACTCTTTTTCAATGTTTCTTTGGATTTCTTCTCTGTTTCAAGTTCATTGGTCAACCTTGATACTTCAAGTTTTAATGCTTGATTCTCATCATCTTTCAGATTTGCTTCATGATGTGCATAACCTAGTTGATCTGACATATTTTGTTGAATCCCAGTCAACCTTATGATTTCATCATTCTTTTCAGATACTAAAGCTTCAATTTGTTATTTGTTTCTTTCTAAATCTCTTACTTTATCCTTGGTTGTCCTTAATGCATCAAGATTTTCAGTCATCTGTGTGCTGAAATGTTCATGTTCTCTCTTCAATTCTTTCAGTTGATCAGCCAGTGCTTTGTTCTTTTCTTTCAATAATCCAATCATTTCTTCAGTCTCTTCAGATATACTATTCTAAGATGATGTCTCAATTTGTTCCACTAACTCTTGAGAGTCCTACAAATCATCAGATAATCTTCTTCTCACTTTTAGAGATTTTTGCATTTGCCTTTGCATGTCTGCAATCACTTGATTTGCATGGTCTAGCTCTTCTTGCAGATACACAATCCTCTGAGATTGTTTATAGCCTTCCATTGATAAGATTTTTCTCTTTAGGCAGTTAAACCCTTTTCCAAGATTCAAGCTCTGATACCAATTGTTAGGCCCAATATGGAAAGCTAATGTACTAAGAAGGGAGGGGTGAATCAGTACTTCAAATCCTTTTATCAACAATATCTTTACTATTATGCATAAACCAAAAACTGTTGTAACATAACATAAAGCTAAAACAAATAAATAACAATCATACATGATTCACTCCATAACACATATTTTGGTTATGCAGAAACTCTTGGTTAGAGAGAAAAACTACGGTGGGGATGGCACCCACAACTTCACTACTACAATAATAAAGCTTGCTTGATTATAGCTACATGTTTAGTTATTTCTAATAGCTTACCTTGTTAGGAGTATCAAGATCTATTAGATCTACCTTGCTAAAGGATTTTACAACACTTAATCTAAATGTTGCACCTGGTTAGAGGCTTTACAATTTATAGACTTGATTAGAGTCTTTTACCCTGTTAAAGGTTTCCTTACAACTTCAAAATTTTCAATAAAATCTTTACAACTATCTACAACTTTACATCTAGAATGTTATAGTAGATTCTATGTGCTCAAAATAAGATTACCTTGCCTATAGCATACCTCGGTAATCCATAAAGTAACTCAGTAAACCCTTTTATTTACTCTATTCTTTGACTTTTCTCTGAAATCCTTCTTGGTGACCTCTGTGTCTCTGTAACAGTCATAACACTTGGTGTTTTCTCATGCATCACACATGTCTTACTTCATACACTTGTGTATATCCATGTCTCACTCTTTTATCTTTAATCCATGTTGTATAAATAGATCTCTTATGTTGGTGATCTAATTCATTGCTTCGATCTTACAAACATGATTTCTCAAATGAATAACCATGCAAAATATTTCATTGGTTAGATGACCTCAAAATCATACACAATCATAAAGTGCAATTCCAATGTGATAATGGTTCTATGTTCCTCGATCTTGTAATACATTTTCATATCTGTGTCCACGTTCAATGAATCTGGTAACACATTTCACTTGCTGTATATCATCTCGGTGTATTATCTTTGATGTTCGATAGACATAGAATGATACTCGGTAGACAACTTGGTGCATACTGGGCTCTATGATTTCTTTCTTCTATAATCGACTAGACTGTGCATACCGACTGAATATTTTGGTAGTAGTAACCAACTAGAGTATATAGAATGACTTTGGATATAAAACTAATGGCAACTTGATAAGTAGTAACAAAAGGTTCATAATTTGGGAACTTTTGAAAATTACAAAACCCTAAACCTTTATAAATCATAACCCTTGGACAAGGGTAAAAAATTTGAACCCTGACAGACCCCAACAGCTAAGAGGTAATATTTTCAACATTATCAAAAATACTCATAACAATGGCTCTAACTAGGGATGGTTGGATGCGAGACCAACACAAGAATTTAGAAACTCTGGAAAGTAGACCAAAATAAAAACTGAAAAGAACAGAAAGAAAACCTAATATATACAACACCTACAACTATTGTGCATGGACAAGTCAAGAAAAGTAATGCTTCAAGAATTGTCCATGCACTAGAAATTCCTATACTTCACCATTCATTCTTTGCAAGAAATATGAATCCTTTCCGTTAACATCCATAACAATAAAAGGGCCTATCCACAATGATTCAATTTTTTTGTGCTTACCCTTGTCCTGTCCTTTAGCATTCCATTGAAGAACCATATCATCAAGCTGGAACTTCCTAGTTGTAATTCTTTTATCAAATAGATATTTTGATTGCAGTTGGGTTTTTAAATTCTGTTTATGAGCTACAACTCGCATTTCTTCCAACTCTACCATCTGAACCATTCTATGCTCCATAGGTTCTGATAACTCCAACTCTTCAACTTGCAAAAACTTATACACAGGGAGGAAATTGTTTATGGGTACCCTAGTCTGTGTCCCATAAACCAATTCAAATGGAGATACACAAATGGCCTTCTTCACAGTAATCCTATCTGCCCACAAAGCTAACTTAAGCTTTTGGTCCCAAGATCTTTTGTTTTGTTCAAGAATCCTTTTAATGATGTTCAGGAGAATTTTATTACTAGATTCTGCTTGGCCATTACCTTGTGGGTGATATGGTGAGGAATATGACATAATGATTCCATAACTTGCACAAAATTCAGTGAATTCCTCTTACCTAAAATGCATGGCATTATCCATTATTAATTTTATAGGCACTCCAAACCATGTAACATTATCCATTAAAAACTCAATAACAATCTTACTAGTTGCCCTTTTAGTAGGTATGGCTTCAATCCATTTTGTGAAGTAATCTGTGGCCACCATGATCCATCTATGACCTCTACTTGATTTTCCTGGTATCTCTCCAATAAAATCAATGCCCCATTAGGAAAAAGGGGCTTCAACTATAACAGGGTTAAGCAGTAAAGCTCCTTCATACTTTAATTTAGAAGAAAATTTTTGGCAAGGATCACATTTCTGAACATACTTATGGGCATCCTTGAACAAAGTAGGCCAATAATAACATGCCCTGATTATCTTACTAGCAGTTGTCTTGGCTGAATATTGACCCCCACACACTCCACTATGCATCTCTGTTAGCATTCTTTTAGCCTGAGAATCATCCAGGCACATTAATAATACCCCATCTCTATTTTGCTAGCACAAGTCCCCTTGACTAAGGATATATTTCTGGGATTTCAATTTTAGTGTCCTCTTCTGATTTTGAGTCATTTCCTCTCGACAAGTTGCATCTTTTAAAAAATGCACTATTTCTAAATACCGTAGTTGCCTTTCAATACTAGTGACCATGACTTTCTTAGTTTCAATATTATTAATGTCAACAATATCCAAATTTGATTCAGTCATTAATTTGGCAAGGCCTAATCCTCTTACCAATTTGGTAATCTTGATCTCTAGGTCAAACTCTTGTATTCTATTTATCCACCTGGACCTTTTACTAGTGACCTCAGACTGAGATAAAATATCCTTGACAGTTGCATGTGGAACATAAGCAATTATTCTTGCATTTACAAGATAAGGCCTAAATGCTTTAACAACTTTGACTAAATCATATGCCTCCTTTTCCATGATTTCATACTTTAACTCAGTAGCCTATAAAGATTTGATATAAAAGGCAATTGGATGTTCATATCCTTCATCATCCTTTTGAAGCAGAACTACTGCTACTATGTGATAAGAAGCAAAAGAAAATAATGAGAAGGGCTTACTATAATCAGGGGATTTCAACACTAGTGCTTCTTGAATAGCCTTCTTAATTTTGTCAAAAGCCTGAGCAGCTTCTTCATCCCATGAAAACTTTGCTTCCTTTTTGAGTAGCTTAACAATAGGCTTAATAATTTTAACAAAGTTAACTACAAACCTCCTAACAAAATTCACCTTTCCCAAAAAAGACTGAATTCGTTTAACACTCTTTGGCTGAGGTACATCATTAATAGCTTCAATTCTTTCAGGGTCTATTCTAACCCCTTCCTTGGAAACAATATGCCCTAACAATTTTCCTTTAGTCACAGCAAAGTGGTATTTTCTTGGATTTAAAGATACACCAAATTCCAAGGCCTTGCAAAATATTTTCTGCAAATGACCATAGTGGTCATCTACCTTCCTTGAGAAACATGTTAGATAATACTGATAAACAACCATTATGATTTTGATAAATTCATTGAAAGCTATGTACATGGGCCTCTGAAATGTTGCTCCAACATTCTTCAGACCAAATGACATTCTCACATACACATAGGTTCCCCAAGGGGTAGTAAAAGTAGTCTTAAATTGCTCAAACTCTTTCACTAATACCTAATTATAACTAGAGAATCCATCCATCATTGACAACAAATCACAACTGGTTACCCTTTGTAACATGGCTTCCATGTTTGGGGATGAATAATTGTCTTTTAGAGAGGCAACATTCAAATTCCTAAAATCCACACAAAGCCTTATGTCCCCATTCTTCTTTCTGATAGGGACTAAATTGGACACCCATGAAGAATTTCTTATAGGCTTTATAATCCCCCTATCTCTCAACTTAGTCAATTCTTGCTGCATTTTAGTTTCTAAGAGGGGGTTAATAGGTCTTTTCTTTTGTCTAAAAGGCTTAGCATTAGGATGCAATGGTACTTCATGCTGAAATAAGTCTTGTCTATACGCCTTCAAATCCTCATAGGACCAAGCAAAAACATGTTTATACTTTCTTAACAAATTAATGAGGTTAGTCTTGATATGGGGTGACAAATTCTTCCCGATATACACCAACTTAGGAGATGACTCTGTCCCTAAATTTACCTCTTCAAATTATTCCAATTTAGTGGATGACTTTTGGTGAAAATGACCATCATTATAACTAAAGATACCCTCTAATTCTACCAATCCTCTAGGTATCCCATTAGTTTCTAACTGAGCCATGACATTTCCAAAAACTATTTCTCTGCTATCTACTACCTCCACCAATCCATTACAATCAATTTTTTGTCCTTCATTCTCATCAATGCATTGTACAAACCTAAGTATATCATCATCATCTTTAAACACCTACCAATTATACACATTATCTAGGATAGCAGGTCTAGCTTTTACTTCAACTATTGATAAACTGGTTAATGTCACATCCTCATTTTTTATTGCAGCATTGGCCAAAAAATCTGCCATGATGTTCTTTTATCTTTCAATCCAATCAATAGAACACACATTAAAATGCTCAACTACATCCCAAACAACATGTTTATACCTTTTCAATCAATCATTTTTGGATGCATATCTAGACCTTATTTGGGATACTACTAATTTTGAATCCCCAAAGACTGTCAGTAACTGAATTCCATGCTTCTTAGCAATTTGTAGCCCTAGTAACAAGGCCTTATATTCAGCTGTGTTATTTGTACACTGAAAAGCCAGTAGAAAAGTGATAGGGAGGATCCTAGTTGCTTGAGTCAGCTTGACTCACTACAAGCCTTTCTTCTTAGCCCAAACCCGAGAATACTTCTCTCTATTCCTCTAATCCACTCTAGGTCCTCACTACCAAGGGTTGTTACTTTGCTCCTTGTGAATTTAATTTCATAAATCCACCAACTCACTAATCCACTAAAACTAACCAAACACCTTGCAGGGTTTTCTCTACCATGGATTATGCCTACAACTTCTCCTAAGTTGATTTCTCCTCATACTAGGACCTTCTCTCCATTCGATCCCATCTTCCTCTGGCCTCAGGCTAGTAGCCTAGACTCTGGTCTACCCTTCAAGTGACTTCCTTTTGGTCACTGATACCTAGTTGGGATATCATCAAGCTCACCTAAGGCCAGTTTTTTGAAACAACTGATGCCATTCCCTGGTATTCTACAAATGGAACTCTATTGTACATGACTGACTCTTCTTGACAACCTCCAATGGTCATGTGGATCCCACTATGGAGAATCAAGACATGGCCATTTTTATGACTACTTGTCACCAACAAAAAGAAAGAAACAAAACAACAACTTATTTACAAAGCTGAGCTTAGCACGAACTCGGAATTGGAACTCACAGAACATAGAAAAGAAACATCTACTCTATCACATGGCCATTTACAGATTTCACCCATTATTTACAGAACTCTGAGAAGGAAACCAAAAAACGGTCTTCAAATTGTTATTCAAAAGATGTTCGTTTTGTGGAACTAACACATCCAACAATCCCAATCTAATCTCTTACAGAATGCCCATTGGGTCTTTTATAGCCTCTATGACATGTCATGAAAAACATCCCTAACGGACGAGATTCAACTCGACACAATTCAGACACAATTCAATTTTTGTCTATAACTAATTTTCAACCTCCATCGGGTCATCAGGTTAGCACCACAACACTTATCTCGATGTCCAAGGGAAGTTTACAACTCACTTGTTTTTCTTATCGGGTCATGGAAGTAGCCTCAAAACACTAACACCGATGTCCAATGACATAGTCCATCTTTCGCACTTTTCCCATCGGGTGTGGGGATAGCAAGAAATCCCTTCGTCTAATAGCCAATGCCTTTCTCTGCTTGCTGGTTGTTTCTATTGGTCTTCGGGAAGATAACCGAAAAGCTAATTTGATTGTCCGATCTGCTTGATCTCTCTTTTGTGCTTCTCCACGTGGCATTCACTGATTGGTTCCGGGGGCTCTACCCTCACATCTCAGCACAACCTCTCTAGCCACCTGAAATGCTCTTCTTTTTCATTGGGTCCCACCATGGTCGCTAGGTTGTGATAGATAAACCTCATGCAGCTTCTCATAGCGGTATAGCAATTGACATAGATCAACCCAGGACTTGCTCACCCGTTAGCTGGTGGTATTGATCGGCTATCAGGTTAGGTAAAAAAACACTTCCATCAATATTTTATGGTTTGATTTGACTCGCTCCAACCACTGGTGACTTCATCGGAGCAGGTTATGCCGAAAACATGAAGTTTCAAAAAAATGAAGACAAAAATGTGCTCAAAGCTCCAAATATACAACCTAATGGACTAGAATAAGTCCTTATGCCAAAATTACCAAAATTGCAAAGGGTATTTCCTCACCCTTAGGTTCTCCTACACCATACTTCCCACACAAAAAATCAAGTCCCCCCTGGGGATGACAAGACGACATCAATGCCCAGTAATTTAAAATTGGATTCTGCAACCCAAGTGGCTTTCCCTTCAGGGAAGTGTCGCCATTTAAGTAAGTGTTCCATGTACAAGCCTTGCCACATTTTCTTCTTCACCCTAGAATCTTTGTGCCCCCTATGGTTTAGAAATGGGTGGTACTAGAATATCAGTGAGAGTAGTCTCCCCTTCTGGATGCGGTCCATCTGCCATTGCTATGGGACCTTTAGAAGGAACCAAGTCTTACACATTAAACACAAGGGACAATGCCAAATTCGTAGGCAAATATATCTTATAGGCATTTGAGCTTGTTAGGGCCCGAAGGCAACTAAGAAGGGGGGTGAATTAGTTGTCTATTAATTTCAACCCAAATATAACTTAACCAAACTTAATGTCGGTTGATAGTTTAACAGTTAACAACAGTACAAGTAAAGTTTAATGCATGAAACAGAAAGACAAATAACATCCACAACACATAACACATATATTTGTATGTGGAAACCCTATAAGGGGAAAAACCATAGTGGGAAACCCTACCCATAGTTAGATGATACTACTACAAATAGTATGTGTGTACAAATGGGGTCTGCACATGCAGAAAGGCCAACTACCTAGAGCTCACTGCTCAATCACAAAATGGGAGTCACACTGACTACAATTGGATGGTTAAATCCAATGATAATGTACTACTCAAAATAACATCTTCATATGCTAGATTCAGTACCGGTTAAGATCTGATTGTCTTCTTCATACCTTCCTTGAATCTTCAAATGATGTATGTGTGTATAGCTCTTCTTATATTCACATATACCTTATTACAATCCTTTTTCACCTTCTACATAATCTCATAAATGAGATCTTAAATATATACCAAAACCTAAGACCAAATGTGTAGGTCGTCTCATGAGGAATATTACAATTAAATCAATTACAAATGAATCAATATGTGATGCATCATGTTGGCTTAATGCATTTACAATAATAACCAATTAATAAAACATCTCCATAACATGTCATGCCGATCTAGAATAGATAATGCTTGCTGGTCCATAGCCTAAACCAATTTGTCAGTAACAACAAATATGCAAACTCAATTAGACCAATAGCTAGATCACCAAAACCAAGTGTCCAAACAATGTCTTTGACATAACCAAGTAATCTCTAGATGATAACAGATCATTCTCAGTGCCAGTGAACAATATAACCTTTCACTGAACCAGATATCGGTGATTGTGCATAAGTCACTGAACATGCCAGTGAACGTAACCAAAGATATTCAGTGCCAATAAGTGTTCACAAGTATTGATACATATTGACATCAATGACAAAACCAATGCAACACATCTATAATACCAACAATCTCCCCCTTTGGTAGTGATGGCAACACAAGATGGAAAAACCATCCAAGTGCCATAGCAAAAATGCCAAAATCCAAAAACCAACAATCTCCCTAAGAGATCAATTACCAGAAATCAAAATACATAATATTTCTCCCCTAGGAATATTCTCTGCTCAAAGATAATGTGTTTTTCCATAGATATCTCTCCCACTTTGACATCAAATGCCAAAGCAATACAAAACCAAATACAATTAGTTCATAGAACTTATTACAAATACCAATTTATCCAATCTACTCCCACTAAGAAGTAGCTCTCCTTCATCAAAGTTGGAAAAAGGTTTCTTTGTTAATTCTTGTCAGTCTGATGCCATGCTCCAACTGTCTAAGTCTCTACAAGTGAGGGTATAACCCTGAGCTACTCTCTGAGATATTCAAAAGTTTCCTTAGGCAAAGGCTTAGTAAAGATATCTGCAATCTACTCTTTAGTATTCACATAAACCAATTTCACTTCTTTTTCTTCAACATTCTCTTTCAAAAAAATTGAATTTGATAGAAACATGTTTAGTTTTAGAGTGAAATACCGGATTCTTTGATATATCAATTGCTGCCATATTATCATAGTAAATGATTATAGGTTCTTTGCATTTTAAATTTATGTCCTTCAACATTTTCTTAATCCATAATACCTGTGTACAATTAGTTGATGCTGCAACATATTTTGATTCTACTATTGATAAAGATGTATAACTTTGTTTCTTGCTCAACCATGAAATCAATCTACTACAAAGAAAGAATGCTCCACCAATGGTGCTCTATCTATCATCTACATCTCCTGCCCAATTTGCATTTGTGTATGCACATATATCAAAATTTTCATCTTTGGGATACCATAAACCAATATTTGTTGTGCCTTTTAGATACCGAAAAATCCTTTTCACTGCTGATTCATGATTTTTCTTAGGATTACTCTGAAATCTTGAAACAATACATACTGCATTCATAATATCAGGTCTTGTTTGTGTCAAATATAGTAAACCTCCAATCATAGATTTATATCTTGTCGAATTAATAGGTGTTGATTCATCCTTCAATGATAGTTTATTAGTTGTAGTCATAGGAGTACTTACCGGTTTAGAGTTTTCCATACCAAATTTCTTTATTAGTTCCTTCAAGTACTTAGATTGACATATGAATATACCTTATCAGTCTGTGAAATCTATAATCCTAAAAAGAATTTTATCTCCCCAATCATAGACATTTCAAATTCTTCCTACATCTTATTAGAAAAGTCTTTATAGAAGATGTGTATTTTTTTGTAATTTTTTATTGAATATTTTTTTTATGATTTTTCCAATCGAGCACATCCTGAAAAATTAGGTACCTATTCATGCGCGAAGCATAAGTTGCACTAAATAAATTGAAAATACAATTTTTTTTTTAAATTGTAAAGAATGAAATGCACTACAATAATATATAAAGTCTTTTAAATTTGGATAAGTATATCAAAAGTTATTAAAAAATGGTGCACCTATGTCTATGAGAACTATGGAGACACTCCGAAAAGAAATTTAATAATAATATGTTATTGTTGTTCAAATTTTAAAAAAAATTATACGGTTAGAAAGCTTAGAAGATGGGTGAAAATATGGTGGCAATTTTAGAAATACCCACTTGAAGTGTAAACTTGATGATGAAAAAGTCGATAAACAAAGTTCATAAAATAAAACACGTCAAAAATGAGAGAAATGGAGGGAAATAAAACTTCAAAACTATAGCTTTGTCATCCAGGCCTATTTCCAAGCCTAAATAGTCAAAAGTGCGTACGGGGTACTTATGGTATAGAAAGTGCGTACGAGGTACTTATGGTGTAAGAAGCACGTAAGCACTCTTTTTACTATAAATAGCGCATACACGCTATTGTATAATATGATATTGTATATATAATATGTGTATATACATATAATATATATATATGTATATAATAATATCTAATATATTAAGTATATATATACACATATAAATGTATTGTCTCCCCCTCTCAAATGCATATAAGGTGCCTCTCTCTCTCTCTCTCTCTCTCTCTCTCTCTCTCTCTCTCTCTCTCTCTCTCTCTCTCTCCCCTTCTCCCTTCCTCTGTACCCCATCCCTCTTCCTCTCCCTCCCTCTCTCCCATTCTCCCTTCCTCCGTACCCCATCCCTCCTTCTCTCCCCTTCTCTCTCCTCCGTAGCCCATCTCTCTCTCTCTCTCTCTCGTTCTCTCCCCTTCTCCCTTCCTCCATACCCTATCTCTATTTCTCTTCTTCTCTCCCTCTCTCCCTCCATACCCCACTGCAACTGTGTCTGCACTTATATAGAAGTAAGTGAATTTATTTCTTGTCTGCAACTTCCTCTTTGATTTTTATCATGTATGTTCTCCTAAGAAAATTGACTGATGGATTTGTGTGTGTATACTGAATAGGAGGAATAGTGTTAGAAATTGAACCATGGGTGCATTACCATGATAAACAAGGAAATGTGCAGCAATATTCTTATTGAATGTGTTTTTAATGAGTAGATCAGATATGGAAAATAGTGTCAACAAAGCAACATGATGAGTCAGAGTACCTGCAATATGTTTTTTAGAAGGAAACAACTAGTAGGAAGAGAAAGAGGGAGAGTGATACAGATGATGTACAAGAGAATGATAGTGGTCAGTATGCGAGAGTTCCCATGTTGTTACACAACACCTGTCACCTAAAGAAATTAAAGTTTGTTGTATGCATGGCAATGGTAGTATATGATGATCATCACTTGTCAAACGGCTTGGAACAGTACATACCCATGAAAGAAATCAAGTGTGTAATTCCTATAGTCACAATCGAGATTAGTCCTATAACCTTGCAAATTTAATAGCATCATATGTTTTAGAACTTAGGAAGTACTCTTAGGGTTAGGTCAAGCTCTTACACTTGCTTTTTAGTGAAGCCTCATTGTTTGTTCGCCTAGAGTCTCTCTTATACTGACAATGGTCTAGCTTAGCTATATCAAAACTAAACTAATAATGTTCTATTGTATGATATTCTATTCATAACTTTAAATCTAATAAATCATTTTATTAGCCCACCATATGACCCCTTAGGTGTCACTAGAGGTCTATTGTTTCCTAAGAGGTCATATGGTGTCTTGTGACCCCTTAAGACACCATATGACCCCTTAAGACACCATATGACCCATAACAACACCATATGGTGTCCTAAGGGGTCATAGGATGTCATATCACCCCTCGGGACACCAATGACCCCATAACAACATCGTATGGTGTTATAAAGGGTTATATGGTGTTCTATGACCCCTTAGGACACTATTTGGTGTCGTTATAGGTCCTATGGTGTGTTAAGGGATAATATAGTGTCATATGACCCCTTAGAACATCCTATGACCCCTTAGATGTTGTTAGGGGTCATATTGTGTTCTAAGGGTCATATTATGTCCTGGATTCAATCTCTCTTCCTCTCCCTCCCTCCTCCTTTGTATATCCCTCTCTCTCTCTCTCTCTCTCTCTCTCTCTCTCTCTCTCTCTCTCTCTCTCCCATCTCCCTTCCTCCATACCCCATCCCTCTCTCTCTTGCTCTCTCCCCTTCTCCCTTCCTCCATACCCCATCCCTCTTTCTCTTCTTCTCTCCCTCCCTCTTTCTCTTCTTTTGTAATTCCTATAGTGACAATCAATATCAGTCCTATAAACTTGCAAATTTAATAGCATCATATGTTTTAGAACTTAGGAAATACTTTTAGGATTAGGTCAAGCTCTTACACTTTGTTTTTAGCGAAGCCTCATTGTTTGTTTGCTTGGAGTCTCTCTTACACGGACAATGGTCTAACTTAGCTATATGAAAACTAAACTATTGATGTTCTATTGTATGATGTTCTATTCATAACTTTAAATTTAATATATCATTTTATTAGCCCACCATATGACCCCTTAGGTGTCATTAGAGGTCATATTGTTTCCTAAGAGGTCATATGGTGTCCTGTGACCCCTTAGGATACCATATGACCCCTTAAGACACCATATGACCTATAACAATGCCATATGGTGTCCTAAGGGGTCATAGGATGCCATATGACCCCTCGAGACACCAATGACCCATAACAACATCATATGGTGTTATAAAGGGTCATATGGTGTTCTATGACCCCTTAGGACACTATTTGGTGTTGTTATAGGTCCTATGGTGTGCTAAGGGATAATATAGTGTCATATGACCCCTTAGATGTTGTTAGGGGTCATATTGTGTTCTAAGAGTCATATTGTGTCCTAGATTGGATCTCTCTTCCTCTTCCTCTCCCTCCCCCCTCCTTCTTCTCTCTCTCTCTCTCTCTCTCTCTCTCTCTCTCTCTCTCTCTCTCTCTCTCTCTCACCTTCCCCCTTCCTCCATACCCCATCCCTCTCTCTCACTCTCTCCCCTTCAACCTTCCTCCATACCCCATCCCTCTTTCTCTTCTTCTATCCCTCCCCCTACTCTCCCTCTCCCTTCCTCGATAACCATTCTTCTCTCTCTCTCTCCCTCCCCCCTCTTCTCTCCCTCTCTCCCTACCTCTACCTATCTCCCTCTCTCTACCTTTGCTCCTCTCTCTCTCCCTCCCTCTCTCTCCCTCTCTCTCCCTCTCCCTCCTCCCCTCTCTCTCTCATCCTCTCCCTCCTCCCCTCCTTTCTCTCTCCCTCTTCCTCCTTCCCTCTCTCTCTCTCTCCCCCTACCTCTACCTATCCCTCCCTCTCCCCTCTCCCTCTCTCCCTCTACCTCCTTCCCTCCTTCTCTCTCACTCCCCCCTAATCTCCCCCCTCTCTCTTTCTCCCTCTCCCTTCCTCCATACCCCTTCTCTCTCTCTCTCTCTCTCTCTCTCTCTCTCTCTCTCTCTCCCTACTCTCCCTCTCTCTACCTTCCCCCCCTCTCTCTCTCTCTCCATCCTTCCCTCTCTCTCTCTCTCTCTTCCTCTCCCTCTTCCCCTCCTTTCTCTCTCCCTCTCCCTCCTTCCCTCTCTCTCCCTCCCTCTACCTCTCCCCCACTCCCCTCTCTCTCACTCCCCCTACTCACCCCCCTCTCTCTCTATCTCTGTCTCTCTCCGTCTCTCTCCCTCTCCCTTCCTCCATACCCCTTCCTCTGTCTCTCTTTGTCTCTCTCTCTCTCTCTCTCTCTCTCTCTCTCTCTCTCTCTCTCTCTCCCTCTCCCTCTCTCTCCCTCCTTCTACCTCTCCCTTCCCCCCTCTCTCTCTCTTTCCCTCTCCCTCCTTCCCTCATTCTCTCTCTCTCCCTCCCTCCTACTCTCCCTCTCCCTTCCTCCATACCCCTTCTTCTCTCCCTCCCTCCCTCCTCTTCTCTCCCTCTCTCCCTCCCTCTCCCTCTCTCCCTCTCTCTACCTTCCCCCCCTCTCTCTCTCTCTCTCTCTCTCTCTCCCTCCTTCCCTCTCTCTCTCTCTCTTCCTCTCCCTCCTCCTCTCCTTTCTCTCTTCCTCTCCCTCCTTCCCTCTCTCTCTATCTCTGTCTTCATCTCCCTCCCTCCCCCCTCCTTCTTCTCTCCCTCTCTCCCTCCTTCCCTTCAGCCCCCCTCCTCTCTCCTTCCCCCTACTCTCCCCCCTCTCCCTCTTTATCTCCCTCTCCCTCCCTCCCTTTTCATTCACATTTTTTCTACTACCAATAGCACATACGGGGTACTGAACCTATTAGTTCGCTACCCTACCATAACATTTTTAAGGTGTAGGAGCACGTATGAGGTACTAAGCCCATTATTCGCTACCTTACAATAACATTTTTTAGGCTTAGGAGTGCATCCGAGCTACTTATTAGTACATAATGAGAAAAAAAATATGGTTGGGGCTTGCAACCATTTTATGGACTAACAGTGCGTATGCATTTATTAATGTAGCATGTACATGGTACATAGACATAGTTTTAGTTTCCCAAGAGCCTCAACGACCTCAAAATAATTTTTTGAGGTCATTGAAGGCCCCAATGGAACTATGTCTTTACTTCTATCATTGTTTCATACATAGACGTAAGTGAATTTTTTGTTTTTGCATGATTTCAAATAATTGAATTGTTGTTCTTATTAGTTTTGTCAATAGTATTGTGATTGTTTAATAGTTTGATTCCAAACAATAGTGATAAGATACATATTTATGGTTATTTCTTTGTTTATGAACTTTTGTTTACATATATATGTAATATGATTCTATTTAGGACAACCGATATCAACTATGGGAAAGAACAAGCGAGGAATGATGGAACAACCAGAGGTTGAAAAGGAAAGAAAAAGGCAATGTATTAAGAAATTATGTGACATAAGAACAATGGGAGAAGAAGGTATGCCATCCTCAACATCTCAATTCAATTTACCAAATGAACATAATGCACTTAATGCAATTGAAGAAGAGACATTTGATTTACTATATGCACCTAATGCAATTGAAGAAGATACCACATTGAATAATCAATTAAATGATGAATATACACCTTCTCTATTTAATGAATTTCATGTACATAATGCACCAATGTTAACACCTCCTAGAATCATTCATAGGAAACCAAAGTATCTAATTGACATTGATGAGAATATATTGAAGCCAATGCCCAATAAAATGAATGAATGAACTTGTAGGAGAATGGTTAAAATAATATGGAAAAACTATTTTGAAAACTTAAATCAAATCGCAAGATGTCAATTAGTTGTTCAAATGATTAAAAATTTGAATTTTAAAGAGACAATGAAAATTCTAGGCCTAAGATCATCCAAAAGTAATAGTGAAAGAACTATTGTGAGAAATGTATTTGATGCATATCAAGCTATTGGTTCAAAATGACGTACTAAAGATTATAATGCTACTTGATGTGTCATTACATCAAGCATAATGAGCAAGAAAATAAAAAAAGATCGTTTGATAAGCAAAACAAGTAAGTCATTAAATGTTAGTAGATCAACATTAAGTAAAGCATTAAAGAGGTAGGACAAAATAGAGGAACCTAACAATAATTCTCTTTGGGCATTCTTGGGTAGACTACGATGCAAAGACAAGATTGTTGTTGATGCACTAAGAACATTGATTGAATTATTTTGGCATGACAACACAATAGTTTCACCCAACCAAAGAGATGTTGTTAGAAGGCAAATTGGGTCTACAAATCGTGAGCCACATGCCAAACACTATTTGGATAAAAATCAAACTAAATTTTATGAAAGATTCCTTCAAAAGTTTCCTCAAATAAGAATTTCTCAAATATTTTTTGAAATGGAAAAACCTTTTTATATTAAGATTAATCATGTATCCACCACATGTTGTTGTAGGATGCATAATGAATTTTCCATGCACTATGATATTTTTTGTCATATTCGTTCTACTTTACACACTAACGATGTTTTACAGGAATGTAATATACAAGCTGATGGACTTGAAAAGCATTGAGAGGGGGGGGGGGCGAATCAATGACACCAAATAAAATACTACTTCAAACACTAACTGATAGATGAACTTAACAAAGCTTTTAAACACAATGCATGCAATCCATAAATATATAACAACATCCACAAAAAGTAAAGCATCCACCATAACACGAGTGTTTATATGTGGAAAACCCAAATAGGTAAAACCACGGTGAGATGAGACTCACAAGTTAACTATCTATAGTAATAGATAACTGACCGGTTAAGGTCTACAAAGTTCTTTTCTAGGAGTGAATCTTGTTAGAGATCCCAAAGCTTGATTAGAAGCCTATACCCTATTAAGAGTAGTACCCTATTAGGAGTAACCTTGCTGGAGGATTTAAGAATACAAACTAATGGATCATCCTGTTAGAGGATTTATACATTGAAGCTTGTTAGAGCTTACCTGGTTAAGGGGTTTGATTCTATTGTAATGGTTAGAAAACAATAAGAATGATTTGATCTGTTCTGAGTAGCACAATGCTTGCTTGATCAGATCCTTCTAAGTACATTCAACATTGTTCTTCAACATACTCTTTATCCTAATACATATTTCTCTTCAAAAAGATTTCACACTTCATGCATACCATCAGTTCTTAAAGTTTTACAGAGATGTCTATATATATAGACATTTAAATTTCATGTTGGCTTAGGAAATCATAACAAAATTTCCTAGGTGCAATGTGTCTAGACAAGTGACCATAACTCATCACTAAAATTACCGCCAAGTAGTCGATGTTGGTAACTCGTCATAAAAATAAAAAAAATACCGGTTGGAACAATCAATACCAATTTGAATAAAACATATGAACCATTTTCCTAGAGTCTTTGCTTGATCTCCATCTGAATCTTCATTTTGATGCTGACTTAGTATAACCATAAGTTGTTTCTTATGCACATACTGGTTGACACAAAGTATCGGTTAGAGATAAACCTCTAACATACCGGTTAACAATGTAAACAATTGAAGTTACACCGATAGTCAATATAATCATATGTGTGTGTGAGAGTGTTTCATCAATGACAACAAGTGATGAATAAATTACAATCATTACTAAATTTTATTTAAGATTCCTTCAAAAGTTTCCTCAAATAAGAATTTCTCAAAGATTTTTTGAAATGGCAATACCTTTTTATATTAAGATTAATCATGTACCCACCACGTGTTGTTGTAGGATGCATATTGAATTTTCCTTGCACTATGATATTTTTCTTCATATTTATTCTACTTTGTACACTAACGATGTTTTGCAGGAAAGCAATATACAAGCACCTCCTAATTCGGTAAGAGAATTTATTTCAAGTGTGCTATGTAATAGACATGATGGTTGCATTTATTATAAGATGTTTTGTTTGGAAGGTTCTTGTGCTATATGTGGTGGTTTGCAACGTTTACCAAGATGCATACATTTTGAGAGCACACATGAAATTGGTACGAAACTAGTTTCTTTCAGAAAATACAAGATAGTCACATATGGAGTTAAAGATGGAGAAGATTTGAAGAGATGTGAGCTAGTGAGAAATGATATATGTGTAGCTGAATTTATGAAAATGTTTCAAGAGAAACTAGTTTATGAGTACATAATACATACACATAGAGCTCTATGGTTAGATGAGAAATTCAAGTTATGTAAGGACACATTTCCTCTTGGAACCATTGTCTCGATCGTTGATTTCATTGAAAATTATACACTACAACCTCAAAATGAAGTGCAATCTATGTATTATCACTCTACATAAGTTTCTATTTTTGTAGACATAGCATTCATGCATGCAGATGATAGCACAGAGGAGGATAGAAAGGTTGTAAGAGAGTATCACTTATACATAAGTGATTATCATACTCATTCATTGGAGTTTGTACAAGGATGCTTTAAATTTTTCTATGATAGTTTAAGGGAAAGGAACATACGATACAACTAACACTTAATATGGTCAGATAATTGCACAACACAATTCAAGAATGCAAGGATGTTTTATTGGTTGATAAGGATGAATATGACAAGCGGTGTACAATATTTTTGGAATTTCATTGAGGTTGGACATGGTAAGGGAGAGCACAATGGTGTAGGATCATGTGTGAAAAGAGCCCTAGCTAGAGAAGAATTGAAGTACGAAGGTGGTACTGAGTTGATAGATGTAGAAACAATTGTGCGATGGTGTAAGTCTACGACGGGTCCAAGTAATCTAGGTATGTCAATGGTTCATAGATATTTTTGGTTGATCATTGCATCTAACATTTAAAACTATCTAGATTGTTGTACAGTTGCAGGATCAAGTGACATGCACTCATTTATGAGTTCAAATTCAAGTTCACTGGTAATTTATACGAGACAGATGGTATGTTTTTTCTCTTCATGCATGTATTGTTTATGGGAATAATGTGAATCACAAGATTGGGTTGACAAATGGTCTTGTAGACCATTGGTTCCCATTGATTCATATCAAATTCCCAAAGCACTTCAATTGATCCAAATGGAGACATCAATGGATTTTGACCATGTATCCGACCTAGGGGATTCGGGTGATTTTTTGAGTTAATTTTTTTGCAAGTATTCTTTTTGGTTCATTTTGTTGTGCATCATACTTTATTTTTGGTATTAATTAACACTTTATAAAATGCAGGTCATGTGTATGCAGTTGTTGCAGAAGAGAACAATGAAGAAGGAATAAATTACTATTTGTGTCATTGTGTTGAACCAAAAAGAAAGTTGATAACCACAATCATTGACAAGGAGGGTATTGAGTACCCAATAGGGTCTATTGTTGTGACAAGAACATGGCTTCAGAGATAACCTATCAAGAACTATGATGTTTGGTTGTTTGAGGACTTTGAAACACATAGATATATCCTTCATTTCTCTAACCTTGTTGTTGCAACAAATATTCATTTGATGAAGTATTGTGGTAGACCTCATAACAAGATTTTATGGAATGTTTGTGAATCTGACCACGAGACAATACTTGACACAATATGGGTTAGAGCCAATCCTGAAGGCTCACTTGATTGATTCTATAGTTTAGAGTAGAATGATTTTGAGAATTTTGTAGAAATCATTGAAAAATTGCTCTATATTCATTTTTTGTATATATAAATGCCCATGAACTGATTTTTACATGTTTAGGGGCATAATTTTGTATATTTAAATGGCAATGAGCTGATTTGTATATATGTACATGCCAAATTTTGTATATTAAAATGGCGATGAGCTGAATCGCACATATTGTAATGCCAAATTTTGTATAAAAGCCCATGAGATGATTTGTAAGATTTTTTTTGTATAATCAAATAGCCAAGAACTGGTTTTACAATATTTAGAGGCAAATGTTTGAATAATATGTTACAATGTTTTGTGACTATTTTGTGTGTCAATGTTTTGTGACTATGTTTTGAGTATATGTGATGTGTCCATGATCAATCATGAGCATTCTTGATTCTTGTATAATCAAGGATAATTATTTGAGTCATTATCGGGTCATAGGGGTCATAGATTGAGACTAGATACAATTTGAGAAAAAATTGTCATTGTTGTCAAAACAATTGTCAAAAAAGTTGTCGAGCAACTTCTACATTGCGCCGGTAGGGTATGAATCTTGACATTATGATTCTTTGGGATGCATGATAGGGGCATGCCTAGCATAAAACTACCCACAAGAACGTGCTTGTGACATCGGTTTGTGCACACGATGAACCGAATCAATTCTAGCCACTCCTACAACTTTGCATTGCATGCAACTTATGGTTTTTGCAGTAGGCGAAAAAATGCTACCAATTGATATGGCTCTAAGTTGTCAAAAAATAAGATAGGCCATTGTAGAGGAGCCTCACATGACCCCACAAGTTCAAATGGATCAACCATTTGTGTCCTAGATTTGAAATAACAGTCCATCAAATTTTGATAATTTTTTGGACTCAGGGCACTTGAGAGATCGCCCTGGTACGATATGACTCTCGATGTTTCAATGCTTTGGGATGCACAAGAGGAGCATGCATAGCATAAACCTTCCCACCTAGATACACTTGTGATGTCAGATTGTGCACACGAAGAACCAAATCAATTCTAGCCAATCTTGCCACTTTGCTATGCATGCAACTGATGATTTTTGCAGCAAGCAAAAAATGCTACCAGTTGAAAATTGCTCCGAATCGTCAAAAACCAAGATTGGAAATTGTAGAGGAGCCTCATGCAACACCAAAGGTTCAAATGGATTGACCATATGTGTCTTAGATTTGAAGAAACAATCCATTAAATTTTGACAATTTTTTGGACTCAGGGCACTTGAGAGATCGCCCTAGTATGGTATGACTCTCGACATTCCGATGCTTTGGGATGCATGAGAGGAGCATGCATAGCATAAATCTATCCACTCAAACATGCGTGTGACATCAGATTGTGCACACGATGAACCAAACCAATTCTAGCCAATCTTGCAACTTTACATTGCATGCAACTGATGGTTTTTGCAGCAGACAAAAAAATGCTACCAATTGAAAATGGCTCTAAGTCATCAAAAACATAGATAGGTCATTGTAGAGGACCCTCACACAATCCCAAGGGATCAAAAAAATCAACCATATGTGTCTTGGATTTGAAAAAATAGTCTGTCAAATTTTAACAATTTTTTGGACTCAGGGAACTTGAGAGATCGCAAGGGTATGGTATGACTCTCGACATTTCGGTGCTCTGGGATGCATGGAAAGGGCATGCCTAGCATAAACCTACTCACTCAGACATGCTCACAATGTCAATTTGTGCACACAATGAGCCAAATCAATTATAGCCAATCCTGCAACTTTGCATTGCATATAACTGATGGTTTTTGTAGTAGGCAAAAAAATGCTACCAATTGAAAATGGCTCCAAGTCGTCAAAAAATGAGATAGGAAATTGTAGAAGAGCCTCACATGACCCCATGGGTTTAAACACATTGACCATATGTGTCCTAGATTTGAATAAATAGTCCATCAAATTTTAACATTTTTTTGGAATCAGGGCACTTAAGAGATTGCACCGGTATGGTATGACTCTTGACGTTCTGGCACTTTGGGATGCATGACAAGGGCATGCCTACTATATTCTGTGACAATACTAGTGCCATTAATATTTCAAAGAATCCTATTATGCACTCTAAGACAAAGCACATATCTATCAAACATCATTATCTTAGAGAAGAAGCTCAAGAAAAGAAAGTGGTGTTGGAGTATGTTAGCACAAAGGAACAAATAGCAGATATCTTCACCAAGCCACTACCAAGGGACACTTTTGAATATCTCAAAAGCAAGTTAGGGGTCCTACCCCTATCTTCTACTCACTAACTAAGTTCGGTGAAAGCATCAATCCGATGACTCTATCATATATCTTTTGGGAGCTGATGTTGATTTATACACTTTAAGATGTTTTCTAAAGGTGTATAGGAAATAATATAGGAAATATTACAAGGAACAGGAATTGAAGACAAATGCTCTGACCAAGACTCAGTTGATACACAACAGCAGGAAATCATTTCTTATAGAAAGTAATTATGTTTTAGTTCTTTACTTTTTGGCATTGTTGTCAAAGGGGGAGAAGACCTACAAAAGTGGAGAAGACTAATATAAGGGAAGAAGACCTATCAGGGGAGAAGACTAAAAGAAAACTGAGTAGACTATAGATTGGAAAGAAGAAAAGAGGATAAGTCTAATGTATGGGGGAGAGCATTTCATCATTTCAAAATCACAGCAATCCGAATCTTTTAAGGTCAAATCAATTGATTTTGCAATCAATGCCAAAGGGGGAGATTGTTGGCAATATTACATTATAACAAACAATGAAAGATTGTTGGCATTTCATAAGGATATTGAGAAGGTTGTTGATGATTATGGATATAACTAATTAAAGTTGTTTACTATCTTGATATTATTATTTTGTCATTGATGTCAAGAAATTGATTTTCTAATTTAGTATGATGTTGCCATATCTTGAGAAGTATGATATGAAGATTATAAAGATGTTGGTAAAAAACACAGAAAAGAATAGGATGAATAAGGGGATGAATAAGGTATTCAATGGGCAACTAGTACCAAGTTAGACAATGATGAAATCATGATGTTTTAGATTGTTTTAACATCATACATATGTTGCAAAATGTAAAGGTTAATACTATACTATGTTATCAAGCAAAGAACCTAGTCGGTAAACCCTAAGGAACCTAGTCAGTAAACCCTAAGGTTATCGCTATCGGTTAATGAAGGCGGAATGTCTACCGAGTGAAGTTTAGTATTCACCGAGTTGTTACCGAGTTGTAACCAAGCTATAACAGAATGCATTAAATGTTTACATGCGTTATTTAGTGAAAGAAGCTGATGAGTTGGAACTGATCAATGATTGGTGAGCCATGGATAAAGTTTGTTAACGAATCTAAGGCAATGGAAAGTCGGCATAAAGATCTACAGCTCAGATTGAACCACAATACCCTAGCACAAGTTCCAAGACTATGCAAGTTCCAAGGTGGGGTAAAACATTTTCAGATCGAAAGATGCGTTGAACCTGGACAAGATCAAAGATCTGATGGCTATGATTGATAATGGGAAATGTGATCAAGGAGATTAAGCGATTACCTAATTATTTATAAATAGGAAATTGTTGATAAACAATGTATGTGGGCAAGTGTATGCATAGGGATGCTACATAGTGATTACTGAGCACAAAAGCTTGAAGACCTGTTAGAATAACAGAGTATAGAAGCCTATTAGATAGACAAGATTAGTTCTATGTCAAGATTGTATTGAACAAATAGGAATCTGCTTTAGCATTTTAGATGTGAAGTTGCAGATAGATTTTATTACTGTTATTTTGTGAAAGTGACAGAAAATCTCTTAATCGAGTGGACTTAATAGTCTTATTTGTAAAACCCTCTAGCAAGGTGACATTCTGATTGAGTGTTTGAAATCCTTTAACAAGGTCACTTCTAACAAGGTGAAGATCCTAATAGATCTAAGGGAAATCCCTTAACTGGGTCACATCTAGCAATGTGTTTGTAATCTAAACTAGGATTTGCTTTTAACCGAGCATACTCTAGAAGAGTATATTTTTTAGTGGGTCTGAAATCCCACAATGGTTTTTCCCTATTTGGGTTTCCACATTAAGTCTAGTGTTATGAGGTTTATGATGTTTATATGCTTTTGAGTTTGCATGTTTAACAGTTTTGGTTATATTACTGAAATATATGTTACCGAGGTTGAATCTGATGTTTTTATGGATGAATAAGTTTGTATGATTCACCCCCCCCCTCTCATCTTGTTGGTTATTGGATCTGTACTTATATTAAGTATCAAAACTATCAAAAAATGCATTGGTCTAATAGTTTAGTGTATATCCCTACCATAATAGTGCATATACAAAGTTAAACAATGCATACAGTTCATTCTGTAGTGCATCTGACCATTTTTGCAGTGTATCAACTACAAAGACCAAAACTTAGAAAAACAAAAAATGAATGATTATGATCAAGGGAAGAACAATATCATTGGATGGTAAGAATGACACTAATAATGTTTATTATGTTGAAGGTTTAAGGAATAATATTTTATGTAGGAAAGCTGGTGGATAAGGGATTGCAGTTACAGTTCAAGGATGCAAAATGCAAGATTATCAACAAATCTGGATTGGAGATTGCAACTAGTACACAGACTAAAGGTAATATCTTTCATTTGAAATCCGGTGAGAAGAAATGTTTGATTACATAAATTGATGAGAGTTGTCTATGGCATAAGAGGTCATGTCATGTGAATTTTGATTGCTTTTTCAAGATCAGTTCTAATAAGGTTGTCAAAGATATACCTAAGATTGTAAAGCCCTATAATCCGGTATGTAAGGAATGTCAAATGGGAAAGCAAGTCAGAACTTATTTTAAGAGTATACAAGACAAATCCAATGATGTTCTTGATCTTATTCATACTAATTTATTTGGTCTTGCTAGAATCAAAAGTTTTCATGGTGATAGATATTTCATGCTAATCATTGGTGACTATTCAAGAATGATGTGGGTTACTTTTCTAAGGGAGAAGTCTAAAGCATTTGAAAAGTTTAAAATATTTAAAATTAAAGTTAAGATAGAGAAAAGATTGAAGATTAAAATGTTTAAGGTCAGATCAGGGTGGAGAATTAACATCTAGTGAATTTAATTGCTATTGTGAAAAGAATGGGATATGGAGACAATTGTTTGCACCCCGGACACCTTAGCAGAGTGGAGTTGTGAAAAGGAAGAACAAAACTATCTTGGATGCAACTAGAACTATGATGATGGAAGCTAATCTGCCTCATATCTACTTGAGAGAAGCTGTAAGCACGACAGTATACACATTGAACAGAGTTCATATCAAAGGAGATACCGATAAGACACCTTATTAGCTATGGTTTGGTCATACACTGATTGTTAAGTATTTTAGAATCTTCAGTAGTAAATTATATATTAAAAGAGATCATTCCATTGGAAAGTTTGATCCTAGATGCGATGAAGGATTGTTTTTTGGTTATTCTAATAAAAGAAAAGCATATAGATGTTATAACAAAAGATTGCAGAGAATTGTAGAGAGCACAAATGTCAAAGTGGATGAGTAGAACAGAAGTCAAATATAAAGTTATGAGAGAGAAAAGATAGTGGAAATGATCATAAGTGAAGTGATAGCACCTACACTGGAACAAAATGTTGAACCAGTTACTGCGGCAGTATCGAAAAAATTAACAGTAACTGAAGATCGGGACAAAGGAACATAAAATCAGAAGAATCCAAGGTATGTAAGGTTGAATAATTTAGAAGATCAGATCATTGGAGATAAAAGAAAAGGAGTGATGATAAGAAGAAGGTTGGCAGCTGATGAGGTATGTTTTATTTCTCAAGTTGAACCAGCATTAGTAATTAAAGCTTGTAAAGATGAAAGTTGGATGAAAGCTATGGAAGAAGAATTAGATCAAATAGAAAAGAGTAACACGTGGACTTTAGTTCCCCGACCTAAAAATAAGAATGTTATTGGAACTAAATGGGGTTTTAGGAATAAATTAAATGAGGATGTACAAGTTATGAGGAATAAAGCTAGATTGGTTTGTAAAGGATATTCTCAGAAGAAAGGAATTGATTATGGTGAAACCTTTGCATTGGTAGCAAGGATTGAAGCTGAGATTATTTCTTGCTTATGTTGCACATAAGAACTACAAGGTTTATCAGATGGATGTTAAATGTGCATTTCTGAATAGAGATCTTGAAGAGGAAGTTTATATTGAGCAACCTGATGGGTTTTCACTTTCAAATGACAAAAACAGGGTTTGCAGGTTAAAGAAAGCTTTATATGCATTAAAACAAGCCCCTAGAGCTTGGTATGCAAGACTAAATAAATATCTTTTGAAGCTTGATTTCACTAAAGGTAAACGCTGACAGTAATATATATTATAAGATCATTGATGATGACATATTTATTATTGAGGTCTTTGTTGATAATATCATTTTTGGAGATGAAGATAAGTTGTGTATGGAATTCTCTAACAATATGAAGAATGCATTTGGGATGTGTATGATTGGGGAGATCTATTGTTTCTTAGGTTTGTAGATTACTCAAACTGATAAAGGTATTTTCATCTATCAAACTAAGTATGCTAGAGAGTTGTTGAATAAATTTGGGCTAGAAAATTGTAAACCGATTAGTACTCTAATGGTTAAAAGTGATAAATTAACAAAGAATGATGCATCTACGCCGATAATTCCTACAAGGTAAAAGTCTATGATTGGTGTTTTGTTATATCTAACTCAAACTAGACTGGATATAATGAATGCATTTTATATTGTATCAAGATATCAGAGTGATCCTAGAGAAAATCATGAGAGTGCGGTGAAAAGGATTTTCAAGCATTTGCAGGGAATAACTAAATATGGTTTGTGGTATCCTAAAAATGATGACTTTACATTATGTGTATATACAGATGCAGATTGGGCTCGAGATGTTGATGACCAAAAGAGCACATCCGGTGGAGCTTTCTTTCCTAGAAAGAAACTTGTTTCATGGATCAGCAAGAAGCAGTCATGCACTTATTTATCTACTACTGAAGCTTGTTGGTATTTTGGATATGTTGATATGGTTTTTTGATTGATGTCAACACCTATCAACACTTATCAACATTTGGAAAACTTTGGTTATGTTCACAGACAAGACAAAGACTTATGCAAAACACTAGTATTTGGTTTACCGGTATTAAGCATTAAGTTTTTGTTAAGTTACTTTTGGTTGAATTTATTGGACAAATGATTCACCCCCCCCCCCCTAGTTGTCTCTGGGACCTAGCAATTGGTATCAAAGCTTAGTCCTCTTTTTACAAAAGTTTAACAGCTTGAGGAGATCCAATGTCTTCTAACTATTTTAGGAAGGATTGTTTGAAACTTGATGGAACTAACTATGGCATATGCAAGATCAGGATGGAGACAAACTTGAATTGCATTGGAAAGGATATATGGGAGGTTACAAAGAATGGTTATATTGCTCCTACTCTTGGTCAGCCTAACCCACCTACCTTGGGAAAAGATGAGGAAAATGATTGCAAAACAAGAGAAGCACTTTTGAGCACATTGTCAGATCAGCAAGTCATGGGATTGTCAAATAGATCTACTGCTAAAGCTATTTGGGACAAATTGGAAACATTGAATGAAGGAGATTCAATAGTAAAAATTGCAAAACTTGAATGCTTCCGGGTCAGGTATGAAAGTCTGAAAATGGAAGAAGATGAAAGAATTTCTACTTTTATGGAAAGAGTAAATGAAATTGTTTTGGGTATACAATATTGTGGAGGAACCTTAAGTGAAGATAAGATTGTTTCTAAAGTTTTAAGAGCTTTTCCACCAGTGTATAAAATGAAAGTTACTGCTAAAAATGAATTAAGAATAATGCCTAATGCATTAGTATCTAGAGACACTTTGGTTGGAAAACTTTTAGCTTTTGAACTTGAGGAATTTGGTCCTGTTACTACTATCAAGACAGATCTAGCTTTTAAGGCATCATATCAACTTCAGCAGCATCATCATCACTTGACAAATCTGATTGGAAAGCCTTCTATGCAAGAGAACTTGAAGAAAGGAGGAGAGAAAATGAAGAACTTGAAGAACTTGAAGCACTATTTGCAAGGAAAATGCCTAAAGGTCCAACTGGAAATAAGTATGAAGGTAAAGCACCCTTTAAATGTTTTAACTGTAATAAGATTGGTCATATGGCATCTACATGTCCTGATAGACATGCAAGATTAAGAGAAGAAGCTATAAGAACATATAAGCCTAACCCTGACTATTCGAAATACAAGTTCAAGAAGAACAAAGACAAATCTTGTTATTATGCTGATGAAGGAGTTACTGATGATTCTCATGAGGATCCAGTAAACAATGGATGGGCTTTTGTTTCTATAATAGAAGATCAACTGACACCTACTGTCCAACGGGTAGAGTAGGCCCTAGCAGCTAAAGTTGAAGATAAGGATAAATGGATTATTGATTCAGGATGTTCACATCATATGACTAGACATAAGAGTAAATTCTTAACCTTTCAGGATTACAATGGAGGTCTAGTAAGATTTGGAGATGATAAAGCTTGTTTGATCAAAGGAAAAGGCACTATATCTTCTGATGGTAAACACAATACTGATAATGTTTACTATGTTGAAGGTTTGAAGCATAATCTTTTGAGTGTTGGTCAATTAGTTGAGAAAGGATTTCAGTTACAATTCAAGAATGGTAAATGCAAAATCTTAAACAAAACTGGTTTGGAAATTGCAACTGGTAATTAGACTAGAGGTAATATCTTTCATTAAAACAACAATGAGAAAGCATGTTTGATTGCACACATTGATGAAACTTGGTTATGGCATAAAAGACTTTGTCATGTAAATTTTGATTGCATTATGAAAATCAGTACTACTAAGGTAGTTAGAGATTTACCTAAGATTGTTAAACCCCACAATCTGGTATGTAAGGAATTTTAATTTGGAAAGCAGGTTAGAGCAGCTTTCAAAAGTATTCCAGAGAAGTATAAAAATGTTCTTGATTTAATTCATACTGATTGATGTGGTCTAGCAAGAACTAGAAGTATACAAGGAGATAGATACTTTATGCTAATCATTGTTGACTATTCTAGAATGTGTTGGGTTACTTTTCTCAAAGAAAAATCTGAAGCATTTGGGAAATTCAAACTATTCAAGGTGATGGTAGAAAATGAAACTGGCAAGAAAATCAAATGTTTGAGATTAGATCAAGGAGGTGAGTTCACATCTAAGGAATTTAATACATTTTGTGAAGTGAATGGGATCAGAAGACAATTGTCAACACCTCGGACACCCCAGCAGAATGGAGTTGTGGAAAGGAAAAACAAAACTATCTTGGATGCAACCAAAAGTATGGTATTAGAAGCAAATCTACCTCATATATACTAGAGAGAAAAGGTCAATACAATTGTTTATACATTCAAAAGAGTTCACATCAGAGGAGAAACCGGTAAGACCCCACATGAACTATGGTTTGGTAATACTCCTACTCTTAAATATTTTAGAATATTTGGAAGTAAATGTTATATTAGATGAGATTAATATATTGGAAAATTTGATCCTATAAGTGATGAAGGAATATTTCTTGGTTATTCATCTAAGAGCAAGGCATATAGATGTTTTAACAAGAGATTACAGAAAATTGTTGAGAGTGCAAATGTGAAGATTGATGAACAATTTAGAGGAAATTCAAGGTACACAGACTCTGAACCGGCAATAGAGATAATCTCAAATGAACCTATTATGAATACACCGGTACAGAATGGTGATCCAGTTACACTAGCATCATCTGGAGATTCAACAGTCACTGAAGAACAATAGCAAGCAAAAACACCCCGATATGTAAGATTGAATCATTCTGAAGATCAGATAATTGGAAACAAATTTCAAGGAGTTATGACTAGAGGAAGATTGGCAAATAAGGAGGTATGTCTTATTTCTCAAGTTGAACCTACATCAATTAATGAGGCATGTGAAGATAAATATTGGATTAAAGCAATGGAAGATGAATTGGAACAAATTGAAAGGAATAACACTTGGTCATTAGTTTCCCGACCTAAAGACAAAATGGTAATTGGAACTAAATGGGTTTTTAGAAATAAACTTAATGAAGATGGCATGGTAATCAGAAACAAAGAAAGATTGGTATGTAAGGGATATTCACAGAAAGAGGGAATTGATTACAATGAAACTTTTGTACCGGTAGCTAGAATTGAGGCAATAAGACTTTTATTGTCTTTTGTAGCACACATAAACTATAAAGTATATCAAATGGATGTTAAATGTGCATTTCAGAATGGAGATCTTGAAGAAGAAGTTTACATTGAGCAACCTGGTGGATTTTCTTTGACAGATAACAAAGACATGGTTTGCAGGGTAAGGAAAGCTCTGTATGGATTGAAACAAGGTCTTAGAGCTTGGCATGCAAGATTGGACAAATATCTTTTAAAGCTTGGTTACACAAAAGGTAATGCATACATCAATCTATACTACAAAGTAGCTAATGATGACATCTTTGTTATTAAAGTTTTTGATGATGATATAATCTTTGGAGGAGAAGATGGTTTGTGTAAAGACT
Organism: Cryptomeria japonica; assembly: GCF_030272615.1. Taxonomy (NCBI): domain Eukaryota; kingdom Viridiplantae; phylum Streptophyta; class Pinopsida; order Cupressales; family Cupressaceae; genus Cryptomeria; species Cryptomeria japonica. The sequence continues at coordinate 777,106,933 of NC_081414.1, forward strand.
TTTCTAACAAAATGTAGCAAGAATTTGAACTGTCTATGATTGGAGAGATAAAATTCTTTTTAGGATTGTAGATTTCACAGACTGATAAAGGTATATTCCTATGTCAATCTAAGAACTTGAAGGAATTACTAAAGAAATTGGGCATGGAAAATTGTAAACCGGTAAGCACACCTATGACTACAAATGATAAATTATCTTTGAAGGATGAATCTACACCTGTTAATCCGACTAGATACAAATCTATGATAGGAGGTTTACTGTATTTGACACAAACACAACCTGATATTATGAATGCCATATGTATTGTTTAAAGATTTCAGACTAATCCTAAAGAAAATCATGAATCAACAGTGAAAAGGATTTTTCGATACCTACAAGGCACTACAAATCTTGGTTTATGGTATCCTAGAGATGAAAATTTTGACTTATGTGCATACACAGATGCTAATTGGGTAGGAGATGTGGATGACAGAAAAAGCACCACTGGCGAGCATTTTTTCTTGGCAACAGACTAATTTCATGGTTGAACAAGAAACAAAGTTGTACAAGTTTATCAACAGCAGAATCAGAATATGTTGCAGCAGCAACTAACTGTACACAGATAAAAAGGATCAAGCAAATGTTGAAAGACATAAAGATAAATTGCAAAGAACCTATAACTATTTACTGTGACAATACAACAACAATTGATATATCAAATAACCCGATACTTCACTCTAAAACTAAACATGTTTCTATCAAACTGAACTTTCTAAAGGAGAATGTTGAATCAAAAGAAGTAAAATAGGTTTATGTGAATACTAAAGAGCAGATTGCAGATATTTTCACAAAGCCTTTGCCTAAGGAAACATTTGAGTATCTTAGAGAGCAACTTGGAGTCCTACCCTGACCGGTAGAGACTTAGACAGTTGATGTTTGTCATCAACCGACATAATTAATAGAGAAATCTTTTATTTTGACTTTGATGAGGAGAGCTACTTCTCAAGGGGAGTAGTTGGCATATTGAATGAGTTGGTATTTTGTATTGCTTTGGCATTTGATGTCAAAGGGGGAGAGATTGATAGGTAAAAACACATGGATAACACATATTATTCCTATGGGGAGAGACTTTATCTCTTGGGAAGAAATTATTATTTTGGAGAGATATTATGTTTTTTAATTTCTGGTTAATGATCTCTTTGGGAGATTGTTGGTTTTTTGGTTTTTGGCATTTCTATTTTGGCACTTTGATGGTTTTTTCATCTTGTGTTGCCATTAATACCAAAGGGGGAGATTGTTGGTATTTTGGATATGTTGATATGGTTTTTTCATTGATGTCAATACCCATCAACACTTATCAACATTTGGAGAACTTTGGTTATGTTCACCGGCAAGACAGAGACTTATGCAAAACACTGGTATTTGGTTTACCAGTATTAAGCATTAAGTTTTTATTAAGTTAATTTTGGTTGAATTTAATGGACAACTGATTCACCCACCCCCGCTCTCAGTTGTCTCTGAAACCTAACAAAGTTGAGTACTGCACACAATTTCTATGGATGAAGCAAATGTTGAAGTATATAAAGGTGGATTGTAATGAGCCGATAGTTATTCAATGTGATAACTTTGCTACTATTGATATTTCAAAGAATCTGGTTTTTCATTCTAAGACAAAGCACATATCTATCAAGTATAACTTTTTAAAGGAGAAGGTGAAAGGAAATGAAGTCAAACTGGTTTATGTGAACACTAAGGAGCATATTGTAGACATATTCACTAAACCTTTGCCTAAAGAATTATTTGAGTACTTCAAAGATAGATTGGGGGTTTCTTCCCCTTTGGTAGAGACCTCGGTGATGCTGATTGGCAATAGTCTGGTATGCATTATTAGATCTATTATTCATTCTGGACTGATGTGGTGGTGTTACTACTCAAGGGGAGTAGTCAACTATAAGAATCAGAGGATTTGTGATCTTTCTTTGATATTTATGTCAGATCTTTGGCATTGATGTCAAAGAGGGAGAGATATATGTGAAAAACAAAGCTTAACAGAATATCAGTCAAAGGGGGAGACATCAAAGCTTTATTTCTATATCATCTTGTGGGAGATTGTTGGTTGTCTTCCATAGGGGGAGACTTGTTTGGCATTTGTTGGAACTTGGATGTTTTTCACATCTAGTGTTGTCATCAATGCCAAAGGGGGAGCTTATTAGTATAGTCTCATAAAATTGAAACCCTAGAAATTTTTGACTACATTAGGGTCCTCATGCATGTGAGATCAAATCCTCTAGCCTAATCAAAGACCAGAGATCACCCAGCTTGCAGAAACAACTTCTTCCTTAGCCTCTGCATCACCTCATCCACACTCTACCACTATCCCCCCTTGGATAGGGGCATAGCGTCGTTTTCCTCCTAGAATAGGGGTGTGGTGCCCCTTTCCCTATCCTATTTTGGGACAAGACCCTTCCTAGAGCATGCATTGTGGGTTGTGTGTTGAGCGAGAAACTCCCCTAATGTCAACCCATGGTGAAATTCAAATCCACAAAACATGTATTTAAGGGGGCACTCACTCTCTCATTTTCATAATTTTCATAAATTAAAGTTGGATAAGACTGGAGTATGCACAAGCAATCAAGCATTCAAGATCATTCAAGCATTGAGCATTCTCAAGTCTCCCTTGAAGGCTAGGTGTTGCATTCAAGTCAAGGATTCAGCCATTGAAGAGGACATTGATTTCAACATTCAATTCCACACAAGCATTTCTACCAACATTGCTACCACAACCTCCCTTGAGGTGATTCACAATTCAATCTTTCATTTACATCTACTTGCAAGTACTTTCTTTCATTACTTGGTTAATTCCAAAACTAGGGTTTGACCTAATGGCAAACCCCTAATCCCAACCCATTTTTCTCTCTTTTCTATGTGTATGTTGCAGGTGGGCAGTTGTAGTTTCATCTTAGAGCTTCATTAGAAGAGGTAGAAAAACCATTTTCATTTCATGGATTTTTCAGAGGACCGTGTACATTCCCACCACAGTCCAAACAAATTTTCTTCAAATTTGCAGGGTGACTTTGTCTCGACATTTTACTACCAGATCCAAGTGCATAGCTTCATCCCATACTCCAATCTCAAGTTATAATCAATTCTTTATTACTTTTGCACTACATAATTCAATCATTTCCTTTCCAAATCAAAGAAGAAAGAGGGGATCAACTTAGCATTCCCAATTCATTCAAAATTCAATCTACCATCTATGTGTAAAGAGATTGAATCTAGTGAATTATCCTCTCCTCTTTTTGATGTAATGGTGAAAAGTGCTTCAATGGTAATCGATAGCAAAACTCTCATCTCTCTTTGAGGGAAAGGGTAGTTCCTTCTTGATTTATCATCCACCATTTTCCCACCATTATATTTTGGTGAACTCGACATCTTGCATGCTTTCCTTTGAAAAAACTTGCATATTTTTCATTTACAAGTTTCAACTTTCTAAAAACTTAGTGGTTGAATAATTAAAATCCCTGTTTTTTAAAATCAAAATTGAACTTGTGATTTGTAAAAATTGCTTGTGGTTATCATAGATCTAAAAAATTATTTGTTTGTCAAATTTAATTTCCTCTTTGTCTTCTTCAATTTGCAATTAACATTTACAAAACTAAGAGGTTACTTCTTAAAACTCTAATTTTCAAAAATCATCTTGAACTTGTGCAAAAATTGGATTTCTATTTAATTTTTAGATTTCTGATTGTTCTTAGATTTGTCTTCAATCCTACAATTAAAATTTTCAATTTCCTCCCTTTTTTCCCAAAATTTAAATTTCAAAATTAAGTGGTTAGGTCATCAAACCCTAATTTTTAAAATTAATTGGATTTTATGTGAACTTCAAATCAATTTCATTTACATTCAGATTTCTAAACATTTTCTAAGGTGCCCCTATGCATTACGTTTGACTTTTTTCAAAATTGCAATTCAATTCCTCTTTTTCTTCAAAACCGTAATAGGGTCCTATTTTCACACTTGTTCCTTTATTTGGCCCATTTAGAGATCGTAAAATTCACCAATTTTTTGGGGTTAGTTTTAAAATCATTGTAATATACATTGCTGAAAATTTTGAAAAAATTTGGTTGGACCATGTGCGTTCTTGCCATGGTCCTTGACTTTTTTCTCAAAATTTAGGGAGACTGTTATGACTGTATTTAATAGCCTTATCTAGAAGATTGGCTAATTTTATTGATTTTTTATCCCTCTAGAATCGGAAATACCTTCAAAGTTCAACATTTCAACTTTCAAGAATTTTTTTTTAAAATTAAGAGGTTAATTATAGTTTGCCCTGATTTTAAAAATTCTATTTTTAAAATTAAGTGGTATTCCCTTGGCCCTAATTTTAAAATTCCAATTTCCTTTCATTTTTGGAAATTGTGTCACTCCCTTCTTCCAACAAAATTTAAATTGTGTAATTATTATTTTCTTAAATTTTTTATTACTCAATTTTGTAAGCTTTGTTCCACAATTCAAAATTCAAATTTTCCCTCTAGTGCATGAGTTTTACCACTATTATTCCTACATATCCTATCCTCGTTAGATGAAGCATTACAATTAAGGCTTCCCAAGGTTTAATTACTAAGGAGATGGAACCTAATTTAGGTGACTTCTTTAATGAGGATCATGCTAATTCTTCCCATCCTAATCATGTGCCTATTCACCCCATTGATAGATCCTATGATGAAGAAGAAGATTTAACTAGGGTTTCTTTAGATCAACTTTCTGCATTGGATAATCAATTTGATATCTTTAAACAATGGATGTCCCAAGAATACCCTAATAGTGAAGCTCTTCCATTAATTGAAGGTCTTAAGTGCATGCTTCAAAGTGATAGGAATGTAATTGATATATTGTGTGGCATTGCACATATTGTTGCTTCTAATGTCATTCCTATCAAGAGTTATCCCTAAACCCTAGGTTACTCACAACCTGCAACACAAGTCAATTCTTCTATTCCTTTGAGTACTCCTATGACTAGTATTCCTACTTTCACATCCATCATCATGGCTACTTCAACTCAAAATGTCATTCCTACAATGATAGGTCATGGGGGAAATCCCTCTTCTTCATTTAATCATCCATCATTACCTATGACTTCCATGAATATTCCTATTATCCCTCAGCCAATCAGTGTGACACAAGGGGGAAATTCCTTCAACAACTTTATTCCTCCTTTAAGTGTCCCTTTTCCTACCCAATCATCACCAATGCCTACTTATCATAACGTCCCACCACCTTATTCTCAGTCCATGCCTTCTTTCAATAACATAACACCACCTTCTTAATCACCTATGTCTAATATCCATTCTTCCACCGAAATGACAATGAATAATCTTGATCAAATCATGTCTTCCTTACAACAACAAATTGCATCCATGAGTCAATCCAAGTTTAGTGTACCCACCTTTGATGTTGCGAGCCCACTTTCTCTTGATATTGTTGAATCCGTGCCACCTAAACATGTGGAGATCCTCTTACGTATGTCAAAACATTTAAAAACTTGTGCACTAATTTTTCTTATGATCAAAGATTGCTTGCAAAACTGTTTACGAGAACACTAAGAAATAAGGCCTTAAAATGGAATTTCTCTCTGCCTTCTTATTCTATTACTTCCTTTCAACAACTAGAAAATGCTTTCATCCAACAATTTCAAAACAACATTGGTCCTAAAATCACTTTGACTGATTTAATGCATTGTAAACAAGGTGTTAAAGAAAAAGTGACTAATTTCATTGGTAGATATAAGCATTTGTTTGCGCAAATTTCTTTTCATGTACCTGGTAATGATATTCAAAGAATTTTCATTTTTAGTTTGCAAAAAGATATCAGGTAAAATCTTCTTTTGTCCGAGCTTACTTCCTTTCAGTAGTTGTGCGCAACACTCCACAATTATCAACTGGTTGTGAGTCAAATGGAGAAATCCACTCCTATGGCTTCGAGTGATAAGGGTGAGAGTGTTCAACAACCATTTGTGAGGTTCAAACCAAAAAAAAGTTTCATCAAGTTCAATGATCTAATCAACAACAACCATGTGAATGCTACAACATGTTTGCCTTCTATTTCTAATATTTTTCAAAGAGAAAGATAGTTTACTCCTTTGAATGAATCTTTACATAGTATTATGTCCTAGTTGTTACACAAGAATGCTATCAAACTTCATTCTATAAAATAAATTGATCCTTCCAAACTTGCATCTCCTTATTTTGATAACAATTCCTTTTGCCAATTTCATCGTCAACCTTATCATGATACTAAGAAATGTTTTGCATTGAAAAATAAGGTTCAAGACTTATTGATAATAATACTATATATGGCAGGTGTGAATGATAAAGGGAATAAATTAGTTGCTCCTCCTAATCAAAATCTTAATATTTTCATAGGTCCCTTGCTATCTCATACCTCTAACATTATTGAGATTGTGCCTAATTCTCTCACTTCTGAAGAATTCACCTCTATGGCTCAAAACTTGGTTAATATGGTAGAAACACAAGATATGCCTAAGGATCCTTCTATTACATTTAACCCTAGTGAGACCATTAGAGCACCTGATGGCCCTTTCTACATAGTTGCAAAGGTGAATGATATCCCTTGCCATGGTGCCCTGATTGATCCCTCTTGCATGGTTAATGTCATAACTGAAGAGTATATTTTCACTTTATGATTGCATAACCACTATATGATGCTTCTAATGTGGCTATGAATTTATTTTATGGCTTCTATTGTCTTACCATTGGTTATATCACCCTTCTTGTTGAGGTTTATGCTAAATCCATGGATGTTGACTTTGTTATCATACATTCTTCTAAGCAATTTCATGTGAAGTTGGGCTATCCTTGGCTATTTTACATGAAGGCTATTTCTTCTCCAATTCACAAGTGTCTTAAATTTCCTCATAATGGAGTAATCGAAACCGTGAATCATAACTTATTTAGTCCATCTGAAAGAAGCCCCAGTATTCATATTGATCTCTTTTGTCCTAAACAATGTCAATCTCTTCCATCAAGGAGCAATTCTCTTTTTCAATCTTATCAAAAATGGAAGAACGATATGTGTGTATCCTTAAGTAAACCTAGATCGCCAACACTTGACATTCTTATTATTCTTCAAGATGAGGTCTTCCCCTCATGGATGGAAATAATCTCCCTCCTAAGGAAGAATGTCCACCTACCCCTATGGATGTGACTTTACCTTCTCTTAAGGAGAAGAACAATATTCTTCCTAAAGTTAGAACTATATGTCCTCCTTATGATGGACCTCATCTCCTTCCTACACCTTATATCCCTCCTTTCTATGGCACAATTCCACCTCCTTCCTCTTATCGAGGGAAGAGGTTTGCTTCTCCTATTATTCAACCAAAAAGACCTCAACCTAAATCTTCCACTATCAAGGAGATAAATATTCCTACTTGTTCCAATGTTCCTCCTCCTTCTCAGCCTTCCACTAAGACTCAACATAATTGTTGTGCAAGAGAACATCAATGAAGACATCGTGTTTGATCTCATGACTTTATCCCTCAAAATATTCAATCTCTTTAGACTCCAACAATTGACATGATTCCTTTTTCTCCTAAGAAACATTTTCAATCTACATCTCCAAATCATAAGTTTCACAAAACATGTGATGGTTTTACTCCTATTCATGTTCTTGCTCCTCTTTCTCTTAGCTTTGCTGAAGAAATGGGTGAAAATGTTATTCATAATGGCAATATAACTCCTAATGCTTCTGATAGTGAGTATGAGTATGTTGATGTGGACAAGCATTTATCAGATGAGTTTTCACAAACCCTAATCCTAGCTCCTATAATCAAACAAAGTGACTTACAACATGAGCATAGTCCTTGTTTATATGTTGTGAAAGCTCCATCTATTGTGCTCGATATCGCTCCTCTAGCGTGTTGCTCACCTTCCCGAAATAGTGATCAGCAAGATCGAGAGGCGGACATCATGCTAGACTAGCAATATTAGCCTTGTAGATCTTCTATCTCTCCTTTCTTGCTCTTTTGTGACCATTCTTCTATGTGTATCCTTGTTCTTCTATTGTTCCCTTAATGTCTACTTGGGGATGATGCAAAGCATTGAGATCTTTTCTTGGTGTCTTTCATGTTGACTCAAAAGACATCCTCTCTTCCCTTTCTTCTAAGGTAGTGTCCTTCTTTGGGGAATGAAGATTATTATATGCATATACATACATGATATACATGAGTTATCATACAACATACTGACCCCGAGGAAAGCGACACTACCTCATGTTTTTAATTCATTATCCTTAGGTTTATACCTTGATTGAGGGCTAAATCCATGTGATAGCATGCTCCCTCCTTCTCTTTCTCTTGGGTGTATCCTACCTTAAATAAATCTCTCTTGATAAGGAGTGTTCTATCTCTTTAACATGGGAGCATACATTCCACTCATACTTTCCTTCTTGTGATACTTAGAATTACTTAGTGAACTTTGTTTTGTTTTGTAATCTTTGATATCCTTTCTTTCATGAATCATATTGAAGGGAACTTTTCTACTTGCAATCATGGTTCTCCCCTTCTTTGTCTTCCCTTTTACTCTATCAATCGAATTCGTAACATCCTAAGTCCCTCCAGGGTTTGGTGCATCTTTCCTCCTTGACATGGTAACAGTCTATCAATCTTAATTCCCTGTACTTTACTGGTAGTATTGGCATACACTTACACTCTTACTAAAGTGGGGGCTAAATGTAGTGTCATAAAATTGTGACCCTAGAAATTTTTTATTGCATTACGGTCCTCATGCATGCGAGATCAAATCCTCTAGCCTGATCAACTACCCGAGATCGCTCACCTTATGGAAACAGCTTCTTCCTTGGCCTCTGCATCACCCTGTCCATATTCTTCCCTAGAGAAAGGGTTAGGATAGGTGCATAGTGCAACTCTCCCTCATTGGACAGGGGCATGGAACCCTTTTCCTCCCAGGATAGGGGTGTGGTTTCCCTATCCCTTCCCTATTTTGGGGAAGGACCCTTCCTACAGCATGCATTGTGGGTTGTGCCTTAGGCGGGAACCTCCCCCAATGTCTGCCCATGACAAAATTCAAATCCACCAAACATGTATTTAAGGGGGCATTCGCTCTCTCATTTGCATAAGTTCAATAAGTTAAAGTTGGATAAAATTGGAGTATGCACAAATGATCAAGCATTCAAGAGCATTTAAGCATTCTTTTCTAGCATTGAGAATTCTCAAGTCTCCCTTCAAGGCTAGGTGTTGCATTCAAGTCAGGGATTCAACCATTGAAGAGGAGATTGATTTCAACATTCAATTCCACACAAGAATTTCTACCAACATTGCTACCACAACCTCCCTTGAGGTGATTTACAATTCAGTCTTTCATTTACATTTACTTTCTAGTACTTTCTTTCATTACTTGATTAATTCCAAAACTAGGGTTTGACCTAAAGGCAAACCCCCAATCCGAACCCATTTTCTTCTCTTTTCTGTGTGTAGGTTGTAGGTGGGTTGATGTACTTTCAGATTCGGGCTTCATTTGCAGAGGCAAAAAAACCCTTTTTCATTTCAAATATTTTTTGAGGGACTGTGTACATTCCCTCCACGATGTAGGCAACTTTTCTTCAAATTTGCAGGGCATCTTTGTCTAGACATTTTACTGCTAGATTCAGGTACACAACTTCATCCCATATTCTGATCTCAAGTTATAATCAATTCTTTGTCACTTTTGCACAACATAATTCAATCATTTCCTTTCCAAATCAAACAAGAAAGAGGGGATCAAATTAGCATTCCCAATTCATTCAAAATTTAATCTACCATATTTGTGTGGAGAGATTGAATCTAGTGAATTATCCTCTCCTCTTTCTAATGTAATGATGAAAGTGCTTGAATGGTAATCAATAGCGAAACTCTCATCTCTCTTTGAGGGAAAGGGAAGTTTCCTTCTTCATTTATCATTCACCATTTTCCCATCATTATAGTTAACAATTTGGAGGAATTGATTATGTGTTGCATTGATTTTTTGTCATTGATGGCAACACCATCTTTTTTTCGTTGTTTATCAGTTTCCAGTTAGTTGCGGTAGAGTGGTTGGATTATGATATTAATCCGGTATGCTCTAGTATGCTTTGGTTTGTGGAATTGATTTGGAGAAATCATTCATGCTATTTAGATGTGTATCACGATCAGTTGGTTCGAGATTTGATGACTCAGGAGCTATCATTTGTTCTAGTAAGCCTTTTGGTCACCGTTAAGGGTTTTACTGACAAAGCTTTGTTGAAGATATTTTTATGCACGTGATAAGTGGTGTTGGTATGACTTCTAGATGGATTTTGAGATGTTGTTGGTTATCTTGTTTGTGTTCCTATTGATCGGTGGTGTTGCATTTTGTTTATGACAGCCTATTTTGGGTCCGGTGTTATCTAGGTTATGGACAGGTTTATGTAACATGTTGGAGGATGTTCCTGATGTGTTACCTATGGGATTTAATGATTAGTTTACATTGTTTTCAGCCTAAGATGACTTGGTTGATCATTGGATTGTGGGTTTATGTTATGAACATATTGTATTATCTTTTAGGTGGCCGACCTAATTGTTTAGGTCCCCGGTTGGTATAAATATGATGTAAGATCTCTTTGTAGATCATGGGCATATGGGATTATGATTATCTGGGTGCAAATAATATTGTAATCATATTCAAAGGTTTTGGTTGATAATAGGTGATCAAATTGGGTTTATGTGGAGGTTTAAGACCTTTGATATTGAGCTTAACCAAAATTATACTCAGGCATAGGAGATACTATCTTTGGAGTTCACTCTTCTTTCTAGATTGTAGTCTAGATTTATTTTGTAGTCAGTGAGGCTCACTTTTATGATGAGCAGTGCACTCTAGGTTGTTGGCCTTTGTACATGTGTAGGTCCCTCATTATTGTAATCACATACTTATTTTAGAAATATTATCTGACTGTGGGTAGGCTTCCCACCGTGGTTTTTCCCTTTACTGTGTTTTCCATGTAAAAATCTTGGTGTCATGTGTCTTGGATGAATGGTAACTATTTTGTGATTTATGTTTATGTTTAATTGCTATATCAATTATTCCAGTATTTGGTTTATGCATTCCGGTATTGAGTTTATGTGTTCCGGTAATAAGATTTTGAATGCTTAAAGTTCTGTAATCTGGTGACAACTGATTCACCCCCACCCCCTAAGTTGTCCTCTAGTTATTTGAGTTGTCTAATAGTTTAAAACCTCCCAATCTATCTAACTATCTATTAAAGAAAATCATATAACAATTTAAGGTTGTTTTATTGATGTGTCAGGTGGTGTGTTACATATAACTTCAAATAATCTATATCTTATTAAGATTGTTTAATTCTATTTCTACATTCAAAATATATTAGAAAAATATTTATAGGATTATTTAATATAATAGTAAAGAAATTATTTAATAATAAAGGTGAAAATAATATACTTTAATAATGATTTTTTAATTTTATTTTAATTTTATTTTTGATAAAAGTGGAGAATCCACTAAAACTTGTATATTACTCATAAAAATGTTTACATCGAGTTCAAAAAAGGCATACTGGTAGGAAAGAACCCACAAGAAAACCTCTGGTTGTAGCCTTCAAAAAATAAAAACTAAGTACTACCCTTACATCATTTGTTACTATCCAGTTAGATCATCCAACCCCCTACCTCTAAAAATTATACAAGGGTCCCATAGGACATTTACAAAAAACCAGACTGTCGCCAAATGAAGGGCTAAACAAAATGCCATCAAAATTACATGAAGAACCACCAAGGTGTTAATAGTGATGTAGTAGCTCCTGCCAAAACCATATTGAAAAACTCGAGCATAACAATAGCCAAAGAACCTTCGAATCTGCATCAATAAAACCATACCACCAACTCCAAAAAATAGTTAGATATACAAAAACCAAGAACTAGTGCTCTCGTCTGGAGGATCATGGGTTGAGACCAGAGGAGGAATAACCCTTAGTGGAATTGTCAAATAGGTAGGAGCAGAGAACAAAAAGCCCAAAGTGATCAATGAGTGCAAGGCCTCAAAAATGACCCATGCTTTATCCACATACTTATCAGGAGCCAGATAAAATAGAAAATCCATAGAAGCATGTGCATCTTCCATGGTATCACATATCAACCTTATTCTTAATTCATGCAATAATTGACCAGACCAACCATTAACCATGAGCTCATGGTGAGGAAGAAACCCCCCATAGTAAAAGGACCCCAAATCAAAACGATAATCAGCCAATGCAGAAGAAACCAAGTCCTAATTACATACTGTCAGAAAAATGAACGTGGAAACCAAGAGGCAAACCAAATCATCATTAAGTAAAACATCATAACAAATTGTAACAAACCGAGATAAAAGCTTAGCATAAGAAATATGAGGGAAAATTTCCAACCATCAACACCCCAGAAGTTTGTGGAATTCAAAATCCACCGCAGGAGAAAACAAATCAAAGACTTTACCAAGATTGATAGAATTATCCATATTCTCTTCCTCCGATATCCCAGCTTCTAGAAACACTCATAATGACAAGAACAACAGTGCAAAATATCCATTTCAAACTTCCATGATTTAAACATTTCACATGGGTTAACAATACTAAAACTGACAACCATAAATGAAAATCCAGAAGGAGAGGATGCCACCACCAAACAATGATCATCGCATAAAACCAAATCTGCCATGGCCAAAAACTCACACAAGGCGGCCAGTGATGCAGTACCAAACTTTAACAAATAATAATAACCCAGGATCATACTAAAAATTTAAAAAGTTACAAGCATGCCACAACCTATGAAGGACCAAAAAGAAAAATGTTCAAACACACACATGCTGCCACCCTTGAAAATATCATAAATAGCCACATCCTCACCCTATAAATGGCATTATAAATGACTAATACTTAAAGTAGAAGTATGGTTTCTACATCAGATAAAAGGCACATACAAAGTCATCCATAAAGTGGAAAAGAGGATGAACCTAACCAATCAAAGAAGGTGGACAACCTTTTAACCAAAGACAAGACATCCCATTACCTTCCACATAACCTTGAGGAATAACCCTTACCTCAACAATATTTAAATTGATCACCAGAATAATTTGCAACATTCGGCAAAAACTGCAATTTACTTGCTAATCTTACCTCATGGGATATGTACACCATCATCTGGCCCAGAAGCAAATTGTAAGAACACACCATATGTAAACAAAAACATAATAGAGCCTATCATCCTCCTATCTACACATGTTGTGCAAATAAAATTTGATCAGAGTAAAGGATGGCATGAATACCTGAAGAGATAATGGAAGCAGATAAACCCAAATCAAATACCTTAATACCCTTAGATTAGATCAAATACTCAAGAAGAATATCTTGAGGAATTTCACTTACCTCCACATTCTTAAAATGAGCACCAGAGTCAATTGCAATATTAGCCAAAAAATCTGCAAGCTTATTCAGTTCTCTATAACAATGAGATGTTGAGAATGTATCAAAGAATGACAACTTCTCCAAAATATGATCTAATATGTACTTCAAATGCCAACAATTTCTCTTACTACTCAAAACACTCTGAATAATGACCATCGAATCCCCCTGAAGTAATAGGTTTTTAATCCCTAAAGAGATATCCAAATCAATCCCTAGAGATAGAGCTTGCCACTCAGCAAAATTATTTGACTGGGAACCACAGGCATGACACTGAGCAGCTATTAAGATTTCCTTGTGGTCAAAAATAGCCATACCAACACCAGCCAGCCCTGGGTTACCCCTACAAGCTCCATCAAAATGAAGCTTGAAATGGCCCAGAGGAGGATCCCATCTAGTAGCAATTCTTTTATTAATACTAATAAGACCTTTTGCGATAGACCCATGAGAAGGGATGGCAAAGAGAGATTTCTAGGTCCTTGTAATCCTACCATCCCAATGAGAGAAGGATGTCAGATTCTCCAAATTCTTATGAATGTATGACAAAGCCACCTCTGAGATAGAAGCCTCAATCTTGGTTAAAATGTCAAAGAGTGAAGCTGATTACTTTCTAAAAATCGTATTATTTCTCTCTAACCATATGTTCCAAATGATAATTGAAGGAGAGATGAGCCAGAGACAAGCATAAAAGGATGAGGAAAACAAGATAGGCTAGGCTTTAAAGTGGGAGAGAAGGTCATTGCCAATAACAAAGTACAGTCCTAGTTTCTCAAACAGCCATTGCCAACATCCAAAAGCAAAATCACAGTGAATAAACAGATGAGAGGAAGATTCCAAATTCTTATTACACAAAACACAAGAGAAAACAACAGTCAATCCCATCCTGTCCAATCTCATCTCTATAAGAACCTTGTCTTGTACAGCAAGCAAGGCAAATGCACCTGCCTTAGGAAGGCAAGCTGAATGCCAGAATAGTTTAAAGGACTAGGAAGAGAAGTCCTTAGCTGGCATAAGGGAATTATATCCATCTTTCATAGAGTATTTTCCTGATACACTCTTAGTCCAAATAAGCTCATCTTCCCTTTTAGACAAGATGACAACTCTATTCTTAAGAACATTACAAAATCTACTTTCAAAGTGAAGTCAACTTTCAGATAGTCAATTGATTTCCATTCAGCCAACTTCACATGACCACTTTGTACAATATCAAAATAATCAGACAAAAAAATTCCCCATCTGATAGAAAGGATTGACTTCAATGGGGTCCAATCCCTAATGGAGTCCAAAGGAAAATAACCATTACAAGCATCATCCCAAAATCTATATTTGCTACCATTATGCACAACCCAAGAAAGATGAGGCAACAAGACACTTCTACATTTAACCAAAAAATTCCAAATAGCCGACCCATGGGGCAAACTCGAAGCACAAAAAACATACTCTCTTGCCCCATTATTAAAATACATAGCAAACACAATCTTACCCTAGAGGGAATCTGGTTTATCATACAATTTCCAAACTAGCTTAGCACCCAAGGCTAGATTCTGATTCTCCAAGCTTCTAATCCCTGACCCACCAAGTTCTTTTGGAAGACAAACTTTATCCCAGGCTAGCAAGGGGATCCTACATTTCCCATCCTTACTATTATTCCAGAGAAAGGATCTTAGAGTATCCTTCAAACTAACATGAACAAACTTTGGAGCTTTGAGAATTAACATTAAGTAAATTGGCACTACATTCAACATAGACTTAATCAGAACAATTTTCCCTACCATGGTAAGCCATTTGTGGTTCCAGGACAATATTTTCTTTGATATCCCTAAAATTACTTTATCCCAAAAGCCCACCTTGCCTTCTTTAACAAAAAAGGGGATCCCAAGGTAGCTACAAGGGAAATCCCCAAGTTGGAAACCTCAAAAATTCTGAAGCCTACCCTAAATCAAGGGGTGAGTATTTAAGAAGAATATATTAGACTTGTCCTTATTGACCTTCTATCTAGAAAATGAAGCATAATTCTTAATCACTTTATCAATAATTCTAGCCTCATTAAAAGATGCATTGCCAAACAAAAGGGTGTCATCATCAAAAAGGCAATGGGAAATCCTCTAGTCAAAATTTTGAATTTGAATCCCCCTCCATAAACTACTCAATCTAACTACTCTAATTGCCCAACTCAAAGTTTCAGCTAGTAATATAAACAAGAAATGGGATAAGGGATCCCCTTGCCTCAAACCCCTAGTAGAATGGAAGAACCCACAAGAAGACCCATTAACAAGAATCAAGAATCTAGCCGAGGAGATGATCCATTTTATCCAAGCCAACGAGAAACCTAGCCTTGACAAGACAACTTTTAACACATTCCATTCAACCCTGTCATATGCCTTCATCATATCTAACTTTAGGATCACGGTAGGACATTTCTAAATGGATATTGAGTGAAGAACCTCATGAGAAACTATTGCCCCCTCTGCTATTTCCCTTTTTGGACAAAACCTTTGCTCTAAAGAAATAATTTTTAATAAAAGTTTAGCCAATCTCATAGAAATCGCTTTTTCAAAGATCTTGTAGAGGGTATTACATAAAGCTATAGGACGAAAATTTGCAAAATTTTTAGGATCCTCCTTCTTAGGTATAATGACTATCAAGGTAGTATTCATTTCCTTAAGGATTGACCTATTTTGTCTAGCTTCCTCAAAGGCCAAAAGAACATCGGACGCACAAATTCCCAACATTTCTGAAAGAATAATGGAGTGAATCCATCAGGCTTGGGTGCCTTGTCCAGATTCATAGCAAAAATAGCCCCCCCAACCTCCTCTAATGAAAAAGGAGACATTAACATTCTATTGTCATCAAGAGAAATTAAAGAGGGAATATGAGACGTGATATTATTAGAGACATCATTACTTTTACATAAAAGTAAATTCTTCAAAAACTTAACTGCTTCACTAGAAATGTCATCTAACTCAGAAATAATATTCCCATGATAGTCCTGAATACAAGTAATCCTACTCCTAGCCCTTTTCAATTTAGTGGAAGAAAGGAAATTTTTTGTATTTTTATTCTCATCAGATAACCATAACTCCCTAGATTTTTGTCTCCAATATACCTCCTCTCTCGCCAAAATTTCTTCTAACTCACTCCTAAGAGACTTAATTTCATCAAACACCCTAGGACCCATACCATGCAGAATCACATGCCTACTCAATACTTCAATCATATCCAAAATCCTTTACTTTTCTTCAAAGATATTCTTTAAATGCAGAGAATTCCACTCCCTAATATTTTTTTTTTTAAATCTGACCTTCTTAGCAATCTGAAACATTCTAGAACCTCTAACGAATGGAGTCTCACACCACCATTTCCAAAGAAGGAGTAGGAAAGAAGGATCCCTAAACCACATGGGTTCAAACTTAAAAGGAAACTTATGAGTAGATATATCTTTTAAAATAGAGAGGGAGACAGGAAAGTGATCTGACCCTGATAAAGGAAGGATAGAAGAAAAAAAATCAATATCTGAATCAAACCAATTGCAGGAAAGTAAAAATCTATCCAATCTCTCCACAATTTGAGAGAAATTCTTCCTCATGTTTGTCCATGTAAAAAGACCATTATTTGGCTTACAGTCAAAAAGAGAAATATCATAAATGAAAGCATTAAAATCATCCATATATTTCTTATTAGGGCAAATACCCCCTCTCTTTTCACTCGAATCCAGAATTGTATTGAAGTCCCCCCCAAAAATAATAAAAGAGTGATCCCTAAGGGGGGATGACACTCTTATGAGTTCTTGCGAAAGGCTGCATTTAGCCAAAACACGAAGGGGGCATAAATATTGAAAAGCCATATTTTGAACATAGAAGTTTTGTTAGACACTAATGATAGCATCCAATTAGGAGCAAAAGTGACCAATTCTACATCTACCACAAAATCATTCCATAACAAGGCCAAACCCCCCGACGCCCAAAAAGTCAGACATGATAGAAATTTCCACCTCTTCCAAGAGGAAAAAACAAACTCAGAATTCTCCAAAGAGAGCTTAGTCTCTTGAAGCATGCCTATATCCCACTTAACCAAGTCCAATTGAGACTTGATCAAGCGTTTCTTGTTAGGGGCATTTAAGCCCCTAACATTCCATGAAATAATCCTCGTTGCCCTCGAGGGGAGGTCGATACTGCCCTCTTTTCATCCTTAGGGGAAGAAGTATTCTCCCCAAAGCTTTTATGTAAGCTCCTCTTAACAACCACGGATCTAGTGACTAGAGGACTAATTAGGCACTTCTTTTTCTTTTTGATGGAACTCAAGCAATGACCAATGCTTTTCCTCTTGTCCAAAGACAAGGTTGAAACCTTCTTAACCCTAGGAGAAGTAGATAGGACTTGCTGAATACCTACATCAATTTCTAATTGAGTTTTATGGTTTTTGGGAGGTCTGCCCCTATCCGGTGACACAAAAGGGATAGGTAATTTCATCTTAACTTGAGCAATAGGAGGGACCAAAGTAGAGGATGGCATTTTAACAAAAGGTAACCAAGGAGAAGACACCAATCCCTGAGGTTCCACCTTATTTAGAACATCTTGAGAAACATCATTATTGAGAACCTCAAAAGGGTTAAAGGAAGGGGACAGAGGCAAACTCTTATGAATTAAATTCAAATCATTCTCAATATAACACACAATCCTATCCAAAACCTCCTCATCTAACTGATCCTTATTACTATTAAGAATATTCTCAACTTGCTGAACAATATGTTCATCTGGAGAAATATCTAGAAGCTCCCGAGTCTTGCCAAACCCTAGATTAGGCTTACTATATGTTAATTATTTTACCTTTTGAATTAGGAAAACATCATCATTACTTAAGGGAGTAGACTTAATAGGGGCATTATGCCCTTCAACTTCATTATGCTCTGGAATGTTCATCTAAGCACCCAACCCTTCTAAAGAACTAGAAGCCTTATCACCCATTTTTCCATCTAGCCCACTCTCCTGAATAGAATTACAATGAACAGGACCTTGAGGGAAGGGAGGTCTTTTATGACCAGAATGCCAAGAATTACCACTTGATCTTGACAAGCGGGCTTAGAATTATTAACCCCCTCTGGCCCTGCCTGATTCAAATTGTTCAAAGCGCTCTCCACCTTATCAAAGGAAGCATAATGGATAAACTGATCTACATTGTTCCCTTTGGGACCCTCCTTTGGCTGATAATTAGAATAAGAAGAGACATGGAGAGAAGGAGCTTTATCAGGAACATGACTCAAAGGGACATCAAAACCACCCTTAGTATATGTAACAGATTTGGAATTATTACGAAAATCCAAAAACAAAGGGGCATCCACAATAATCAGATTTTGAATGAGGTCATTATCCAACTTGTCAATAGATTGTTTCCAAATACCCTCATTTGACTTAATATTACATGAAATCGAGCACACGGAAGTAGGGGTAATCAACACATAGATTTTTACCAAAACCTTCCCTTCCACAAAATAAGATTTAGATGTAAAAAACATCCTAAAATTATCTCCTATTGATTTCAAAACTTCTGGTTCCATGAATTCGAAGGGAAGTTTAGGCAACCCAAACCAAACCAGAATATTTTTACGCTTGGCCCATTCTGGGATATAAAAGGCTTCCAAGCAGATAACATAAGAAAATTATTTCCAAACCAATTAAATGGATTTGCAAGAACATCATCCCATAAATGAGGGGAGTCAAAGACAAATACAAAGGAATTCGCTGATAATTACTGAAAATAAACTAATGCAGACCAACGTTTCCTCAATTTAGAATGCAACTTAGAAAAATTAGTTTGAGGACCCTAGAATTCCCCCAAGAGTGCAACAAAGTGTAATCTAGAAGCCCTCTCTACCACAAAAGAACCTCTATAATTAAAACATGGAAGATGAAACCATACCTCTTTTGTCGGGGCTCCATCAACCCTTTTACTTTCTACCAATCCTGAAACAAAGTGGGTCAAGTTACTCGCATTCATCTTATCCTTGCCAACAATCTCCAGAGTTCCCTCTAGTTTGAGAGACACGGATGCCCTAGATGTCTCGATTCTTCTTGTGCCCACCACTTGAGCAAACGACCTCTTATCACCACTGGAAGCAATCCTCTGATTCGTGGTTTTCAAATGATTATGCTTTCCTAGTCCATTGCCACCCTGAGCTTGGAAATTAAACCTTCCATTGTGACGATGCGACCTCTGATATTTCCTAATAAACCCTTGAAAGTATCTTGACATCGGACAAAAAAACCTGTTATGCCTTCCTTGGAGCACATGCGGAGCCCTATCCTCCCATTTTCCCTTAGAAAAAAACCCATTGGGGCACATGTGGCGGATCCTCCCATGCCACATCTGCCCAAGTACTGAGTTGCCTTTTGTCGCCCATTGCAGGTTAGTGATTGTGAGAAATTCATTTTTTATTTTATATTTTTAATGTTTTGTTATACTCATTAAAGAATTATTTTATTTAGTTAAATTTTATTTAAAATATTATTTTATTTTTTATAATTAATTTTAAATAATAAAATATATATATCATATTTATAAGAAAGTAATGGTTAGAAGCTTTATAATTATAATAAATAACAAAATTAATATAATGGATATATAAAGTAGTAAAAGAAAATTACAATTATAATAATTATAAAGTATTTCAAAACTTAATGAAGTTGGCAACTTTGTGATTAATAGTATAGGAAAAACAAAAATCTTAAATATGTCTATCTAAATAAATTACTTTTCTTATATTCAAGATCTATATTTATTTAATATTTTTTATACATTTCTTAAATTAATATTGTACCTGCTAAAATTTAATTATTATTCAATAGCATGTAAAATTTATTTTTTAAATATTACATCTTTAATTTTTTATAATGTATTAATAAAAAATGTTATAAGTTGATAAATATATTTATTTCAAAGTTTGTTGGTTAAGGTTAGATTGAAGAGAGTGCATCTACATGAAAATTTTAAGCACACTATGTCATATATGTGGTCCCATCCAATAGAATAGATTGCATCTATATACTAGGCCAACTGAATGTGGTGTAATTAATGTAATCAATACTTATATTACTAGGAAAATCTTTACCAAATGCAAGGGACTAGACATGAATGCAATTAAGAAGATAAATAAAATAAAAGAGAGTATAAATTTAAAAAATATTAATGAGAAATGGAAGGCAACTTCTTCCTCTAAATATGTAAATGCTAGGATAGAACTTGTAGCTCCTAAAATCATTAGAATAATTTATTTTATTGTATATTAATGTTCTTTGTGAATATATTCCATTTGTTCATTGTCTATAAATGTAATATAGTGATAGTTCCTTTTATTGTCTATACTATAATTATGATCATGAAATATATGGTTTTCTCCATACTCTCAACTAGTTATGTCACATCTTATGATTAAATTGACAATGGAGTAAGTTAATCTTATGTTCATAGGGAATGTTAAATATTTATTGATGTTTATTCTTGTAGATAAAAAAATTTTCCCTTGTGTTTCCATTTTTTTCTCTCTTCCTTTCATCTTTTCCCTTTAGCCTTTTGTATTTTATTTGTAGGTTGGATAGGGTTATTATATTTGTTTCTCTCTAGAATTGAACTTCATAAATAACTTTAACTAGCTACACTTGGAATATCATCAGTGCCCTTATTATAACATATCATTTACCATTGTAATTCAATTATTGTCAAATTAATAACTCAAAGTTATATTATCTTTTCACGATTTAAAAAATAATTCAAGAGAGTATTAAAGTCCATAAGTTGTGAATTCCTTTACCATATCATTTTAAAATTAATTTTTTAGGCACTAGGAGGTGTTGGAATCAAGGATCACTAAAGGGGGGGGATCTACCAACAAATTAATATTGTGAGTTATACTAAAACCACCAGAAACATATGCAAGAAAGTAAAGTGCAGAAACACAAGATAATCAATCAAAAATTCATAACACCAAGATTTTTTTTACATGGAAACCCAAATGGGAAAAACCATGGTGGGATTTGAACCCACAATATTTTTCCACTATGGCCAGTAGAAAAATAATATTACAAAAGGGGAATGCACTAGCATTCAAGCATACTGCCTAGAGCTTACAACTCAAGATATAATAATATGGAAGGTTCACTACCTTACAAATCATTTAAAATGATGAATTAAAATTTTTTAACTCCAAAATATCATCAAACAATGCTTGACTGAGTTACGATTAAGTGCATAAAGTCTGATTGTACCACCTCTACTGCTATGTTTTCTATCTTCGACAGCTACGAGATCAATAATGCAAACATGAAACTGTGCCAAAAGGATTTCTCGATCACAACTCGCTCATTCCACATCATACCATGCACCAAAAAGATCTTCTATGCCGATCATATATATCTGCAATCACAAAATAAATAATTATCTAGTCGGCCTGTAGTGTAACGTATAAATATGAGTTTGCTTGAACCAGATCATCAAAAAATATGCAGATCCATTAAATGATATCAAAATTACTTCCATAAAACGGCCCTATCACCCCATACATGAACCTCACTGCCACAATCTCCAGAAATCTTATGGACCAAAACTGCTATGCTTGTCCTGAAATACTGGTAGTCTATCAACGGATCACAATAACTTTTGGGTATCAAAATCCATGATTACCGAATAGGATTTCCAAGGAGAGTTGCCATCAATGACAACTCTAGACCATTATTCATGCATCAATATCCATCAGATGAGTGTCAATTGCCAACAATCTCCCCCTTTGGCATTGATGGCAACACTCATGAAAATGACAAAGATTGAAACCAGTAGCAATCTATCAACCTAAAATATTGCCTCCTATAAATTTTTAACTCTATTCTCCCTCATTGATAGCAATTCCAACAATGGTGTGCTCCTCAAAAACTTATGTACAAGAGCGTATATCGGATATACTATACATGCTTGAAGATATCTGCAAAAAGGGTCTTCAAAACTACTATGTGAGTATCCCACCCATTCTTCAAGTTATCCAAAATTGTCATGAATGCGTTGAAAACATAGGCACGAATATCCACTTCCTTAAATTCATTCGGAACAAGTTGTGCCATAGCCTTCATACAATCTACTTTATTACTTAACATGGTGTCCATTCGGGGGGCAATCAGATTCCAGAGTTCACCAACTCTCCTCAAAATTTTGTCTTTATCCGTATTAAGGATTGAAATTTGATCATTTAGAGTCATTACTTTCCCTTCTATGCTACTTTATTACTTAACATGGTGTCCATTCAGGGGGCAATCAGATTCCAGAGTTCACCAACTCTCCTCAAAATTTTGTCTTTATCCGTATTAAGGATTGAAATTTGATCATTTAGAGTCATTACTTTCCCTTCATACAATCTACTTTATTACTTAACATGGTGTCCATTCGGGGGGCAATCAGATTCCAGAGTTCACCAACTCTCCTCAAAATTTTGTCTTTATCCGTATTAAGGATTGAAATTTGATCATTTAGAGTCATTACTTTCCCTTCTATGTTGTTGGTTAGTGCTACATTTGATAAAAATGACTATGAAATTCCAACTAGCTTACCCTAACAAATACCAATATGCCTGTCTATATCAAATGTGAATTTGGGCAAAATAAGACAAGACTTATATATCTTACCACCTTCAATCAGTTCCTCTGAGATTTTTTGTAGGCCCTTGTTTAATCTTACTGTCATCCTCTATCATCTTCTAGAATTTCTCTATACTAACCTCCTTAAATCTATCTGTTACCCGCTTGGTAATGGACTTCTCTAGTGATTCAAAATTAGTATTTACATTATTAATCAATTGCAATAAGTTACCAGAGGGGTTAGCATTGGGTTCTAGTTGCAAGTTCGATACTACCTTTTGTATAATACCTATAGACATCCCAATTAACTTTTTGTCCTCATTCTTTGAATTTACTAAGTCCTGACTAGCTTGAGATTGGACTGTTGTAGATACTATAGACACCTAAAATTGTCATGTCTAATTAAATAAATATTTTGTTTATTTAATTATCTAAGCCTAATTCTTCTATTAATTAAATAAATCCTTATTTATTTAATTAATTCATTTATCCTCTTCTAGCCTTATTTATCATTTAAATAAATACATTTATTTATTTAAATTATCATTTTCCTAAATTAAATAAATATTCTTATTTATTTAATTATCCTACTTCTATTAATTAAATAAATCTTTATTTATTTAATTAATTCATTAGCCTTTTCTACCCATGACACATGTCATTCATCTCTTAATTCATACACTACCTACCCCTCTCATTATTTTATTATTTCTTTTACCTACCCTCTAATCATAGCCGACCTCCTCTCAATCTTATTCCTCCATTTCATATAGTGTCTTCTATATAAGGAGATGCTTCCTTCATTATCAAACCCTAATCATTCATGCTAATCATCTTTTATGCAATTGACTACATTACGATCCTACTTGCAACCACATTCCGTTCTTTGTTGAGCTCTTGTGCATATAAAATCTGAGAGCAAATATATCAAGCAAGATCAATGGAGATAGGAAGAATGGAGATCAAAATCCTATAGGACATGTGATGGTATAATCTTTGTGATTTTATATGATTTGCATTGACTTAGGTAATCTTTATATGTTATGGTGGATCTTTGTTGATTGTTAGGCTAGGGTTTTGTGGTTGAATTCATTTAGCCTTTCAATATTGTTATTATTGTTATCCATTTTAACCATATACATTTTGGCACGCCTCATGGGACATGGATTTTTCTTAGATCTATGTTTTTGCAGATTTTTCTAGCCCTATATTGCTATTTTGTAAAACAATTTGGAGAATAACCTTGTGCAACTAGGGTTTTAAACACAAAATCAAGATCTTATAGAGATTCGATCATATCTCATAAACAACTTGGAAATTTTGCACCAAATTTTTTTTTCAGGTTGAAAAAAGTATCAGGAGCTCGCAATCCAAAATTCAAAATTTTTGAAGTACATTTTCATTTTCTATTAATTTTTTATGATTTTTCATAAAAAATTAATTTTGAGAGCAAATGAGAGAATTTTTTGGATTTTCTTATATTTTTGGAAATCTCTCATAACTATACATAGGATCTGTTCTTTGTGAATTTAATTTTGATGCAAAATATTTCCCTAAAAATCAGATCTTTAAAAATTAGGGTTTTTCATTATTTTGATCAGTTCTCACAAACAACTTTGAATTTTGACATAAATTTTTTTGCGTAGGTCTGGAAAAGTATTAGAAAGATTTAGTAAAAAGTTCAGATTTTTTGGATTTATTTTGCATTTTATATGAATTTTTTATGATTTTCCATAAAAAATTAATTTTGAGAGCAAATTAGCGAATTTTTTGGATTTTCTTACATTTTTGGAAATCTCTTAGAATTATACATAGTATCTATTCTTTGTGATTTTAAATTTGATGCAAAATCATTCCTCAAAAATTAGATCTTTGAAAATTAGGGTTTTGCATTATTTTACTCATATCTCACAAACTGCTTGGATTTGTTTTAGAAAATTTTTTGTGCAGGTTTGGAAGACCATCAAGACTCTCCAGTAAAAATTTCAGATTTTTTGGATCGATTTTGCATTTTATATGATTTTTCATAAAAAATTAATTTTTGGAGCAAATTAGCAAATTTTTTGGATTTTCTTACATTTTTGGAAATCTCTTGAAATTTTACAGGTGGTCTTTTTTTTATGATGAATCAGATCTTTAAATTGGTCAACAAAATGCATTGTTGAAGGCCCCTATTTCACAAAGTCTTTTGGATCTAAAATTTACCTAACTTGTGTGCTTGCAGGAAGGGGTGATTATTTCAAACAATCCAAACTACTAATAAATATTTGTTGCAGGTCCTTGGCAAGGGTTTTTGGATTTTTATTGTGTGCCTTATTTTCATAGACTAGCAAACACTTCAATTGGTGCACTAAAATTGAATCATTGTCTTTTGTGTCTTGAGCAATAGGCTCTTTTTGTTTAATCTTTAGAGGGCCTGTCTTCTCGTGTGGTCATTAGGACTACTAGTGAGAAGAGAACAACCCAAGTGGTAGCGAGGAAAACCCACCTCTTCTGAACCACTATAAACAACTGTATTCATGGTGAAAACTATGGATAACGTGTGCTGACTAGTTCATACCGACACTATGTCTCCCCATAAACCCGTTTGATCAAATTTATTTGATCATTTGTAGGGCATAACCCCTACCGGCTGGGAGCCTTCTGTATTTACAGAGCTGAAAGTGCCGCATGTATGGCCACACAAGCGGATGCCCTTACTAGCACCTTTTTGTTTTAGAAGCCCAAATCCTTCTAGTTGTTGGGGTAGGAGGTTGGACCTCTGGTAGTGGCCCACACACATACGGTTCTTAGTAGAGATACAAAGTTCACCACGGGGAGTTTTCATGGGGAGTGATGCTTGGCTGACCCAAGAAGTGAGTGCCAAGGGTGGAGCTAGTGAGGTCAAGCATCTAAGTATCCGCTCTGGATAGCATAGCCTCGGGGGTAAAACCTCATGTGGGATCAACAACTATTGTCTTGGCCAGCCATAAGAATTGTGCTTGACTTATTTTAAACATTCAAAACATTCAAAACCAAACAACAAAACATTGTGTCTTTTGTGTTTTCAAGTGTATGCAAAACATTTTTACATCAAACAACACACTTTTCTTGTAGAGTCTAAACACTTGCAAACATTGAGTCCTCATCAACATTGTGTCCTCTTGTCATGAAAAACAGTCAAACATTCAGATTTGGTCACAACTTCACAAATCGGAAAATTTTTATAGTCCAGCAAACAAGAGCAATCAGTTTCGGAATTCTTGAGCTTCCTAGGTTGTTTTTCTAGGTTTTCATCTAGCATTCAACTTGTCTTTGGGTCTCACAAAATCCATCATTGCTTTACACCTTACATTACATTCACATTTGTCTAAACTTGAGTCAAAAGGTCACTTGCTTGTCCTCATCATACTTTGTCAACACACTACATACAACAACACTTTGCTAAGTGGTCCCTCATCAAGGTTTCTTACCTTTGGGTCTCATTTGGTCCTACTTAGAGTCAAGGTCAACTTACCTCATCAAGAGAAACTATCCTCTCTTTGGAAGTCACACCTACTCTACTACATACATACTTGGTCTTACACTTTGGACATTGCAAGTACACCTCAGATTCATTTACATTCCATCCAACTCTTGTTCTTCCATACTCTTTCCATTTTCATCCAGTCTCACACATCTTGGTCAATACCTAGTTTATGGTTGAAACCCGTCTTAAAAAATCTAGGAGAGAAACTAAAGAGGCTCAAGAGTCCGCAAACATGAGTTCTTATGAGTATGACAATGATATCTTTTTCAATTCTGATCATACCACATTACCTGACATGGATGTCTATAGAAACATTCCAAATGTTGAGAACATGGACACTATAAACAACAATGCTACACACAATGACAATGTGGACAACTTTTCAGTACATTCAGCAGATGTGGAAGAATCCATTATGAATCCCCATTTCAATCGATTGGTTGAGGAAATAATGAGGAGGGATAGACAATACTTCTTACAAATGATGGCACAAAGTGGAGCCAAGATACCTCATGATTTTGACATGTCTCAAATAATGGAACATAGACCTTTACAACAACCTCACTCCAATATGGATCAAAGGAGACCTAATAGTGGAGGAAATAGAGGACCACATATGGTACCTGAATCACCATTAGCTTTGCTTCAAAAACCAGAGGTCCCACATACACATGGTCAAACATATGATACTTACCTTCGTAGACCATTATGGAAGTCTTATGCAAACAAATATGCTCAATCACATACTAATGCTAAGGATCAACCACCAAAATAATTGGATGTTCAAAGGCAGCTCAAAATTTGGACACAAGGAAACCTCATGTCAAATTTGGGGGCAACACAATGGAACATGACATGCCTGTAGAATATGGTATACATGTGCAAAATAGATATGGGGTTCCTCAACATGAATCTATACCAAGTGGTCCATATACGTAGCATCATTATAGACCTCCTCCATATGAACATGTGTATGATCAATATCATCCATATATGCAACATGCTCTTCCTCCAATTGGTGCCTCAAGCATAGGGTATGGTCCAAGAAGTTGATCTCCACCTAAGAACAATTTGGAGCAACAAATCAGGGACTTACAAAAGAAAATGGAGGACATAAATACACCGAAGCCAACATACACAATGAAAGACATATGTCCTTATCCATTTGACAAGAGCATTCCAATGCCTTCTTTTCCTACACACTTTGTGACGCCTACATTTGATAAGTATAGAGGAAAAGGGGATCCTAAGGCACACATAAGACAATTTTTCACAGCTTGCATTGAGGTAGCAGCAGAAGAGACATATTTGATGAGATTATTCCCACAAAGCTTAGGCGATCAAGCTATGGAATGGTTCTCCCAACTTCCACCTGGAATTAAGTCATGGGGTGACTTAGCAGAGGCATTTATTCAACATTTCTCCTACAACATAGAGACAGACATATCAGTCACTACTTTGTGCAACACCAAGCAAAAAGAGGGAGAGTCTTTTGCATCATTTTTACAAAGATGGAGAAATCTAGCCAGCAGATGCTCTTGTGAAATTCCACAAAAACAAATGGTAGAAATGTTCACCCAAAATGTTAACAAAGAGATTGGTTATGACTTAAGGAAAGCTTGTTTGTCCACCTTCAAGGACGTCATTGAAAAAGGCTTAGCGACAAAAAAGGTCCTAATTGAACAAGGAGTCATTAAAATATTCAAGGAAAACAAAGATGACTTTAAAGGAAAAGACAAGCCAAGATTTTGGAATAAAAAAAAGAACATAGTCAATGATGGTGTTGTTGATGCCAACACAGTGAGACCCAAATTCATTTTTTCTGGATCAAGTTCTACAAACAATCAAGTGAATACTCAAACAACTTCTAGATCACGAAGGAAGTATACCCCGTTGGGATAACCACTTGAGTCAGTTTTCAAGAAGTTAGTGGCAAACAAGGTGATCACAATTCCAGATTTTCCTCCATATGAACCAAAGGTTAAACCAAATTGGTGGAATGATGATGAATATTGTGAATTTCATAAGAGCAAGGGTCATAAGACAGGAAATTGTCATTGATTGATGAACATCATACAAGATCTCATTGATAGAGGTGATATTGAGATTGAGGGACATTCATCCAATCAGGAACATGAGATGTTTAAGGAACCATTCCCAAAACATGACAAGGGAAAAGCTAAAGCCACAGATGACCAAACTAACTATACCAGAGCATCCTATAACTATGATTCAACTATCAATCACATATTGATGGACAATTACGTCTCTACTATTATCATCAAGGACAAAGCATCCAAGAATTCTACTCAGAGACCCAAGATTGTCCTAAAAGGTATTGGATCTTCTTCCAAACCTACCTCTGAATGTCATGTTACAACTCGCCAAAGTAAATTCACTTTGCAAGGTGCTCCAACTAAAAACACCGCTTCTTCATCAACCAAACCTGAGTATGATCTTGTAGAACAATTAGGGAAGACACCCGCACTCATCTCCATTCTTGAGCTCTTATGCATATCCCCCGCACATAAAGCCATTCTTGACAAAACTTTGAGAGACACTGTCATTCCTACTGATCTAAACGTGGACCAGTTTCAAGCCATGGTGGGATACCTTTCCGTTCCACATTCACTTACATTCACAGAAGCTGATGACGCCTCCGTAAGTCAGCCACATAATGCACCATTACAAATTGAAGCCTTCATACACAAACATCAAATAAAAAGAGTCCTGATAGATGGAGGAGCAGGTCTAAACATTTGTACATTAAGCACTATTAAACAATTGGGATATTCTGACAAAGCTGTGAATTCTACAAACAAAATTACCATCAAGGCATATGATGATGAAGAGCATTCATCCAAAGGCACAGTCACCTTACCTCTCAGAGTTGGGCCTGTTACAAAGGATGTGGTTTTTTAGGTCCTTGATCTAGATCTCACATACAGCATACTCTTGGGACGTCCTTGGATTCATGAGGTGAGTGCAATACCATCTACATATCATCGATGTATCAAGTTTCCACACAATGGAGTTGAAGTGACCATCAAAGTGGATCCAAATCCATTCATATATTGCAACAATCTGCAACCTCAATCAGAAATAACAATCCCAGTCAATCAAGAGGCTATTCCTTCATCAACATATGTGGATCTAGAATCATTGAAAGCTTTTACATCAAAACAAGTAGAGATTAAAGAAAATTTCAAGTTTAAAGACATGGGATGTGGTGAGTATATATTTCATGTTGACCAACTCCCATTATCTCCTAAGGTATTCAGTCAATAGGAACAACCTACAAATAATTTGCAATGCCAAGGAATTGGGTGTGAACCACCTAGTGTTGTGGCTACTAAGTCTGAATGCAAATCTCCTCTAGTGGTGCAAGCAACTCTTGATATCAATAGTCCTAAGAGTGGTTCCAACAAAGAATCTATTGAGCATATTGTCAGCCCTATTCATAACTCACATAGCCTTACCATTTCATCCACTCATTCCATTTCCACTCCACTTTTGGACTTGGATCAACAAGAATTACAAAAGCCCTCACTCATTGGGGATCAAAAATCAAGCGTTGAAAAGAAAAATCTAAAAGTCAATAATAAAGAAAAGTCCTTTAGTCCAAATCAAAATCAAAAGCTACTGGACTCTACAAAAATCAAAGTCAAGGATAAAAATCCTATGAAGCAAAAAGAGAAAGAGTTGATCTCCCCTAATATCAAAATAACTGGGGGCAAAAGTTCTACAATTTTAAGTCAAAAAGCATACTTGTTGATCCTAAGTCTCCATCATGCTATCCTACTTTCACTTCTTTTCACAAGCATAAGCCTTCATAACTCTTTCACTTGTTCCACACATCCATCCCCTTCTAGCGATACATCATGGACCTTTAATGGAGCTTCCTCACAGGACTTTGTTATCAGGGATGCCCAAGCTTCTTTAGGTGACACACATATGGGCTTGTGTAGTCCACACACTAGTAATTCTATCTCAGTTCCTTTATCAAGGAAGACAGTCACTCAAGCTACACATTATTCAGTCAACGAACATTGCAGTTACAATCATAAGGTTAAGCCTCATACATTTGAGGTGGGTGACTTGGTTCTCAGAGAAAATCCTAAAAATCAACAAGACAGAGAGAAGAAGGGCAAGTTCGAACCAAACTGGCTTGGTCCTTACATTATTACAGCAGCATATGGATCTGGTGCATATCAGCTCTCAACTACAGAAGGTGAACCTTTGGAGGATCCTATCAACAGCATGCACCTTTGCAGGTTCTACACATAGCTCTTCGGAATATCCAAAAAATTCAAAAATACAAAAAAAAAATCAATAAAAAATTTTTAATATACAAAAAAATCAAAAATTTCAAAAATACAAAAAAAAAATTTTAAAAACAAAAAAATCGTTACTTGGTGAAAACCTGGCAAATAGGCGCCTTGTGACACAAAAAACATTGAAAAAAATCGAAAAAAGTAAAGAGAAATAATTTCGTCCAACAGTGAAAACCACTTCAGTGGCACCTTGGGCAAGTACCATGGTGAAAACTGGGTCACCAGCGCCATGCATAGAGACATTGCTCCTCCCTCCTTCAGGATTCACTTTCATCCTTTCACTTTGCACACACTCACAACCTATTCGTTCATAATAAACTTACCCATTCCCATCATGGCTTGTTATTGATCTACCCAAGATTGGTTAGCCATTCATAATAAACCTCCCTTTTCACCTCCCTTTCCATCCATAATAAATCAGATCCTATCTGTGGCTAAGGCAAAATCCTACATCTAGTAATGGGTGTGGAACTGAGAACATCACATGTTTTGAGGAGTATAGTTTCTTCTAGCTTTCTTTAGTCTATCCGCGCACAATCCGCAATAAAGCAACATTTGCATCACAGATCTGTAATAAAGGTTTCATCTTCTTCGCAATAAAGTATCAGTTTCATGGATTCAGTCAGTTTCAGATGAGACAGAAAAAACAATGGGCTTCAACAAATCAAATCTTTCAACAGACTCAGACAACATATGGTTCAGTGCTATCTATCCTTTTTGTGAAAGTAAACATTGTGACCACAATCAAATAAGACTTATACAAGTGACAAGAGACACTAAACTTGAGGACTACAGTGGATGTTGGTGTCGAGTCTTGGTTTTCTTTTGATTTTATTTTTTGGGTGACATGTCTTTTAGCTTTTCCAGGATGTCTTTGACTAGAGATTCTATCTCCAGGATGTCTTTGACTAGAAAGGCGAGGATGGGGTATCGTCACCTATTTGTATTTTCTGTATGTGGATTGTCTCTTAGTAATGCTATGACTTGTCCAAGGATATGAGGACACTGTGAGTCTAGTGTGAACTGGGGCATTCCTTGTTTGCAACTGTCTTATCTCCATGCAAACAGGTACAATGACTTTCTGGGTCAAACATATGCCTCGATTGTCATAACCTATTTTGCCATAATAAAGCTCAATGATGATAACGCACAAGAAGCTCTTTCACTTTCATACCTTCTGTCTTTCATCCCCCCTTGCTTGATTGACTTCCATCATCCTTCTCATGTCCGCGTAGCCTACTATCACATGACTGAGTATAATGACACACCAAAAACATTTGCATTTCATGTAGCTGCACCTACATTACCACATATAAGCATTTCATACATACATATAGATATCACAACTACATCACATCCTGCACACAACACCTGTTAGCACAATTTACATTTGCATTATCATATTCATCTAAATTACATACATTCAAATTTGCATCATGCATACACATATAAAACATAAACGAACAAAAAAAAAATATTGCATTGCATCATATACATATTTGCATCCATATCATAAGCATCACATAAGAACATCTCATCACATAGGTACACATGCATATAGCTGCCGCAAAGATGCATCATCTCATATATATATATAAAGTGTCATGATACAATGATGTCAAAATCATATGGCTACAATCACACGCAGGTGTCTACATCATTATACAAAATGGTACAAAACTGATATAGAGGAACTCACTGATCACTCATGCCAACACTATTGGTAGTGCTAATCCTATCCACATCATGGTATCCCATGCCAAGTGTCCCACCCTCATCTCTAGTCTTGGATCCTAGAACACTCGTCTAAGGGCATCCCTGTCTTCGTCTTGATCATACAGAATTAGCTCCCCATCAATCAGTATCTGCATACTCCTATATACATCCTCCAGGGTGATTGTCATCTCACCCATCGGTAGATGAAACATGCACGTCTCAGAGTGCCATCTCTTAGCCAGCGCAGTCAGCAAACCCATGTTTGCCCAAAACTCAGGCACATACAGCACATGTCTCAAACCCATCTCCTCGATGGTAGCTCTGTCCTCGAGTGACAACTCAAGTCACAACCTCTGCGTCGACAGGAATCTCTCCCGTGACTCTAGCATCAGCAAATACTCCTATAGTCAAACAACTCAATCATGTCAGTTATAGTGGCATTCACTGTTTATCACAAAATGCTACTCGCTATCTAAATGCATATGGCTATCTACCCTAGTGACACTCACTGTTCATCACAAAGTGTTGCTATTTATCCTAGTGGTACTCACTGTTCATCACAAAGTACTACGTGTGTGACACTCCCTATTCATCACAAAGTGTTACTCACATTTGCACTCCCTGTTCATCACAAAGTGCTGCTCATATTTTAGTACTCCCTGTTCATCACAAAGTATTCTATCTTGGTACTCACTGTTCATCACAAAGTGCCTTGATCTATCCTAGTCTTCCTAGAGGACCTGCTTGAGTGTATCCCCTTAGCAGCTTATCCAATCGACAACATATGTTCATCACAGAACTGTCGATTTGACCTAGAAGATGCAAATTCATACTTTTCCAATGCAAACGCACTTACATGACATAAACGCGCTTTCAAACTACACAGATGTGCCTGAAAAACACAGACGCGCTTGCTTGACACAGACGTGCCTATGCTCTGCACAGACACGCCTGGTTGACACAGATGTGCCTTCTTGGCACAAATGTGCTTGAACAGCACAGACACGGCCACAATTGATGCAGATGCGGGTCCAGACATAGATGCACCTGGCACAAACACAGACGTGCCTAGCAAACACAGATGCGCCTGGCACCAACGCAGACGCGCCTGGACATTTTTTGACACTTTTTGGACCCTAGTCTACGCGCATTTATTACCCTATTTGACATGCATTAATGACAAAATTAAATGCGTCAAAGTACGACGAGGTTTGGTGGTACTTACCAGCTCTCCTGCCTCTGCTGGCCTCTGAAATCAGCGAACGCGGTCGAATATGTGAGTGAAAGCCATCACTGCTGACTGCTGCTACTCTATTTTCGCTCTGCACTCTGCTCTTGTGAATGTGTAGATGACAATGAGGATGTATTTTCCCTTGTGGTCTATCTTATAGCCTACCCTAGCCCTCGCCTTCATTTCCCGAGTCAGTCTTCGTTATCTCGTGACTTTGTCATTTTATCCGGTCAATCCATTCTATCTTGTCTTTCTTATTGAGAGATTGTCTGCAATCTTTTCAGACATTTTCATCCAATCTCTCGAGGGGGCATATCATTCCCATTCTGGGGCAACTCTGTATCAGTTCATCTTATCTTCTTTGAAACAACGCGACAAGTTGCATTGTCTCAAAGAGGGGCAAAATGTAGACACCTAAAATTGTCATGTCTAATTAAATAAATATTTTGTTTATTTAATTATCTAAGCCTAATTCTTCTATTAATTAAATAAATCCTTATTTATTTAATTAATTCATTTATCCTCTTCTAGCCTTATTTCTCATTTAAATAAATACATTTATTTATTTAAATTATCATTTTCCTAAATTAAATAAATATTCTTATTTATTTAATTATCCTACTTCTTCTATTAATTAAATAAATCTTTATTTATTTAATTAATTCATTAGCCTTTCCTACCCATGACACATGTCATTCATCTCTTAATTCATACACTACCTACCCCTCTCATTATTTTATTATTTCTTTTACCTACCCTCTAATCATAGCCGACCTCCTTTTACACCTCTCAATCTTATCCCTCCATTTCATATAGTGTCTTCTATATAAGGAGATGCTTCCTTCATTATCAAACCCTAATCATTCATGCTAATAATCTTTAATGCAATTGACTACATTACGATCCTACTTGCAACCACATTCCGTTCTTTGTTGAGCTCTTGTGCATATAAAATCTGAGAGCAAATATATCAAGCAAGATCAATGGAGATAGGAAGAATGGAGATCAAAACCCTATTGGACATGTGATGGTATAATCTTTGTGATTTCATGTGATTTGCATTGTCGTAGGTAATCTTCATATGTTATGGTGGATCTTTGTTGATTGTTAGGCTAGGGTTTTGTGGTTGAATTCATTTAGCCTTTCAATATTGTTATTATTGTTATCCATTTTCACCATATACAGATACCATTAGACTTTCTTTCAGGGACATCTATCTGATGTCAATAGGTTTATCAAAATTAATAGAGACCCATGGGAGGATTCATTTCCCTTTGTACTTGGGAGTATGAATTGTCATGACTACCGAGACAGTGACAGTTATCTGCTCTCCCTTCTCCTGTGCCTTATCCTTATTTGCCTCTTCTTTTTCTGCAACCAGTTGTTGCTCAGTAAGAACTTCTTCTTTATCTTTACTTGTGGCTAGTGTCACCACTTGGTGCAGTAACATACTTAGGAGTCTCTTGAGCCTCTTCACCTTTCATCTCCACAGTGTCCAAAGGATTTTAGTTGTCTGTAGCATCAAGGGATAAATGTGTCTGGTTTGTCAGATGAGAGGTGCCATCCTTCTTAGATTCATCTTCATTGATTGGTACCCCATTGTTCTTTAGAAAATTTCTCCATATCTCTTCTATTTCTTTTCTCACTTCTACAACCTTGGCAACCATAAGCCTATTCACTTTATTTTTGCTTTTGAATTCCTTCCAATTGGCCAACTCCATAAGTCTATCAACCTCTTCTTGATATATGAAAGCACTTATGTTTATCAATTCTCACTCTTTCATTTCTTTATCTAATCTACTTGTTGTTATCCTCCTAACATCAATAATATTATATAAAGCTTTGGAAATATTGCATTCTAGCTCAATTAATAACTTGTTAAAGTTATGTAGAAGCAACACAATAGCTTCCTCAACTTTCCTTTGCTCATTTTCATCAAAATCATCGTAGTATACACTGATATTCTTAAGATTACCATCCTTAAAAATTTCATCAGTTAGTTCCTTTATAGTTAACGAAGGAATAAAGGTATATTTACCCTCTACCTTGCTAGATTCAAGGTCCTTACCAAACTCTGTTCTCACCCTTCTTCCTCTCTTAGGCATGTCGGTTAGAGAGGGTTCTGATTTTTACTTCTTTCTTTTCTCACCACCAGATTGAGGTTACCTTTCTGCTTTTCTTTCTCTGCTTCCTCATCTTACTCGGTCTTAGAAGCAATAGGAGATATAGCTACATAGGTTCTCTTTGGTTTCTCTTTCTGCTTCAACACTCATTTCTTAGATGATCTTTGACTTGAAGAAGGCTTCACCAAAATAGGGGCAGACTGGGTTTCCTTAGGCCTTTCCTTGGAAGGAACTGGTTTACCCTTAGGCTTATTTTCTTCTTCCATTTGTGCTGCCTTTTCTCTCACTTGCTTGACTACCTCTCCAGTGAATCCCATCTATACAACCACTTCTTCTACCATTTTGGATACTTTTCTTTTCCTTTTCGGTTGGGTGAACTTCTTATGAAGCTCCATATCTTTCTCCTTGAAGGTGCAAAATTTTGGTTCATTTGGATCCACTGATTTGGTCAGAAGGTGTTGATCATAGACCTGAAGTGTTTGTGCATCAACCTCATAACCCATTGGCAAAAATCAAACTATCCTAGGATCCACTGCCTCCATATGAAATTGGTCCTTTTCAACCATGAAATAGATAGAGTTTTCATACTTATGTTATAATCAGGGATCACAGAGAGGGGGGGGGTGAATTAGTGATCTACCAAAATTTAAATCCACAAACTTATTCTTTATCCACCGGTTAGCAATGCATAGCCAAAAAGAACATTAACATGCAACAAAAAATGCACATATCCACAACACTGGAATTTTTATGTGGAAACCTGAAAAGGGAAAAACTATAGTGGGGCTAGAATCCACACTATTCATATACTATGGCCAGGAGTACATAAAGATTACATAGATGGGGAATGCACTTGCATTCAAGCTCACTGCTCAATTACATTTTCCCAAAAGGCTAAAACCTTCAAGGCAGTCTCACTGACTTAGAATTCAATTCCAATGAGGAAATATAATGAAATGAACTCTCAAGTAGCATTTGATAATGTAATAATGAGTTCCAGTTAAGCGCTGAAACTTTGAATGTCTTCACTTTGCATTGCCCTATCTCTATCTCAGTTAGTTACTAGATTGAATGCGGATGTGAAGCTATGCTCAATTGCACCAAAACTGATCACCACACTACTTATATCACCAAAATAAATCACCAACTCAATCTTATATATCCAGTCTCAACATGAAATAAATTTCCTTCAAGTCAGCTTCAATAAGTGTAACGTGTAGATCCAAGTCAGCTTCACTCTTGAACATAACATAGCACCAGACTAAAAATGTATTTTCACATGCTTTCTAGAAGTCTTCCCATTCACCGAGATCAAAAAATAATCACCAAAAATACCACAATCATCAAAAATCATTCTGGTCCAAAGCATTACTAAAATACCCTATTTTACCCGTTAACTGTCTATCAGTTACCTTCATCTCCTGGATAAGATGAATCACAACTTCCAAATTGAATCACCAAGAAGAGTTTCTATCAATGACAACCCTAAATAAATATACAACTAACGCAAGTCATCTGAAATCATTGGATGAGTGTCAATTGCCAACAATCTCCCCCTTTGGCATTGATGGCGACACTTGTGAAAAATTTCTAAGTGTCGATACCTGTGAAGCTTGTACACCGGATGAAAGAATAAAAAAATTCTCAGGAATAAAGGAATATTAAGTCTCCCCCTTACATCAACAATCCAAGAATATGCATTACACCAGACTGTACACTCCATATTTTTCACCTTATCTCTCCCCCTTTGACAATAATGCCAAAGATGGGGTGTTGCCCAAAATTGATATACAAATGACACATGTTTTACAAATACTTAAAGAGGTCAGCATAATTACTCTTCAAAAATACTAGGTGAGTATCCCACCCACTCTTCAGGTTATCCAAAACTGTGATAAATGCATTAAATAGTAGCATAAATTTCTAATTCCCTCAAATTTGATTGTATAGGCTAGGCCATTTCCTTCATAGAATCTGCCTTATCACTTAGCATCATATCTAACCAGATGGAAATAAAGTTCTGGAGTTCAATCACTTTCCTCAAAATTTTCTCATTATCTACTTGAAGGCTTGAGATCTGATCGTTCAAGGCTATAATTTGTCCTTCAATCTTTTTGGTTAATGTTACATTGGGGTCAAGAGATTGTGAGATACTAGCAAGCTTCTCTTGATAGACACCTATCTAATTATCAATATCAATAGTAAATTTAGGAAAAATGAGGCAAGATTTATACAATCTACTGGCTTCTAACAATGTGTCAAAAATAGTCTACAATCTTTTATTTATTGTAGCCCTATCATCTTCAATCATTTTTAGGAAAGTTTGTTTTCTAATTTCCTTAAATCTGTCCAAAACTTTCTAAGTGGCTATCTTCTCCAAATGACCAAAATTGGTTCTTACACTATTAATTAATTGTATTAATTTACTAGAGGGGCTGTTATTTGAATCTATCTGTACATTGGAAGCCACCTTCTGCAAAACATCTATAGATGTCAAAACTATCTTTTTCTCTTCATTTTCTGATTTTACTAGATCTTGACTGGCTTGTCCTTGAACAGAAACAACAACTATCATTCTTTTTGCTAGAGACATTTAATTGAAGGATTTATCAAAATTGATATTGGACTATAGAAAACTCCCTTGGCTTTGGATTTTTTTTGTGTCAATTGCCACAAGTACTGGATTTTATGTTGCCTTACCCTTTCCTCTATCCGGTTCATCCCGTTTCTCCTCTTCCCTCTTCTTGGCCTCAACCAATCTAGATTTGACTACTTTAGGTGCCTCCTGTGCACTAGTGTCACCACTTGGTGCACCCTCCTCTGTCTCTGCTGATTTATCATTGTCTTTTGTAGGATCAACCTCAACAGTATCAAAAAATTGTTTCTCTGCAACATCTTGAGTATTCTCCTCTTTATTTACATCATTTGGTGGAGGTTTTTTTGACTGGGATGGCTTGAATGCATCTTTATAGAGAGGATCATTCTAAATAATTTTTCTCCATATTTCTTTTGTCTCTTTCCTCACCTCTTATACATTCCCAATCATTAATCTATTGATCTAGTTCTTACTTCTAAATTCAATTTTATTTTCTTATTCAATTAACCTATTAGCTTCACTATGACTAATACATGTACATGCATTTGCAAGTTCTCTTTCCTTCATTTCTCTGTCATTTTTTCTTCCATACATTCTTCTAGCATCAATTAAACTGTACAAGTCCTTTGGAATGGACTTCTCTAATTCAATAAATATTTTACTAAAATTATGTTAATAAAGTACAATTGCTTCCTCTACTTTTCTCTTGTCATCATCATCAAAATTTACATAACAAGCTTCAACATTCTTCATATTTCCATCTACTATTATTTCATCAATTAATTGATCTACTATCAATAAGAGAATAGATTCATATTTACCTTTTTGGTCATCAAACTTTGGCTAATTCTTAACTTGCTTTCCTCTTGCAGGCCTCCTGGTAGGGTCTGATTTAGCCTTCTTCTTCTTCTCCCCTTTCTTCTCACCATCGGATTTGGGTTTTCAAATGACTCTAGCAAATTCTCCTTTCTTGGGTACCTTGGGAACACCTGTATCGGATTCAGTCTTAGATTGTGTTGGTTCCCAAAACCACAGATTGGAAATCCTAGAGTTTTGCCAAATCTCCTACCAATTTCTCAATCAGCCTTGGCCAATGAATAGGAATGGTCAAAGACCAAATTCTTCTGCACTTTAGGCTCCACTAGACCTAGGCAAGTATACCTTAATCTCTAAAGCACAAAGAGACTTCTTTATAGTGAATTTAAACTTATCAATTTAGCTATTTGCAAGAATGGCAAAATGTTTCATGCAACTATGCTTTGTTATGTGCTTTTAACTTGCTTTAATCTGAAAACTTGAATGCAATTAATAGTGAATGAATTCTTATACAAGAATGTTGTTGGAACCTTAAGTAATTATTTAAAAAAATACTAATAGAAATAAGAACCATGTTTCCCTGATAAGGACCTTATGCACACCAAATTTACTCACAGAAAATTAACAATAGACCAGTACCTTATCTGACAATTTATATGTTACTTAGTGGATGAATATTTGCAATCAACTTTAGAGAGTTTGAAAAACTTATAAATATGCAAGACTATCAATGCAATGGTTTAATTATGTGTTGCAAGAATAACAAAAACAACTTTGTTTCCTACACAACAACATGTGATGGCACATTGCAGCAAATCTTAATTAGATTTATCCAAAGAACTTGATTCATCAACACCATGTAACATAAAATGATCTCAAGATAAAGACAAAAAATATTATATATTAATTTTGGAATAAAAAGGTGTACAAAATCTACAAACTCACATGTATTACATGATATTCTTGCTTACACACAATGACTTTTTGTGTCTATAGACTTGATTTACATAACTCTACTTGCCTCAATAAAATAGTCTAAAATATAGGAGTTTTTTCTATTGTGTCCCCTCCCTATCTACATTTTTTAACCACTTATATATGTGGTTTAATGGGCACCATACCCTTTTTGGGGTGAAAAGTCACCAGTTAACATTAAAATTAACAAAACCCTTTGAAATTAATATGCAAACTAGTTAGTCAATAACCTTGCTTTAAGCTATCTTTCAGGTATTTATTTGGTTAGCTAATTTAAACTTAAGATACGAATCTAAAAATTATTGTGGTGGTAGGAAACGTCCACTTCTAAAATGGGTCTTCATCAGATTTAATATTTGCATATATTTTCATTCCAAGGTGACATCTTCTTTCATGTAGGTCGAACTAACAAGCTTTTCAACATTCTTACGGTCTTCTGTATGGTCTACAACTACAAACAAATTGTACTGGAGCTTGGAAACTTGATTTTCGGAAATGGGTATTTCTTATATTTTCATTTTTAATTCATTTTAATTCTCTATTCATATCATCTTTTCTACAGATCAAAAACACTAGTCTTTTATGGGGTCCATTGGAATTAATTTATTCATATCCTCCTTTACTCTAGTTGTTCAAGTCATTAATCATCCATTATGTGTCATTTCCATGAAGTGACCACCATTTTTAATAGCAAGGTGCTTGAAATTATTTGGAAATTTGAAGCCCCAATAGATTGCACCAGAGAGACTGCCACATATTCTCTTTAAGTTTTCTTCTTTTTGCTCAGAACACCCTTCCCCTTTGATGCACCAGAGGGTTCTATTTTAGCCGGAGTTGTCTTCACTAGAGAAGGAGAAGGTCATATCAGCTTCACCCTTAATGGGAGTAGGTGCAATCTTTTGTTTCTTTTCTTTCTGAACTGCATCCCTCGAAGCTCTAACTTTCTCCTGGGGATGTCCTTCTTTGACAAGAATTTCTTCCACAATCTTTGCTACTTTCCTCTTTCTTGGTGATTTAAAGAACTTAGAGTGCAACTCCATTGATTTCTCCTTGCAGATTCTGAGCCTTTTCTCTTTGGTGTCCATCAGAGCATTTAGCAAGTTTTGCATGTAGGCATCCAAGGTAGCTTGATCAGCCTCATACCCCTAAGGCATTGTCCATACTGTCTAGGATTGAACTGATTCCATAATACATT
Source organism: Cryptomeria japonica (assembly GCF_030272615.1). NCBI lineage: Eukaryota > Viridiplantae > Streptophyta > Pinopsida > Cupressales > Cupressaceae > Cryptomeria > Cryptomeria japonica. The sequence goes on from NC_081414.1 coordinate 777,148,499, forward strand.
CATCCTTGTTTACCATAAAATAGACCATCCCCTCATATTTCTTTACAATTTATTTCAAGATTCTCACTCTCTATTTCATTTTGTCCTGAAAAGTTTTAAAGAAGGCCCACAAAGTAGCATTTTGATTGTCTTGATTCCCAAGTCTACCAAGTCTTTGCTTTATTTGGTGAGGCATCGGTCTATCGTAAGCCCATTGTACTCTATTGGTTCCAGGGATCTAGTTCATGAAATAGAGAGCCAAATAAATAATAAAAGAACCAAATTTAAAGAAATTATTGTTATCCTTCTTGATTTTCTTCAATTTTATCATTAATTCCTCCAAATGCACACTACATAGGTCATAATGACCATCTTCATTGACCATTTTGTAAGCTGCATGGATAGCAGTGTCAGATACAAATTCCTATCTATTAGATTGATACACTTTGTAACCAATCACCATTGCAACAAATTTAACATCATCCACTTTTATTGTGTTGATCTTCATTGATCGCCCATCAAACTCTACATTGGTTAATTTGTTCAGAGTAGGGTTTGTGACCTTCTACAACTCTAGATTTTCATCGGTTTGGTTTAGACAGGTTACTTCCCTGATCGCATAAGTAGTGATCTTGTATGGCTGGTCAAGCCATATAAATTTAGCATGGATCCTTCTTAACATATACCTTACCCATTCCTTCTCATCGAAAGTCAGAAAGTTTACAAATTGTGTGAAACCCTTTCTTTGTAGCTACACAAATTTTGGCTTGTGATTGTCAATCTCATCCATGATGATGTTAGTATACAAGTCCAGGATGTCCTTAGAGCCAGTTTCCTCAATTTCACAATGAATGTAGGCTCAAACATCATCGACGTGCAATACTCCATGCAGAATGAAATAGAAATATCCAACTGGGTAAACTTCCATGGATTTGTAGGGGTGTTTCTTAAATACAGGATAAGTTCTATCCTCAACCTCAACTGCTAGTGGACTAGCAATAGAAGATGTTGATGCCTTTTTTAAATTCTTAGAAAACCAAACTCAGAAAATACCCTTCAAAAAATACCTCAACCAATTGACGGATGCCCTAGATCGATTGTCGGATCTCTTTTGCTCTTTGATCACCTTGTTCTTCAACTTGAAAAACTATTCACAAAGTGAAGAATGATTCTTGTATTTTCCCTTTTAACTTTGCAAACCCTAATTTTACTTTGAAATAAATGCACCTCAAATATTCAAGCAGGTGCCCTATTTCACTACTAGATGCCAAAATCAGCCATCTGAATTCAAGATATCAATTGAAGCTTAGTTTCTACCATCTGTAATCCATCAACTATAGATCTTATCAAGGGGTACTAGAAGATTTGCATTGGTTTTCCTCCCCCTAAGGCCAAAATCCCTAGTTATTGGATGGATATTATGCACCGAATTCAGGTACAAATCCATTATCTTCCTTAGATTCATCCTTCTTTACACACATCTTCTTATGTTGATCTTTGATATCATCAACCTTTGCCTTTCCCTTTTCATCTCCATAGCTTGGTCCCACTTAGGAAACCCTGATGCTTCCCGAAATGTCTGTGGATCAGAAGCAGTAGCAATGAATGCATGTGGTAGATCCTGATGTTGTGATCGAGTTCTTTGTGTATCTGAAGGATCCCCAACAAGAGAACCTGTTGACTCAAGTGTCTGTCGAGCCCAACGAGGTCTAGGTGGAGGTGGAGAATGAGGCTCCTCAACTACAAGTGGACCCTACAAAGGTGTAACCCTACGAGTCATGGTTGAAGGAGTCTCATCATCTGAATCACTAGCATCACTATCCACAATGGAAGAAGGTGGAGGAGGTATAGAGGCTAAGCTAGGAGAGAATTCCTCAAAGTGTACACTCCTCTCAATGAACACCTCATGTGTCTCAGGATCCATCAATCTATATGCCTTAACACCCTTAGGATATCCAACAAATATGCAAGGCTGACTCTAAGGTTCCAATGCCTTGCATTTCTGCGGAAGTATGCAAGCCCATGCTGGACACCCAAAGACTCTGAAATGTCTCACAATCAGTTTCCTACCAACCCAGGCTTCAAAAGGAGTAATACCTTGCAAAGCTTTGTGAGGAACTCGATTCTAGATGTGTGTGGCACAACTGATAGCCTCTGCCCAAAAGGCGGGATCAAGAGATCGTTCATGTATCATATAGCTAGCCATTTCTTTGAGAGTTCTATTCTTGTGTTCTGCAACTTCATTCTACTATGGAGTGTATGCAACAGAATGCTGAAGATCAATTCCCTCAAGTGTACAAAAATCCTCAAGCCTCTTGTTCACATATTCCCTTCCATTATCTGTATGAAGAATCTTGGCTACCTTCCTGGATTGCTTCTCCACATGAGTCTTGAAGTCCTGAAACCTGTCAAATACTTCACTCTTATGAATGAGAAAGTAGACCCAAGTGAAGCAGGAGTAGTCATCAATGAAGGTGAGGACATAGTGGGCCTTGCTAAATAAAGGTGTTGGAAATGGACCTATTACATCACTGTGAACAAGTTGAAGAACTTCCAAAGCTCTCCAAGCTTTCCCTTTATCAAACTTCTCCTCAGGATGCTTGCCCATGGAATAACCTGAACATACACCCTCTGAAAAACTGATTCAAGGTAGACTTGTGACCATGTCTTTAGTACTGAGCTGCTGAAGATAGCGGTAGTTGAGGTGACCAAACCGCTCATGCCATAGCTTACTTTTGGAATTTGAATGAGTAAGCAAGACCCTAGAAGGTGAACTTGGCACAAAGTGGGAGAATGAATAAAGCCTTGAATTGTCATTGACTTGTCCCACTGCTACCAAGGCATCATCATCAAGTTCCTTTACCACAACTGAATCTGGTGTAAACTCAACCTCTTTTCCATTCCCATAGCGAGTGATTTGGTAGATAGAGAGAAGGCTAGTAGACAAGTTAGGAACATAGAGAACATTCTCAAAAGTTCCATCATCCATGTTAACTAAACCTTTCCCTTCAACCTCAACTTGTGTATCATCACCTATGTAAATGTGAGGTACCTTAGATGGCTCCAATGAAGAAAACTACTCCTTTGTAGAACCCATGTGATATGAGGCACCCGAGTCAAGTATCCATTGCTATGAAGAACCTATTGTAGCCACAAATGCTTGCCCTTTTCCCTTAGAATGTGAGGAAGAGGAAGGAGATGAATCCTTCTTTGTGTAGGCGGATGGCAAGTTGATGTTGTTTTTCTTAAGAAGATTAGTTAACTCATCAACTTGCTTTGTGTGGCATCGATGCTCATCATGACCATACTTCTTGCAATATACACAAGTTGGTTTATCCTTCTTAGGTGGTGTCCCCTTCTTGGAAGAGGATGAAAAATTGCCTTGTGATGGAGAGGATGGTTGTCCTTTTTCTTGTTGTGGCTTAGACTTAGAGTGCTTCTTCTTTTTGTTGGAATCTTTGCCTTGACTTCCTTGATTCCCTTGATTAGCCATCAAAGCCTTGGACTTTGAAGACTTGAGAAATCCCATGTTCAACAACTTAAATTGTTCCAATATCAACAATTATGTGAAAGCATCAAATGAAGGCATAACATAGGAACTCCCCACTATCAAATGATGAGTTTGGAAGCTAGACACAAATGCTGCATATTCTAGTGCAAGCTTGTCCAACAAGTTGAATATCAACTGAGCATCCTTTTTGTCAATTCCACAATCCTTAAGCTTTTCTCTTAGCTCATTTGCTTTGGTGAAATAATCTTGGATTGTATCAAAACTCTTGGGATCCAAGTTGGTGAGCTCATTGTCAATTTTGTAACCTCTGATTTCATCAACTTGACCATATAATTTCTGAAACATATCCCAAGCCTCTTTGATTGTTGTACACTTCTCAATGTGAAAAATGAGGTCATCTGATACATACTTGCGCAAAGTTCCAAGAGCCATGCAATTCTTTGTGAGCCATTCTAATTGAGCATTAGGATCAACCTTAGGATTAGGTGGTGCTGCTATTGTTCCATCTATGTAATGCATGAGACCCTTTTCATTAATTTGCTCCATACTTTAATTTTCCATGATGCATAATTATGTGGAGTTAAGGGTGGAAATTTATGAGGACTCATTGCAACAAAAGTGAAAGAGCACAAAGAGAGGCACAATCACACAAGACACCCCCCCAAATTCACTCAATCAAAGAACCCCCCCAAAAGTGATGATTTGGCACTTTATACTTAGTGCGTATACAATGGGCCACTTGCAAAAAATGGCAAAGTGGGCTTCTGATTTCAATTTTACAACTACCTCAATAAGGCCAAAATTGACTCAAAATAATAATGTAAGAGATCTAAACTAAGATCCAAGCATGTTACAAGTACCTAATAGGCCAAATAAGACTAATATCTAAAAGTACAACTTCCACTCAAAAACTCTGAAATCTGATCATAGATTATGAAAGTAGACGAAAAACATGCACTTTAAAAAAAAAACGACACCTGAAAAGGAGGTTGTATGAGCTCAAACGAGGCCTTTGAAGTTGTAGAATTGGGGATTGGATAGGTACAACTGAGAGAATCCAAAAATTTCAAAAAACCTATGCACCAAAACCAGAAAATAACCACACCACTACGAAGAGCATGAAAAATTAGCCCAAATAAAAAAAATTGCACCCAAAAAGGAGCAAAATTGAGCAAGTTATGAGCCTCCAAAGTTGGCCCAAAAAATCAAATAGCTCAACGAAGAGGGGTCTATGAATTTCTAGAAAACTGACTAGGCACTGACTAGGCACTGACTGTGCGAAAAATCCAGGTGGTGCTGACTAGGCGGTGATTGTGCAAAAAGGCCAGGTGGCGCTGACTGTTGGCAGTCGCCAAAAATCTGCTAGTCCGTTCCCGAAAAAGTTTTATGGTGACCAAAAAATTTTGGCGGCGACTTGGAAAGTTTGGTGGCAATTGGAAAGCGGTGGCTAAAAGGGTTGCCTAAGGGCCGACGGTGGCTGCCAGAGGGCCGGCAGTGGTGCCAGCGGCAGGGTCGGGAGGTCCCGGCGGCGCGAGAGCTAGGCGGTCGGTGGTTGGGCGGCGCGGGCGCTGGAGCTGGGCGGTGCGCAGAGCTTGGCTGTGTGCAGTGGCAGGCAGTAGCAAGTGGTGGCCTATAGGCACCGGCGGTAGCAAACTGCGAGTGGTGGCCACTGGGGTTGGAGCTTCCGGTGACTAGTGGTCATAGGGCTGCCGGAGCCAGGGCTTTTGGTGGCCGCCGAAGCCTGTGTCAGTCTGACAAGCCTACAGGAAAGCTATGGTGGGTAGGGGGGTCTACGGACCCCCAAGAACCAAAAAAAAATTTCAAAAGCTGGAAAAAAATTTTCAGAGAAAAAAATAATATATATTTTTTTTATAGCTCCGAAAATTCCGTACCGTACCGCCCAAATTGGGCAAAAGATTCCTCCACCCCCAAAAATCGATTTTTGCCAAAAATGGTCAAATTTATACTTGATTTTTATGGAAATGGCCTCCTAGACGCGATGGTGAGGTAAAAAATGCTCCAAGATGCCTCCAAAAAGTGCAGTTCCTCAGATCTAAAGATAGAAGTCTTCCACGATGTCTCCAAAAACCAATCAATGAAGCCCCAATGGCTCTAATACCATGTAGGATTTTGCCAAGATCAAGGGCACAATGAAAAGAATAAAAAGAGAGACAATAGAATGACAAGAACAAAACTATATTTTCATCAATATGCAAATGATCAACTGGATTAACCTAATACAATGAATATAGGCCTGCTTATATAGGCAAGGCCATATGGATGTACGCACACACAATCATGACATGTGGCTCAATGGGAAACAAGGGTAGGTAAGAAATACTAGGGGTAGGTAGGAGAAATAATATAATATTCCACAAGAGGTGGATGACCCACTGAATGTGGAGTGTAACAACAAAACAAGACCACAAAAGGTGGAATTTCTCGTAGAAGCTCTATCCCTATGTGCACACTTCCCCAAGTGTCTCAAATCCAAACCTCGAAGAGATGAATTATCCTAAGTTAACTTAAGTAAAGTGTAATAATATCCATAATGAATATTTATTTACACTAACAGGTTTGTTATTGTCAATCGGAGCACTATTTTTGCTCTAAAAATTATTCATTATGCACTATTTAGAAATATGTCCAAACATTCCACAAGTGTAGCATCTTTTGTTCTAAAAATAATTCATTATTTCTCTGCACACATTTGACTTGTGTCCAAAATTATTGCATATGAAACACTGACCAGTAAAGGTAGGAACATTATTATTGTTGATCATCATATTGTTATCGTTCATCATTCCATTATTCATCCTACTTCTACACTAATTGTCATATGATAAAACTTGTTGCAAGTACAACATCTACCATTGAATTTATGAGCATTAGGTTGTCTTACTGGAGGATTCTTTCTCTTCCTCAGATCAGGTTTTGCATTTCCTTATCCAGATCCAAAGGATTAACCTTTCTCAAATCCTAGGCCTTGCATATCCTTTCCATGTCTCAAACCTTTTAGCATCTCATCAAGCCTTGTTGATCTAGCTTTGAATTTATCTTTGTATTCATTAGCAGTAGCAAGTTCATTCCTCAAGGTAGCAATCTATCTTTCAAGCTCTTGACCATTATTCCTTGATTGTGTTAACTCAAGCTTCAACTAATAATTCTCATAGGTAAGCCTGAAGCATTCATCAACTCTTTCCTTCAGTAATTGTGTCAGATTTCCTTCATTCTTCTTCTAGTCTTCAATATCCTTAGTCAGTCTTATCACAATGGATTGCATCTCATTCTTCAAAGTAGTATTATCTCTCAAGCTTGTTAGCCTCATTAGTGATCTAATTTCTCCTTCAACATTTCCATTAACTCCTTACTCTTTTCTCTACAGATAATTTCTTGATCCTTCAGCTCACTAATGAATTCATCAACATTTAGGTTCTTCTTCAAGGTACAAATCTCACTTCGAGCAGCATCAATATCGTCAAGTTCCACATTGAGTTGTCTCTAAAAACTAAAATCCATTAAATCAATATCCCAGATATTCCTTAAGTGGTTGAGCTTCCTCAGAGGAACTAGGCTCTGATACCAATTGTTATAATCAGGGATCACTGAGAGGGGGGGGGTGAATCAATGATCTACTGAAAGTTAAATCCACAAACTTATTCTTTATCCACCAGTTAGAAATGCATAGCAGAAAAGAACATAAACATGCAACAAAGAATGCACAAATCCACAACACTGAAATTTTTATGTGAAAAACCACAAAGGGAAAAACCACGGTGGGGCTAGAACTCACAATATTGATATACTATGGCCAGGAGTACATAAATATTACATAGATGGGGAATTCACTTGCATTCAAGCTCACTACCTAGAGTTCACTTCTCAATTACAATTGTCTGAAAGGCTACAACCTTCTTGGAAGTATCACTAACTTACGATTTAATTACAATGAGGGAATACAATGAAATGAACTCTCAAGTAGCATATAATAATGCAATAATGAGTTTCGATTAAGCATTGAATCTCTGACTATCTTCACTCTGCAAATACCTTGTCTTTGTTTGAGTGAATCACCAAATTGAATATGCACATGAAACTGTGCTCAATCGCACCAAAATTGATCACCACACCACTTATATCACCAAAATGAATCACCAATTCAATCTCATATATCCGGTCTCAACATGAAATCAGTTTTCTTCAAATCATCTTCAATAAGTGTAATGTGTAGATCAAGTCAGCTTCAATAAGTGTAATGTGTACATCCAAGTCGGCTTGAATCTCGAACACAGCATAGCACTATACTAAAAAAGTGTTTTCACATGCTTCCTAGAGGTCTTTCCATTCACCGAGATCATAAAAACAATTACCAAAAATACCGCAATCATCATAAATCATTATGGTCCAAAGCATTACTAAAATACCCTATTTTACCAGTTAACTATCTATTAGTTACCTTCATCTTCTAGATAAGATGAATCATGACTTCCAGATCAAATCACCAAGAAGATTTGTCATCAATGACTACCCTAAACAAATATGTAACTACCAAAAGTCACTTGAAATCACTGGATGAGTGTCAATTGCCAACAACTTCTCCACCACTTTCTTTGGAATCTTTTTCCTATCCTTCATTTTTCCTTAGAGGATTTGGAAAAAGATCAACAGGGTAGCAGTTTCATTCTCCCTCTTTCCCAATCTTTACACACCTTTCTTAATTTGGGTGGCCACCAATAAGTCAAATTCCCATTGATCTCTCCCTATTACGAGAATCTCATTCATGAGATAAAGTGCAAGACAGATAATTAGAGAACCAAATTTAAAAACATTCTTCTTCTTATTTAATCTTCTTTAAATTTATGAGAAGTTCTTCAAGAATAATTGAACACAAGTCATACTGCATATCTTCTTTTACCATTTCATAAGATGCATAAATTGTTATACCAGAGATAAAATTCAATCTGCTAGAATAGTAAACTTTATATTCGATGATCATGGATGAAAATATCACTTTATGTTCCAAAATAGCATCAATTGTCATAGATCTGTTATCAAATTACATATGCATCGGTTAGCTTTGTGATAGTAGGGTTCATTACCTTTCTCAAATTAGGTTTGTCACCTTTTTTATTCAGGCAAGTGACTACATGGATGACCTTCTGGGTTATCTTGTAAGGTTTGTCTAGCCAGATAAACTCATCATACACAGTCATATTCATCGAACAATGGGAAGTGAATAAATTATGTGAAACCCTTTCTCTACAACCAAGCATATTCTAGTTTGAGATTTCTATCTTTGTCCTGGAGGTGTCTATTATAGTATGCTAGGATCGCCTCATTTCCAGTCTCCTCAATATTGTAGTGAATATAATCTCTCACATCAACAACATGATGAACTCCATATGCTATGAATGAGAAAGCACCATTTGGATCAACCTCAACTAACTTAAATGGATGTTTCTTGAATTGTGGCCTTTCTCTTTCAAAAACCTCAACTACAAAAGCCATATTAATAGAAGAAGATGCCATTTCGAGAAATTTAGGGTTAAAAATATGCTTTTGTAAATACCTCTTGTTCCTAACGAATGCACAATAACCTTGTCAAATTTCCTCAAGCTTTTGATCACATTGGAACTAGGTTCTCCTCGCTTTGTTGCTTCAACTCTTCGCTTGCAATGTGATAAATGATTCATATTTTCCCTTTTTAACCTTGCAAACCCTAATTTTAAGTTGACATAAATGGACTAGCAAGGTTCAACTAGATGTCATGTTCAGTATAAACCATTCAACTGGATTCAAATATTGGCATGAAGAGTTCTGGATAATCATCTGCAATCAACCATGATTGATCATAGATCTCTCCAAGGGGTTCTGCAAGATTTTGTATGAAAATACCACCCCCAAGGCCAAGAGCCTTAGTTACCAGATGAAGATCCTACACCTGATTCAGGTGCAGATCCACTTTTTATCTTGGATTCATCTTTTCTAACCCACATCTTCTCATGCTTGTCTCTGATCTCTTCTACCTTCTCTTTTCTTTTCTCATATGATTTGTCTTCATTTACCAGAGCATTATTCTTGCTTCTACAATACTTTACAATGTGATCGGTTTTGTTGCATGTATGGCAAACAACATTTCTCTGCATAGGTCTACAATTCATCTGATTTGGTCTCATCCTATACTGGTTAGAGATATTTCCAAACATCCCAAAAGCATAACATCTCTTATTCTTAAAATTGTTCATTACTTCTCTTCACATGTTTGACTTGTGACCAAAATTATTGCATATAAAACACTAATCGGTAAAGGTAGGACCATTGTTCACATTATTCATCCCACTCCTAAATTGGTTCACCATATGACCAAATTTATTGCAAGTAAAATATCTACCATTGAATTTATGATCATTAGACTATCTTACCAGAGGATTATTGCTCTTCTTATGATTGCCCTGTCTGGATCCAAAGGATTCTCCCTTCTCAAATCCAAGTACTCTCATGTCCTCTACATGTCTCTAAATTTATAGCATCTCATCAAGCCTTGCTGAGATATTATTGGATTTGTCTTTATATTCATTTGCAGTCACAAGTTCATCTCTTAGGTAAACAATCTATCTCTCAAGCTCTTGACCATTATTCCTTGGCTGTGTCAACTCAAGCTTCAACCAATCATTCTCATAGGTAAGCTTGAAGAATTCATCTACTATGTCCTTCAATGATTGAGCCAAATTCTCTTCATTCTTCTTCCGATATTCAATCTCCTTAGTTAGCTTCATCACAATGGATTGCATCTCATTCTTCAATACAACATTCTCTCTAGCAAGCTTGTCACATTCATCAGTTTTTTCCTAATTTTCCATGCTTTGTGCTTCTTTCTCCTTTAGCTTGTCCATCATCTCTTTCCTCTTGTTTCTTGAAGTGTTGACCTGATCTTTAAAATCATTAATGAATTCCTCTACTGCATTTAGGTTTCTCTTTAAGAAGCTTATCTCATTTCTTGTTGCATCAAGATCCTCAAGTGCCACACAAAGCTATCTTTGAAAACCACAATCCATTGATTCAATCTCCTGAAGATTCCTCAAGCAGTTAGGCTGCCTCAGAGAAACTAGGCTCTAATACCAATTGTTGGAATCAAGGATCACTGAGTCGGGGTGTGAATCAAATAATCTACTGGGAAGTAAATTTTCTGAGTTATATTGAAACCACTGGAAGCATATGCAACAAAGTAAAGTGCGGAAACACAAGATAATCAACCACAAGATCATAACATGGCAGGATTTGAGTGCACAATATTATTCCAGTATGACCTATAGCAATACAATATTACAAAAGGGGAATGCACTAGCATTTGAGCACACTACCTAGAGCTTACAACTCAAGATACAATAATCCAAAAGTCCCACTACCTTACAAATCATTTACAATGATGAATTATAATTATTGAACTCCAAAATAGCATCAAATAATTCCTGGATGAGTTTCGATTAAGTGCATAAAGTCTGACTATACCACCTCTACTACTCTGCTCTATTTTTTATCTCAGTCAGCTACTAGATCAAGAATGCGCATGTGAAACTGTGCCAAAAGGATTTCTCAATCACAACTCACTCATACCACAACATACCATACACCAAAAAGATCTTCTACATCGGTCTTATATATCCGCAATCACAAAATAAATAATTTTCAAGTCAGCCTGTAGTGTAACGTGTAAATATGAGTCAGCTTGAACCAACTCATCAAAACATATGCGGATCCATCAAATGATGTCAACATGACTTCTAGAAGTTGGCCCTATCACCCCATACACTAATCTCACCACCGAAATCACCGGAAAGCTTCTAGACCAAAAAGACTCTACTTATCCTAAAATACTGGTAGTCTATCACCGGATTAAAATAACTTCCAAGTATCAAAATCCGTAATTATTGGATATGATTTCCAAGAAGAGTTTCCATCAATGACAACCCTAGGCCATTATTCACGCACCAATATCCACCGGATGAGTGTCAATTGCCAACAAGAGGGAATGTTTAATATTTTTTATTTTAAAAGTACTAAGTGTACAATTGATTACATAGGAACTAGTTAAGCTAGAGGCAACTTCATCTTGATTGAGGGTCTAATTAATTTTTAAAGAGATTTCCCTAGAATTAATTAGGGTTAATTAAAACAAAAGCCTAATTTTTACCCTAGAAAATAAAATAGGTATATGGGCATCATAGCTAACAATAAGAATTGCATGTACTTTTTTTGCAACCATAAAACCTTAAAGATTAAATATTTTGTTGATAATTTACTTTAACATTTGTTCTCTTTCCCCTCCAAAAACATTTAATGGATATCCAACTTAGGGAATATGGTTTGAGTAAGTTTCTAATAATTTCATTTGGTACCGATCACTCCCAACAATTAATATGTTAATTTTGGTACCCATATGGATTTTGACCAACATTCTTAGGAATAATTTGATAGGGAAAATAATATAGAAGAAATTAAGGATGTGCATAAAATAGGAGATAATACAAAGGAACAAAAAAATATTTGAGATTTTTAGAATTCGAGAAGTAATATAAGTACCTAAGTTAGGATAATTAAAAAAAATTGAAAGAGAAAGAGAAGGCCATGTGATAGAGTAGAAAATATTAAGATGGTAAAAAAACAAAAAAATAAATTACATGGAAATAACGCAAGGGATCATAAAACGGAGGTTCATTCTCTATCCAATGATGGAGTTAGTAGAAGGGTGTTGGATATTAAGTGAGGAATTCAAAAGGAGAACATTAAGTTGGAGAATTTTTAGGGGAAACCTTAGAGCCCCTTTTATGGTAGACACTATAGTAAAATATACTCCCTATGTTGAGACGCTCTTGACAACATCGAAGCCCCCAAACTCTTTCAAACCATAAAACATTTAATATTTCACTTCAACGTAGCAACAAAAAAAAGTCATATATCCCTCCTCTATCTAACCTATTTCACTTGAAGTGTGTTTGGACTTTTAAACTAACTTACTAATATTGAATTTGATAAAGAATGTTGATTAGAAAAATATTTATTGATAAATTTATGTTTTAAAAATATAGTAGAACTCTTAAGAGATCACACTCTAACTAAATTTATATAAAAAATATATGTAAATAAAAAAAAAACAATTGAACTTAGAAAATGAGAACATATAAATACATGTTCAATAGATATATTAATTCATGATGAAATAACACAACTTATAATAATTAATTTAAATTTATGAAATCTTATTTATAGACAAGATAATAGACTCATTATAGACACACATACATGTATTTAAGAAACCTTCTCCAAGTTTTTTTTTCAAATTTATCTTTCATATACATTGTAATATTTCAACTCCCATTTCTAGACTACTGATGATTTGGATAGTGCATTATATAATTACCATTTTGAATTTGGTGATTTTGAATATGCTAGTTTTATTTCTCAGTCATAGTTACTATCTTCCAGTTGGCATGGGGAACTTCTTTCAATTTTAAGGAATGGTTTAATATCTAACTCATATGATGATACATTATTTGCTATGGTATCTCTATTAGATCATGTATCACCAGATTGTTTGGCTGCAGTTGTTAATATATTTGCAGGAATCCACTTTCTCTTAGAATCAATGCACACCGTTCGGTCTTCGCCAGTGTTGGTTTCACCTATCTAGATGGTGCCTCCTTCTTCTCCACCATTGGAAGGCTCTAGAGCACATGGTTATTGAATTCCTTGGCATTAAGACTCTTGGTTTTGCATTATAGTATAGGTATTACAGAGCAATAGAGAGCAAAAAGATTTTGGTCCATAGGTTTTTGAGCAAGGCTATGGTTTCAATTGTCTCCTTCCTTTAATAGCAAGCAGAGAAGTTTATTTTTTGAGAATTATTTGATGGGTCTGTTATGCGCCATATGGTCTCTATGTAAAGTTGCTATTATAAGTGACATCATTTTCTAAGCGGCAGATTGTATAAACTTTTAGGATTTTGTTTTAGGTTTATTTTATGAGCTTTGACCGGAGGTTTTCTCTCTAGGGTTCTTTCCTCTGGTATGATCTTTGAATCCTGTGTAAAAATAAAAAATATATATATGAATAAAATTAGTGGAGTATTCCACTTTTATCAAAAATAAATAAAAAATATTGTTTTACTTCATATTTTTAATCATTTCTCTTGAAAAAAATCTCTAATTCGATGGAATCTCACTATTTTTTTGTTATGTCAAGCCAAGTAAGGATGTTAATTCAATGAATTCTAGTAAATAATTTTATTATAAGTTAGACCTCTCTCATTTTTTAGCACCAAATCCAAATATATTATTATTGATTGACCTTCTAAATATTCTTATAATGTGATATTATTGAATGTGTGTTGTCTCAAATGAATTAAAATGAATATTTTTATACCAATGGAATATAATAACTTACATAAATAAATAGACAAAAGCATGTGCACACATGAAAATGCTAGGCTTGAGGTGAGAAAAACAAAGAAGGTCAATAAGCCTATCTGAATTTAGGTGAGGTGAGGTCATAGTTAAGGAGAAAACCTCATGATTGTGGGCTTTACCTAAAATAATATAGATAGATTGTGAAAAATACAAAGTTTAGAAATCAATGCATATATTATTGTAATGGTGAAAAAATAGGGTTTCCACCATTAGAAGGATGAAAACCACTAATTTTCCATTACATTCAAAAGAGGGATGACTCAATAGATCCAATACAAAATGAACAATGATAGGGAATGAATATTGATTGGATTCAAGGGTGTTTTCAATTGAATTGACCCTCTTTTGTGAGTTGAAATGTTGATTTAAGGTAAAATGTTGAAAAATGAAGGTAAAGATGAGAAAATAGTGAGCTACAGATGTGGGATTTTTGCACGCACTTGGTTCTGAGTAGTATATATAGATTTAGACCCGATCCCTGAAAAATCTCCAAAAATGTCAAGATAATGGTGGTGAGAATCCTGGTCATCCTACTTTTTTGTACGCCAAAAAGGGTTGATTCGTCTTTGCAAATAAAGCTTATTTTGAAGATTATAGCTCTATACCTATTTACTGCACATAGAAAGAAAAAAAATAGGTTGGGAATAGGAGTTTGTCTAATTCAAACTCTGGTTTAGGAATCAACCTTGAACGAAATATTACAAATACTTGAAATAAATGATGGAAAGATATACCTTAGATCTATAATGACTAATAATGAAACTTTTCTTCTTGAATGTAATCACCTATGTTGTATGAAATGGCATGAACATGTCAAACCCTAATAATACAGACATTCTTGCATAGGAATGATCTAAAGTTACTTGATAATGGATAGATGAAAAATATGCAACCTTGAAGACCTCTAGAAACCCTTGATGATGAATACTTCAATGCTTGAATGCCTGATTATAGTGCTCCCAATTTTGCCATATATCTCCCTTATTCTCAAAATGAGAGGGGAAGACCTCCTGTTAGCACATATTTTTACAAAATATTTATGTGCTATATATGGATTATTTTGCATATAGTTTCATCATAAGAGAATTTACTACTGGATTGTATGTGCAAGTGATATGTTGCAGTGTCTTCGTGAAAAGGCATCACTTGGGAATATTCAAGGGAAATGTTGAGTGTGACAGCATTTTGGTAATCCTCATCTTCACAATTAGTTTCATTACAAGAGCATTTTTGAAAGATCAACATAGAGCAGGGTTGTGAACATGTTCAGAGATATCAATGGTGTGGGAGAAACCTTTTAGTATGCTTATTATAAGTTCCATCCATGGAGAAAGGATTCTTTTGTACAAAATGCAAAATTCTGCTTATCAACATAAGTCAGCCCGATGAGATCGCTCAAGGGGGATGGAGTGTGTTGATCAAAGTAACTCATGTCGATGGTGTTTCCTAAAGTGTGAGCAGTGGGAAGAAGTGTGACTGAGTGGTAATCCATCAAGGAGAGTTACGATGATGATATGATAAGAATTCAGAGTCATCGGAGTAACATACACTATCAGGAACGAGGAAAAAATGTTATCCCGATACCCGATGGGGTTATCGGTGGAACTCTTACCGACAACAGATGGAGCGATGTATTCATAGTGATATCATTGGGTCATCGGGAGGTCCTAATTTATGTTACCCTGATACACGATAGACTAAGTGGAGAAGGCAACTCTATCAGAGCGACTTTCTCTGATAAAGCAGTACCAATCAAAAAGGGTAGCTAGGCCATCCAGATAACATACATTATCGGGAAGATATGTTTTGAGTCCCGACACCTGATGAGGGAGATGAGCTCATTGCAAATGAAGAGATTACACTAGGAAAACCTATGCCAATAGACCGAAGCAACCCGATAAGGAGAGTAAGTTGCGGATTGAAATAAAAGACTCATCGGGGTAACTTACATTATTGGAGAAACATTTTTAGAGTTGTGTCGATGCCTGATGGGAAGAATTCCATAGAGGGATAGAAGGCAGATCCATCAGGGAAGCTATAGCTATTGGAAGCAAGAAAAATATGCTACGATGATGCTCAATGAAGCAATCAGGGAAGACTATGCCGATCAGATAGACAAAAAGGTAGTTGAAGGAATGCAAAATGTGGGTGGCGCCAAGTAATTTAATTATCGGGTAGGGTTATGCTGATTGGCCATTGGAATATCTGATGCAAAAACTGTTATTTAATGCTCACAATCAGGTAGATTGGATCCGCATGAAGCAAATCTGATGAGTTTATGATTGTTACAGACTCTAGCTATAGCATATCGAGCATAAAGAAAGGGTTTTCGTGCTAGAATTATTCACAATGTTTTCAACCATGAACATTGAAGTTGCAGACAAGAAGCATGGGTAATTTGAAAGTTCAAGCATTTAATCATGGAGGTTTCTGGTTCACAAGGGAAAAGAAAGGTCATAGAGATTTTAGACACAGAGTTTGCTAAATCAAAAAAGATGAAGCCTGTAGAGGGTGTGCAAAAGAGAAAACTGAACCAAGACATGATTGACCAAATGGAGTCATTTGGTGCTAAGTCGAGGAGGTCTAAAGCCTATTTTCTACCCAAGGATCAACTAGAAGACAAGTACAAAGAGGTTGGAGATATTTGGACAACCATTAGAGGCCACAAATTATTTCTATATCATTACCTAAGGTGAAACAAGGAGATGCCATTGTCAGACCCTTGGATGACAAATTTGGGGAGACTGGTGGTCCCAAATATTTTTCAGAATCTTAGATTATTGGAATTGATCACCAAAAGGTACAACAAAGAAAAAAGGTGCATTTAATTGCCCAATGGGGATCCATTCATATGAATATTTGTTGGGACTATTCATGAGGTTTTCGGTGTGTCTTATGAGCCTTACATGCCCTTATATTTTACAGACCTGGAAGAAGAGTATACCCAAATGGACACCACTCACACAGTGTGGAGGTTAGCAATTCATAAGAAGGAGAAAGGATGACTCATAGAGCAGGATGGTCCTCCTTTCGAAATTACTCTGTTCAGACAATACTTTCAATACATGTACTGGGCATGTGGCCAAGTCTGCGGGGAAGAAGTACCCAATGTCACAAGGATAGGCCCATTAGTGTTGGCTGCAAATATTCAAATGCATGAGCCAAGGTTGCTTGATTATGCAACTTACTTGGTAGAGAAGTTGCATGAAGGGTTCCTAAGTTTGCAGATGGAACCTAACCCTACTTAAATCTTACTCATTGCTAATGCATATGGTTTTGTTTCATGGGAAGATAAAGGGTTTGTGGCCAGAGGAATTAAGGGTATCTCCCAGGAACAAAGATGGATAGGACCAACCAGTTCAACTATGGGTATCCCCATGGGACTCAAGGTTTGTCAAATCACATTATGTGTTGTTTGAAGAATATTTTGTTTAGCCTTTGTACATATTGTTTGGAGTGGAATGTGATGGGTCTATCTCACCTGAGATTAAGAGATTCTTGAGACCCCATGCTTTTGGAGACACCAAGGTTAGCCACAATTGGGGTGATTGGTTTATTTGTTAGAATTTTAGATTTTTTAGGGTTTATGGTTTTGAGGGTATTCCGTATATGTTGCCTATATTAGTTCCTGATGGGATTGCCTATTCAGAGATTGTTAGGCAACTTAGTATATCAAATGAAAATTTTTTTTGTGGTAAACAAAAGAAGACATTTATGCCTAGCAGTTTGCATTTTGGAGACTTCACCATTTTATCTACCAAGGCTTGTGAGATGATAGAAAAGAAGCTGGTAGAGGAGTAAAATTTGTTTGGACACCAGGCTCAGAAAAACTATGATCTAGAGGGGTATATCCACCACTGCATGAAGAGCCAGAATCTGGGAGATTATCTGCATATACCCATGGAGGCTGAAGATTTATTTAGAAATAGGGAATGAGATGAGGCTGCTACACTTGTAAAGGAATTAAACCAAAAATTAGAAGAGCGAAAGCAGAGGCTTCAGGAACTAAGAGAAGAAGGAGATTCTGAGAGCAGGTCTGATGAGAATGTAGTTGTATCAACCCTTCATGTACTTGAATTAGAAGAAGTGGTAGAGAGCCATGAGAAAATCATGATGAGAATAAATGTCAATGCAGATGTAAGACTGGAAGAGCATGCAACTTTTGTTCCAGATGAGGTTTTTGTACAGTCAAAGGAGTTCAAGTAATTTTTGTACCATTATAAGGGGAAAAAGTTGAGGGAGAACATCCCAAATGTTACTCTAGAAAATGAAGTAGAGATGCTTTAAAAATTAAAAGAAGATATAGATGCAGAAGTGGCCACAATGACACCATAGAGAGGGAGACAACTTCTAAGTGAGGTAGGCATTATTTTTTTTCCAAGATGGGACTTAAGTGCCTCTATTATATTTGATAGCTTGTTGCATTCTGACATAAAGGATGTAAAATTGGACATACAGGTTGTTGATAATATCTTTATTTGATCAAGGTATGATCTAGATGAAGAGGAAATTTTGCTTTGGGCCATATACCCTCCAAATAAGAGACCCAAGATCATAGATGTAGATAAGGCATTTGGGCACATGATGAAGCTAAAAGTGGGAGAGGTAGATCCAATTGTCACAGTAGATTTGGGGATTGACATTGCAAAATTGAATAAGGCCCAAATACGGTGGGTGGTAAAAGAGGGTCAAAAATATAAAAATTTATATGAAGACCTATTGAGAAGTCATGGTCATGAAGTACCACATATAGCTGATACTAGTGTTCAATGGAAGAAGAAATATGAAGACCAGATGAAGGAAAACATTAAGTTAAAGAGGCAAATCAGGACTACCAGGGTAGATGTTGCTTGTGTTTTGTTAGCAAATAGGTTTGAACATTTATTGGAAGTTCTCAGAGAATTATAGACAAACAATCAGAAGACCCTGGATAATATGGCTTCTCATAAAATAACTTTGAATAGGCTGAAGGCATTGGTGAAAGATAAGAGTGCCGATGAGAAAGTGGTTGAGAAGATCAAGAGAAGGTTGAATAAACATAAAGAGTTTGGTGTGGACATTAAATAGAAATTTACATATTGCAAAGATATTGTTAGGTATGGTTTACTAGATATTGTGGATGATGCAGAGGAGTTAAAGGAAAAAGAGATTTGGATTGCACAATTCTAGAATGTACTTAACATATCCCTTGATGTTGCTCGAGTAGATGTTTTGGATATGAAGGATACACGTGATGAGATGGAGAAATTTGTTACCATGGAGATTGCTGTCAGAGATACTATGTTCAACACCAGCACTTATAAGGACAACAAGTATTTGGAGCACATACAAAAGTGTGACAAAATATTGGATGGCTAGAACTGATTTTTTATTTTGTAATTATATTTTGTGTCTAGTAGTTAGGTAGTTAGGTGTTAGGTTTTAGTTAAGTTTAGTTTAGCAAGATGAAAGGGTGTATCCTTTCATTTGAATCTTTTGGCTCACATATATGTAGTGAGACATTTTTGTATCATAAGGGGGGAAGAGAGATAATTCCACCGCTGGAAGGGTTGCAAGTGTTATGTTTTAGAAAGGTCTAGTAGCAATAAGAAGTTTATTCTCTGCAAATTGAATGTATTGGAGTATTTGTAAGTGCATTTTTTTTGTACATTCTTATTCCAGAAGTTAATATACAAGAACTCATGTTTTTATCTTCAATATCATTGTGTGTAATTTTGTGTTTGATGAAATCATATGTCCTCTTGATAAATTTCTTAGATTTGTTGTGATGTGTCATCACATGATGTTATATTGAATGTAAAATTGGTTTTTTATTGTTCATGCAACACATAATGAAACCTCATAGTGATGGTCTTATAATTGTCTCTTGAGCTGATAATGATTCTTGTCCACAAATTTATTCATTAACTGTTAGATAAAGGCACTGGTCTGTTATTAATCTTTGATGAATAAGCTTGTATGCATTAGGTCCTTATCAGAGAAACAAATCTTCTAATTTTTATAAGTACTTCTCTTTATCATAATTCCTTAAAGTCCTAACAGTAATCTTTTGCATAATACAACTATACTCACACTTATTTTATCAATTTTAAAGGCATTCAATAAAAAGCACTTCTGTTAGCATAGTTGCAAGAAAACCTTTTGCCATCCCTACAATTGCTAATTCCCACATTTTAAATTCACTCAAAACAAACCTCTTTTGTGCTTGAGAGTGTAAGGTACACCCACCTGGGTTTAGTGGAGCCTAAAGTGCAGAGGGATTTGGTCTTTGACCATCCCTGTTCATTGGCCAAGGCTGATTGGATCAACTGAGGATTAGGCAAGTCTTTGGTTTTCCAATCTATGGTTTTGGGCACCAACAGATTGGCAACTCTACTGGGGAGTTGTTCAAGAAGAAGTGTTCAAAATATTTGGTGATCTGTTTCAGACTCTACAAGAGAAAGGAGCCCATAAGACAAAAAATATTGTTCCTCTCAGGAGGTGGTGACTCTACGTTTAGTGCATGAATAGTAATTGGAACTTTGAGAAAGTAAGAGAAACCACTAGGAACTTATCATTAAGATTAATGCAGGGGATAAGATCTTTACATAAGGGACAATATAATCTTGTTCAGTTGAGTCCAAAGAAGAGATATAAGGAAAATAAATCAACATAAAACACAACATTTGGTGCTTATAAGAAGTTCCCTATTAGAGAGGATGGTTCTTCATCTGGTTATGAGTTTTAAGAAATGGTTCTTCATCTAGCTGTGAGTTTTATGAAAATGTAAATATAGAAGAAAATAATGATAGCCATGATGAAGCCCTAACTGCTAAAGTATAGAAGGATAAGTAGTGGGATGCAGTCATACTTCAGATGGCTGACCTAAATGCAGATGAATCAAAAATGGCAAAGGCTCTGAAGAGACAACCTAATTGGATATTGCAAGAGCTTGGATTCAAAAGAGATACAATTCAAAGCCCTAGGTTAGAAGGGATAGAAGAAAAAATTAAAGGTGAGGGTAGTAGGCTAGCAACTCCTAAATATAGTCCCCCTCATATGAGAAAATAGAGCAACCTTTTGTAACTTTTGATACCCCATTATTAAATGGAAGTAGAAGATGGAGAGATGTGCATAGGGATCAAAGTGAAGAAAGACAAAGAAATATATAGAATAATGGAAGAAGGAATGGCAATAGGGGAAATGATGGGATCTATAATAACAACAATAGGGTAACAATATAAGTAATAATAGAGGAGGTAATGGGTATGGAAGCAATCAAAATAATGGAAATAATAGAGGTAACAATGGAAATCATGGAAATAAAAATAACAATAATGGCAATGGAGGTAATAATGGAAATAATGGCAATAATAATGGTGGTGGAGACAATGGGAACAATGGTAATAATGGGGATGGTAGCAATAGTGGATTCAACAGAGGAAATATGAACAATTAAAACAACAATCAGGTTGGTAGATGACCTATGATCAATGAAAGATACAGAGAGTTGGATTTCATTGGCATTGTTGGTTATCCAAATCAGATCACTAATGAATTAAGATTAGCCATCCCTAAATTCCCAGGAAATGGAATTGATTCAGTAGAATAGCATGTAGTTAATGTAAAAAATACCATTGAAGAATTTGAGGTTCCTTGTGAAGATGTATTCATGAAATTGTTTGTTCAATCTTTGACAAAAGATGCATGAGAATGGTATATAAGCCTTCCTAATGGATGTATTGGCAACTGGCAAAAATTTGTAACATTGTTCTTGGAATAATTTGGAGATCACAATGATCCTTCATTTGCATCCCATGAATTAACAAGTATAAAGAAGAATAAAAATGAATCAGTTGCTAAGTTTAATAAAAGATTTAATAAAGTACTAAATAGAATACCCAAAGATATCAGACCTATTGATTCATTTTTTATTAACTATTATTTGAGTGCTTTTGATAGCAAAACCCATTATGAGATTTTGTCTCATAGACCTGATACTCTATAGAAAGCATTCAAGACAGCTGCCACCATTGAGAATAATAGAAAAGTTGCTAGGAAGGTTGCCAAGAGAGATGATCCAAAGTTGTATAGTTTCAGGGTTCCTAAGAAAGATGTGTGTGCAGGAAAATTGGTGTGATGAAACAAAAAATATGAATTCAAGACTAGTCCACACACCAATGGGACTCTTGGTGCAAGTTATTGAGCTATATGGAATAGCTCAACTTCCCAAGGGATATTCCATTGTTCCCTATCTCACAAGACCCCTCAAGCCAATGCCTTTGCTCTCAGATCATTGAGCAAAGTGACTTAGGGATGACAATCATGAGAATAAGGGATGTTCGATCAATATAACATGAATGCAATCCTAAATGTGCATGATATTAACAAACATGAATTAAACTAGTATGTATATGATGATAAGATGAAAGGATTAGTAAAAGAACTATCCTAACATAATACACTAGAATAATATGATTATTTATGATAATAGAAATGCTTCTAAAATGTTTATTGGATTATTTCTATTCAAAGAGAGACAAAATGCTTGATAAAAATTACTAGATATGCTTAGTAAAATGCCTATAAGTGTGATGCTAAAGACTTGGATTCTTAAAATGGAGGAATGAGGGCTGTATTTATAGGAAAAATAGGGCAATGGATGGTCAAGATTGGATAATCTTATCAAGGGCCAGGATTGAAAATTATGAATCTATGCACTCAATTCTCACCAGTAGAATGGTGACAATTGTCAACATAAGACTACTTGAGAGGAGATGTAAGAAGCATTAAATGCTTGAGAAGACATGAAGGTTACCTTAGGAGGTAAGGGTTAAGGTTACGTTAGGGTTATCCATTGGATAAATATTTTACCCGAGGGGTAAACTCTTGTGCAAAGGTTAAAGGAATAACCAAGGGTAAAGCCATGAGTGCCTGATGAGACCCCTAGGTTAGATGAAGGTTGAGTTAGGCAAAAAGTATCTAACCATGCAAGAGGGTTGAGTTAACCATTAATGGTTTGGAAGACTTTCAAGGTTAACTTGTTGAAGACATAAAGCCTTTAATGGTTTCCAAAGACTTTGAGGGTTTGAGAAGCGACTTCCCTTTGTTTAGGGATGTGACAATATTTAGGGGATGGGTTAGGCTAAATTGGAAGGGATTAGAAGAATCTAGAAGGGGGGTTAGGGAGACAAGTCAGAGATATAGGATTTTGCAAGTGGGTGGGGAAAATAGAATTTAATTAAAATAAAATTAATTTATTTCAATTGTGGTTGGAACTTGCATTTGTAGGATTTTGCAAGTGGAGGGATTTAATTAAATGTAAATTTAATTAAATGGGCTAGAAGGGGGATTTTAATTAAATGTAAATTCAATTAAATGTCTTAGATAAAAGAAGGGTATATTAATTAAATATTAGTTGATTAGAAGATTAGGGATATTAATTAATAAGAAGAATTAAGAATAATTAAATGAATAAAATTCACTTAATTCATTGTGCAAATTTTATGTGTATACATTTTGCCCCTCTTTGAGTTAACGTGTGACCACATGTTGATTCAAAGAAAATTTGATGGATATGATTCTTGTGTCTAAATGTCGATATGATGCCCCAAATTTGATGAACGATATTGATGATGCCTCCTCGGGAGATGAATCAAGCATTTTGAAAAATTTGTGTATTTGATTAGCATTTTTGAATTGATTCTAATATGAGAATATTGATTGTGTTGAATGCATATTGATTGATTCATCTCCCGATAATGATGTTGATAGAAATGATGAAGACTAATGTGGGCATAGCGTGTACATGTCCCACATGTCCACCAAGGTCGCATTAATATGAATCTTGATTGTCGATATGTTTCAAGTGTTCATATGGGTCCTAATTTGATGCTTGCAATATGGATCTTGATGTTGCTTGATTTCTTGATATGGATCTTGATATTGCTTTCAATATGGGTCTTAATTTGATTGATTTTCATATGGGTCTTTGATTGATTGATTTCTCGATATGAATCTTTAATTTGATTGATTTCAATATGGGACTTGATTGATTGATTTCTCGATATGGGACTTGGATTGATTGATTTCTCGATATGGGTCTGGATTGATTTTTGATATGATATCCAAGGACTTTGGACATTTATTTGTTTTGTCTAATAATTACTTTTGATTGATTTCCTTTGGATAAGCATCTGGTCACACATGTGCATGATGATATGATATGGATGCAATGATTTTGATGATCTATATGATATGCTTTTAATCTATATGACTTTTGCAGATGATGATGTAGATGATGGTTGAATTTGATGAATGCAGATGTTCTAACATGTTGTCAATATGATATGATCGATCATATGAATTATATTGATAATATTGATTGGAATTGATAAGATTGAGATCAAGTCTGGTTTCAAGGATGACACCTCCTGTATAAGACATGGATGATCAAGCGTCTGGTTTCAGGAATGATATTGCTTGTATAAGACATGGATGATCAAGTGTCTAGTTTCAGGAATGATACCATCTTTATAAGACATGGATGATAGAGCATCTAGTTTCAGGAATGATATATCCTGTATAAGAGATTATCAAAACATCTGATTTCAGGAATGATATATTCTGTATAAGAGCTAATCAAAACATTTGGTTTCAGGAACGATATATCCTATATAAGAGCTGATCAAAACATCTAGTTTCAAGAAAGACACATCCTGTATAAGACATGATAGAAGATAGTTTGGAAGAATGATGAAGATATGAAAGTGAAGAAAGATTCCATGATGATGCGATCGATATGCATGCGAGGGATGCAATGATGAATGTGACTAGATGATGATTATGAGATAGATCTTGAAAATGAGATGTATGATAATGATAATGGTGTGAGATGTATCTTGAAAATGAGATGTATGATAATGATATGATGTGAGATGTTTCTTGAAAATAAGAATGAGATGTATGATAATGCAACTAAATGCAAATTTACATGATATGCAACTAATTGTAAAATGATATGCAACTAATAGATCATCCTATTCTGTCATTTTTCTTTCCTATATAGTCACATGTTTTTTCTCCATTTTTGTTTATCATCATTGAGATTTCGATATGTTGAAAGTTTATACAAGCATAATGGTATAATTGAGCCATAATGACCAGAGAAAAATTTACATAGATTGTGATATTGCAAGATGGCACAAGCGTCGAGGTATAATTGAACCAAGATGATGTGAGTGTTGCTTGTGTATAAACAAACAATATTTAACCCTTTGTACGTGCAAAGTGGAACAATGTCTTTAGTGATATGTTTCTAATCATGTTTGAAGACAAAATTTGCACAGTACAAGTGATCACCTCATAGACAAAAAACAAACCTAAAAAAAATATCAGCGTCTCCAGCCATGTTCTCTAGCTCGATGCATCAGTGAGAAAATTTAGGAGATCTAATCATTAAAAAGGTTGAAGTACAAAATAGTCAAAAAATTCATGCAAGATGTAAACAAAATATACTTCAGAAAATCATCCATCATGTGTGTTGAAGTTGTCAATCAGATCAGTGTTTTGTTTTCTTGGCTGCTAGAGTTTTGGCTCGACAGGATTTGTTTGGCGTATTGCGATTCTTGTTTGTTTGAAGTCAGATGAATGTTGCCCCTAGTTATAGATACTGATCGATATGGATATGTACAGTAATTACCAAGACATGGTGGGATACAATAAAGTGATATGCAGATAAGTAAGGATAGTGACTACACTAAGTATGTCTGAGATAATGTTGTTGATAAAGTGTTGGGTGATGGCCAATGGTTTTGACTTTGGATACAAAAGATATGAGTAATGATATACAAAGGATTTGTTCCCTCACAAGTAGCGCCTATTGCTAGGTTTTCACCATTTGTTTTTAGTCCACCTTTTTGTTGTTTTTGATTTTTTTTGTTATTTTTTGTTTTGTTTTGTTTTTTTTGTTTTTTTTTCTATTTTTTCACTTTTTCCGTGCATTAGACAACGCAAGTATAAAATTTATTTGGATGGGTTTTGTTGGTTGGTTCATCAATTACATATCCCTCTAAAGTGGTAAGGTGATAGGCACCTAGTCCATAGGCTGATATTATGACATAGGGACCCAACTAGATGGGCTCAAACTTTCACTTCTTTTCTCGATCCTGTTGATTTTTGGGATTTTCTTTGAGTATGAGATCACCAACTTTAAAAATCCTAGGGATGACTTTGTGGTTGTAGCTTTTGCACATGCGCTATTGGTATGCTTTGAGGTGATTATAGGCCTTTTGGAAATTTTCATCCAGAAGCTCTAGTTCTTGCAATCTATTGACCTGATACTCCTCATCTGGAATGAGGCTTTTCAAAGATACTCTGAGCTATAGAAGTTCTACCTCAAGAGGTAAAATTACTTCTAATCCATACACCAATGAATATGGCATAGCCCATGTAGGTGTCCTTATGCTAGTCATGTATGCCCAAAGTGTTGGATTGAGTTACACATGCCAATCCTTTCCTGCATCATTTACTGTCTTCTTTAGGATTTTTAGTATTGTTTTATTTGACTCCTCTGCTTGACCATTCCCTTGTGGGTAGTAAGGTGTAGAGAAATGATGTTGTATTTCGAATCGTTCACATAGTTCTCATACATCCTAGTTTTTGAAGGGATGCCTGTTGTGTGTGATGATGGAACCAGGGATGTTGTATCTGCAAATCAGATAATTGAGAATAAAAGAGGCAATTTGCTTTCTAGTTACTGTGGTCATTGGGACTGCTTCAATCCATTTTGTAAAATACTTTGTTGTAGTGATAATGAATTTGTGTCCATTTGAAGAGGAAGGATGGATTTTCCCTACTAAATCAAGTCCCCACTGATAGAAAGGCAAAGATGTTGTAAATGGATGCAATTCCTATGCTGGTGCATGGATAAGATTGCCATAGATTTGGTACTTAGGACATTTCTTTGCAAATTGATAAGAGTATTTCTCCACTGTCGGCCAGTAATATCCCATTCTCAAAAGTTTTTTAGTGAGATTAGGACCACTTGAATGTGTGCCACAGATAACTTCATGAAGCTCGTGTAAAGCAGAGTTAGATTCATTACGATCAAGACAATGAAGAAGAGTACCATCTAGACCTCGACGATAAAGGGTATCAGTAGTCAAGGTATAATGGGCAACTTGCTGGATAAAGTTGCATTTTTGGTTCCAAGATAGGTCAATGGGTAGGGTATTGGTTTTAAGATACTCATATAATGTTTTGTATAAAGGAGATTCTGAATCAATTAAGGCATAGATAACATGGGATGCAGAATTGTGATAGGCTGGGTAAAAACGTTGCTCTACCAGAAACTCATAATGACTCTATTGCTCTAGAATTTATAGTAGTGAAGTGATAGTAGCCATTGTATCGACTACTCTATTGTCCAACCTTGGTATTTTCTTGAAGGTGATGTGTACAAAATACTGTTTGAAGTCATCTACCATTCTTTTGTATGGCAACAGCTTGTCATCCTTTGTCTGATATTCATTGTTGATCCAATTTATGACTAGTTGGGAATCTCCATAGACCTTCAATTTTGTGATTCTCCAATCTATGACCATTTTGATTCCCATGACCAATACTTCATACTCAGTGATGTTATTTGTGCATGGAAACATGAGTCTATATGATCTTGGTATGGTGTGTCCTTCAGGAGTGACAAACAAGATGCCAACACCTAATCCATGTTGAGTGTAGGAACCATCAAAATACAAGGTCCATTGTTTGGGTGTAATAGTAAGAACATCCCTATCTGGAAATTCTACCTTCATTGGTTGCTTATCAAGTAGTTGTGCTTCAGATAATTGATCTGTAATTACTTGTCCCCTAATAGCCTAACGCTCTATGCATTGGATATCAAATTCACTGAGAATCATGACCTATGAGGCTAGTCTTCCTGTGAGAGTTTCTTTCCTGAGTAAATACTTGAGAGGATCAAATTTTATTACTAGCTTGATTGTGTGAGCTATCATTTAATGTCAAAAATTTTGAGAGGCGAATACCACAACTAAACAAGCCTTCTTAATGAATGTGTAATTCAACTCATATCCATTTAATGTTCTACTGATGTAATAAATAGCTCATTCCTTGCCTTCTTGATCTTCTTGTGCTAATAGTGCCCCCAATGACATGTTCATTGTTGATATGTAGAGAATAAGTGGCTTCCTTGCTATTGGTGGTACTAGAATTGGTAGGTTCAATAGATATTGCTTGATTTGATAGAATGATTCTGCACATTTGGCTTCCCATCTGAATGGTATGTTTTTATGTAGCAAATTATTGAATGGTGGACTTTTATCTACTAATTGGGCTATGAATCACCTGATAGACTGTAGCTGTCCTTGTAGAGATATGAGTTGGCTAATGTTCTTGGGAGGTGGCATCTCCATGATGGCTTGTACCTTCACTAGATCTACTTCAATGCCCTTTGCTGAAATGATGTAGGATAATAATTTGCCTGATGTCACCCCAAAGACACACTTCTTAGGGTTTAGCTTAACTTGGAATTTCTCCAATCTTTGAAATATTTTATCTAATATCCCCAAATTTTATGCCTGGGTAAATAACAACTAGTAAATCATCCACATAGTCCTCCATGAAGCTATGCATCATATCATGAAAGATTATCATCATTGCTCTTTGATAAGTCACCCCAACATTCTTTAATCCAAAAGGCACAACATTCCAACAATCCGTTGCCCAAGGATAGGTGAATGCTATTATATCTTGATCCTCTAGAGCTATCTTGATTTGATTATAGCCAGAAAAACCATCCATTAATGATAGCATTGCATGGCCTGCTGTGAGTTCAACAATTATGTCGATGTTGGGCAAAGGAAAGTCATCCTTTGGACAGGTTTTGTTAACATCCCTAAAATCTATGCATATCCTGATGCTTCCATCTGGTTTTGAAATTGGCACAATGTTTGAAATACATTCAGCATAGTCTATAGGTTGAATAAATCCAACATCTAATAACTTCTTTAGTTCAACTTTGACCATTAATGCTACATGCAGATTCATCTTTCTCAATTTTTGCTTGACTAGCTTAGCTCCTGGAGCAATATATAAATGATGCATGATTAAGTTTTGATCTATTCTAGGAATATCTGCATAGGACCAAGAAAAATTGATTTTCTTTTCTTTGAAGAATCTGATAAACTTTGGTTTTTCTTCATCTGTCAGTTATTCTACTATGTGTATATTTTTAGCTGCTTCTTCTGTACCAATGTTGGTTGATAGAGTGGGATCAATCAATATGGGTGATTGCTCCTGATAGTGTTCAAGAAGAGTGTTAATTACCCCATCCTTAGGTTCCTTAAAAAGGTTTTCACCCTCAGATGCGTCCTTTATTTTGACTTTTTTATGATCTAGAGCTCCCATTGACTGGTTTTCAACATTAGATCCTTTATATCTTTCATTTTTGTGACTGAAAGACTTGGCACCCTCCTGATTGTAGATATCACTATTTTGTTTGCTGGTAGAGTCTATTTCCAGATTGATTGTACATAGGTAATGGATAATGGGTAATGGATTCATCATCTAGAAATATGGGTAAGTCATGGTGTTCAGGTTCATCCCGGTCTATGAGATTAGGAAATACGAGTGGTAAAGAGTCATTGAATGGGTCAAGGTTGGCTGTGGTAAGTGTCATGACAGAGGTATCATTAAGGTTGTCTGTGAGATTTTTTATGTTAATGATATTGTTGAGGTCTTCGATGGTATCATCCTTCGTGTATACTTGCTCGTAGTGTCACTGCTCATTTTTCGTAGCTTCATAGATATGTTGCGGACCAAATTCAAGTATTCCAGACTTTGTGTCATGTCCTTCTTGAGAAAGGGGTGTATGAATGGCACCTTTAGGGATATGTTCAGTAATATTTGAATAAGTGCCCCATTCATAGTCATTAGAATCAGTCTCAGAAGTGTTGTCCCAAAGTCTTTCACTACTACTGATAGGTATGTTGTAAGGTGAAAAGAGATCCTTGATAATTGATACCAGTCTTGTAGTTTTCTCCGATTCTATATCAAGACCTGCTTGTACTCTTTGCCTCTGTTCATATACTATTTCTCCTTGGGGAGTAGTAATTTCTTCAGGAGGCAAGTCTGCCTTGTTTTGAATGGGTTCTTGGACATGGTGTACTTCCACATAAGATGCTTCATCTCTTTGAATGGCCAATTCCTTTTTTTGTTTCTCTTTTTCCTGGTGTTCTTTCTCTTTCCTTATTGTTTCTACTACTTGGTTTAGTGCCTATTGCCATGATTCCTCAATGTATTTCTTCTTTGCTTTCAACTAAGGTTTTTGATATTTAGTCTTCTTTTGCCTTGGAGGTAGGTTTTGTCCATATCCCAATCATGTTTTGTCTCTATAAAACTATGAAGGAGGGTCCAATGGTTCTATAATACCTTCTTGACGCTTGCCTATAGGTCATTTGCCATTGTATCCCATCTGTTGCATGATTAGGAATCCATTTCCATACTATTGTGTTGGTATAGCTACCTTCATAGTAGAATCTCTAACTTCTTCCTCATCCTTGTATAGCCAACTAAGGATGTCTTTCTCTTCTGATTCATGTGCTAGTGTGCCTAATTGGATAAATTTGCCATCAAACTTGGTGATGGGTCATGTTGCTTGATGTGTCAATGCAGAAGGCTACCCGTGAGTTTTTGGCGATGCTGGTAATTCAGCTAGACACATGGGTTCGAAAGAGTATTCTCCCATGCCTTTCTCTTTGATTTTAATTTTTTGTTTGAAATCCATGGATAGAGATTTGAGCTTTTCTTGATGATGATCTAATGCCGAGGAATTTTGAGCTTCCCTGTTGCGTGGAACCAAGATGTCTTGGGCTGCCCCAATGGCATTGCAATGTTGAAAGGGGTTATTATCTGCTGAAATAGAAATCTCATGTCCATTATATGGGAATTTGACACACTGATGGTAGGTTGACGGTATTGCTTGCATTTCATGTATCCAAGGACAACCCAATAAAATATTGTATGTCAAGTCTATGTCTAAGAATTGGCACATAGTGTCCCTTTGTATCGGTCCTACCTGAATAGGTAATATTACTGTGCCCTTGGATGATCTTTCTTCATCATAATATGCCTTGATGGTGATCTTTTTGTGTGGATTAATAGACTTTTTAGAGAAGCCTAACGCACGAATAAGTTTTAAGGTACAGATAATGAGACCAACTCTTCCATCTATTAATACTCTTTTAACTCGATGCTTATAGACTAAGACTTCAATATGAAGGTGAGTATTATGTGGATGACTCAAAGAAATATTATCATGTTTGGAAAAGGTGAGATTATGAGGCCCTTTCATGTGAGCCACCATGGCTTGAAATTTATCAATATCCAGATCTTGAGGTACATTTGTTTCAACTAGTGTTTGTTCTAAGATGTCATTATATTTTGGCAAAAGTTTGAGTAACTTGAGTATGGATATCTAAGAATGAGTTTTCCACAGTTGATTAACTAAGTTATACCAAGTCTTGGGGATAGTGGTTGTTGTTGATGTATGCCCTTTCAAGACATATTACTGAGCTCTAGTGGTTACATTGACCGACTCATGTTCATGTTTGTCTTTGATTTTAATGATATTTACTTGATTGCCATCTATCGATATATGATTGATGGTGTTATTATAGACTTGATTTATGCGAGCTCCTCTAGTATCGTTTGATGATGAAGCTCCTTCCTTGTTATAATTTGGAAGAGGATTTTTAAAAGCATCATGATCACCATTTGTTTTGAGACCACCAACTATTAAATCACCTTGATCAATCATGTCTAGAACAATGTTTTTAAGCCTCATGCAGTCATTTGTGTGATTTCCTTTGTTTCGATGAAAATCACAAAAATGTGATTCATTCCACCAAGGTGGTTTAATCTGAGGTTCGAAGTTGTTTATGGCTGGTAATGTGATAATCTTATTTCCCAGGAGTTCTCAAATTGTTGATTCTGAGGATTGCCCCAATGGTGTGTAAATGCATTTATTTGGAAAATTGTTGGTGTTACCCCTTGAATTTGGATTAGGTCCTCAATTTGTGTTGTTGCCTTGGGTATTGTTGGTGTTGTTTGTATTCGAAGGTCCTGGATTGGTATTTGGTGCATAAGTGTTAGTTCTTTGGTTAATACCCTTTTGATTCTTGGTAGCCTATGGATTACCTAATAAATCCAATACTGGTTGTTTAAATTTTATATCATTAGCATCAGTGCGTCCCTCATTACCAACGTTTTTTTCTGGTCCAGAATCTAGTTTTGTCTAAGTTGTTATTGTTCTGGTTGTTAAAATGAGAATTGGATGAATTAGCTCCTTCTTTGAATAACTTCAATGTTCCCTTTTTGACACATGCTTCCTCTACTTGGATTCCGTTTTCAATTAACTTGGAAAAAGATGATATGCATTGGAGCTTGAGTATGTAACTCATCTCACTATTTAGATTGTCGATGAAAATTTCCATCTTTTCCTTTTCGGGCACATCTCGAGGATATCTCAAAACCATCTATCTCCAACGTTGAAGAAACACCATGTATGTTTCATTATTTTTCTGTTTGGTATTACATACATCCAACATGGTGATTGTGTGTTGAATATTGTAGGAGTATTGCATGATAAATTTATTGACCAAATCATCAAAGGATCTCATAGGAGGTGTAAGTTTAGACAACCACTCCATTGTTTGCCCTCCCAAACTTCTTGCGAACAACCTCATCAAATAAGTGTCATCGTGGGCAAATTCAAGGCTCATGGTGCAAAACTCCTAAACATGATCACGAGGACACTCTTACAATCATATTTGTCATATTTGGGTATGTCTAAATTCGGGGGAAAAGGTATCATGTTTAATCTCTTATCAAAAGGGTAAGGACAAATTTCGTTTAAGGAATACCATACTATGGTCCCTGTTGCATGTCCTACATTTTTCTTTGCAGCATTTGCATTTGTTGTGCAAGTGCAACCAAGGGCACATTTGTTTGTCGAGGGACGGGTTCTTACCTTTCGTTATCCCTAGTTTTGGTATGTGTCTATTCTGGTATGTTATGTTGTTCAGGTATGTTTTCCTCAGGTGTGTTTTTCTTAGGGTCACGAGTTTCCTCTTCTCTCTGTTGTTCTTGATAAGTATAATTTCAAGACCTTGTACTAAATATTTTGGTATCGAAGTCTTTGGGAAGTCTAACTCCTTTGCTTGTTAGCATGAGTACATATTTTTCTTTGTCATCTTCTATGATTCTTTCCATAAGTTTTTGGAATGAGGGGTTTTCTTGACATTCTTGAATAAGTTCCTCAATGATCTTTGTTTCCTCTAGATTTGGATACTCGAAAGGATTTGATAATCTTCAACCCATACTAGATTCTGGTTGTGGTTTGCTTTGCTTTTTTCATTTGAGAGAGAGTGACGATGGGCATCTAGTAGAAACTTTCCATGACAAAGGGGAAAAACTCCTCTTCTTCTTCTTGTTTAGGGGTTGGTGGTTCAAATCAAGCTATGTTATAAGTGATGCAAAATTCTATGAAGAAATATGGATTGATCTTTCCTCCATGATTTAAGAATTGACTGAATGGTGATTTTTGGCAAAAGGTTCTACTTCTCAATGGTTCTTCATCAAATTTGTTTGACTTGTCTTGAAGATATAAGCATATATGACAAAGAAATGTGTAATGTCATTTGAAGAGTTGGCGATTACTGTAGAGAAATCTATTCCATTTGGCAAGCTTCTGGGAGCTAGGTTGTCGTTTCTTTAACTTAGTGTTGTGATGAAGACTTTTTTTTCTCAAAATATGAAGAGGGGTCATACACGAGTGATCAATGGTTTCCTTTGATTTGGTTGGATTACGATAATTTATTTGAAAACTTAAGCCTACTTTATCAAATGAAGGTTTAGATGCCCCCCCATGACAAAGTGTGTCAAATGATACGGAAAAAGAGCTTCCCAACATGGAGACTTGATTTGACAACTTAGCTTTAAACTAGGTATTTTTTGTTGATGGAATCCGTTTAATTGGTGTACCTTTTGATCAATGTGATGATGTTACCCTATTTTGATAAGAGAAAGTACATTATCCTTAGCTAGTTTTGGATCCTGAAAACTGTTGTTCTAAGAATGACTTGTTTGATTGTTTGGAATACTTTTTGATGTTTTGATTCATGTTTTGCCTGATAATTTCGACTGAAGATCCAAAAGGTTATTCAAAACTAATAATAAACATTTTCAAGAATGTTCAGTTTTGCTCTTTGTTTTTCTCAGTTTTACCTATGCGCTAAGATATAGACTTGATGCACTAAAGTTTGCCTTAGATGCGCTATTTAAAACCACCAATGCACTAAGGTACCTGTACTACGTGCTAAACTAGAGTTTTGAATTTTGACCGATCTGGATGGGTTACGTTAGGATTCTGAAAGATACTGAGAGGGGGGGGGTGAATCAGTATCTAATCGGTTATAAGATTTTTCTTAACTTAGAACATGTAAATCATATCAATACTGTATACAGGTAAACAAGAAATAATGCAATAACAGAGATAACAACAACCACATGAAAAACACACCATAACATAGTAGTTTAATGAGGAAACCCAGTGTGGGAAAAAACCTCGGTGGGATTTGTGACCCACAATATTCACTTACTGGTCAATACGAGAATATTACTGCTACAAGAGGGGCCTGCACATGCAGGAAGGCCAAGTGCCTAGAGCTCACTGCTCAATTACAAAATGGGAAGTCTCACTGACTTACAAAGATGGATTATATAAATCCAATGTCTTTTACTACTTCAAAATAGCATCTAATATGCCATATCTAGTACCAATTTATAGCTCTACTTCATACATAAACCCTTAACCAATAATTTGCATAATAGGTCTGCCTTCTTTTGCCTATCTTCTTCCTTTCTTTTCCATCATTAAAATGTTCTACAATGATCTCTTATATATATGACTCATTTTACAACTTCCCAAGTCGGCTTACAATGATTTACAAAATATATTATAAACAAAATTCTTGTTGGCTTTTGTGCCAGTATACTTCCTTTCACTGTTGGTGGTCTATGTGTTAGTGTAGAGTCTGACCTTGTTGGTGTCGGTAAATTGTCTTTTTGGTGTCATAGGATTGTAAGGTTGCCATCAATGACAAAACCTTCAATCACCTACAATATCTCATTGGAGTGTGCATTTTCCAACAATCTCCCCCTTTGGCATTGATGGCAACACTCATGAGAAAAATCCAAAAAGTGTCATAAAAAATAATCTGCCAAAATTGTCTTGCCAAAAATTGTGTACCAAAAGAATATGTGCTCCCCCTGAGCTGATGAGTCATTTGCTAGTTATTTTTCTCATTCCACTATGCCCCCTTTAGCATCAATGACAAAGGTTGGCAAAGTGTCAATTGAGTGTGGTTTCCTGTTTCATCCTTGTAACTGGTTGGTTACAATCTGAAAAAGATCTAGCAGTACTAGATTCAGGCTCTTCATGAACTGTTTGATATCTTTTAATGCGGCCTCTATCCTATGAATTGTACTGGTGAAGTGTTGCATTTGCTCTACCGGTGTTTTATGTCCTTGAATTAAAGCATCAGATATTTCATTTCTTAAGGAGGTGAGGTAGTCCAATTTTGGATTTAGTCTCCATTTTAGATCTTTAGCCTTTCCTTTTATTCTCTCCTTTTCTCTTTCCAACTTTAGAAGTTCCTCCTCGAAACCTGTTATTTTTTGCTCAAAAACTAATAATGGTTCAGATGAATTAATGAAATTATTAGCTAGTTGATTTATTTCTTCCTATATCTTGCTGATCTTCCAGTCTATATCTATTGTCAAAAAATTAGTTTTACATGTATCTCTATACAAGGTTTTAAATTCCTTCAATGTACTACATAGTTCTGGTAAAAGAGTGTCAAATTGTCTTCTACACTTCTTTATTTCTTCTTCAAAGAATTTGTGTTTTTCCTTCTCTAGTCTCTCCTTGAATGTTTCCTCTTTTATTTGTTCAACTGTCACAGTGTTGTCAGTAATATACTTAGACAATGTGTCAAGTTGATTAAAAGAATCTTTATTATCTACATTGCACTTAGGTGCTATCAATTTCAAAATTGGAATTGTGTCATCAATTGATTTGTATGCTTGTGAACTACACTATGTTATCTTCTTGATAGAATCCAAAAGAACATCTATCACATTTGTCGGTTTGAATTCTGCATTTGAAGAGTCAAAAATCTGTATTCTGCCGGTGGGAGCAATTTCTTTGCTTGTGGTGACCTCTGGTAGGTCAGTTTATGTTTGCATCTCTTTAAGCACAATATTACTATTTGTTGTCGGTGCCTCATTTGCCACATCTATTTTCCCTATTGAATCCTTATCTACCACAATATTGACTTTCTGAGTGTCAATGTCCATTGTATATAAGACCTTAGAATCTAGATTTGTATCCTCATGTGATACATCCATACTCTCACTAGCTGGTTGATTGTCAGCGGTAACTACCGGTGGAGTATCTAGAGGTAGTGGGGATAAGTTATCTATTATTTTTATGCTAGGTGGTCCACCAACCTTACCTTTTTCCTTATCCTTATCTTTTTGGTATACTTTGATGGGTTTAGGATCTCGATATTCATCCTACTTTTCCTTCTCTACAAGGAATATGTCCCATGCATTAGCTGTTTCCTTTGCAACCTCATTCACTCTACCAACCATAAGTGCTACATGTCGGTGTGTAGTTGAAAATACTGACCGGTTAGCCTCTAAGATCAATTTATCTATCTCATCAGGTGAGTTGACAGGATGTACAAGTAATTTTTCAATTTTTATTTTCTTATCAAGTTCAATAATGCCTATTCTCCTAGCTTCAAGTCTGTTGAACAATTCTACCGGTAATTCATCCACAAGTTGCATAAAAAATTTCTTGTAAATATCCAAGTGTAGGATTACACTATTTTTAACTTTTTCCTTGTCATTAGTTGATAATGAGTCACATAATTTGTTGATATTTTTCAGCTTTCCATCCTCTGTTATTTTATTGAGAAGTTTTTCAATTGGAGCAATGGTTTGTTGTGTCTTCTTCTTGGGGGTTAACTTCTTCTTCTTTGGAGTTAATTTCCTAGTTGTGGGCCTTACTGCCTATTGTTTCTATTTGGTTCTTCTAGGAGAAGGTGTAGATACCGGTGAAGGTTTCCTTTTTCTCACAACTCTTTTGAATGTAGCTAGTATATCACTTTCCGAAGAATTTCTAATCGGTGAAAGGTGAGTTTCTGGTTGAAGTGCTTCTAACTCATCTTCAGTAATACCAATTTGTTTGAGTACATCATCCTTAATACCTTTTGCTTGCCTGGATCCTCCTCTAACTATTGCTTCAACCTTATTAACCCTTTTCTTTGATTGAATTTGGTTTTCAATAGTCTCAACACTACCAAATACCTCTTCTTTAGGTTCCTTAGGTGCTTCTAGGAGGGCTTTTGCATATGTTTCTATTATGTGGTCATCAGTTTCATACCCCATTTCAGTAACCCAAATGGTTCTTGGGATAACTGCCTCCATCCAAATTTCATCCTTATACTTGTTTACAATTTCTTGTGACAATCTGACTCTGGTCTTCATCCAGACTTTTAATGCCTGAACGTACTCATTTATGTTCTTTTCTCTATTCTCTCCCATGTTGTTTAGTAAATCTGACAACTACTTGCCTACCGGTATGTCAAAACCAAGATTTTTGTTACCGATACTGTGTACTTGTTTGGTTATGTGTAGAATTAGATGGACAAGTAGGTTTCCAAATCTGAATGTCCCCTTTTTGTCTTTCTTAATCTTTCCCAATTTGTCAATTAGCTCATCTTTCAGCCATTCACACACATCTATTTTTGCATTATCATTAATCATATCATAGGCACTCTTTATGCATAGGGTAGAGACTGAGTTTAACCTATTTTCATGTGTGGTTTTGTAGCCTAAGATCATACTGATGAATCTGCCATTGATATCGGTTACATCATTTACCCTTAAGGATCTTTTATAAGATGTTGTGCTAGTTAGGTTAATCACTAGGTCATTTGAGATCTTATTTATTTTATTAGGTCTGTTACCGGTGGAAGGTAACCCTGTCACATCCTTTACTACTTCTTTAGTGATTTCGTGAGTTGAGTCCAACCAGAAGAATGCACCATGTACCCTACTTAGTACTATCCTTATAACATCGTTAGGAAAATCCAGAATACTAAGAATTTTAGTGAAACCTAGGGTTTCTACTATCTTGTGTTCAAGTTTAACATTACCGGATTTGTCACAAATTA
Source organism: Cryptomeria japonica (assembly GCF_030272615.1). NCBI lineage: Eukaryota > Viridiplantae > Streptophyta > Pinopsida > Cupressales > Cupressaceae > Cryptomeria > Cryptomeria japonica. The sequence continues at coordinate 777,186,754 of NC_081414.1, forward strand.
CAGACTTATACATATTCTTTATTTCCTCATCACCTAATTCCTCTATATGACAATGAATGTACATTCTAGGGTCTTCGGCAAAAACTACTCCTTTAGGGATTTGAGAAAAAGCACCAACATTATCATCTTTCTTGGAAATTTTGGGAACTAACTGAAATACGGGTCTAGGGCATTTAATCACTTTGACTACAGTAGGGTTTGCTATGGATTCAGGAACAGATGAAGAAGCCATGGTTATAAATACCTTTATCTACCTTAAGGAATGATTGCTTGATGAATTGCTTCACTTCTTTTCTTGGAATGCCTTTGCTCAGGAATTTTCACGCTCTTGAAGGTTTGAATTCTCAGTGAAATGAAAATGGAGCCAAAACACTATTTTATAATGTTAATTTTCCCAACCACCACATTTAATGCTTGTTGGTTAAGTAATGACTTAACTTATCTGCTGGTATCGAATTAATTTCAACTTCTCACCATCAACCGAGGGAATAATAGCATGTTTCACATTTGATTGCCAAACCCTCAAAGGAATTTTCTTCAGTTAGATGAAGAGTCTCCTGCCGGTGGAGTGCTACTCTGTTCTACCAGTGGAGGAGTATTCCTATCACCATTTAGTTCTGATTTCCTAATCCATTGTTTTGAGAATTCCTGCTTTACCTCTTCAACTTTTTCTTTACCTTTCAAACTAGGACCTTTGTTATTTACCAGTGAGGACTTGCTTCTACAAAATTTAGCAATATGTCCAATCTTGTTACAGGCATAACAAGTCACATTATTTTTCTGAATAGCTTTTCCATATCCTATGTCGGTTTGTGTTCTGCATTGATTAGATAAGTGTCCAAATCTTCCACAAAACATAACATCCTACATTCATTCTGCAATTTTCTGAATTATGACCAACTTTGTTGCATTTTGAACATTGACCAGTGGGTGTATTGGTATTTTGATAACTTATAGATCTACATTGATTTTCTCTATGACCATACTTGTTATAGTTAAAACTTTGCCATTAAATTTATAAGTTGTACGTTGTCTTACCAGTTTGCCTTGATCCTGTGTGTTTGTAGTACCGGAGCTTTCACTAGCTTCAAAGCCAAGGCCACAAGTGTCACCATTAGGTTTCTGATTCTTCAACAAGTCACTAGGTTCTTTTGAGCTTTTCTTGAATTTTTCTTTGTGCTAATTTGCAGTATCCAGTTCTCTTTCCAGGATTTCTTTCTGTCTCATGAGTTCATTTGAGTTATTTTGTGCATGCATCAGATCTGTCTTCAACATATCATTTTCATAACTAAGTCTTGTGTTTTCATTTGTAGCATCATTCAGTCTTCTAGTCAAGTCTTCTCCATTCTTCTTTCTATCTTCAATTTCTTTACAAAATCTCATAGTAATATCCTGCATCTCATTCTTTGTTGTCATGTTTTCTTATTTCATCTTATTCATCAGATCACCAAGAGTTTCCTTTTCATCATTCTCATTTTGCATCTTTTCACAAAGTTCTCTTCTCTTCTTTCTTGAAATGGTAAGATTTTCTTGAAGTGCTTGAATAATATCCTGTGTAGCTTTTAGATCATCTTGAAGTTTGATATTTTTCAACTTTTCTGCATCATAGTTTGAGAGAGCTCCTTCTAATTGCTTCATCAAGTTTTCCATCTCTACTGGTGTCAAGATCTTCCTCAAGCTGTTAGGCTTCTGAAAATAGAGGACCAAGCTCTGATACCAATTTTTAAGATTCTCAAAGATATTGAGAGGTGGGGTTGAATTAGTATCTAACCGATTATAAGATTTTCTTAACTTAAAACATGTAAAGCATATCAATACTGTATACCGGTAAACAAGAAATAATGTAATAAACAGAGATAAAAACAATCACATTAAAAACACACCATAACACAATAGTTTAACAAGGAAACCTGGTGTGAGAAAAACCTCAGTGGGATTTGTGACGTAGAATATTCACTTACTGGCCAATATGAGAATATTACTGCTACAAGAGGGGCCTGCACATGCGGGAAGGCCAAGTTCCTAGAGCTCACTGCTCAATTACAAAATGGGAAGTCTCACTGACTTACCAAAATGGATTATATAAATCCAATGTCTTGTACTGCTTCTAAATAGTATCTACTATGCCAGATCCAGTACCAGTTTATAGCTCTCCTTCATACATAAACCCTTAACAAATAATTCGCATAATAGGTCTGCCTTATTTCGCCTATCTTCTTCCTTTCTTTTCCATCATTAAAATGTTCTACAATGATCTCTTATATATATGAGTCATTTTACAACTTGCCAAGTAGATTTACAATGATTTACAAAATATATTATAAACAAATTCCTATCGGCTTCTGTGCCAGTATACTTCCTTTCACTGTTGGTGGTCTATGTGCCGGTGTAGAGTCTAACCTTGCTAGTGCCGGTAAATTATCTTACTGGTGTCATAGGATTGTAAGGTTGCCATCAATGATAAAACCTTCAATCACCTACAATATCTCATTGGAGTGTGCATTTACCAACAGGTTATATGCTAATCTGTCTTTAATACACGCTAATTTTTAAACCCAAAGTGCTATAGTTTGCCTGCAATGCACTAGGCTGATGTTTCAATGCACTAATATGGTGCCTAACAATGCTAGTGGAAAGTTGCCAAATGTTTAGACTATTATGCGCTAGTTTTGAGAATTAATGCACTAAGTTTCAACTTTGATGTGCTAAATTTTGCTTCAGATGAGCTAGGATATTGCTTTGATGTGCTAAACTGCTCTTTTTGTCTTGTTTTTGGTTTTTCAAAAATTTTCAATACTTTTTAAACTTTGATGGATGATTTTCTAAAGTATAAAATGAAAACACAACATGAAAAAGACAACCATTTTCGCCTATTCTAAACAAAGAGTGTATGTTCTATGAGGATGTGTTCAAATCCCCAATGTTTTCATAGGTTTGGGTACAAAAAAGACAATTCAGAAAAACTTTTTATTCATAGGTCATCAACAATACCATAGCCCACTAGTCTCGATACTCCGTCAGCTCAAACAACCATGTCACCCACTAGGGGGCGCCCATTTTTTTGCCTTTTGCCAGAAATTAACCCAAAGTGAATTTCTTCACAATTAATTAGCTATCTTGGGAGATATATGGTGAGCTCGGCTCAAGGTTTCTATTTTTAAAGTTCTTAATCAAGCTTCCTGTTCGGTCTTCAGTGATAAAATCCTTTGGGAGGCTTCACAACCATTAGAACAAAGGCTTTATGTATCATAAAGATATGGGGGGAAGGCTAATCACTGAGCAAAACTGTTGAAGGGACTTTCATCACCCTCCACTTTTGATTATAGTGGGTTGGAACACTTGGCAATAAAGTCATTTCCCACTTAGGTCATTCCCCTCTCACCGACCATTTAAATGGCACTCTAAGAGAAACTTGGGAGGGCAAGCATGCTAAAGGTTGTAAATGCTTGAAATACTAAAAGTGTAAGAGTGGTTTGGCTTTTTGGTCATCCAGTTAAGGGGAGACCATATACCTTCCACTTTCAAGACAAGGCACAAAAATGGTTCTTTTTAACCTCATACTCAGTTGTTTGTTAATTCTATTACGAGATGTTTTTCCAAAAAGGCATGATGTTCCTTTTTAACTTTCAAATCAGTGATTTTTTTATCTAAGTAACGAAGTCCTAGTCAACAAAGAAAATTCTTTGATATGGTCAACAAAAATGAATTTGATAGGGGAAGGATTTCCCTCTTTTTATTTATCTATAATTTGGAAAAAATGAGGTTCTTTAACATACAAAAAAATAATAATGAAATGGATCCTCTTAGACACCAAAGGATGGTGAGGTTCTTTGAAGACTTTGCATAAATAAAGATTGTAGATTATTCTTTTAAAACTCAAAAATGAAGTGTTTTCTCTTCCTATGAAAGCAAGGTAAGGTTTTTGTTTGTTGTTCCTTTTAAATTATCCAAAAGGAAAATGAGTTCAATTTTACTAATAAGGAAATGAAGAAAACTTCAAATAACTAACTTAACAAAGTTAGCAATAAAAAAATTCAATCAAAAGCCTAAACTTAGTAAAAGAAAATCTCCCAACCCTGCAAACAAATGTTAGTTACCTACAATGAAAATAGTTAGCAATAAGAATTTTCAAAGTGGACTTCTACAAGTCTAATCTTCTGTCTCTATTATAATTTTGCTTTTCTTTCTGTTCTGCTATGTGCTACAAAATGGAACCGATGTGCTAGCTGAAAACCCGGATGCGCTACGTTGCTGCATGGGTGCGTTGAACTGATGTTTTAAAGATTTGAGGCTTACAACAATTAGGAGAAGTGATATGCGCTAAGGTTAAGGTGGGATCTGCTAAGTTTCAGGTCCAACATGCTAAATAGTGAGTGGGATACGCCAAAGGATAATCTAGATGCGCTAAAGGATTGTATCAACGTGCTAATTCAAGTTTTTTGTATACCTACAAAGTTAGTCCTATATTAAAAATGATTTCATAAATGAGTTTATGCCCCACGGTGGGCACCATAAATGTGTGTGGGAAAAGTGGTGTGATGAAACACAAAATATGAATTCAGGACTAGTCCACACACCAGTGGGACTCTTGGTGCAAGTTATGGAGCTATATGGAATAGCTCAACTTTCCAAGGGATGTTCCATTGTTCTCTATCTCACAAGACCCCTCATGCCAATGCCTTTTCTCTCATATCATTGAGAAAAGTGACTTAGGGATGACAATCATGAGAATGAGGGATGTTTGATCAATCTTACATGAATTTAATCCTAAATGTGCATGATATTAACAAACATGAATTAAAATAGCATTTATATGATGGTAAGATGAAAGGACTAGTAAAATAACTATCCTAACATGATACACTAGCTTAATATGACTATTTATGATAATAGAAATGCTTCTAAAATGTTTATTAGATAATTTCTATTCAAAGATTGACCAAATGCTTGATAAAAATTACTAGATATGCTTAGTAAATTGCCTATAAGTGTGATGCTAAAGACTTGGATTCTTAAAATGGAGGAATGAGGGCTCTATTTATAGGAAAAATAGGGCAATGGATGGTCAATATTGGATAATCTTATCAAGGGCCAGGATTGAACGTTATCAATCCATGCCCTCAATTCTCACCAATGGAATGTTAACAATTGTCAATATAAGACTACTTGAGAGGAGATGTAAGAAGCATTAAAAGCTTGAGAAGAAGAGGAGATGTAAGAAGCATTAAAAGCTTGAGAAGACATGAAGGTTACCTTAGGAGGTAAGGGGTAAGGTTAGGTCAAGGTTATCCATTGGATGAAGCTTTTACCGAAGGGGTAAACTCTTGTGAAAAGGTTAAAAGAATAACCAAGGGTAAAGCCATGAGTGCCTGATGAGACCCCATGGTTAGATGAAGGTTGAGTTAGGTAAAAAGTTTCTAACCATGCAAGAGGGTTATGGTAACCATTAATGGTTTGGAAGACTTTCAAGGTTAACTTTTTGAAGATATAAAGCCTTTAATGGTTTCCAAAGACTTTAAGGGTTTGAGAAGTGACTTCCCTTTGTTTGGGGATGTGACAATATTTAGGGGATGGGATAGGGTAAATTGGAAGGGATTAGAAGAATCTAGAAGGGGGTTTAGGGAGGCAAGTGGGAGATGTTGAATTTTGCAAGTGAGTGGGGAAAATAAAATTTAATTAAAATAAAATTAATTTATTTCAATTGTGGCTGCAACTTGCATTTGTAGGATTTTGCAAGTGGGGGGATTTAATTAAATGTAAATTTAATTAAATGGGCTAGAAGGGGGATTTTAATTAAATGTAAATTTAAATAAATGGCTTAGATAGAAGAAAAGGTATATTAATTAAATATTAATTTAATTAGTAGGCGATTAGAAGAATAGGGATATTAATTAATAGGAAGAATTAAGAATAATTAAATGAATAAAATTCACTTCATTCATTGTGCAACTTTTAGGTGTCTACAAGATGAACTTACTCAGATAATGGACATGCTTAAGGTCCTAAAGGGTAAGCAAAATCCTAATGAAAATCCACCATATAAAAATAATAAGAAAATGAATTACAATAGGCCGAGGCTACATGATATGCCATATAACACAAACTGGAAGGATGGGAACCCAGTGAAGCCTAATGTAAGAAAAGAAACTCCTGATCGACTGTAGAAGGCCAGAAATTTTGTAGATAAATATCCATGGTGTGATGTTTGTAATCTACCTCATGTTGCAGAAAAGTGCATGATTGCCCAAGGTTTGATAGAGGACGAAAATTATAATGAGGATTGTGAACCTACTGTAAATGTTCTTTCATTTGATCCATATTGGTGAAGGGATGAAGACTCATCTGAGGGGGAGAAGATAATTCCACCACTGGAAGGGTTGCAAGTGTTAAGTTTTCGAAAGTTCTAGTAGGAATACAAAGTTTATTCTGTGCAAACTAAATGTATTGGAGTATTTATAAGTGCATTTTTTGTGAACATTCTTATTCCAAAAGTTAATATACAAGAACTCATGTTTTTATCTTTAGATTGTTATGTGTATTTTTGTGTTTGATTAAATCATATGTCCTCTTGATAAATCTTTTAGACTTGTTGTGATGTACCATCACATGATATTGTATTGAATGTAAAATTGGGTTTTTATTGTTCATGCAACACATAATGAAACCTTCACAGTGATGGTCTTATAATTGTCTCTTGAGTTGATAGTGATTCTTATCTACAAAGTTATTCATTAACTGTTAGATAAAGGCATAGGTCTGTTATTAATCTTTGTTGAATAAGTTGTATGCATTATATCCTTATCAGAGAAACAAATCTTCTAATTTCTATAAGTATTTCTCTTTTTCATAATTTCTTAAAGTCCTAACAGTAATCTTTTGCATAATACAACTATACTCACACTTATTTTATCAGTTTTAAACGCATTGAATAAAAAACACTTTTGTTATCATAGTTGTAGGAAAGCCTTTTTCCATCCCTGCAATTACTAATTCCCACAATTTAAATTCACACAAAAAAAACCTCTTTTGTGCTTGAGAGTGTAAGGTACATTCACCTGGGTTTAGTGGAGCCTAAAGTGCAGAGGGATTTGGTCTTTGACCATCCCTATTCATTGCCCAAGGCTGATTGGATCAACTGAGGATTAGGCAAGTCTTTGGTTTTCCAATCTGTGATTTTGGGCACCAACACCTCCTTATATACTTTCCCATTATCAAACATATTAATTTTTTGACATAAGCCAACATGAAGCAAGGTTTCCTTCTCAAAATTTGGATAGGGAAAAGGGTTTAAATTACAGCCCAATTAGGGAGGACCATGGCACCATGCCATGGTCCCAATGAGGACCAAGGCACAACGCCCTAGTCCTATCCCATATTGGGGCTAGTGTTAAGGATCCCAACAAGGTATAATGTAAAAATATGGCCATTATTTCATGGTACAAGCATAAATAGGTCCTGATCAAGTATGAGAATGCGAGCACTAATGTGAGGGCTCCAAATATGGTCAAAATTACAAAGGGTGCAATTTTAGGATGCTAAAATTAGAAAGGACAATTAGATGGATAGATCACACATATGGTTACATGTGAATATAGAAGCGAGACATTAAAAAGAATAAAATAAATTGTGTTAGATAAAGGTAAAGAAAAACCTATGTTAATATTCTTTTCTTAAATTAAAGTATTAAGTATTGTTTGTGTCATGCTCTGTGAAGTGTACCTGTATCTGCAAACACAATGCACTCAATAAATCATTACAAGAAAGGGTTAGTGAATTAAAACAATGAAAGACAAAACCATAGCTAAGCGATCTATCACCTCCTAGTAAATGCGAGTATGAATTTTTCCCTCAGATCTTGGTATGCAAACTTCAGTGACTTGACTACACTTAAATGGAGGATTTGAATGATGAAGATGCATGATCTAGCAAGAGTAGCATGATTAAGCTACATGATTTCTTGATTATTCTAGAAAATGAACTACGATTAAGATGCAATTAAGCAAAAATTGAGCATGATAACATTGCTAAGAATGATAAACTAGAAGCTAGAGGCCTATATTAACATGCATAAGATGATATGAAATTGAGACCCAAACATGATATGAATTTTTTGTCCCCTTTGTGCTCCAAACTAAGGTCTATTTATAGGATTTCCCAAGGCTAGGGGTGACGTGGCAAGAATCAATGGTCAAGATTGATTTGAAGATATCAATGGTTAAATTGGAGGAGGTTGGCAAAGGGGTTGGATTAGAGGGAACATTTGTCATCTCTATGGTGACAAGTGTCAAGAGGCTACTAGAAGAGGTTGGATGAAAGGGAACACTCAGTGACAAGTGTCACAAAGCTTCTAGAAGAGGTTGGATGAAAAGGAACATGTGGGTAGGTAGAATGGGTTAGGTTTAGGAATGGTAGAAGTTAGGAGAATTTGAATTTAAAAATTCAAATAATAAGAAAAGGCTAATTAATCTCAACAACTCATGAATTTTTTTTTTTTAATTAATTAAAGGATTAGAAGAAATGATTTTGGATGGAGGGAATTAATTAATTTGAATTAATTAATCAAAGGGGATTATTGAAATGAACCTATTAAGTAAATCCTTAGATTTATTAATAAGTATATGAAAGGGGAAATTTAATCAAATTGCTGATGAATTCAATTAAATTAGGGAGGAGGATTAATTAAATAATTTCTTATTTAATTAATTATCTTCAAACCATTTTTAGGTGTATACAATTTGTGACAAAATAAAATCTATATAAATATGTTTTTCTTACATGAAAGTATTAACTCATGTATGTAATATTTTGTCCAAAAATTCAAGGTCTAATAGATTTTTACACATGTATAATTATATTAAAATAAATAAATCATTAGTTATCCTTATAATTAATTAAAATAATTAAATTAATAAAATAATTTTAAAATTTAATATTTGCAACTAAATTTTCAACCTGCAATAAATTCAATTAAATAATATCCAGAATCTCAAGGGATGAAATTGTGAGCTATGCATATGGGCTAGGGCTTGCGTGCCCTAGCCACTTCCTTCCTACATTTGTTTGATTTATTGTGTGGTTGGTTTGAGGGTATGGGTGCTATTTTCATAGTGTTGTGTATGGGGATAGGGTCCCTCTTTTGTTTTTTGTTGTGTTTTTTGTGGAATTTCTTGTTGCTCTACCTTTTAGCTCAGTCAATGTTTGCATGTGGAGTATTTGCCAGTTGTTGGGGTGAACAATTGTTTTTAGTGTTGGGTTTTGGTGTTGTGTAAATTGGGATTATATTTTTGCTAAGGCTCAACTATGGTGGTTGAATTGCTGGTTGGGTGCGAATTTCTTTTGCGGGTATGGAGGGGTAGCGGGTTTCCTCTAGCATGGTGGTGGCTAGTGGTGTGCTACCTCATTTTTCTTCTTTGGTTGCACATGTAAGGCTATGAGAATCCTTTTATGTGGGTGAGGGCTCCAAACTTAAGAAAGTTCATGGATGTCTACCAAGGATTCAGGATCATCCAATTTTGGTCATTCCTCCTATATCAATTATGGAGGATGCCACTTACTAGAGTAAACATGCTCTGATCTGTAAATTTATTTGGATATGTATTTCTTTGTCAACATTACAAGATTGGATTTGTCATTATTGGTATGTTGAGGGGAATATGGAGATTATTTTGGCTACAAACAACTGTGGTTGTTTTTTCTTGTATGTCTGATTAGAATCATGTTTTTTAGGGAGGACCCTACTTTAACAATCATGTGGGCTTGTTCATTAAACCCTGGCATGCGGGTTTCAATTCAGTAGAAGAATTGGCTTTGAGGCTTGATGTATAGGTTCACTTATTACAACTTCCTTTGAGTTTTGGAGGGAGGATATTTTGCAATGGATTATTGCTTTGCTAGGAAAACCAGTTGCAATTGCTCAACAAACCCTTGAGAAGAAGGTAATTTATTTTTCTCATATTCGTGCTGAGATTGATTTGAATAATCCATTGCTGGATTATTTAGAAATATTTTTAGGCTCTTCATCGTGGGTTCAATTGTTAGATTACAAATCTCTTCCTTTTTGAAGCCATATTTTCTAGGAGTATGGACACCTTCACTATCAGTTTCCTAGGGTTAATAAGGCAGCTAGTGGGGACAAAGTAAAAGCCCCTATGAAAGTTGCAAACCCCAATAAGGATGGTTTTACACCTGCTAATCCTCATGCTAAGGGAAGAGGATAGAAGAGGTCCTATAGGGATAGTCAAAATGATGAGGTTTTCAATAGGTTTGAGGTGCTAGACACTTTAGCCCTAAAGGAAGGGATTCCAATGGATATTTCTTCTAGGACTATTGGTATGGGTATTAATGTTTTGCAAGAGTAGGGAAATACTATTATGGATCTAGTTGATGTGAAATGGCAAGGGGTGTTTCCTATTGATCCTAATTTGAGAGATCTAGGCAACCCTACAGATTCGTAGGATGATATTATCTTGGTAGATTTGGCTAAGGAGGTGTTGGCATATAGTAAGGGAAGAGGGTCTTCTCAGGCTCTAGGTTTGTAGAAAACACCCTTTAAGAAGGGTTCTTTTGATATTTCTTCAAAAGTTGGCTTAAAAAAGGACCAAGAGAAGATTAAGTTAGCTGGGCAACTATTGGTGGAATTTGACTCTAAGAAGCCCATTGAGGCCCATTTCTCCCCATATCTTTCATGATTATTCTCTCTTGGAATGTTAGGGAGTTGAATAGAATTCTTCAAAAAAAGGTTATTCATGATTTGGTTACAGTTCATTCTCCAAATATCTTTTGTGTTGGGTAGGCTAAGCTTTCAGTTGACTCTATGCTTCAATGTGCTTCTAGTATCTAGTGATTTGGTCAATGTCAATGTATTGGTTCTATAGGTTGTTCTGAGAATTTGGCTCTCTTTTAGGACCCAAGAAAGATTGTTCCACTTTGGTGTCCATATGTAGCCTCTCTTCTCTTTTGATGGTTGTCCCTACTTTAGAATCTAGAGAGATTATTATGGATCCTAATGTTTATGCCCCAATCGATTTCCATGGCTAAAATTTGCTTTGGTCTCATATTTGGTATGTTAGATCGTGTGCTCCTTTCCTTACTTGGGTTTTAGTTGGTGATTTCAATTATGTGTTATGTTTGGAGGAGAAAAGGGGAGGGATAACTCGATTGGATCCCTCCTCTAATATTTTTCATTAGAATGTGGAATTCTTGAACTTAATTAATATTAAACCATCTAATAGGATCTTCACCTAGAATAATCGAGAGTGTGGAGATGAAGTTGTATCTGAACGGTTGGATAGGTTTCTTGTTTCCTATTTTTGGGTTGGTGGTACCTTGAGTACTACTAAAATTATTGATTAGAAGGAATCTGATCATTGGCCAATCAAATTTTCAACTACCTTTGTTTAAGTTCCTAAAAATCCTCCTTTCAAGTTCCAATTTATATGGCTTTGTGACTCTTCCCTTCATGACTTAATGGCTCAGTGGTGGTGAGATGGTGGTTCTTCCTTTGCTATTCTTACGTATTTCATTGTTAAGAAATTGTAGTTTGTAAAATTTCAGCTTAAGAGATGGAATAGGTTGTGATATGGTAACCTTCATGCTATGAAGAAGAATGTTCAAGCTCATCTGGATGTTATCACTCGCCATATTCAGGATCATGGTTTCTCAAAGGATTTGGGTAGGGCGGAGATTAAAGCTGTGAGGGAATTGGACAAGTGGGAACTCTGTGATGAGATTTTTTGGAAGAAAAAGGTTCAGATTGATTGGCTTTGGGAAGGTGACAAGAATACAACCTTTCTTCATAATTCAATACAAGCTTGTCAGAATAAGGGTTATATCTCCTCTTTAGTGAATTTAGAAGACATCTAGGTGGCATCTCTACAAGCTTTGTCTCATAAGGCTACTCAATACTATTCTATTATCTTTACTGAACACTCACTTCTAGTTGAGGATGAGGAGAATATTGTCATTTCTTGTATCACCTCTTTAGTCACAAATTTGATGAATCAGTCCCTCATAAATTTGGTATCTTTGTCTAAGTTGGAAGAGGTTACTTTTGGGATACATAAGGGTAAAGCCTTAGGTCTGGATGGGTTTCTTTTTTATTTTTTTCATAAATTTGGGGATATTCTTGAGTTGGATTTGTTGGAAGTGGTCTCAGAATCTTATGGTAGCAAACAAATGCTTTGGGCCTTGAATTCTACTTTCCTTGTTCTTATTCCTAAAAAGGAAGATGCTAACCAACTAGATTTTCCGAGGCCTATTTCTCTTTGTAATGTGGTTTAGAAAATTATTACTAAATTAATTTCAGAGAGGCTTAAAATTTGGCTCTTGAATTTGATCTCAAATGAGCAAGGGGGTTTTGTGGTAGGTAGAAATTTTTTAGATCAGGTGGTGATTTCTTTTGAAGCCACATACTCTATGGTGGTGTCTAATGAGATATCTATGTTCATCAAACTAGATATGGTCAAAGCTTATGATAGAGTTAAGAGGTGATTCTTGGAAAAAAATCTCATTAATTTTGGTCTTAGTCAAGAGTGGGTCAACTAGATGATGATTTATGTTACTTATTGTTCCTTCTATGTTATTATCGATAGTAGGCAATCTGTGCTATTTGGAGCTTCCAAGGGTCTTCACTAAGGGGATTCTCTTTCTCCCTATTTTTTTATTCTTATGGTAGAGGGTTTGCAAAAAATTATTAAGTCTCATGTTTCTGATGGCTTAAATAAAGGTTGGAGTTGGGGTCATGGGTTTCCCACACTTTCCCATCTTTAACTTGTGGACAATACTTCTCTTATGGGGGTTATTTGTCATTGGGAAGATAAATATTTCAAATAGACTTTAGATATTCATTTGGCTGCTTCTACAGAAATTCAATGAGGATAAATCTTCCATCTACTTTTTTAATACCCTTGAGGCTATTTAGAGAAGGATTGCCAATATTTTGAGGTTTCAAATGGGCTCTCTACCCTTGGTCTACCTAGGTATCCCCCGTTTTATTGGTAGGCTTCCTAGACTATATTGGAAGGAACTATTGGACAAGCTGCGTCAAAAGGTTAATCACTGGACTCATAGATGGTTGTCTATTGCTACTAGGGTGAGTCTTCCTCAATCTATCACCCAAGCTCTTCCTATCTACCTATGCTTTGTTCTATCAGCCCTTGTATATTTCCTTAAGGAATTTGACACTCTCTCATGTGAATTCCTTTTGGAGTGGTTATTTTCATACTTGTAAATGGAGCCTAGTTAAGTGGGAATTTTTGTGTAAGCCAAACAAGGAGGTGGGTATTGGTTTTTGTTCTGCTATCTTGAATGGCCAAGTTGTTGTTTGCTAATTATATTGGCGCTAATGAACCTGTCAAAATTAGATTTTGGTTTGCATTCTCATGCATAATTATCTTAAAGGAGTTAACATTATGGATGTTCCTCGTTATTTTTTGAAGGAAGGGGATCTATGATTTAGCATAATCTGAAAATTGGGGATCAACTAGTTAATGTTAGGGTTTAGGAAGATCTAGAGAAAATACAAATTAACAATTATATGCAAATACAAACACAAAAGATGCATAAAAATACATAACATAGATAACACATAAATTTACCATGGTTCACCCAAAATGGGCTACATCCGCAAAACACAACCATCCAATATTTTCTTATTATCTAGAAAATCATTACAACACCATTACAATGCCTTTTACGTTCCAGTCGCTTATAACATGCAATTTTTAGGGAAACATACAAAGTTGGCTATTTTTAGGGTTTTTTCAATGTCAATTTTTTTCAACAAAAATGACAACAAACATTTACTCAAGGATTGCACCCCCGAACACCCTCTTTCTTGAGGGTTGTATCCCTCAACCTCATTGAAGATATAAAACAAGTGTATAATATTTGCATGATCAATCACCACATATCAACAATTAAGACCGGTTTATTCTAGATATGTAATAAGGGCTTTGAATCTCTCTTTTGGTTGGATTCTTGAGATGGAAACCCTTCTATCCTTTCTATTTATCTACATTTCCAACCTCATTGTGATATTTTTTCTGCCTTGGGTTGGGACAAGGTAGAACATTACAAGGTTGTTTGGAATTTAGGGCTACTTGATGGTTACATATGGAAGGACCCATGTGAACGGTCACTAGGTTGATCTGAGGGGGCTCATAAGGAGCTGGCTCAAATTATTCCTTTGTAGGAGTGTAACTTCTTGGTGGGGCATGATATTTGGCTTAAGGAAGAGATTCTTCACATAAGTACTCTATTGCTATTGGTTACTTAGAACTTATTTGACAATTTTCTAGAGAAAAGAAGTTCCTTGGTGGAGACATGTGTGGAGTAAATTTTCTTAGCCTAAATGAAACTTTTTATTGTGGCTGGTAGTCTAAAATCATTGTCTTACTTGGATAATTTATGCAAATGGAATTTCCAAGGGCCCCCTTATATGTTCTCTATGCTACAATAGTGAGGATTATGTTTCTCGCCTCCTCTTTTAGTGCTCTTTCTCTAGAGAAATTTGGCACTTCAGATGGAGACTTTGGAACCAGGCCTGCTAGCATGTTTCCTCTTTCATCGAATTCTAGGCCCACTTGGGTGAGCCTCTTGTTAAGAATTCTTTTCTTTAGGTTTCTTTGGCTATTAGACTCTCTTTAATTATTTGGCACAGTTAGTTGGAAAGGAATCGTAGGATTTTTCATGATGCTAGGCTGGTTGTTCAACATTTGTGGTGGAGAAGTATGTTGAAATTAGGGTTCACTGAGAGGGGTGGTGAATCAGTGATCTACCGGTTAATAATTTTTTTGACTTAACTTTAAACCATTGGAACCACAAGCATAAAACTAAAATGTAAAAACATAAAATAACCAACCACAAAATCATAACACCGAGATTTTTACATGGAAACCCAAATGGGAAAAACTATGGTGGGATTTGAACCCACAATATTATTCCAATATGGCCAGTAGAAAAAAAATATTACAATATGGGGAATGCACTTGCATTCATGCACATTGCCTAGAGCTTACAACTCAAATATAATAGGGGCTATGACCCTAGAAATCTCACTACCTTACTGATCAATTAGAGAGATGGATTACAATGTTTGAACTCCAAAAATAATCTACAATGCTTGGATGAGTTCTGGTTAAATACCAAATATACTGAATATATCACATCTACTATTCTGTTTTGTTTTTCCCTACTCTTTGTCTCAGTCAACTACTGGATCAAGAATGTGCACGTGAAACTGCACTACAAAGGATTCTGAATCACCACTTTCTCACATACATCCATACCATACACCAAATAGATCTTCCACACTGGTCTTTTATATTCACAATCACAAAATAGGTCATTCACCAGGTCGACTTACTAATGTAACATGTAGTCTTATATCGGCTTGACTAGATCATCAAAGATAAATTTGGATCACCAAAACAATGATAAAATGATGTCTCTATGTCGGCCCAATCATCCTATACATGATTCTTACCACTGCAATCACTGAAAAACTTCTGAACCAAAATTAGACAAGACTTATATAATTTACCACCTTCTATCAATGCATTTGAAATAGTCTGAAGACCCTTATTCAATCTAACTCTATCATCTTCTATCATTTTTTGGAAAGTCTGCATCCTTACCTCCTTAAATCTATCTAAAACTCGCTTAGTAGTAGACTTCTCCAAAGAATAAAAATTGGTATTTACATTATTAATCAAATGTAACAATTTACTAGAAGGGCTAGCATTAGGATCTAGTTGTATACTCAGAAACACCTTCTATAAAACATCAACAGACATCAAAATGAGATTTTTGTCTTTAGACTCTAATTTGACCAGATTTTGACTGGCCTACGTTTGAATAGTTGCTGCAAGCATTAGATTCTCTATCAGAGACATTTGCCCAAGATTTAGAGGACCATTGAGATTGACAAAAATTTGGGGTGGGGTCCTTATGACTAGAGGAGTCTCAATTACAAGATCAACAACTCCTTTTCCTTTGTCTTCCTTAGCACCCTGCACCTTTGTTTTCTCAGGCTCCTTTTCCTCTGCTCCATCCCCTTTATCTTGTGCACCAGTGCTGCCATATGGTGCAGTATCATCCTTTTGAATCTTAGGGATCTCATAACTCTCAACCAATGAAGGGTTTACACTATTTTCAACATCTAGGGTTACATTGCCTTGGTCTCCCTTCATCTGAGTTTCATCCTTTTTATCATCGAAGTCACCTACCTTTACTTCTAGTTGAGAAGTCTTGACTACATCTCTATAAAAAGGATCATTCTTCATGATTCTTCTTTAGATATTTTCAGTCTGCTTTCTCACCTCTTCCGATTTTCCAATCATCAACCTATTCACCCTATTTTTTCTTCTGAATTCTTTCTTGTTAGCTTCCTCAATGAGCCTTTTGGCTTCATCTTGGGAGACATAGGTGCAAACATTGATCAACTCTCTCTCCTTCATTTCCTTATCAATATTACTAGTTGTTAGCCTCCTTGCATCAATAATGTTATATAGATCCTTAGGGATGCTCCATTCTAGCTCAATCAAAGCTTTTCTAAAGTTATGCAAGTATAAAACTTCTTTTACTCTTCTCTAATCTGCCTTATCCATATTTTCATAATATGCTCAAATATTTTTCAAATTACCTTCAATAATTATCTCATCAATTAATTGATTTGTTGTCAATGGAGGAACAAATGTATATTTACCTTGTTGATCACCTGACTCAAGATCTTTGTCAAGTTGGGTTCTAACCTTTCTTTCCCTATTGGGTCTACCAATAGGAGTAGGTTCAACTTTGGCTTTCTTTCTTTGCTGGGCTCTAGTGGACAACCGTTTCCTCACCACCCTTACAAATTCACCTTTTATCTTAGCCTTTCGTTCTTCCTCATTTGATTCAGTCTCAGAGGCCCCCATAGATACAACAAGATAGGTTTTGTTAGGCTTCTCCTTTTGCTTCAAAACTCCCTTTCTAGATGGGCTTTATTGTGTAGATGGTGCTACCGGAGCAGGGGAAAATTTGGTTTCCTTTAATGTAGCTCTGGAGGGAACCGAGTTGGCCTTGGACTTCTTAGATTCCTCCTTAGCTTGCATCTATGCATGTTTCTCCCTACCTTGCTTCACCTCCTCCTAGGTGAATTCCATCTGAATAGCTACTTCCTTGACCATCTTAGAAACTTTCCTTTTCCTTGCACGAGTAGTAAGATGTTTGGGCAACTCAAGATTTTTTCTCCTTAAATGTGCCAAACCTTTCTTCTTTCTCATCAACCGGCTGACTCAACATATGTTGAGAATAGGTATCTAGGGTAGTAGCATCAACTTCATAACCTATAGGAAGAATCCACATAGCCCTTGGTTTAGTCGCTTCCATTAAGCATTGGTCTTTATCAATCATGAAGTAAATTGTTTCCTCATATTTCTCCACCATCTCTTTTGGGATTCATTCTGTGCTCTTCATTGTGGGTTGGTAATTGTTGAAATAACCCCATAGACTAGATATCCTCATTATGGAATCATCAATACCCATAATCCCTTCTTGGATTTGCATAACAACCAACTTATCTTAGGCCCATTGGACCTTTCCTTGAACACCGGGGATTTCATTCATGAAATATAGTGCCAAAGAGATAATAAGAGTGCCAATCTTCTAGTTGGAATTTCTTCAACATCTCCTTTGCATACTTGATTTGTGAGATAAAGATTGCCTTATCTTGCTGTAATATTTGCAAACCAAGGAATGTTGTCAATTCACCAAGCATTGACATCTCAAATTTTGACTGCATCTAATCAACAAATTCTTTGCAGAGGGTGTCCTTGTCACCTCCAAAGATAATGTCATCTACATACACAAAAACAATAATCATGTGCTTCCCATCTTTCTTTATGTATAGATTCTTTTCAGCACTCCCCTTTTTGAATCCCCACTCCTTTAGGTACTAATCTAATCTTGAATACCATGCTCTAGGGGCTTTCTTAAGGCCATACAGGGCCTTCTTCAACTAGTACACAAATGTTTCATCATCATGCATCAAAAACCCTTTTGGTTGCTCCATGTATACTTCTTGTTCCAAATTTCCATTTAGGAAGGAAAATTTTACATCCATTTGATATACT
The DNA here is from genome assembly GCF_030272615.1 of Cryptomeria japonica. Taxonomy (NCBI): domain Eukaryota; kingdom Viridiplantae; phylum Streptophyta; class Pinopsida; order Cupressales; family Cupressaceae; genus Cryptomeria; species Cryptomeria japonica. Next base: position 777,204,864 of record NC_081414.1, read on the forward strand.
TTATAGCCCTTGTAGGCAGAGAAGGCTAAAAACATTCTAATTGCTTCTAATCTAGCTACCGATACAAATTTTTCTTCAAAGTTAATCCCTTCTACTTGAGAGTATTCTTTGCACACCAGTCTAGATTTGTGCCTAACAATCTTACCTTCTTCATTCGTCTTATTTCGGTAGACCCATTTTGTGCCAATGATGTTCTTGTCTTCTAGTCTAGGGACTAATTCCCAATTCTTGATCTTCTTAATCTGTTGTAGTTCTTCTTCCATGGCATCCATCCATTCTTGTCTTTTGCTAGCCTCATTGAATGTTTTGGGTTTAAATTCAGTCATGAGGCAGAGGTTGACTTGTTCATCATTCCAGGCAAGTCTTCTTCTAGTCTGCACATCATCACTCTTATTTCCCATTATTTTCTCTTCTGTGTGATTAAGCTATACATACTAGTTGGGAGACTTCTTGGATGCTTCCTCTAGTTCAATGTCTGACTAAGCTTCATCACTAGAATATCATGCCCATTAACCTGTGGTTGACATCCTTTGTCCATATCCTCATCAACTTTTACATGCACACTCTCAATGACTCTTCTTAGTCATTTGTTGTAGAATTTGTAGGCCTTTCTATTAGATGAGTAACCAAGGAAGATTCCTTCATCACTCCTGGAGTCAAAAATTCCTAGACCATCTATATCTTTCTTGATAAAGCACTTGCTTCCAAATACTTTGAAGTATTTGACTGATGGCTTCCGGTCATACCACAACTCATAAGGTGTCATTTTGTTGTTTGTTCTTAATTGAACCCAGTTCAAATTATATGTAGCAGTATGAATAGCTTCCTTCCAATATGTGTCCGGTAGACTGGCCTCATTTAACATGGTTCTGGTCATCTCCTTAACTATCATGTTCTTCCTTTCTACCACACCATTCTACTGTGGTGTCCTAGGAGTTGAGTATTGCCTTCTAATTCCATGTTTTTCATAATCTTCTTATTCATTTGATGTAAACTCTCCAACCTGGTTAGATCTTAGGCATTATAACGTGCATCCACTTTCTTTCTCCACCATCTTCCGAAAGATCTTGAATCTTTCAAATTCTTGTGAATTATCTTGTAGGAAGGTGACCCATGTCATTCTTTAGTAGTCATCAATAAAGAGCATAAACTATCTTTCACCTATAAGTTCTCTTGTCCTAGTTGGACCACATAGATCTGTATGCACAATTTCAAGTGTTCTTGAGGTGTTGTGCTCTTTTGTCCTAAAGCTCACCTTAGTTTTCTTAGCTTTCACGCATTCATCACAAAATGTTCTTACCAGTTTGATGATGGGTGGAATATTCCTCACACACCCCTTTCTGCTTACTGCAACTAGGTTATCAAAGTTTATGTGGCCGAATATTTGGTGCCACAACCAAATTTCATCAACCTGTCCTAACATGCATTGGGACTCATAACATTCCTTCAGATTATAAACATTGACATTCATTCTCTTTCCTTATACCACAACTTGACTAGTATTGTCTTTCTTTATCTGGCAACTAGTTGAGTCAAAGATGAATTTATAACCTTTGTCACACATTTGACTCACACTTAGCAGATTGTGCTTTAGGCCTTCCACATAATATACATCACGTGCCTTCAATTTTCCATTAATACTTAGAGTGCCTTTTCCCTTTATTTTGATGGATGAGTTGTCTCCAAATCTTACTAAACCACCATTCCAGTCTTCAAGCTTGATGAATTTCTTTTTGTTGTTAGTCATATGGTTGGAGCATCCACTATCTATGACCCATAGATTTTTCCTTTCAACATGTAAGCTAGTCTGCAATATGAGAGTTGATTCTGCCTTTTCTTTTTCTTTCTCATCCCATACCCATTTGGTTTCCTTCTTCTTGTCAGCTACTATATTGTGCTCAAGTTCCATTACCGGCTCTTGATCAAGATTTGTCTTCTTCTGCTTGATCTTCTTGTTTTTACACAACCTTGCTATGTGTCTGAACTCTTGACAGTTATAACAATTCACATTTTCATTAGAGGGTAAATCCTTAAAATTATTGTAGGGTGCCAGTTTATTCTTCCTACATTCAAAACTCTTATGACCATATCCATTGCACTCATAGCAGACGACATTCATATCCTAGAGTGCATTAAATGGATTTTTATTTTCATAACTCATAGAAGACTTATTGATTAATCTACAGTCAGGTATTCTATTCCCAAAATTGTTACACCAATAATAGTAACCATAAAAGTTTGAAACTTACCAGTTAGGTTGCCTTGGTCTAGAATGGGACTGCCTCATCGGGGGTCTTCACTTCATGTTATTGAATCTGGTGAATCCTTCATGGTCAATTCATACATTTATCCTTTGATATGCATGTTGGTACAAAGAGTGTGGCCTCCGGTTTATTGATGTATCCTTGCCTATAGTGAATATCTTCTTGTCTTCATCTTCAATTGAAGAGGTGAACTTTATTTATTTGCTGGATTTATCTGTGGGTTGAATTTTGACCTTCTTCAAAGCCTAAGCCACTAGTGTCTTTGGATTGATTCTTTTTTCTCAAACATCTTGTCTAAGGCCTCAGTGCTGCCTTCATATTTGCTCCTTACTTTTCTTTCTTCATTACTTTCTTCAAGCTCCTTTCTGAGCTTCACTATTTCTTCTTCCAACTCTTGGTACTCCTTTTCCTTCTTTGTTAAATCAAAGGATGTAGCTTCACATATCCTCTTAGTTTCTTCTAGCTATAATTTCAAGTCAGATATAACTTGACTAGACTCATCCAGGGATTGCTTCAAGAGATCTTATTCATATACTGCAACAAGCTTGACCTTTTTGAGTTCTCTTCTTGTTTTACTCAATTCCTCAAGAGCACTGATAAGTTCACTTTCCAAATCCATTTTAACTTCAATATCCTCCTCTTCCTCATCTTCGTCAACTAGTTCGTCGAGTGTCATGAAGAGATTGAATTTTCTCTCATTCTCATGGTAATCATCTTCTAATGCATTTTTCTCATCTTTTGTATCATCCTCAATAGTATATAGGATGTTCTAATTCTGGTAGCCTCTCCTTCCTTGTCGGTAGTCATTTCTTTCTCTATCTTTGCTAGCAGATTTTTTGAACTTTCTTGACTCATCTACACCAATTTCTTTTTTTAGGTCCAATATGGAAAGCTAATGTACTGAGAGGGGAGGGGTGAATCAGTACTTCAAAAATTTTCTTCAACAATAACTTTACTGTTAAGCATAAACTGAATATTGCTGAAACATAATATAAAGCTAAAACATATAAATAACATTCATACATGTTTCACTCCGTAAAACATATATTTTGGTTACACAGAAACTCCTTGTTAGAGAGAAAAACTGTGGTGGAGATGGCACCCACAACTTCACTACTGCAATAATAAAGGTTGCTCAGTTAGAGCTACATGTTTAGCTATTTCTGATAGCTTACCCTATTAGGAGTATCAAGATCTTTAGATCTACCTTGCTAAAGGATTTTACAACACTTATACTAAATGTTCTACCTGGTTAAAGGCTTTAGAATTTATAGACTTTGTTAGAGTCTTTTACCCTGTTAAAGGTTTCTCTTACAACTCAAAATAATACAATCAAAATCTTAACAAAATATCTACAACTTCACATCTGAAATGTTATAGTAGATGCTATGTGCTCAATATGAAATTACCTTGCTCATAGCATACCTCAGTAATTGATAGATCAACTCGGTAAACCCTTCTATTTACCCTATTCCTTAACTGTTCTCTGAAATTATTCTCGGTGACCTTTGAATATCTTTGTCAGTCATAATAGTCACAACACATTGTGCTTTCTCATGATTTTTCCTTTTAGCTTATCTATCACACATGTCTTGCTTTCTCATGATTTTTCCTTTCAGCTTATCTATCACACGTCTTTCTTTCTCATGATTTTTCCTTTTAGCTTATCTATCACACATGTCTTGCTTCCTCATGATTTTTCCTTTCATGTTGTATAAATAGATCTCTTATGATGGTGATCTGTTCATGCTTTGATCTTACAAACATGATTCATCGAATGAATAACCATACAAATTATTTTATTGGATAGATGTCCTCAAAATCATACAAAATCTTAAGGTGCAATTTCCTATGTGATAATGGTTCTATGTTCCTCGATCTTGTAACATGTTTCCACATATGTGTCCAAGTTCAATGAATCTGGTAACACGTTTCACTTGGTTCATATTAACTCGGCATACCATCTTTTCTTCTTGGTAGACATAGAACATTACTCGGTAGATAGATCGATGTATACTAAACTCTGTGACTTCTTTCCTCTATAACCGACTTCTTAGTGCTTACCGACTGAGTATTTTGGGAGTATTAACTGACTAGAGTATATAGGATGATTTTGGACATAAAACTAATGACAACTTAGTAAATAGTAACATCTTTGTGGGGATAATTTGCAGCAAAGTGTCCAACCTTACCACAGTTGAAACATTTAAGTGGCAGCTTTCCTTTATACCGACTAGATCCTCTTTTGAGCTTCCTGATAAATTTTTCTACTTCTACATCAAAGTCTTCTCTAGATTCTTTATGAGTAGCTAATTCTTTGCCCTTTTTGGTGATGTTGAATGTTGCTTCTTTCCTTAAGGAAGTATCACTGGTTGTTCTCATCTCATAGGCTGTTAGTGAGCCAAATAACTCATCCATTTTAAAAGTCTTCAAATCCTTGGCTTCTTCTATGGAAGACACCTTAGTATCATAGTTGGGTGTGAGAGATCTGAGTACCTTCTTGACAAGAATCTCATCTACAATCTCTTCTCCAAGTCCTCTGATGGTGTTCACAATTTAATCAAATATGTGAAGATAGTCTGCAATCTTTTCATCATCTTTCATCTTGATGCTTCCAAGTTGGCCCCTTAGTGCTTGCATCTTGGCCTCTTTGACTTTTGCATCTCCTTCAAACAACCTCTACAATTTATCCCATGTCTCCTTTGTTGAAACACAGTGCATGACTTTGACAAACTCATTATCGGACAACACACTCAAGATAGCATGTTTGGCCTTTGCATTGTTCTCATACTCCTTTTTGGCATCCAGATCAGTGGGAGGAACACTAGGAACAACATACCCATTCTTGACAGACAACCACACATCAAAACCTAGGGAGAAAATATAGGTCTCCATTCTTCTGCTCTAGAAGGCATAGTTGGATCCATCAAACATGGGGGATTTTGAGGAAGAAGAATCATTTCTTTCCATTGTGTTCAAAGTCCAGAATCTACCCAAGGTTTAGAGATAACGGGGAAACTAGGCTTTGATACCAATTGTTGAACATAGAGTACCACTGAGAGGGGGGTGAATTAGTGGTTTCTAAAATTTTGACCTTTCAAAGCAACATCAGAATAATGGTTATTAACTTAAGCACTAAAAAATCAAGCCAGTAAAGAAGAAAGGAAGAAAAAAAGATATCAATCACACAACACTAGATGTATGATGAAAACCCAATATGGGAAAAACCTTGGCGAGAAAAGCTGCTGGAGACTACTGCTCCAATCCAGCCTCACAAGTAAAATACTGGACTGCAAATATTTAGGGCACTAACCCAAGGAGCACCAACCCCTTTTGTTTTAGGGCACAAAGTGAAGGAGAACCAACCCCTACACCAACTTGACGATGTATATTGAAATACAATTTAGACACAGTTAAGGATTCTTGTTACAAATGAATTTTGTAACTCTTGATCAAATATCTTATTTCCGGTTTACTGTCTTTTCTCCTCCATTGAATCTCACACTACCGGTTGTGAGATTTCTCTGTTTGATTCTTTGCTTCTATTATCTCTCTCTCTCTCTCTCTCTCTCTCTCTCTCTCTCACACACACACACACACACACACACAGTCTCACCACATGTTGTATCACACTTGGATGCTGCTTTTCTCAACCACACCTCACCGGTTTGCTTAACTGTTTAATTACTATTATACCGGTATACAATCACTATCGATTAAACCCTCTCACCGATTTTCTTTCTCACTTACTCTAGAACTTTCTTAGATTAAATTCTAAGGCCAAAATTCTTCTCTATACTTAATCTCTCTTCTCTCTTTTCCTTCTATGCAGCATCATCTTGCTCTATCTCGACCTCATAATTTAACACCATGATTTCCTACCAAGAATGCATTCAAACACTGAGTGGTTAGGGTTTCCTTTACCTGACACAATCTTCAAGAGATCTGATCCAGTCTATCTTGTATCGATCACCTATACTCTAGGGATGCATCTGTACAGGTTCTCCACTATCCAGTGCATACTTGCTAAAGATAGCAATCACGTACGAGATCTCCTACCTTGAAATATGTTGACTCATAGAACACTTAGTTGTTTCCTTTTCAAGGTCTTCTTGCAATCAGATTTTTCCTTTGCATTGATCCAAGTGCTAACTATTCCCTGATCTTACTCTGTCATTCTTTCTTCCTCAAGTCGCATCAGTCAGTTATAATCCTGTGATTTGTGGTTGTTTCGTTAATGTCGACTAGTTGTTTCAACAACCATATCGATGGATACTTCACTTGTTAGAATCAATGATAGTCCCAAAGACACTGAGGTGGGGGGGTGAATTAGTGTCTAACCGGTTAGCAGAATATTTAAACTTTTTAAGAACTTTGTATCCCAAAATAGTGTACCGGTAAATAAGAATTAATGCAGCAAATAAGAATAACAAAGATAGCACAGAGAACACACCATAAAACAAGATATTTAATGAGGAAACCTGGTGTGGGAAAAACCTCAGTGGGATTTGTGACCCACAATATTCACTCATTAGCCAATGAATAAATATTACTTACAATGAGGAGCCTGCACATGCTGGAAGGCTAACAACCTAGAGCTCACTACTCAATCACAAAATAGAAGTCTCACTGACTTACAAAATGGATTATCAAAATCCAATACAATGTACTACTTTAGATCAACATCAACTATGCCAGGTTCAGTATCAGTTTAAGCTCAGTCTATTACCAAAACCTTCGCTATCAACTATATCAAAAAATCATGTATCCTTTTTTTTCTCCTATTTCTCTTACAAAATGACTTATAAGATCTCATACATATATATAAGTCTTTTACAATATTCCATGTCGACTTTTACAAAAGATAATTACAATATAAAACAATAAACAAAGTTTATTCCATGTTGGCTTGAGTGTCGATATGCATTATTGCCGCTGCTGATGAAGTGCCTGCTGGTGTATGTAGATGTCTATTGTCGGTGGGTTGACAAAAGTTTTCTAGTTGGTTTCCATCAATGACAACATCAACTATTCTCATAAGAGTGTAGAATACCAACAATCTTCCCCTTTGGCATTGATGGCAACACTCATGAGAAAAATCCAAAAACTGTTCCAAAAAGTTTCCAAAAAGATGTGCTCCCCCTAAGCAAATGATCTCCTCTGAAGAAGTGTTTTTCTCTCCACTAATCCCCATTTGACATCAGTGACAATGGTTGTCAAAAATAGTCAAAAGAGTGCAAAAATTAACCTCAAAGTCTGTAACCGATTGGTTACAATATGAAAGATATCTACCAAAACCAAATTCAAACTCCGCATAAACCTTTTGTTGTCCTTCAAAGTTGCCTCAGTTTGTTGGATCATGCTGGTGAGATAATGCATGTGATCTTTTGGTGATCATTTTCCCTGAAGTAATGCCTTAAATATTTATATTCTATGAGAAATAAGATTGTCCAACTTAGGACCAAGTTTATTTTTAAGCTCTCTGGCATTAGACCTTATCCTTGCCTTTTCTTTTTCAAGTTTCTCTAATTTTTCTTCAAAACCTGTCATTTCTTTCTCAAAAACTGATATGTGACTAGATGAACTAATTATGTTATCTGCTATGTCATCAATTTCCTGTTGTGTTTTACTAATCTCCTTATCTATGTCCTCTATCAGAAGGTGAGGTTTGCATGTTTCCTTGTATAGCTCTTTGTACTCCAGAATAGTAGAGTTTAGTGTCGGTAATAATGTATTTAGGTGTTCAGTGCACTTCTTTATGGTGTCATCAAAGAATGTGTTCTTCTCCTTTTCAACTTTGTCCTTTATTGTATCCTCATTCAGTTTATCAACCGTTATTATATTGTCAGCAATAAATTTGGACAATGTGTCTGATTTGCCTAAAGAATCCTTAATATGATCTATGTTACAATTACGTGCAATCACTTTAAGAATTGGTATAGTGTTATCAATTGCCTTGTAGGCCAAAGCATTGAAATCTGTTATATTTTTTATTGAATCCAAAAGTACCTCTATAACATTTGTAGGTCTAAATTCACTTGATGTATCGGATGTCTCACCAATTGCCTTTATCACCTCTGTGCTTCCATCAATTGTAACCATTTTACTTGTGTTTACCTCCGGTGGATCAGTCTATGTCTGCATCTCAACTAGCAAGGGTTTCTCAAAATGTTTTGATGTTTGGAATACCACCAACTTTACCTTTTCCCTTGTCTTTATCCTTCTAATACACTTTAAATGTTTTCTTTGGTTGGTTCATTTCCTCTTGTTTTTCCTTCTCCACAAAGAATATATCCCAGTTATCAACAGTCTAATCTGCAGTCTCTTTTACTCTTCCTACCTTTAAACTTAATTGCCAGTGTCCACTGGAAAAAACAAATCGGTTAGCCTCAAAGATTAATTCATCAATTTCTTCTTTTGAATTCATAGGGTGTACAACTAGAAGTTTCTCTACTTTTAGTTTCTTATCTAATTCCATCACTGCAATCCTTTTTTCTTCTAATCTCCTATACAGTTCATTGGGTAAGTCATCCACAACTTCAATCAAAACCTTTTTGTATATGTCCAGATGTAGAATTCTATTGTTCTCAATGCTTTCCCTGTCTGAATCATTAAACATGTTATACAGTTGGTGTACATTGGCCAGATTTCCATAATCAATTATCTCATTCAATAAATCATCTAAAGAAGGGGTAACAGGTTGTTGTTTCTTCTTTGGTGTTAATTTCTTTTGTGGTCCCCTTACTGCCTGTTGTTTCTTCCTTAAAGTCCTTGTTCTCATAGGTGAAGGAGAGGGTACTGGTGAAGGTTTTCTCTTCCTCCTTTCTACTCTTTTAAACTCGTGTACCTTGTCACTATCAGTTCTAGAAGATGTGCCAACCAGTGAAATGTGTGCCTCAGGTTGAAGTCCTTCAAGCTTAGTAGCCGATATGCCACTAATTTTCATTACATTTTCCTTGATTTCCTTAACTTTCTTAGAAGCATCTCTAATAAATTGTTATCTTTTCTTTCTTTCCTTCAATGTATTTACATCACCTTCAATAGTCTTAGCACTACCAAAAAATTCTTCTGATGGTTTTCTCGATGCATCCAATAATACTTTAGCATATGTCTCCAAAATGTTAAGATCTACCTCATATCCCATTTCAATTACCCAGACAGTCCTAGGGAATACAACTTCCATCCATGTCTCATCTCTCTTGATAACAAAATAGATTTCTTTGTCATATTTGTCCACTACACTCTATGGTAGTTGTTTAAGGTGAAAACGAAAACAACAATATTGAAAGACTAAATGAATTCAACCACAAAACCCTAGCCTAACAGCAACAAAGATCCACCATAACATATGAAGATTACCTAAGACAATGCAAATCAAATGAAATAACAAAGATTATACCATCATATGTCCAATAGGATTTGGATCTCCATTCTTCCTATCTCCATTGATCTTGCTTGGTATATTGCTCTCAGATTTTATGTGTGCACAAGAGCTCAACAAAGAATGAAAATGTGGTTGCAAATAGGCTTGATCGCATATGAAAGTTTGAATGTGTAGTTGGTTTCAAAGATCAATTAGTTGAACAAAATAGTTGATTAGTAGTTGAATAGAATGATTAGTTGGGATTAATAATTAAGGAAGCATCCTCTTATATAGAAGACACTATAGGAAATGGAGGGATAATATTGAGAGGTGTAAAAGATAAATGGTTGGCTATGATTAGAGGGTAGGTAGAGAAAATAAGAAAATAATAAGAGGGCACGTAGTGTAGAAATTAAGAGATGAATGACATGTGTCATAGGTGGAAAAGGTTAATGAATTAATTAAATAAATAAAGATTTATTTAATTAATAGAAGAAGGATCAATTAAATAAATAAAGATTTATTTAAGTAATAGAAAAATTAGGATAAAATAATTAAATAAATAAAATATTTATTTAATTAGATAGGACAATTTTAGGTGTCTACATTTTGCCCCTCTTTGAGACAATGTAGCTTGTCGCGTTGTTTCAAAGAAGATAAGATGAATTGATACAAAGTTGCCCCAAGATGGGAATGATATGCCTCCTTGAGAGATTGGATGAAAATGTCTGAAAAGATCATAAAAAATCTCTCGATAAGAAAGAAAGGCTAGAATGGACTGACAGGATAGAGTGACAGAGTCATGGGATAAAGAAGACTGACTCAGGAGAATAGGGCTAGAGTAGTCTATAAGATAGACTATGAGTGAAAAAATCCTCATTGTCATCCACACATCCAAGAGATCAGAGTGCAGACAGAGTAGAGAGCAGTCAGTAGTGATGGCATTGGTGCATAGATTCGACCACATTAGCCAATTTCAGAGGCCAATAGATGCAGGAGAGCTGGTGAGTACCACAAAACCTGCTTATACCTTGTTGCATTAATTATTGTCATAAATGCATTTTAGGTAGGTCAATAAATGTGCTCTAGGTATGTTGACAAAAATGTCAAGTGGGGGAAAAAAATGCTAAGGCACATCTATGTCAGTGCTAGGCACGTCTGGGTAGGCTAGCTTCGTCTATGCAGGACAAGCACATTTGTGAAGTATGTAAATGTGTTTACGTCATGAATGCACATTTGTGTCATGAATGCGCATTTATTTCTTCAAGGTCAATTTGGCAGTTCTGTGATAAACATACACTATCAATTGGATAAGCTGCTGATAGGATACACTCAAGCAGGCCCTCTAGGGAAGACTAGGGTAGCAAATAGGGCTAGGATTGACAATTCTGTGATAGAACATACGTTGCCAATCAGGAAACTACTCAAGAGGATACACTCAAGTAGAGGCCTTAGAATAGGATAGATCAAGGCACTTTGCGATGAACAAGGAGTACCATAGAAATTTACAATTCTATGATAGAACATACGTTGCCAATTGGACTAGGTTGAAATTGACAATTCTATGATAGAACATACGTTGTCAATTGGATAAGCTACTCAAGAAGATACACTCAAGTAGGCTCCCTAAAAGAATCACTTTGTGATGAACACGGAATGCTACTAGGATAGAAAGCAGCACTTTGTGATGAACAAGGAATGCCACTAGGATAAGAAGCAACACTTTGTGATGAACACGGAATGCCACTAGGATAAAAAAGTAGTACTTTGTGATTAACAAGGAGTACTAAAAAGGAGAAACACTTTGTGATGAACAGGGAATGCCACAAGGATTGACATAGTTGATTTGCTTGACTGTAGAAGGACCTGCCTATGTTGGAGTCACGAGAGAGATTCCCATCGACTTAGAGTTTATGACTAGAGCTGACACTCGAGTATAGAGCAGCAATTGAGGCTATGGGCCTGCGACATATTTTGTATGTGCCTGAGTTTTGGGCAAACATGGGATTGCTAACTGCGCTAGCTGAGAGATAGCACTCAAAGACATGTACTTTTCATTTTCCAATGGGTGAGATGATAGTAACCTTACAGGATGTATATAGGATACTGAGGATATTGATCGATGGGGAGTTAGTTCCTTACGATTGAGATGGAGACATGGATGCACTAAGATGACTGTTTCAGGATCTAGGACTGGAGATGAGGGCAGGACATGTGTAACCACAAGAGAAGCCACAAGGGCAAGGTGAGGGGAGAGAGGAGGAGGATGAGCTACTATCCTTGAGGGATATCTACCAAGGATAGGTAGATGAGATCCAGGATCTGGAGAAGGAGATAGCTAGGATCAGGAAACAGCTAAGGGACACTGAGTGGGAGAGGGACCAAGCTATTTAGTGCTATACAGAGGCTAAGACAATACTAAGGGCAGGGAGGTAGGTAGCATAGGACACAGGGACAAGATATGCCTATGTTCTATGGGCAGGGGAGGAGATAGGCTACTGGAGAGACCTATACTATGGAGTGGTGCCACCAGAGAAGTGGGCTAGGAGCTTTCGTAGACCATCGCGGACTGTGATGACCACTAGAGGGAGAGATAGGAGACAAGCATCTAGCAGTGGGGTTATGGGTCCTCCACCACCACCAAATAGAGGGGACATGATAGATGATCCTGGGGTGGGTCCTTCCAAGTCTCAAACTCCATCAAGGCCAGCTGACTCCAAGGGAGGGAGTTCATCATAGCCTTAGAGGGCTCCCTATGTATCAGTTTTGTACCATTTTGTATGATGACACCTTTGGGTGATTGTAGCCATATGTATTTGACATCATTGTATCATGACACTTATGATTTTGATATATATATGAGATGAATCATCTTTCTGGTAGCTATATGCATGTGTACCTATGTGATGTATGTTTCTATGTGATGCTTATGACATGGATGCAAATATGTATATTATGCAATGCAATATTTTTGTTATTTTATGGTTTGTATGTTATGCCAATGTGAATGTATGAAATGCAGATGAATATGATACTGCAAATGACTATTTACATGATGAAAATGTAAAATGTGCTAATATGTGTTGTGTGCAAGATGTGGTTCAATTTTGATATCTATATGTATGTATGAAATGCAAACTACATGAAATGCAAATATTTTTGTTGTGTCATTATACTCAGTCATGTGATAGAGGGCTACATGGACTCAAGAAGGATGATGGAAGTCAATCAAGAAAGGGGGATGCAAGATACAAGATATGGAAGTGAAAGAGCTTCTTGTGCATTATCATCATTGAGATTTATTTTGACAAATAGGTTATGACAATCCAGATATATGTTTGACCCAGAAAGTCATTGTACCTATTTGCATGGAAATCAAAAAGTCACAAACAAAGAATGCCCTAGTTCATACTAGACTCACAGTGTCCTCATATCCTTGGACAAGTCATAGCATTACTAAGAGAAAATCCACAAACAACAAAGAAAATAGGTTACGATACCCCATCCTCACCTTTCTAATCAAAGATATCCTACAGATAAAATCTCTAGTCAGAGACATCCTGGAAAAGAAAAAAAAAATGTCACCAGAAAGATAAAATCAAAAGAAAACCAAGACTTGACACCAACATCCACTGTAGTCCTCAAGTTTAGTGTCTCTTGTCACTTATATAAGTCTTATTTGATTGTGGTCACAATGTTTTCATTCACAAAAGGATAGATAACACTGAACTATAATATTGTCTGAGTCTGTTGAAAGATTTGATTTGTTAAAGCCCATTGTTGCTACTGTGTCTCATCTAAAACTGACTAAATCCATGAAACTGATACTTTATTGTGGAGAAGATGAAACTTTATTGTGGAGAAGATGAAACTTTATTGTGGATCTGTGATGCAAGTGTTGCTTTATTGTGGATTGTGTGTGGATAGACTAGGGAAAGCTGGATGAAACTGTGCTCCTCAAAATGTGTGATGCAGTTCAATATCCATCACTAAACATAGGATTTTCCTTAGCCACAGATAGGAGCTGATTTATTATGGATGGAAAGAGGTGAAAAATGAAGGATTATTATGAATGGCTAACCAATATTAGGTAGATCAATAACAAGCCATGATGGGAATGTTTAAGTTTATTATGGATGGATAGGCTGTGAGTGTGTGCAAAGTGAAGTGATAAAAGAGAATCCTGAAGGAGGGAGGAGCAATGTCTCTACACATGGAGCTGGTGACCCAATTTTCACCATGGTACTTGCCCAGGGTGCCGCCAAAGTGGTTTTCACCATTGGACGAAATGCGTTTTTTTTTTACTTTTTTAATTTTGTTATGTCACAAGGCACTTGTTTGCCAAGTTTTCACCAAGTAACAATTTTTTTATTTTATGACTTTTTTGTATTTTTGAATTTTTGTATTTTTGATTTTTTAAATTTATTTTGTATTTTTGAATTAGGATACTCCGAAGAGTTGTGTGTAAAATCTGCAAAGTGCATGTTCTTGATAGTATCCTCCAAAGGTTCTCCCTGTGGGGTTGAGAGTTGATATGCACCGGATCCATAGGCTGATGTAAGGACCAAGCCAATTGGTTTGAATTTTCCCTTCTTCTCTCTGTCTTGCTGATTTTTAGGATTATCTTTGAGAACTAAGTCACCTACCTCAAATGTGCGAGGTTCTACCTTGTGATTGTAGCTACATTGTTACTTGACTAAATGATGTGTAGCTCAAGTAACTATCTTCCTTGATAAAGGAATTGAGATAGAATTACTAGTGTGTGGACTACACAGGCCCATATGCGTGTCACCTAAAGAAGTTTGGACATCCCTAACAATAAAGTCCTTCGAGAAAGCTCCATTAAAGGTCCATGATGTATCACCAGAAGGAAAAGGATGTTTGGAACAAGTGGATGAGTGATGAAGGCTTATGATTGCGAAAAGAAGTGAAAGTAGGATAGCATGATGGAGAATTAGGATCAACAAGTGTTTTTTTTTACTTGAAATTGTAGAACTTTTGCCCCTAGTTTTTTTGATATTAGGGGAGATCATCTCTTGCTCTTTTTATTTCATAGGATTTTTATCCTTGACTTTGATTTTTGTAGAGTCCAATAGCTTTTGATTTTGACTTGAACTAAAGGACTTCTCTTTATTTTTGACTTTTAGATTTTTCTTTTCAAAGCCTGATTTTTGATCCCCAATTAGTAAGGGTTTTTGTAATTCTTATTGATCCAAGTCTGGGAGTGGAGTGGAAATGGAACGAGCTAATGAAATGGTAAAGCTATGTGAGTTCTCAAGAGGGTTGGCAATATATTTAATAGATTCTTCATTAGAACCATTCTTAGGATTATTGATATCAAAAGATGCTTGCACCACTAGAGGCGATTTGTATTTAGACTTAATAGCCACAACACTAGGTGGTTCACACCCAATTCCTTGCAAATTGTTTATAGATTGTTCCTGTTGATTGAATACCTTAGGGGATAGTGGTATTTTATCAACATGAAAGATATACTCACCACATCCCATGTCTTTAACCTTGAATCTTTCTTTGATCTCTTCTTGTTTTGATGTAGAAGCTTTCAAGGATTCGAGATCCACATATGTTGATGAAGGAATAGCTTCTCGATTGAATGGGATTGTTATTTTTGATCTAGGTTGCAAATTGTTGCAATATATGAATGGTTCTATATTGCCTTTGATAGTCACTTCAACTCCATTGTGTGGAAACTTGATACATCGATGGTATGTTGAAGGAACAACTCTGATTTCATGAATCCATGGACATCCCAAGGGTATATTGTATGTGAGATCTAAATCAAGGACCTAAAAAACCACATCCTTTGTAATTGGCCCAACTCTGAGAGGTAAAGTGATCGTGTCTTTGGATGAGTGCTCTTCATCATCATATGCTTTGATGGTAAGTTTGTTTGTATCATTCACAACTTTTTCAGAATATCCCAATTGTTTAATAGTGTTGAATGTACAAATGTTCAGACATGCTCCTCCATCTATCAAGACTTGTTTTATTCGATGTTTGTGTAGTAAGGCTTCAATGTGTAAAGGTGCATTATGTGGTTGACTTACAAAGGTGTCATCAACTTCTGTAAATGTAAGGGAGTGTGGAACGAAAAGGTATCCCACCATGGCTTGAAATTGGTCCACGTTCAGATAAGTGGGGATGGAAGTGTCTCTTAAAGTTTTGTCAAGAATGGCTTTATGTGTGGTGGATATGCGTAAGAGTTCAATGATTGAGATAAGTGCGGGTGTCTTCCCTAATTGTTCTACAAGGTCATACTCAGGTTTGGTTGATGAGGAAGTAGTGGTTTTAGTTGGAGAACCTTGCAAAGTAAATTTACCTTGATGAGTTGTGACATTACATTCAGAGGTAGGTTTAGAAGAAGATCCAATGCCTTTTAGGACAACCTTGGGTCTTTGGGTAGAATTGTTAGGAGTTTTATCTTTGATGATAATGGTAGAGACATGATTGTCCATTGAAATGTGATTAATAGTTGCATCATAGTTATAGGATGCTCTGGTATAGTTGGTCTGGTCATCTATGGATTTAGCTTTTCCGTTGTCATGTTTTGGGAATGGTTCCTTAAAAATCTCATTTTCTTGATTGGATGAATGTCCTTCAATCTCAATGTCACCTCTATCAATAAGACCTTGTATGATGTTCTTCAATCGATGACAATTTCCTATTTTATGTCCCTTGCTCTTGTGATATTCATAGTACTCATCATCATTCCACCAATTTGGTTTGACCTTTGGCTCATATGGAGGCAAATATGGAATTGTTATTAATTTGTTTGCCACTAGCTTCTTGAAAGCCGACTCAAGTGGTTCTCCCAATGGGATATACTTCCTTTGTGATTTTGAAGTTGTTTGAGTATTCACTTGATTGTTTGTAAAGATTGATCTCGAAAAAACAATTTTGGGTCATACTGTATTGGCATCAACAACACCATCATTGACTGTGTTCTTGTTTTTATTCCAAAATCTTGGCTTGTCTTTTCCTTTAAAGTCCTCTTTGTTTTCTTTGAATATTTTGATGATGCCTTGCTCATTTAAGACCTTCTCTGTTGCTAAGCCTTTTTCAATGATGTCCTTGAAGGTGGACAAACAAGTTTTTCTTAGGTCATAGCCAATGTCTTTGTTAACATTCTGGGTGAACATCTCTACCATTTGTTTTTGTGGAATTTCACAAGATCATCTGCTGGCTAGATTCCTCCATCTTTGTAAAAATGATGAAAAAGATTCTCCATCCTTTTGTTTGGTGTTGCACAAAGTGATGACTGATATATTTGTCTCTATATTCTATGAGAAATGTTGGATAAATGCCTCTCCTAAGTCACCCCATGACTTAATTCCAGGTGGAAGTTGAGAGAACCATTCCATAGCTTGATCACCTAAGCTTTGTGGAAATAATCTCATCAAATATGTCTCTTCTACTGCTACCTCAATGAAAGCTATGAAAAACTATCTTATATGTGCCTTAGGATCTCCCTTGCCTCTATACTTATCAAACTTTGGTGTCATGAAATGTGAAGGAAATGGAGGCATTGGAATGCTTTTATCAAACAGATAGGGACATATGTCTTTCATTGTGTAAGCTGGCTTCAGTGTATTTATGTCCTCCATTTTATTTTCTAAGTCCTTAATTTTTTGTTCCAAATTGTTCTTAGGTGGAGACCAACTTCTTGGACCATATCCCATGCTAGAGGCACCGGGTGGAGGAGGAGCATGTTGCATATATGGATGATACTGATCATACACATGTTCATATGGAGGAGGTATATAATGATGCTGCATATATGGACCACTTGGCATAGAGTCATGATGAGGAAGGGAATATTTGTTTTGTCCATGTATACCATACTCTACAGGCATGTCATGAGTTTTTTCTAGTGTGTTGCCCCCAAATTTGATGTGGGGTTTCCTTGTGTCTAAATTTTAATCATGCCTTTGGATATCCAATTGCTTTGGTGGTTAGTCCTTAGTATTGGCATGTGATTGAGTATTTTTTTTTTCATAAGACTTCCATAATGGTCTGCGAAGGTGAGTATCATATGCTTGACCATGTGTATTAGGACTGGCCGGACCTCAGGTTTTTTAAACAAAGATGATGGTGATTCAGGCACCATATGTGGTCCTCTATTGCCTCCACTATGAGGCCTTCTTTGATCCATGTTGAGGTGAGGTTGTTGCAAAGGTTGATTTTCCATTATTTGAGACATGTGAAAATCATGAGGGATCTTGGCTCCACTTTGTGCCATCACTTCTAAGAAATATTGTATATCTCTCATTATTTCCTCAACCAATCGATTAAAATGGGGATCCATAATGGAGTCTTCCACTTCTGATGAATGTATGGAAAATTTGTCCATATTGTCATTGTGTGTATCATTATTGTTTTTAGTGTGCATGTTTTCAACATTTGGGATGTTTCTATAGGCATCCATGTCAGGTAATGTGGTATGATAAGAATTGAAAAATACATCATTATCATACTCATAGGCACTCATGTTTGCGGACTCTTGAGACTCTTTAGTTTCTCTCCTAGATTTTTGGGAACAGGTTTCAACCATGAACTAGGTATTGACCAAGGTGTGGGAGACTAGATGAAAATGGAAAGAGTATGGAAGACCAAGAGTTGGATGGAATGTAAATGAATCTAAGGTTTACTTGCAATGTCCAAAGTGTAAGACCAAGTATGTATATAGTAGAGTAGGTGTGGCTTCCAAAGAGATGATAGTTTCTCTTGATGAGGTAAGTTGACCTTGACTCTAAGTAAGGCCAAATGAGACCCAAAGGTGATAGACCTTGATGAGGGGCCACTTAGAAAAATGTTGTTGTATGTAATGTGTTGACAAAGTAAGATAAGGACAAGCAAGTGACCTTCTGACTCAAGTTTAGACAAATGTGAATATAATGCAAGATGTAAAGAAATGATGGACTTTGTGATACCCATAAATAGGCTGAATGCTAGATGAAAACTCAGAGAGATAACCTATGAAGCTCAATAAGTCTTAAACTGACTTCTCTTGTTTGCTGGACTGTAAAATTTTTTAATTCTTAACACAAATGGGTCTATATACTTCACATACGCATTTCTAAAATCTGAGTGCAATTTTTCCAATTTGTGAAGTTGTTGTTGTGACCAAATCTGGATTTACAACCATTTTTCGTGACAAGAGAACACAATATTGATGAGGACTCAATGTTTGTAAGTGTTTAGACTCAAAATGACTCAAAGATAAGTGTGTTGTTTGATGTATAATTGTTTTACATACACTTCAAGACACGAAAGACATAATGTTATGATGTTTGGTCTTGAATGTTTGAGTGTTCAAAATAAGACAAGCACAATTCTTATGGTTGGCCAGGACAATAGTTGTTGATCCCACATGGGGTTTCCCCCGAGGCTACGCTATTCGGAGCAGATACTTAGATGCTTGACCCCACTGGCTCCACCCTCGACACTCACTTCTTCGGGGCAGCCAAGAATCAGTCCCAATGAAAAGTCCCTATGGTGAACTTTGTATCTCTACTAAGAACTGTATGTGTGTGGTTCGCTCTAGAGGTCCGACCTCTTGACCCAGCAACTAGAAGGATTTTGGCTTTCTAAAACAAAAAGGTGCTAGTAAGGGCATCCACTCATGTAGCCATACATGTGGCACTTTCAGCTCTGTAAATACAGAAGGCTCCCAACTAGTAGGGGTTACGCCCTAAAAATGATCAAATAAATTTGATCAAATGGGTTTATGGGGAGACATAGTGTCGGTATGAACTAATCAACACACGTTACCCATGGCTTTCACCATGGATATAATTATTATAGTGGTTCAAAAGAGGTGGGTTTTCCTTGCTACCACTCATGTCGTTCTCTCCTCACTAGTAGTCCTAATGACCACACGGGGAGACAGGCCCTCTAGAGATTAAACAAAAAGAGCCTATTTCTCAAGACATAAAAGACACTAGTTGAATTTTAGTGCACCAATTGAAGTGTTTTGTAATCTATGAAAACAAGGCACAAATTAAAGATCAAAAACCCTTCCCAAAATTCTACAATAAAGATTTGTTAGTAGTTTGGGTTGTTTCAAATGATTACCCCTTCCTGCAAGCACACAAGTTAGGTAAATTTTAGATCCAAAAAGACTTTGTGAACTAGGGGCCTTCGACAAGACGTTTTTTTGATAGATTCTAAGATCTGATTATTCCATGATTTCTTTTGCATCATAAAAAAATTACCATGTGTAAAATATCAAGATATTTCTAGAAATGTAAGAAAATCCCCAAAAATTGCTAATTTGCTCCAAAAATTAATTTTTTATGAAAAATCATAAAAAATTCATATAAAATGCACAGTTGATCCACAAAATCTGAAATTTTACTAGACACTCTTGATAGCCTTCCAAACCCGCATAAAAAAATTCTTACAAAAATTCGAAGCCAATTGTGTGATATGATCAAAATAATGCAAAACCCTAACTTTTAAAGATCCAATTTTTTAGAAACTTTTTTTCATCAAAATTAAAATCACAAAAAATAGATCATGTGTATAATTTTGATAGATTTCCAAAATTGTAAGAAAATCCAAAAAATTCGCTCATTTTCTCTCAAAATTAAGCTTTTATGAAAATTCATAAATAATTCATAGAAAATTCCAATATGCTTGTGGATGGTGCGACAATGCTAGGTTCCCCTTCTCCTATGAAGGATGACCTGCTCGTTAACTCTCAAATAAATGTTGGTCTAGTTGCTAATTGTATGGAATCTTTCCTTCCTAATGATGATTTAATCCTTAAAGTTCAGAAAGTGGTTTTTGATAATAATATTACCTTGAACTCGGATGTTACTGACAAGGTAGTTGAAGAAATTGATCAGGATTTGGTTAATTTAAACTCTTCTTTGGTAATTCCCCCAACTGGTAATCCTTTTGATATTCTTTCTGATAAAGGTCAGGATGCTGAAAATGTTTTGGGTTTAATTGAGGTTGGGGTTGAGAATGTGGGTTTTGACTCTGTGATTAATAAATCCCTGCTTCAATTCCCTTTATCCCCCACTTCACCATTTCCTTCTCCTGCAAAACAAGGTAGGAAGCCAAAGACTTTTTACATTCAGTTAGAGATTGATGTTGGTATTCAGTCTACACTCTTGAGCCCAAAATCAGGGTCTGGTAAGAAAAAGACTAAATTTAGTCCACCTTTTACTCGGTCTGTGGCTACCAAGCGTAGCTTGAAGACTAATTTGGAGAATGCTGATTTAGAATTTGAGAAGAGGGGAGATATTCCCTCCCCTCAAGTGCAATGAAGTTTGTGTCTTGGAATGTTAGGGGCTGAAATGCCCCTAACAAATGATGCCTCATTAAATCACAGTTGGATTTAATGAGGTGTGATGTGTTACTTTTGCAAGAAACTAAGCTAAGTTGTCAAGGTGCTGATTTTTTGTTTTCCAAATGGAAGCCTTGGAATTTTTGTGTATCCCCCTCAGTGGGGGCATCTAGGGGTTTGGCTTTCCTTTGGAATGATATGTCTATTGATTTGAAATTAGTTGTTTCTACTCCCTTCTAGATGTTGGCCTTGGTTAGAAGTCGTGTTTCAAATGTAAAACTCTGGTTGTTCAATGTATATGGACCGATGTCAATTGGGGGTAAGAAAGCCCTTTGGGATTATTTATCCCTCACCCATTCCCCCCTTCATGGAAAATTTGTGGTTTTTGGAGGAGACTTTAATACCATTTCTTCTGATGATGAGAAGTGTGGGGGGATTTTGCCCAATAAGCATATCTTGGAGGACTTCTCTACTTTTATTCTAAATAATGACCTGGTGGATTGCAAAACCTTTAATGGGCCATTTACTTGGACAAATAGGAGAAAAGATTTCTCGCAGATTGCTGAGAGACTTGACCGTTTTCTAGTTTCTGACAATTGGATTTCCTCTGATGTGGATGTTGTGGCCACAATCTTGTCTTATGCTGGTTCAGATCATTTTCTAGTTGTGTTATCCATCTTCGATGATAGAGCTCTTGGTCGCTCTTCTTTTAAGTTTGAACCAATGTGGTTTTGGGATCCATCCTTTCCTTTTCTTTTACAATCCTAGTGGTCTTCGACTCCTTTTGTTCAAGGTACTAGGATGTTTCGGTTTGTTAACAAACTCTCTTACCTTAAGCAAGAAATTAAGAAATGGAATGTACTACATTTCAAAAATATTTTTACTGAAAAGATTAAGATCCAGGAAGAACTTGAAGGCCTTAATGCTAGGGTTATGAATTTTGGCATGGATTCTACTACTTTTCAGAGGGACAAATCTTTGAATTCTCATCTAGAGGAGATTCTCTCAAGGGAAGAAATCTATTGGCATCAAAAATCTAGAGATTTATGGTTGTGTGATGGTGATCAAAATACTAAGTTCTTCCACACCTCAGCCAAGTTGAAAAGACAACGTTGTAGGATCTCTTGTATTCAAAGCTCTGATGGGGTTGTTTTTACTGAAGAGTCAGAGATTGCTGCTGAGGGTGTCCGGTTTTTCAAGTCTTTGCTTTCAGAAGAGTCATACATTTTTAATGATAATTTTGCTTCTTCCATTCCTCAGTTGATAACTGATGAGGATAATGCAATGCTAATGGCTCCTTTTTTTATTCAAGAAGTAAAAAATGTTGTCTTCTCAATGTCCCCTAATAAGGCCCCTAGTCCAAATGGCTTTACTGCTCTGTTCTTTTAAAAATGCTGGTCATTTCTTGGGGAGGATCTTTATCTTTTTTTAGAAGAGGCTAGGTGCAATAGGTCTATGTTAAGAGAGCTCAAAACAAGTTTGATTGCCCTCATTTCGAAAAGTGAGAATCCCAAATCTTTTGTGGATTTTCGCCCAATTGCTTTATGCAACACCTTATACAAAATTATTACAAAGGCTATTTTTTTAAGGCTTGCTAAGCTTATTCCTAGAATTTCCTCGGGTGAATAGGGGGGTTTTTTCCCTAGTAGGAAAACGACAGAGAGGGCCATTGTGGCCCATGAGATTCTGCATTCTATCTCTTAGTTGTCTATTCTGGACATGATTCTAAAGTTGGATATGATGAAGGCTTATGACAGGGTAAGTTGGCAGGAGATCTTGTGTGTGCTCAAGAAATTTGGGTTTGGAATTAAATGGGTCAAATGGATTCAGGCATGTATTAGCATGGCTAGGTTCTCAGTAATTTTGAATGGTTCTCCATGTGGTTTTTTTGGCTCATCTAGAGGACTCGGGCAAGGGGATCTGTTGTCGCCCTTCTTGTTTATTATTTTGGCTGAAGCTTTTAGTAGAGCTATCTAATGTGCCAAGGAGAGTGGCTCATGGAAGGGGATTTCCATCCCTCATATGTCTATGAGTCATACTCATTGCTTAATTGTGGATGACACATTGATGTTTGGCAAAGCTACCATGGGGAAAGCTTGTGTCATTAACATGATCATTATGGATTATTCTTTGTTCTCTGGATAGAAGGTTAATCAGGGTAAATCAAAAATTTTCTTTCTTAATGTTTCCCCTCTAGTGTAGTCCAGATTGTCTTGTTTTTGGGGCTTCTCTATCGACCAGTTTCCTTGCAAGTATTTAGGGCTTCCATTTTTTACTAGCTTAGAGAAGCGTAATTTTTGGGAACGAATCTCGGGGGCTATTTCTTCAAGAATTCTTTCTCAGTCTCACAAGTGGTTAACTTTTTCTAGAAAAATTGTGCTTATTAGAGCTATTCTAAATGTGGTTCCTATATATCTATTATCTATTTTAAAGGCTTCTAATAAGTCTGTGGTTTCTCTACGTTCAGTTGTAAGGTCTTTTTTATGGAATGATAATGTTAATAAGAAACATAGGATCCCTTTGTTGGCATGGGATAGGGTTTGTGCTCCTAGGGACAAAGGAGGTGCAGGGGTTAAGGATCTTGGTAAGCAGAATTTGGCTCTTGGTGCTAAATTAGTTTGGAAACTTTATAAGCAGCCCACCTCTAAGTGGGAATCTATTTTGTCTGCAAAGTACCTGAATAACTATTCTAGGGAGGCTATGTTTACTGCTTCTTCACTTCCTAAATGGTCTGTAATTTGGAATTTCATGTTTGAGTGCAGATCTGCCATTTTTCCAAGATTGTCTTGGCTTATTCATAATGGTTGTAAGGCTAGGTTTTGGGATGAAGTATGAAATGGCTTCCTTGCACTCTCTAGCCTTAGGGATTGGTCACCTCTTATGTCCATCCTTAAATCTTCCTGGGGGATTTTTGTGGCTGATTACTTTTTTGTGGATTCCTTGGGCCTCTTGCCTGTGGCAAGATGGAAATCAATTGATTCTCTTCCATTGGGTCAAGATATTAAGTCTGCGTTTTGTATGTGGATGAGCTTAAGAAATGCCCATTACTCTTCTCTAAGAAGGATGATGAACTTATTTGGACTTATTCAAAATTAGGGGAGTACTCGATCAAAGAAGGATACAATTATTTGTCTTTAGATATTAAGAGGGATGATTTTCCATTTAAGTTATTTTGGCATGCTACTTGTTTGCCCAAAGCAGGGGCATTTGCTTGGCTGGTTGTTCAGGATAGAATTCTTACTGGAATGAGATTGGATAGATTGGGTATCATTGTGGTTTTCCCTTATGTCATGTGTGGTTTGTCCCTTGAATCAATGGATCATCTCTTCCTTCATTGCCCCTTTGCTCATCATCACTAGTATTGGCTATTTAATAAGTTAAATTGGAGCAAGGGTCTTGGTAGGGACCTCAAGTCTCACTTCATGAGTTGGCCTCTTTTATATCCATCTTCATTCTATGCTTGTCTTTGTATAATTTCTCCTTCTGTTCTAATTTGGAAAATTTGGCTTGAGAAGAATAATAGGATTTTTAAGAAACACTCTTCCCCTTTGCAAGATGTGCTCTTTTGTATTGAGAACTCGATTTCTGAGATTGTTCTAGCCTTCATTTACAAAGGTACTAGTTTTCACAATACTTTCACACCATGGGACAATTAGGTCACCAAACATTGGTTAGCCTTACAGTCGCTCCCTCTAATTGGGGCAAATTCTAAAAAGAGACCTTTACTAAATAGAGCAGAGGTGGTTTGGTTGCCTCCTCCGGCTTCGAAGTATAAATTGAACTTTGATGGAGCATCCCGTGGCAACCCTGGCAAATCTGCCATTGGTATTGTGGTTTCTGATAACAAGGCTTGTATCATAAAAGCTCAATGCCAATGTATTACTAATGGAACTAACAATGTGGCCGAACTTCATGCCCTTTCCACGGGACTTGATCTGCTCCTTTCCTTACATTTGTTGGATGTTGTCATAGAGGGTGATTCTCAGGTTGTTTTTTACATGGTCACTAATCGCTCATCCCACTTCTGGCATCTAAAGTATTGGCTGGACAAGATACTCGCTCAGCTTGAATTGTTCAATTCCTTTTCTATGGTCCATTGTTTTAGGGAAGCTAATAAGGTGGCAGACTTCTTGGCCAATACCACATTAGATGAGGATATCCAAATTTTGGTTGATATGGCTTCCAGTTCTTTGCCACCTCATCTAGTTTAATTGATTCTAACTTATTTGCAAAAGCATGACCTTGTATCTTGATTGGCGATTATATTCAGGCATGCAACTTAATGTGGTATTGATGGCCTTTTTGGTCTTCATTGCTTCATTATGTCTACATTACTATGTGTAATCTCAGTTTGGCTACGGGTTTGTATCTTTCTTGCAATTAGTTGGGACTTGTGTGGAGGAACATTTTATAATCACGCTCTGCACTGTTTACACACTTCAAATATGTCCCGCACTTAACATTTTTGCCATGTGGTTTTTGTTTGTCTAAATCATGATGATTGCTCGAGGTTTTTTGTGCTGATTTCTTAGTGATTGTACTTCTACCTGAGTGGCTTGCTTACAGTTTTAATGATTCATTTATCTTCTTCTCTTGAGTTGGCAGTTAATTGAGTTATTTCATTTTATGTGGGGGATTTTGTTTGTGTGGCTATCTTGTGTTATTATTTGGCATGCTAATGTTGATTTATGGCTATGAGTATCGTGCAAAAGTTGTCATCATTTTTTATGAAGGTGGCAACCCGTGGTTGCTTTTTTGCACATATGTCATGGGTTTGTTTGAGATGATATTTGTTGTTGCATCCTTTGGTGGTTGTCCTTGTTATCTCATAATGGCATTTGATCTCTTTATATTACTATGCTCTCTCTTGGTTTTGCATTATCTTCTTATGGAGTCAGTGGGTTATCACATTTTGATGCCTCACAAGTAGTATGACTTCCAAGACTCTCATGTTTTTGATGATGAAAATCTTGGTCGTCTATTTCAAGTTTATTCTCTGGATTTCTCTCTAGCTTTTCGCAAGGTTTTGGGAAAGCGATGGCTGGTGGAGAATGCAGATTGTTTTCTTGCTGAAATTGCATCTCATTTTCTAACTATTTGTATGGATGTGCTCTTGGATTCTGCTATGGTCAGAACACTTTTTGATGCATACTTCCACTCCTATTTCTACACTATTGATGATTTGGATAGTGCATTATCTTTTTATCATTTTGAATTTGGTAATTTTGAGTATGGTGGTTTCCTATCTCGTTCTCAGTTATTATCTTCTAGCTGGCACATAGAACTTCTTTCAATTATGAGAAATGGCTTGATTTCTAACCTATATGATGATACTTTTTTTTCTATGGTAGCTCTATTAGATCATGTATCACTAGATTGTTTGGCAGTAGTTGTAAATATTTTTTCAGGTATTCACTTTCTACTAGAATCGAGGCATGTTGTATTGTCTTCACCAACTTCAATGTTGCCTATTCAGATGGTGTCTCCTACAATTCTCATTGATGTTGATACCCCCCCTTCTTCTCCTTCATTGGAAAGAACTAGTTCATGGTTTATGAATTCTTAAATGCATCTTTCTAAGTCAGAGATTTTTTGTACTCATTACATGGGGTTGGCTTTTTCTTTGGCCAACATGGCAATTATGTAATCTCAGGTGGGCTTCTATCTGGTTTTGAGGTATGAGCTAGACCAAAGGTTTTCTTTGCCTGGTTCTTTCCTACTGGTTCTCTTTGAACCAGGTTGTAAAAAATTATAATATTGATAGAATTTAGTGGTTTACCACTTTTATTTTTAAAAAAAAAAAATCTTGATTTTTTAGGAAATATTTTGCATCAACATTAAAATCACAAAGAGCAGAGCATGTGTATAATTCAGAGAGATTTCCAAAAATGTAAGAAAATCCAAAAAATTCTCTCATTTTCTCTCAAAATTAATTTTTTATGAAAATTCATAAAATATTCATGGAAAATGAAAATATGCTCCAAAAATTCTAAATTTTGGATTGCGAGTGCTTGGTACTATTTTCAACTTGCCAACAAAATTTGGTGCAAAAATTCCAAGCCGTTTGTGAAATTGGATCAGATCTCTTCAAGATCTTAATTTTGTGTCC
Organism: Cryptomeria japonica; assembly: GCF_030272615.1. Lineage (NCBI taxonomy): Eukaryota > Viridiplantae > Streptophyta > Pinopsida > Cupressales > Cupressaceae > Cryptomeria > Cryptomeria japonica. Next base: position 777,231,917 of record NC_081414.1, read on the forward strand.
AAAACCCTAGCTACACAAGGTTATTCTCCAAATTGTTTTACAAAATAGCAATCTAGGGTTAGAAAAACCTACAAAAAACACATATCTAACAAAAAGCCATGTCCCATGGGCATGCCAAAATTTTTATGGTGAAAATGGAAACAACAATATTCAAAGACTAAATGAATTCAACCACAAAAACCTAGCCTAACAACAACAAAGATCCACCATAACATATGAAGATTACCTAAGATAATGCAAATCAAATGAAATCACAAATATTATACCATCATATGTCCAATAGGATTTGGATCTCCATTCTTCCTATCTCCATTGATCTTGCTTGATATATTTGCTCTTAGATTTTATGTGTGCACTCAACAAAGAACGGAAATGTGGTTGCAAGTAAGCTTGATCGCATATGAAAGTTCGAATGCATAGTTGGTTTCAAAGATTGATTAGTTGAATAGAATAGTTTATTAGTAGTTGAATAGAATGATTAGTTGGGATTGATAATTAAGGAAGCATCCTCTTATATAGAAGACACTATAGGAAATGGAGGGATAAGATTGAGAGGTGTAAAAGATAAATGGTCGGCTATGATTAGAGGGTAGGTAGAGAAAATAAGAAAATAATAAGAGAGTAGGTAGTGTAGGAATTAAGAGATGAATGACATGTGTCATAGGTGGAAAAGGTTAATGAATTAATTAAATAAGTAAAGATTTATTTAATTAATAGAAGAAGGATCAATTAAATAAATAAGATATTTATTTAATTTAGGAAAAGGGTTATTCAAATAAATAAATGTATTTATTTAAATGAGAAATAAGGATAGAAGAGGATAAATGAATTAATTAAATAAATAAAGATTTATTTAATTAATAGAAGAATTAGGATACAATAATTAAATAAATAAAATATTTATTTAATTAGATAGGACAATTTTAGGTGTGTACAATAGTCTTTCTCTAGTTTTCATTTTAGCTTGGAAGGTTTTGAAATATTCAATTATGTTGTCATCTCTAGCACTTCCCATGCTGTAAAAGCTTCATGTAATTGTTTTCCTACTAGTATATCATATCCAAAGTCTTTAGGTCGTGTACCGGGGATTTCCTTAGTGAAATACAACATCAAACATACCAAAATATTTCCAAATCGGAATGTCCCTTTCTTATCTCCTTTAATCTTTTTCAAATCATTAATGAGTTCATCTTTTAGCCATTCACACACATCTATCATTGCATTGTTGTTAACCATCTCATAAGCACTGTATATACAAAGACTAGAAATTGAATTTAGTCTGTTAGTATGTGTGGTCTTGTATCCTAATACCATACTTACAAATCTCACATTGATGTCCTTGATATCATTCACTCTCAGTGATCTATTGTCAGATGTTTCTCCAGTTAGGGTCATCACTTTGTTGTTAGGGATCTTTTTCTGTTAGGTCTACTGTCGGTTGAGGTTAAATCAGTTACTGCCCTGATTGCTTGCCGGGTTATTTTGCAGGCAGAATCCAACCATAGAAATTTTCCATGTGCTCTACTCAAAACAATTCTTACTACTTCTTCCTGAAATTGGGGAATATTGAGTATCTCCACAAAACCTAGAGTTTCTATAATCTTGTGTTCGGATTTGACAACACCATTTTCATCACCAATATCCTTAGTATACATTTTCATCAATTCTTCAGAACCTAGCTCTTCTATATTGCAATGTATATAAATCCTAGGGTCTTCTGCAAAAGCTACACCTTTAGGAATTTTTGAAAATGCCCCTATATAATCATCTTGCTTTGCTACTTCGGGAATTATTTTAAATAAGGGCCTAGGCCATTTCACATTTTCCACAATAGTAGGGTTCCGAATAAGCTTGAGAGTAGAAGAAGAAGCCATTGAAAAATACCTTTAGCTACCTGAAAAATATTCTGAAAGCTTGAAAGAAATCACTCTGCACCTTCGCCTTGAATGCCTTCACTCTCTTTTCACACTCTCTGCTAATTTGAATGCTCGATGAGTTCAAAAAGAGGGAAATTAGTTGATTTATAATGACATTTCTCTTACCAACCACATTAAATGCTCATCGGTTAAGTGAAAACTTAACACATCTGCCGATAAAGAAGAAATCTATCTTCTCACCATCGATTGAGGGTAATGTGCATGATTTTCAATTTACTGCAATATCACCAAAGGGTTAATTCTCACTTGGATGAAGAATCTTCTGTCGGTGGAGGATTCCTTTGTTCTACCAGTATAGAGATAATTTCATCAAAATTCTGATCTCTCTTCTAATCCATTGTTTTGAAAATTCTTGCTTTACCTCATCTATCTTTTCTTTGCCTTTCAAACTAGATCCTTTATTGTTTGCCGGTGAAGTCTTTCTTCTACAAAATTTGGCAATATGTCCAATTTTGTTACAAGCATAACAAGTCACATTATTCCTCTGAATAGACTTTCCATATCCTATGCCAGTTTGTGTTCTGCATTGATTAGATAGGTGTCCATATCTTCCACAGACATAGCATTTCACATAATTCATTCTGCAATTTTCTGAATTATGACCAATTTTGTTGCATTTGGAACATTGACCGGTGGGTGCATTAATATTCTGATTGTTTCTAAATCTACACTAATTTTTTCTATGACCATATTTGTTGCAATTGAAACATAGGCCATTAAACTTATAAGCATTAGGTTGTCTTACCAATTTGTTCTTCTCTAGATTGTTTGCAGTACCAGAACTTTCTCCAACTTCAAATCCTAGTCCATTTGTATCTCCATTAGGTTTTTGACTTTTTAGCATGTCATCAAGTTCCTCTGAACTTTTCTTGAATTTCTCTTTGTGTTGATCTGTAGTCGCCAGCTCATTTTTTTGAATTTTCTTTTGTCTCACAAGCTCAGTTTTATCATGTTGCATGTGAATCAGATCTGTCTTTAACATATCATTTTCAACTTGTTTGCAAGTTCATTAAGAGTTTATTTTTCCTCATCATCTTTCTGCATATTCTCATGAAGTTCTTTTCTTTTATTTTGTGCTATAACAAGGTTCTCCTCAAGTCCTTTAATGAATTCTTGTGCAATCCTTAGATCATCTTCAAGTTTGATATTCTTTAATTTCTCTACATCATAATCTACAAGAGCTTTTGAAAATAGAGGACCAAGCTCTGATACCAATTGTTAGAATCAATGATAGTCCCAAAGACACTGAGAGGTGGGGTGAATCAGTGTCTAACCGGTTAGCATAACATTTAAACTTTTTAAGAACTTTGTATCCGAAAACAATGTACCGGTAAATAAGAATTAATGTAACAAATATGAATAACAGAAATAGCATAAAGAACACACCATAACACAAGATATTTAACAAGGAAACCCAGTGTGGGAAAAATCTCAGGGGGATTTGTGACCCACAATATTCACTCACTGGCCAATGAATAAATATTACTTACAATGAGGGGCTTGCACATGCAGGAAGGCTAGCAACCTAGAGCTCACTTCTCAATCACAAAATAGAAGTCTCACTGACTTACAAAATGGATTATCAAAATCTAATACAATGTACTGGTTCAGATCAACATCAACTATGCAAGGTTCAGTATTGGTTTAAGCTCAGCCTATTACCAAAACCTTCATTGTCAACTATATCAAAAAATCATCTATCATTTTTTTTCCTCTCCTCTTTCTCTTACAAAATGACCTATAAGATCTCATACATATAAATGAGTCTTTTACAATATGGCATGTTGGCTTTTACAAAAGACAATTACAATATAAAACAATAAACAAAGTTTATTCCATGTCGGCTTGAGTGCTGGTATGCATTATTGTTGTTGTCCGTGAAGTGTTTGTCGGTGTATGTAGAAGTCTATTGCCAGTACCGGTAACTACCGGTGGGTTGATAGAAGTTTTCGAGGTGGTTTACATCAATGAAAACATCAAATATTTTCATAAGAGTGTCGAATGCCAACATCACCAACCTCTCCATGTTTGCCACCTCAGCTCCACATGTGGTGCATAGCACCTAGCTCAAAGTTGTCTTTTCTTGCGTTTTAGAGTTTTTGTGTGATTTCAGGTTATTTTATGTTGTAAAAAGGTGGAATAAATCCTATGATTCTTTTTGAAGCCATATTTTGGTTGTCCACACTTTTGTTGTGCTTAGGATCCAAAATTGTCATTATCCTGAAAACCTGTCAAAATGTCAATTTTTGGTTTGTACCAAGTGGATGACTGGAAACTTACTAGAATGTTTGGAAATGGTTTAAATCCATTGTGGGATTCCATTTGAGTGATTTTTTAGGGCTTGAGAACCTTGGAGTGTGTTTTTGCACTCATAGGTAAAAGTTGTCAAAAATTGGTCATGACAACTTTTGCATTTTTAGGCAAAAGTTGTCCATGAAAGAAATGGCATTGGAAGTTGGTTGGAACCAACTTAAAAATGTGTATAAAAAATTATAAGAATCTCCAATAATAGGTTAATCAAGTTTTGGTTTGCATTCAATTCATTTGCCAAGGGTTTCCTATGCTTTTCCTCATGTTTGGACTGGTTTTGCTTTGAATTTCTTCTTTTGTATGACTTGTACAGTCTAGTAAGGTTCTCATAATAGAAGAGGAAGTTAGGAAATTTTTTTATCTTTCCAACAAGTATAATATAAAGGTCTGAAGTGCTTCGGATCAAAAGGTATCACTATTTTTGTAACAGTTGCTCACAAACCCTTGAAACTTGGGGTTTTGGTTGTAAAAATGCATTTTACCTGAGCATCCATGAATGGAACAAGTTCCAATCCAGTGGATGGCTTGGGTAGGCTCTGTAAATAGTTTTAGAGTAAGTGTTTTGTGTTATTTCAGGCCACAAGGAGGAGAATGGGTGAGATGAATAACACACAAGCTTGTAGCTAGCGTGTGAGGGTAGCAGAGATTGCTTATTTTCAAAGCCATGGAGAAGTGATACCCTAGAAACCCATAGTGTTGCGGAAAGGTCTACGGGTTTACTAAAAGAATCCAAACTTTTTTGGGTTGGTTATTTTGATTAGTGAATAGTTTGGGGCACATCTTCAAAAACTACCTGGAAGCCCTAAACCCCTTAAAAATAGCTCTTTTTCAATTACCCTAGTTGTATGACAAACCTAGATAAGAAACTTTGTGATATTGTTTAAATTCCAAACGGGTATCTGAATATGTAAAACTATCTAGGGGTTGTTAGGAAATTATGGGGGAAAAGACCAAAAAGCAGTCCAAGAACGGCTAGTCAATTAGGCCTAATAGCAGTTGGTAGAAGCAAGTTGAAAGCCTAGGGTTTGGCAGGAAGGTGCATAACTTGTAAAGGCACAAAATGACCTTGAACATACCTGCATAGCATAATCACAACCTTTAAAAATGTTGTTAGAGTGAAGATCCTTGGTGGAGGTCTTTGGTGCCTAGTTGGAGCTTTGGGAACCTAGTAGGAGACCATCTCAAAATCAGAGATTTGGGTCAAAACCAACAAGAAACCTCAAGAGGATATACCTAGGAGGAAATCCAATATATTTTAGGCCTTGAAGGTCTAAGGATTTTACCCTAACAAGTTACCTTGGAGGAGCATGAGTAGAAGGGTGAGTAGAAGAGTTGGGGTGAGTGAGGGTGAATTGGAGAGCTAGGCATAAGATCTCTACATCAAAGTGGTATCAAAGCCATTATTTGAAAGATTTGGTGTATGTCAGATTGTGAAAAATCAGAAGCAAGTTCAATGCCTCCAAAGACAATGACTCCAGAAGCCATTCGACAGATGGTGGCAAAGATGATAGAAGGATTGGAGGATACAGAAGGAAGCAGAGGAACCAGAGAGACAAAGAAGGAGAAGTGAAAGGTTAAGCTAGAATGGGGTGATGAGACTGATGAACAAGTGGAAGATGTAGAGGAACCAACAACATTAGCTATGCCTCAAGACCAAAAGTTACTCCTAGATGCAGTCAAATCCATTTCTAAGGACAATCTGGATGGATTACCCACATATGGAGGAAACCTCCATGGAGAAGAGTTTCTAGATTGGATAGAAGCTCTCAATAATCATTTTGATTACAAAGAGGTAGCAGTTGAGAAAAGAGTTAATGTGGCCAAATCAAGAATGAGAGCATCAACATTGGTTTGGTGGAATATGTTGCAAGAAGAAAGGATACAAGAAGTTAAAAAGAAGATAACTTCATGGGAGCATATGAAGATCAGACTTAAGGCACAATTTCTTCCAGGAGATTATGAAGTTCAAATTCATAAGAGACTGCAAAATGTGAAACAAATGGAGCTAGATGTCAATGCTTACACGGAAGAATTCCATAAACTAAGCCTCAGTGATAAGAAGCATGAGAATGAGGTGGAGAAATTGGCTAGATACGTGAATGGATTGAGATAAAATATACAAGATGAAATTTGTATCCTTACTCCTAATACTATTCATAAGTGTTTTCAGTTAGCATTAAAGGCATAAGACAAAATCAAGAGGAGTGAACAAAATCAAAAGTTTAGAGGTGGCAGATCCTTTAGAGGAAGGGGCACTTTTAGTAGAGGACAAAAAACATCAAGGAATGAAGAAAACTCAAGGCAAGAAGGTGGTGGATACTCTTCAAGGGGGGAATTTAGAGGATCCTTCAGAGGAAGAAATAGTTCTAGGGGTAGATTTGGAAGCTCAGGAAGAGGAAATTCAATTTTCACTGGTAGATGTTACAATTGTAATCAAGTTGGCCACACAATGGGAATGTGTCCGGAGAAAGCAACTAGCTCTTCACACTCATACATGGGTGAGAGAAGAACACAATTAGTGCAGGAAGAAGACAATCCAAGTGTGTCTTCCCCTCTTAGCAAGGTAGGCCCGATGACAAATGGTGAAAGTCTAATGCTAAGAAGGTCTTTGTTGAAGATTCCTCAGGATCAAGAGCCACCACAAAGGAAGAGTTTGTTTAGAACAACTTGTAAGTCTCAAGGCAAGATTTGCAAAGTGATTGTAGATTTAGGTTCAACTGAGAATATAGTTTCAACTAAAATGGTGGATTAACTCAAGTTAAAGAGGTTGCCACATCTCACTCCCTACAAGGTGTCATGGCTCAATCGGGGCAAACATGTCTTAGTTGTTGAGAAAACATGGGTAGACTATAAGATTGGTGAGTATAAGGACAAGTTTTTATGTGCTATATTGCCTATGGATGCTTGTCATTTGTTGTTGGGACATCCATGGCAATTTGATGTAAAGGCTCAACATGATGGAGAGAAGAATAGCTATGTCATTATCAAGAATGGTAAGAGGTATCAAATGGATCCATTACCCGATCCAAAAGAGGAAAAACAAGTGGGATCAAGTGTGATGGTGATGAGTGGGAAAGAGTTTCTTAAGGTGATAAAAGAAGAAGGAGATCAAGGGTATGCTATTGTGGTCAAACCTAGTGAAGAAGGTAAGGCAGATCCAATGAGTACCACAAGACGTGAAGGGTCTACTCAAACAATATGCAGAAGTAATAGGAGAAGATCTACCTAATTATTTTCCACCAATGAGGGATGCAAATAACCAAATAGACCTAATTCCAGAGGCAAGTTTTCCTAGCAAGGCTACCTACAAAATGACACCTAGTCAAAATGAAGAAATTTCCAAACAAGTGTAGGAGCTCTTGGACAAAGGATTCATCAAATAGAGTTTGAGTCTATGTGTTGTACCTACTGTCTTAGAACCCAAGAAAGGGGAAAAATGGAGAATGTGTACAGATTCCAGAAAAATCAATAAGATCATTATAAGGTACCGGTTCCCTATGCCAAGGATAGAAGACCTGTTGGACTATATTGGGGGTGCAAGCTACTTCAAAAAGGTGGATTTAAAATTAGGTTATCATCAAATAAGAATCAGACTAGGGGATGAATGGAAGACATCCTTTAGGACCAATGTTGGCCGCTATGAGTGGTTGGTCATGCCATTTGGCCTTACCAATGTACCTAGCACCTTTCAAAGCCTCATGAATTAATTCTTGGTTGAGTTCATAGGTAAATTTGTGATTGTATATCTTGATGAAATTCTAATATTTAGTAGGTCCAAAGAAGAACATCTCAAGGATGTGGAGATGGTCTTGAAGAAGCTGAAAAAGGCACAACTCAAAATCAACCTTGAAAATTGTGAGTTTCTCAAGACTGAACATATATCTTGGTTTTGTCATTTCACAAGGTTGTCTAAAAATGGATCCTAGTAAGGTTGAGACAATCCTTAGTTGGCCTAAACCTAAGAATATCAGTGATGTTAGGAGATTTCATGGGTTAGCATCCTTTTATAGGAATTTTGTAAGAAACTTTAGTGATGTGTGTGCTCCTGTGCTCAATACTATCAAAGGGGGAGTCAAGTGTCATTTTATATGGATAGAGGAGGCCCAAAAGGGATTTGAGTTGTTGAAAAAGAAGATAGCTAAGTGTGATGCCAGTCAAAGTGCAATAGGGGCTGTTTTGAGTCAAGAGGGTCTTCCCATAGCCTTTTTCTTTGAAAAGTTGAATGAAGAAAAACAAAAGTACTCTGTCTATGACTTGGAGTTGTATGCCATGGTGAATGCCTTGAAGAAGTGGCATCATTACTTTCTGCCCAAAGAGTTTGTGGTCTATACTGACAACCATGCCCTTAGTTTTGTCAAAGGACAAGAGAAGTTGAATAAAAAATGCCTCAAGTGGGTAGAATACCTACAATCTTATACATTCACTATCAAGCATAAGAAGGGCACCTCAAATAAAGTTTTTGATGCACTCAGTAGAAGAGTCATGACCATACAAGAGGTTAAATTGCACAGTGTGGGGTTGGAGGAGTTGAGAGACCTCTACAAAGAAGACACAGATTTTGCTGATATATATGCTATATGTTCTGATTTTTCTAACACTTCTCATGTTTCCTACTAAGAGTATATGATACAGGAAGGTTTTTTGTTTAAAGGATATCTCCCTTATATACCCCAATGCTCTATGAGACAAAACATCATTTAAGAGAAACATCAAGGGGGTGTAGGAGGTCATTTTGGCAATGATAAAACAATGGAGTAGGTTAGTCAGTTCTACTATTGACCCAAGTTGCAATCATAAGTAAGGATATTTGTTGAACAATGTGGCATATGTCAGAGAGCAAAAGGATGAGCAAGTAATGTAGGTTTATATCAGCCCTTAGTCATACCCCAAAGGCCTCAGGAATGTTTGAGCATGGACTTTGTGTTGGGTTTACCAAGAACACCAAGAGGATTTGATAGTGTTTATGTGGTAGTAGATAGGTTCAGCAAAATGGATCACTTAATCCCTTGTAATAGTACCAATGATGCCACTTATATTGTAGGTCTTTTCTTCAAAGAAATAGTAAGAATCCATGGACTTCCAGTTAGCATTGTGAGTGATAGGGATGTTAAGTTTTTGAGTCACTTTTGGAAAACCTTATGGAAGAAGTTGGGTGCTAGAGTCTCATTTTCATCTACCTACCATCCACAATTAGATGGTCAGACTGAGGTGGTCAATAGGTCCTTGGGTAATCTCCTAAGGTGTCTCACTAAGAAGCATGGTCAGACTTGGGACTTGGTGATAGGCGAAGCAGAGTATGCATACAATGATTCAGTCAACCAGAGCACAGGCAAAAGTCCTTTTGAAATTGTTTATGGAATGCATCATAGAGGTGTCTTAGAACTTAGTGATATTAGCACAATGACCCACAAGAGTGCTCAAGGAGAGAGTTTTGCTGAAGGTATTAAGGAAATTCATGACAAAGTATGACAGTCCTTGCAACAAAAATCAGAAAAATATAAGGAACAAGTTGATCAATCAAGGAGGAACTTGTAATTTAAGGTTGGAAATTTAGTTTTGGCTTATCTCAGAAAGGAAAGACTTCCAAAAGGACAGCCAACCAAGTTGATGATGAAGAAGATTGGGCGACTCAAGATTGCGCATAAGTATGGCCATAATGCCTATGAGGTTGAACTACCTCCTTCTTTGGCCATATCTCCTATTTTCAATATTTGTGACTTGTATCCCTATAAAGGAGAATCTCAAACCTCTCAGATGGATACCACATTGCAATCTAAAGAAGATTGGGTGAAGGATTTAGTAGTTAGTCGACCAGTTAAGTTGGAAATCTTCTTGGATACCAAGGTGATCAAGAAGACAAGAAAGGGCATCTACAAACATTATCTTGTGAAATGGGAAGGTCTACCTTATTTAGAGGCTATGTGTATGTCAGAATTTGACATAATTCATCATGGAGTGCAACTAGTAGACCTGATAACTCAAGGGACTTGAGTTCCTTGCCCCAGGGGAGTATGATGCAGAGCACCTAGCTCAAAGTTGTCTTTTCTTGCATTTTAAAATTTTTGTGTGATTTCAAGTTATTTTATGTTGTAATAAGGTGGAATAAATCCTATGATTCTTTTTGAAGCCATAGGTTGGTTGTCCACACTTTTGTTGTGCTCAGGATCCAAAATTGTCATTATCCTGAAAAGTTGTCAAAATGTCAATTTTTGGTTTGTATCAAGTGGATGCCTAGAAACTTTCTAGAATGTTTGGAAATAGTTTAAATCCATTTTGGGATGCCATTTGAGTGATTTTTCAGGGCTCGAGAGCCTTGGAATGTGTTTTTGTACTCATAGGTAAAAGTTGCCAAAAATTGGTCATGACAACTTTTGCATTTTTAGGCAAAAGTTGTCCATGAAGGAAATGGCATTGGAAGTTGGTTGGAACCAACTTAAAATGTTGTATAAAACCTTCTAAGAATCTCCAATAATAGGTTAATAAACTTTTGGTTTGCATTCAATTCATTTGCCAATGGTTTCCTATGTTTTTCCTCACGTTTGAACTATTTTTGCTTTGAATTTCTTCTTTTGTATGACCTGTACAGTCTGGTACAGTGCTCATAATGGAAGCAAAATTTAAGATTTTTTTTTATCTTTCCAACAAGTATAATATGAAGGTCTGAAGTGCTTTGGATCAAAAGTTATCACTGTTTTTGTAAAAGTTGCTCACAAACCCTTGAAACTTGGGGTTTTGGTTGTAGAAATGCATTTTACCTGAGCATCCATGAATGGAAAAAGTTGCAATCCAGTGGCTGGCTTGGTTAGGAACTTTAAATAGCTTTAGAGTAGGTGTTTTTGTGTTTTTGCAGGCACAAGGAGGAGAATGGGTGAGATGAATAACACACAAGCTTGTAGCTAGTGTGTGAGGGCAGCAGAGATTGCTCATTTTTCAGAGCCATGAAGAAGTGATACGCCAGCAACCCATAGTGTTTTGGAAAGGTCTATGTGTGTAATAAAAGAATCCAATATTATTTTGGTTTGTGATTTTCATTGGTGATGAGTTTGGAGCACATCTTCCAAAACTGCCTGGAAGCCCTAAACCCCTTAAAATTATCTCCTTTTTAGTTACCCTAGTTGTACAACAAACCTAGATGGGAAAATTTGTGATATTGTTTAACTTCCGAATGGGTATCTGAATATGTAAACATATCTGGGGTTGTTAGAAAATTTTTGGGAAAAAGACCAAAAACAGTCCTAGAAGGGCTAGTTAATTAGGCCTAATAGGAGCTGGTAGAATCAAGTTGAAAGCCTAGGGTTTGGGAGGAAGATGCAGACCTTGTCAATGCATAAAATGACCTTGAAAATACATGCACAACATAACCACAACCTTTAAACATTCTGTTAGAGTGAAGATCCTTGGTGGAGGTCTTTGGAGCCTAGTTGGAGCTTTGGGAGCCTAGTAGTAGACCATCGCAAAATCAGAGATTTGGGTTAAAACCAACAAGAAACCACAATAGGATATACCTAGGAGGCAAGCCAATAGATTTTAGGCCTTGGAGGTCTAAGGAGTGTACCCTAACAAGTTACCTTGGAGTAACCTGAGTAGAAGGGCGAGTAGAGTAGTTGGGGTGAGTAAGGGTGAATTGGAGAATAGAATCTTGGTAAAATAGAATCTTGGTAGAATAGAATTGGAGTAAGGGTGAGTAGAGTAGTTGGGGTGAGTAAGGGTGAATAGAATCTTGGTAAAATAATTCCCAGTCCACTCTCCAGTTTAAGAATATGGGACACTCTTGTTATCGACCAATACCATTGCGTCTTTACTGGAGACATGTCCATTCGGAAAGAGAAGAGCCCACTTGCAGGATCCGAAGAACTCTTCCAGGAAGTTAGCTTCATGCCTTTCCATATCTTCATGCCAGGCAACCGTATATCTATTGGATGTGCGAAACTCTCCCAAGCAATCTCAGACTTGTGGTGGCCATCACCCAGCATAATGAAATTACCAGAGTCCCTTATCACTGCCCGTGATCCTTTCAGACCAATATCAGTCGACCAAACTGACCGGCCATTTCTATCAAGCAATCTAAGATGGCCATCGCTTGAAAATTCTGATTAAATTCTCTTTGTTAGCCACCCAAACTATGGTCTTCTGGGAGTTTCGTACGTACCAGATGTCAATGTACAAATTTATTCGTTCCTCTCGGACTGAAAAAATCCCAGTGCAAACGTGCTATTCTTTGACATCATGGTCTGATTTCCAGTGAGCGAAGCCCCCAATAGAAGCGTATCTCCACCATCCAATGGTAATGAGCTGCAATTATGCGCTGCAATAATCATACTAATTGCTAGGACCATATGCGCAATCGCCTCTTCAATATCCATAGCGTTTGTATATTTCAGGTTTCTTTTGGAAGTAGCTACGCAGTGAAAGAAGATGACCGATGCAGTGACGTCGATCTCGCGTAAATGAATTCAAAACTTTGACATCAAAAAGGTTTGGCAGAGCGCAGACCCTACTCCGTCAAACGCGCAATTTGACCTTCTGGATTAATATCTATGTTTCTTCGCTACTCAAACAGTGTTAAAGATATTGCCAGTCAAGTCTTTTGTGCCTAACGAAAAACGGACATGTTGCTACAAACGTGAAGGCCAAATCAGGAGGAGACCGAAGAAGTGTCGTCGATCCCACGGAAATGAATTCAGAAATTCTACTTCTTTGAATCCTAAAGTGAGAGTGCTTACTATAATGTTCTGGATTGGCCTAAGCACATTCATTGTTCCACTAGAACACGATGCGTTTGGATTAATTAAATTTTGAAATCCAACAAATATAAAGAGGAGATTAAGGGGAACCTGAAATTATTTATATTCAGTTTCATTTTTTATATTAAAGACTCAAAAAATTCAACTTTATATAGTTAGAACCAGAATTCAATTTCGAGTATGAGTTTTGTTACATCTCCAATAATTAATTTGAATAACAATTCTAAATCTATTATCTTATGTATTTCTCATTAACATTTACCATTTATATATTTCAATCTTAAATATTATTTGTTTATCTTTTGTTTAATGATTTTAACTAATTCACTATTTAATTAAATATAGTAGATATTATAGATGATATTTTACTATCTTGACAAGTATTAAGTCATTTTTCTCTATGATTGTTTAGTTGTAAGCAAAAGAATTTTTTCTTATCATTTAAGATATCAAAATGCTGAATTTGATATAGAATTATTAATCACTAATGATGCAAGGGTCACGCTTGCTTCTAATCAATAGATATAAACTAGACAGGTAAATGGAGTTCTACAATATATTTGACATATAATATAGAAATTTCAGAGTACACTAATCGAATAACTAACATATGTCATTATAAGATTTAATAGATACTTTAGAATGCTATTTGGAAATGTATTTCCAAATACAATTCTAGTTATTCCAATACATCATCCCTTATTATTAAAGTGGGCCCCAAAAAATAAGCAAATCAAAAGGATAAACATTCAAACGAAAAAATGTTATATCAAATAGATTAAAGTCATTGACAATGATCTTGTGTTGTATCAACCATGTAACTAGAACATCAACATTAGAGATATGCTATGTCAATACATTCAAACCTGATGAATTTTGAAAAAATGTTTGCCTTCAAAGAATTGCATAATGGAGTACAATGAACACATTATTGAGATATGCTAATCTTGCAAATGTCTTTGTTGGATCAACCAACTCATGTTTTACATGGTATTTTCATTTTCACTAAAATCATCCCTTATATTAACATCGTCTTTGAGAAAGCTTAACATTAGATTATGTAATATGCAACCAAAAATAATGGTTTTGGGGAGCATTTCCAAATTTGGATGCCTCTCTATTTCATAATTCACCATATCTTCTATAACCTTCCAAATGCACAGTCAACAAAAAAGTGCATTGATGACAACTCAAAGTTTAATTTCGTATAATCTACTATTATTCTAAATTGAATAGTTTAATAAGGAAGTAAGTTTGAAAAAGTGTTGAAGGTGGACCATAAGCATAATGAGATATAAATATGTATTCATTTTGTAGTGAATCTTTAATCTCTTACTCACTTTCATACAATATACAATACATTTATTCTTTTTTAAATGTATTCTCTTCATTTTTCAATAAAAATTATCCGATAATTCTTTTGAAATGCCTCTATTTTGTTATCTAATGAAAGGATTATTCTTTTATCCTTTAATATAGAAAGTGATCTGATTAGTGTATAAAATATGAATTCTTCTAGTATATTTATATTAATAAATAATATTGAGTATGTAAAATAGTGACATTAAATTCCTTCCTTGAAATGAAATATATTTAAGCTTAAATTCACCGTAGCTACTTCCAATTCTAATAGATCTCCAAGATTCCTTTTATCACGGAATAAATGCTACTATGTATATATTGTCCATATCTGGTTCTTTGACACTCTTCAACCACATGTATGCTTTACAATGCTTTCTGGTTTATCTTTTCATTCATTTGTAATTGATTATCAAACAAATTTGAATAATGGCATGAATTTCTCAATTTACATGGTAAAGAGGTAGTAGCAAACTCATGCTTGAATGACATGCCAAGCATGTTAAACAATGGTGCTTCTATGTTTCACCATTGCCCTTTTGAGTTTGCAATTCTAATGTTCTCATTCATTGGTAGGGTTACAAGTTCCATTCCAATCAAGGTCTTTCTACTACTATTTCTCACTAAGAAATTTCAATGTGGACTCAGCCTCATCTCTTGCCCAATTTTGTATTCATGTTGTTATATATTTCCTCGTTTCAGTTTACTTTATTTTATAAGCAAACCTCCTTGGAGTTTGTTTACATTTTTTTTGTTATTTTATTTTATGTTCATAACATTTGACAATATTATCATTATGAAGATCTAATTTCTACCATTTTATTATGATAAAATGTACACAATGCCAAAGTGGTTTATTTATATAATTTAAATGCAACTAAATAAAATTGAGTTGTAGAATGTATCATGCTCAAAGGGGCTATTTTCATTATGTGAATAGAGCTCAAGATTATATTTTTTAATTCCATAAAGAAACTACAACTATAGCTCAAAGAAGTCACAAAATGTATTGTCCTCAAGCAACTCATTTTCATCATGTGAATAGAGTTCAAGATCGTCCTTGCTTATTTATTTCTCTAATTCATCTATATTACTATAGAGATCTTGTCTCTTATCATGGAATGTGAATTAAGATGAAGAGCCATTGTGTCTTTATATCCAATTAAATCATACATGGAACTTGATAAACACTTTCCACTCCATTAGGAAAACAACTAGCCGTATGAGTGAACCAAAGAAAACCCAATTCTTTATCCATAAAATAAAAATAACAATTACTTATTTATCATTTAATTTTGAATGATATATGGCAGTTATGCTCAATTGAGCACACTTATCCAATAGTTATTCAAATATAGTTCTTTATTATTGAGACAATCCTAAATTAGCATGCTAATAAATATTTTTTCAATATCCTTTTATAGAAAAATTGGGCTCTCCATTTACCCAATGCCACTTTCAAATTTATAGGACATTCCATATCAATTACAATTGGCATAACCATTACACGTCCATTACAACTTTGGTGTAAAATTGCCAAGATGTTAACTAAAACAAAAAAACCACAAAAACATGAACAAAATTCACATAGAAAAATAATCAACCTAAGTTCGAGATTGTATTTAAAAATTGTATACACCAAAAATACTATTTTATACATCAAAATTAAATTAATGTATCTTCTATGCATATATCAAATTGTACTCTCTAACATGATGGCATATATAATTTTCTATTAACACAACTCTTGCAAGTACTAATTTATATGAATGAAAAATATATACTAAAGTAAAATATTTATCAAAATCACTAAAGTAAAAAAATACAAAACATAGATTTTTCTTCTTTATAATAAAATAAATGAACCAGAAATCTAAACATTCTTTTAAACATTAATTATAAAAAACATCTCTATCAAATTTAAATTAACTCATATTTCTATTACACTAAGAAGTCCAAGATAAAATAAAATAATAATTATTCCTACACTAAAATATTTGAAGGTATAATTTAGTTTTTAAAACCTTAATCTATATTCCTTCGCATCACTCGTTTTCCGACTTTGATAGATTATAGGTTCTTAATTTCATGTATTTTTAAAAAGAGTTGACAATCGATTTTCTTATTTCTGTATCACTCGTTTCAGTGGATATGATTTATTTTCACATTTTTTAATTAGTTAGGGTATAATTTTGTTATTAAACTAAATAGAAAACATAATACATATTATAGTTCAGCGCGACAATCTTAATCTAATCGTGCCGTTTCGAAGCATCCTGAAGATTTTTGTGTTACCGTTCACTTTCCACTTGGAAAGACTTTTGTCCGGCCATTCCCACTGCAGAAGACTTATCTCAGCCGATATTAAGGACTTGACCATTGTACCATTTCCATTTTCTGTCGAGACTTCGACTTTGGAATTATTAGCGCCCAAAGGTCTATTCCTTTACGTGGGATAAACGGCACGACTTGACCAGTGGGCTTTTCTATTTAAGTTTGATAATAAACCTGAACCATAAGGCCATCAACATAAACATCTTCCCCTTGGGTGATATTTAAGAAAAATACAAATGCTCTGGTTATAGAAATGGAGATGAAGAATTTGGCCATAGTCATTACTATTATTATTGCGATGCATAATTGCAGTTTAATAGCAGTGGATGGTGGAGATACCCTTTTAATGGGTTCTTCCCTCTCAGGAAATCAGACCATTATATCAAAGAATGGCACGTTCGCATTGGGATTTTTCAATCCCAAAGGAACGAATAATTGGTACATTGGCATCTGGTATGCGCAAGTCTCTCAGAAGGCCATTGTTTGGGTGGCTAACAGAGAGAATCCTGTCAGAAGCATGCCCGGGGTTCTCAACTTTTCAAGCGACGGTCGTCTCAGATTGTTTAACAGAGACGATCAGTTTGTTTGGTCAACTGATAATGGCCGAAAAGCCTCAGGCGCAATATTAATGGACTCCGGTAATCTAGTTTTGCTGGATGCCCACGAAAAGTCTGAGATTGTATGGGAGAGTTTTGCGCATCCAGGAGATACATGGTTGGCGGGCATGAAGATGTGGAAAGGCATGAAGTTAACTTCGTGGAAGAGCTCTGTGGATCCTGCAATTGGGCTATTCTCTTATGGAATGGATATGTCCCCAGGAAAGTCACAGATGGTGATGATCCATAACAACAGTGTTACATATTGGTCCAGTGGAGAGTGGACTGGTAATACTGCTACCAAGATTCCGGAGATGAAAGGTCAGAACATAGTCGAAATGTCCTGTGTGAGGGTTTCTCTTTCAAGAATGTACTATGAATATTTCATAAACCCGACTTGGAAACCTCTCACGGCGCGGCTAGTGTTGCAGACGAATGGAGAATATGGAACTTACTTCTGGATGGGTGATGGTAAATGGACTCTGGTTTGGTCGACACACCGGGGTCAATGCAGCGAGTATGATATCTGTGGAGCTTATGGAGTGTGCAATGCGAATGATGTGTGTAGTTGTGTTGAGGGTTTCACGCCCAAGGAACCATCTCAAAGCTGGTGGTCAAACGGGTGTGCTCGGCGAAGACCCCTGCAATGCTCTATCGCAAAGGGAACTACCGACGGCTTCCGGGAAGCCAAGAACCGATTCTTGCCCGAAAAAGAAGCAGTCATATACAATGAGCCAACACAGAAGAGTTGCCGGACTGCTTGTCTCAACAATTGCTCCTGCACAGCCTTTTCTTTCGCTACTTCTCATCCTTTCATGTGTAGACTGTGGTTTGGGGATTTATTCAAAATGCGCGCTTCATCAGACGGTCAATCAGTCTTTATTAGACTGGCCGCTTCTGAACTGCCGCATTCGACGTCAAAGCGAAGCAGCAAACCTCCAGCACTTAGAGTTGTACTTGCTGCTACTGGAGCCGCGTTCTCTGTCATTTTGGCTCTCCTGTTGGGCGTCTTTATTCTTTGTAAACGTCGAAGGGCGCGGAAGAAAAGCATTGAACAGGACGTGCCAACGTCGCTCAAAGCATTCACTTACAAAGAGCTGCGAATTGCAACCAAGAATTTCAAGCATAAGCTGGGGAGCGGAGCATTCGGCTCTGTGTTCTCAGGAGTTCTGCCAGACAACACGCTTGTAGCGGTCAAAAAACTAGAAGGTTCTGTCGGAGCAGAAAAGCAATTTCGTGCAGAAATAAGTACCATCGGGAAAATACAGCATGTAAATCTGGTGAGGCTCTGGGGATTCTGCGTAGGAGGTTCTCGAAGGCTACTGGTGTATGCTTACATGCCCAACGGCTCTCTAAATTCTTTTCTTTTCCACAAAGAGGGGGAAGTAGAGAAGTTGTTGGACTGGAAGACTCGGTTTGAAATCGCACTGGGCACTGCGCGAGGATTAGTTTATCTCCATGAAGAATGCAGGGATCGCATCATTCATTGCGATATTAAACCTGAAAACATTCTGCTGGACGGTGACTTTCACCCCAAGATAGCTGATTTTGGGTTGGCAAAGCTGGTAGGTAGAGATTTCAGCCGCGTACTGACAACCACAAGAGGAACTCGTGGGTACTTGGCTCCCGAGTGGATCTCTGGCCTTCCTATCACTCCCAAGGTGGACGTATACAGTTTTGGCATGACGTTGCTGGAAATCATATCTGGTCGTAGAAATCTGGATCTGAAGGTAGAGGAGAGCAGGTTGTACTTTCCTACCTGGGCTTCATGTCAAATTCAAAGAGGAAACATAATAGGCGTTGTGGATGCAAGGATAGCTAGTGAGGCTAATATAGAAGAGGTGAGAAGAGCCGCCATGGTTGGGGGACTATGCATTCAAGACGATGAGAATCTGAGGCCGAGCATGGGTGAAGTGGTGAAGATATTGGAAGGAACGATGGAAGCTCCTGCACCACAAATTCCGAGGTCTCTACAGGTGCTGGTAGATCAGCTGGATGACTACGAAAGCCATACGTTTGATCGACAACCATGGACATCAAGTGGTTCCATACCGGCAATGAATTAGGTTGCTTTAAATAGGCATAATTATAATTAAAAGAAATGCTTACTACGCTGGTACCTTGGTTTCAAGTGTAGAGGAGTACACCATAGAATAAGGTTAACAAATATTTTAAAATATTATAAATTATATTAGTAAAACTCTTCTAAAGTGTATAAGTTCCAAAAAAAATTTTAAAAAAAATGCAATTTTAGTTCGATAAACATTTCAAAATAAAGTTAGTTGAAGTTTTGGTTTTTCCTTTCTTTAAACTTTTATCAAATTTTCACATATTTATGAAATTTTTATACAAATATTTTATTTGAAATATTTAAACTGTTTTTTATTAATCATATTTGTCAACAAATCATAAGCTAAAATTTTTATATCTAAAATAAATATTTATCTATTATAAAGTTAAAATATATTTCTTTAATTAAAATTATTCAAAAAAATAATTCTTGACAATTTGATTGGCTAAGGAGTTTGACCTCTTATTCCAACCTTTGTGTTGTTCAAGAAATATATATATATATATATATATTGTGTAACCCTAATCTATTGGTGTACATTTTAGAATAGTGAAAGACAATAATAATAATAATAATAATAATAATAAAGCTCTCGTAATAAGTTGTTCACATTCTTCTCATTATGATAAAAAGTTGTTTGGTAGATCTTATTCAAGATTAGTTGGCTCATGCACATTATATAGTGCAAGGCAAATATTTCGAGGTACATATTTATTTTGATGCAGGAGCATCCTCAATTCTTGGCAATCTTGCATCAACCAAAAATATTTTCTTTCTATTTTGCTTTTTGTTTTGTAGTTTCAGCATTTCATTATGTATTTCCTAGCATTGGCTCACTGGATCTTAAGGAGTTACGTTTTGCTGGCGAACTTGATCATCTTCCTTATTCCTAAACCATGGAGCATTCGGATCAATTTTCGGCAAGTTATCGATTCCGATTTTTGAGATAGTTTTCTAACACTGGAACCAGTTGGACCTATTTTCTTTAGTCATTCTACCAGATCCCTTTTGTAGCTTGCGAAGCCTTGAGCATTGATTTCGATGTTCCTTGGCATGTGGACGACCTTCCCTTTGATCAACACTTCATGATTTGGATTTTCTGATGGAATCTCTTTGGCAGATGCCAACCTTGTTGGTTTTACACGTTTGGTCTTGTTCTTCAACATTTGATCCCTTTTGGGCTGACCAGATCCCCTTGGATCATATAAATAATTGTAATTGAGCATTGGAATGTAAATCAGAAGAAAAATAAAACATAGAAGATAGATCTTAAGTTTTGAGGTTTCGGTTGAGACCTGTTCTGTAGTTGAGCATGTTTGTAGCAGGCTAGTGAGCCTAATTCTTGTATCCTAGATGTTATCGGTTGCTTGTAATTCATTTTCATGATTTAATTTATTTATTTCTGCGCTGCCTCCATCATATCCTTTTGTTTTCATTGTGTTTACTTTTGCTGACCGGTCCAGACTAATCTCTTCGAGGTCCCTCCTAACTGGTGATTGCACCAAGTGGTATCAAAGAAGACTTCATTCCAAATATTGTGTGGTCCTAAAACTTTTGGTGTGGGGTGGCAGATTGTGGATCCGACCTATAGATGCAGAGGACTGGCATGAAGATGGCGTGAGGAGGAAATAAGAATGATGGAGAACGTGGGAATGCATACCTGGGTATGATGGAAATATTGAGAGGAATTACAACCCGATTGGAAGCCGTTGAGACAACCCAGAGAAAAGGCTGACATATTGAAGATGTGAGTGAAGCTAAAGGAGAAGAAGACTCAGAAGAACAACTAAACCCATTGATGATCAATCCAGATGAAGAAAGGTTCTTAAGGGTTTTGAGTAGGGCGAATACTAAACCAAATTTTACCCCGCTGGAATATGATGGAAAGTTGGATTTAGATGAATTGATAGATTGGATCTCAGAGATGGAGAAATATTTTAATTTTGAGAACACCACAGAGGAAAGGAAGGTGAAATATGCGTGCACCCAGTTGAAAGGTCATGCATCTATTTGGTGGGAGCATTTGCAGGTTAATAGAAAGAGGAAAGCTAAAGAAACGATTAGAATATGGGATCGAATGGTTGCTAAGTTAAAATCAAAATTTTTGCCAGTTGATTATCAAGTGAATCTGTTGCGAAAGTTGCAGAATTTGAAGCATAAGGAATCTAGTGTAATGGAGTATACCAAAGCATTCTACAAGTTGAATATTAGACCCAAACATGTTGATGATGAGGTCAAACAAGTTGCATGATAGTTGAATGGATTGCGAATGTCTATATAAGATGAACTCAGTTTGATAAAATTGCAGAGTGTTGAACAAGCTTACTAGTATGCCCTTAAAGTAGAAGAGAAGCTAAACAAAAAACATGAGTAGAGATAGAGAGGTAGGGGTGGAAGGTTTTCCAAAGAAAGATTTCAAGGAGGAAGAGGATATACTGAAGGTAGAGGAACCTATACAGATTAGAACAAGGACATGGAAGTAAGCAAATATGCTAGTTCATAACAGAAGGATGATAGAAATTTCTACCGGAGAAGAGAACCTGATGGTTATTGAAATGAGAATTTTGGAAAATATGACAGAAGAAAAGATAGGAGAGTGTTCAGAGGAACTTTCTTTAAGTGTGGAGGAGAAGGACATCATTCTTTCAAGTGTAAGAAGGCAGAGAGAATGAGGAGAATAGCAATGGTGGAAGAAAGCCCCACAAGATCAACTAGCAAACCAAAAGATGGAGAATTATGGATGAGGAGGAGGGATTTGTGTCATACTGGAGGAGATGAGGAGACTTTGCAAAGGAGGAATTTGTTCAAGACCAGATGTAAGGTATCTGATAAGTTCAATAAAGTTTTTATTGATAGTAGTAGTTTAGATCACCTTGTTTTAGAAGAGATGGTAACTAAGTTGAATTTGGAAAGATTGAAAGCCTTATCAAATAGCATGGATTTAGGATGATCATAAGTTGTTAGTAAGTGAGAAATGTTTGGTGAAATTGAAAATTGGGAATTATCATGACGAAGTCTTGTGTGATATTATGCCTATGGATATTTGTCACCTTTTGTTGGGTAGACCTTGTGGTGCAGGAGCACCCTTCCAAGCTCTTCCTCTTTCTTTTTTTTCTTGGTGTGATTCTTCTTTTGAAGCCATTGTATATAAAATAAAGAGCCATGCGCTCATTGGTCCTAGTTAGGGTCCTAGTTGAGGTCTTAGGGGCATGAGTCAAAAATTGAGATTTTCTTGGAAATAGGGGGTATGTGTGCATTTGGGGTGTTTAGGGGTCCCTCATAGCATGGTGGAGTCCTTAGGTTGGCCCAATGTGTGTCTAGGAGTCAAGAAAAGCAACATTGGGAAAGTTGCTCAAAAGTTGCATGACAACTTTTAAAAGTTGTCAAGCAACTTTTCCACCATGAGGCCAAAATTCTTAGTTTGGTGAGGGAAACCCTAATAAGGGCACAAAGACTGAGGAGAGGGTAGTATAAGTATTTCCAAACCCTAAGTTAATGGGTTGGATGTCAGACATTGTACGGCCCAAGTAAGCAAAGCTTGACTGTGACTGTTTGTTGGTTACCAGTCAGTTTGAATGAAGCAATTGAGCAAGTTAATGGATTGATTTGCATGTAAATAATTTCATTGTGAGAAATTAGATTAGGTTTTTATTTTCCGGTAGTGTGTGTTTGTAAATAGTTTGTAAATTGCCTTCTCTTTGTCTAGTTTTGGACTGGTTTGTATAAATGGATGCATAATTCCATTCCCCATTATGGAACCACCATGAAACCATGGGGAATGAGAGTAGAGACCTTGTACCATAGTTCAATGCAAGTAGGGCCCTTGAAAATGCAATGAGGCCATACAAAGACCTACTCCTAGGCGAGACTGGACAGTGCCCGGTTAGGAATGGTTACTGTTGCAGAGGTCTTGAAAAGAAAGGTTGGCCAAAGGAGAGTGCACCCTTTGGAGGAGGTGTAGAGGATTGTGTGAAGCACCACTGGTGTGAAGGAGGAGCCTCCACCAATCCAGACAAGGTGGCTAAAACACAAAACATCCACTGTGACCCAGGCAGACCAGAAAAACCCTCACAAAACCCTTAAAAACCCCAAAATTTACCCTAGGCACTGTACGCCGACTTGGAGGCCCAAAACTAAAGAAATACTTGAGCCCTTGCCAAATGAATGGTAGTCCATTTTGGGAGTTTGGGTAGTTTGTGCATTGTTTGTGAGAGGGAGCCCTAAAAGTCCAGGTAGGAGGCCTAATTAGTCCTAATCCTTGTAGCCCTATTTTGTAGGCAAAACACAAAATAGTGAAATCGGTAGGAGGAATGAAGGTTGTAACTTCTTGGGGGCACATGGATGGATTTAAAAAATGGTTTAAGACATTTCTTAACCTTGCTAAGACCCTGGAAGGTGTAGAACAAGCCTAGCCCTTATTAGCCATAGTAAGGGGTTTTGAGTCTCATGAGTAGGTGAGACCTTAGAAGCAGCATTACAACTCATTGGAGGGTGGATTGGGCAAGGTCAGGGGATTCCTCAAGCAAGGGAAGTCCTAGAGACCCTAGGGCGTGGAGAGAACACCAAGTGATCCAAGGAAAGGGTCCAAGAGCATAGACTAGGCTAGTCTATCCCAAGCACCATCCCATCATATTGGTATCAGAGCCAGGTTAAAGATTTGTTGGACTGTGTATGTCTCTATATATTGGTGAATCGGTAGGGGAGAGTAGAATGGTCACTAATGCAGAGCTGGCTAGGGAGGTAGAAGAGCAGAAGGAGAAAAATAGACTCCTTGAAGAAGCCATGAGTGAGATAAGGGATAAAGTGCAAGAAGTGATGGATCAGAGGACACAAGGACCTTGGGGTGAAGACACCAAAGATAAAGGAAAGAAAACCATTGACATAGATGACATTATACCTAAACCAGATCCCTTTTTTAATGAAGAACCTTTTGTGAAGGCTATCAAGGCTTTGAACACCAAGGCTTTTGAAGGATTGCCACATTTCAATGGAAGGATGGACATTGACACTGTCATGGAATGGATTGAGGGCATGGAAAACCACTTTGAGTGTGAGGGAGTGATAGAGGCTCAAAAGGTTAAGGTTGCCAAATCCAGATTAAGGAGAGTAGCTTTAACATGGTGGAAGTACTTGCAAGAAGAGAGAGTTAGCATGGGGAAGCTACCTATTGCCAATTGGAAGGCCATGGTGAGCAAGATCAAAGAGAATTACTTACCAGAGGATTATGAAGTCCAACTTCATAAGAAGAGATAGGGTTTGAAGCAAAAAGAACTTGATGTGACCTCCTACACCGAAGAATTTTAAAAACTTTGCCTTAGATCCAAAGTCCAAGAAGATGAATCTATTAAGGTGGCTAGGTATCTAAGTGGCCTAAAGTGGAACATTCAAGAGGAGATAAGCCTATGGACTCCTACTACAGTTCAAAAATGTCATCAGCTTGCTGCCAAGGTGGAAGAGAGGAACAAAAGGAAACAAGACTCCAATAATAGGGGTAGAGGCAGAGGTAGAGACCAAATGAACCACCGAGGTGGTTACCAAAGCAAGTCAAATGAGCAGAGGAACCAAGGAGAAGACAAGCTGACTGAACATGGCAATGAAACCAATCTTAGAGGGGGCCATTCTAGAGGAAGAGGTGTACAAGGTGGTCCAAGTAGGGGTAGAGGTACCGGCAGAGGTAACTCCTATTTTGCAACTATGAAGTGTTACAACTGTGGACAATTGGGACACCCGGCAAATAGATGCCTTGACAAGCCTACCTCATCAAATAATGGAAAGAGGGTTGCTTATTCTCATGAAGACTCTTCAATTAGCAAGACATCGGATGTGGACCAGATTGAATCAGAAATTGGTGAGAATCTAATGTTCAATAGGATTTTGATCAAACAGCCGGTTAAGGAGGAACCCAAACATAGGAGAGCATTGTTTAGGGTGAGATGCAAAGTTCTTGGTAAAGTGTGCAAGGTGATAGTTGATTCAGGCTCAACTGACAACATCATATTAGAAGAGGCAGTTAGGAAGTTGAAACTCACAAGAATACCCCACAATAGTCCTTACAAGGTGACTTGGTTGAACAAAGGACAAAGTGTGCTTGTCAATGACCAGACTTGGGTAGAGTTTTCTATTGGAGGATACAAGGATAAGATCCTTTGTGATGTGTTGCCTATGGATGCTTGTCATTTGCTACTAGGAAGACCCTGGCAATTTGATAGGAAGGTGATCTATCATGGAGAGGAGAACTCCATATCATTTAAGAAGGATAGCAAGACCTTCAAGATTCAGTCCTTGATAGAGGATGAAGAGGGAACTTCAAAAACACCTAATGTCTTATTGGCTATAGGCAAAGAGGTCTTAAACTTGCTACATGAGGAGGAGATAGTGAAGTGTGCCATCTTTGTGAAACCAAAGGAGGAAGAAGACAAGTTGCAGGCAGAAGTACCCAAGGAGGTGAAGCAAATGTTGCAAGAGTATAAGGACATAGTGAGTGATGGAGCACCTATAACACTCCCACCTAGAAGGTCTATGAGCCATCAAATAGACTTTGTTCCCAAAGCATCCTTACCTAACAAGGTAGCATATAAGATCACACCTGATCAGAATAAGGAGGTAGCAAGGCAAGTGTAGGAGTTATTGGAACAAGGACCGATTAAGAAGAGCATCAGCCCATGTGTAGTCCCGATAGTGCTAGCATCAAAGAAGGGAGGTAAGTGGAGACTTTGCATTGACTCAAGGGCAATCAATAGGATCACCATAAGGTATAGGTTTCCTATTCCTAGAATAGAGGATTTGATGGACTATCTAGGAGGTGCTATGTATTTCACCAAATTGTACCTTAAAAGTGGTTATCACCAGATTAGAATCAAGGAGGGTGATGAGTGGAAGACTACTTTCAAGACCACAGAAGGATTGTATGAATGGATTGTGATGCCATTTGGACTCACCAATGCCCCAAGCACCTTCATGAGGTTGATGACTAAGGTGTTAAAAGATTTCACAGGAAGGTTTGTGGTAGTATACCTAGATGACATTCTCATCTATAGCAGAACCAAAGAGGAGCACCTTGAGCATTTGAGGTTAGTTTTAGAAAGGTTGCATGAGGAGAAGTTATCCATCAACCTAGAGAAGTGTGACTTCTTGAAGCAAGAGATGGTCTACTTAGGATTTGTGGTGTCTAAAGGATCCTTGAAGATGGATCCAAGCAAAGTAGAGGCAATCTTGAATTGGCCTGCACCTAGAATAGGGACTGAAGTTAGGAGTTTCCATGGATTAGCTCAATTCTATAGGAATTTTGTGAGGAACTTTAGTGGCATATGTGCACCAGTCCTTGACACCATAAAAGGAGGCCTTAAAACTAAGTTTAAATGGACTGAGTAGGCTGACAAAGCATTTCAATTGTTGAAGCAAGAAGTAGCCACAAAACCTATTCTTCTCCTACCTACCTTTGATAAGCTATTCACATTGGAGTGTGATACAAGCAGAATTGCAGTAGGTGGTGTATTGAGTCAAGAGGGAAGACCTATGGCATTTTTCAGTGAGAAGCTTAATGAAGCAAAGAAGAAGTA
The DNA here is from genome assembly GCF_030272615.1 of Cryptomeria japonica. Lineage (NCBI taxonomy): Eukaryota > Viridiplantae > Streptophyta > Pinopsida > Cupressales > Cupressaceae > Cryptomeria > Cryptomeria japonica. The sequence goes on from NC_081414.1 coordinate 777,258,827, forward strand.
CCCAGCCTATGACCTAGAGTTGTATGCATTAGTCCAGTCTCTTAAAAAATGGAGGCATTACTTACTTCCAAAGGAATTTGTGGTGTTCACAAACAACTAGGCATTGAGTTACATTAACACTTAAGAGAAGCTTAGCAATAGGCATTTGAAATGGATGGAATACCTCCAATCCTTCACCTTCACCTTCAAGCATAGGAAGGGGCAACTTAACAAGGTGGAAGATGCATTAAGCAGGAAGTTGTTGACAGTTCAAGAACTACAGTTGCAGAGCATAGGAATAGAAGGTTTCAAGGACCTCTATGAAGGAGATGAAGACTTCTCATCAGCTTACAAGGTTTGCAAGGAGTTTGAGAACCATTTCCATGGTGAGTATGCAGATTATACTCTCCAAAATGGTCTCTTGTTCAAGGGTAATTGGTTGTGTGTACCAAGAGGATCCATGAGGGAGAACCTCATCCAAGAGAAACACAATGGCAATTTAAGTGGACACTTTGGAGTCAACAAAACCTTGGATTTAGTATAGAGGTACTACTATTCGCCAAAGTTTCCAAGGGATGTGAAAATATATGTAGAACAATGTGGTGTGTGCCAAAGAACAAAAGGAGGATCAAGCAATGCTGGTCTCTATCAACCATTTCCGGTCCCTAATAGGCCTTGGGAATGCATAAGCATGGACTTTGTAGTATGACTTCCCAAGACAAAGATAGGTATGGACAACATCTATGTGGTAGTAGATAGATTTTCCAAGATGAGCCATTTTATTCCATGTAAAACTACACATGATGCTAGCTATGTTGCACATCTCTTCTTTAAAGAGATTGTTAGGATTCATGGACTCCCTTTAAGCATTGTTTCAGACAGGGACAACAAGTTCATGGGTCATTTTTGGCAGACATTATGGAGGAGACTTGGAACTAATCTCTCGTTTAGCTCAGCTTACCATCCACAAACAGATGGTCAGATTGAAGTCATCAATAGGGTGTTAGGCAACTTGTTGAGGTGTTTAACTAAGGAGTATGTGCAGACATAGGATCTAGTCATTCCACAAGCAGAGTATGCATATAATGATAGTGTGAATAGGACCACTGGTAGAATTCCTTTTGAGGTTGTCTATGGTAGACATCCAAGAGGAGTATGTGAGTTGAGAGACCTTGGTACCTTGGAAATAAAGAGTGGGCAAGCAGAGGACTTCACTCAAACCATCAAGGAAGTTCAAGAGAAAGTCAAGAAAGCCATCCTTGAATCCACTCAAAAAATGAAGGCCAAAATGGATGATAGAAGGAGAGAGGTTCAGTTCAAGGTGGGTGACTATGTGATGGTCCATTTGAGCAAAGCTAGGATGCAAAGTTGTAAGTCCACCAAACTGCAAATCAAGAGGGTAGGACCTTGTAGAATTCTGGAAAAATATGGAGAGAATGCTTACAAGGTTGACCTGCCTTCAAATTTGGCTATATCACCAGTCTTTAATGTAGCTGACCTGATCATGTACAAGGGTGAAATAGTAGGGCAAGAGGAGAACTAGGCCAAGGTGCTACAGGACCTAGATGCTAATGTCTTACCATAGTGAAGAAGCTAATAGCAGAGGAGATCTTGGAATCCAGAGTAAAGAAGTCCACCAGGCACCAGGTCTACATGGAACACTTGGTGAAGTGGGCAGATCAGCTTGAGTCTGAAGCTACCTAGGTTGAAGAGAGCAGGTTCAAGACACTTGGCATAGACCCGACTCTCATCTCTTCTTCTATTTCTAAGTTGTGTGTAGAGGGGGAGTATGGTGCAGGAGAACCCTTCCAAGCTCTTCCTCTTTCTTTTTTTTGTTGGTGTGATGCTTCTTTTGAAGCCATTTTATATAAAATAAAGAGCCATGTGCTCATTGGTCCTAGTTAGGGTCCTAGTCGAGGTCTTAGGGTCATGAGTCAAAATTTGAGATTTTCTTGGAAATAGGGGGTATGGGTGCATTTGAGGTGTTTAGGGGTCCCTCATAGCATGGTGGAGTCCTTAGGTTGGCCCAATGTGGTTCTAGGAGTCAAGAAAACCAACATTGGGAAAGTTGCTCAAAAGTTGCAAAAGTTGCATGACAACTTTTAAAAGTTGTCAAGCAACTTTTCCACCATGAGGCCAAAATTCTTAGTTTGGCATGGGAAACCCTAATAAGGGCACAAAGACCAAGGAGAGGGTAGTATAAGTATTTCAAAACCCTAATTTAATGGGTTGGATGTCAAACATTGTACGGCCAAACTAAGCAAAGCTTGACTGTGATTGTTTGTTGGTTACCAGTCAGTTTGAATGAAGCAACCGAGCAAGTTAGTTGATTGATTTGTATGTAAACCTATGTGGAGTTTCTTCTATGGTGTAAATAATTTCATTGTGAGCAATTAGATTAGGTTTTTATTTGCCGGTAGTGTGTGTTTGTAAATAGTTTGTAAATTGCCTTCTCTCTATCCAATTTTGGACTGGTTTGTATAAATGGATGCATAACTCCATTCCCCATTGTGGAACAAACATGAAACCATGGGGAATGAGAGTAGAGACCTTGTACCATAGTTAAATGCAAGAAAGGCCCTTGAAAATGCAATGAGTCCATACAAAGACCCATTCCTAGGCGAGACTGGACAGTGCCCAATTAGGAATGGTTGTTGTTGCAGAGGTCTTGAAAAGAAAGGTTGGCCAGAGGAGAGTGCACCCTTTGGAGGAGGTGTAGACAAGTGTGTGAAGCACCATTGGTGTGAAGGAGGAGCCTCTATCAATCTAGACAAGGTGGCTAAAACACAAAACATTGACTGTGACCCAAGCAGACCAGAAAAACCCTCACAAAACCCTTAAAAACCCCAAAATTTGCCCTAGGCACTGTACGGCCACTTGGAGGCCCAAAACCAAAGAAATCCTTGAGCCCTTTCCAAATGAATGGAAGTACATTTTGGGAGTTTGGCTATTTTGTGCACCGTTTGTGAGAGGGAGCCCTAAAAGTCTGGGTAGGAGGCCTAATTGGTCCTAATCCTTGTAGCCCTATTTTGTAGGCAAAACACAAAATAGTGAAATCGGTAGGAGGAATGAAAGTTGTAACTTCTTGGGGGCACATGGATGGATGTAAAACATGGTTTAAGACCTGTCCTAACCTTGCTAAGACCTTGGAAGGTGTAGAACAAGCCTAGCCCTTATTAGCCATAGTAAGGGGTAATGAGTCTCATGAGTAGGTGAGACCTTAGAAGCAGCATTGCAACTCATTGGTGGGTGGATTGGGCAAGGTTAGGGGATTCCTCAAGAAAGGGAAGTCCTAGAGACCCTAGGGTGTGGAGGGAACACCAGGTGATCCAAGGAAAGGATCCAAGAGCATAGACTAGGCTAGTCTATCCCAAGCACCATCCTGTCACCTTGGTAGTTTGATTGATAGGAAATACATGATGGGAGAAATAATATACACCTATTGTGACCAATGGGAAGAAGAAAAACTTGGTGCCCTTGGAGGAGCCTTTGAAAAGTGAAGTCTGTATGAATGCTAGAATTTGTTTGGTGGATGGAAGGAAATTTTTGGATGGGATGAGACATGAGAATGTGTGTTTTGCCTTAGTTCCTAAGAAGTCTGAGAATCTAGACCATGAAGAAGAACAACCGGAAGAGATAAAGGGGTTATAGGCAGAGTATGAAGACATCATTTCAGATAATGTTCCTGATGGATTACCACCTATGAGAAGTATCAGTCATTGGATGGACCTGGTTTCAGGAGCTAGTTTTCCTAACAAAGATGCACACCAGATGACATTGATAGAGAATGAAGAGTTGAATAGACAAGTGCAGGAATTGTTAAAGAAAGGTTTGATTAGAGAAAGTTTGAGTCCTTGTGCAATACCAACAATATTAGCACCTAAGAAGAATGGATAATGGAGGATATGCACCAATTCCAGAGTAATAAAATAGATAATAGTTAAATATCAGTTTCCTTTCCCTAGGATGCATGACATAATGGATTGTTTGAGTGGAGCCAAATACTTGACAGAGATAGAATTGAAGACTGGATATCATCAGATCAGGATTAGAGAAGGAGATGAGTGGAAGACAACATTCAAGAAAAATGAAGGACTGTATGAATGGTTGGTGATGCCTTTTGGGTTAACTAATGTACCGAGTACTTTCATGAGGTTGATGAATGAGGTATTGAAGAAATTATTGGGTAAGTTTGTTATTGTATATTTGGATGGCATTCTGATTTTCGGTAAGACAAAAGAGGAGAATTTATTGCACTTAATATAAGTTTTGCAGAGGTTGAGAGAAGAAAAATTGCTTATAAACCTTTAGAAGTGTACTTTCATGAAGGAAGAGTTAGTCTATTTGGGATTTGTGATATCTGAGGATGGTTTGAAGATGGACCCTAAGAAAGTAAAAGCAATTGTTGAATGGCCTACACAGGATAGCACTAGAGATGTAAGATCATTTCATGGATTGGCTAGTTTCTACTGGAAGTTTATCAGAAATTTCAATTTTGTTTGTAGTCATATGATTGAGACAATGAGGGGAGATAGGAAGGAGTTCAAGTGGACCACTGGAGAAATTTTTTTTTTTGAACTGTTGAAGTAGAAAGTGACTAAGCAGCTTGTGTTAGATTTACTAGATTTCAACAAAGTATTTCAAGTAGATTGTGATGCAAGTGGAATAACAATTGGAGCAGTCTTGAGTCAGGAAGAGAGAGTAGTAGCTAATTCTAGTGAGAAGTTGAATGATGCCTGAAGGAGATATTCAGTGTATGATCAAGAATTTTATGCCATAGTTCAATCCTTGAGAAAGTGGAGACATTACCTGTTGCCCAAGGAGTTTGTGTTGTATACTGATCATCAAGCTTTGTAGTATTTGAACAGTCAGAGTAAGTTGAATCAGAGACATATGAGATACGTAAAATTTTTGCAGAGTTACACCTTTGTGTTGAAGCATAGGAGTTGGAATCCAAACAAAGTTGCTGATGCATTGAGTAGAAGGATGAATTTGTTGAGAGAGATGAGAGTGACAATATTAGGATTTGAGGAATTGAAGACCTTGTATGATGATGATCCAAATTTTGCAGAACCTTGGAGAGCATGTAAGAATCGGTTATGGTAGATAGAAGCAAGTGGTTGGATTACTTCATTCAAGATGGGATATTATTCGGAGGAGTTTAGTTGTGTATAGATAAGAGTTCTATGCAGGAGAATCTAATAAAGGAGAAACATAATGGAGGATTAGCCGGACTCTTTGGTGTTGATAAAATCGTAGCATTGGTGAGTGAGCATTAATTTTGGCCCCAGATTCATAAGGATGGTAGGAAATTTGTGTAGAGTTGTAGAGTTTGTCAAGTTGCAAAAGGTAGAAGTCAGAATGTGGGATTGTATAAGCCTTTGATAGTACTGAAAAGATGTTGAGAGGATATAAGCATGGATTTCATACTTGGATTTCCTAAGACGTATAGAGGGAATGATTCTATATTTGTGGTAGTGGATAGATTCTCGAAGATGACTCATTTCATACCTTTTAAGAAAACATCCGATGTACTGCATATAGCTGACCTATTTTTCAAGGAAGTTGTGAGATTGTATGGATTACCTCGGAGCATAGTTTTAGACAAAGATACTAAGCTTGTTGGTTATTTTTGGAGATCACTTTGGAAGAAGATGAAGACAGATTTGAAGTTCAGTTCTACTTTTCACCTACAGACTGATGGACAGATAGCGGTAGTTATCCAAAGCTTGGGAAATTCATTAAGATGTTTAGTTGGAGACAAAACCAGAAGTTGGGATTTGATTCTTGCACAAGCAGAGTTTGCCTACAATAATTTTGTAAACAAGAGTACTAGAAGAACACCTTTTGAGAATGTTACCGGAGCACACCCTATAGGTATATCATATTTGAGAGATATTAGCAGTGAAGATAAGAGAAGTGTAAAAGCAAAAAACTTTGCAAACCACATGACAGCCTTGCATATTCAAGTTAAGCAACATTTAGAGGACATGAACAACAAGTATAAGGAGAAAGCAGATGAGAAGAGAAGATATAAGAAATTTGAAGCTGGTGATGAAGTGATGGTGTATCTGAGAAAAGAAAGATTATTGGTTGGAACTTGTAACAAACTATAGATGAGGAAGTTTTGACCTTGCAATATTTTGAAAAAGTTCGGTTTCGGAAATGTATATGAAGTGGAGTTACCAGATAGTTTGAGTATTTCAACTATATTCAATATTGCAGATCTACATCAATATCATGAACCATAATTTAGTGAGGACAGTATTGCAGACTTGGAGAAACAGTTTCCCCAGAAGGAACCACATCAGATTGAAGACATTTTGGATAGTACGATTGGGCATAGTACCCATAGCAGTCAGTATAAGGAGTATCTAGTGAAGTGGAAGGGAAAACCATTTGAAGACTCATCTTGTATTTCTTAGGTAGAGGTAGATCACCTTGGTTTTCCTCTAACCTTAACAAAGTGAGGGACTCTCTTTTTTCAACAACCCTGGATGTTTGATGCAAGAGCATCCCCGGTTCTTTGCAATCTTGCATCAACCAAAAATATTTCCTTTCTATTTTGCTTTCTATTTTGCAATTTCAACATTTCATTCTGCATTTTCTACCATTGGCATTTTTATTGAGGACTTTATCATCTTCCTTATCCATAAACCATAGAGAATTTGGATAATTATCTGGCAAGTTATCAATTTCGGTTTCCTAGATAGTTTTCTAGCACCAGAACCGGTTGGACCTAGTAACTTTGGTGAATCTACCAAATCTTTTATGTAGCTTGCAAAGCATTAAGTCTTTTTTATAATGTTCCTTGGCATCTGGCCAACCTTCCCTTTGATTTGCACTTCATCCTTTTTATTTTCTAGAGCAATCTCTTTGGTGGAGGCCGACCTTGTTGGTTTTACACATATGCTCTTGTTCTTCGACATTTGATCCCTTTTGGGCCGACCAGATCCCCTTGGATCATAAAAATAATTATAATTGAGAATTAGAATGTAGATCAGAAGGAAAATAGAACATAGAAGATAGATCTTAAGTTTTGAGGTCCCAGTTGAGACCTGTTTAGTAGTTGAGCATGTTTTTTAGGAGGCCAGTGAGCCTAATTCTTGTATCCCAGATGTTACTAGTTTCTTGTAATCAATTTTTATGATTTAATTCAATTAGTTTTGCATTGCCTCCATCACATCCTTGTGTTTATGTTGTGTTTACTCTTGCTGACTAGTCTAGACTGATCTCTTTGAGGTCCCTCCTAACTAGTGACTGCACTATATTTCTTCTATATAATTTTTGGGAAGGGTCATCCCACAATATTGATTACTAAAATTGACACATGACTTCTTTTGTGTTTTGAGGCACTCAAACTAATTAAGAAACTTCAAATTAAGGTATTTCTTCAAGCTCAGGTGCCTTGATTCCTAGATAGTGTAGTAAATACCCTTGAAAGAAGGGTCAATTTAATTCAAAGGAAAAATTTTATTGTTTACAATAAAAAATGATTTGAAAGACACTTTCAAACAAAGGTCTTGATTTATTGTAAAAAAGTAATCAAAAGTGAAATGACTTGTAATCATTTTTCTTTGACACTATAGATTGCAATGACATACATTGGAACTAATTTTACTTTCACCTCCATCAACTTCAATAGTGGCTTTCATGGGCCTTTTGGGACTCATTTCTATTCCAAATTAGTTGTGTGCCTTCAAATAGAGGTTTTCTACATCTAGCTTCTTGTATAAAAATCAATCTAATGATTTTCAATACCAAATCATTGTTGTTTTCAACTTCAATATTCTAAAATTATATACCCTTTATATGTTTACCATAAAATGTCTAATTTAAACTATAATGATCTAATTTTTAATGCTAAATAAATATTTTCAAATCATGAGAAACTATTATGAAACCTTAAAATATCCAATTAGCACAATCAAGTTCTTATTGAATTCAATAATTGTATAACCAAGTAGGAAATGGTTATCTCAACTCTCTCAAACTCTAGGATGTGTCATATAATTTAAGAAATTCTTCCTTCTAATGTCATTGACAAAGATGATATCTTATATATATTCGATAATTTTTGGGGACTAATTATTTTTTGTATCACTCTTTCACACTTACCAAATACTCTATTGATTTTGAGCTAGCTTCTTTATCTAAAAAGCTCTATTGAAGTGAAATAGTTGTCATAAACACAAACTAGCTCTCCATGAGTTATATTTTTTAGTGTTGATGAAAGTTTTTTTCCTCTTATGTTCTTTCATATGACCCCCCTTTTAAGCACGCCTCCTAAAATTTACTTCACAATAAGAATGATAAAGGGGAAATTAGTTCCCCCTATCTAATTTTCCTGTTAGTGGGGGAATAAATTTTTGGAGGCCCCATTGGTTAGAATGGAGAAGCTAGCCATGTAAATAGAACTTGGTATCTACTTGGGCCTATATCCTTCCTTCCTCTTGTAGTGTTACAACTTGTAACCCTTTACAATTTCACACTCCTTTTTGGTCCCTTTCTTTAGTGTACCTTGTTCTGATGAATACTAAGAAAGGGGGGGGGGGTGAATTAGTATGCCTAACAATTTAACGAAATCGTTAAACAATTTTACGCAGACCAGTGTAGCAGTTTAAACAATAAACTGATTAAAACATAAACAAGCAAAATAGCAAATAAAGCACTCACCCACAGAAGCACAATCACCATAACACAAGATATTTTGCCATGGAAAGCCAAATGGAAAAAACCTCTGTGAGTAAAACTCACAAGTCAACTATCTATAGAATAGTAACCAGACCGGTTAAGGTCTTACAACGTTCTTCACCAGAAGAGATCCTATTAGGAATCCATATCTTTGTTAGGAGATAAGTCCTATTAAAGAATACCCTGTTAAAGGATTTCAAATCCACAGTTGTGAACCACCTTATTAGAGGATTTACAATAGGCTTGGCTAGGCCTACCTAGTTAAGGGTTTCAGACTTGTCGAAGATATTATAAGTATAATGAGAGGGGGGGAGGTGAACTAGATAAACTCATAATCAAACCTCTTAAACATATTCAACCTCATCAGAACTTACTTGATATGCAACTATGACTGAAAATCATTCAAACTCATAAACTGATAAACTTGAAACATCAAAACACATTTAAACACCAGATTTAACGTGGAAACCCAAATAGGGAAAAACCACTGTGGGATTTTGGACCCACAAAGAAAATATACTCTTCTAGAGTATGCTTGGTTAAAAGCCAATCCTGTTAAAGATTACATAAACACATTGCTAGATGTGACTCATTAAAGGGATTTCCCTCATATCTATCAAAATCTTGCACTTTGTTAGTAGTGACCTTGTCAAAGGATTTCAAACACTCAATTAGAATGTTACCTTGCTAGAGGATTTACAATAAGACTATTAGGTCCACTTGGTTAAGAGATTTCCTATCACTTACAAAAATAAATAATAGTAATAAAATATATCTACAACTTTACATCTGAAATGTTAAAGCAAACTCTATGTGCTCATTATCATCTTGTCATAAGAATTATCTTCCTTCTTGCTAGGCTTCTCACTCTGTTCTTCAATTAGATCTTTAATCTTCTGTACTCTTAATCACTACAATAGCATCATTGTTCTTCTATTTGCTTGCATACATTGTTCATCAACTTTTCCTTATTTATAAGCAATTCCTAACTGCGAATCTCCTTAATCACATTTCCCATGATTAATCTTAGCCATCAGATCTTCAAACTTGACTAGGTTCGTTGAATCCTTCGAACTAAAAAATGTTTTATCTTGCCTTGAAACTTGTATTCCTTCCTTGGTACTAGTGCTCAGTTATAACTGTTCAATCTGTGCTGTAGATCTAACTCTTGAATTTTCATTGCCATTGATCTTTAACAAACTTCTTGCACATCATTCCAATCTTCTATAAATCTCCAGCTCATTGGCATCCTTCATTTAATAATGTATTTAATCACCCAATGCATTTTATTACTACTCAGTTGATACTCGGTTAATTCTAAACTTTACTATTACAGTCTCTGTAGCTTTGCTTACTGACTTGGTGACTTCTTTCTTCTCTAATCGACAACGATAACCTTGGAATTTACCAACTGGCTCCTTGCTTGTTAAAATAGAATAGTATCAAACCTTTACTCATTCTATTGCATGTAATCTTTTCAGTCTTTGAATACACATATATAGAGTATCAAAGCAATCAAAATAACATAATCTCATCACTATCTAACTTGGTAATAGTTGCCTATTGAATAACTTATTACTCCCCTTCATTTTCACATTCTTATTGTGTCATTTACCGACATATTTATACTCATCAAAACATACTCTTAAAGATATGGCAACATCATACTGAATCAGAAAATCAATTGCTTGACATCAATGACAAAATAATATTATTAAGACAGTAATCATCCTTTATCAGTTATATCATCAATCTCCAACAACCTTCTCAATATCCTCATACCAACAAACTTATTGAAATGCCAACAATCTCCCCCTTTGGCATTGATGGCAATACCAACTTTTGATTAATTGATTTATTCTAATTGATTCGAACTGCTGTTATTTTTCTCCTGTTAATGTTATTCTTCTCCTGTTATTCTTTTGCTATGAACTTCCTGTAATCTTCTCCTGCTGACATTAGTCTTCTCCCCCTTTGACTACAATGCCAAAAGTAAAGCTAATCCATGATTACTTCCCCTTTGAAGTAATTTATTTGCTGTTAAAACATATACAAATGTATCACCTCAGTCTCGATCAGAGCATCTTGTCTTTAGTCACTGTTCCCTACACAACTTTAGCCAACCTCCTAAAGTGTGTAAATCAACATCAACTCATAAATAGTTATTCATTAGAGTCATAGAATTGATGCTTTCACCAAACTCTATCAGTGAGTACTAGATAGGGGTAGGACCCCTAACTTGCTTCTGAGATACTCAAAAGTGTCCCTTGGCAGTGGCTTTGTGAAGATGACTTCTATTTGTTCCTTTGTGCTAACATATTCCAGCACAACTTTCTTTTCTTGAACTTCTTCTCTTAGATAATGATACTTTATAGAAATATGTTTTGTCTTAGAGTGCATTACCGAATTCTTTGAAATGTTAATAGCACTTGTATTATCACAAAATATAGTTACTGGTTCAGTAACTGTCTCATTCATACCTTCCAATAGTTGTTTGATCCATGCTATATTGGTACAATTCAATGGTGCAGTGACATATTCAGCTTCAGCTGTTGACTGTGAAATGCATCCTTGTTTCTTGCTAAGCCAACTCACTAGTCTTTCTCCCAAAAAGAAAGCTCCACAAATAGAGAAAGCTCCACCGTTTGTGCTTTTCCTGTCATCAATATTTCCTGCCCAATTAGCATCAGTATAGAATTTTAAGTCAAAATCATTCTTTTTTATATAGTAAGCCATAATCTTCAGTGCCTCTCAAGTATCTAAAAATTCTCTTGATTGTTGTCATATGAGTTTCTTTGGGATCTGCAGAAAATCTTACAGCTATACCTACCGCATGTGCTATTTCAGGCCTACTGTGAACTACATATTGCAACTTTCCAATCAGATTGGTAAAGTGTCTCATCAACAGATGCAGATTCATCATTCTTTGATAGTTTACAATTAGTAGTCATAGGAGTACTTACAGGTTTAGAATCCTCCATTCCAAATTTCTTCAAGATTTCCTTTATATACTTGGATTGAGTAATGAAAATCCCATTTTTCATTTGCAGTATTTGTAAACCTATAAAATACTTTATTTCACCAATTAATGACATCTCAAATTCCTTACACATTTCATTTCCAAAGTTCTTACATTAAAAATCATTTCCACAAAAAATAATATCATCAACAAATATGGCTGAAATCAGTATTCCATTCCCCTTATCATTCTTCATATACATGTTGTTGTTCTCACTAGTCCTTATAAATCCAATCTTTATTAAGTAAGTGTGCAACCTTGTTAGGCCCAATATGGAAAGCTAATGTACTGAGAGGGGAGGGGTGAATCAGTACTCCAAAACTTTTTTTCAATAATAACCTTACTGTTATGCATTAACAGAATAGTGCAGTAACATAAAATAAAGTTAAAACAAATAGATAACAATCATACATGACTCACTCCATAACACATATATTTTGGCTACGTAGAAACTCTTGGTTAGAGAGAAAAACTGCGGTGGGGATGGCACCCACAACTTCACTACTGCAATAATAAAGATTGCTTGGTTAGAGCTACATTTAGCTATTTTTGATAGCTTACCCTGTTAGGAGTATCAAGATTTGTTAGATCTACCTTACTAAAGGATTTTACAATACTATATAAATGTTGCACTTGATTAGAGGATTTACAATTTATAGACTTTGTTAGAGTCTTTTACCTTGTTAAAGGTTTCTCTTACAACTTCACAATTTTACAATAAACTCATTACAAATATCTGCAACTTTACATCTAAAATGTTATAGCAGATTCTATGTGCTCAAAATAAGATTACCTAGCTTGTAGCATACCTCGGTAACCCATATTGTAACTCGATAAACCCTTCTGTTTACTCTGTTCTTCGACTGTTCACTGATAACCTTCTTGGTGACCTCTCTGTGTTTCTATAACAGTCTTCCTTCATGCATACACACACATATCTCACATTTCTCTTTTTTCTAACCCTAAAATCATGCTGTATAAATAGATCTCTTATAGTGGTGATCTAATTCATTGCTTCGATCTTACAAAAAGATTTTTCGAATGAATATCTAAACAAAATATTTCATTGGTCAGATTGACCTTGTAATCATACACAATCTCCTAGTGCAATTTCCAATGTAAAACAGTTAGATGTGCCTCAATCTTGTAACATGTTTTCATGTGCATGACCAAGTTCAATGTATCTGGTAAAACATTTCACTTGGTGAATATCAACTCGGTGAGTTAACTTTACTGCTTAGTAGCCATGAAACATTACTTGGTAAACAGCTCGGTGAATACTGTGTTCTGTGACTACTTTCTTCTGTAACCGACTAGACTGTTCATACCAACTTCTCTATGTGTACCGACTACATGATTTAGTAATACTAACCGACTAGAATATATAGTATGACTTTGGATATGAAACTAATGGCAATTTGATAAGTAGTAACAATCTCCCCTTTTGACATTAGTTGATATGTTTGACAAAAACTACTTTCAAAGTCATAACTCAAAAACTATATAGGTACAAAATGACTATACTTGACAATATATACAATAGTCAATGAAGTAGTATATGCAGATATACTCCCCTTATCATTATTTTGTACATAACTCTGAATTTTGCATGTTCGGTTCTGTTCTGTGCTAGTGTGCTCTGAATGCTCTATATATTCTGCTCAGTATACTCCCCTTGTATACAATACTCAAAATTGTGTTATCATAATTGTATTACTCTCCAACAAAATTGTGTTATCAAAACTGTATTACTCTCCAAATATAGAATTACTCCCCCTTTGCTAGGTATTACTTTCCTCTATGTAGTATCATAATATTACTCCCCCTTTTAGACAAACATCAAAAACTCAATTTCCATCCGAAGGCGGTAACTGATAAAAAATAGACTTATACTTGGTCCGGGCCTCAATGAGGGTGACTGAGAGTGAATCCTTTATACTTTCCATTAATGAATTTTGTACTTGAATATCAAATAAGAGTGATATTAAGCCATCAAGAGTGCTTCCCTCTTGTGTAGTTGATAGGCGTGTAGCTCTATTGATCTGTTCCTGTACTGATGAAAGATGAGGAAGGAATAATGTCTGAAGGGTCATTATATCCATCCTTATTTTATGCTCATCATTCCTCAGTTCTAACTATTGAGCCATGAGCTGTTGAAGCTTTTTATAAAAATTCTAAACTGAATTAGGCTCAATGGTCAACTTAGTTGAGAGATCAGTGATCTCTTTCTCAATTGCATCTATTTTATTTTTGACATCTTTAATGAATAAGGAAAATGTACATAGTTTCTGGAATAAATAAAGAATATGCTTGAGTTGAGGGGACAACTCAACAATGAATTTGACAAGTTTTACCTTGCCAACAACAATTGATTTCTGTACTTCCTCTATCATTTTAGTAGTTAGCTCTTTATCCTTGAGCTTTCTTAAGTACTTAGATGCATGAACTCCAAATGTTTCAATTTGATTCAGGAGTTCATCCAGTTGAATATGGATGGTTGCATCGGGTGACACTATTGCTGAAGGTAGCATTTATGTGAGTAATGTCCTAGCCTTCTGAAGTACTTTATTATTTTTCTATATGGCCAGTTGCTTCTCCTGTTCGGCCTTTGCTTTGCATAATTCACCAAACTCAGTGAGTGCTTTCCCTTTCAATTTGGAGATGTCTATATTGGGCAACACGATCGGTTTAGATAAGTCAAATTTGAAATCATGCTTTCTCACCTTCTTCTCTTTTCCTTTGGTTGGTGGCACTAAGACAAGTGCTTGTGAGGATTTCTGACCCTCAGTAGGTTGCTCGATAGATGCAACACTTTGGTCGGTTCCTGTAGCCGTTGTAGTGTCTTTGGGTGGCTCGATGCTAGGGGTCTCAACTGTAACATTTGTAGTGCTTGTCTATGCTTGAGACGTCTGATCTTTGGTTGTATCTCTCGCAGCTTCAGATTTGTTACCTTCGGTGCCTTGCTCGGTGTCCTTGGGAGCTTCGGTTGAGACAGGTGGCTTCACCAGTAGATAAGGCTGAACTTGTTCTAAGATAGATTCACTAGAGACAAGTTTTGCATAAGTAATGCCTTCAATCATTTCCTGCTCCGATGTTGCTTCATCCATTACATCTTCATCAATTTGAATAGTGTCAATCGGGTCTGGACCTTCCTCGGTGACATCTGGATCTTGCTTGGTGACATCAACAATTTCAATTTGAGATTGTTCACCAACATCCTTTTGTTTGAAGATCTCCAGCCACTTGGCTTTTTTCTCATTCTCCACATCAATGTATAGCCCATTCATCAATTTTAAGGGTCTCTGTTTCACAAGAAATTTAGAATTGTATGTGGTCAAATGCTCCTTGATTTCTGTTACAGACATGTCAGGAAATAGATGGACTAGACTTCTTTCTCTTATTTGTCTCTCTGAGTCCATTGCATATTTCCATCTATTATCAATATGTAAGTATAGTTCACTCAGAAGTGACTTTGCTAGTTCTAATGTAGCTAGCCGAAACTTCAGAATTGTACAGATGATAGCTTCTTCAATCTATCACTTCTCATCATTATTCCTAGTCTCATACTTAACATATCTAAATCCTGCAAATCCACCGTATTCTTTAAGATTGGCACAAAAATTTTCAACACTATGAATATTTACCTTTTTGCTTTTCACAATCTGGAATTTATTTACATCATCATACTCTATATCACTTGACTCTTTTGCCCAAATGAGTCTCCAAGTAGTTTTCTTATAGGTCTTGGTCACCTTTGGTGTAGTAACACTCTTTTGCTTCTTACTCGGTGATGTAGCTGATGCTCTGGTGTTGGGTGTCTTTGTTGGTGGAGTCGGTAGGGTCTTTGTGATGTCCTGTTTCTTTCTTTTTCAGAACTTTACCCTTTGACAACTTTGTGCTCAATGTTATTGTAGCCTCTTGAGCTTCTAATTCATCTTCAGTAATGGAAAGATTTCCTTTGACAAGTGTAGACGAGGATTCTTCTCCTAATTTCTCAGATAAAACCTTTATCATTTTTGCAGCTTTTCTTGTAGCCTTAGGTACTACAATGCTCATTTTTACTTTCTCCTTCACCTCTTCATAGGTTCCATACCTTAGTTCGGTTGCATGCCTTGGCAATGATAAATAGGCATCAATTTGTTGTTGTGTTATATCATAATCAATCTCATAACCCATTGGTTGCAATGATTGAGTCCTTGGTTCAACAACATTCACATAACAATAATCAGTATCGACCTCAAAACATATATTGTCCTTGTATTTTTCTACCAGTTGTGGTGGAATCCTGTACCTATTGTGCACTTTCTCTTGGAATTTGCTGAAGTAATCATCCATGATATCATTAAAGTTATCTCCTAACTTCTTGATGAAGTCATTGATCTGATGGGTGATAGGTTGGTGTAGCTCCCATACTACTTTACTAACTAAGGAAAAGAACTTCTCAAAGTAGAAAAACATACATACAAGTAGTGAACCAAACTTTAGTGTATTTGTCAAGTTGTTCTTCTTCGGCTTCCTTATTGTGTTCAGGTTCTCAAAACAAGTTCTTCAGTAGTACTTCACACAAGTCTACTTTCATTCCCTTATTCGCTATGTTTTAGGCCAAGTCAACTACAGCACATGGTACACTATTTTCCCTTGCAGATTGGAAGAAATAGTAATGAATAACTCTAATTGCAAACTTGAGTTCTGCGTCAGTGACATTATTCAATTTTAGTCCTCGGTAATCAAATTCTACTCCGGTTAGACTGATTAGCTCCTTTTGTGATATCATTTTCTGTGCTCGTGCATGATCGTAGATGGGATACCCGGTGATCAGGTGAATGATTTCCTTAGTGATCTTAAACGGTTGCTCTTGTAGCCACATGAAATCATCATGTACTCTACTCAAGACAAACTTAACCCACTGAGGTTTGAACACATGGGAATAGACTAGGGCTTCAGTTAATCCCTCGATTTTGAGATGCTCAAATTTGCTATCCAGTTTTCCATCAGTGCAAAGTTCATCATATCTGTCACTAATCTCTACATGACTGAGTTCCTCAACATGGCATTTGGTGAAGAATCTAACATCTTCTACTAACAAGACTCGATCTGAGATGAGTGAAAATGCAAATTTTTCATCCGGTTTTGAGGCAACTTTGGGAGTTAGAGAATATTTCAGCGAGGGCTTCTCCACATTTTGGACAACTACGGGGTCTTTGATCTTGGGCGCCATGGTAGGTTTCAGGTAAGATTTGACAAATTATCCTTAGGGTTTACAAATGACTGACACTTCACACTCGGTAGACAATAGCAATTTGACTAGATTGGAAACTAGCTAAACAGTGTGGATAGATTGATGTAAATACCTCAAAATTCGCTCTGAATGAAGTTTGATCACTTTGATTTGCTCTGCTCTGCTTCTCAAAAACTTTGGTGAATGAAAATGACCATGAAAACACTTTTAAGTACTCAAAAATACCTTATCGGGCTCCGTGCAAGTTAGGTCAAGACATTAAATGCACTCAGTTCACCATTTACCAATTTACACCTTTTTCTGTTTTAACTGAGTAACTAACTTTCTTTTATTAACCGACTTGACAGGTTTCCTGTATAGTATATAAACTGACTAATTGCATCTTAACTATGCAGATTTAGAATTTTGTACATAATAGAATAGGAACTGTTATGATTTAACCTTTAGAGAGTGTAGTCCCTTCATACCTTTTCTTGACTAATTTGAAATAGGTGCACCTAACTCAGTAGGTAAGGTGGTTTCTTCATCTGACATCGTTTCTTTCTTTTTCCAAATCATCTTGAATTTTTCTTTTATCTCTTCAATGTCTCTTCTCAGTTGATCTCTGCAATCTCTAGCTAAATGTCCAACTTTGTGACAATGAAAACATGCCATACCAGGATTTCTCCATGATCTTCGATTGTTCATTCCAAATCCTATAAAATAGTTGGAACTAATATGTCCATATCTTCCACAACATTCACACCATATCCTCATATTGTAGTCCCATGGTACTGCTACATATTGTCGGTGAGGATCTATGTGAGTTCGGTAACCTCTAGTGTTTGCTCGATGTGGATACTTCATGTAGCTCTTTTTCTTAAACCAGCACTTCTTGATGCTATGTCCATATCTATTGTAGTTTCTACAAAACCCTTTGAATTTTGCCTTCTGATAGTTGTTAACAAACTTTGTCCTACATTGATTAGATGTGTGACCATATTTATTGCAATTGTAACAATATCCATTGGACTTAGTGATATTCGGTTGCTTACCTTTTCTGATCTGGCATATGTTGGCAGTATGACCTTGATTTCCATAGTAGTAGCAAATAAGCTTCTTCCTTTTGATGTTATTACTATTTCCAGCTTGCTTTGATGATTCTCCTCTCTCGATAGTATGAATTCCTTTCTTGGTTGATTCTTTTCCTTTGTAACCAAGTCCTCCATCTTTGTAGGGTCTTCTTGTATTCAGTTGCTCATCCAACATCTTTGATGCTTCATATCTTTTCTCCAATGATTCTTTGAATTTCTTCTCTGTTCAAGGTTCACCAATCAACCTTGATACTTCAAGTTTCAATGATTGATTTTCATCATTCTTCAGAATTGCTTCATGATGTGCATAACCTTGTTGATCTATCATATTTTGTTGAATACCAGTTAACCTTATGATTTCATCATCCTTATCAGATACTAGAACTTCAAGCTGTTGTTTCTCTCTTTGTAGATCTCTTGCTTTATCCCCAGCTATCCTTAATGCATCTAGATTTTCAGTCATCTATGTACTAAAATGTTCATGTTCTCTTTTCATTGCTTTCAGTTGATCAGCCAATGCTTTGTTCTTTTCTTTCAACATTCCAATCATTTCTTTAGTCTCTTCAGATATACTGTTCTCAGATGATGTCTCAATTTGTTCCACTAGCTCTTGAGAATCCTGTAAGTCATCAGATAATCTTCTCCTTACTTTCAGAGATTTTTGCATCTCTGCAATCACTTGATTTGCATTATCTAGCTCTTCTTGTAGATACACAATCCTCCAAGATTGTTTGTAGCCTTCCATTGCTAAGATCTTTCTCTTTAGGTAGTTAAACCCTTTTCCAAGATTCAAGCTCTAATACCAATTGTTAGGCCCAATATGGAAAGCTAATGTGCTGAGAGGGGAGGGGTGAATCAGTACTCCAAAACTTTTCTTCAATAATAATCTTACTGTTATGCATAACCAGAATAGTGCAGTAACATAAAATAAAGTTAAAACAAACAGATAACAATCATACATGATTCACTCCATAACACATATATTTTGGTTACGCAGAAACTCTTGGTTAGAGAGAAAACCTGTGGTGGGGATGGCACCCACAACTTCACTACTGCAATAATAAAGATTGCTCGGTTAGAGCTACATTTAGCTATTTCTGATAGCTTACCCTGTTAGGAGTATCAAGATCTGTTAGATCTACCTTACTAAAGAATTTTACAACACTATATAAATGCTACACCTAATTAGAGGATTTATAATTTATAGACTTGGTTAGAGTCTTTTACCTTGTTAAAGGTTTCTCTTACAACTTCACTATTTTACAATAAAATCATTACAAATATCTGCAACTTTACATCTAAAATGTTATAGTAGATTCTATGTGCTCAGAATAAGATTACCTAGCTTGTAGCATACCTCAGTAACCCATATTGTAACTCGGTAAACCATTCTGTTTACTCTATTCTTTGACTGTTCACTGATAACCTTCTTGGTGACCTCTTTGTGTCTCTGTAACAGTCTTCCTTCATGCATACACACACATATCTCACATCTCTCTTTTTTCTAACCCTAAAATCATGCTATATAAATAGATCTCTTACAGCGATGATCTAATTTATTACTTCGATCTTACAAAAAGATTCTTCAAATGAATATCTAAACAAAATATTGCATTGGTCAGATTGACCTTGTAATCATACACAATCTCCTAGTGCAATTTCCAATGTAAAATGGTTAGATGTGCCTCGATCTTGTAACACATTTTCATGTGCATGACCAGGTTCAATGTATTTGGTAAAACATTTCACTTGGTGAATATCAACTCGGTGAGTTAACTTTACTGCTCGGTAGCCATGAAACATTACTCAGTAAACAGCTCGGTGAATATTGCATTCTATGACTGCTTTCTTCTGTAACCAACTAGACTGTTCATACTGACTTCTCTATGTGTACCGACTGCATGATTCGGTAATACTAACTGACTAGAATATATAGTATGACTCTGGATATGTAACTAATGGCAATTTGATAAGTAGTAACAAACCTTTCATACCATGCTCTAGGTGCTTGTTTTAGGCCATATAAAGATTTGTTCAACTTACATAACTGATCTTTATTCTTCTGTTCAATAAATCCTTCAGGCTGATCAATATAGACTTCTTCTACTATACCATTCCAAAATGCAGATTTAACATCCATTTGATATACCTTTAAGTATTTTTAAGTAGCATAAGCCAAAACTATTCTCAGTCCCTCAAGTCTTGCTACAGGTACAAAAGTCTCACCATAGTCTATACCTTCTTCTTGAGCATAACCTTTGCAAACTAGCCTTGCTTTATTTAGAATGACCTCACCTTTTTCATTTAGCTTATTTCTGAAAATCCACTTTGTACCGATTACATTTTTCTCTTTTGGTCTTGGGATCAGTGTCCATGTTTCATTTTTCTTGATTTGTTCAATCTCTTCTATCATAGCATTCACCCAATCTTCATTGCTTAGTGCCTCTTTTACTATCCTCGGTTCAAACTCGGATATTAGACATGTGTTCTGTCTTAGTTTGTTTCTAGTCATCATAGGAGCATCCTTATCTCCTATAATATAATTTGATGCATGATTTCTTCTAACATATTTTTCTAATATAGGCTCGGTAGGCTCTGTATGATCTTCTTCATCACTTGGTAAGTGAATAATTTCTTCATCGACTTTCTCAGTAGGACTTCTTGATTGTACATATACAAACTCTTCATAATCTTCTGGTTCTTTGGAATTTTCTTCATCATTCCTTTCTACAAATTCATCAATTTTCACATTTGCACTTTCCACTATTTTGTTAGATGATTTGATCAAACATTTAAATGCTTTACTTCTAGAAGAATAACCAAGAAATGTTCCTTCCTCACTTTTCTGATCAAATTTTCCATTTTTGTCATCTTTGTGAAGATAACATCTACTTCCAAATATTTTAAAATAACTTACATTTGGTTTCTTGTCATACCAGATTTCATACAGTGTCTTCATAGTTCCTTTCTTCAGTTTTACTCAATTCATGGTGTAAACTACAGTGCTTATTGCTTCTCTCCAAAATATTTGAGGTACTCTCTTTTCTATCATCAATGTTCTGGCACAATCTACAATTGATTTGTTTCCTCTTTCAGCTATCCCATTTTGTTGTGGTGTTCTCGGTGCAGACACTTGTCTCTTTATACCATGATCATTGCAAAATAAGTTGAATTCATCTAAAATGAACTCTCCTCCTCTATCAGATCTTAGACATTTCAATTGTCTTCTTGTTTGATTTTCAACTCTTGCCTTATACCATTTTAACATTTGAAAGGCTTATGATTTCTCTTTTAAAAACATAACTGACATCATCCTTGAGTAATCATCCACAAATAATATGAAGTATTTATCACCATAAAAACTTTGAACTTTCATAGGACCATAAAGATTAGTGTGCACAAAATCTAAAATTCCTTTAGAAGTGTAAGACTTACTTATAAAGCTTTATTTTTTCATCTTACCCATTTGGCATCCTTAGAATATTGCATTCTCAGGTTTTTCCAAGCTCGGTAGACCTCTTACTCGATGCTTCTTACTTATTTTGATCAGGTTATCAAAATTTACATGACAAAACCTTTTATGCCATAATCAGGTATCTTCTATTTTTGCATACAGACAATCATTCTAAGTTGAGTCAAGATGAAATGTATTGCCTCTTGTTTGAGTCTCGGTAGTAGCCAACTTTCCATGTTTGTCGTGAACTTTGACAATTCTTTTCAGAAATTCTATTTGGTATCCTGTATTGTTTAGTTGTGCTACACTCAACAAATTGTATTTCAAACCTTCAACCCAATATACATCATCACATTTAGCATTGTCAAGAAGTGTGATAGAATCTTTACCTTTCATAGGACATGGTACATCATTACCAAATCTTACATAACCTCCATCATAATCTTCTAATTTAACAAACTTGTGTTTATCACCTGTCATGTGATGTGAGCATCCACTATCTATGATCCAAGAATCATTATTATTTATGTGTGATATTAAGGCTTTTTCTTCATACCTATCTTCATCTAATCCATCTTTGATAGCCACATATACAACTTCCTCTGTCTCAGTCCCATCACATTTTTCATAATTGGATTCCTCATCAGCTACTAGGCATGTCTTTCTATCTCTCCTTCTGAAGTCTCAGTGCCCTCTGTATTGGTTGTCTTTCCTTCTGTCATCTCGGTATTCTCTTTTTTCACTAGATTCTTTGTCAGGATAGTTAGAACCCATATGTCCAATTTTCTCACAGTTAAAAAAATTTAAAGGTAACTTTCCTTTATACTTACCTTTTCCTCTTGATAACCTTCTGGCTAATAATGCTTCAAACTCTTCTTGCTTTCTGATTTCCTCATATAGTTTGTGTACTTCTTCCATGTTTTTTCAAAATCTCTCACTTGCTCCACTGTGATTTCCTTCAACATACTTATACATTCTATCATTATAATCATTAGATTCACCAAGATGAAACAAATTGAATGCAAATTCAACTTTGTTTACCGAAGACCCACTGTTATCAAAATTACTTAACTCAAAAGCATGTAGCTTACCGATAGTAGCATCCAAAGAGACTGGCATGTTTGGTACAGACCTTAATTCATTAATTGTAGAGACTTGAATAGCATAAGCAAGTAGAAGTGTTCTCAACAACTTACTTGTTACATCCTTTTCTTCAATAGTTCTTCCTACTCCTTTGATTTGATTGTCAGTTTCCTTTAACCTTGTACTGTATTGGATTATGCTCTCACCTTCATTCATTCTCATGGATTCATGTTGTCCTCTTAGACTGTCTACTTTTCCTCTTTGAACATGTTCATCACCACCATACACAGATGTAAGCTTATCTCACATATCTTTGGCATCATTACAACCTTCTAGATCATTAAACTATGAGTCGATCAATGCTAATGTTATTTCAATCATTGCTTGAATATGTTCTTTCTTTGCCTTTTTATCTTCCATTGTCATAGGGTAGGTGCTAGGTGCTGTGTAAACATTCTCTAGATAATATGTTGCATATTCTCCAATTCCTGATAAGTGCTGCTTCATCCTTTTCTACCATGTGGAAACACTTGACTTGCTCAACCTTGGTGCATCCCTTTTATACATCTTCGGATCTTACCTCAAGTTCCTTTAAAATTTTCTTTCATAGTTCTAGCTCTGATACCAATGTTACTATAATGAGAGGGGGGGAGGTGAATCAGATAAACTCACAATCCAACCTCTTAAATAGATTCAACCTCGACAGAACTTACTTGATATGCAACTATGACTGAAAATCATTCAAACTCATAAACTGATAAAATTGAAACATCAAAACACATTTAAACACCAGATTTAATGTGGAAACCCAAATAGGGAAAAACCACTGTGGGATTTCGGACCCACAAAGAAAATATACTCTTCTAGAGTATGCTCGATTAAAAGCCAATCATGTTAAAGATTACATAAACACATTGCTAGATGTGACCCGATAAAGGGATTTCCCTCAGATCTATCAGAATCTTGCACTTTGTTAGAAGTGACCTTGTCAAAGGATTTCAAACACTCAATTAGAATGTTACCTTGCTAGAGGATTTACAAATAAGACTATTAGGTCCACTCGGTTAAGAGATTTCCTGTCACTTAAAAAAATAAATAACAGTAATAAAATATATCTGCAACTTCACATCTGAAATGTTAAAGTAGACTCTATGTGCTCATAATCATCTTGTCATAAGACTTATCTTCCTCCTTGTTGGGCTTCTCACTCTGTTCTTCAATCAGATCTTCAATCTTTTGTACTATGTAATCACTACAACAACATCACTACTCTTCTATTTGCCTACATACATTGTTCATCAACTTTTCCTTATTTATAAGCAATTCCTAACTGCTTAATCTTCTTAATCACATTTCCCATGATTAATCTTAGCCATCAGATCTTCAAACTTGACTAGGTCCATTGAATCCTTCGAACTAAAAAATTTTTTATCTTCCCTTGAAACTTGTATTCCTTCCTTGGTACTTGTGCTCAGTTATAACCGTTCAATCTGTGTTGTAGATCTAACTCTTGAATTTTCATTGTCATTGATCTTTAACAAACTTCTTGCATGTCATTCCAATCTTCTATAAATCTCCATCTCATTGGCATCCTTCATTTAATAATGTATTTAATCATCCAATGCATTCTATTACTGCTTGGTTGATACTCAGTTAATTCTGAACTTTACTTGGTTATAGTCTCGGTAGCTTTGCTTGCTGACTCGGTGACTTCTTTCTTCTTTAACTGACAATGATAACCTTGGAATTTACTGACTGGCTCCTTGCTTGGTAAAATAGAATAGTATCAAACCTTTACTCATTCTATTGCATGAAATCTTTTCAGTCTTCAAATACACATATATTGAGTATAAAAATAATCAAAATAACATAATCTCATCACTGTCTAACTTGGTAATAGTTTTCCATTGAATAACTTATTACTCCCCTTCATTTTCACATTCTTTCTGTGTCATTTACGGACATCTTTATACTCATCAAAACATACTCTTTAAGATATGGCAACATCATACTGAATCAAAAAATCAATTGCTTGACATCAATGACCAAATAATATTATTAAGATAGTAATCATCCTTTATCAAGTTTTCCATCAATCTCCAACAACCTTCTCAATATCCTCATACCAACAAAATTATTGAAATGCCAATAGATATTAGTAATAAACAAGTGAATGGTCTAGAAGATAGCATAGAATGCTTGATTAGATCCTTGACAGTTCTTCGTTAATGCATTACAACATTACTTCAGTCTTCTATTCTTTGCACTCACAAGATCTTATGTGAGATACCTATTTCGCATAGACGTAATCTTTTCTCCACCACTCGCACATATCAACAACACTTAAAACGGTAGACATGATGTCCTCATATAGGAACCTGATTTCATGTCGGTCCAATAGGATTAGACTACAATTTACTAGGTATAGTGCATCTAGACACATTTGGTAACATGACATATAAACACTACCAAAGTGTCGGTGGATGATAACTCATCACACTTTACAATTATACCGGTTTAACACAATATACTGATTGTTGGTTAACAAATGAAGATTGGAAAAATGGAACATAGTGTTCTGATAAAAAAGATTAATTGTCGCTCGGGGTCTTCATTTCGCTTGAGGTCTTTATACTGCTTGGGGTCTTCATATTGCTTGGGGTCTTCAGTCATGCTATGACCGGTAAGCATCTTTTGCAAAACACCGATAGCCTTTAACAAACAAAGACTATACATATAATGAGATACAATACCTATTGGAACAACTACCGGTTGAGAATAACTCATACATCAAATAAGTGTGTGTCCATCAATGCCAATCACAACTAAACATCATCAATATACCAACAATCTCCCCCTTTGGCATTGATGGCACCACTTAGGAAAATTTTGACATCTACGTGCTTACAAAACAAAAGCAGATGCCATAATCAAAATTACTTCCACTAAGCATATACACTACTCCCCATAAAATTTTGTATTACTCCCCCTTTGCCAACAATGGCAAAGTAATGCAAAATATTCCCTTTTTGCATAATATAAAAAATAAAGTATATGTTCATGACAATAAAGAGTAAAACCTCTCAAAAAGAGATTTAAAGTTTTGCATAAAACTCTTCATGTATGAAGACCATGAATCAAGAAGTGTGGCAGAAATTTCACTCTTGGTCTTCATCTGGCAGGCTAATTCTTCCATTGCATCGATAGTGTTCATCTCCTATGTGACAGTAATAGCTTCCAAGTTTAGGAATCACTTCTGAAGAACCTACATTTTTGGTAATAGAAGCAATTGGAGCTCCTGCAGATCTTGAGTCCAATTGCAGATCTCTGAGTCAAGATTTGCAATCTGATGCTGGTCAGTACGAACAATCTATCCATGTACAATGAATAGATCATAGGGAAATTTCAAGTTGCCGATATACTTCTGTAAGTCCGATTAGAGTTGACTCTTTTGTTTCAGAGCATCTTCACAAAATAGGTGAGGTTGGAAGATCTTTCTCAAGAGGAGGTTACCTTCACCCATAGCTGATCTTATATCACCCTTTTGCTTAAGCAGTTTTTCTCTGTCTTCATCCATTTTCTTGACTAATGAAACTTTCAGACCTTTTTAATGCTTCTTCTCTACAGAACTTTGGGCAGCATCTTCTAAAGATTGCACTTGATCATCTACTACTGTGCAAAGAAGTTTTAGCTTAGCCAGCGAGGAATCGGTATTGGGAAGGTTAGTACCAGGGATTAGATTGGAAAGAGTGTCAACTGTTTGTATTTTGGTATGGTTTTGTCATTGATGTCAACACCTACTGAAACACTATCACTTTGGAAATCCAACAACATTCACTAGCAAGCAAGTAACTATTGCATAGTTACTGGTATATGGTTCACTGGCAAGATATAATGTTCACCGACACTTGGAATGATATGGAAGACACTTGGTAATGTCAAAGACATCGTATGGACAATTTGTTTTGAAGAATTAATCATTGGTATATTCATATTTGCATATTTTCTTTTACCGACAAATAGGTCCAAGGTTATCTAGGGTTACACCGGCAAGTTTATCTTTTCCAGATCAGCATGGTACGCTATGGAGATGATTTATTATTGTTGTAAATGCATTAAGCTGACATGTTTAATCAGTTATTGCATCAGATATTATATTATGTGTAAAATGTTTTTTATTGTAATATCTTGTAGAGCCGACGTACTAAAATTGGTCTTAGGTTATGGTATAAATGTAAGATCTTATTTGTAAGATCGAATGAAGAATGCGAAAAAGAATTGTGTGAAGGTATATGCGAGATTAAGCAAAGGCATACATGAAGACATCATTTGAAGGTGAAGCTAGCTTTTTGTAGAAGCATATCGACATTACATCGGTACTGAATCTAGCATATGAAGATGCTATTTTGTGTAGTACATTCTTATTGGATTTAACCATCCAACTGTAGCCAGTGTGACTCCCATTTTGTGATTGAGCAGTGAGCTCTAGGTTGTTGACCTTTCTGTATGTGCAGACCCCATTTATGTACACTTACTATCTACAGTAGTATCATCTGATTATGGGTAAGGTTTCCCACCGTGGTTCTTCCCCTTACAGATTTTTCATGTACAAATATTGGTGTTATGTGTTGTGGATGACTCTATGTTTATGTTTCATGCATTAATCTCTACCAGTATAGAAATTTACTGTTAACACTGTCTACCGGTACACTTAACTAGTTCATCGGTATTAAGCATTAAGTTGGTTAATTGGTTTTTGGTTTAAATTTATTAGACAACTAATTCACCCCCCCCTCTCAGTTGTCTCCAGGACCTAACAATTGGTATCAGAGCCTAGTCCTCTTTTGTAGAAGTTTAACAACTTGAGGAGATCCAACATCTACTAATTATTTTAGGAAGGACAATCCTAAACTTGATGGAACCAACTATGGGATATGGAAGATTGGGATGGAGACACATCTGAATTGCATTGGTAAAGACATCTAGGAAGTTACAAAGAATAGCTATACTACTGCTGTAGCTAGTCAGACTGCTCCAACAACCTTAGCTAAAGATGAAGAGAATGATTACAAAGCAAGAGAAACACTTTTGAGCGCATTATCAGATCAACAAATTATGGGATTATCAGATAGGTCTACTGCTAAAGCTATTTGGGATCATTTGGAAACACTAAATGAAGGAGATTCCATAGTCAAGATTGCAAAACTTGAAAGCTTCCATGTCAGGTATGAACATCTGAAAATGGAAGAAGATGAAAGGATTTTTGTTTTTATGGAAAGAGTAAATGAAATTGTTTTGGGTATTAAATGTTGTGGAGGAACCTTGAGTGAGGATGAAATTGTTTCAAAATCTTAGGAGGATTGCCACCGGCATATAAAATGAAGGTTACTACTATAAATGAGTTGAGAACAATGCCTAATACATCAGTAACTAGGGATACATTGATTGGAAAATGTTCAACCTTTGAAATTAAGAAATTTGGTCCTGTTGCTACTATAAAGACTAATTTGGCCTTTAAAGCATCAACATCATCTGCTCCATCATTTGACAAATCATATTGGAAAGCCTTTTATGCAAGAGAACTTGAAGAAACCAGGAAGGAAAATGAAGAGCTTGAAGAACTTGAAGCACTATTTGCAAGAAAAATGCCAAAAGGTCCAGTTGGAAGTAAGTACGAAGGTAAAGCACCCTTTAAATGTTTCAACTGCAATAAGATTGGTCATATGGCTTCGAGATGCCCTAATAGACATGCTAGACTAAGAGAAGAAGCAAGAAGAACATACAAGCCTAATCCTGAATATCAGAGATACAGATCTAAGAAGAATAAAGACAAATCATGTTATATTGCTGATGAAGGTGTGACTGATGATTTTGATGAGGATCTAGTAGACAATGGATGGGTTTTTGTTGCTATAATAGAAGATCAATTGGCACCTACTACTCAACTGATAGAACAAGCCCTAGCAGCTAAAGTTGAAGTAAAGGATGAATGGATCATTGACTCAGGATGCTCACATCATATGATAGGAGACAAAGGTAAATTCTTGAACTTTCAAGAATACAATAGAGGCTTAGTAAGATTTGGAGATGACAAAGCCTATTCAATCAAAGGTAAGGGTTCAATATCTCTTGATGGTAAGCATAACACTGACAATGTCTACTATGTTGAAGGATTAAAGAATAATCTTTTAAGTGTTGGTCAATTAGTTGAGAAAGGATTTCAGTTACAATTTAAAAATGGAAAATGTAAAATCATGAATAGAACTAGTTTGGAAATTGCAACCGGTAATCAGACTAGAGGTAATATCTTTCATTTGAATAATAGTGAAAAACCATGCTTGATTGCACATATAGATGAAAGTTGGTTATGGCATAAGAGCCTATGTCATGTAAACTTTTATTGCATGGTAAAAATCAGTGCTTCTAAGGCAGTTAGAGATCTACCTAAAATTGTGAAACCTTAGAATACAATTTGTAAGGAATGTCAATTTGGAAAACAAGTTAGAGCTAGTTTCAAAAGTATTCCAGAAAAATCCATTAATTCTCTTGATTTGATTCACATTGATTTATGTGGTCCAGCTAGAACTAAAAGCTTACAAGGTGATAGATATTTCATGCTAATTATTGATGATTATTCTAGAATGTGTTGGGTTACTTTTCTTAGAGAAAAATCAGAAGCACTTGGAAAGTTCAAACTATTCAAAGCAATGGTTGAGAATGAAAATGGTAAGAAAATCAAATGTTTAAGATCAGATCAAGCAAGAGAATTCACATCTAAGGAATTTAATACATTCTATGAAGTGAATGGAATCAGAAGATAGTTACCAGCACCTCGGACACCATAGTAGAATGAAGTTGTTGAAAGGAAAAATAGAATTGTCTTGGATGCAGCAAGAAGTATGTTATCAGAAGCAAATCTACCACATGTGTATTGCAGAGAAGCAGTTAGCACTACTGTCTATACATTCAACAAAGTTCACATCAAAGGTGAAACCAGTAAGACCCCTCATCAACTATGGTTTGGTAATACTCCTACTCTTAAGTATTTCAAATTTTTTGGAAGTAAATGTTATATTAGAAGAGATGAGTATATTGGCAAATTTGATCCTAGAAGTGATGAAGGAATATTTCTTGGTTATTCATCTAAGAGCAAGGCATATAGATGTTTTAATAAGAGATTGTAGAAAATTGTTGAGAGTACAAATGTAAAGATTGATGAACAATTCTGAGGAACTTCAAGGTATATAGACTCTGAACTAGCAACAAAAATTGTGACAAATGAACCTACACTAAATCCACCATTATAGAATGAAGATCCAGTTACCCCAGTATCATTAGAGGATTCCATAATAATCGAAGAACAACAACAAACTAAGACACCCCAATATGTAAGATTGAATCATTCTGAAGATCAGATAATTGGAAACAAATATAAAGGAGTTATGACAAGAGGAAGATTGGCAAATGAAGAGGTATGTCTTATTTCTCAAACTGAACCATCATCTATCAATGAGGCATGTGAAGATAAATTTTGGATTAAAGCTATGGAAGAAGAATTAGGACAAATTGAGAAAAATAATACTTGGACATTAGTTCCCTGGCCTAAAGATAAAAATGTAATTGGAACCAAATGGGTATTTAGAAACAAACTTAATGAAGATGGTAAGCTTGTCAGAAATAAAGAAAGACTAGTATGTAAGGGATATTCTTAGAAAGGAGTTGATTACAATGAAACCTTTGCACCGGTAGCTAGAATTGAGGCAGTTAGATTATTCTTGGCTTTTGCAGCTCACAAGGACTACAAAGTTTATCAAATGGATATTAAATGTGCATTTTTGAATGGAGATCTTGAAGAGGAAGTATATATTGAACAACCTGATGGATTTTCTTTGACAAATGACAATGATATGGTTTGGAAGTTAAGAAAAGCTCTGTATGGATTAAAAAAAGCCCCAAGAGCTTGGTATGCAAGGTTGGATAAGTATCTTTTAAAGATTGGTTTTACTAAAGGAAATGCAGATAGCAATTTATATTACAAAACAACTAATTATGACATCTTGATTATTGAAGTATTTGTTGATGATATAATCTTTGGAGGAGAAGATGGATTATGTAAGGAAATTTCTATTAAAATGCAACAAGAATTTGAAATATCTATGATTGGAGAAATAAAATTCTTTTAAGGATTGTAGATTTCACAGACTGATAAAGGTATATTTTTGAGTCAATCCAAGTACTTGAAAGAATTACTAAAGAAATTTGGGATGGAGAACTCTAAACTGGTAAGCACACCTATGACTACAAATGACAAATTATCTCAAAGGGATGAATCTACACTTGTTAATCCAACTAGATACAAATCTATGATAGGAGGTTTACTATATTTGACACAAACCAGGCCTAATATTATGAATGTAGTATGTATTGTTTCTAGATTTCAAAGTAATCATAGGGAAAATCATGAATCGGCAGTAAAAAGGATTTTTTGGTACTTACAAGGCACAACAAATCTTGGATTATGGTATCCTAGAGATGAAAATTTTGACCTATGTGCATACACAGATGCAAATTGGGCAGGAGATGTGGATGATAGAAAAAGAACCACTGGAGGAGCATTCTTTCTTGGAAAAAGATTAGTTTCTTGGTTGAGTAAGAAACAGAGTTGTACATCTTTATCAACAGCCAAATCAGAATATGTTGTAGCAGCAACTAACTATAAACAGGTACTATGGCTTAAGCAAATGTTGAAAGACATATAGGTAAAATGCAAGGAACCTATTACTATATATTGTGATAACACTACAACAATTGATATATCTAATAATTTGGTATTACATTCTAAAACAAAACATGTTTCTATCAAACTAAATTTTCTAAGGGAAAAAGTTGAAGAAAAAGAGATAAAACTGGTTTATGTGAATACTAAAGAACAACTTGCAGATATTTTCACAAAACCTTTGCCTAAGGAGACCTTTGAATATCTCAAAGATCAGCTTGGAGTCATACCACCACTGGTAGAGACTTAGACAGTTGATGATGGTCATCAACTGGCAAAATTGAAAGACAAATATTTTACTCTGGTCTTTGATGAGGAAGCTACTTCTCAAGGGGAGTAGTTAGTATATTGAATTGATTGGTATTTTGTATGAACTTGATTTTTGTAACTTTGGCATTTGATGTCAAAGGGGGAGAGATATCTCTGGAAAAACACATTATCTTTTGAGGAGAGATTGGTATTAAAGATTAATCTTTGGATAAACACATGTTGCTCCCAGGGGGAGAAATTATTGTTTAAAGGAGATTGTTGGTTTTTGGTATTTGGCATTTCTGTTTTGGCACTTTAATGGTTTTTCCATCTTGTGTTGCCATCATTACCAAAGGGGGAGATTTTTGGTATTTTGGTATGGTTTTGTCACTGATGTCAACACTGCTGAAACACTAGCACTTTGGAAATCCAGCAACATTCACCAACAAGCAAGTAACTACTACACAGTTACTGGTATATGGTTCACCGACAGGATATAATGTTCACCGACACATGGAATGATATGGAAGACACTTGGTAATGTCGAAGACATCATATGGACACTTTTTTTTGAAGAATTAATTATTGGTATATTCATATTTGCATATTTGCTTTTACCGGCAAATAGGTCCAGGGTTATCTAGGGTTACACCAGCAGGTTTATCTTTTCTAGATCAGCATGGCATGCTATGGAGATGATTTATTATTGTTGTAAATGCATTAAGCCGACATGCTTAATCGGTTATTGCATCGAATATTATATTGTATGTAAAATGTTTTTTATTGTAATATCTTGTAGAGCCGACCTACTAAAATTGGTCTTAGGTTATGGTATAAATGCAAGATCTTATTTGTAAGATCAAATGAGGAATGCGAAAAAGAACTGTGTGAAGGTATGCAAGATTAAGCAGAGGTATACACGAAGACATCATTTGAAGGTGAAGCTAGGTTTTTGTAGAAGCATATCGGCATTACACCAATACTGAATCTAGCATATGAAGATGCTATATTGTGCAGTACATTCTTATTGGATTTAACCATCCAACTGTAGTCAGTGTGACTCCCATTTCATTATTGAGCTGTGAGCTCTAGGCTGTTGGCCTTTCTGCATGTGTAGACCCCATTTATGTACACTTACTATCTACAGTAGTATCATATGATTGTGGGTAAGGTTTCCCACCGTGGTTTTTCCCCTTACAGGGTTTCCACATACAAATATTGGTGTTATGTGTTGTGGATGACTCTATGTTTATGTTTCATGCATTAATCTCTACCAGTATAGCAATTTATTGTTAACACTGTCTACCAACACACTTAACTGGTTCACCAGTATTAAGCAATAAGTTGGTTAATTGGTTTTTGGTTTAAATTTATTAGACAACTGATTCAGCCCCCCCCACTCTCAGTTGTCTCCAGGACCTAACATCAACAACAAACTAAATGACATCCTTTTCTTTCTTTTTCCTTAGTTCTTCCAATCTGACCTATGCTAGTTGAATGCTCCTTAGTAGCTCACTTTCATCAACTGATTGAGTCAGGCAGGCAAGAGTCAAATCGGTGGGACTAGTGAGATCAACTTGCTTGGCTTGATCTCCGGTTGCCTTAGGTGTCTATCCTCCTTCATTTTCCTTTCTCTCCTCTTGTCTTTTCTCTTCTTTTTCCTCTTCCTTCTTCTTCTCCTCTTCCTTCCTCTTCTTCTTTTCTTCCTCCTTCTTCTTCTCATCTTCTTTCTTCTTCTCCTCTTCCACTCTCTGCTTCCTTCTCTTCTCTCTCTTTCTCTTGTCTTGCTTTCTCCACTTGTTCTTTCTCTTATTTCTCTTTTTCTTGTTTCTCTTTTTCCACTTTATCATCCTTTTCTTTCTCTACTCTCTCCTTTTCATCTTTTTCCTTATCTAGAGTGGTATCCTCAATATCTAGTGCATCAACATCAATGGGGTCATTTTGTTATACTATTCTTTCACCTAGACTATCAAAGATTTCATCTAGTCTGGCTGTGGATAGGTCAGGCTCTTGCTCAGTCTTCTGATTAGCTTCAATTAATTTTTGCATTTTGTCATCTGCCTTAACCTGCAGATGGGTGTCTTTTTCCACTTCAGAAGTTTTTCCTCTGAGTAGCTGAAGTCTTCTTCTTCGCATGAAGAAGATGCCTTAGTACTTATCAATAATCTCAAATAATTCTAAATTTGAGGTATTTGGAAAATATTGAGCAAAAACATTCTCCCTGATGTATTTTTCCTTTTCAATGGCGATGCGCCATTTATTGTCAAAAGAATCATACACAGATTTAGAAATAACTAATTTAATATTGGTAGGTGACCGATCATTAATACATAAATATTTAATAAGTTCTTGTTCAACATCCTCCTTTTCACTATCATTGAAATCATCAAAATATTCTTTTAAATCATCAAGAACTTTCCTTCTAATATTCTTTATGTTCCTTTGACAATGTGTCATAGGTTTGTAAGAGGAAATATCTATATTTACCACTACAGAGGTTGCTAGTACATTACCGGTTGAATTCATCTTCTTGCTTGATTGTCTTGTCTTCTTCATTTCTACCTCCGGTTCAATGCCTTCTTAATCTGGTGAATTATTTCTGGTTTTCCTCTTCCTTTTGAATACCTTTGGTGGAATAGCCTTTGATTTCTTTTTGGCTGGTGACCTCTTGGTCACTTTAGGACTAGTAGCAGATGTAACCGGTGTTGATGATGATGGCATTGCTTTACTCTTTTTCTGCTTCCGTACTTCAATAGATTTGATCCTCTCGGAGTAAGTACCAGTCCTCTTCTTTTTGGGATCTAGTGGTGAAGCAAGTAGGGTAGAGTCATACCCTGTCAATAGATAATTTACCATTTCATAGCCCATAGGTTCAACTTCATTTTCTATGGGCTCAATAGCTTTCATTATGCAATGATCTATTTTAATTGTGAAATAGATGTCATCTTCATATTTTTTAACTAGATCACTAGATATTCTCATTCTTTGGTTCATATTTAGTCTGAACTCATCAAAATATTTGTTCAGAGTCTCTAGATATGCAGATCCCACTACTTGCAGACTCTCCTTTATTTGTCTGGAAACTGGTAGGTCACTTGACCATTGAACATCACCAACTCCAGGAAAATATCCTTGAAAATAGAAAAATAAACTGACAAGCAGCTGTCCAAACTTAAACCTGAGAGTTATTTTGACTTTGATGGACTTTAGTTTTTCCATTAGTTGATTTTGAATGTAGGTGCATAAGTCACATTCTACATTCTCATTGATCATCCTATAAGTGGCATGCATCGCAGCTGTAGGAATAGAATTCATTCTTCTAGCATAGAATACTCTATACCCGATTTCCATGCATGTGTACTTCACCAACTCATCTTTAATGGTGTTAATAGTCATTTCCCATTGGTCGCTCACAGAACTAGTGAGCTTTGTCACTTTGGTTTTGGTGATCTTTTGAAGAACAGGGACTTCCCCAACATTGCAGAAATCGGTCATGACATGAATTGCCTCCGGTGTAATATCATGGGTTTGCTCAAGGTACATCTTATCACCATGAACCCTACTAAGGATAATCCTAATGTGTTCTTTTGTAAATTCCTTGAGAAAATATACTGCATTGTGTAATTCTTCTTCTCGATTATGTTGTATTCAGGTTTAATCTTCTTATCATCTCCATAGAACAAACTCAACTGGGAGTGAATCACTAGAGACCCTAGGTCTTCTTGTTTCCCAGCAATATTTCCTAAAACATCCCCTTCGACAATGACTCTGGTGGGAATTTGAGGTAGTGGATTATACTTCATCTTCTTTTTAAGAAACTCAGGTGATTCCTTAGGTTTAGTAGAACTAGAAGGGATTTTAGATGCATAGCCATACCTAGAAGATTCCAAATGACAAGAATGTTTCAATGATAAATACCTTCACACTCCAAACTAGGGTTTACCGATGGCGAGCACAACACACTTCTTCAGAAGCTAAGTTTATCGATCTGACTTCCACATTGATAGCTTGAAATGGCTGCAAAATCTTGTGCAAGATTCCTTTCTGAATTCTTTCAAATGCAAGATGAATCAACATGGTTGTGCCACTTAAGTTAGAAAAATTATTCTCTAAAAATAGGTAAGTAAAAATGATGACAAAAGTTAATTTTAAACATGCTCCCACCTACCATAATAAATGCATCACCATTAGGGCTCAAACCCTAATTTTACCTTTTACCGCTTCATTTCTTTTGTCAGTTGACAGGTAACAAATATTGATTAAGGTACTTTACCGATATACTCCAGGGGTTCAAAAAAATGTTACTGATATGTTCCCCCTAAGCTTTTCAAAGCTCAGTTTGTCAGTTCAGGGATCTCCTCAATGGGTGCAGAAACTAGTACATCTTGTGGCTTCTCTTTAGATTTCTTTTTCCAAGTTTTATCCATATCCTCCTGAATGGTTTCAACATCCATCTTCCCTTCTGGGTCAACTGATATGTCTCCTGATGGATTCTTTCTCAGTCTACATGCTCTGGCAGTGTGTCCTAGTTTGTTGCAATGATAGCATACCATTCCAGGTGTTCTCCATGGTCCGGTGTTCACATTTCTATTCTTCCTTTTGCATGTTGCAGCAGTGTGACCGCTACCACAATAGATCAAACAGGTTGCTCTCCAACTATTTTCCACTCCATAACCATTTGATTAGTGGTCATAGGTTCTGTACCAGTTTGGGTTCTAGTTTATAGGAGGTTCTGGGGAAACTCCTTTAGATCTTGGTGCCTATCTTCCAGAGTTGTTCATAACCGGCCTGCACTCAAAAACTTTATGCCCAAACTTGTTGCATGCATAATAGTGACCATTAAATCTACCAGTTCTAGCCACATTGTTTTGCATGTAAGGAAAGTTATTATAAGCCTTGCTCCTACTTACATTGGTAGTATGTCCATCCTTGAGACAGTTAAAGAAAACAAGTTTAAACTTTTTCTTGCCTTTACTCTTA
This sequence comes from Cryptomeria japonica, assembly GCF_030272615.1. NCBI lineage: Eukaryota > Viridiplantae > Streptophyta > Pinopsida > Cupressales > Cupressaceae > Cryptomeria > Cryptomeria japonica. The sequence continues at coordinate 777,295,373 of NC_081414.1, forward strand.
TCATTGTTCTTAGGTGCATCACTGTTGGTTTCAGAGGTTTCACCTTCCTTGTATCTAGAGAAACCAAGTCCAGTGGTATCCTTTGATGGCTTCACCGATTGTAGCTTTTGTTCCAACTTAGCAGCACTTCGATTGAACTTTGCAAGTATCTCCTTTGATTTAGAAAGTTCCTTGGAAAGAGAATCATTAGTTTTCATCAAGGTTTCATTTTGAGAGGTAGCAGCATTTAGGTCTACTTCTATTTCTTCTTTCTTTTCATTACCCTCTTGCGGATGAGAGGTGATGGTAGCAATCTCTTGTTTCAACTTAGAGATCTCATGCTCCTTGTCCTTCACTAAATCTTCAGCTTTTCTTCTATTTTCTAGCTCCTGACTCATCTTGATAGTTAGTCCTTCCAACTCCCTCCTTAGGTTAGTTTTGGATTCATTTAGTTTCTCCACTTCTCCAACTACGGCCTCCATGTCTGCTTCATCAGAAGAGTTGTTTTTAGTAAATTCCATCAATTGCTCAGCAAGTTCTCTTCTCTTGGCTAAAGAGGCTTTATACTTGATCTTGAGTTCATCATAGGCTCTCTCATACTCAGTAAGATAGTGAGTGAGTTCCCTCATTTTGTATTCCCCCATATCACCTTCCAAGGGGTCAGACTTATAGAAAGGTAGGCTCTGATACTAATTGATGAATACTAAGAGGGGGCAGGTGAATTAGTATGCCTAACAATTTAACCAGACTCTTAAACAATTTTACTGTAAACCATTGTAGCAGTTTAAAAAATAAACCGATTAAAACACAAACAAGACAAATAGAAAATAAAGAATTCACCCACAGAAGCACAATCACCATAACATAATATATTTTGACATGGAAACCCAAATGGGAAATACCACAATGAGTAAAACTCACAAGTCAACTATCTACAGAATAGTAACTAGACCGGCTAAGGTCTTACAACATTCTTCACCAGAATAGATCCTACTAGGAATCTAGATCTCTGTTAGGAGATAAGTCCTATTAAAGACTACCCTGTTAAAGGATTTTAGATCCACAACTGTGAACCACCTTGTTAGAGGATTTACAATAGGCTTGGCTAGGCCTACCCGGTTAAGGGTTTTAGACTTGTCGAAGATATTAGTAATCAATAAGTGAATGATCTATAAGATAGCACAAAATGCTTGATTAGATCCTTGACAGTTCTCCATTAATACATTACAGCATTACTTCAGTCTTCTATTCTTTGCACTCACAACCACTATAGTGAGATACATATTCAGAACAGACCTAATCTTTTCTCCAACACTCGCATATATAAGCAACACTTAAAACTCTAGACATGATGTCCTCGTATAGGAACCTGATTTCATGTCATTCCAATAAGATTAGACTACAATTTCCTAGGTACAATGCATCTAGACACATTTGGTAACATGACACACAAACACCACCAAAGTGTCGATGGATGATAACTCATCACACTTTACAATTATACCAGTTTAACACAATATATCGATTACCAGTTAACAAATGAAGACTAGAAAATTGGAACATAGTGTTCCAATCAAAAATATTAACTGTCGCTCAGGGTCTTCATTCCACTTGAGGTCTTTATACCACTTGAGGTCTTCATACCACTTGGGGTCTTCAATCATGCTATGACCGGTAAGCATCTTCTACAAAAAACCAATATCCTTTAACAAACAATAACTATACATATAATGGCATACAATACCAGTTGGAACAACTACTGGTTGAGAATAACTCATACATCAAATAAGTATGTGTCCATCAATGACAATCACAACTAAACATCATCAAAATACCAACACCTTCTAGGTCAATTTAAACCTATTTTGGCCGTTTTACATCCAAACATCATCATGAGCTTATGAGGCCATCTAATCTACTGTCCTAAGACTGTGAACTCTAGATATGCCTCTATTTCACTCCTTTTTGGGTGGATAATAGCAATACGAATCATAATCCCTCCCAAAAGAGACCAAATTTGAACTTGTTAGAGTGTGGGTTCCTATCATTTGTCATATGATATCAATAAATTGATATGACCATTGGAAGTCAACCTAAAAGTAAAAATGTTGTGAGAACCTTCTATAAATACAACATCTCTAATTCATTCGATAATCCTTATAGAAAAATATCATTCTAATTCAAGATGAAATATTCTTCCTCAAGAGAATATTTGTGTACAAACAATATCAAGCTAAATAAAATTCTCCTCAAGTATGTCTTCATGATGGATTTTGTTATGATTTATCATGTTATTGCATCAACACTTGGAGGACCTATATAAATAGCATTAGATCACCAATTTAAAATATAATCATTTCATTTCAACACTTTAATTCAACATTTCCTTCAAATTTATCATTTTTCTTGCAAGTTTAAGTTCTCTCTTTTCTAATCATCATTATTATAGTGGAGGTAAAAACCTACCCAAGTTTTGACTTATGAAAGCCTCTATACATGCTAACACATTTTTTCCTTTTTTTGTGTGCATGCAATAGATATGAAGACAAAGAATAGTAGATCTAGAAAGTGCAGATAGATATACATAATTTCATGTTTAAAACATGTAGAAACCCTTAGACTATTTCGTAATTATGAGAAGGTCTGTCACTTTTTGGTTTAAAGTTCAAGAGGAAGATCTATAGATCATCTCGATCTACATTCCACAAACCTAAATGAATGAAAACACCCCTTGAACTATGATGCCTAGCACCACTGTTTGGCCATTTTTAGTCTATATTTCATACACAAGATTCTCTCTACATCCTATTTTCATTTCTATTTTTTTTTCTTTCTAATTTATAGTTATGTATCTACCTATATATGCTACTTCTTGTCAAAATTCATAGTCCTTGCACAATTCTCATTCTATCTTATCTAATCGTACCAAATCAAAAAAGGGAATAATCAATAAAAGTGCCAAGCTCTCCCAAGGGTTTGAAGTTGAGCCTAATTGGTTATTCTAATGAACTTTGATGTAAATGAGTTTCAATATTTTTTTGTATTCTTAGGTTGTTGAACATCCATTTTGCCATATTACAATACAAAATTTGGAAGTATGCATAATTTCATCCACTATAAATAGTATGTAATTTCCTTACTAATATATCTATTATTGTGCTATATATATTCATCTTCATCTTTACATCACAAGACAAGTACCAAGTTCAAATGTTGGACTTACTGCAATACTAATTAAATAGTAGACGATACTAATGTAGGGTTTTGAATTTTACTCCCTTACAATTTTGTCCGCATTTGGGCCCTCACTTTGGCATTTGTGCCCTAAGGCCTAACTGGGAACTGATTCTACTCATAGTATGTAATTTTGCCACCATTTTCACCTCACCTTTCATCTTGTCCTCAATTTTTGGTCTCTAATTGGGCAGGACCACGGTGTGGCACCCTAGTCCTCAAGGGACGAAAGCACCCAACACTCTAGTCCTCCCAATTAGGACCCAATTTTGGGCCCCTTAATGGTCATAATATTTGAGCGATAATCCTAACCCCATGTTAGCTCATTTCAAAAAATTAAGTTATTTTTCAATGAACATGTATAAAAGGAGGTGTACCCCTCTCATTTTATCATTTGATAATCATATCAATCAATCAATTCAAGAAATCAAGCATTCAAGTTTAAGTGAGAAAGAAAATCTTCTTCTTTCGAGCATTAGAGTTAAAATTCATGTTCTATGTTATTGAAGACTTTATGAAACAATAATTCCATGTGAAGACAAACAAAACTTCACAAGGAGGTATAACATTTGTGTTTTAGTCATTATTCAGCATCTCCCTCAAAAGGGGAGCATTTTCATTACTGCAATTGAATCATATTTTATTTTTATTTCAAGGTTCATTCCTAAACCTGGGTTTGACTTAGCCAAACCCATATTCCAAACCTATTTCCCTTCTCTAGTGTGCATAGTAATAGGTATAGAGTTGTGATCTTCAAAATTGTCTTTATTTACAGTGACAAAACAATCCCCCATTAGAGTGCAAAAAGTGCAGAGGACCAAAGCATCCGTCTGTTGGTCATTTGGAGGAATTGATTATGTGTTACATTAGTGTTTTGTCATTGATTCCAACACTAGTTGTTTGGATACTTTACCAGCACCCTTTTGGTCTAGGTAGGTTGAGTAGTTTCTGGTTGGTTTGGATCCTGCATGATCTAGTAGGCTCCGGTATGATTTGGTTATGGGATCAACTTATTCATGATACTCATGTTCATATTCAGTCAGTTGGTTTTGGTCTGGTGATCGAATGCTATCATGTTAGCTTGGAAGCTTGGCTTTTGGTTCCGGTGAGGGTTTCATCGGTAGAGCTTTTGATGAAGATCTTTGAAACTAAACATAAGTGATGTTGGTATAGTTTCTGGTGGAGTTTCAGGATGTTGTTGGTGATCATTTTAAAGACTTGGTGGATGTAGATCATTGTTTTAGCGTATGGACCTATATTGGGTCCCGGTTGATCTAGGTTATGGACTGGTTTAATGAAGTGTATATATTGGACTTCTCAATATCTTTCTAGGATGTCTTATGTGTTGAATATTGTTTGTTTGGTCTAAGGCCAATATGTTTTTTAATTATGTAATTGGTTTATTGTATGGTCACTACCCTGATTATTTATGGAGGAGGGTTTGTATATATAGATGTAAGATCTCATTGTAGATCATCATGGGAATGGGATATTGATATGTATTGTACAAATAATGTAATATCATTTACGTAGAGGATTTGGTCGATCATTGGAGATCAAATTGGTTTTATGTAAGAGGATTTAGTCCTCCGGTATTGAGCTTAACCGAAATTTTACTGAGGCATAGGAGATGTTACTTTTGCAGTTCAACCTCTTCTCTGGATTGTACTTTGGATTTATATGTAGTCAGTGAGACTCCTTTTGTGATGATAAGTGCACTCTAGGCTATTGGCCTTCCTGCAAGTGTAGGCCCCTCAATTCTATTTCACATACGTACTATAGAAGTATTATCTGACTATGGGTAGGCTTCCCACCATGGTTTTTCCCTTTACTGGGTTTTCCACGTATAAATCTTGGTGTCATGTGGATGGTATTTATTCTATAATTATTGTTTATGCTCAATTGGTTTAATTGCTATTCCGATATTTGGTTTAAGCATTCCAGTCTTAATGTTTTTTGTTTCGGTATTAAAGTTTTAATTTCTTAAGGTTCTGGTAATCTGTGACAACTAATTCACCCCCGCCCTCTCAGTTGTCTTTTGGTTATTTAAACTATCGAAAAATTGGTATTAGAGCTTTGGTCCTCTCTGTAGAAATCTTAACCGCTTGAGGAAGATCCTATGGCAACTATCAGTTCAAGTTCATCCAATTCATCTGGAGCTATCTTTAGGAGAGATATTCTGAGGCTTGATGGAACAAATTACACAGTATGGGAGATTCAAATGGAGACTCATTTGAGATGTCTTGGTAAGTACATTTGGGAGATCACATAGAATGGTGTCACACCTTATAATCCGACATCTGGCAATCCTCCTCTGACAAACCTAGATAAGGATCTTCAAAATTATTGTAGAGGAAGAGAACCCCTCCTTTGTGCACTTTTTGATCAGGAAATAATGGGATTAACTGACAAATCATCTGAAAAGACTATATGGGATAAGTTGGAGACTCTTAATAAAGGTGACCCTACAATGAATATTGCTAAACTTGATGGTTACCAGGTGAGATATGAAAACCTAAAGATGGAAGAAGATGAAAGGAATACTGCATTCATAGAAATGGTAAATGAGATTGTTATGGGAATTCAATGTTGTGGTGGAACTCAGAGTGAAGATGAAATTATTTCTAAAGTTTTGAGAGCCCTACCACCACCTTACAAGATGAAGGCTACTACTATTAATGAATTGAGAACAATGGCTAATACATCTCTCAATAGAGATACTTTGGTTGGCAAATTATTTGCTTTTGAGCTTGAAGAATTTGGACCTTCTAGAGATGTGAAGTCTCAACCGACTTTTCATGCATCCGCATCATCAACTGCTATGAAAGATTGGAAAGCTTTGTATGCAAAAGAATTGGATGATACGAAGAGAGAAGATGAAGAATTTGAGAAACTTGAAGCCGTATTTGCTATAAGAGTACCTAAAGGACCGGTAGGAAGTAAGTATGAAGGAAAACACCTTTAAATGTTTTGCATGTAATAAGATTGGTCATTTTGCATCTAGATGTCCTGAAAGGAATTCAAGATTTGAAGAAAGAGTTAAAAGATCATTTAAGCCTAACCCCAGATATCAGAACAAGTATAAGTACAAGAAAAATAGAGACAAGTCATGCTATATAGTGAATCAGGAAGGCATTACTGATTTTGATGACAAACCAGAAGAGGACTCTACTAGTGGTTCTAGCAAAGGGAAGGAATGGGTGTTCTTGGCTATCAAGGATGATGTTCTGGCATAGGAAGAGAAGGCACTTATTTCTAAAATTCAAGACAAGGATGAATGAGTAATTGACAGTGGTTGTTCACATCATATGACTGGAGATAAAAGAAATTTTCTATCTTTACAAGAATTTTATGGCGGTATGGTTAGATTTGGAGATGACAAAGCATGTATGATCAAAAGAAAATGAACTATATCATTGGATTGTAAGAACAATACTGACAATGTTTATTATGTTGAAGGCTTAAGGCATAATCTTTTGAGTGTACCACAATTGGTGGATAAAGGATTTCAATTACAGTTCAAGGATGAAAATACAAAATCATTAACAGATCTAGTTTGAAGATTGCAACTGGTACAGAGACAAAAGGTAATATATTTTATTTGAATTCCGGTGAGAAGACATGTTTGCTTGCACAAATTGATCAGAGTTTTCTATGGCATAAAAGGCTGGGTCATGTGAATTTTGATTGTATTGTGAAGATAAGTTCAACTAAGGTAGTTAGAGATATACCTAAGATTGTGAAGCCCTATAATCTGGTATGTAAAGAATGTCAAATGGGGAAATAGGTCAGAACTTCTTTTAGGAGTATACAAGATAAATCTAATGATGTTCTTGATCTTATTCATACTGATTAGTATGGCCCTACTAGAGTTAAAATTTTTCAAGGTGATAGATATTTCATGCTAATCATTGATGATTATTCTAGAATGATGTGGGTTACTTTTCTAAAGGAAAAATAAGAGGCATTTGAAAAGTTTAAAATATTTAGAGCTAAAGTGGAAACTGAGACAGGATTGAAGATTAAATGTTTGAGGTCAAATCATGGTGGAGAATTCACTTCCAGTGAGTTTAATAAATTTTGTGAGAATCATAGTATAAGGAGACAATTTTCTTCTCCCTGGACACCTCAGCGGAATGGAGTTGTGGAAGGAAGAACATAACTATCTTGGATGATGCTAGAACAATGATGATGGAGGTTAGTCTACCTCATATCTACTGGAGAGAAGTAGTGAGCATAGCAGTTTATACATTCAATAGAGTACATATCAAAGGAGAAACCAGTAAGAGCCCTTATGAATTATGGTTTTGCAATACACTTACAGTTAAGTATTTCAAAATATTTGGGAGTAAATATTATATCAGGAGATATGATGTCATTGGCAAATTTGATCCTAGTTGTGAAGAAGACACATTTGTTGGTTATTCTAATGAAACCAAGGCATATAGATGTTATAACAATTGATTGTAGAGAATTGTGTAGAGTGATAATGTCAAAGTGGATGAGTTGAATAGAGGTCAAATAAGAGTTTATGAGAAGGAACCAATGGTGGAAATGATTATATCTGAATAGGTAGAACCTTTACCGGAATAGAGTGTTGAGCTAGTTACTCCGGCAATATCAAAAAATTCTACAATAACTGAAGAACAGGGAAGAGGAATAGAGAGTCAAAGGACTCCTAGGTATGTGAGATTGAATCATTTAGAAAATCAGATCATTGGGGATAAGAACAATGGAGTAATAATAAGAAGAAGACTGGCAACTAATGAGGTATGTTTAATTTCACAAGTTGAACCGATATTAGTAATTGAAGCATGCAAAGATAAATATTGGTTGAAAGATATGGAAGATTGAGAAAAATAACACATGGACTTTGGTTCCCCAACCTAAAAATAAGAATGTTATTGGAACTAGATGGGGTTTTAGGAATAAATTGAATGAGGATGGCCAAGTTATAGGAAATAAGGCTAGATTGGTTTGTAAAGGATATTCTCAGAAGGAAGGAATTGATTGTGGAGAGACTTTTGCACCTATAGCTAGGATTGAAGTTGTAAGATTATTTCTTGCCTCTGCTTCCCACAAGAACTACAAGGTTTATCAAATGGATGTTAAGTGTGCATTTTTGAATGGGGATCTTGATGAGGAAGTTTATATTGAGCAACCTGATGTTATTTCACTATCAGATGATACACATATAGTTTGCAGGTTAAAGAAAGCTTTATATGGATTGAAACAAGCACCTAGAGTTTGCTATACAAGGTTAGACAAATACCTTTTGAAGCTTGGCTTTACTAAGGGTAATGCTGATTGTAATTTATATTTTAAAATCACTGATGATAATATACTGATTATTGAAGTATTTGTTGATGACATTATTATTGGAGGTGAAGATAAGTTATGCATGGAATTTTCTAAGAATATGGAGAAAGAATTTGAAATGTGTATGATCAAGGAAATTAATTTTTTCTTAAGTTTGCAGATTACTCAGATTGATAAAGTTATTTTCATCTATCAAACTAAGTATCATAAGGAATTGTTGAAGAAATTTGGTATGGGCGATTCTAAACCGCTAAGTACTCCTATGGTTACAAGTGAGAAATTGACAAGAAAAGATGTTTCTACACCAATAAATCCTACAAGATACAAATATATGATTGAAGGTCTGATTTATTTGACTCAGACTAGGCCTGATATAATGAATCTTGTTTGTATTGTATCAAGATTTCAGAGTGATCCTAGAGAATATCATGAGAGTGCAGTGAAAAGGATTTTTAGATACTTTCAAGGTACATCAAAATATGGTTTGTGGTACCCTAAGGATGATGCATTTACTCTATGTTCATATATAGATGCTGATTGGGCTAGAGATGTTGATGACCAAAAAAGTACTTCTGGTGGAGCTTTCTTTCTTGGAAAGAAGTTGGTTTCATGGATCAGCAAGAAACAATCATGTACTTCTTTATCTACTATTGAAGATGAGTATGTTGTTGTTGATACTAACTGTACACAAGTTTTATGGATGAAGAAAATATTGAAGGATATAAAGGTGGATTATAATGGACCAATAGTTATTCATTGTGATAACTCTACTGGTATTGATATATCAAAGAATCTAGTATTTTATTCAAAGCCAAAGCACATATCTATCAAGTATAACTTTTTGAAGGAAAAGGTGGAAGCAAATAAAGTTAGACTAGTTTATGTGAACACTAAAGAGAAGATTGCGGATATCTTCACTAAACCTTTGCCTAAGGAATCATTTGAGTACTTTAGGGATAGATTGGGGGTTTTTTCCCCTCTGACAGAAAACTGATTGATGTTGCTTGGCATCAGTCTGGTAAGCATTATCAGAGATACTTTTCATTTCGGCACTGATGTGGGGATGCTACTACTCAGGGGGAGTAGTCAGTTTTGTGATTCAGTGGTCTATGTTTTTTCTTTGATATTTATGTCAGATTTCTAGCATTGATGTCAAAGGAGAAGAGATATTGATGTGAAAAACAAATAATTAAGGAGTTGTATACATCAGGGGGAGAGATATATGTATAATTTAGAGCTTTACAGAGATATTATTCATAAGGGGGGTTTGGTCTTTGTTTCAGAACTTCATTGCTACATCTCTATGTGGGAGATTGTTGGTTGTCTTCCATTGGGGGAGACTTGTTTGGCATTTCTTGGTACTTAGATATTTTTCACGTCTAGTGTTGCCATCAACGTCAAAGGGGGAGATTGTTGGGCATTTGGAGGAATTGATTATGTGTAGTATTGATGTTTTGTCATTGATGTCAACACTAGTTGTTTGGATAGTTTACTGACACCCTTTCGATCTCAATAGGTTGAGTAGTTTCTAGTTGGTTTATATCCGACATGATCCAGTAGGCTCCGGTATGATTTGGTTACAAAATTGGCTTATTCATGATACTCATGTTCATATTCAGTCAGTTGGTTTTGGTCTAGTGGTCGAATACTATCCTGTTTGCTTGGAAGCTTGGCTTTTGGTTCTGGTGAGGGTTTCACCGACAAAGATTTTGATGAAGATCTTTGATAATATGCATAAGTGGTGTTGGTGCAGCTTCTGGTATACTTTTAGGATGTGTTTTGGTGATCATGTTTGAGACTTGGCGGATGGAGATCATTGCTTTAGCATATGGACCTATATTGGGTCCCAGTTGATCTAGGTTATGGACTGCTTTAATGAAGCATATGGATTGGACTTCTTAATACATTTGAAGGATGTCTTATGTGTTGAATATTTTTTGTTTGGTCTAAGGCTGACATGTTTTGTAATTATGTAATTGGTTTATTGTCTAGTGTACGACTTGATTGTTTATGGTCGAGGGTTTGTATATATAGATATAAGATCTCATTGTAGATCATCATGGGAAGGGGATATGGATATTTAATGTGTGAATAATGTAATACTATTTAGGCAAAGGATTTGGTTGATCATTGGAGATAGAATTGGGTTTATGTAAGAGGATTTAGTCTTCTGGTATTGAGCTTATCTTTGCAGTTCAACCTCTTCTCCAGATTGTAGTCTAGATTTCTATGTAATCAGTGAGACTCCTTTTGTGATGAGAAGTGCACTCTAGGTTGTTGGCCTTCCTAAAAGTGTAGGCCCCTCAATTGTAATTCATATACTTATTGTAGAAGTATTATCTAGTTGTGGGTAGGCTTCCCACCATGGTTTTCCCGTTTACCGGGTTTTCCACGTATAAATCTTGGTGATTATTGTTTATGCTTAATTGGTTTAACTTCTATTCTAGTATTTTCTTTAAGTATTCTAGAATTAATGTTTTGGATTCTAGAATATAATTTTTAATTACTTAAGGTTCCAGTAATCTTGGATAACTGATTCACCCCCCCCCCACTCTTAGTTGTCTTCCGGTTATTTGAACTGTCTAACACCATCACTATAGTCCCGAAAAATCAAGATCTCCTTCTCAGAACAAGTCTGAATCCTCTTATAATCCTCAAATCCAAGTTGGTGTCTTGATCTGATGCGTGTAGCTTACTGTTTATGCATTTTTACATTAATTCTAGGACTTTAACCTAATTTAAGCATTTTCACAATTCAACTTAAAAGAGGGAAATCCAATCCAATAAATCTAATAGAATTCCCAACCCTTATCCTTGCTAGTTTTTGGTTAGATCCATTGGGTTTACTTCCCTCTTTTAATATAATGGTCCCTAAGTAAAAATTAGCAAATTTTCATACATCTAATTGTGGAAACCCTAATTTTTCACCATTACATTTTGGTGAGCCAAACTCCTTACACTTTTAATTTTGATTTATGTTCTTATATTTGAGGTCTTATGAAATTTCAAATTCAAAATTTCAATTGCAAGTTTAATTTTTCATTGAATTTAAAAAAATTAGAGGTTAAATTCACAAAAACCCTAATTTTTAATTCTAAAATTGAGCTTGTGGATTGTCTAACTTGGCTTTATTATTTTATATTTGATTATTTATTTAATTTAAATTTAAATTTTCCCATCCAGATCTCATTTTCAAATTTAATTACATAAATTTAGTGGTTGAATTTTAAAAAAACCTAATTTATAATTCTAAAATTCACTAGGTAGATCGCATAATTTTTTAAATTAATTTTCAGATCTGACCTTTATGAATGTTATGTTATGATCTAGATGCATTTATATTTTCACAAATCAAATTGCTCAATTAATTGGTTATTCAATGCTTTTTACAAAATTTAATATTTCTTAATCATTATTTTCTAATTCAAATTAAAATTTCCCTCCTTTTGTGCATCAGTTTTACTACTGTTAGTCCTACCCATAATATTCTCATGAGAAGAAGTTGTAGAATTAAGGCTTCCCAATGTTTAATTACTAAAGAGATCAAGCCTAATTTGTATAAATATTTTCATGAGAATGTGGGTGGCTCTTTTATTTCAACATTTGATGTTATCATCCCCATTCTTTATATAATTCTCATGATGAGGGTGACTCACTACCTAGGGTTAATGTAGACCAATAGGAGAATATTGACAATGAATTTAAAAATCTTCAATAATGGATGATTAAAAAATACCTAGAAAGTGAGGCTATTCCATTAATTGAAAGATTAAAAATAATTCTTCTTGTTGTGTGCTCTTTCTCATATTGTTGAAACTAATATTATGCCTCTAAAAATTTGTGTTGAATTCCTTGGTTACACTCAATCTCCTAGTGAAGTTAATCATTCAATTCCTATGACTACTTCTATGACTAGTTTGCCTAATTTCACATCTAACATCATGGATGATTCCACACAAAATATTATTCCTATAGATGTTAGTCAAGGGGGAAAAATTGCTAATCAAAATTCTTGTATCCCTCCTTCAGCGAGTCTTCCATTTGTTACCCAATCATCTCCCATACCTACATATAATAATATCCCAACTCCCCATTCTCAACCTCATCCTTCATTTAACAATATTGCTCCTCCATACCAATCCAAAATGTCTAATTTAAACCCATCCACCGAAGCAACCACTAATATCCTAGCTCAAATTGTGTCATCCTTGCAACAACAAATAGCTTTGATGAAACAATCTAAGTTTAATGTTCCCACATTTTATGTAGTGAACCCATTATCTAATGATATTTTTCATGTTGTTCCCCTTAAACATGTGGTAGAGCTTTATAATGGAAAAGGAGGTCCCATGACTCATGTGAAAACATTTCAAACTTTGTATATTGATTTTGCTTATAATGAGAGACTTTGACTAAATTGTTTACTATAAAATTTAGAGATAAATATTTGCAATGGTATTTTTATTTCCCTTCTAATTAAATTACATAATTTCAACAATTGGCTAATGATTTCATTCAAAAAATTTATTATTATATTGCTCCTAAGATTACTTTGACTGTTTTGATGCATTCTAAGCAAGTTGTTACAAAAAAAGTGATTGATTTTATTGGTAGATATAAGTATTTGTATTCTCGAGTTTCTTATATTATGCCTAATCAAGATGTTTAGAGAATTTTTATTTCTAATTTTCAAAAATATATTATGGATAAGCTTCTCTTTTATGAGTTTGCTTCCTTAATGTAGTTGTGCGCAGTAATTTACAACTATCAGCTTCAAGTGAGTCAATCTGAACAAACTCCTTCTTTGGTTCCATTTCATAAGAATGAAATTGATCAAAATGATTTTGTGAAGTTTAAACCAAACAAGGGATTCATGAAGTTCAATGACAACAAAAATAATATTGTTCCTAAGATTACTTTCACTGATTTGATGCATTGTAAGAAAGTTGTTAAAGAAAAAGTGATTAATTTTATTGGTAGATACAAGTATTTGTATTCTCGAGTTTCTTATATTATGCCTAATCAATATGTTTAAAGAATTTTTATTTCTTATTTTCAAAAATATATTATGGATAAGATTCTCTTTTATGAGTTTACATTCTCTATGCAATTGTGTGCAGAACTTTACAACTATTAGCTTCAAGTGAGTCAATTTGAACAAACTCCTTATCTGGCTCTAGTTTGATAAGAATGAAAGTGCTCAACAAGCTTTTGTGAACTTTAAACCAAAAAATGGATTCATCAAGTTCAATGACAACAACAATAGTCAGCTAGTAGTCACAACAACAGTGTAGAACACAAGATATTACTGAGAGGGGGGTGAATCAATGACTATAAATAATTTCAAAAAATATGTGCGACCGATAGGATAATAGAAATACTAATAAGAAACTAGACACAAGAGAACATAATGTAAGGCTAGATATAAAAGGAAAACCCAATGTGGGAAAAACCTCAGTGAGAAATATTGTTGGAGATGTACTGCTCCAATGTAGCCTCACAATGAAATAATAGTTTTATAATGTTTAGGGCACCAACCCAAGGAGAACCAACCCCTAGCAATTTATGGGCGCCTACCCAAAGGAGCCCCATCCCCTATTCTATTCTAAGCACCAGCTCAAGGAGCACCAACCCTTGCATTGAGAAACCACTCAGTGAAAGATAATGAGATAAAAAATCAATACAATGATTAACACTTGTTACAAATGAGTTTGGTAAAGTCCTTGCAAACAATTCTCTCTACCAGTTAAATGCTTTTTTGTCACATTGCTTCTTCTCTAGCGGTCCATTATTCTTTTTGTCTAAATCCTCTACAACTTATTTTATGCCTTGTCGGATCTTCTTTGAAACTCACTCTGCTCACCTTCACTCTCTGCTGCTATCTTACTAGTTTAAACACTTTCAGTTTAATAAACTGTTAACCTCTCCAACTATTTATCTGTAACCTCAACCCTTGCCGATTATACCTATCTTATCGGTTCTTCTCCAACACTCAGTTGCTTTAATATTTATCTATCACACTCAGAATAATCAACTCTCACCTTGAAGAGATTCACTTTATCATAAATCTCTCATCCAACATCCTCTCTCTACATTCTTAAGTTTTTGATCTGTATATTGATATATATACTTTCTCGCCAAAACAAAAACTCAAAGTTCACATGCTTAGGGTTTTCTTCACCGAGATCGATCAGTATCAAATCAGATCTCATATTCTAGATTCAACAACCTACAATAGTTCAGCAAAAAGATTTGTCCTCTTTTTATTCTTCTTATAAATGTTTACTATATTTAGCAAACTCGACTTTGTTCATCACACTTGATTTTGTCAATCACAATAAATGATCTAACTGTTTCTTTCTCTAGATCAACAAGATGATCAAATATCCTACTTCGATCATAATGTCAAAGAATAAAATCTTTGGCCTTCGATCTTATTTGAGCTGCAATCTTCTGCAACTAATCCATTTTTTTTTAAGTTGACATTTATTACTGACCTAGTCGGCAAATACCTCACTGACACACCATTCACCTACCACTGCATGTTCACCACCTAGAGTCCACATGACATCTTTGTCAACATCTAGCTCACTTGATTGTGTCGGTTCAAACTTGGTCTTTGACTGAACATGCTATTGATATATACTAATCGGTTAACCATCATATCGTGTGCTTCTATGTTTTGCCTGTTAGGTCATTTTATATCGGACCATAGTCCACACTTACTTACCGGGTTTTCTTTCTTACCAGTTGACATACTTACCTATTGAAATCAACATGCCAACAATCTCCCTCTTTGGCATTGATGGCAACACACATATT
The DNA here is from genome assembly GCF_030272615.1 of Cryptomeria japonica. NCBI lineage: Eukaryota > Viridiplantae > Streptophyta > Pinopsida > Cupressales > Cupressaceae > Cryptomeria > Cryptomeria japonica. The sequence goes on from NC_081414.1 coordinate 777,310,727, forward strand.
ATCGAGTTAACCTCCACAACCCAAACTCACAATATGCACTATCACCAATTGCATTCTTTCTCCCCCTTTGAAAAAATTACATAGGGCTCAGACACCAATTATCGGTAGGCCAGTCCACTCTACCCTGTCTCTCAGTAGGTCAATTGCGACTTTTGTAGATAGACAAATTGAATAGACAACTATAAAACTCACAAATGAGGATCAAGTTATACCCCTGTGAAGTTACTCTCTCAGTCAAGCTGATGGCAACTTTGGTAGATAAACAAATTGAATAGACAACTTCACAAAGCATCAAACCAGTCGGTATTGCCATACAAACAACTGATCTCCCCCTATGTCCAACATATGGTCCAAGAGTAAAAAATATATGGCTATGAACTCCCCCTAAACCACAGATCTCCATACACATTTAAGTCCATAAAGCTAGTAAGAAAACTCCTAAATTGTGTCTTAGATATTCAAATGTGTTTACCACTAGAGGTTTTGTGAAGATATCAACAACTTGTTCACTTGTAGGAACATATTCTACCTTCACTTCTTTCTCTGCAACCTTCTCTCTGAGAAAGTTGTGTTTGATGGTAATGTGCTTTGTCTTGAGTGCATAACCAGATTCTTTGAAATGTTGATTGCAGTTGAGTTATCACAACAGATTGAAATAGGGTCAGATATTTCTATCTGCATGTCCTTGATGGTCTGCTTCATCCATAACAGCTAAGAATAATATGTAGCAACAACAATATATCCTGCCTCAACAATAGATACAAAGACTTAATCCTGCTTCTTGTTGTGCCATGAAACTAACCGATCACCTAAAAAGAATGCTCCACCACTTGCAATTTTTTGGTCATCAATGCAGCCTACCCAATCAACATTAGTGTAGACTTGTAAAGTGAAATCTTCTTGCTTTGGATACCATAAGCCATAATTAAGTGTTCCTTGTAGGTATCTGAAGATTCTTCTAGCTACATTTTCATGTGACTATTTAGGTGCATCTTGAAATTTTTCCACCATACATACTGCCTTCACTATATCTAGTCTTGAGGTAGTAAGGTATAAAAGACTACCAATGATGGATCTATATAGGGTCTAATCCACTTTCGATGACTCATCAACCTTGCTGAACTTGCATCTAGTCACCATGGGGGTACTTACTGGTTTGTTGTCTTCCATCCAAAACTTCTTCAACAGATCTCTGGGATACTTAGTTTGAGAGATAATTATTCCTTTATCTTGTTGTGAAATTTGCAAAATAAGAAAATATGACAACTCTCCAAGCATTGACATCTCAAACTTTGATTGCATCTGATCAACAAACTTTTTAAACAAGATATCCTTGTTGCCTCCAAATATTATATCATCCACATATACAACAACAATAATCAGGTGATTTCTATCTTCTTTTATGTATAAATTTCTATCTACATTTCCCTTTCTTAAACCTTTCTCCTTAAGATACTTATCCAACCTTGAATACCATGCTCTTGGAGCCTACTTTAAACCATACAATGCTTTCTTCAATCGACATACAAAAATTTAATCATGATGCAGTAGAAAACCTTCTGGTTGTTCTATGTAGACTTCTTCTTCCAAATTACCATTCAAGAAGGGAGGCTTGGCATTCATTTGATATACCTTGTATCATTTGAAAGCAGAGAATACTAACAAAATGTTCTAATATCCTCAAGTCTTGAAACCGGTGCAAATGTTTCTTCAAAATCAGTTTATTCTACTTGAGAAAACCCTTTGCACACTAACCTTTCTTTATACCTGACAATCATACCTTGTTTACTCATATTGTTCCAATAGACCCATTTAGTACCAATGACATTTTTATCTACTGGTGTAGGAACTAAATCCCAAGTCTTGTTCTTTTCAATCTATTGCAGTTCTTCTTCCATAGCATCCATCCATTTATCACTTTTTCTAGCCTCACTGAATGTCTTGGGTTCTGTTTCAGTCACAACGCCGAAGTTTATTTTCTTATTGTTCCAGGCAAGTCTTCTTCTGGTTAGTAGACCATCATTTTTATTACCTATAATCTACTCTTTCAGGTGATTTTTATGAAAATATATGTTAGGGGTCTTGTTGGGTGTTTCTCCCGATTAATTTTATGACTAAACTTCATCTTCATCACATGAATCATCATACCAGTTTTCTTGTCCTTGTTTGCCTTTATGCAAATCTTCATCAACTCTTACATGCACACTTTCAATGACTCTTCTCAGTCTTTTATTGTAGTATGTGTAGGCTTTTCTATGAGTAGAGTAACCTAAGAAGATTAATTCATCACTCCTATAATCAAAACCACCTAAACTATCTTCATCTCTCTTGATTAAGCTTTTACTTCCAAAAACTGTGAAATATTTAACTGATGGCTTTCGGTCATACCATAGCTCATAAGGTGTCATTCTTCTATTTGTTCTTAGTTGAACTTGGTTTAATGTATATATAGAAGTATGTAATTCTTTCTTCCAATACATATCTGATATGTTTGCCTCATTCAACATAGTTCTTGCCATCTCCTTGATAGTGCGGTTTTTCCTTTCTACAACTCTATTTTGCTATGGTGTTCTTGGGACTGAATATTGCCTTTTAATTCTATGTCTCTCACAGTAGTCTACAAACTCATTTGATGTAAACTCGCCACCCTAGTCAGATCTCAAACACTTCATCTTGCATCCACTTTCCCTCTCAGCCATCTTCTGAAATATTTTGAACCTCTCATATGCTTGTGATTTGTTGTGTAGGAAAGTGACCCATGTAATTCTTGAGAAATAATCAATAAACCTCATGAAGCATCTTTCACTAGCTAAAGCTCTTGTCCTGATTAGATGACATAGATCTATGTGCACAATTTCTGAGGGCCTTGAGGTATTATGTTATTTTTTCTTGAAGGTTACCTTAGTCTTCTTACCTCTTAAACATTCATTACAAATAGTGCTTGCCAATTTGATGATTGGTGGTATATGTCTCACATGGCCTTTCTTGTTCACTTTAACCTATTTGACACAATGGATCACTGAGAGGGGGGTGAATCAGTGATTTAAACACTTCTTTCCTAATTAGGGATATACTAGTACAATATAAAACAAATAAAGTGCTAACCAGTTAACCAAATAATACAAACTAAGTGTGTAAAAGGATTTGCTATAGAATAAATTTAACATATACACAAGAATTCATCACATAACACTAGATATATGAGGAAAAGACAATGTGGGAAAAACCTCAATGAGAATAGCTACTAGAGATTTTTTGCTCCAATCCAACCCCACAATGAAATGGTCTGATTACAATTTTAGGGAACCAACCCAACAAGAACCAACCCCTTATTTATGAGCCCTGACTCAAAGGAGCACCAACCCCTGAAAAATTAATAGGCTACAACCTAAAGGAGCTATAACCCTACACTAAGCACCTACTTAGTGAAAACAATATGAAGATTCAAATACATAAATAAATTCCTTGTTGAAAATGAAGTTTTGCAACCCTTCAATACTCTGCACTACTGGTTCCAATCTTACCGGTCTGTGAAAACTCCACACACCTTGCAACAATACCTTTCTGTAGATTCTTACTCTACTAAAACTTCTCTCCCTCTAACCAGTAGATTCAATTCACTCTTGACCACACTTTGCCAGGTTTTCTTAGTGTCGTTTTGACACCTTTGTGTTCTTCTCTTACTCTGTCGATTTGTTCTTTAAACTATTTTTCTTGTTCCTTCTCACCAGTATACAAGCACTTTAGATTTTTGTTATTCTTCACTCAAACAACATTTTCCCACTCAATTTCACTTTCCAACATCATCACATATCAATCTGAGGTCGAAATATTTAAACTTGAGGCTTCCCACTGAAAAATAACTCAAACTTAATTAGAGTGGTTAGGGTTTCCCTCCTCCGACCAAATCTATATCCAATCTGATCTGATCTGCCTTGGATCAGTCACCTACTTTGAAGGGATAAATCATCATGTGTATTTCATTTGTGTAAAGCATGTTTGGCAAAAATAGAAAACCTAACCCTGTTTTTCACCCTTGAAATCGGTTGGCACATTTATGATCCAACTGTTTCTTTCTCAAGGTCAATCTACAATTAGATTTATGCTTCGATCACAATCCCTTAGCTATATGATCGTTCTCTTTCATCTATTCTTCCTCGAGCCACATCACTTTGTTATCAGCTTGTGATTTATAGTTTTATCATTTAATGACCACCTACTACACAAACAACCATGTCGATGAACAGTTCACCAACCTCTGCATGTTTTCTAGCTCAACTCCTAATAGGGAGGTTCTCACAAAAGAGTTGCAATTTGGTTTGTAGGTTAGAAAGTTAGAAAGAGGTGTTATAGTGGGATTCCAAGTTTTCTTTCACCATGGTCTTCTCTTGAATCCATTCCAACACCTAAACTCTTTTGGGAAACTCTCTACCAACTAGTTTGCTCAAATTACTCAAGGTCAAGGGTAGAACTCACTAGAGTAAGTTCAACCACCAAGATGCCAAAATATTTAACCTTCATTTTCAGGGGACTAGGAGGATGTTGAGATGGTGTAACAACTCATAACATTTGGTTTTGTGGCTTATTTCCCTTCATTTCTTCATCGCTTTCACAAGTTCCTATTTTCAAGGTCTAGTAGCCCTATGAGCCCATTTTAGCCCTACCCTCATGATTTTTGCTCAATTTCTCAGAAAACTTCCAAAAGACCTCCTAAAATATTTAGTGATCTGAATACCCTTTTGTAAATTCTTTGAGATTTAGGAAGTTAGATTGTCTGACACGTCTGTACTAGTACGATCCCCAAAATGGCCCTTTTTAAGGGTTTAAGAATTAAGAGCTTTCTCCAATAGGGTTTATTGATCTCCACATCCTATCACACCTCCATACTCATACTAAGGCTCCAATATACAACCATATTCCATTCCAAACACTTATCTCAATCACATTTGATCAACCCTGCAAGTAATAATGCAAACAACAGTCATGTTCCCTAGTCGGGCTGTGGCAGAGCTCGCCTAGGTCATAATAGAAAATTGATTCAATGCAACTACCAAGACACTAAAATGAATATTTACACTATACATAGGCTCCATGACTTTAATCCAAAGGTCCATTGAGAAAATACAATGGGAGTTCAAGTTGGAGCCATCCCTAAGGTCTTAATCCCTTTGCTCAGGCCGAGAGCAGTGCAGACAAGAAAATTTTCAAACACAACACTAATCTTGCACAATGAAGGAGTAAAATTAATTCTAAAGAACCAAAAAATATAATCCTAAGCCACCATGAAATAATAGTTACAAGATCAATCCATCTAGTATGGACTGCTATAAGCAAATTACAAGTTTTTATGCAAAAATCTAGAAATTGCTTCAAATTGTTATTCAAATTTTCTCTTTGGATCCTCCAACCATTTTAAAAAGCATTATATATTCCTATTCACTCATAACCAACCACCCATCGGTTCTCTAATCATCGATTTGATCATTTTTTCAAAAAATTGTTCCGAAAGTTGCAAAAAGTTGTCAAGCAAACATGACAACTTTTGCTCCATCGTGCATTTTTGAAACTTGTACATATTTACTCACTCAGAACCTCCAAGGATGGTTCCATAAAATCAAACCAACATGTCCAAAATCCTTATGAGGCCTTACAAGGAGTTTTACCCAATTTTGCTAAATGATGCCATTTTAGGCTTACAAAGGCACATTGGCCAAAACTGAGAAAACAAGTTAACACTAGAGACAAACAAACAAAAAATAGCCTTAAAACACACTTTTGGACTTACCAGGGGTCCTGCATTCACTCATTGATCTAATTGAGGATCATTCACTCCAAAATTGTGATAATTCACCAAGAAAACTAGGTGCTCCTACACCATACTCCCCCATTGAGAAAGAAGTCAAGTGACTCCTTTAAGAAACAAAGAGAGGGAAATGCCAAACCATGGAAAGTCTACTTCAGGTACTCGAGTGGCCTCAGAGTGGCCTAGTCTTTTTGAGGATTCTTGAATCCAACACCCTCTCAGTTTTTAACATGGTCAGGGGTGGAAAAGGTAGGTTTGAAATTGATTGAGAGATGTTAGAATATTTAATCTTTACTTAGCTTAGGTTTATTTGTATTTAGTTTAGGATATTCCTTTGGAATTCCTACATGTAATTTGTCTTCTAGTACATGTGTGAGGACAAGTCATTTCTTTTATTTTCCTTTATTAAGGAATATTAGATTTCCTCCATAAGAGGATGTGGACACATGGCACACACATTTTATGAATGGTGGCATTCATAGATTTGGGAGTTACTTTGTAACACCTCTCCTCATCTCTATTTAAGAGATGTCTCCTCTCTCATTTCTTCTTAATGACAATATTGTAAAGAGCTTCTTGCTCTCTCTCTCTCTCTCATTTTAGGCATTGCCTCATTCATAATATCACAAGGGGTTTTTCTTTGCTTTTCCCCTTTCAAAAGTTCTTGTGCCTCCTTCTTCACATTTGGGTGATGCTCCAAGGTCTTTTGCTTTTCTCTTGGTAACAATTACTTCATCATAAACTTTCTTGGATTTTATTTTCCTTTCCTTGCTCTTGTATTTCCTTACATGGTATTAGAGCAGGTTTCTAATCCTTGTTTTAAGTTGACATTGATGAAGGTTACCATTCTGTGGAGTTCACCTTGTTGGAGGCATTCTTGAGAGGAGAAGAAGTTCTTTTTCTAATATTTTCTATTGTGCAGGTTTTGGTTTCAGATTTTTAACTTTTTTTTCAAACTTGTTAACAAGTTTGCCTGCAGGTTTAATCTTCTATTCTAGTTTTTTTTAATTAAAAAGGGGCTTTGGAAGGCTTGCCGCCAAAGTTCCTCCTTTTTTAGTTTAAATTTGTATCTTTGGAAGGCTTGCCGCCAAAGTTTCTATTTTTTTTAGTGTTCATAGTTTGGAAGGTTTACCGCCAAACTCAGTCTCCTTAATCTATTTGGTCAGCTTGCCGCCAAAACTAATTTATTATTAAATTTCATTTCTGATTCACTTGCAGATTTTAACCTTTTTCTTGCTTTCAACTATTCTGATTCAATTCGTTTGAATCTGCCATTCAGTCCTAACATCTTTATTTGCAGGTGTTATTGGTAAATAAAAAGGGTTTATATTGTAAGAATAACTGATTGTAGCAAGCTATTATAATTTCTCTTTAAGGCAGATATAATTTATTCTTTATCAATTTATTTCAAACCTTCTCTGTATTTAAGCATTTTGAAAATTTAAAATCTAAAATCATTTTCAAAGTAAAATCAAAATCTCCATCCATCAAATTTAAAATCAAAATCTCCATCCATACACATTAACGACGGGTCCTGCTTGAACGAATTATTCCCATAACATTTCTTCTGTGACTTGGGCATCCAAATTTCCCACATAGGCAGTGGCATCCTGATTTCTTTTAGCTGTGTGCTGTCCGAGAAGATTAGCTCCAACACCTGGTGTTATTCTGCTGGTCATTTTAGTAGCTTCTATTATTTTTTCTTGCTAATAGATCACAGACTTTGGAGCAATAGATCTCAGACTTTGCAGCGTATTGGTAATCATCGTCAAAATTTGTTTACCCCTGCAAGAGTTCGACCCCAGCCAAGAGAAGGTGATGAACAGAAAAATTGTGGCACTTCCTAGTTTCAACGGAAGACAATGATAATATCAGTGCAACTAAGGAACTAATTTAGGCTAAAACACCCTGCACTTTGCCCTTCACCCGCACATTCACAGATTTGGTTGAGGCTGATCATGAACCCGAGCTCATTTTGAGAGCTCCTCTGCACCGCCAAAAATATCCCCTCTAGTCCCAAACCCACCAGAACAATAATATTTGTGGTAGATGACTTCTTTGGTGTACAAATTTGTTCAAAATTTGATCTAAAACAGCATAAAACTCCCCGAAAACCCTGAGATAAATAAATCCGCTCTGAGAAAATATAGTAGTCTACGCACTATAAATTCCCTGCAAGATATCATTTGTTTAAACATCTCTGATCTTTTTAACGTTTTCTGCAACCTGTCTGTGTTGTTTCAGTTATTCTGACATTTACATTTTCCTTCTACCTTGAAACGTATTCTGTCAAATCCTTCATGTATTCGGTGTTGTTTCGGTTATTTGTCATTTTCTTCTATAGCAACGTTACTTGTTTATTTCTGTTTTATCCTTGCATTGGTAACAGATAGTTTTGTTTCTTAATTTATTTGTTAGTCCATTCATTCGTTTCTATTATTAGTTCTCTTATGTTTTAAATTCATTCATAAACATTTAAGTTTTAAAACCTTTTCCTTATCCTTCTCACGTATATCATAAGGTTTAAAAAATTTAACTTTAAATTTTTGAGGTTTCTTTGTCTTACATGTAATAAGGTTGGTTAACTTTTTTGAAATAATAGTTTAGCTCTTTAACATTAAGTAAAGTTTAATACTATTTAATGTAAAAGTTTTAAGCTTTAAAAAGTTTAGTTTCTTTTTAAAAGTTTAGTTTAGTTTTATAAAAGTTTATTTAAAAGTAAAGTTTCGTTGAGTTCATTTTTAAAAATTTTTTTTAATAAAATTTTAAGTTTTAAATAAAGTTATTAATATAGAGAATATTTATTTTGTTATTATAAAGATTTAAAGTTTTTTTAATATAAGTTTGTTTAATTAAAATTTAAGTTCTTTTTCAATTTTAATTTGTTATTAAAAAAATTGAAAATAATATTTCTTAATAATTTTTTTTTTATTAAAATTTGATTCAATTTTTAATCAAGGAGGTTAATTTTCGTTTTTAATCAAAGGGAATTTTTTTTTCTAACCATTATTTTGCTATCATGTCTACTTTAATTTCAGAAATCAAATTAAATAGTTCTAATTATCATTCATGGAAAGCACATATTTCTTTTATTTTTCGTTTCAAACACCTTTTGGATGTTGCGACTGATAAAACCTTTGAACCCGCTACAACTGCTCCTCAAGCCGACCTAGATAGATGGAAGGCTCAAAATGAGGAAGCACTTGGTTTAATTGGTATTTCAATGGTTCCTTATTTGTATGTTTTAATTGGAAATTGTACAAAAGCGCATGAAGCTTGGGAAATTTTAAAAACAACTTATGATAGCTCAAATGAATCCCAAAAAATTCAACTTCAAGATCAACTTGAAGATTTAAGGTATACGGATTTTAAAACTATGGATGAATTCTTATTAAAGTTTGATTATGTTAATAGTCAATTAACTGGTTTAGGAGTTACTCTTGCTGATTTACGTTTAATTCATCTTATTCTTAAAAAATGTCTTCCTCGTCAATTTCAACAATTTATTATGAATATTCATGCTCAACTTGCTATTCCTAGCTTAGCTACTCAATTAACATATGATATTTTTCGTAATTTATTGCGTCAAGAGGAAGCTAAATTAATTCAATTTGGTACTCTTAAAAGTAGTGAACATGCTTTTATGTCTAAAAATCAAAATCATAATAATAATTTTAGATCCAATAATAATAAACATAATCATAATCATAATAATAATCACAAATCTTCTAATTATCAATCTCATTCTAAATCCTATCATAACAATTCTCATAATAATAATCATAATAATAATCACAATAATCAAAGGAATAATTCTCAAACAAGACCCCATTGCACATATTGTGGGAAAGATGGACATATGACTAATAATTGTTTTAAGAAACAAAATGGTAAAAAGCCCATGAATCAAAATAATCAAAATAATCAACATAAACCTCGTTATAAGAAAGGTAATAATAATGGTAATTCATCTCGTCATGCATTTACATGTACTTATAATGTTTCTCAACCACTTGAGTGGATTATTGATTCTGGTGCATCTCAACATGTTACTTCTCATAAAGAATGTTTTGAATCTTTGCATCTCGATACTTCTAATATTCCTGTTCAATTAGCTAATAATCATAGTTGTAAAGTTGAAGCTATTGGTGATGTGAATGTTCCTAATGGGAAATTACATGATGTTCTTTATGTTCCTGAATTAAAATCAAATTTGATTTCAGTTCCTAAACTTTGTCAAGATTATAAGATTAACTTTTATAGGGGCGTATGTTATATCATTGATCCAAACACTAATCATGTTATTGCTACTGCTAAAATGGATAGTGATAACTTATTCAAGTTCTATGAATTTGCTCCTCAAAAGTATTCTTTGCTCACTACTGTTGATTTTACTATATGGCATGAAAGACTTGGCCATCTCAATTCTGATTATATTTCATTGATGCAAAAAGCAAATATGGTTGATGGATTGCCTAGTATTGTTCCTTCTCAAATTGTTTGCAATGGTTGCATGAGTGGTAAGATGCATAGGGAACCCTTTCCTCATGGTCAATCTTGGAGGGCATATACTAAATTGTATCTAGTTCATAGTGATCTCTTGGGTCCCATGGAGAATCCCTCCATCCAAGGTTCAAGGTATGCACTTACCTTTGTTGATGATTTTTCAAGGAGAACATGGATATATTTCCTTCATAGTAAGGATCAAGTGCTTGATGTGTTTATTGAATTTCATATGTTTGTAGAAAGGCAATCTGGTTCTAAAATTAAGATTCTTCGTACTGACAATGGAAGAGAATATGTCAATAATGCATTTAATGCTTATTTGAAATCTTTTGGAATTAAACATGAGCTTACCATTCCTTATACACCACAACAAAATGTTGTGGCAGAACGGAAGCATACGACAATTGTTGAAATGGCTAGATGTTTATTGCATGCTAAAAATATGGATTACAAGTTTTGGGCTGAAGCTATGGCTTGTGCAACATATTTAATTAATAGAACACCTACCAAAGCCTTAAAGGATAAAACTCCTAAAGAAGCTTGGTCTGGTAGAAAGCCTAATTTGCAGAATTTAAGAATTTTTGGTTCCATAGCTTATGTTCACAAACCTAAGGAGAAACGAAAAAAATTAGATGCTAAATCTTCTTTTATTTTTGTTGGTTATGATGAAAATACTAAAGGTTAAAGAGTTTACAATCCTATTACTAACAAGGTAAAAGTTGCAAGAGATGTTTGTATTGCAGAAAAAGGCATTCATGATTGTTCTAAAGTGGAGGATGATGAACTTGGTCAAACCAAAGTTGTGCTTGTGGAGGACCAACCTCCTTCTCTTCACCCTACTCCTAATGCATCTCTTTCTATTCCTTCTAGTGATAGTGATGATGATAATAATAACTCTACTCCTCATGACTCTTCTTCTAGTGATGAATCCATTACTTCTAAAAGAAGACCTAAATGGTTTAAATCTTTAATTCAAGATAGTGATGAATACTTAGCTAGAATGGATAAACTTCAAGCTAGAAGAGTTAATTATTGTAATTATGCTTTAATGACTACTATTATGAATTCTAATGATCCTAAAACATTTGATCAAGCTAAAAATCAACCACATTGGCAAAAAGCAATGAAGGAAGAATATGATACTCTAATTTCTAACCAAACTTGGGATTTAGTTCCCTTGCCTCATGGTAAAAATCTTGTTTCTTGCAAGTGGCTTTATAAAACTAAATTGAATGCTAATAATCAAGTTAGTAAATTTAAAGCTAGATTAGTTGCTAGAGGTTTTTCTCAAATTGAAGGCTTAGATTATACTGAAACTTTTGCTCCTGTTGCTAAAATGCCTACAATTAAACTTGTGCTTGCTTTAGCTTCTAGAATGAATTGGCCTATTCACCAAATGGATGTTAAAAGTGCTTTTCTTAATGGTGATTTACATGAGGAAATTTATATGTCTCAACCTCCTGGTTTTATTAAAGAAGGTAATGCACACTTAGTTTGTAAATTAAAGAAATCAATTTATGGATTAAAACAATCTCCTAGGGAGTGGTATTCCAAGATTAATGAATTCTTTCTTTCTCAAGGCTTTATTAGAAGTAAAAATGATCCTAACTTGTATATTAAACATAGTGAAGATGATATTATAATTATTATCTTGTATGTAGATAATTTGATTCTTACTTCAAGTTCCAATACTTTGATTTCTGATATTAAGTTTCAACTTAATCAAAAATTTCAAATGACTATTTAGGTCTTTTACATTATTTCTTAGGAATGCAAATTTGGTAAACCTCTAAAGGAATTTTCTTATCTCAAAGTAAATATGCTCAAGATCTCATAGATAAGTTTAAAATGAATGATGCTCATCATGTTTCAATTCCTATTGAATTAGGCACTAAGTTAATGCTTGATATGCAAACTCCTCTTGTTGATCCTACTTTGTATAGACAATTAGTTGGAAGTTTAAATTATTTAACTCTTACTAGGCCAGATATTGCTTATAGTGTTGGTTTGGTTTCAAGATTCATGTCTAAACCTCAACAAACACACTTTAAAGTTGCTAAAAGAATTTTAAGATATATTAAAGGAACAATTAATGTAGGTTTGTTTTATGATACAAATTCTGATTTTACTTTAAAAGGTTTTACTGATTCCGATCTAGGTGGAGATCCCAATGATGGGAAATCTACTTGTGGTTATTGGTTTTTTGTTGGTTCAGGAGCAATTTCTTGGAATAGTAAAAAGCAACAATCTACCTCTCTTGGATCCACTGAAGCTGAGTACAAAGGATGCACTAATGCTTCCAAAGAAGTCTTGTGGCTTAGAAGACTACTTGAAGATTTGGGTCTACCTCAACACGAACCAACTCCATTGTATTGTGACAACCAAAGTGCCATTGCCTTGGCTAAAAATCCAGTTTTCCATGCAAGGACAAAACACATTGCTCTCCAACGCCACTTTATTAGAGAACAAATTGAAGACAAGCAAGTTTCACTCCTCTATTGCAAGGGGGAAGACCAAGTTGCAGATATTTTGACCAAGCCACTTTGTAAAGAAAAATTCCAATTTCATTGTAAAAATCTTGGATTACAACCCATTGAAGGGTTTGATGTAAGCTCCCCAAGTAAAGCTTAAGGGGGGGTGTTAGAATATTTAATCTTTACTTAGCTTAGGTTTATTTGTATTTAGTTTAGGATATTCCTTTGGAATTCCTACATGTAATTTGTCCTCTAGTACATGTGTGAGGACAAGTCATTTCTTTTATTTTCCTTTATTAAGGAATATTAGATTTCCTCCATAAGAGGATGTGGACACATGGCACACACATTTTATGAATGGTGGCATTCATAGATTTGGGAGTTACTTTGTAACTCCTCTCCTCATCTCTATTTAAGAGATGTCTCCTCTCTCATTTCTTCTTAATGACAATATTGTAAAGAGCTTCTTGCTCTCTCTCTCTCTCTCATTTTAGGCATTGCCTCATTCATAATATCACAAGGGGTTTTTCTTTGCTTTTCCCCTTTCAAAAGTTCTTGTGCCTCCTTCTTCACATTTAGGTGATGCTCCAAGGTTTTTTGCTTTTCTCTTGGTAACAATTACTTCATCATAAACTTTCTTGGATTTTATTTTCCTTTCCTTGCTCTTGTATTTCTTTACAAGAGACATCTAAGACTCTACTGTATTCCTTTGGAAGTGTACCTTTGTACTTCACCAACTCTGCAACATTAAAAAGAGAAGACAAAGCTATGTCCCCGGGTAGATCAACTTTGTAAGCATTTTGCCCATCCTTAGCGAAGACCTTACAAGGTCCAATCCTTATCTATTGAAGCTTGCTAGAGACACATTTTTGAATATTTTCTTTGTTAAACTGAACCATTACCTAGTCACCAACAACAAATTGTACATTCTTCCTCTTTTCATCCACTTTGTCCTTGATTCTATGAGAGTTTTCTTGTAAATCCTGCCCAACTTGCTCATGAATCTCCTTCATGGACTGAGCCATGTCATAAACATGTCCAATCTTTTGTTCCATAATTCCAATGTCTCTAAGATCCAACACACCTCTTGGATGAGTCACATAAACTACTTCAAAAGGACTCTTACCGGTTGATCTATTCACACTGTCATTGTAAGAAAATTGAGCTTGATGGATAATCTGATCCCAAGCTTGTCCATACTCCTTTGTAAAACATATGAGAAGGTTCCCAAGTTTCCTATTTACCACCTCTATTTGGCCATCTGTTTGGGGATGATAGGCTGAGCTAAAAGACAAGTTAGTACCCAATCTTTGCCATAAAGTTTTCCAAAAATGACCAATGAATTTGGTATCTCTATCTGACACTATATTGATTGGTAGATCATGAATCCTAATGAATTCCTTGAAAAAAAAATGAGCAATATGGCTAGCATCATGAGTCACCTTACATGGAATGAAATGGGCCATTTTACTAGATCTATCTACCACAACATAGATTTTATCAAATCTAAATTTGGTCTTGGGTAAACTAACAACAAAATCTATACTTACACACTCCCATGGCTGGTTTGGAATAAGCAATGGCTGATAGAGTCCAGCATTAGAAGAGTTTCCCTTTTCTCTTTGACAAACAACACATTGTTCAACATACTTTTTGATATCCCTTTGCATGTTTGGCCAATTGTAGAATCTTTGAACAGGTTCCAAAGTCTTGTTCAACCCAAAATGACCACTTAAGCAACCATTATGCTTCTCTTGCATCAATTTCTCTCTCATGGACCCTCTTGGCACACAAAGTTGTCCTTTAAATAAAATACCATCTTGCAAAGTAAAATCTGCATATTCACTATGAGAATGATTCCTAAATTCTTGACAAACCTTATAGATGGCAACAAAATATTCATCATCTTGATATAGCCCTTTGAAACTATCAACTCCAATGCTTTTAGGGCTGCACTTCTTGAATTGTTAGCAACCTTCTACTTAATGCATCAGAAACCTTATTACATTGACATTTCTTATGCTTAATGGTAAAAGTATAAGATTGCAAACACTCTACCCATTTGATATGCCTATGATTCAACTTTTCTTGGGAGTTGAGGAAACTAAGATCTTGGTTATCAGTATAAACCACAAATTCTTTAGGTAATAAATAATGCCTCCATTTCCTAAGTGATTGAACAAGTGCATGTAACTCCAAATCATAGGAAGAATACCTTTTCTTGGCTTCATTTATATTTTCAATGAAAAATGTAACCGGTCTGTTGTCTTGGCTTAGAACCACTCCAACTATGTTGCTTGCATCACATTCTATGGTGAAGAGTTTGTCAAAGCTTGGAAGAGAAAGGACATATTGAGTAGCCACCTTTGTCTTCAAGATTTCAAATCCTTTTTGTGCCTCTTTTGTACATTGAAATTTAGTCTTTACACCTCCTTTGATTGTATCAAACATAGGTGCACATATCTCGCTGAACCCTCTGATGAACTTCCTGTAATATTGTGCCAAACCATGAAAAATCTTCACTTAACTTGTTGTTTTTGGTGTTGGCCAACTGATTATGGCTTCCACCTTGAAGTATCCATCTTCAAATCACCACTTATGATTACAAACTCTAGATATACCAACTCTTATTTCATGAACTCACATTTCTCCAGATTGATAGTTAGTTGCTCATCAGTTAATTGCTTCAATACAATCTCTATATGCTTAAGATGTTCTTCTTTAAACTTGTTAAAAATCAAGATGTCATCTAGATAAACGATAACAAATTTACCAATATAATCCTTGAGCACTTCATTCATGAGTCTCATGAATGTTCTAGGGGCATTTTGATAACTCAAAGATGAACGAATAGTACCAAACTGGTATTGAGAAGGGGGGGTGAATCAGTACAGACAAAAATATAGTTTAAAACTGGTTTGACAACAAATACTCCAAATGACTGGCAAACAGTGATACTGGTTGAAACAGAGTGCAACCAGTAAAACCCAGAACAACTAAAACAATCATAAACCGGTTACTCACTAAGCTTTCCTCTTAGCTCAATACTACAACACCATTACACCCTCATGCATGAACAGGTAAACTATCATCAGATCTTCAAAATAGTTAGTTCAATATGTTTTATAGAGGCATAAAACACAGAACCATCATATGCTGAACAGGTAATAACAAAGCATCACAAGATAAAAGCATCTCACATGACACACATATTTTTCACATGGAAACCAACTGCGAAAAACCATGGTGGGGATAAATACCCACAAGCTACTTTTTGAACTCTTTAGAAGTCCATTATGTTAGGAGCCTTGTCTGGTTAAAGACATTACAATAGGTTCTGCTAAGAACCGATCCTGTTGGGGATCACCCAGTTATGGGTTAAACCCAGTTAGGGTTACCTTGTTAGAGGTTTTCAAGAACTCAATAGCTAAAGGATCTCCAAAGCTCCATATCTTCTTAGAACTCAATAACTTCAAGTTACCCTGTTAAGGGATTTGTATTAAGCCAGTTAAGGCTACCCTGTTAAGGGATTTCACAACTGTTGAAGTGGTTAAAGTTCAATAGGAATTACAATGATCTAGTAACAACACTCAATGCTAATGCAAATCCATTTCGACTCCTCTTCACCTTCTGCACATTCACTTTGTAGATATCTCTTCTCTCCTTTGGTCTAGCAAGAATCACGTATCACTTCCCTTGGATACACACATACAACTTTTTCCAACAACTTTAGAAAGAAACACAACATCAACCTTATAGGAAATGGATAGGTCGGTAGCAAAAACCCTAAACCCTAAACCTATTAGGTTAAGCAATTCAAATGGTTCAATCCTGACCGTTGAATCATACTACATTAAATGGAACACTCTTGAATCAATCTCAAGACATTCTCCATCGTCCATTATCCACCGATTTCATGGCGGCTGATAACCCATCATGCGTTATCACCGTTTGACCAACTTCGCACATTCCCAAGGTGGATAGGGATAGTGTTCTTCATGCAAGATCCTTCATGCGCACAGGGATTACCTAGAAACATGATCTGTTCTCCATTATACTGCTAACTTATCACACAAAGATCATTGATTGAGTCGCATAGGCTTGAGGTACTCCAACCGAAAATCCTAAAGTGGAAACTACCTACCAACCAGTAGTCACACAAAGCTTCCATGTGCCAGTTCATCTTGAACAAATATACCACTTCACTTTGGCATATATACCGGTTCATACATATGTCGGTTCTCCCTTTTCACATATCACATGTGCTGGTTCACATCATGTCACATATTGACATCAATGATAACATACAATATCATTATGTCTTCATACCAAATCACATAATGCCAACAATCTCCCCCTTTGGCATTGATGGCAATATACAAAGATATGTCTCCACTTCACACCTTCTCCCCCTTTGACAACAATGCCAAAGTGGAGGCACAAGCATCTCTATTCCATTATGTTTCTCCCCCTGAGGAGTAGCATCCTTCAACACATCAATCAACAAAAAAATTGACTATGCAATACCTGACTGATGTGGAAAAAATACTTTTAGTTCACCTCCTAAAGGGGTAGTACCCCCAATTCACCTCATAAATGCACAAATGTAGTCTTTAGGAGAGACTTGGTGAATATGTCTACTAACTGCTCCTTACTGGAAACATGTTCTAGTGCAATCTCTTTATTCTGAACCTTTTCTCTCAAGAAACGATACTTAAGCTCAAAATGCTTGGTTCTAGAATGTAAAACCGGATTCTTTGAAATATTGATAGCACTTGTGTTATCACAGAATATACTTACTGGTTTAGATACAGGGATTTTGAAGCCATTTAAAACATGCTTCATCTAGATTGTCTGAGTGTAGTTCATGAAAGCTGCAACATACTCTGCTTCCGCTGTAGACTGAGAGATACAACTCTACTTTTTACTCATCCATGAGACCAGTCTACCACCGAGAAAGAATGCACCACTGGTTGTACTTTTTTGGTCATCCACATTACCTGCCCAATCAGCATCTATGAATACTTTCAGAATGAAATCATTGTTGTATGGGTACCATAATCCATAGTCAACTGTTCCCTTTAGATACCTAATAATCTGCTTGACTACAACCAAGTGGGATTCTCTTGGACTTTTTGGAACCTTGCAGTAATGCCAACCGCATGTGCAATATCTGGTCTACTATGCACTACATAATGCAACTTACCAATCATTGATCGGTGTTCTTTCTCATCAACTAGTGCGGAATCATCCCCTTTTGACAATTTGCAACCAATCACCATCGGTGTACCAACCGGTTTTCTATCTTCCATGCCAAAGGTTTTCAACGCCTCTTTGACATATTTGGACTGAGTGATAAAGATTCCATCTTTCATCTACTAGATCTACAGTCTAATGAAAAACTTAATCTCCCTTATGAGTGACATCTCAAACTCTTTCTTCATCTCATCGGTAATCTCATGACTCATCTTGTCATCTCCTCCAAAGATAATGCCATCAATAAAAACCTCATAGATCAGGATCTGATCTCCTTCAGATTTCAAGTAGATATTGCTATCTTCACTTGTTCCTTCAAATCCAATCTTCAAAAGATGGGAATGTAGGTGCTCATACCATGCCCTAGGTGCTTGCTTTAGACCATATAAGGCTTTTTGTAGCATACATACCATGTCACTAGCTTCAGATAGGGCAAATCCATCTAGTTGCTCAATATACACCTCTTCTTCAAGTACACCATTTAGGAATGCAGATTTTACATCCATTTGATATACTTTTAACCCTTTAAAAGTTGCATATGCAAGAAGCATACAAACTCCTTCCAATCTGGCTACAGGAGCAAAGGTTTCTCCATAGTCTTCTCCTTCTTCTTGAGCATATCCTTTGCACACCAATCTAGCTTTATTCGTAATCACTATAGCATCCTCATTCAGCCTGTTTCTGAACACCCATTTGGTGCCAATGACATTTTTATGCTCCAGTCTAGATACCAAGGACCATGTACCATTTTTTTCTATCTAGTCAAGTTCTTCTTCCATTGCCTTGATCTGGTCTTCATCTTTATGAGCCTCTTTGAATGATTTAGGCTCAAATTCAGAGATCATACATGAGTTTTCTCTGATCTTTCTTCTTGTAAGGATGCCTGCATCCTTATCTCCTATGATCTTCTTAGGATCATGATTCAGCTTGACATACCGTGGAATGGTCTTAATTGGTTCTTCTTGCTTTTCCTCTTCATCCTCATCTTCATTAGTATCAGCATTCACCGATTGAGGAACACTGTTACTGGTACTTGGTTGACTAACAACCAGTTCCCAAAAGGTTGTAATTGGTTCATTTACAACTTGCTCACTGCCAGTTTCCTCAGTTTTCTCAAAGGATTCATCAACTCTTACATTGATAATTTCTATAATTCTCTGAGTCCTATTGTTGTAGCACTTGAGAGCTTTACTCTTGGTGGAATATCTTAGGAATATTCCCTTATCACATTTAGCTTCAAATTTGCCCTGATGTTCACTCCTCTTGATGTAACATTTGCTACCAAATACCCTAAAGTAGCTAACCATAGGTGTCTTACTAGTACAATACTCATAAGGAGTTTTGTCCTTACCTTTCTTGATGAGTACCCAGTTCATTGTGTAGACTGCAGTGGTCACTGCTTCTCTCCAAAAGGTGTGAGCTACCTTCCCTTGAATCAACATGGTTTTAGTTGCTTCAACCATAGTTTGGTTATTCCTCTTTGCTAGACCATTCTCCTATGGAGTCTGGGGGGCAGACAACTGTCTCTTGATGCCAAATTCTTTGTAATACTTGTTGAATTCACTAGAAGTGAATTCCTCTCCTTGATCAGTTCTAAGACATTTGATCCTTTTACCGCTTTCCTTCTCCACTAATGCTCTGAAAGATTTGAATTTCACAAAGGCTTCAGACTTGTCTTTCAAGAATGTGACCCACATCATTCTTGAGCAGTCATCAGTGAGAATCATGAAGTACCTATCACCTTGCACACTTCTAGTTTTCATAGGACCACACAAATCAGTATGCACAAGATCAAGCAAGGTGTCAGTAGTGAAAGATTTACCTTTAAAGGTTGAGGAAGACATTTTCCCTAATTGACACTCTCTACACAAGGTATTATCCAGTTTGCTTAGCACCGACAACCCTCTAACTCCCTTGATCTTACTAACCTTCACAATGTTATCAAAGTTTACATGATAGAGTCTCCTATGCCATATCCAACTATCATCAAACTTATCCATAAGACATGTGCTTATATTTGAGTTCAAATGAAATAGGTTACCTTTGGTCTGCATACCGGTGGTCACCAATTCACCCTCTTTTTCTTTGAGTCTGCAAACTCCATTCTTGAATTCCAGAGTGAGGCCACTGTCATTTAGCTAGGCAACACTCAAAAGGTTGTGTCTGAGGCCATCAACCCAGTACACATTGTCAACACTACTCTTTCCATTTAGAGAGATGGACCCTCTGCCTTTGACCATGCATGGTGCATCATTGCCAAAGAAAACCACACCACCATCATACTCCTCCAAGGATAGAAACTTGCTCTGGTCACCAGTCATATGGTGAGAACAACCACTGTCAATGATCCATTCATTTGAATTATCAAACCGGGAGACAAGAGCCTTCTTGTCTGCCACATCTTCCTTTACAACAACAAACACAATGTCTTCATTCTCTTCATCTTCTGATTCCTCATCTATGACACCTTCATCAACTGCTACAAAATAGTTTTTCTAGTTTCCTACTTTGAATTTCCTAAACCTTTCAGGTTTGTCCTTGTTATCGCCATTTGGATAGTTTATAGAAATATGTCCTATCTGGTTATAGGAAAAGCATTTCAAAGGTAGCTTACCTTTGTATTTATTGGTTCCTTTAGGAAGCTTTCTAGCAAGGAGAGCTTCAAATGTCATCAAAATCTCCTCATCATTCATTTCTCTGCTTTGTCTAGGTTCACCACTAGTGCTAGCTTCTTTTCCTTTTTTGGATGATATAGTAGAAGCTTTAAATGCTGATTCAGTCTTTTGAACACTACCATCAAAACTATTTAGCTCATAGGCTATCAACTTGGCTATGATGGAGTCCAAGGATACCTTAGTCTTATCTATTGATCTCAGCTCCTGAATAGCACCAACCCTTATTGCATAGACCAGCAATAGGGATCTCAAGACTTTTCTTACTATAGTGGAATCTTATATTTTACCACCCGCACTCTTAATTTCTCCAACAACTATTTTGATTCTTATTCCATACTGTTGAATGGTCTCACCTTCAACCATCCGTATATCTTCAAACTTTCCTCTCTGGCTTTCTTCCTTAGCCTGTTTTACATGTTCATCACCACCATAGATATTTTCAAGAGCATCCCATACCTCTTTGGGATTTAGCTTGTCTTGAACATTAATAAACTCAATGTCAGATAGACTACTAATAAGGGCTTCCATGACTTGCCCATTTTCTTGTATCTCTCTCTTTTGGTCATCGGTGAGAGTATCGGCAGGAAAAACATAGACATTCTCAACATAACTCCAGTGTTGAGCACCCATGCTTCTGATGAATATCGTCATTTTATCTTTCCATATACCAAATTTTCCTTGTTAATCTTTGGACCTTCCCTCTTCATCATTTGAATAGGATATTTACCTCAAGTGGTTAAGCTTACAACATAAAGGACTTAGAGGGCTCTGATACCAATTGATAACTCAAAGATGAATGAATAGTACCAAACCAGTATTGAGAGGGGGGGCTGAATCAATACAGACAAAAATACAGTTTAAAACCAGTTTGATAGCAAATACTCCAAATGACTGGCAAACAGTGATATTGGTTGAAACAGAGTGCAACCGGTAAGACCCAGAACAACTAAAACAATCATAAACCGGTTACTCACTAAGCTTTCCTCTTAGCTTAATACTATAGCACCATTACACCCTCATGCATGAACAGGTAAACTATCATCAGATATTCACAATAGTTAGTTCAATATGTTTTATAGACAGGCATAAAACACAGAACCATGATATGCTCAACAGGTAATAACAAAGCATCACAAGATAAAAGCATCTCACATGAAACACATTTTTCATGTGGAAACCCAACTGGGAAAAACCACAGTGGGGATGAATACCCACAAGCTACTTTTTGAACTCTTTAGAAGTCCACTCTGTTAGGAGCATTGTTCGGTTAAAGACATTACAATAGGTTATGCTAGGAACCGATCCTGTCACGAATCACTCAGTTAAGGGATGGCTATAATACCCAGTTAAGGGTTAAACCCAATTAGGGTTACCTTGTTAGAGGATTTCAAGAACTCAATAACTAAAGGATCTCTAGAGCTCCATAGCTTCTCAAAACTCAATAACTTCAAGTTACCCTGTTAAGGGATTTGTATCAAGCTGGTTAAGGCTACCCTGTTAAGGGATTTCGCAACTGTTGAAGTGGTTAAAGTTCAACAAGAATTACAATGATCTGGTAACAACACTCAATGCTAGTGTAAATCTGTTTCGGCTCCTCTTCACCTTCTGCACATTCACTTTGCAGATATCTCTTCTCTCCTTTGGTCTGGCAAGAATCACGTATTACTTCCCTTGGATACACACATACAACTTTTTCCAACAACTTTAGAAAGAAACACAACATTGACCCTATAGGAAACAGACGGGTCAGTATCAAAAACCCTAAACCCTAAACCTGTTAGGTTAAGCAATTCAAATAGTTCAATCCTAACCACTGAGTCATACTGCATTAAATGTAATACTCTTGAATCGATCTCAAGACATCCTCCATCGTCCATTATCCACTGATTTCATGGTGGCTGATAACCCATCACACATTATCACTATTTGACCAACTTTGCACATTCCCAAGGTGGATAGGGATAGTCTTCTTCATGCAAGATCCTTCACGTACATAGGGCTTACGTGGCAACATGATCTATTCTCTGTTATACTGCTAACTTATCACACAAAGATCACCAATTGAGTCGCACAGGCTTGAGGTACTCCAATCGGAAATCCTTAACTGGAAAGTACCTACCAACTGGTAGTCACACAATACTTCCATGTGCCGGTTCCCATAACTACATGCCAGTTCATCTTGAACAAATATATCGCTTCACTTTGGCATATATACCGGTTCATACTGTAGACGCCTAAAACTGGTCAACGCTTGCAGAGTCATACTTTAACATTTGTGCATTGCCTCATTTTAGGTTTTTGCGTGGTATTAACATTTCTCCTATGTTACGCACTTGGTTTTTATCATTTGCGAACATCGAGTCATTCTTCTACATTCTTCATTCGTCTCGCTCTCAAATTTGGTCTTGTCAACAACACTATCCAATCATGATTTTGATCGATTTTATCTTCTCATATCAATATGCGTGCTAATTTGTCATCATTTTGGACATCGTCAATCCTAATTAGGGTTTTGTCCTCTTATCAATCTTGTCGATTTGCGATCAATTTGTCATTGATCATTGTCCTTTTATCAGTCTTATCGATTTGTCATCAATCTTTATCATTTTCAATCTTGTCATTTTGTGATCGATTTGTCATCAGTCGTTGTCATGTTCGATCTTGTCATTTTGTGATCAATTTGTCATCGATTGTGGTCATTTTTAATCCTGTCGTCTTGCAATCTATTTTGTCATTGATCCTTGTCCTTTTGTCAAATTTGTCATTTTGCGATCATTTCTCTATCAATTGTTGTCTGTCTCAATTGTGTCAATTTGGATCAATTTGTCATTGTTCCTTGTCAATTGGCATATTTATCAATCAAATCATTTAATCAAAATCATGATTGAATCAATTATCTTCAATTAAGACCTAATTGTCATTCTCATTGCTAATTCATCTTCTAGCATTTCATGATTTAATCATTTAACCTTGTCTGTCATTTCTTCCTCTAGGATTAAATAAATTATTTATTTATTCTAGGTCTTCTTGTCACAATTAAATGTTCATTTAATTGGCTAATTATTCCTCTTTGTGAATTAATTAATAAATGAAAGATTATTAATTAATTTACCTAATTTCTAATTTTCATCATTTTCCTAATTTCTTAATTTTCTAATTTCCTAATTCTTCTTTTTTCTAATTTTTCTAATTTCTTAATTCCTAATTTCAATTTCCTCCTATTTCTCTCCTAAATTCATGGGAATGACATAGAAATTTGTCATAATTTGTCATAATTGACAATCAATCAATTCTTGACATAGAAATTTGTCAAATTTTCATAAATTATCAATCAACAAATTTTGCATAGAAAGTGGATAATTTGTCATAATTTGTCATATTGATTTGCAATTTCCATTTGAATTGCATCATGCTAATCTTGTCATTTCTCCAATTTATCTATAAATTGGATGATCTTCATCTATTAAAGCTAATTGGTAATCAGACTATCAAATTTCTAGTCAATCACATTTCTAGTACTCTTGATCAATAATCTTGTCTACTTGCTTTCAATTATGTGTGTGCACTTGTAGGTGAGATCCACAACCAAACCATTTGAAGAGGAAAGAAGAAAAATGGAGCTGCATGAAGGAGCATTCAAATCATACCTTTGGTTTGCTTAATTTCTAGTTTTGAATGTTTTGATTTCATGTCTCTATTGAGTGTGCTTAGGATAGATTCATTGCATTCTAGCTTTTTGTGATTGGGCTATGATTAATGAGTATTTTCATATATGCTTTGATGGTTTCCTATTTCCTATGATACATTAATTGGTGAACCCGACGTGAACACTAACCATCTAACCCCTTTATGGTGTTTTTGAGTGCTTTCAAGTTGATTTTGCAAGCCAAGAACCCAAAAACAGGGTCGTGCAGGGTTTTCTGGAGACTTCTGCGCCTGTGTGAAGCAACTTGCACCTATGTTATGCATTCTGCACTTGTGTTGAAGACATTCTGCACCTGTGTCATGCATTCTGCACCTGTGTCTTGAGTTCTGCACCTATATAAAGTCTAGAGCAGAGGTAAAAATGCAGTGTTTTACTTGAAATTTGTTTAGTTTTTGCATTTTGTTTTCTGTGTTTTGGTTTTAGATACTAATTATCTATGCAGAATCTTGGCATACGCATGGCAAAAGACAACAAATCAAATTACTAACATGTTTATGCAGAATTGATAGTCAAAGACAACAAATCAAACTTCTAACTCAGGTTTTTGCAGGTTGCCTTGGAGAAACAACTAAACTTTGTGTTTGAAATTAATGTTTTAGGCACCTAGTGATTTTTAAATAGGATGGAATGAACATGTTTTTGCTTTGATTGTTGAGTGTGACATTGGAGTAGGAGAGTATGTTCTCATCCTTCTTAGGGTGATCAGAAATCCAAATCTTTGATACCATGCTCGTGTCTTCGATTGAGTGTCACCTTTAGAGGGCCTGCCTTCTCGACCACTTTGCTTTTGCAAGAAAGTGATAATCATGAGAAGGGAATGACCCAAAGTGAGTACGGCTAGAATACCTTGGCATTCTAACTCACTATAAAAAAATACCCGATGAGCAAAAGCTTTGAAGGAAGTGTTACATGGGAATTGCAGTTACTTGGGAAGTGATGACCCTTGAACTCTTTCTCATATCAACATCTAAGTAGGGCCTCATGGTCTAAATCGTGCTTGCATGACTACATTTTTTTGGTATCTTGATGGGCTTAATGTCTCAATCACGCTTGCATGACATCAAGGAGCAACGCTTAACAGAAATCTTGACTAAACACCTTGTTTTAGAGGCCAAAAACCCTTCTAGTTGCTTGAGAAGGACAAGTTCAGATACTTGGAAGAGATACTAAGTTTGCCATGGGGAGATTTCCATGGGGACTGATGCTTGGCTGCCCTGAGAAGTGAGTGCCGTGGAGGGGAGCCCGTGGGGTCAAGAATCTATGTATTCTCCTTGAATCCCATAACAAGTCTACCTCTCAAGTACCTAATGTCCTTGCCTACCATAAGAAATGTGGGAATGAGCATGATTGTCTTGAGTCTAAGTTGCAATATCTTGTATTCTTTGATTGTCAAAAGTTGAATTTTATCTCATTTCAAGAACAAGGCAAATTGATTCAAAAACAAGGTTAAACACAAGAGACATTCATCCAACAAAAGCTCAACAAGGTTCAAAACATATCTTCAAACATGATTATCAAACATTGTTCAAAATCTTGTCTTAACATTCATGTCACTTGCATTTAGGTTCATCCTAGGTTGCATTTTGCAAAAATTCATTGTCAAGTACCAAGGTTAGGTGTCACCTAAGTCATACTCCTTTGCATATCAATAAGAGTCATCCATTTGCATGTGTCCTCTTGCATTAAAGTCATACCATTATCATACATTCATATTTGCATACCCTAGGTCTCTTCATTAAGCTTAGGTCATTATCATATCATATCAAGGTCATTTTCATATTAATTATCCCTTTGCATATAGTGTCAAAACTAGGTTTTGTCATACTTGAGTAATCCAAATCTTTGATAAACCCTAAGTCATTGTTAAGAATTCTAGACCTCATCAAACCTTTTGTCCTTTTGTCATCAATGTCATTTCGTCAAACCTAGCTTAGTATCCAAGCATATAGGGGAGATATTGTCATCTAGTCCTTTGTCACTTAGTCCTTTTGTCCTTTGAGGTCTAGACATCATTCCAATTTCCCAAGGGTCCCTCTCTTAGAATTGCATTCAAAAGTTTGTTAAAATCTTCAAAAACAACCAAAAACATAGATTGCATTCTCATCTATTTAAGTTGGCATTTAGTTGCATACCATATATTGTCTTTGAAAATTTCCAAAAATATTGCATTTGCATAAGTGACATGCCTGTTGAGACAAGATCAAAATCTAAAAAGATGGGTGAACCAACGTATCAACCCATGGACAACATAGCAAATTTGCAGTTTCAAACTAGTCAAACAGTGCAAATCGAAGGTTCATCAAATACATCTTTACCACCATATGGAATGGTTCAACTTGGGCCACCTCCATTATATGAACCAATGTTTGTACCTATGAAACCAGGACATGGGAGTGTCCCACCAACTCCAAGAGGAAGTGCACCTTTCAATTGGAATCAACCAAACCTGCAACATGACATTCAAACTCAAACATTATATGAAGAAAAAACCCTTTCGCAAGGATTTGGTTCAGATCAAGGCATCCAACAAGAAACGAATCCAAATGTCCAACCAGATTCTTCATCCGATTCTGACGCTTCTGATGATGTTGACATGTTCCTTCAAGATCCAAAGATAACAAAAAAGATGGATAAGTTCTTGAACAAGGTCTTTAAGATGTTTCCACAAAAGTATCTTAACATGATGAGTAATGTGACCTCTTCAAGTGAACAAATCAATGTGCAAGAACAACAAGGCACTGAGTTGTTAAGTTTCTCTCCGCATCCAAATGAAGAAAATGCACAACAAGCAACTCAACCTACCTTGACGAGCAAATGTGCTTCAAAGGCATTGACAGTGACTATTCCTCAAAAGTCACCATTTGAGACAATAAATAATCCATTATTTAATACAACACTCGTAACATAAGATCAAATGAAGAACACGCAAGTATTCACAGCTTCGCTCAACAAGAAGTGGTTCCTTACATGCATAAAGTTGGATCAAAATCTAAGATGCAGGAAAGCTTCACAACTGGAATGCCTGATATCACTAATGTCCAAAATAATTCCACAATGCAACAAAGTTCTTATGTCCCGTTGATTTCAATATCTGTGCCAAACACTATTGCAACACAAAGAGCTACGGATAGTGGTTTGCACCAACAACAATTGTTGCAACAATTGAGTAATACACAAAAGGTGCAATTGAATGTGCAAACTAGCAATGTTCAACAACAACAATTTTGCATTCGACAACAAATTGCAGTGCCTTTGGCACCATCACAAGTTAATGCAAACTTGCAACCATCACAATGGATCGGACAAACAACACATCAAGTTAATGCAAGTGCCATACCCCATCCTAAGGAGAAGCAACAAAAACCACCTAAACAAAGATTTTTACAAATGATGGGATATACACCACGACAACAATTGGCACAAAGTCAACAAATTCTGATTCATCAACATCAACAACATGTGCCTCAATATGTGCCAAGGCAAACAAGCTATCCTACTTCACAACTGCAATTGGCGCCTGTGCAATATCAACCACATACTCAAGTGAAATATCAACCCAGGCTACAAGAAGCACAACAACAAGGTCGATATCAAAGCATAGCACAACTGCAACAACAAGAGATGTACCAAGAAGTTTATATGCCAGAGACACCAAAAACAACCATTTCAAAATATCAACAACCGATTGGAAACACGATGTATCGATAAAGAATACCCACTGGGATTAATGATGGACCTCTAAAATCTGATAAAATTGCGCAACAACTTGAGCAATTGCAACTAAAAGTTGACACATTAGAAACCAAAGGAACAAAGAAGTTGTATACAGATCAAGATTTATGTCCTAATCCATTTGACAAGAGTTTATACATGCCTCCATTCCCTAAGCATTTTGAGGCACCTAATTTTGAGAAATATAAAGGGAATGGCAATCCAAAAGATCACATTTGAGCATTTTTCACGGCATGTACTAAAGTAATCTATGAGGAGACATATCTAATGCGATTATTTACCTGAAGTCTCACGGGACAAGCCATGGATTGGTATTCACATCTGCCAAGAAATATAAAGACTTGGTCGGAATTGGCTCAAAAGTTTTTATCTCATTTCACGTTCAACATCGACAGTGACGTGACTATGTCAGATTTATGCAATACCAAGCAAAAGCAAGGTGAGCCATTAGTGACTTTTTTGCAACAATGGCGAAGCTTGTATAGTCGTTCTTCTCTCGATATACCTGAAGAACAACAAGTGAATTTGTTTATCCAGAATTTGGTCCCAGAAATGATGTATGAGCTAAAATTGAAAAGTCCCAGTACTATAGAGAAACTCATTAAGGAAGGAATGAGCATTGAAATGGCTCTTGTAGCTAAAGGAATTATCAAGCTCAATAAAGATAGTGACAACACAAATTATTCAGGGGACAGAAATAGATTTTGGTATAAGAACAAGAATGTCACTAATGATGGAGTTGTTGATGCAAGAGCGGTGAATGCAAATCAACCCCCATTCACAATCAAGAAATTGAGTGTTCCTAATATGTCAATTATGGAACAAAATCAAGCACCAATGAGCAATGTTACTCAACAGTCGCAATACCAACAACATGCTCAACAACAGCATACTCAACAATATAATCAACAATAAGGCCAACAACAAAACCAACAACGCAAACCCTTCCGATCACGGGATGGGCCTCCTCGATAATTTATGCCATTGGGAGAGCCTATTGAATTAGTAATGAGACAATTGATACAAGCAAAATTTATTAAGCTACCAGATATCAAGGCAGAACCAGCGGTAAAACCGCATTGGTGGAATGATAATGCGTACTGTGAGTATCATCGATCCAAAGGACATAAAACTGCATCATGTTTTCAATTAAAACATATGATTCAAGATTTATTAGAGCAAGGAGTAATTGAGGTAGATCCACTCCATCTGACCTCTAACACTGATCATACTATTTTCAAAACTCCTTTGCTTGATCATGACAAGAGTAAAGCATCTTCTTCCAACTCTGCCCAAAAGGCCAATTATGCAAATACTAGTTATAACAATGTCATTAATTATTTTCATGCATCAAGTGAGTATGTTTCCACCTTGAAAATAAAGGAACAAGATCCTTCTTGCGCGGTCACCACTCGTCGATCCAAAATAGTCTTGAAAGGAGCTCCTGCAGCTCCTTCCAAACTAACTCCGGCAAGTTAGTACAATCTTTTGGATCATCTAGGAAAGACACCTGCACAAATATCAATCCTTGAGTTATTGAAAATGTCTCCCATGCATCGTACAGTCCTGGATAAAGCTTTAATTGAGTCCACTGTCCTGACAGATATTGATGTTGACCAATTTCAAGCTTGGATTGGACATCTAGCTATTTCCCCAAATGTCGCATTTTCTAATAATGATATCTCACCTGATAAGCTCCCTCATAATGATCCTTTGCACCTTGAAGTCTTTGTCCATAATTACAAAATTTGACAAGTCTTGATAGATGGCAGAGCAGGTCTTAATATTTGTACCTTGAGAGTGGTCATTGGCCTTGGATATACAGAACATGACATTGATGCTTCCAAAATAATAACAATTAAAGCATATGATGATGCTGAGCGCCCATCCTAAGGGATAATTACATTGCCTATCAGAGTCGGTCCAGTGACAGAAAACACTTTCCTACAAGTCCTAGACCTTGATCTCCCTTATAATATGATTCTTGGTCGTCCATGGATCCATGCAATGAAAGCAGTTCCATCCACCTATCATCAATGTTTAAAATATCCTTACAAAGGAATTGAGATAACAATTCTGGGAGATCCTAATCCATTTCAATTTTGTGCTACTCTAAGGGATACCCCTTAGCAGCAAGTCCCAGTTAATAGAGAGGCCAAGTCACATAGCTATGTGGATCCTAATGAATTGTTAGATGCTGTCAAAGGGAAATTGAAGATACAGGATCAAGGATGCGGAGAATATTCAATGGATCAAACATTCCTCATCGGGAATTTACCAATATCTCCAAAATCATATGGAAAACTGCATTTATTGCAAAAAGAACCTAAGGTCATTATTCAATATCAGCCTCCCACTACATTTACAAGATGGGGTGAACTTGACAAAGAAACTGTAGATGATGATGTCATAGATTGGCTCTACAAAGATCCAACTGAGACCCCACTTGTTAGGTTGCCAGTGGAATGCTATGGAAAATGATTTACTATGATGCAAAAGAAAGGATATGATGGCTGCAGTGGCTTAGGCCTGAATAACAATGGAAGGCTAGAACCTGTTATACCCAAGAGGCGACCTCCAACTTTAGGGTTAGGTTTTGTACTGTTATGAATTGGATCCACATCTACCAAAGTGCCCACATGTCAAAAAGGGCATGATTCTGATGATGAAATAACACCTAAGGATACCCGACCCGAAACTGATTCTAATGAATGGAAGTGGAGTTCTTTTTCTTCTAGCTCTTATGCCCTCGACAATATCTTCATTGACCCTGATAATTTGCCTATGGAAGACAAACATGAAATAACTCCTATTCCTAAAACATGTCCTCATGCTTGGATAGAATCATTCTGGGATCCAAGCTCCAAATCCGACACAAGCAGTTCGGATAGTGACACCACAGATGTTCACATTTTTACCATATCAGCCCTCTCTCTCCTTACAACTGATGGTGACATGCCCCTCATTTATCCCCAGCTTATCCAATATGACCAACAAGAACCACTCACATTGGACTATTTTCAAAATGACGAAGCAATTGTAGAATTCCTTGGACTGCGGGAAGGCATACCACAAGGTGATCATAAGGCAGGATTTGCTATTGACCTAGATTCCATGACATATTTTGGGGAGTCAACTCCCTCTTCCAGTCATCAAAATGAAAAAAGAAAAGAAATGGTAAAAAATCAAAAGAATAGATCTTTGAGTGAAAACCATAAGGCACTCTCTGATCATACAAAAGTAAAAATAAAAGACGTACCTACGGGTGAAAACCTCTCTGAGGTGCCCAAAGGTGGAAGAGTGGACATACCCCTGTCAAGTCAGGACAAATCAACATTGCTTGTGGAAATGACCGAGGAAATCAATTTGGGTACACCTGACAACCCTAAGGTCATTCATTTTGTTGCTTCTCTATCACAATAGGAAAAGATAGATTTTGTCAATTTCTTTCTTGAGAAGAAGATCAGCTTTACATGGTCCTACGCAGATATGCCTGGCCTTGATCCAGAATTAGTCCTTCATCATTTGCCATTGAAAGCAGATGCCAAACCTGTCAAACAGAAACTTAGAAAGATGCATCCTCAAGTGGCTCTTTTGGTCAAAGTGGAATTAAAAAAATTACTAGATGTGGGCTTCATCAAACCCATTGATTATGCAGACTGGATTTGAAATTTAGTACCAGTTAGCAAAGTAACTGGGGGCATAAGAATCTGCACAGATTTTAGGGACCTCAATAAAGCATGCCCTAAAGATGATTTTCCATTGCCAAACATAGACATCATAGTGGACATGACAGCTAGATATGAGATGCTCTCATTAATGGATGGTTTCTTCGGCTATAACCAAATTTGCATTGCTCCTGAAGATCAGCATAAGATAGCATTCACCTATGCTTGGGGTACCTATTGTTGGAATGTGATGCCCTTTGGTCTTAAAAATGCAGGCGCAACATATCAAAGAGCAATGATGACAATTTTTCATGATTTCATGCATACTTTGATGGAGGACTATGTTGATGACTTGTTATGCAAATCTGTCACCAGAGATAGTCATCTAGCCATCCTGGGCCCAATCTTTGACCGAATGGAGACCTACAAACTCAGGCTCAATCCAAAGAAGTGTGTCTTTGGTGTCACAGCTGGCAAATTACTAGGATACATTGCTTCTCACCGAGGCATTGAGGTCGACCCTGCCAAAGTCAAAGCAATAATGGATATGCCTCCACCTTCAAACCTCTGGCAATTAAGAAGTCTGCAAGGAAAGCTCTAGTCAATTCACTGCTTCATAGCTTAGTTGGCTGATAAATGTCATCCATTCCAACATCTACTGCACAAAGGTGTCGCTTTCAAATGGACTAAGCACTGTCAATCAGCCTTTCAAGTTCTCAAAGAATATTTGTTGTCGTTGCCTATTCTAATGCCTCCAATAGAAGGAAAGCCATTTTTATTGTATATTTCTGCAACTAAAATGGCATTAGGAGTTCTATTGGCCCAACAAGATGAGAACAACAAACAGTGAGCCATTTACTATATTAGTCGGACCCTGGTAGGCTATGAGCTAAATTATTCAACTATTGAAAGGGCATGCTTAGCAGTGGTATTTGCAATGTAGAAACTCCGACATTATATGCTAAGCCACCAAACATTGTTGGTCGCAAAAATTGATCCCTTAAAATATTTGCTCAGCCGAGCAGCTTTGACGGGTCACCTAGCCAAATGGGTCATGATTCTCAGTGAATTTGACATTGAGTATATGGAGCGAAAGGCAATAAAAGGACAAGTTATAGCAGATCAACTTGCAGAGGCTCCTATTTCTGATGCTCATCCCATGTTGACCGATTTTCCAGATGAATCAGTCTTTGCTCTCACATCCTCTAATGAATGGAAGTTATACTTTGATGGGTCCCATACCAAGTTTGGATCCGGAGCTGGCATCTTGTTTGTCACCCCTCAAGGTGATGCTATTCCAAAATTCTATAGGATAACTTTCCACTGTACCATTAACATTGCAGAGTATGAAGCACTGGTTACAGGACTCTGAGTGGCAGTCCACTGGAACATCACACATTTGCAAGTCTATGGAGATTCTCAATTAGTCATCCGTCAAGTGAATGATGACTATGAAACAAAAGATGAAAAGCTTATTCCCTATAAGCACATGATGGATTTCTTCAAGACCAAATTCACGGTTATCCATTTCAGTCAAGTTCCAAGAATGCAAAATAAGTCGGCAGATGCAATGGCTACGATTGCCTCCATGTTAAATATGCCAAACAATATGGACAAATGTGAATTTTTAGTTGAACAATTGCTGGTTCCTTCTTTTGACATTTCGAAAGCAGATGTGATGTGCGTTCTTGTTGGTCCCAACTCCCCATGGTACAATGACGTATATCAATATTTGAAATCCCAAACCTTACCACCCAACCTTTCCGCTAACCAACGCCGAGCCTTTATCTGATAGACAGCTAAATATGTCATCATCGCCGACACCCTTTACCACTATTCCTTTGACCATACCCTCCTTAGGTGTTTGGATTCTGACGAAGCACAAACGGCTTTACACAAGGTTCACGATGGTATATGTGGGGGTCATTTCAATGGTCTAAGCTTAGCCAAAAAGTTGATTCGTGCTGGGTATTATTGGCCTACTCTGGAAAAAGATGTTCATGATTTTGTTAAGAAGTGCCACAAATGCTAGATTCATGGAAACTACATTCATGCACCAGCCCAAGAGCTTCATTCTGTCATATCTCCATGGCCCTTTTCTCAATGGGGATTGGATCTTATTGGCAAGATTCACCCGACATCTGCAAATGGACACAAGTTCATCATTACAGCCACATAGTATTTTACAAAATGGATCAAGGCTATTCCCATGACCTATATCACCGGTGTCCAAATTTCAAAATTCTTGCTGAATTATATCATATGTCGGTATGGGGTTCCCCTTGCCATAGTCACAGATAGTGGTCGTCCTTTCAAAAATAAAGATGGTAAAGAGCTTTGTGAAAAATTTCATATTCAACACCGTTTCTCCAGTCCATACTATCCACAGGGGAATGGTCAAGCCGAAGCATCAAATAAAACCATTATCACGATCCTAAAGAAGGTTGTCAATGATGCTGGTCAAGATTGGCATGTGTAGTTGAATCCAACACTATGGGCCTATCGCACTTCTATCCGCACACCTACTGGCGCAACACCTTATTCCTTGGTGTATGGTGTAGAAGCTATTTTACCTCTGGAGGTGGAGATTCCTTCCTTGCAAGTTTCCTTGCAACATCTGATTGATGATAGATGCACAAAGTCTCTTGGTTGCATCAGCTTGAGATGTTAGATGAGAAGCGTCAGACAGCTTTGACACATTTACAAGCATATCAAAACTGTCTCCGTCACTCTTATAATAAAAAGGTCAAAGGGAGACCTGGTTTTAAAGGCAAACCCTAAGAATGCGTAGTCTACTGACATCATCAAAGGTAAGTTTGAACCTAATTGGGTTGGGCCTTTCATAGTCACTGCAGCCTATGGCTCGGGGGCATATCAGCTTGCCACTCCAAAAGGCGAACCTTTGTCTGATCCTGTCAACAGCATGCATCTTCGCAAATACTGGGCATAATTTTCTATCAGCATTTCTTCAAATATGATCCTGAAAAAAATACAAACAAATTGCAAAAAAGAAAAAAATGTAAAAAAATTGAAAAAAAATCAAAAATACAAAAAAAGAGAAAAAGAGCAAAAAAAAGTAAAGAAAAAAAAAAAATGATTCGCCCTCTAGTGAAAACCTGGTAAACAGGTGCTTGTGGCAAGTACCTTGGTGAAAACCTGGCAAACAGACGCCATGTGTAAAATGAGATCGTTGCTCTATCATCTGTCATGACCTCTAAGCTATGGTTTTTCTCGGCCGGTTTATCATGTCTATCTTAGTCTTAACCCAATGTTCTATTCCAAGTCTATTATTGGTCAACATCATTGTCTTGCATACCCCGGTTTCTTGTACATATGTTTTGGTCCCGGTTTATGTATGTCTTTCAGATGCGCATTGGGTGTGTTCCCCTTGTCATGATCGATCACTGGAACTTTTGTATTGAAAAATGTCCTGAAATAAAAACAAAAAAAATTGAAAAATGTCCTAAAAAAATTCAAACAAAAAAATTAAAAAATGTCCTGAAAAAAATTCCAACAAAAACTTGAAAAATGTCTTGAAAAAATCTCATAAAAATTTAAAAATGTCCTGAAATAATTCTAAAAATCAAATAATGTCCTAAAAAAAAAAAGATCATAAAAATCAAATAACGTCCTGAAATAATCCAACAAAAATCAAATAAAGTCCTGAAAAAACACAGAAAAAAATTGTAAAATCTCAAAAAACAAGCATTTTGCAATAAATGATCCCTCTGTGCATAAGAAAAATCACTGAGTATACATCCAACGATTCGCAATCAATCATACACTGCGCTTTAATGAAATCATGCATAAACTGATGAACTCTTTCAATCAAACCAGACATTCACACTGATCAAAATTGTCATATCAATCAACCTCAACATCAATTGTCCTTATCTCTACTATCATGGGTCTTATACAGGGTGTGGTATACTCAAAATCAGACTGTGTCCTGTCTTAGACGGGGTACTGCATTCCTTGAAACTAGACAACATGATCGTCCTATCAACGCTTTCAACTTTTGACAATGAAGATCAACATGTTTGTTTGATTTGTTGGAATTTGTGCATCTTATCTTTTTATTGATTTATCTTTGGCTTCGATCATGTTCCTATGTTGCTCGATGATGTCACTAAGTGATTTAGAGTGACCAGGATGGATCCTGATCCTTTTCTTTTTTTTGATTGTGATTGTTGTTTATCTATGATATGTCTGTCTTTCACAAAAAGGGTTGCATTTTAGCTCTAGCCTTCAATGCCATGATGCTCCGCATCCATTTTGCTACATAAAAATAAAGGTTCTCACCTACAAAGTGCATTACTGAAAGCAAGTTTTTCTTCATCTCTAATTGTCCTCTATTTCATTTTCTTCTTACTAACACTTCTTCCGTCCGGTCGGATAGTCAGTTCTGTCTAGTGCTCTGATTATCTCCAAAAACATACTACATCCTGCATCCATTTGGTTAGTACATTTTCATTATATCAAGCATCATATCAAGCATTTTATCCATTTCATATTATAAATGCATCAAAAATACATAAAAATGCATCCATAAATGTTCCACAATCATACATCAATAGTGCATAAGTCATCCATACATGCAAAATAACATAAGTCATAGCATATTGCATCCCATCATATCGATGCATATCATATCATATATCCACATAATATCGGAGTACAAAATTGGACTGTCTGTCCTCAGTATGGCCCGCAGGCTGACTACAAAATGTCAAACTACATCATGTCCACTGTCTATCCTAAGGAGCATGTGCCTCTGTCACTGGGTGCTCCCTCTGTCTTCCTCATCCTTGCCATCTCTCATGGATGATGTCCCTCCTCGTCCTGGCTGTGGTGGTCTCATAGGTCCACTCACCCCCATGCTGCTCAATGACCTCCGAGAGCGTGCCCTGCTCTCTGTCCTCAATCATGCTCGATATGAAGATGCTCTCTACTCTGGTGGAACTGCACTCTCATATAGTGTCCTCCAATGGCGTATCTCCTCTCTGGTCTCTACCAGCATCTTTCCTAGCTCCCGTACACTGGCATCCCAAATCGACCCAATATACTTAGTGACTCTCTATCCTTCTCACTGTGCCTGAGCTACTGCTATGTCTTGAGCCACTATGAGTCTGGCTATCTCCGCTTTGAACTACTCATTCTATCTCTCTAAAGTCGCAATATAATCCTGCTGACTCACTATGGTAGCCTTACACATGTCCATCTCTTCTATCCTCGCTATCTCTGGCTATATGGGTATATCCTGCCATGCCTCCTACTCGTCATCCCCATCCTCATCTCCATCATCGTCATCCCCATCCTCATCTCCATCCTTGTCATCCCCATCCTCATCTCTATCCTTGTCATCCCCCTCATCCTCATCCCCACCCTCATCCTCCTCATCCTCCTCATCTCCCTCCTCCTCTCCTGTGAGCGGGAAGTCCTCCTATCGCCTCGGTATTGGAATATCCAGATCTGTCAATGGCACTAGCCACTGTCATGCAAACCATCTGTCATACTCATCTATCATCCCAGCATCCTCCACATCTGATCCCCACTCCCACAGTCTCTGCTATAGCCATGAGAAGTCTGCATATGCTATGTGTGGTTGGATCATACTCCCCCATTGACTTGTCTCTCTGTGAGATTGGGCAAAGTGTGCAGTCCTCCTAGGTACATCCTGCCTCTCTCCAAACTGTCATCTGACTCTCTCTGGCAGGTACATCTCAATCACTCTCTGGTGATTCACTGGTCACCCAATCAAGTACCTCTCCTATCTACAATACGGTAGCTCCTCACTATCATCTGACCAGCCAGGGCAATCACGATATGGCCTCCATATGAACTCTCTCAGTCGGTCTAGCTCATGTCACCAATATAATATGTATCCAAATGGACCCTGTCTTAGTGCTCCACCATAGCAATACACATATGGTCGGTGTGGTACTACCTGTCTCTCTGTAATCGATCGACATATAGCTATGTGCTCAAATGCCCATACCTGTAGCAATGTGACTCCACAGCTCAAAGTCTGCACTCCCTAATATGCTATCTGATGCAACTGAAAATACAGCATAGCCAGTACACATGGTCCCCATGCGTACACTATCCCCTCTGTTGCCATCCACTCTAGCACTCTTCCCCATCCAATAGGGAATCCATGTCCTCATCTATCTCTTGCTAGTAAGCATGCTATCACCACTGCTATCACCACATATCGTCAATCGTACTCTGAAGCCATAGTCTCCCAGCCAATCTCCCTCTCGACAATATCCAACTCATCTGCGTCACACTCGAATAATCTGCACAATGCATCTCTCCCTATCACTAGGTCATACTCTATCATCTCTCCATGTATCGGAATGCGGAGGATACACCATACATCCTCCAGTGTCACCGTCACCTCTCTAGTCGCCAGATGGAAAGAGGAAGTCTCTGAATGCCATCGCTTAGCCAATGTGGTAAGCAGTCTTGTGTTTTCCCTAATCTTGGGCATGAATGTGATATAGTATAT
The DNA here is from genome assembly GCF_030272615.1 of Cryptomeria japonica. Taxonomy (NCBI): domain Eukaryota; kingdom Viridiplantae; phylum Streptophyta; class Pinopsida; order Cupressales; family Cupressaceae; genus Cryptomeria; species Cryptomeria japonica. Next base: position 777,349,058 of record NC_081414.1, read on the forward strand.
CCCAAGTCCTGCTAATGTATCTCTCTCTGTGCTCCTGAGTCTGTGTCGTAGCATGAAGCAATCTGGTCGGTTCTCTCGTGTGATCAACAGATACTGTCGCCTCTGCATCACAATTGGGGCACATTTTTGTCAGTTTTAGGGTTTTCTCCTACGGGTTACATTTCCTCTTTTTCATGTCAAATCAGGGTGTTTTTCATCTACTCTGACCTATTCTACCCTTATCCCCCCTTTCTAGATCATTTGCATACCGTTTTGACCAAAATTAGGGTTTCCAATGCACACTTGCGCCTGTGTCAAGGCACCTGCACCTGTGTCAGGTAACCTATACCTGTGTCTCCCTACACAAGTGCAGAAGACCTCACACAAGCACAGGATTCGCCCTACACAAGCGCAGAAGTCAGTTTCTGCATTTTCTATGGGCCCCGCAATATCTCGCAAGCAATCAAAATTCATGAAATTGAAAACATGGGTTTTTGAGATCCATACCACTGCTCCCACGTCATCTGGTTGTCTGAATGTGCATACACATTCCCTGAGGTGGTCCGCCATTGGAATGTTCGCCATCTCTCTGCAAGTGTCCTTGTCCAAAGCAATAAATTCTCCTTCTTATCTAGTGCAAATGAGCAATTTTCACTCTCTTGGTCCCATTTATAGATCTTTGTCAGTACATAGATGGATGTGCACCCTCTCCATCTTATGTTGGTCGTGGTCTTTTGCACCATCAATGGCTTGTCCTTCATGCATCCGGTATCTGATTGTCAGTCTGTTCGATCCTATCATTTTTATCGATCAATTGGCCTCTTTTCTGCATGTTTTCGGCCAATTCCTCGAGGGGGCATGCATATGTCATTATTATTGTCTGGGGCATTTTCATTATTGTTCTTTGAAACAACGCTTAAAATCACATTGTCTCAAAGAGGGGCAAAATGTAGACACCTAAAAATGGTCAACGCTTGCAGAGTCATACTTTAACATTTGCGCATTGCCTCATTTTAGGTTTTTGCATCGTATTAATATTTCTCCTATGTTACGTACTTGGTTTTTATCATTTGCGAACATCGAGTCATTCTTCTACATTCTTCATTTGTCTCGCTCTCAAATTTGGTCTTGTCAACAACACTATCCAATCATGATTTTGATCGATTTTATCTTCTCGCATCAATATGCATGCTAATTTGTCATCATTTTGGACATCATCATTCCTAATTAGGGTTTTGTCCTCTTATCAATCTTGTCGATTTGCGATCGATTTGTCATTGATCGTTGTCCTCTTATCAATCTTATCGATTTGTCATCAATTTTTATCATTTTCAATCTTGTCGTTTTGCGATCAATTTGTCATGTTCGATCTTGTCATTTTGCGATCGATTTGTCATCGATCATGGTAATTTTTAATCCTGTCATCTTGCAATCTATTTTGTCATCGATCCTTGTCCTTTTGTCAAATTTGTCATTTTACGATCTTTTTGCTATCAATTGTTGTCTGTCTCAATTGTGTCAATTTGGATCAATTTGTCATTGTTCCTCATCAATTGGCGTATTTATCAATCAAATCATTTAATCAAAATCATGATCGAATCAATTATCTTCAATTAAGACCTAATTGTCATTCTCATTGCTAATTCATCTTCTAGCATTTCATGATTTAATCATTTAACCTTGTCTGTCATTTCTTCCTCTAGGATTAAATAAATTATTTATTTATCCTAGGTCTTCTTGTCACAATTAAATGTTCATTTAATTGGCTAATTATTCCTCTTTGTGAATTAATTAATAAATGAAAGATTATTAATTAATTTACCTAATTTCTAATTTTCATCATTTTCCTAATTTCTTAATTTTCTAATTTCCTAATTCTTCTTTTTTCTAATTTTTCTAATTTCTTAATTCCTAATTTCAATTTCCTCCTATTTCTCTCCTAAATTCATGGGAATGACATAGAAATTTGTCATAATTTGTCATAAATTGTCATAAATTATCAATCAACAAATTTTGCATAGAAAGTGCATAATTTGTCATAATTTGTCATATTGATTTGCAATTTCCATTTGAATTGCATCATGCTAATCTTGTCATTTCTCCAATTTATCTATAAATTGGATGATCTTCATCAATTAAAGCTAATTGGTAATCAGACTATCGAATTTCTAGTCAATCACATTTCTAGTACTCTTGATCAATAATCTTGTCTACTTGCTTTCAATTATGTGTGTGCACTTGTAGGTGAGATCCACAACCAAACCATTTGAAGAGGAAAGAAGAACAATGGAGCCGCATGAAGGAGCATTCAAAACATACCTTTGGTTTGCTTAATTTCTAGTTTGGAATGTTTTGATTTCATGTCTCTATTGAGTGTGCTTAGGATAGATTCATTGCATTCTAGCTTTTTGTGATTGGGCTATGATTAATGAGTATTTTCATATATGCTTTGATGGTTTCCTATTTCCTATGCTACACATACATATGCCAGTTCTCCCTTTTCACATATCACATGTGCCGGTTCACATCATGTCACATATTGACATCAATGACAACATACAATATCATTATGTCTTCATACCGGTTCACATAATGCCAACACATTTGTGAATCCAAATGGCATAACAAGCCATTCATAAAGACCTTTTGTGGTTTTGAATGTTGTATTCTGCTCATCTCCCTCCTTGATTCTAATTTGGTGGTAGCCACTCTTGAGATCTATCTTTGTAGAATACTTAGCATGCCTTAAACAATCCATCGAATCTTCAATTCTTGTAATGGGAAACCTATACCTGATTGTAATCCAGTTGATGGCTCTTGAATCAGTACAAAACCTCCAAGTACCTCCCTTCTTAGGTTCCAAAATAGTGGGAATTGCAAATAGGGTGATGCTCTTTCTTATCAGACCATTGTCCAAAATTTCTTGGATTTGTTTAGCCACTTCTTTATTCTACTCCGGTGTCATTTTTTAGGCTTCTTTATGAGGAAATGAGGCTCCGGTATGAAGTCAATTTGATGAATTATGGCTCGTTGAGGAGGCAAAGTAGTAGGTGTTCCATCGCTTATGATCTCTTTGAATTGATTAAGTATTTTTTGCACTTCAATAGGAATACAAACCTTCTTGTCCTTCTTTTCCTCTTTTGGTTTCACAATAAGTGCATACCCCACTCCTCCTCCTTCTTTGAGAGTGTTTATGAACTCCTTCTCACCAAATAATAGCACATTGGAAGCCTTAGGTCTTCTCTCTTCTTGAGCCCCTATGGACTCAATTTTATAGGTAACTCCATATTTTTGAAAGGTATATGAATTATTTTCCCCATGGTGTATTGCTTTTCTATCAAATTGCAAAGGCCTAACAAGGAGTACGTGGTACGCATCCATTGGCAATATATCATACAAAATCTTGTCTTTGTAGACTCCTATGGTGAACTCTACCCAATTTTGATCATTCACCAAAACACGCTGCCCCTTATTGAGCCAAGTAACCCTATAAGGATCACCATGTTGAAGTCTTTGCAGTTTGAGTTTTCTTACTACTTGTTCTGACACTATGTGGAAGTCTTTGCAGTTTGAGTTTTCTTATTGCTTGTTTCGATGCTATGTTATTAGTGGATCTTGAATCCACCACCAAACTACACACTTTACCCATGATCTTGCACTTTATCCTAAACAAGGATCTTCTTTGACTAGGTTCCTCCTTAACCAGTTTTTTGATCAAAACTCTTCTTATCGTGAGATTCTCTCCAACCTCAAAATCTAAGCTTACTTCTGATGTCTTCACATTTGATGCATTTTCTTGAATATAAGTTACTCTCCTTTCACCTCCTTGGGATGAAGAAGACTTCTCAGGGCATCTATAGGTCAGGTGTCCAAGTTGATGGAAATTGTAGCACTTTATTGTGGAGAAATAGGACCCTCTTCCTAATCCACTAGACCTTCCTCTATTAGAGTTGCTAGATCCCCTTCCTCTATAGCTTCTCTTGCTATTGGAAACCCCACTTTTCTCTACCAACTTGGATTCCCCTTGGGATCTTTGGTCTACACCTCTTCCACCATACCTACCTCTATGACCTCGGCCATCTCTTCCACTACCTCTACCTCTATTGCTTTGCTCTTGTTTCTTTTTAGCCTTCTCTTCCACCTTGAGTGCCAATTGATAGCACTTGTGGACAGTATTCAGATTCAAAAAATTAACTCTTCTTGGATATTCCACCACAAACCATTCAAGTACCTGGGAACCTTGATGTTTTCATCTTCTACCACCTTGGATCTCAAACACAACCTCTAAAATTCTTCAGTGTAGCTACTCACATCTAGTTCTCTTTGTCTCAAATTTTGTCTCCTCTTGTGTGATTGAATTTCATAATCTTCAAGGATATAGGCTTCTCTTACCTTGTCTACCATTCCTTTCCAAATGGCAATTGGGTTCTTACCCTCCTTTTGTCTCTCCTCTTGGATGAACTTCCACCAAGTCAAGGATGCTCCTCTCAACCTAGATTTAGATACTTTGACCATTTGTGCTTCACTAATTCCATCACATTCAAAGTGATTCTCTAACCCTTCAATCCACTACATAACCACTTTTGGTTCCATTTTTCCACCAAAAAGTGGCACTCCTTCTAGGGACTTACCTCCTAAGGCTTTGATAGCTTTAAGGAAAGGTTCTTCAGGCAAAATAGGATCTATTTTAGGTGTGCCATCCTCTTCTCCCACTTATTTACCCTTTTCTTCATTGATTTTGATAGTCACCTTCTCAGTCTTGTCTTCTTCTTCTTCACCTAGTTTTTTCTCCAATCATTGCAACTTTTCCCTAAGGAGTCTATTCTCTTCCTCTTGGTTTTCTACCCTTTTGGCTAACTCTACATTGTTCACCACCTTGAGACTATTTTCACCCACTGACTTAGTCTCTAATATCAACTTGTTCCTTCCCAAAACTTAACTTTCTTTGATACCACTTTGATAAGGAGGTTCTCACAAAAGAGTAGTAATTTGGTTTGTAGGTTAGAAAGTTAGGAAAAGGTGTCATATTGGGCTTCCAAGTTTTCATTCACCATTCTCTTATCTTGAATAAATTCCAACACGTAAACTCTTTTGGGAAACTCTCTTCCAGCTAGCTTTCTCAAATTACTCAAGGTCAAGGCTAGAACTCACTAAGTAAGTTCAACCACCAAGATGCCAAAATATTTAACCTTCATTTGTAGGGGACTAGGAGGATGCTAATATGGTGTAACAACTCCTAATGTGGTTTTGTGCCTTATTTCCCTTCATTTCTTCATTGCTTTCACAAGTTCCTATTTTCAAGGCCTAGCAGCCCTATGAGCCCCTTTTAGCCCTACCCTTGCGATTTTCGCTCAATTTCTCAGAAAACTTCTAAAAGACCTAAATTATTTAGTGATTTGAATACCCTTTTGGATATTCTTTGAGATTCAAGAGGTTAGACTGTCTGACATGTTTGTATAGGTATGGTCCCCAAAATGGCTCTTTTTAAGGGTTTAAGGATTAAGAGCTTTCTCTAATAGGGTTTACTAATATCCACACCCTATCACACCTCCATACTCATAGTAAGGCTTTTCTAGACAACCATATTTCATGCAAAACACTTGGCTCAATCACATTTGATCATCCCTGTAAGTAATAATGCGAACAACAATCATGTTCCCTAGCTGGGCTATGACTGAGCTTGCCTAGGTCATGATAGAAAATTGATTCAATGAAACTTCTAGGACACTAAAATGAATATTTACATTATAAACAAGTTCCATGACTTAAATCCCAAGGGCCATTGAGAAAACACAATGGCAATTCAAGTCAGAGCCATCCCTAGGGTCTTAATCCCTTTGCTCAGGCCAAGAGTAGTACAAACAAGAAAATTTTCAAACACAATGCTAAACCTGCACAATGAAGAAGTTCAAGTACTTCTAAATAAAAACAACAATGAATCCTATGCCACCATGAAAGAATAGTGCCAAGATCAATCTATCTAGTACGGACTACTATACTCAAAAATCTAGAAATTGATTCAAATTGTTATTCCAAATTTTCTCTTTGTATTTTCTAACCCTTTTAAAATAATTTGAAAAGAATTATATATTCTTTTTCACTCATAACCAACCACCCATCGGTTCTCTAACCACCAATTTGATCAATTTTTCAAAAAAATGCTCCAAAAGTTGCAAAAAACTGTCAAGCAAACATGACAACTTTTGCTCCATCATGCATTTTTGAAACTTGTACATATTAACTCACTCTAAACCTCCTAGTATGGTTCCCTAACATCAAACCAACATGTCTAAAATCCTTATGAGGCCTTACAAGGAGTTTTACCTAATTTTGCTAAATGATTTTATTTTAGGCTTACAAAGGCACATTGGCCAAAACTAAGAAAACAAGTTAACACTAGAGACAAAAAAACTGCAAATAACCTTAAAAAACACTTTTGGACCTAACAATGGTCCTTTATTCACTCATTGATTCAACTGAGGATCATTCACTTCAAAATTGTGAAAATTCACCAAGAAAACTAGGTGCTCCTACACCACCTCCTCAGAGCACACATTAAGATACATTCAACTCACAAACAAGGGTAGGTTCAAACTTGAACATTTGGCAAGTCCTTATACTGGTACAAACGCTTACCTCTATGTCCAACACACTGAACAATTCCTCTTACCGGCAACACATCCTCCTGAGAATTCATCTTACCTTCGGTATGTCTTCATGCCAATTTTTTTGTTCTGCTCACCACGTGTTGTTGTAATTCGTATAAAATTTCGTCTCTTCATCACAAACAAGCATCCAACCTTTATACTAGTTTATACCTTACCGGTTATCACTCAAGTGTGCCAACACACTCCTACATCTCACCTCATACCATTGATATCATCTGTCAACTCAAAACATGCTTCTCTTCCACCATTCTTGTCATCTTCATGCTAGTTCATTCTTCTTTATACCGGTTGACACTTAGTTTATGATTATGCCAACAACTCGTACTCAATGGTTGACATCCAAGACAACATGTAAACTATTGTCCCATAATGGTAGACATACTCTACCGATAACTTGCAATATTGGTTGACATCAATTACAACTCAATGCCAACATAACCAAATTATCAAATTTAATATGGCCTAATCTTTTGTGCCACAGCCAACTCTCATCTACTTGTCCCATCAAGCATTGGGACTCAAAGCATTCCTTCAGATTGTACATATTTTCATCTATCCTTTTACCTTCTGCAACAAATTGTCCAGTACTATCCTTCCTTATCTGACAATTGGTAGATTTAAATGTGAATTTGTATCCTTTAACACACATCTGACTCACACTTAGAAAATTATGTTTTAGTCCTTTCACATAGTATACATCATGTGCTTTTAATTTTCCATCTATGTTCAGAGTACCTTTGCCTTTTATCTCAAGATGAAAGAATTGTATCTGAACCTCACCGAACCTTCGTTCCAATCATCAAACTTGATGAACTTCTGTTTGTCTCCAATCATGTGATTGGAACATCCACTGTCTACAACCCATAAATTTCTTATTTCTAGATGTAGGGCAGTCTATACAATTATACCTGATTCTGGTTTATTCTTATCCTTCTTGACCCAAACTGGGTTTGCTTCCTTCTTCTTGTCAATTGCACTTTTCAACTCTAGTTTTTCTTCTAGTTTCTAATCCAATACTGAATTATTTTGCTTAGAAGTCTCGAGTTTGTAGTGCTTTGCAATGTGGTGAAACTTTTTACAATGATAGCATTTCACATTGATATTGAACGACAAACTTGAAAACCTATTGTAGGATATTGGCTGACTTCTCCTACATTCATAACTCTTATGACCAAAAGAATTACATTGATAACAAGTGGCATTCATCTCCCAGAGTGTAGCAAATGAATTTCTACTTTCAAAACTAGTCGGGGGCTTATGCAACAAGCTACAATTAGCAATTCTATGACCAAAATTATTACACCGTGTTGGGACTCATTAAATTTGGGTCAAGTTTTGAGGCCCATTTCAAATTTTTGCTCAGCACTTTCAGAAAGGCACCTAATCTCGGTTTGAATGGCCTAGTTAGAAAGAGGGTAAAATGGAGCCAATTGATTTTTAAGTGGTAAAGCCTTGGAATCTTGTCTTACACCTTTCATTTGGCCTATAAAGTGTTTTGCAACTTTCAGATTTCAGTTTGGATCATAGGTGCAAATGCAAATTTTATTAAATACCCTACTTCAAGCTCCTACATCTTTTGACCAGTTGATCGCCATGTTAAAATTCAAGGCGCATTGAATTGTATGCATATATGTGAGTCAACTTGCCAAATTTCAAGTCCCTATCAATTCATTTGCTTAGTTTGGTAAGCTCAATCCGTTTGCAGTTTGTATTGTTTGCACAAATCCTTGATTCAACAGCTAGTCAGAGCACCACTTTGCACATGTGTAAAAGATTCCTCGGTGAGTGTCATATCAGAATGTTTATTTTGAGCTATTACTGGTATAAAAGACAAGCTATGTTTCCAGTTTGAGGCCCTTGCCAATCCGTTTGATCAATTTTCCAAGATGGTCTCTTTGCCACTTTATTCAGTTTTCTGCATTTTCATTGCTACATCTTTTTAAGTGGCTATTTTCAGAGTGCACTATTTGCACCCTATCAGTTTCCCAGTCAACCTGAGAATTATAAGGTCTTCTTTGTACTTCAAGGTATCTATGCCTCAAATTTGGGGGTCTATGGAGTTCGTTTGATATTTTTAAGAAAGACATTTTGAGGTCCCTGTGCATTGGTTTTATTAGGTTCACATTGTTGATAGAGCCAGTTGGTCATCTTTAACCATTAATATTTCTTCACTCGAGATCATATTGAGAAATGGCTTGGAAGAGTGAATGCTTATATATCAGTCAATCCGTCTGTCAGTTTGCGAAGTCCAAAAAGGTGTTTTGACCAGTTTGAAAATTACATCTTTGGGATTAAATGCGCAAATGTGGCGCAGGCGCCTAAAAGTTATGAAACTCAGTTTAATGATCAAAAAATGGTGTCAATCGATTCCAGACGCATGTTCGAGGTTCCTGAGGTGTTTTCAATGGTCAGTTGCATGAAAATAATTTATTTTTTTAGCTGAACCCACTTTGGGGACCGATCTGACTTGCCACTTCATGCATTTTTTCAAGCAAGGTTTAAATTGTTATTTTAAATCATGTGTTTTATGATTTAAGAGATATAGAAGAAGCTAGAGAATATTATAAGATAAATATGGACATTAATGGTACATTGAAGCATATGTCTCGCTATTTGATAACTGAAAGGGCGTAAAACCAAAGTTTTTGAAGTTTGGTAGCATTCTCCCAGGCAAATGGTTGGAAAATGTTAAAATGGCTCAAACCTTCAAAGTAAAGGCAAATGGCAGGTGTAAAGAAAAATCCATGACCTTGCCAGCATCTTCCCCTGCTGTGGTAATGGAGGAAGGCAATAAGTCAAAGGAAAACCTTTCAACAAATTAAACTTCTAAGCAGTCTCAAAAAATTTCAAAAAATGCATTTCCAGGCAAAAGACATTAATCCCACATTGGCTGGGTGAAGAGACATTTTGGTATTTAAATATAAGACTACACACTTCTATAGTGTCAAAGCTTAAAGGCTTTTGACGCAAGGTGCAAGATTGGTGCCCAGTGGACCCCACGCGTGCATACCCAATTTCAGAGGTGACCAATGAGCTAGCTAGCAACCAGGTCGACCCCACGTGTACACAATTCCTAAAGTGAGTGATTTTTGCAATGAAAGAACGAGTTAACTAGTGAACAGGTTTGAGGAGATCGAATGACGGTCGCTATACCGCATAAGGAACATGCTCAATAGTTAAGCGGTGCGACTCAATGACAAACCACTAATGGTCATGGTGAAAGCTAAGGTAATTAAAGATGGTGCAAGTTCACAGAAGATCAACGACGGCCGCTATACCATAATGTAAAGATGCTCGATGGTTAAGTGACGTGACTCAGCGACAAAACACTAGCGATTAGTGCAAGTAGTTATGCTGACCAGGAAGTTTGGTGGCAGACAAGTGGTAGATAGGTGAGGTGTTCTCCCAAGTGGCGAACGATGGTGTCACAAGTGAATCACAGGCTGCCACATGGTAGGGCATAGGTCCAAAATGAAGAAAAATTAAAGTTAAATGTAAAGTTTGGACTATAGATCAAATTGAAAAATTTAAATGATGGTGGCCTGCATTCAAGATTAATTCACTCAGGGGGTATTTTTTGGGCAAACATAGACATATTATATATCATTGAAAAACTGTCAGAACAAGCAAATCAGTAATGTGGTTTGTTTCAACAAAAATGAGATATTTTAAGAGAAGTTTCCACAAGAAGAAAAAGGAGATGTTTTTGCAGTTAGGGAAAAATGGACACTTGGCAATCTCTAGTGCATTCTAATCTTTTCCCCCCTCCTTAATATTCCCATTTTCTTCTCAATTGTAAGGGTTCCAAATTTTTTTTGAGAAATGCTCCAAATTTCTTGGTTTCCAATTCTGGGTTTGCTTCAAATTTGCAGTGTAATGTCTTCTTTCAAGTAATGGACTTTTATTTTCTTGTTGTAGGTGTTATTTCTTGTAGGTTCTTGTGTATGTAAGGCATGCACGAATTCACACAAAATTTGTCTCTGAAATGTACTTTTATTTTATTAAATCCGATTCTTAAGGAGGATAAAGTTTGTCATGAGCAGCTATGTCTATGAGTGTAATGCTTGTTTGTAGGTAATCTTCAAGGAAGATTTTAAACTCTATGAGAAAATATTAAATAAAATAGGGTTCATGTTTTTGGATATGATATTTTCTGTGGATAAGCTTAGTAATGCATTTATGCAAGGCATTAATGTAGGAATATTTCATGATGAAGATGGATTTGCAGTGAGTGTTTTCATTTGTAGTCTAATGTATGACTTTGTTTCCCTTAGATAAGGCACTGGTCTTGGAGATTATGGGTTTTTCTCAGAGATTCAAAATCAAATAAGAATATCTTTCTTTGTTTTTTGTTCTATGGAATTGTTCCACTTATCTCATGTTCAAATTTGTTGAGTTGTCAATGTAGATTTAACCTATCTGCAGTACCCTCCTTGTTGTTTGAACCTTTTATGAGAACTATCTGCTTTTATTGATGTTGTCATATGTGGGTAAATGAGTCTGATTCAGTGCATCAAAGGGTGTCGCCCCTAGGTCTAGCAAAACCTGGAGTGTAGGAGGATCAATTAGGATCCTATGTTATGTTGTCCAAGTCGTGATGTATGTCATAGATTGAAATTGGCCATTTTTTAGAAGGATTGCAAGTGAGCTTGGGTTAACCAAATTTGGTGAACAACACACCAATAACAATAACCATGGAATTTGGGTACATACCAATCTTGTTGCTTTGGACTGACAAACATTTGTCTCACTAGATGTTTTCCTCTCATTCTATTGACTTTAGTGAACCCCTCTTCATCAATCTTGAACTTTCCTTTATGGTTTGCATTCTGGTATGATGTGTGAGCCTTCCAGTTCTAAGCATTCTGGCTCACAGATGGATTTATTGTAGCTTCAACATAGGTCTTCTTCTCAGTAGTCTTGTTGATAGTAAATGTTTGTTTTTCTTTACTCTCACTTGAAGAAGTAAATTGTATCTCATTTCCTGATGTGTCTTTACTATTGGAACTATATCCTTCTTGAAAACTTATACCTCTAGTATCTTTTGAGTGCTTCTGATTACTCAACATCTTATCCAAGGCTTTAGTGCCTCTCTTATATTTGCTTCTCATATTCAATTCATCTTTTCTCTTTTTTCCAAGCTTTACAATTTCTTCTTCCAAATTTTGATGCTCCTTCTCCTTCTTTATCAAATCAAAGGATGTAACTTCACATATCCTCTTGACTTCTTCCAATCAGAGTTTCAGATTAGAAATTATTTTCTTGGTCTTCTCAAGCAGTTGCTTCAAATGATCTTGTTCTTCTGCAATAGCACACTTATCCTTTTTGAGTTCCCTTCTTGTTTTACTCAACTCTTCAAGAGAACTTATGAGCTCACCTTCTAGGTCCACTTTAGCTTCAATGTCTTCATATTCATTAGCTTCATCAACTAGTTCATCTAGTGCCATAAAGAGATTAGTTTCTCTTTCATCCTCACAATAGTTATTTTTCTGAGACACTTTCTCATCTGTGGCATCATCTTCAAAAGTATACATTTTGTTATGCTTTTGGTAGCTTCTTCTTTCTTGTCGATAGGATTTCTTCTTTTTATCCATACCTAAAGGTCTTCTTATGCTTTATTTCTCCTCTCCAACATTCTCACCATAGGGACATTTTGAAGCAAAGTGTCCTATTGTACCGCACTTAAAACATTTGAGAGGTATTTTTACTTTGTACTTATCGAATCCTCTTTTAAGCTTCCTTACAAAGTTTGCTACCACTGTGTCCAAGTCTTCACTAGATTCTCCATGAGTAATTTCTTCCTTACCCTTTTTGATGGAGTTTAAAGAAACCTCTTTCTTTGAAGTTCCTTCCTTGATTGTTCTCATCTCATAAGCAGTTAGGGACCCAAATAACTCATCCATTGAAATTTTTTTCACATCCTTGCCTTCTATTGCAGAGACCTTTGTATGTTATTTAGATGTGAGAGATCTAAGTACCTTTTTGACAATGACTTTATCATCTATATCCTCTCCAAGTCCTCTAATAGTTTTCACCATTCATCAATTCTTTGAAGATAATCAACAATCTTCTCTTCATCTTTCATTTTCAAGCCTTCAAGATGACCTCTTAATGTTTGCAGTTTAGCCTCCTTGACCTTGACATCTCCTTCAAACAATCTTTTCAACTTATTCCATTTTTTCTTGGTAGATGAGCAGTGCATTACCTTAACAAACTCATTATCAGACAGTCCACTGAGAATAGAATGCTTGGCCTTGGTATTGTTTTCATACTCTCTCTTAGCATCTGGATCTATAGGAGGAGCATTAGGGACTAGATATACCCATTGTTCACAGACATCCAAACATTAAAACCTAGGGAGGATAGATAGGTTTCCAATATTCTGCTATAGAAGGCAAAGTTGGTACCATCAAACATGGGATATTTGGAGAAGGAGGATTCATTCCTTGCCATTGTGTTCTTAAATCAAAATCTACCCAACCTAGAGAAATCTTTGACCAACTGGGAAACTAAGGCTTTGATACCAATTGTAGAACACAAGATATCATTGAGAGGGGGGTGAATTAGTGATTATAAACCATTTCAAATAATGTGTGCAACTGGTAGGATAATGAAAATACTAATAAGAAAATACACACAAGAGCACATCACATAATACCAGATATACGAGGAAAACCCAATGTGGAAAAACCTCGATGAGAAATGCTACTGGAGATCTACTGCTCCAATCCAACCTTACAATGAAATAATAGTTTTATAATGTTTAGGGCACCAAATAAAGGAGCACCAACCCCTATTCTATTATGAGCACCAACTCAAGGAGCACCAACCCCTGCACTAAGCACCAACTCAGTGAAATATAATGAGATATAAAATCAATACTTGATAATAAGCACTTGTTAGAAATGAGTTTTGTAACGCCTGCAAACAATCCTCTCTGTCAGTTAAACTCTTTTCTTTCACATAGCTTCTTCTCTAACAGTCCTCTATTCTTTTTGCTGAATCCTCTACAAATCAGTTTTTGCCTTGTCGGATCTTCTCTGAAACTCATTGTTCTCACCTTCAATATCTATTGCTATCTTATCGATTCAGATATTGTTAGTTTAATAAAATGTTAACCTCTACAAATATTTACCGGTAACCTCAACCCTTTCCAGTTACACCTATCTTACCGGTTCTTCTCCAACATTCAGTCACTTCAATATTTTTCTATCACACTTAGACTGATCAACTCTCACCTTGCAGAGATTCAATTTATCATAAATCTCTCATCCAACATTCTCTCTCTACATGCTTAAGTTTTTGAGCTACATATTTATATATATGCTTTCCCACCAAAACAAAAACTCAAACTTCACATACTTAGGGTTTTCTTCACCAACCTCGATCCATATCAAATCAGATCTCATCTTCTAGAATCAACAACCTACAATAGTTCAAAAATAAGCTTTGTGCTTTTTTTAATCTTCCTATAAATATTTACTATATTTAGCAAACTGGAATCTGTTCATCAGTCTTTATTTTGTCAATTACAATAAATGATTTGAATGTTTCTTTCTCCAGATCAACAAGATGATCAAATATCCTACTTTGCTCATAATATCAAAGAATAAAATCTTTGTCCTTTGATCTTCTTTGAGTCGCATTCCTTTACAACTAATCTGTGTTTTTTGTAGTCGACATTTGATACTGACCTAGTCAGCAACTACCTCACTGACACACCATTCACCTACCACTGCATGTTAACCACCTGGAGTCCACATGTCATCTCTATCAACATCCAGCTCACTTTATTGTGTTGATTCAAACTTGGTCACTAACAGAACATGGTACCAATATACATTAACCAGTTAACCTTCATATCGTGCACTTCTCTATTATGTGGGTTAGGTCATGTTATATTGGACCGCACTTACTTATCGAGTTTGATTTCTTACCGATTGACATCCCATATTGGTTGACATCAACATGCCAACAATCTCCAATGCCAGTAACAATATCTTGCATACCTATTGACATACTTACCGATTGACATCAATGATAATACAATGCTAACAAATGCATGTGCCTCCTTTATCTAGGTATTTTAGAAAAGAATTTACGCCTTTTGCTGAATTTTTGAATAGCATTATGACACAATTGTTGAACAAATTCATGTTGAAACTTCTTCACATCAAACCAATTGACACATCTAAACCCTTGGCACCTTATCATGATGCCAAAACATTTTGCTAATATCGTCAACCTGGGCATACCATTGAAAAGGTGTTATTCCCTAAGGAGTAAGATTCAACACCTTATTAAAAACAATACCATATATTTAGTTGGTTTAAATGAAAATGGGAGTAAATCCATAGCTCCTCCAAATTAAAATATCCAAATATTTACTAATCCTTTGCCTTCTCATTCTACTAATGTGATTGAGTCTAAGCATCTTTTCTTTTCTCCTAATGATCTTCGCCTTGAGTCTAACAATATGGTGAATATTATTGATAAACCTACACATCCTAAGGACCTATGTATTACATTCAATCCTAATGAGACCATTGAAGCACATGATGGCCCATTAAATATCACTCCAAGAATTATAGACATACTCTCACAAGGGATGCTCATTGATCCACCATATATGGTGAATGTTATAGCTAAAGAATATCTTTATACGTTACAATTCCATCAAGTGACATATTTTAAATATGATGTGGTGATTAAGATCTTTGATGGTTTATCTTGTTTGGCTATTGGTTCTATTACTATTTCTATTGAGGTTGGTACATGTAAAGTGGAAAATTTGGGCTTTATAAATTCACCACATGGAAGAGGGAAATCACTAAGACAATTTTCACTTGGAGGACTTTACATTAAAAAGAGGGGATGAATCTACTAGATCCAATCGTAAATGATACAAGAATTGAATATTAAGTAGATGTGTTATATTCAGAATATGTTTGACCCTCTTTTGTAAGTTGACTAGCTGTGTTAAGACTAAGTGTTGGAAATGAAGACAAATATGAGAAAATAGTGAGCTATGATTTGAGATTTCGTCATGCACATGGATTTGAGAAGTTTGAGATAATTTAGAGATACTTTGTGAAATGTACCAAAAGTAGAAGGGACTATGTGTTTGGGCAACATCACCCCCCTCTCGGTCCTCTGAACTTTTTGCAAGTCGAAAAGGGTTTTTTGGTCTCTGCACATAAAGCTTAACTCCAAAGGAACAACTATACACCTGCTTCTTGCATACAAAAGGAAAGGGATATATTTTGGGAATAGGAGTTTTCATTTAGGTCAAACCCCAATTTTTGAATTAACCAAGTGGTTGAAATAAAGTAATTGAAATGACTAAAAATAGAAATCCTCCTCATTGAGGGGATGTTTAATTGACTCAAAATGAAATGCTTATAACTCCTTGTTAAGTTTTGCTTGCCTCCACATGGAACTGTGATTTCATGAATTATAATTAGGATCTCCTCTTCAAAGCTTGAAATATTGACTCTATTTCTTGTCCAAAGCTTCAAGGAAGACTAAAAATGTTCAATTGCTCTTGAATTCTTGATCTCTAGAATGCTCGAATAATGATTGTGTATTATTGTGGATGTTAAAATGAGAGGAGAAATCCCTCTTATATACTTTCCCATATGATTAATTGACTAATATTCCAACATGAGCTGACATGGAGGGGTTTTCCTACTTCAAATTTGAGATAGATCAGGGGGAGGGGCCAAAGGATATGTCCCCATTAAGGGGAACTAGGGTGTCATGCCCTAGTCCTACCCTAATTTGGGGTAGGATCAAGGAGGCAGTCAGGTGCGTCATTAAGTTGAATGAATTTTTTTACATGGGAAAGCATAATTAGGTCTCCCATTAGGTTGAGGGGCACAAACACTAAGAAAAAGACCCAAATGCAGTTAAAAATTGCAAGGGGTGCAATTTTTTTGGATGTTACATTTAGCCCCCACTTTAGCGGGAGTATTAGCTTATGCAAATACTCGTGGTAAAGTGCAAGGAGTTTAGATTAAGAGATTTTCACCACATCAAAGAGGTAAGATACACCAAGCCCCCAATATACTTTAGGATCTTACGACTTCAATGATAAGGTAAAAAGGAAGATAATGAGAGAGAAAGATAGAACCATGAATACAACTAGTAAGGTTCTCTTACTATGAGTCATGAAAACAAAAAGCACCAAAAATTACAAACAAAAGATAAAGTTTGCTATGTAACTTTAAGTGTCAAAAGAGAGAATCGTGAGTGGATTGTATGCCCACATGTTAAAGCAATTATACACGCCCTTCCCAGAGAAATTTATTTAAGCTAGGATACACCAAAGAAGACAAGAACATTATTGCAATAATCTAACCCCTAAGAGAGGATAAATCAAAGGATAATGAACACAAAGCACAAAAATGAGGTGGTTTCAACTAAATTTGGAGTCAGTATGCTTTTTATGATCACTCATATATATCATGTATATATATGTATGTATAATTTTCCACATCCACCAAAGAAAGGAAACCACCATGGATGAAGGGAGCACATGTATCTTTTAAGTCAACATAGAAGAGATGAAAGGAGATCTCAATGATTTGCATCATCCTCAAGTAGACAACACTAGGGATAACAAAGAAAAGAATAGGGAAACAAATAGAATAATGTCATAAATAAGCAAGAGAGGAGAGAGAGAGAGAATCTATGGTGCTAATAAAGCCAATCAAGCATGTCATCCTCCCCCGGATCTTGCTGATCATTATTTCAAGAAGGTGGAAAAAATGTGAGAGGAGCCATATTGAGTATTGTAGATTGAGCTATCATAGGGTCCAAATAAGGACCGTTCTCTAATAATGAGTCACTTTGTTCGTTGCTAAGAGCTAGGATTAATGATTTTTAAAAAATTGCAGATAAATCATTGTCAACATCAATATATTCATATTCATCATACAAAATATTGGGATCAATATTTTCATCATTAATAATATTTTCACCTATTTCTTAATCAAGATTTATAAGAATAGGAGATCTAATAGGAATATAACTTGAACCATAATTTGTTTTAAGCACTTTGCATCTTGGAGAGTTACGTTGAACATCTTGTTTAGGAGAAAATGGAATCATGTCAACAGGTTGGTGTTTTAGGAGAAGAAATGCTTTTCGCAAAAACTTCAAGAGCTCTAGTAAGATGTCTCCATCAACATTCTCTCTCACAAAATTTTCATCTAGTTTGGCTGAAGGTTGTGTTAAGAACTAGAAGGACAACTAAGAGAAGGGGGTTGAATCAGTTGTCAATGAATTTTATCCCAATTATAAATTAATTTAACTTAATACTTAATACTAGTAAACCAAAATTAATGTTGGTTAACAGATTAGAAGTTAATATCAATACTAATGGAACTTAATGCATGAAACAGAAAGAGAAACAACATCCAACACACATAACACAAAATTTTTGACATGGAAACCCTATAAGGGGAAAAACCATAGTGGGAAACCTTACCCATAATTAGATGATACTACTGCAGATAGTATGTGTATACATATGGGGTCTGCACATGCAGAAAGGCCAATTGCCTAGAGCACACTGCTCAAACGGGAGATGCAATAACTACAGTAGGATGGTTAAATCCTAGAATAATGTACTGCTTCAAAGTGCATCTGCAATGCTAGATTTAGTACCGGTTTAAGCTATGATAAACACCTTCAAACCTTCCTTGAACCTTCAAATGATGTCTGCTTGATTCACTCTATGATCTTCTCATATGATCTTCAATAACCACAATACCACACTACTACACTTTATCTCATAAATGAGATCTTACATTTATACAAAACCTAAGACCAAATGTGTAGGTCGGCTTACTAATAATATTACATTAAAATCAATTACAAATAAGTCTTGATGCGATACAACATGTTGGCTCAATACATTTACAACAATATCCAATCAATAAATCATCTCCATAATGTGTCATGTTGATCTGGAATAGATAACGTATATTGGTCTATAACCTAGTCCAATATGCTAGTAACAACAAATATGTCAACCTGATTAGACCAATAACCAAAACATAAAAAACAAGTATCCAAACCATGTCTTAGACATAATCAAGTGATCTCTAGATGATAACAAGTCATCATCTATGCCGGTGAACCATATACCGGTGACTATACATAAGTCATTGACCTTGCCGGTGAACACAATGTACCGGTTCAACAGTAAACCAATATAACCATAGTGTCAAATCAACAATGTAGATCTCTAGAAAGATAAGTGTTGACATTAATGACAAAACTAATGCAACACATCCATAATAACAACAATCTCCCCCTTTGGCATTGATGGCAACACTAGATGGAAAAATATATAAGTGCCAAAATAGAATGCCAAAAACCAAAAACCAATAATCTCCAGAATAGATCAATACCAGAAATCAAAATCAAAATATAAAGAATATATATCTCTCCCCCAATGAATAATGCTTTTACATAGATATCTCCCCACCTTTGACATCAAATGCCAAAGTATTTAAGAATAAATACCAAAACATACAACCAACTAGTCCCCCTGAGAAGTAGCTCTCCTCCATCAAAGCCAGAAAAAGATTTCTCTAGTAGTTTCTACTGATTTGATGCCAATCTTCAATCATCTAAGTCTCTATCAGTGAGGGTATTACCCCAAGATGCTCTCTGAGATATTCAAAAGTTTCCTTAGGCAAAGGCTTTGTAAAGATATCTGCAATCTGCTCTTTAGTATTCACATAAACCAAGCTTACTTCATTTTCTTCAACATTCTCTTTCAGAAAATTATACTTGATATAAACATTCTTAGTCTTAGAGTAAAATATCATATTCTTTGATATATCAATTGCTACTGAATTATCACAATAAATGATTATCGGTTCTTTGCATTTTACCTTTATTTCCTTCAACATTTGCTTAATCCATAATACCTGAGTTCAATTAGTTTTTGCTACAACATATTCTCATTCTGTTGTTGATAATGGTGTACAACTCTGCTTCTTTCTTATCCATGAAATCAATTTTCCACCAAGAAAGAATGCACCGCTAGTAGTACTCTTTCTGTCATCTACATCTCCTACCCAATTTGCATTGGTGTATGCACATAAATCAAAATTTCATCTTTAGGATACCATAAACCAAGATTTGTTGTGACTTGTAGATACCAGAAAATCCTTTTTACTATTGATTCATGATTTTCTTTAGGATTACTCTGAAACCTTGAAACAATATATACTACATTCATTATATTAGGTCTGGTTTGTGTCAAATACAGTAAACCTCCAATCATGGATTTGTATCTTGTTGGATTAACAGGAGAAAAAGCATCCTTCAATGTCAATTTATCAGTTGTAGTCATAGGAGTACTTACCGGTTTAGAGTTTTCCATACCAAATTTATTCAATAGTTCCTTAAAGTATTTTGTTTGACATATGAGTATACCTTTATCAATTTGTGAAATCTGCAATCCTAAAAAGAATTTTAACTCCCCAATCATAGACATTTGAAATTCTTCCTGCATCTAGTTAGCAAAGTCCTTACACAATCCATCTTCTCCTCCAAAAATGATATCATCAATAAATACTTCAATAACCAAGATGTCATCATTAGTCACTTTGTAATATAAGTTGTTGTCATCATTACCTTTAGTGTAACCAAGCTTCAAAAGATATTTGTTCAATCTATCATACCAAGCTCTAGGAGCTTACATCAATCCATACAAAGCTTTCCTTAATCTACAAACCATATATTTATTATTTGTCAATGAAAATCCATTAGGTTGTTCAATGTAAACTTCCTCTTCAATATCACCATTCAAAAATGCACATTTTACATCCATCTAATATACTTTATAATTCTTATGAGTTGCAAATGCAAGAAATAATATGACTGCCTCAATTCTAGCTACCGATGCAAAGGTTTCATTATAGTCAATTCCCTCTTTCTGTGAATATCCTTTACAAACTAATCTTGTTTTTTTCCTAATTACCTTACCATCTTAATTAAGTTTATTTCTAAATACCCATTTAGTTCCAATTACATTTTTGTCTTTAGGCTAGGGAACTAATGTCCATGTATTGTTCTTTTCAATTTGTTCTAATTCATCTTCCATTTCTTTTATCCAATGTTCATCTTGACATGCTTCAATAACAGATATTGGTTTAATTCAAGAAATTAAGCATACCTCTTTATTTTCGAGTCTTCCTCTTGTCATAACACCTTGATACTTTTTCCCAATTATTTGATTTTTTGAGTGATTTAGTCTTACATACCTGGGTTTATCCACATGCTACTGTTTTTCAGTCATTATGGAATTCTCTGATGATGTTGGTGTGATTGGATCCACATTTTATACTAGTGCAATTTGTATTGGTTCATTTATGATCATCTCAACTGCTGGTTCATAATCTATAGACCTTGAATTTCCTCTAAAGTGTTCATCTTTCTTCACATTAGCACTTTCAATGATCTTCTGTAATGTTTTATTAAAACATCTATATGCCTTTCTCTTAGATGAATAACCAAAAAATATTCATTCATCACTTTTAGGATGAAATTTACCAGCATACTCATCTCTCCTAATATAACATTTTCTTCCAAATTTTATGAAGTATTTATGAGCAGGAGTAGTACCAAACCATAGTTCATAAGGGGTCTTACTGGTTTCACCTTTGATATGAAATCTATTGAAAGTGTAAACCTTTGTATTCACTGCTCCTCTCCATTACACATGAGGTAGATTTGCTTCCAATATCATGCTTTTAGCTTCTTCCAAAATAGTTTTGTTCTTCCTTTCAATAATTCCATTCTGTTGAGGTGTCCAAGTGCTAATAGTTGTCTTTTCATTCTATTCACTTGTTAGATAAGATGAGAGGGGGGGGGCGGTGAATCATAAAAACTCACAATGCAGTATATTTATCAGATTCAACCTCGGTAACCTTAGCTGATATGCAACTATGACTATAAATCATTCAAACTCATAAATATATATACTTAAGACATCATAACACATTTAACACTAGATTTAATATGGAAACCCAAATAGGGAAAAACCACTATGGGATTTCGGACCCATTAAGATATATACCCTTCTAGAGTATGCTCGATTAAAAGCTAATCTTGTTAAAGATTACAAACACATTGCTAGATGTGACCCGGTTAAGGGATTTCCCTCAGACTTGTTAGAGTCTTGCACTTTGTTAGAAGTGACCTTCTCAAAAGATTTCAAACACTCATTCAGAATGTTACCTTGCTAGAGGGTTTACAAATAAGACTGTTAAGTCCACTCGGTTAAGAGATTTCCTGTCACTTACAAAATAAACAACAATAATAAAATATATCTGCAACTTCACATCTAAAATGCTAAAGAAGATTTTATTTTCTCAAAATAGTCTTGTCATACGACTTATCTTG
The DNA here is from genome assembly GCF_030272615.1 of Cryptomeria japonica. NCBI lineage: Eukaryota > Viridiplantae > Streptophyta > Pinopsida > Cupressales > Cupressaceae > Cryptomeria > Cryptomeria japonica. Next base: position 777,371,131 of record NC_081414.1, read on the forward strand.
TCCCTTGTTGGGCTTGCTGGGATTCTCAATCTATTCTTCAATCAGATCTTCAAGCTTCTGTGCTCACTAAATATTACTGTAGCATCATTATGCATACATTTGCTCACATACATTGTTCATCAACAATTCCTTATTTATAAACAATTTCTAACTGCTTAATATCCTTGATCACATTTCCCATGATCAATCTTAGCCATTAGATCTGTCAAACTTGACTAGGTTCAATGTATCCTTTGATCTAAAAATGTTTTACCTTGCCTTGGAACTTGCATTCCTTTCTTGGAACTTGTGCTAGGTTATTACAGTTCAATCTGTGTTGTAGATATTCCTCTTAATTTTCCATGTCATCGATCCTCAACAAACTTCTTGCGCGACATACCAATCATTTATTCATCTCCAACTCATTGGCATCCTTCATTTAATAATGCTTTTATCCATCCAATGCATTCTATTATTACTTAGTTGTTGCTCAGTAAATACTGAACTTTACTTGATAGACATTCTGCCTTCTTTAACCGATATCAATAACCTTAGGGTTTACTGACTAGGTGCCTTAGGGTTTATCGACTAGGTTCTTTGCTCGATGACATAGTATAGTATTAAACTTATAATCAACAACATATGTAGGATATCAAAACAATCAAAACAACATGATCTCATCATTGTCTAACTCAGTAATAGTTGCCCATTGAATAACTTATTACTCCCCTTCATGATTACATTCATTCTGTGTCATTTACCGACACATTTATACTTGTCAAAACATACTCATTAAGATATGGCAACATCATACTGAATCAAAAGATCAATTGCTTGACATCAATGACAAAATAATATTATTAGAACAGTAGTCATCCTTTCACAGTTATATCAACAATCTCCAACAACCTTCTCAATATCCTCATACCAACAAACTTACAGAAATGCCAACAATCTCCCTTTGTGAAAATGCTAACAATGTCCCCCTTTGGCATTGATGGCAATACCAACTGATTCAGATTCAGATTGCCGTGTAGACTTCTCCTGAAGTCTACTTCCCCTGTCATTAGTCTTCTCCCAACTTCTTCATTTAGTCTTCTCCCCCTTTGACATAAATGCCAAAGAGAAAAACTAATTCATTATTTCTTCCTTTATGGAGTAATTTCCTTCCAGTCTCATTCATGGTCAGAGCATCTTTGTCTTCAATCACTTTTTCTTGTACAACTTTAGGCAACCTCCTAAAGTGTAAAGCAGCATCAACTCATAGATAGTTATCCTTTAGATTCATAGAATTAATGATTTCACCGAACTCTATCAGTGAGTACTAGATAGGGGTAGGACCCCTAACTTACTTCTGAGATACTCAAAAGTGTCCCTTGGCAGTGGCTTTGTGAAAATATCTATTATTTGTTCCTTTGAACTGATATATTCCAGCACAACTTTCTTCTCTTGAACTTCTTCTCTGAGATAATGATACTTTATAGAGATATTCTTTGTCTTAGAGTGCATTACTAGATTCTTTGAAATGTTAATGGCACTAGTATTATCACAGAATATAGTTACTAGCTCGGTAACTTTCTCATTCATACCTTCCAACAGTTATTTGATCCATGCTATATTGGTACAATTCAATGCTATTGTGACATATTCAACTTCAACTGTTGACTGTGAAATGCATCCTTGTTTCTTGCTAAGCCAACTTACTAGTCTATCTCCCAAAAAGAAAGCTCCACTACTTGTGCTTTTCCTATCATCAATGTTTCCTACTCAATCAACATCAGTATAGACTTTTAGGTAAAAAACATTCCCTTTTTGATATACTAAGCCATAATCTTCAGTGCCTCTCAGGTATCTTAAAATTCTCTTGATTGCTGTCAAATGAGTCTCTTTGGGATCTACAGAAAATCTTGCAACTATACCTACTGCATGTGCTATATCCGCCCTGCTGTGAACCACATATTGCAGCTTTCCAATCATAGATTGGTAAAGTGTCTCATCAATAGATGCAGATTCATCACTCTTTGATAGTTTACAATTGGTAGTCATAGGAGTACTTACAGGTTTATAATCCTCCATTCCAAATTTCTTCAAGATTTCCTTTATATACTTGGATTGAGTAATGAAAATCTCATTTTTCATTTGCAGTATCTGTAAACCTATAAAATACTTTATTTCACTGATTAATGATATCTCAAATTCTTTGCACATTTCATTTCCAATGTTCTTGCATAGGGAGTCATTTCCACAAAAAATAATATCATCAACAAATATGGCTGAAAGTAGTATACCATTGTTTTCATCATTTTTCATATACATCATGTTGTTTTCGCTTGTCCTTATAAATCCAATCTTGATCAAATAAGAGTGCAGTCTTTCATACCATGCTCTAGGTGCTTGCTTTAAACCATATAATGCTTTGTTCAACTTACATACCTGATCTTTATTCTTGTCTTCAATAAATCCTTCAGGCTGTTCAATATAAACTTCTTCTTCTAATATACTATTTAAAAATGCAGATTTAACATCCATTTGATATACCTTGAAATTTTTGTAAGCAGCATATGCCAACAATGTTCTCACTCCTTCAAGTCTTGCCACAGGTGCAAAAGTCTCACCATAATAAATTCCTTCTTCTTGAGCATAGCCTTTGCAAACTAGTCTTGCTTTATTCCGAATGACCTCTCCTTTTTCATTTAGCTTGTTTTTGAAAATCCACTTTGTACTGATTACATTTTTCTCTTTTGGTCTTGGGACCAGTGTCCATGTTTCATTCTTCTTGATTTGTTCAATCTCTTCTATCATAGCATTTATCCAATCTTCATTACTAAATGCTTCTTTTACTATTCTTGGTTCAAATTCAGATATCAGACATGTGTTTTGTCTTAGTTTGATTCTTGTCATTACTGGATCATCCTTATCTCCTATAATTTGACTTGAAGCATGATTTCTTCTGACATACTTGGCCAATATAGGCTCGGTAGGCTCTATATGATCTTCTCCATCACTCAATAACCGAGTATTTTCTTCATTTTCTTCATCAACTTTCTCGGTAGGATTTCTCGATTGAACATAAACAAATTCTTCATAATTTTCTAGTTCTTTGGAATTTCCTTCATCATTTCTTTCTGCAAATTCATCAATTTTCACATTTGCACTTTCTACTATTTTGTTAGATGATTTTATCAGACATTTAAATGCTTTTCTTCTAGAAGAATAACCAAGAAATGTTCCTTCTTCTCTTTTCTAATCAAACTTTCCATTTCTGTCATCTTTGTGAACATAACATCTACTTCCAATTATCTTAAAATAACTTACATTAGGTTTCTTGTCATACCAGATTTCATATGCTGTCTTCAAAGTTCCTTTCTTCAGTTGTACTCGGTTCAGGGTGTAAACTGCAATGTTGATTGCTTCTCTCCAAAATGTTTGAGGTGCCCTCTTTTCTATCATCAAGGTTCTAGCACAATCTACAATTGATCTATTTCTTCTTTTAGCTATCCCATTTTACAGAGGTGTTCTCGGTGTAGACACTTGTCTCTTTATACCATGATCATTGCAAAATAGGTTAAATTCATCAGAAATAAATTCTCCTCCTCTATTAGATCTTAGACATTTCAACTGTCTTCTCGTTTCTTTTTCAACTCTAGCCTTATACCATTTGAAAATTTGAAAGGCTTTTGATTTTTCTTTTAAAAACATAACTGACATCATTCTTGAGTAATCATCCACAAATAATATGAAGTATCTATCTCCATAATAACTTTGAACTTTCATAGGACCACAAAGATCAGTGTGCTCAACATCTAAAATTCCTTTAGAAGTGTAGGACTTACTTGTAAAGCTTGACTTTGTCATCTTGCCCATCTGGCATACTCGACATATTGCATTCTTAGGTTTTTCCAAGCTCAGTAGACCTCTTACTCAGTGCTTCTTACTTATTTTGATCAGGTTATCAAAATTTACATGACAAAACCTTTTATGCTATAACTAGGTATCTTCTATTTTAGCATATAGACAATTGTTCCTAGTTGAATCAAGATGAAATGTATTACCTTTTGTTTGTGTCCCAGTAGCAGCCAGCTTTCCATGTTTGTCATGAACTTTGACACATCCCTTCTAAAATTCTATTTGGTATCCTATATTGTTTAGCTATGCTACACTCAACAAATTGTATTTCAAACCTTCAACCTAGTATACATCATCACATTTAGCATTGTCAAGAAGTGTTATGGATCCTTTACCTCTCACTGGAAAAGGTGCATCATTACCAAATCTTACATATCCTCCATCATAGTCTTCTAATTTAACAAACTTGTGTTTATCACCTGTCATGTGATGTGAACATCCACTATCTATGATCCAAGAATCATTTTTATTTATATGAGATATTAGGGTTTTTTCTTCATACCTTTCTTCATCTGATCCATCTTTGATAGCTACATAAAAAACTTCCTCAGTCTCAGTCTCATCAGATTTATCATCGTTGGATTCCTCATCAGCTACTAGGCATGTCTTTCTATCTTTCCTTCTGAAGTCTCGGTGTCCTTTGTATTGGTTATCTTTTTGTTTGTCATCTCAGTAGTCTCTCTTTTCACTAGATTCCTTGTCAAAACAGTTAGAAGCCATATGTCCTATTCTATCACAGTTAAAACATTTTAAAGGTAACTTTCCCTTATACTTACCTTTGCCTCTTCGTAACCTTCTGGCTAATAGTGCTTCAAACTCTTCTTGCTTTATGATTTCCTCATACAGTTTGTGTACCTCTTCCATATTTTTGCAAAATCTCTCACTTGCTCCACTGTGATTTCCTTCAGTATACTTATACATTCTACCATTGTAGTCATTAGATTCACCAATATGAAAAGAACTGAATGTAGATTAAACTTTATTTATCGAAGACCCACTGTAATCAAAATTACTTAACTCAAATGCATGTAGCTTACCGATAGTAGCATCCAAAGAGACTGGCATGTTTGGTACATACCTTAATTCATTGATTGCAGAGACTCGAATGGCATAAGCAGGTAGAAGTGTTCTAAGCAACTTACTTGTTACATCCTTTTCTTCAATAGTTCCCCCTGCTCTTTTGATTTGATTGATAGTCTCCTTTAACCTTGTACTATATTGGATTATTTTCTCACCTTCATTCATTCTCATGGATTCAAGTTGACCTCTTAGACTATCTACTTTTTCTGTTTGAACATGTTCATCACCACCATACACATATATGAGCTTGTTCCACATTGCTTTGGCATCATTGTAGCCTTCTAGGTTATTAAACTCCGAGTCAGTTAATGTAGATGTTATTTCAATCATAGCTTGAATATGTGCTTCCTTTGCCTTTATCTCTTCCATTTTCATCAAGTTGGTGTTGGGTACTATGTAATCATTCTCCAGATAATATGTTGCATATTATCCAATTCCTGATAAATGCAACTTCATCCTTTTCTACCATGTGGAGAAACTTGACTTGTTCAGCTTTGGTGCATCCCTTTTATACATCTTTGAATATTGTCTCAAGTACCTTTAAACTTTTCTTCCGAAGTCCAAATCTCTTATACCAATTGTTACATAAGATGAGAGGGGGGGGGGGTGAATCATAAAAACTCACAATGTAGTATATTTATCAAATTCAACCTCGGTAACCTTAGCTGATATGCAACTATGACTATAAATCATTCAAACTCATAAACAGATACACTTAAGACATCATAACACATTTAACACCAGATTTAACATGGAAACCCAAACAGGGAAAAACCATTGTGGGATTCTAGACCCACTAAGAAATATACCCTTCTCGAGTATGCTTGGTTAAAAGCTAATCCTATTAAAGATTACAAACACATTGCTAGATATGACCTGGTTAAGAGATTTCCCTCAGACTTGTTAGAGTCTCGCACTTTGTTAGAAGTGACCTTGTCAAAGGATTTCAAACACTCATTTAGAATGTTACCTTGCTAGAGGGTTTACAAATAAGACTGCTAAGTCCACTCGGTTAAGAGATTTCCTGTCACATACAAAATAAACAATAGTAATAAAATATATCTACAACTTCACATCTGAAATGCTAAAGCAAATTCTATTTGCTCAAAATAATCTTGTCATACGACTTATCTTGTCCCTTGTTGGGCTTCTCAATCTATTCTTCAATCAGATCTTCAAGCTTTCGTGCTTAGTAAACATTACTGTAGCATCATTGTTCATCAACAATTCCTTATTTATAAACAATTTCTAACCGCTTAATCTCCTTGATCACATTTCCCATGATCAATCTTAGCCATCAGATCTTTCAAACTTGACTAGGTTTAATGTATCCTTTGATCTTAAAATGTTTTACCTCACCTTGGAACTTCTATTCCTTTCTTGGAACTTGTGCTAGATTATTGTGGTTCAATATGTGTTGTAGATCTTCCTCTTGATTTTCCATGTCATCGATCCTCAACAAAATTCTTACGTGGCATACCAATCATTTATTCATCTCCAGCTTACTGGCATCCTTCATTTAATAATGCTTTTATCCATCCAATGCATTCTGTTATTACTCGGTTGTTGCTTGGTAAATACTAAACTTCACTCGGTAGACATTCTGCCTTCTTTAATAGATATCAATGACCTTAGGGTTTACCGACTAGGTACCTTAGGGTTTACTGACTAGGTTCTTTGCTCAGTGACATAGTACAGTATTAAACTTATGATCAACAACATATGTAGGATATCAAAACAATAAAAACAACATGGTCTCATCATTGTCTAACTCGATAATAGTTGCCCATTGAATAACTTATTACTCCCCTTCATTATTACATTCATTCTGTGTCACTTACCGACATATTTATACTTGTCAAAACATACTCATTAAGATATGGCAACATCATACTGAATCAAAAGATCAATTGCTTGACATCAATGACAAAATAATATTATTAGAACAGTAATCATCCTTTCACAATTATATCAACAATCTCCAACAACCTTCTCAATATCCTCATACCAACAAACTTACAGAAATGCCAACAATCTCCCTTTGTGAAAATGCTAACATCACTTCACAGAATGTATTAAATTCCTTAGATGTAAATTCTCCTCCTAGATTAGACCTTAAACATTTTATTTTCTTACTGGTTTCATTTTCTACCATTGCCTCGTATAACTTGAATTTTCCAAAAGCCTCTTATTTCTCCCTGAGAAAAGTAACCCAACACATTCTAGAATAATCATCAATAATCAACATAAAATATCTATCTCCCTGTAGACTTCTTGTTCTTTCCGGACCACACAAATTAGTATGAATTAAATCAAGGACATTATTGGATTTCTCAGAAATACTCTTAAAAGTTGTTCTAACTTGCTTTCCCATTTGACATTCCATACATACTAGATTATGAGGTTTCACAATCTTAGGTAAATCCCTTACTGCCTTAGTTGAACTGATCTTTACAATGCAATCAAAATTTACATGATAGAGTCTCTTATGCCATAACCAACTTTCATCAATGTCTGCAATTAAACATGTCTTATCATTGTTATTCAAATGAAAGATATTACCTTTAGTCTAATTACCGATTGCAATCTCCAATCCAGTTTTGTTTTTGATTTTTTATTTTCCATTCTTGAATTGTAATTGAAATCCCTTTTCAATTAATTGACCAACACTCAAAATATTATGCTTCAAACCTTCAACATAATAGACATTGTTAGTATTGTGCTTACCATCTAAAGATATAGGGCCTTTTCCTTTGATTAAACAAGCTCTATCATCGCCAAATCTTATCGAACCTCCATTATATTCCTGAAAAGATAAGAATTTACTTTTATCACCAGTCACATGATGCGAACATCCACTATCAATGATCCATTTATATTTTTCCTCAATTTTTGCTGCCAGGGCCTGCTCTATCGATGGGATAGTAGGTGCTATTTGATCTTCTTTTATTGCAACAAATGCCCATCCATTGTCTGTCGGTTCTTCATCAGTATAGTAACATGATTTATCTCTGTTCTTCTTAAATCTGTATCTTTGATATTTAGGGTTAGGCTTATATGTTCTTTTAGCTTCCTCTCTCAATCTTGCATGTCTATCAGGACATCTAGATGCTATGTGACCAACTCTATTGTAATTAAAACATTTAACTGGTTCTTTACCTTCTTACTTACTTCCAACTGGACCGTTAGGCATCTTCCTTGCAAATAGTGCTTCAAGTTCTTCCAGTTCTTCATTTCCCCTCCTCGTATCTTCAAGTTCTTTTGCATAAAGTGTTTTCCAATCAGATTTGTGAGATGATGATGATGATGCTATAGATGATGATTCTTTGAAGGCTAAATCTATCTTAATTGTAGCAATAGGACCAAATTCCTCAAGCTCAAATGCTGAAAGTTTTCCAACCAAGCTATCTCTAGATACTGATGTATTAGGCATTGTTCTTAACTCATTAATAGCAATTACTTTCATTTTGTAAGTTGGTGGAAAATCTCTTAAAACTTTGGAAAAAATTTCATCTTCACTTAAGGATCCTCCACAACATTGTATTCCTAAAATAATTTTATTAACTCTTTCCATAAAAGTAGAAATTATTTCATCTTCTTCCATTTTTAAATTTTCATACCTGACCCGATAACATTCTAGTTTTGCAATTTTGACAGTGGTATCTCCTTAATTCAATGTTTCCAATTTATCCCAAATAGCTTTAGTAGTAGATCAGTTTGATAATCCCATAATTTTTTGATCTTATAATATGCTCATAAGTGCTTCTCTTCCTTTGCAATCATTCTCCAAGTCCTTAGGCAATGTCGGTGTATTAGGTTGATTCAGAGTAGGACCAACATAGCCATTCTTAGTAACTTCCCATATATCTCTTCCAATGCAATTCAGATGTGTCTCCATTCTAATCTTCCATATACCATAGTTAGTTCCATCAAGTTTAGAACTGTCCTTCGTGAAAAATTTCATTGCCATAGGATCTCCTCAAGCTGTTAGACTTCTGCAAAAAGAGGACTTAGCTTTGATACAAATTGTTAGGAACCAGAAGGACAACTGAGAGGGGGGGGGGGTGAATCAGTTGTCAATGAATTTCATCCCAATTATAAATTAATTCAACTTAACACTTAATACTGGTAAACCAAACTTAATGTCAGTTAACAGATTAGTAGTTAATATCAATAACAGTGAACCTTAATGCATGCAACAAAAAGAGAAACAAAATCCACAACACATAACACAAAGATTTTTATGTGGAAACCCTGTAAGGGGAAAAACCATGGTGGGAAAGCTTACCCACAATTAGATGATACTACTGTAGATAGTATGTGTATACATATGGGGTCTGCACATGCAGAAAGGCCAACCACCTAGAGCACACTGCTCAAATGGGAGTCCCAATGACTATAGTAGGATGGTTAAATCCTAGAATAATGTACTGCTTCCAAGTGCATCTGTAATGCTGGATTTAGTACCGGTTATGCTCTGATAAACACCTTTAAACCTTCCTTGAACCTTCAAATGATTACTTCTTGATTCTCTCAATGATCTTCTCATATGATCTTCAATAACCACAATACCACACTACTACACTTCATCTCACAAATGAGATCTTACATTTATACAAAACCTAAGATCACATGTTTAGGTCATCTTACTAAGAATATTACAATAATATCAATTACAAATAAGTATTGATGTGATACAACATGTTGGCTCAACACATTTACAATAATATCTAATCAATAAATCATCTCCATAATGTGTCGCACTGATCTGGAATAGATAATGTTGTAAATGTTGGTGGATTAGGTTGATTCAGAGTAGGACCAACATAGCCATTCTTAGTAACTTCCCATATATCTCTTCCAATGTAATTCAGATGTGTCTCCATTCTAATCTTCCATATACCATAGTTAGTTCCATCAAGTTTAGGACTATCCTTCCTAAAAAATTTCATTGCCATAGGATCTCCTCAAGCTGTTAGACTTCTGCAAAAAGAGGACTTAGCTTTGATACAAATTGTTAGGAACCAGAAGGACAACTGAGAGGGGGGGGTGAATCAGTTGTCAATGAATTTCATCCCAATTATAAATTAATTCAACTTAACACTTAATACCGGTAAACCAAACTTAATGTTAGTTAACAGATTAGTAGTTAATATCAATAACAGTGAAACTTAATGCATGAAACAAAATCCACAACACGTAACACAAAGATTTTTATGTGGAAACCCTGTAAGGGGAAAAACCATGGTGGGAAAGCTTGCCCACAATTAGATGATACTACTGCAGATAGTATGTGTATACATATGGGGTCTGCACATCTAAAAAGGCCAACCACCTAGAGCACACTACTCAAATGGGAGTCCCAATGACTACAGTAGGATGGTTAAATCCTAGAATAATGTACTGCTTCCAAGTGCATCTGTAATGCTGGATTCAGTACCAGTTAAGCTCTGATAAACACCTTTAAACCTTCCTTGAACCTTCAAATGATTCCTTCTTGATTCGCTCAATGATCTTCTCATATGATCTTCAATAACCACAATACCACACTACTACACTTCATCTCACAAATGAGATCTTACATTTATACAAAACCTAAGACCACATGTTTAGGTCATCTTACTAAGAATATTACAATAAAATCAATTACAAATAAATATTGATGTGATACAACATGTTGGCTCAATACATTTACAACAATATCCAATCAATAAATCATCTCCATAATGTGTCATGTTGATCTAGAATAGATAATGTATACCGATCCATAACCTAGTCCAATCTGCCGATAACAAAAAATATGTCAACTCGATTAGACCAATAACCAAAACACCAAAACCAAGTATCCAAACCATGTCTTTGACATAATCAAGTGATCTCCATATAATAACAAGTCATCATCTATGTTAGTGAACCATATACCGGTGATTGTCCATAAGTCACTGACCTTTCTAGTGAACACAATGTGTCAGTTCAACAGTAAACCAATATAACCATAGTGTTGAATCAATAATGTAGATCTCTAGAAGGATAAGTGTTGACATCAATGACAAAATAAATGCAACACATACATAATACCAACTGTTTAAGGAGGTTTAGGTTCATTAGGTATAGGCTTCATCTCTTATTTTAGGGAATGATGAATGGGTTGAGGTATTTTATGTTGGACAATAGGAGAGGCCATTTTTTTCTCTCTATAAGATGGAGGAGGAAACACACCATATAGAAGAGAAATAGAAGGTGTAGGAAGGAGAGCATATCCATCATGAGGAGGAGTGATAGGTATACCCTTAGGAGGAATATATTGATTCTTAAGAAGAAGAGTTTTTCTACCTTTGGGAGGAAGAATAGACTCATCCATAGGAAAAGGAATAGATTCTTCTTTAAGAAAAATAATATCACTTTTCTTAGGACAAAGGATACTCTTCTCTTTAAGAGAAGGAATAGGTGCCTCGTTGGGAAGAATATTATTTCTTTCCTTAAGAGTAATCTTAATAATCTTATCCTCAAGAGGGGGTATATGATCATCAAGAGGAATGCTCAGTGTCAAATTTATAGGTTTACTCAAGGATAAAAGATCTTATTTTTCCAATTTTAATATGAACTAAAGAGAACATCACTTATAGGTTGAAGAGGCTGGAAACATTTAAACCAAAAGTAATAAAGACAAACATCTCCATGCCTCATTGTAGGCTGATACATGCTACAATTAACATTTATGATTTTATAATTATGAGGAAATTTCAAACACTTATGAACTGTAGAAGCGATCAATTTTATGGAAGAGAGCCAAGGATGTCCCCACTTCACATGAAATCGATCGGATGTAGGAATGATAGCAAATTGAGGATCTAAGATTTAGTTTTGACATCAATAGAAAGTGTAATAGAACCAATAGAAAGATAAGAAAATATATCAAAAAATCTAACTACCACATTAGTATCATCATATATCACTTGATGCAATTGAAAAGTAGAAATAAATTCTTCAGTTATCACATTGACCATGCAAGAAGGATAAATAAGAACTCCTCTAGCAGTTAAACCTTTGATTTTTGCACTTATGTATGATGGGCCATCAGGTGCTTTAATGGTCTCAATAGGATCAAATGTGATGCACAAATCCATAGGAGGTTCTTTGTTAATAAGATGAGAGGGGGGGGGGTGAATCATACAAACTTAATCTTCAATATAATCAACAAATTCAACCTCGGTAACCTTATCATAAAAACTGTAAAACATGCAAACTCATAAATAGATAATATCAGATAACATATAACACCAGATTTAATGTGGAAACCCAAATAGGGAAAAACAACTGTGGGATTTCAGACCCACTAAGAAATATACTCTTCTAGAGTATGCTCAGTTAAAAGCGAATCCTATTAAAGATTACAAACACATTGCTAGATGTGACCCGGTTAAGGGATTTCCCTCAGATCTGTTAGGATCTTCACCTTGTTAGAAGTGACCTTGTTAAAGGGTTTCAAACACTCAATTAGAATGTCAACTTGCTAGAGGATTTACAAATAAGACTGTTAAGTCCGCTCGATTAAGAGATTTTTTGTCACTTACAAATAAACAACAGTAGAAAATATGTCTACAACTTTGCATCTAAAATGCTAAAGAAAATTCTTATTTGTTCAATACAATCTAGTCATAAGACTTACCTTGTCCCTCTGCTAGGCTCCTTACTTTGTTATTCAAACAGGTCTTCAAGCTTCTGTGCTTACACTTTCCCGCATACATTGTTTATCAACACTTCCTTATTTATAAACAATTTGCTAACTACTTAATCTCCTTGATCATATATCCCATGATCAATCATAGCCATCAGATCTTCAATCTTGACCAGGTTCAATGTATCCTTTGATCTGAAAACATTTTACCCTGCCTTGGAACTTGCATACATTTCTTGGAACTTGTGCTAGGGTATTGTGGTTCAATATGAGCTATAGATCTTCCTGCCGATCTTCCATTGCCATAGATCCTTAATTCCATTGCCATAGATCCTTAACAAACTTCATGCGTGGCATGCCAATCAGTTAGTCATATCTAGCTCATCAGCTTCCTTCATTAAATAATGCTTTTATTCATTCAATGCATTCTGTTATTACTCGGTTGCAACTCGGTAAATACTAAACTTCACTCAGTAGACATTCTGCCTTCATTAACTGATAGCGATAACTTTAGGGTTTACCGACTAGGTTCCTTAGGGTTTACCAACTAGGTTCTTTGCTCAGTAACATAGTATAGTATTAACCTTACAAACAATAGCATATGTAGGATATCAAAACAATCTAAACATCATGATCTCATCATTGTCTAATTTGGTAATAGTTGCCCATTGAATAACTTATTCATCCCCTTATTCATCACATTCTTTCTATGTCTTTTATCGACATCTTAATTCTCTTCAAAACGTACTTCTTAAGATATGGCAACATCATACTGAATCAGAAAATCAATTTCTTGACATCAATGACAAAATAATATTGTTAAGATAGTAAACATCCTTAATCGATTATAACTATAATCATCAACAACCTTCTCAATATCCTTATTGAAATGCCAACAATCTCCCCTTGTCTGTTATAATGCCAACAATCTCCCCCTTTGGCATTGATGGCAAAACCAATTGATTTGACCTAAATGATTCAGATTCATATTGTTGTGAAATGTTGAAATGATCTACCCCTGTCATTAGTCTTCTCTCCCTTTGACAACAATTCCAAAAAGAAAACTAATACATTATGTCTTCCTGTGAGAAGTGATTCCTTTGGTGTTAGGTCTCAACTTAATCTCAATTAGAGCATTTTGTCTTCAATTCCTGTTCCCTGTTTGTTTCCTGCACACCTTTAGAGAATCTCCTAAAGTGTGTAAATCAACATCAAATCCTAAAAGGTATTCTATAGAGTCATCAAATTGATGCTTTCACCAAACTTGGTCAGTGAGTGGAAGATGGGGGTAGGACCCCTAACTTACTTCTGAGATACTCAAAAGTGTCCCTTGGCAGTGGCTTGGTGAAGATAACTGCTATTTGTTCCTTTGAGCTAACATATTCCAACACTACTTTCTTGTCTTGGACTTCTTCTCTAAGATAATGATACTTGATAGAGATGTGCTTTGTCTTAGAGTGAATAACAAGATTCTTTGAAATGTTTATGGCACTAGTATTGTCATAGAATATAGTTACTTGCTTGGTAACTTCCTTATTTATACCTTCCAATAGTTATTTGATCCATGCTATATTGATACAATTCAATGCTTCAACAACATATTTAGCTTCTGCTGTTGACTGTGAAATACATCCTTGTTTCATGCTAAGCCAACTTACTAGTCTTTCTCCTAAAAAGAAAGCTCCTCCACTTGTGCTTTTCCTGTCATCAATGTTGCCTGCCCAATCAGCATCAGTATAAACTTTTAAATCAAAAACATTTCCTTTCTGATATACTAAGCCATGATCTTTAGTGCCTTTCAGGTATTTGAAAATTCTCTTGATTGCTATCATATGTGTTTCCTTGGGATCTGCAAAAAATCTTGCAACTATACCAACTGCATGTACTATATCTGGCCTGCTATGAACAACATATTGCAACATTCCAATTATAGATCGGTAAAGCGTTTCATCAATAGATGTAGATTCATCATGCTTTGATAGTTTACATTTGGTAGTCATAGGAGTACTTACTGGTTTTGAATCCTCCATTCCAAATTTTTTCAAGATTTCCTTTATATACTTGGATTGAGTAATGAAAATCTCATCTTTCATTTGTAGTATCTATAGACCTATAAAATACTTTATTTCATTGATTAATGACATCTCAAATTCCTTGCACATTTCATTTCCAAAGTTCTTGCATAAAGAGTCATTTCCACAAAAGATAATATCATCAACAAATATGGCTGGGATTAGTATTCCATTGTCTTCATCATTCTTCATGTACATATTACTATTTTCACTAGTTCTTATAAAACCAATCTTGATTAAATAAGAATGCAATCTCTCATAACATGCTATAGGTGCTTGCTTTAGACCATATAAAGTTTTGTTTAGCTTACATACCTGATCTTTATTCTCTCCTTCAACAAATCCTTCAGGTTGTTCAATAAAAACTTCTTCTTCTAATATACCATTCAGAAATGCAGATTTGACATCCATTTGATATACTTTGAAATTCTTGTAAGTAGCATATGCCAACAATGTTCTTACTCCTTCAAGTCTTGCCACAGGTGCAAAAGTCTCAACATAAGCAATTCCTTCTTGAGCATATCCTTTGCAAACTAGTCTTGCTTTATTTCGAATGACCTCACCTTTTTCATTCAACTTGTTTTTGAAAATCCACTTTGTACTGATTACATTTTTGTCCTTCAGTCTTGGGACCAGTGTCCATGTGTCATTTTTCTTGATTTGATCAATCTCTTCTATCATAACATTTATCCAATCTTCACTATTAAATGCCTCTTTCACTATTCTTGGTTCAAATTCAGATATTAGACATGTGTTCAGTCTCAGTTTGTTCCTTGTCATCACTGGATCATCCTTATCTGCTATATTTTGACTTGATGCATGATTCTTTCTGACATACTTGGCTAATATAGGCTCGGTAGGCTCTATATGATCTTCTTCATCACTTGGTAACTGAATATCCTCTTTATTTTCTTCAGTAACTCTCTCGGTAGGACTTGTTTGTTGAACATAGACAAATTCTTCATAATCTTCTAGTTCCTTGGAATTTCCTTCATCATTTCTTTCTACAAATTCATCAATTTTCAGAATTACACTTTCTACTATTTTGTTAGATGATTTGATCAGACATTTAAATGCTTTTCTTCTAGAAGAATAACCAAGAAATGTTCCTTCTTCACTTTTATGATCAAACTTACCATTTCTGTCATCTTTGTGAACGTAGCATCTACTTCCAAAGATTTTGAAGTAACTTACATTAGGTTTCTTGTCATACCAGATTTCATATGGTGTCTTCAAAGTTCCTTTCTTCAGTTGTACTTGGTTTAGGGTGTAAACAACAGTGCTTATTGCTTCTCTCCAAAATTTTTATGGTACTTTCTTTTCAATCATCAGGGTTCTGGCACAATCCACAGTAGATATGTTTCTTCTCTTAGCTATTCCATTTTATTGTGGAGTTCTCAATGTAGAGACTTGTCTTTTAATACAATGATCATTGCAGAATAAGTTGAACTCATCAGAAGTGAACTCTCCTCCTCTATCTGATCTAAGACATTTTAGTTGTCTTCCTGTTTCATTTTCAACTCTTGCCTTGTACCATTTAAACATTTGAAAAGCTTTTGATTTTTCTTTTAAAAATATTACTAACATCATCCTTGAGTAATCATTGACAAATAATATGAAATATTTATCACCATAATAACTCTAAACTTTCATAGGCCCACAAAGATAAGTGTGTACAAGATCTAAAATTCTCTTAGAAGTGTAGGACTTACTTGTAAAGCTTGATCTTGTCATCTTACCCATCTGGCATCCTCAGCACAGCATTCTCAAGTTTCTCAAGACTCGGTAGACCTCTTACTCGATGCTTCTTAGTTATTTTGATCAGATTATCAAAATTTATATGACACAACCTTTTATGCCATAACCAGGTATCATCTATCTTTGCATATAGACACTTATTATGAGTTGAGTCAAGGTGAAATGTGTTACCTTTTGTTTGTGTCCCGGTAGCTGCTAACTTTCCATGCTTGTCATGAACTTTGACAATTCCTTTCTGAAACTCTATTCAGTATCCTGTATTGTTTAGCTATGCTACACTCAACAAATTGTATTTCAAACCTTCAACCCAATAAACATCATTTTATTTAGCATTGTCAAGAAGTATTATAGATCCTTTTCCTCTTACTGGACATGGTGCATCATTACCAAATCTTACATAACCTTGATCATAATCTTCTAATATAACAAATTTGTTTTTGTCACTTGTCATGTGATGTGAACATCCACTATCTATGATCCAAGAATCATTAGTATTTATGTTAGATATTAAAGCTTTTTCTTCATACCTTTCTTCATCCGATCCATCTTTGATAGCCACATAAACTACTTCCTCTATATCAGTTTCATCTGATTTATCATCAATTGATTCCTCATCTGCTATTAGGCATGACTTTCTATCTCTTCTTCTGAAGTATTGGTATCCTCTGTATTGATTATTTTTCTGTCTGTCATCTCGGCAATCTCTCTTTTCAGTAGAATATTTGTCAAGATAGTTAGAAGCCATATGTCCTATCTTATCACAATTGAAAGATTTCAAAGGTAGTTTTCCTTTATACTTACCTTTGCCTCTTGGTAACCTTCTGGCCAATACTGCTTCAAACTCTTCTTGCTTTCTTATTTCCTCATACAGTTTGTGTACTTCTTCCATATTCTTATGAAAGCTTTCACTTGCTCCACTGTGATTCCCTTCAGAATACTTACTCATTCTATCATTGTAATCATTAGATTCACCAAGATGAAAAGAACTGAATGCAGATTCAACTTTATTTACCGAAGACCCACTGTTATCAAAGTTACTTAACTCAAATGCATGTAGCTTACCAATAGTAGCATCCAAAGAAAATGGCATATTTGGTATAGACCTCAATTCATTGATTGCAGAAACTCGGATTGCATAAGCAGGTAGAAGGTTTCTCAATAACTTATTTGTGACATCCTTTTCTTCAATGGTTCCTCCTGCTCCTTTGATTTGATTGACAATCTCCTTTAACCTTCTACTGTGCTGGGTTATGTTCTCACCTTCTTTCATTCTCATAGATTCAAGTTGTCCTCTTACACTTCCACTTTTTCTCTTTGAACATGTTCATCACCACCATACACAGATATGAGCTTGTCCCACATTGCCTTGGCATCATTGCAACCTTCTAGATAATTAAACTCTGAGTTAATCAATGCAGATGTTATTTCAATCATTACTTGAATATGTTCTTGCTTTTCCTTTATCTCTTCCATTGTCAATGGGTAGGTGCTAGGTGTAATGAAATCATTCTCCAGATAATATACAACATATTCACCAATTCTTGATAGGTGCAACTTCATCCTTTTTTGCCATGTAGAGAAACTTGACTTGTTCAGCTTCAGTGCATCCCTCTTATACATCTTTGGATCTTTTACTCAAGTGCCTTTAAACTTTACTTCCAGAGTCCAAAGCTCTGATACCAATTGTTAATATGATGAGAGGGTGGGTGAATCATAGAAACTTAATCTTCAATATAATCAACAGATTCAACCTCGGTAACCTTATCAGAAAAACTGTAAAACATGCAAACTCATAAACAGATAATATCATAGAATATATAACACCAGATTTAACGTGGAAACCCAAATAGGGAAAAACCACTGTGGGATTTCAGACCCAGTAAGAAATATACTCTTCTAGAGTATGCTCAGTTAAAAGCAAATCCTGTTAAAGATTACAAACACATTGCTAGATGTGACCCAGTTAAGGGATTTCCCTCAGATCTGTTAGGATCTTCACCTTGTTAGAAGTGACCTTGTTAAAGGGTTGCAAACACGCAATCAGAATGTCACCTTGCTAGAGGATTTACAAATAGGACTGTTAAGTCCACTCGGTTAAGAGATTTTCTGTCACCTACAAATAAACAACATTAGAAAATATGTTTGCAACTTTGCATCTAAAATGCTAAAGCAGATTCTTATTTGTTCAATACAATCTAGTCATAGGACTTATCTTGACCCTCTGCTAGGCTCCTTACTTTGTTATTCAAACAGGTCTTCAAGCTTCTATGCTCGGTAATCACTATGTAGCATCCCCGTGCTTACACTTGCCTGCATACATTGTTTATCAACAGTTCCTTATTTATAAACAATTTGCTAACCGCTTAATCTCCTTGATCATATATACCATGATCAATCATAGCCATCAGATCTTCAATCTTGACCAGGTTCAATGTATCCTTCGATATGAAAATGTTTTACCCTGCCTTGGAACTTGCATACATTTCTTGGAACTTGTGCTAGGGTATTGTGGTTCAATCTGAGTTGTAGATCTTCCTATCGATCTTCCATTGCCATAGATCCTTAATAAACTTCATGCGCAACATGTCAATCAGTTAATCATATCCAGCTCATCAGCTTCCTTCATTAAATAATGCTTTTATTCATTCAATGCATTCTGTTATTACTCAGTTGCAACTTGGTAAATACTAAACTTCACTCCGTAGACATTCCGCCTTCATTAACCGATAGCGATAACCATAGGGTTTACTGACTAGGTTCCTTAGGGTTTACCGAGTAGGTTCTTTGCTCGGTAACATAGTATAGTATTAACCATACAAACAATAGCATATGTAGGATATCAAAACAATCTAAACATCATGATCTCATCATTGTCTAACTCGGTAATAGTTGCCCATTGAATAACTTATTCCTCCCCTTATTCATCACATTCTTTCTGTGTCTTTTACCGACATCTTAATTCTCTTCAAAACATACTTCTTAAGATATGGCAACATCATACTGAATTAGAAAATCAATTTCTTGACATCAATGACAAAATAATATTGTTAAGATAGTAAACATCCTTAATCTGTTATAACCTATAGCGTCGTAAATTGTATGCACTTGCTAGGGTGGTACAATTTCACACCTAGTTTAGCACCCGCCTTGGCGCATTTTGCATTTTGCATTGCATTTCCCCTTAGCGCTTAATTAATTAAATTAATTAGGTCTAAGGTCCTATTTTATCATCTCCCACATCATAAAGTTGGGCCCTTTCATTAAAGTGTACCCTTTCCATTTTATTCCTCCTATACATCATTTAATCAAAAACCCTAATTAGGACCTATTTTGAACTTGGGGGCTTGATTTCAGGGGTCAAAACATCTCGAAATCAGCTGTAACTTCGGGATTCTCTCTAAAATCATCATATCCGACGGCCCTGAAAATTTGGTGAAAAGTTGTCAGGACCATGGCGCCCGGCATGCACATGCTCCCGGACATTTTTCCCGAAATTTTAGGAGTACGACCCAATCATAAAATAAAGCTTAACCCCAAGAAATTGGCAGGAGACTCAATCTCTAGGTCGGCCAAAAGTTGGAATTAAGACCTAGGGTTTCATATATAAGAGCTCTCTTTCTTCATTTGAAAGGATCGGAATTTTGGCTTTCAAGGACCTTCTATGTAGCGAAAGAGCAGATCTTTGAAGACTTCAATAACATTCAACATCCATCCATCAAGAATTCATCAATTTCATTCATTTAGGGCTTGGGAGACATTGAAGAACAATAGGAGATTACCGACTGAAGATTGGCTTGTACTCCTCCCTTGAGGGTTGGGTATGATTTCATGTTGTTTTCATGTCTTTGCATAAGCTTCAATATATCCTTTATTCATGCTTTAGATCACTTTGCATCTTGATTTAGAGCATTTACATTATCATTTACAAGCAATTAGGGTTTACTTTCTAGGTTGCTCTAGTTTGCTTTCTTGCATTTAAGGACCTTGCACACACACTAGGTTTGCACACACAATACATTTTACAATACAACTTGGCTATTCGTGGAGGTGGAAATCACCGAAGCGGGGATTTGACTAAGGCAAAACCCTATATAGCCGCCCACCACACCTTTTCAGATATAAGTGCAGGTTTCAGAATTCGGACGACGCCGCAAGTTACAGATCCGGAAGAAGCAGATGGAGACCGAACTTCACACCAAATCTTAGAGCAAAAGACCAGGACAGGGGCGTGAGGTGCCCTGGTCCTGCCAGGACAGGGGCGCTAGGCACCCTGGTCCCTGGGACAGGGGCGCTGGGCGCCCTGGTCCTCCTGACAGACAACATTTTCAGCATTTTGACAGCTTTTCTAGAGTGCAAAACAAAAATTTCCAGAGCAGTTTCAGGGGCAGAATCAGGACAGTGGCGCCCGCGCCCCCGTCCCGAACATTTTCAGTCAGATTTTAACACCAGGTACGCATTTGCATTCTTCCCTTGTCCTTGTGTTTACAGCTTTCCATTGTTTAAGTTCAATTCTGCAATCTTGTTATTAGTTCATACTTGCACTTTGGGGGTTGGGAATTGAACTTGCATCATTTTATCTTTCAATTACAACAAAGGAATAGAAATCCTAATAGGTAGCCCGTGGCTCTCTCTTCCACAAAAAGAAGTAGCCAATTGTGTGATACCTCTAGGCTCTTTCGTATTCCACAAGTGTGTGGTTGAAAGTGAGATTAGGGCATGTTTGCTTAGTGTCACTTTTTCTCCGACACATAATCATAATCATCAACAACCTTCTCAATATCCTTATTGAAATGCCAACAATCTCCCCTTGTTTATTATAATGCCAACAGTTCTTGTTGATCTACAAGGTTCACAATATTATTAGATTCAAGGCCAACATCATTGGGAGAGAAAGAAAGATGATGAATCTTAATCACATTACTAGAATGGTATGGTAAATGATTAGTGAAAATCTAAATATTTTTATTAGGAGGAGCTACAAATTTGATTCCTTTATTATTCACACCTACCAGAGATATGGTATTGTTATCAATAAATTCTTGAATCCTACACATCAATGAAAAATATTTTTCAGTATCATGACCAGGCTAACAATGGTATTGACAAAAGGATTTAGTATCAAAGTAAGGTGAATTTGTCTTAGATTGATCAATTGGTTTAATTTGGGAAAGTTTTAACACATTCCTTTGTATTAACTAAGAGATAATTCTATGCAAATATCCATTCAAAGGAGTAAATTCTTTTTTTTTAAGAATTTAGACAAAGGAGGCACACCTGTTATGGCTACCAGTTGCTTTTTTTTTTTTTGTTGTTGTCATTGAATTTTATGAATTATTTATTTGGTTTGAACTTTGCAAATGGTTGTTGAGCACTACCACCCTTATCACTCAGAGCCATGGAAGGAGATGATTTCTCTAATTGACTCACAGTCAGTTGATAATTGTAAAGTACTGTGCACAACTGGAGAAAGGAAGTAAACTCAGTTAAGAGAAGTTTATCCCTAATATCTTTTTATAAATTATCAATAAAAATCTTTTTAATATCTTGATCAGGCACAAGAAAAGCAATCTGAGAATACAAATTCTTATATCTACCAATAAAATCACTCACTTTTTCTTTAACAACTTGTTTGCAATGCATCAAATCGGTCAAAGTAACTTTAGGACCAATGTTATCATGAAATTGTTGAATAAAAGCATTAGCTAGTTGTTAAAAAGAAAAAAAAAGAATAAGGAGGAAAAGAACAATACCATTGCAAAGCTCTATCCATTAGTGTTCTAGTAAATAATTTCTCTAACAATGTTTGATCATGAGTAAAGTCACTACATTAAGTTTGGAATGTTTTAACATGAGTAAAGGGATCACCTTTTAAATTATAAAGTTCCAATTAGGGACTTCTACATGTTTAGGAGGGACAACTCTAACAATGGAATTGGATAATGGGCTCAATACATCAAATATGGGGACATTATACTTGGATTGATTCATAGAAGCTATTTGTTGTTGTAAGGAAGAAACTATTTGGGCTAGACTATTGGTTGTCACATCAATAGAAGGATTAAAATTAGACATGTTAGATTGAGAGGGAGGAGCAACATTTTTGAAGGAAGGAAGAGATTGAGAATAAGGAGGTGGGATACTATGATAAGTAGGTAATGGAGAAGGTTGGGTAACACATGGAAGACTCATAGGAGTAATGATGGAATTGTGATTGATGGAGTTACCCACTTGACTGGCATTTATAGGTGGCGAGTGTGATTGGGTATGAAGGGGAACACCCATGGTAGGAGAAATGAAAGAAGAGGTATTTCCCACATGACTAATATTTATAGGTATGCCATTTTGTGTAGAAGTAAACATGATGTTTGATGTGAAGGTAGGGAAACTAGTCATAGGATTTGTCAAAGGAATGGAATGGTTAACTTGAATAGGAGGTTGTGTATAACCTAGGTTTTCAACACAAATCTTCATAGGCATGATATTAGAATCATCAATATGAGAAATACCATGCAAGATATCAATGTCATATTTACCACTTTGAATCATTCTTTTTAATCCTTCAATCAATGGGAGAGCCTCATTTTTCATGTATTCTTGACTCATCCATTGTTGGAGATTTTAAAATTGATCATCCATATTCATGAATAGGTCAATGTATACCCTAGTTAATGACTCCTTGGGATTATTTATAAGATTGAAAGATCCACCAATATCCTTATTGAAAAAACTAGCCAAATTAGGCTCCATTTCCTCGGTAATTAAACCTTGGATGGTCTTAATTCTACAACTTCTCCTTATAGGGATACTATAGGTAGGAATAATAGTAGTAAAACTCATGCACTAAGGGAGGGAAATTTGAATTGTTTATTTTAGAATGCTAGATTCTAGGAAAAATGATTGAAAGAATCAAGATTAATAATGCAATCTCCTAGGAATTTAAAATTTAAAACTAGGGCTTTGCTAAAATAACCTCTTCATTAAAATTTTAAATTCTCCCTCAGAAGATAAAAATTTAAATTTAAAATTAAGGTTGAAAATGACCTCTTAATTTTAAAAATTTGAAAGGAGGGAAGATACCAAAATTAAAATTGGGGTTGTCCAAATCTAACCTCTTAATTTTAAAATTTTAAAATTTTAGAATGTTGAAATGTTGAAGAAATCAATTTACTTTAAAAAATTAGGGTATATGTAATTAACCACTTAATTTTAAAAGTTACATTGAAAATGAAAATGTTGAAATTTAGATTTGTTTTCAACCTTAGGGTGACCTAAAATCAATAAAATTTCACAAATCTTTGGAATTGAGTTGTAAAATATAGTCAAAACAAGCTCATAAAATTTGAGGAGAAAAAGTCAAGACCAAGTAGATAATAACTTGGTCCGGCCGACTTTTTCCATATTTTCAAGGAAGCAATATATTGTGGTTTTAATGCAAATTCCAAAAGGATATGTAAATTGGAGATGTCTAGATATGCAAAAATAAGCCTTAAAGGTTGAATTAGGATGCACTTAGGATGTTCGAGAAGATGATTAATTGAAAGAATAAAACAAAAAAAGGACACACTTAAGGGCTTAATTTTATGATGTTTAGAAGTACAACAAGAAGCTTTAGATTTAATCAAATTGATTAAATGCTTAAAGGTAAATTTGAAATTGCACAAGATTAATTTAAATTTAAAAATTAGGGTTTGTTGCATAAACCACTTAATTTTAAAAATTTAAATTTGAAAAATTTGAATGTTGTAAGAAGGGAATTTGAATTTTGAAATTGAAGCAAGGATTCAAATTAGAAAATTAATTCAAGATCTACACAATCCACAAGTTCAATTTTAAAATTTAAAAATAGGGTTTTTGATTTAACCACTTAATTTTAAAAAAATAAAAAATTGAGTATGTAAATGAAAAATTAAATTGTAAAATTGAGGGTTCTCGGATCTGAAACAATTAATCTAATTTAGACAAATCACAAGCTCAATTTTAAATCTAAAAATTAGGGTTTTTGTGAATTTAACCTCTAAATTTTTGAAAATTGCAAGAAAATTAAACTTGTAATTGAAAATTTGAATTTTAAATTGCAAACACTCAAATCCGAAAACAAAAATCAAAATTAATAGTGTAAGGAGTCAGGTTCACCAAAATGTAAAGTAGAAAATAGGGGCTTTATGAAATTCACCACATGGAAGGGTGAAATCACTAAGTCAGTTTTCACTTGGAGGACTTTACATTCAAAAGAGGGCATGTATCTACTAGATCCAATCCTAAATGATACAAGTATTTAATACTAAGTAGATGTGTTGTGTTTGGAATGTGCTTGACCTTCTTTTGTAATTTGACTAATTGAATTAAGACTAAGTTTTGAAATGAAAACAAATATGACAAATCATTGAGCTCCAAATTTGAGATTTCATTGTGCACCTAGATATGAGAAGTTTGACATGATTCGGAGCTGCTATGTGAAATCTACCAAAAGTAGTAGGGACCGTGTGTCCGAAACAAGTCACCCTCCTCTCGGTCTTCCAAAATTTCCACGTGTTGAAAAGGTTTCTTTTGTCTTTGCAAATAAAGCTTAACTTCATAAGAACAAATATGCACCTACTTCCTACACACAAAAGGAAAGGGAAATGTGTTGGGAATAAGGGTTTGCCTATAGGTCAAACCCCGGTTTTGGAATTAACCAAGTGGTTGAAATAATGTAATTGAAA
Source organism: Cryptomeria japonica (assembly GCF_030272615.1). Classification (NCBI taxonomy): domain Eukaryota; kingdom Viridiplantae; phylum Streptophyta; class Pinopsida; order Cupressales; family Cupressaceae; genus Cryptomeria; species Cryptomeria japonica. Next base: position 777,396,306 of record NC_081414.1, read on the forward strand.
TGACTTAAAGTATAAATCCTTCTCTTTGAGGGGATGTTTAATTGACTAAAAATGATATGCTTATACCTCCTTGTTAAGTTTTACTTGCCTCCACATGGAATTATGATTTCATGAATTAGAATCATGATCTCCTATTCAATGCTTGAAATCTTGACTCTATTGCTGCTCCAAAGCCTGAAGGAAGACTAAAAGTCCTCAACTTCTCTTGAATGCTTGATCTCTTGAATGCTATAGTTTATAAGACCTGTACATTTTTGGTGGTTAAGTTTCTTATTCTAGTGAAGACTGTTTCAGCCCCCTCCCAGTATTTCTTCTTGATTGCTGCTAACAATTGGTATTAGAGCTAGATTCTTTGGTAGAAGCTTAATCACTCGAGGAGATCTGTGATGGCAGCTCAAGATATTCTCTTTAAGAATGACAGTCTGAGGTTTGATGGAAGTAACTATACAATATGGAAGAACCGGATGGAAGTGCACTTGAAATATCTTGGAGAAGATTATTAGAAGATTACAAAGAATACATATATTTTTTCTCAAAATGGACCGTCTACTCTTGATGAGATCAAGGAAGTTGAACACAATAATAGAGTGAAGGAAGCATTTCTTAGTGCCCTGACTAATTCTGAGATGAAAAATGTAATGGGGCTTCAGATCGTACATGAGATCTAGGAGAAGCTTGAGATCTTGTATGAAGGTGATAAACAAGTGAAAGTTGCCAAGTTGCAGAGTATGAAAGAAAAATATGAGACATTGAAGATAGGAGATGATGAGAACATACACTCTTTTATGGCTAAGGTGAATGATCTTGTCCTAGGTATCAGATGTGCTGGTGGAACCATTGAGGAAGATGAAATTATTGCTAAGGTATTGAGATCTATGCCTCCTACTTATAAACCTAAGGTTACTGCTATTGATGAGATCCAGAGTGTGACTACAATGATAAGAGATGTGTTGGTTGGAAATATTGTTTCATTTGAGCAAATTGAGTTTGGAGAATCACATGGAAATTTTGAGACTACATTTAGAGAATTTGAATCTATATCTAGTAAGAAGTATGATCTTGATGAATGTAGAATATCTAGATATGAGAGAGAGAGAGAGAGAGAGAGAGAGAGAGAGAGAGAGAGAGATGGAAGACCAAGAAAGAGAGCTAGATGAGCTTGAAGCATTGATTGCCCTAAGATTGGCTAAAGGAGCTGGTAAGTATGATGGAAAGTTTCCTTTGAAAGGCTTCTCTTGTAATAAGATAGGAAATTTTTCTTCTAGATGTCCGGAGAGAATGGCTAAGTAGGACATGCATGATAAGTTTGATAAGTATGATAGGAATGATAGATATGAGAAGCATGAGAAATATGACAAGAGCTACATGTTTAATCAGAAGTTTAGAAATCAGAAGAACTATTATTATGTTGTTGATGGAGGTGTTACAGATGAAGAATATGAAGGAGATAAAGTTACTCTTATTTCTATTAAAGAAGATAGATCGTTACCTGTTGATTCCACTTGTTGTACTATTGAGGAGAAGGCTTTAGATACTAAAGTTGAAGAGAAATATGAATGGGCAATTGACAGTGGTTGTTCACATCATATAACCAGTGATAAAAGAAAATTTGTAAGCATGGAAATGTATGATGGTGGAGTACTTAGATTTGGAGATGACAAAGCCTATGTAATATGTGGGAGAGGTTCTATTTCTTTTGATGGTAAGATTAACATTGATGATGTCTTTTATGTTGAAGGATTGAAGAATAATATTTTGAATGTTGGATGGATGGTTGATAAAGGTTATGATCTACAATTCAAGGATGGTAAATAAAAAATCTTAAATGCCTCTAGTATCAAGATTTCATCTAGAACTAAGACTGGAGGTAACATTTTTCATTTGAATGCTGGTGAGAAAATTTGATTGATTGCTTAGATATATGATAGTTGGTTGTGGCATAGGAGAATGTGTCATGTAATTTTTTATTCAATGATAAGATTTGTTCGACACATGTTGTTAGAGATCTACCTAATATTGTTAAGCCCATGCTAATCCAGTATGTAAAGAATGTCAGTTGGGTAAGCAAAAAAGAATTTCTTTCAAAAGGAAACAATATACATTAGAAGGATTACTATGTAATAACCCACCCTAATTCATCCAACAAAAATTGAGTATATATATATATATATATTTTTTTTTTTTTTTCTTTATTATGTTTTATTCAATTGCATACTCTGGGCATCCATCCAAATAGGATTGGGCATTCATCATTCGGGATGAGCTCCTAACCATGCGGGTTAGGCAATTGTCCATACGGGACGTAATTTTCATCTATCCAATACGGGATAGGCATCTACCCATACGGGGGTAGGCATCCATCCAAACGGGATAGGAGATGCTCTGGCCAGAGACTTAGACTCATCGGGACCATTCGGGTCCTGAGCCACTCACTAAGTACTACATTCTTCTAACAAGAATGCACCGAGGTCGCCGTTCTTAGGAGTAATAAGAAAATAATACAAGCTTGAATTCCGCCTCGGAATTTGGCTTAAAGCCTCGGGAAGTCAAGCGAATCCATACGGGATTCCTTCCGAGTATGCATCGAATTAAGTTTGATTATCTTATCTTTCAATTAGGATTCTTACTCAACCAAGCCTAAACCCCACCCACGAACGCCTGAGTACGAGGGACAACTCCGTCCCAAGACTGCCTACATACCCGCTTCGGCACGGGATCAAGGCGTAAAGTATGTAGTTCTGTTTTCTAATCTATGGTTTGATGTAAACTGATTTTGTGGGTACGCAACCCTTTCTAGGGTCAGTGTCCCAGACAGTTTCTCTGCGGTTGCTACCCACGAAGGTAGCACTCAAGAGAAGGCTCAAGATGGCCTATTGCTTGTGGCCTAAACAAAATAACTAGAACCTAATACTTATCATGAACGTCACCCAATTGCAAATCACCAATATCCCTTCGAGGTGAATAAATAAATAAATAAATAAATAAAGTAAATTTCACGAGATCTTTTAACTTGACCATCCCTAAGAGGGGTTTACTATGGTTTATCTCAACGGATGTGAAATTCATTTAAAAGTTATCTTATTAAATTATCGATCCAAGAGGGATTACCCGCCCCTTGGATTTTTAACTTCCAAATGTCCCTTATTACTCCCCGACGATTTATAGGGACGATGCCACAGACGTCGTTAATGCAGCTTTATTAGGCATTAAGTGCAGTAGTTCAACACGACGACATTACCCGTAAGCGTGACCCAGAGGCACCATATATACCGAACGCTGCTAGTTTTGGTTTTCCAACTTCCTTTATTTAGTTTTCTAACTACGAATAACAAAATGAGAGCATAAATAATTGAAGTAACTACTTGAAGTGTAATTTGCATAACAATGAAACTGGCATAATAATAATTTCATGAAGATATAAATATTCTATAAAAAAAATTCGCATGCTATGGGTCCAAAATAATGATTACATTTAAGCATTTGTTTTAAAGACCAATCAAGTGTCTCAACGATTCTCAATGGGTTGAGTAACTTAAAAATAGTCTACAATTTTTTTTTAAAAAAAAGCTTGCTAAGGAAATTTAAATTATGAGCTTGCTACGTATTAGCCCAATTTTTCTAAGTCGAAATACAATGTCTTAAGGTTAACCAAAATAATCAAAAAAAACATCATCTCCTAAATGCCATTACTATCTACTAAAAAAAATTTAACTAAATATCTTAGTAAATGACTTAAGTATTAATTCCTAAATGTCATTATCAACTAAAATTTAATAACTTAGCAATTAACATAAAGTATTAATCTATTTATGAAACAAAACCCCAAGAGAAAAATTTCGATTAAAAGAAAGAAGAAACAACTTTAATTAACGCATGTTATTTTTAATATGGCATAGGGTGCGGGGTGGGGACCACGGGTCCCATCACCCCTGCGGCCCTGCATGCGCAGGTCCGCAGAGATGAGGGGACCCGCGGGTTCCCCCCCGTACATACTGCGACGGTTACATTGTAACCGCTGCATGCTGGCCGACGTGAAACGCCGTGCGTTACGGAGCCCGAGGGGAGATATGGAGTTCGAATTGTTTTTTTTTCTTTGCTATTCTTTTTTTTGGTTATTTATTTATATGCATATATATATATATATATATATATATATATATATATATATATATATATATATATATATATATATATATATATATATATATATATATATATATATATATATATATGTTACAGTATTATCATTATCATTTTATACAAGAGTATTATATCTGTAAAAAAAATATTTGAAGATTACTCAGAGCAGGGTAATAATAAGTAATTAACAATGTTTGTAGGTTAATTTCAGGGATAGAATGAAGCAGTAACCAGAGGGATTTCCATTTCTTTGTTTTCTACAGGGAGATGCATTCACAGATAAAGAGAGTTTATTTCTTTTCCTCATTTCTTTTGTTTCCTACACAGGGAAAACTTATTCACAGAGAAAGGAATTCATTCCTTTACACAGGAAGAAAAAATTTCATTCACAGAGAGAGTTATCCATTTTTATTTTTATTTTTCACAGGGAAAATTCATTCACAGAGGAAGGAGATTTATTTATACACACAGGGAGATCTAATTTTTATCAAAATAAACTGAAGATAATAATCTAATTTCCATTTACTCTAAAACTAATTTCTTATCAGAATTAAAACAATGAATCTTATTTTCAAGAAAGAATGGATTTCATTCTACAAATCTGAGACAAAATAATGAATTTTATTCTCTAAAATCTGAAACTAATGTATCTTATTTTCAAAGGAAATGAATTTCATTCTACAAAATCTAAGACAAAACAATGAATTTTATTCTCTAAAATCTGAAACTAAAAATTTAACAATGAATCTTATTTTACAATAACTCTCATTCTTTACAAAATCTAAAAACTAAATTCATATCAAGAAATTTAACAATGAATCTTATTAAAACCAGGATTCTCATTTTCTACAAAATCTAAACTAATTCTTTAACAAAATACAATTAAAATTTCATACTCATAATTAATCCAATCAAATCTAATCTTCCATAAAAATGAGATGCATGAAGTAAGTTGGAGGAACCTGGATGCTTGAAGATGGTGTGGAGTCTTCCTTGATCCTCCAATTTGAAGAAAAATCCTCCAACAAAATCCTAGCTGCCAATGAAGTGGACTACCAAAGAGAATTCAACTTGCAGAAATTTCTTATCAAGATTAGCTAGCTTTTCCTTTGAAACTTGTTCCCATTTTATAAAAGAAATTACAATTTCCCACTACCTATTTTTTTAATTCAAAAAAGAGATTCTTCTCCCAATTTGGCCTCCATGCAAATTAATTAGGCTTAGTGGGAGGAGTTACATGCAAGGAGGTGGAGAAGCCTCTAGAAGCTTCTTATTCCTCCTACAACATGTGCCTTAATTTGGGTGAGGGAAATTAAATAACAATTTAAAATATATAAGCATTTTCCATGTGTGTGTGGTTTATTAATTCATTCCCTTACAATATTCATTCAATAATTCATCCAAAGAGTATAAATAAAGTTTTGTATTTTTAAATAAAAAAAAAGGTGATAAAGGAGGGTTGTGACATACTAGATCTCATGCATACTAACCTATGTGGACTGAAAAATATTAGAAGTATGTAGGGTGATAGATATTTTATGTTACTAATTGATTATTATTCGAGGATGATGTGGGTTGTTTATTTGAAGGAGAAATCAAAAGCATTTGATAAATTCAAGATATTCAAAGATAAGGTGGAGACTGAGTCTGGATTGAAGGTGAAGTGTTTGAGATCTAATAGAGGTGGAGAATTTTGATCGGATGAGTTCAATTCATTCTATGAGAAGCATGGGATTAGAAGACATTTATTTACTCCTAGAACCCCTCACCAGAATAGAGTTGTTGAGAGGAAGAACATATTTGTTTTGGATTTTGCAAGTACTATACTAATTGAAGGAAATATTTTGACGATTTACTAGAGAGAAGCTATTAGCATTGTTGTTTACACATTCAATAGAGTTCACTTCAGAGGTGATACTGATAAGACCCCTTATGAGATTTTGTTTGGTCATGTTCCTACTATGATATATTTCAGAGTATTTGGTAGCAAATGTATATCAAGAAAGATGAGGATATAGGAATGTTTGATGCTAGAAGTGATGAAGAAATTTTCTTGAGATATTCTACAAAGATAAAGGCCTACTGATGCTACAATAAGAGACTGAGAAAGATAGTGGAGAGTGCAAATGTGAAGGTGGATGAGAACCTTGGAAAAGAAATCAGAACATGTGGTTATGTTCATGGTCAAAATATTGATTTAATGCCTATTCAAACTGAATAGCCTAAGTAGAATAATATTATAGAGACAGTTAACCTAGATGTTGTTGCTGCTAGTGAAGGAGCACAAGAACTTGAGAATCAAGACAATCAAAAGACTTTGAGATATGTAAGATTGAATCATTCTGAAAATCAAATTATTGGTGATAATAACAAGGGTGTAATGACTTGAAGAAAGTTAGATGCTGAAGAAGTATGTTTGATTTCTAAAGTTGAACCTAAATATGTTGTTGAAGCTTGTAAAGATGAAAATTGGATGAGAGCTATGCAAGAAGAACTAGATCAGATTGAAAAGAATAATACATGGGAACTTGTGCCTAGACCTAGGGATAAAAATGTTATTGGTACTAAATGGGTATTTAGAAACAAACTAAATTAAGTCGGTTAAGTTGTCAGAAATAAAGCAAGACTGGGTTGCAAAGGTTATTTATAGCAAGAAGGAATTGATTATGAGGAGACTTTTTCCCCAGTTTCTAGACTTGAAGTTGTTAGACTATTGCTTGCTTATGCTTCTTATAAAGATTTAAAGGTATATCAGATGGATGTCAAATATGCCTCTTTGAATGGAATTGTTCTTAAAAAAGAAGTCTACACTAAACATCTTGATCAATTTTCATTGTTGGATGATGGAGACATGGTATGTAAATTTAAGAAAGCTATTTATGGATTGAAACAAGCTCCTAGAGCCTGGTATGCTAGAATAGATAAATACGTGTTGAAATTGGGATTTAGTAAAGGTGTTGTTTGCAATAATATGTATTTCAAGATTGAGAAGGATAACATCCTGATTGTTGAGTCTTTATTGATGATATTATAATTGGTGGTGATGATAACTTCAGCACGAACTTTACCAGTGATATGCAAAAATGATTTGAGATGGCTATGATTGGTGAGATAAAATTTTTCTTAGGTTTGTCAATTGCACAGACTGGAAAATGTATATTCATATCTAAAACTAAGTATGTGAAGGAATTGTTGAAGAAGTTTGGGTTGGATGACTCCAAATCGGTTGGAACTCCTATGGTAACTGGTTGAAAACTGTCTAAAAATGATGAATCTTAGAAAGGTAATCATAGTTTGTATAGATCTATGGTTGGTGGACTGCTATATCTTACTCTGACTAGATCAGATATTATGCATGCTGTGTGTATGGATTCTAGATATCAAGCTAATCCGAAAGAGAGTCATGTCACTATTATGAAGAAGATATTCAGATACTGGAAGGGAATTGTAGATTATGGACTATGGTATCTGTAGAATGATGATTTTATACTTTGTGCCTATATTGATGTTGATTAGGCTAGTGGTTTTGATTACCGAAAGAGCACTATCGGTGGAGCATTCTTTTTGGGTAAGAAATTGGTTTTATGGGTTAGCAAGAAACAAGATTCAGTGTCTTTATCTACTGTTGAAGTTGAGTGCATTGTTGCTGCTAGTAATTGCATTCAAGTAGTTTGGATGAAACAAATGTTGAAAGATATGAAAGTTATTTGTGAAGAGCCTACTGTTATTTATTGTTATGATTATAGTGCTATCAACATTTCAAAGAATCTGGTGCAACATTCAAAGACTAAACATGTGTTAATCAAGTATCATTACTTGAGAGAGCAAATCAATGAAGAGAAGGTGAAGTTGGAGTATGTATCTACAAAGGAACAAATTGTTGACATTCTCACTAAACCTTTGCCTGCAAATACATTTGTCAACTTAAGAGACAAGTTAGGGGTATCCACCCCTCCAGATGTGAACTAAATGTATTAAGCTGCATTAATCTAGTGGACTTCAGAGCTTTATCTCTTTATCTAGATTGGTGTGTTGGTGTTGCTCCTCTATTGGAATAGTCTGTGTTTTGGGGAGAGAGAATCATGTTTCTGTTTTGGGGGAGAGAGTTTTGTTTTCTATTTTGATATCTTTGGCATTCTTGTTAAAGGGGGGGAGAGATAATGTGAAAAACTACTTTATATATTTTGATCTTAGGGGGAGTTTGTTGGAGATATATTAATTCTTTTTCATTAATTGTTTTTCACATTCATATGTTGCCATCAATGCTAAAGGAGGATATTGTTGGATATTATCATGCATTGATGCTTCTAGGATATGTTGTTGTCATTAATGTCAACACATTCCTATGTATTTCTCTGGTGATTGTTGATTGGGAAGATCTTATGATTCAGTTTTGTTGTTGTTTTGTTGATCACTATTTTGGAGAGTTCAAAATTTTCTCCGATATATTCCGACATAATTAGATATTGTGCTGGGATTTTGGGATATTGTTGGGGATTGCCTTGTGTATCTTCATTTCATATGGATCATGATTTGGTTCTCTGCAAGCTATCTTTCTTTGTGATAGTTGTTGATTGGTTGTGTTCTTGAGCTTTCAGACGTTGACAGATAAAGATTTGATAAGTGGTGTTGGTGTACATGTTCCTAATAATTATAACATTCTTGAAAATGTTTCCTAGTTATATCCTATTTGTTTTGACAATCCACATTGATTGTTGTGCAATTGTTTGGTGGTTTTTATCAACTGATATTTATTTTTGTGTTATACAGTATTTCTGGTGGTGTAGCGTGTTGCAGTTGATCTTGGCATGATTTTTGGTGGATTTGTGCATTTGGGAATTTGTTTTAGGTCCATGCTATGATAGGTAAATCATTGTATTGGTCTGGCGAATGATATTTGTATCATGTGATGTAATTTTGGAATTGAGTTGAGGGTTAGGGTTTAGTCGACCTTATTATCAAGATTGATGATTTGTATATGTAGACATATAAATCTGACCACTTTTCTAAGTGAATATTTAATATTCATTTTAACCTCATTCCTCTATTTAATAAAATGAATTATTCAATTTATTTAATTAAATTCACCTAAGCCTTTTCTAGCCTTTAATTAAATCACTTTATTTAATTAATTCTCCTTTCTCCCTTTTTAATTAAAATTACATTTAATTAAATTGATCCTTGCAAATAAATAAATATAATTTATTTATTTAAATCCTCCACTTGTATTTATGCAAGTTGCATCTATTAAGTTGAAGTAAAGTAATTTTATTTTAATTAAATTCCTTTTCCCTCCACTTGCATTTTCCTACATCTCCCACTTTCCTCCTAAACCCCCTTCTAGATTATTCTAATCACTTCTAATTTAGCCTAATCCATCTCCTAAATATTGTCACATCCCTAAGCAAAACAAAGTCAGTTCTCAAACCCTCAAAGTCTTTCAAACCATTAAAATCTCTTACATATCCATAATGGTTAAATCAACCTTCTTGCATGATTAGAGACTTTCTCTCTAACTCAACCCTCATCTAAACCAAGGGTCTCATCAAGCATTCATGGCTTTGACCTTGGTTACCCCTTTAACCCTTGCACAAGAGTTTATCCTTTGGATAAAAGATTTATCCAATGGATAACCCTAGCCTAACCTTAACCCTTACCTACTAAGGTAACCTTCATATCTTCTCAAACATTTAATTCTTCTTTCATCTCCTCTCAAGCAACCTCTTGTTGACAATTGTCACCATTTCATTGGTGAGAATTGTGAACATGGATTGATAACTTTCAATCCTGGCCCTTGTTAATATTGTCTGATCTTGACCATCCATTGCCCTATATTTCCTATAAATAGAGCTCTCATTCTCTGATAAAGAATGTCATGCCCAAAATTAGGGCAAAAAATAGAATGATTTTTTTAAAAACAACTAGTTAATTAACAAAGTTCGCTATCACGACATGTGTTAACATGTTGGCCATAACAAAAAAAATTGAACTAACTCTGATACTAACTAAGTATCGAACTTAATTAAAATTCATTTGTGGAAACTAAATGGAAAGTGGGTGATTACCCTCAATTTTTTCCAATTCTTGCTTAAGAAGCTCATTCTCTGAGTTCTCACAAGTTTCTAAAAACCAAAAAGGAAAGTGAAAGCAGAATGGGAAAAAGACTCCCATTCAGATAGGAAAAATCTCAATTAGATTTAAACTTCTAATTTTCAATTTTCGCACAACTCAAAAAAGCCAATTTTTAAAGCATCAAAAAGGTCACTTAAAAGTAGAAACTTGCCTAAAATTACCCCTAACCCCTAGGTATACCTTATGGGCTTTAGGAAACCCTATTAAACTACCCCTAGGTGTTCATTTAACCCATTTTAAACCCCTCTGAAGTTTATTTTCGGGTCAAACATATGTTGACCACTCCAAAGATTTCTTTCCAAAGGTATTTATGACAACATGTTATATTATTTAAGAAAAACTATAGTTAAAACACTTTCCCTCCAAGAGACAAAAATAAAACATTTAAATTTAAATCCACACGTGTCAAGTGACACAAATAAAACACTTTTACAAAATAAAACATGAAATCGTCTCTTGTGGGTTTTACACATTAAATTTAAATAACACTTAACACTCATGTAGCATATACTGTTATGAATAAAATACAACACAAACGGGGTTTTGTCTCTCCAAATAGACAACCCCTGGCTTACGAACATACATAAGTCTAGGTTTGGTTCTTCGTAATTTTCCATGGTCACATGGTAAATTTCCTGCGCATCTCAATTTACACATTAGTACTTTCAAATATCCACATATAATATAATTCAAAGGAATAAAAATACACATCATCACTTGCATACAATTTTCATCTGCACAGATTAAATACATCTTTTATCTAGCAATTTCACATAAGCAATTTCGTTCCAATTCACATAAACTTAACCATACATCATAGTTCTATTATCATAGTAAAGTCCTGCAAATTTAATAACAACATCTATCACTGCAATATCATCCTATCTAACAATCATGTAGTGTTCTATCTCATAAAGCATATAAGTAAATCATCAAAACATAGCAATGTTATCCAAATCCTGAAATCATATAAGTTCTAAGTCTCAAAATGCATCAAAATAAAGTATCCATAATAGTCTAAATATAAAATCCACTGAATGTCAGACTGAGTCGAGGTGAGGCCTCACAAAGAAGATCCAAGTTTCATGCATCTAATCTATAGTCATTTTACTAAGCATTTAACCTCTCTTTGATTAAATCATCTTAAATAGCCTTTTAGAAGTAATTTTTAATATCATAGCATATCCATGTTAGACTAGTATATCATGCTAGGATAAGTTCACTAATCCTTTATCTTATCATCATCTTTTATGCTAGTTTAAATCATCATAGATTTTATATTATATATTTTAGGAATATATTCATGCTAAATTAATCAAACATCACTCATTCTTGGAGTTGTCATTCCTAAGTCACTTTTCTTAGTAATTTGAGAGAAAAGACATTGACTTGAGGGATCCTGTGAGATAGAGAACAATGGAACACCCCTTTGGAAGTTGAGCTATTCAATATAGCTCCCATAACTTGCACCAAGAGTCCCATAGGTGTGTGGATCTTTTGAAACCAAACCTTTATGTTTCTATACCCCACATTTCCTACACACATTTCTGGCACCCACCGTGGGGCATAACCTCATTAATCACATCATTTTTTATATAGGAGCAATATCTCAAGCATGCGAAAAGGCTGGTTTAGCGCATTGGGACCTTTCTTTAGCATGTAGAAACCTTTAGTTACCACTTTTGGTATACTGTTTAGCACATTAGACCTCTTCTCTAATGCATTTATACTTTCTGTTAGCACCTAATATTTTGGCTTTATTTTGTATCATCATAGCACATTTGGCAAATAGAGTAGCGCATTCAGTAACCAATTTAGCACATAGAATTCATTTTGTAGCACATCTATGCAGCAGTTTGCCACATAGCTTTGACATAGGAAAAGGTAGAACTGTAACTGAAGAAGGAAAAGTTTAGGCTTGTGAAGCCCACCCTCAGGATTTGATTGTTTTTGCTAATTGATTTTGTACAGGTTCTAATGTTTTTGTGCAGGAGCAATAGGAGTTAGTTTAAGTTTTTCTTTTCTCTCTTTCAAAGTTAGTAAAAAGAACTCACCTTCTTTTTTTTGCAAAAGCTTCAAATGAACCTCATGATTTCTTTGGGATGCTTAAAATGAACTTCATGCCTTCTTTTGGTGTTTAAAACAAAACTTCATCTTTTCCTTATTGTATGGGTTAAAAGAACAACAAAGCCAAATTTTTCATTCTTGCAAGTTAGGAAAACACTTCGTTTGGGTTTAATGAGAACAAAAGATTTACTTTTCACTTAGCAAAGATAAAAATAACTTCACCTCCTTTTGTGCCTAGAAGAATTCATTTTGATCTATTGCAAAAGTAAAATAGCATTACTTATTATTTTGTGCAAAGAAAAGGAGTTGTTCACGATTTTCCTTTTGTTGAACAAACATCACGATTTATTTTGTTGACTAGGATTTTATTTTCTTAAATAGAAAATCATTTCTATGAAAGGTTAAAAAGAACACCATGCTTTTTGGAGCAACATCTCCAACTATAAGTTAGCAAACCATTTCCTTAAAGGATAAAAAAAATCTTGTTTGCCTTGTTTCGAAAGTGGAAGGTATATGCTCTCCCCTTATTTGGGTGACCAAAAATCCAAAGCACTCTTTCATGCTTTATTTATTTCAAGCATTTAAATCCTTTAGCAGGCCTATCCTCTTGAGTTGCTCTTAGAGTGCCATTAATGGTCGGTGAGAGGGGAATGACCTAAATGAGAAATGACTTTATCGCCAAGTGTTCCAACCCACTATAATCAAAAGTGGAGGCTGATGAAAGTCCCCTACAATGTTTTTTCTTAGTGATTAGCCTTCCCCCAGTATCTTTAAGATACATAAAGCCTTTGTTCTAAAGGTTGGGAAGCCTCTTGAGGGAGTTTATCATTGAATACTGAATAGAAGCCTGATTAAAAAACTTAACACAAGAAACTTTGAGCTGAGTTAGTATCCAAACATCTTCAATATCATAGTGCGAGGGTGGGGAAGAATTCATCCTCAAGATTAGTCAATATATATCTCCCAAGATAACTACTCAATTGTGAAGCTATTCACTTTGAGTTAATTTCTGGCAAAAGGCAAAAAAATGGGCACCCCCTAGGGGGTGACATGACTATTTGAGCTGATAGAGTATCAAGACTAGTGGGCTATGATATTATTGATGACCCTTGAATAAAGAGTCTATTTGATTTGTCTTACTCAGTATCTAAACCTATGAAAACATAGGGGATTTGAACACATCCTCACAGAATAGACACTATTTGTCTAGCATAGGCAAAATTTGTTATCTCTTTTCTGTGCCATGTTTGCAATTTATTTTTTTCAAAAAATCATCCATCAAAACACAAGTGTTAAAAATCCTAAAATGATGGAAACAAAGAAATTAGGGAAGCTTAGTGCATAGGAGCAACCTCCTAGCACGTATCAACCATTTTGTAGCATATATAAACCAAGGTATAGCGCTCTCAGCCTTAACTTTAACACATAAACAGTTTTAGACTAAGTAAATGTTCAGTGGCACTTTGTGATACCAACTTAGCACATTTTAACATAAGCTTAGTGCATAATTGGCATATCTTAGTGCTTTCAGCTCAAACACTAGTGCTTGTCAGGAACATATTAGCGCATAACCTTTCCAGTCAAAACAGTTTCGAACAAGTCTCAGTCAACGCATAGAAGAGGTAGCTTAGTGCATAGAGAATTTTCCTTAGCACATCTAGACCATCACACTAATCAAAATTCCACCATCTAACAGATCCTATCACAAACAACATACCAAGTTTAATCCTTAAGTTGTCAAATCAAGTTTCCATATCGGGAGACTTTATCCATATCATTTGACACATTTTGTCATGGAGGAAAATCTAACTAAACCTCTACTTGATAAAGTAACCTTGTGTTTTCAAACAAAGTATCCAAATCCTACATCAAAGAAAACCATTGATCATTCGTGTATGACCACTCCTCATATTTTGAGAAGAATAAGTCTTTATCACAAAACAAAGTTGAAGAAGAGACAACCTATTTCTAAAGAACTTGCAAAAAGGAATAAGTTTCTCTATATCAATCACCAACTTTTTAAATCACATCGCACATTCTTGCATCGCATGCGATTGTATATTCATGGCAAAACAAATGAGTTTGACAAAGAACCCTTGAGAAGTAAGGATTATATTAAAAAAGTAGCATTCAACCAAGGATTAAATCAAGGAAGAAGGATCAACCCCACTTTATTCCTACAAATCTGTATCACTTACAATGAAGCTCGATCTGAATCACCAACCCCTAAGAGAGAGGAAGAAGAAGAAACCCCCTTGGTAACATAAAGTTTTTATTGAGGAGCATATTCTATCCACTTAAACCACCAAACACCACTAGGAACTCTGATGGAAATTTATTAAATACCTATTGTCACTCGCTCTCAAAGAAACAAACAAAGCAAATCACAACTAGAATCAAGTATGGGTCATAGATTGTCTAATCCTTTTGATGAGTATGCTAATATGGGTGAAATAAAGATCACATAATAGCTTCTCCAAGAATTCCAAGAGAATCCATCATTCCAAAAACTCATGGAAAGGCTTATCGGAGCAGATAAAGAAAATTATACGCTCATGCTGACTAGCAAAGGAGTTAGACTTCCCGAAGAATTCGATACCAAAAACAAGGAATGTAGATGAAAGAATTTTTAGAACAAGGTCTAGAAATTACGCCAATCAAGACCAACAAAGAGAAGAAGAAACACATGACCCAGAAATCATACATGAACAAAACAACACCCCCAAACACAACCATGCCCGAGCTTGAGATAATCTTAATGAAAGAGAGGAAGCTCTCCCTCAATGTACAAATGCACCCATGATCGCTCTTACACAACAAATCCAAATGCTGCAAAGACAAATGCAAGACATGCAACAAGGGATCACATTGCTATACTCCTTGAATGAGATTTGTCCTTATCCTTTTGATTTGTTCCTGCAACATGGTACCTTTTCCCCCAAATTCAAATATACCAAAGTATGACAAGTATGATGGTATTAGTAATCCTTGCGATAATGTTTAGGAATTTTGTACCATAAGCCTAGAATTTTCTCATGATGACACTTACCTAATGAGAATATTCCCAAGAAGTTTGGGAGGGCAAACAATGGAGTGGTTGTCTAAACTTATGCCACCCATCAAATCATTTGATGAGTTGGTAAACAAATTATCACGTAATACTCCTATAAGATTGAACACGCAATCACCGTGTTGGATGTATGTAACACCAAACAAAAGAACAATGAGACATTCCTGGTGTTTCTTCAATATTGGAGGTGCATGGTTTCAAGATATCCTCGAGACGTGCCTGAAAAGGAAAAGATGGAGATCTTTATCGACAATATAAATAGTGAGATGATTTATCAACTCAAGCTTGAATGCATACCATCTTTTGCAAAGTTGATAGAAAATAGAATCCAAGTAGAGGAAGACTAGATCAAGAAAGGAACATTGAAGTTCTTTAAGGAAGGAACTAACTCATCCAACACTCACCGCTTTAACATTCAAAACAACTACAACACTTTAGACGAATCCAGATTTTGGACAAGAAACAAAAATGTTGTTAATGATGGAGTTGATGCTAATGATATGATGTCCAAACAACCAGTATTAGCTTTATCAGGTAATCTACAATCTAACCAAAATAAAAATGTGTCACTAACACTTATCCACAAAATACCAATCAAGGACCTTCAATTTCAAACACCAACAATAATACCCAAGGTAACAATGCTAATCGAGGGAATAATACAAACCAGAGAGGTAACACCAACACTTTCCCAAATAGATGTACCTATACACCCTTAGGGAATGTTGGCATTGTACACTCCAATGAGAATTGTAGGTGATTGAAGGTATTGTCATTGATGGAAACCTTGCAATCTTATGGCACCAGAAGGCATTGGCACTGATAGACTCTTCACCGGTAGATAGTTCACCGATAGCGACAAGAATGTTTATCGACACGCTAGCTGATAGGATTTTATTTATTCTAGATTGTATTTAATTGTAATATCTTTTTGTAAGATGACATGCAATATTGTAATAGGACTCATATATAAGTATGAGATCTTATAGATCATTTTGTAGAGAGACATGATAGGATGGATATGTAGAGCGAATATTAAGGCAGATTTTGGAGTAAGGTTTATGGTTATTGTATGAGCTTCAACCGATACTGAACCTCACATAGCAGATTCTTTTTGTAGGAGTACATCACATTGGATTTCCATAATCCACTTTGTAAGTTAGTGAGACTTCCTTTTGTATTTGAGCAATGAGCTCTAGGTAGTTGGCCTCCCTGCATGTGCAGGCCAACATCATTGTAAGTAATATCCATTCATTGGCTGGTGAGTGAATATTGTGGATCACAAATCCCACCGATATTTTTCCCACACTGGGTTTCCTCACCAAAAATCTTGTGTTGTGGTGTGCTTTCTATGTTGTGTTTATTGTTCATATTTACTGCATTAATTCTTGTTTACCAGTACATTGTTTTGGAATACAAATTACTTAATAAGTTCAGAAAAACTGTAAACCGGTTAGATACTGATTCACCCCCCGCCCCCCTCTCAGTATCTTTGGGAATCCTAACAATTGGTATGAGAGCCTGGTCCTCTATTTTAAAAAGCCTAACAGCTTGAGGGAGATTTTGATACCAGTACAGATGGAAAACTTGAGCAAGAAATTGGAAACAGCTCTTGCAGATTATGATGCAAAAAAGTTGAAAAATATTAAACTTGAAGATGATCTAAAGACTGCACAAGAATTCATTCAAGGACTTCAAGAAAATCTCACTATTGCTAGAAACAAGAGAAGAGAAATTTATAAGAAGATGCAGAGTGATGATGATGAGGAAGAAACTCTTAATGACCTTGTGAACAAGTTGAGGCAAGAAAAAAATACTATGAGGAATGAGATGCAAGATATGACTATAAGGTTTTGTAAAGACATTGAAGATAGAAAGAAGAATGAAGAAGACCTGACTAGGAGACTCAATGATGCTGGAAATGAAAATATAAGACTTAGTCATGAAAATGATATGTTGAAGATAGATTTGATGCACACACAAAATGACAAAACCAAACTTATGAGATAGAAGGGAATCTTGGAAAATGAGTTGGCTACTACAATTCAACACAAAGAGAAATTCAAGAAAAGTTTAGAAGAACTTGATAACATGCTGAAAAATCAGAGACCTGATGGAGACACTAATGGACTTGGCTTTGAAGTTGGTGAAAGCTCCAGTACTGCAAATGATCATGATCACGGTAAACCAGTAAGACAACCTAATGCTTACAAATTTAATGGGAAATTATTTAATTGTAACAAGTATGGTCATAGAGAAAATCAGTGTAGATCTAGAAACTATCAGAACACTAATACACCCATTGGTCAATGTTCCAAATGCAACAAAATTGGTCATAATTTAGAAAATTGTAGAATGAATGTAAGATGTTATGTTTGTGGAAGATTTGGACACCTATCTAATCAATGCAGAATACATACTGACATAGGATATGGAAAGGCTATTCAGAAGAACAATGTGACATGTTATGCTTGTAACAAGATTGGACATATTGCAAAATTTTGTATAAGTAAGGCATCACCAACAAATAACAAAGGACCCAGTTTGAAAGGCAAAGAGAAGGTTGATGAGGTAAAGAAAGAATTTTCAAAACAATGGATTAGAAAAAGAGATCAAAATGTTGATGAGATTATTCCTTCACCGGTAGAACAGAGTGTTACTCCACCAACAGGGGATTCTTCATCCAACTAAACTGAAACATTTTGGGTGTATGGCATCAAATTAAAAATCATCCAAGTTTATCCTCGGTTGATGGTGAGAAGATGAACTTCTTCTCTACCAGAAGATGTGTTAAGTTTCACTTAACTGACATGTATTTATTGTGGTAGTTGAGGGAAAGGACATTATAAATTAGTGTTTTTTACTCCTTTTAATTCACCGAGCATTCAAATTTCCTAAGACCACAAAAAAACCAAGTGAAGGTATTCTTAACAAGAAGTGAATCAAAGATCTTTCAAGCATCCAAACCTAAAAGGAAGATTAAGGTATTTATCAATGGCTTCCTCCTCTTCTCCTGAATTCATTGTAAACCCTACTGTTATTGAAGTGGTTAAACGCTCTAGGCTTGTATTCAAGATTATTCTCGAAGTAGCAAAACAGGATGATACCCTAGGTGTATTTTCTAAAATCTCTAAAGGAGTTGCATATGCAGAAGACCCAAGAATTTACATACATTGCCGCATTGAGGAACTTAGTTCAAATGAAATGATGAAAATGTACAAGAATGTGATTTGTGATGAAAATGGAACTGTGAAATCAGAACATAAGGTTATAGAAACCCTAGGTTTTGTGGAAATCCTTGACATTCCAGAATTTCCTAAGGAAGTTGTGAGGATTGTACTCAGTAGAGTCCATGGAGAATTCTTTTGGTTAGACTCTATCCATAAAGTCACAAGAGAAGCAGTTAGGGCTGTGACTGGCTTACCTTCCACCGGTAGCAGGCCAAATAAGACCAAGAAAGTTTCAAACAACACTGTGATGACTTTAACTGGTGCAACCTATGACAGCAGATCCCTAAGAGTTAATGATGTGAAACATGACAATATTAGATTCATTAGCATGATCTTAGGATACAAAACTATGCATGCTAACCGATTGAACTCAGTTTCCAATCTATGTACCAAGAGCGCATATGATATGGTTAACAATGATGCTAAAATAGATGTATGTGAGTGGTTGAAAGATGAGTTAATTGATAATTTGAAGAAATTCAAAGGAGATAAGAAGGGTACTTTCAGATTTGGCAATCTTCTTGTATGCCTAATGCTATATCTTACTAAGGAGGTTCCTGGTATAGGTAGGAAAGACTTTGGTTATGACATGCTGGTAGGTAAATAACTGTTGGATATCTTCACCCATATGGGAACTGATAGGGAAAACAAAATAACAGAGTATTTCCAAGCATTTAAGGATAAAATGAAAATAAGGGAGAGGTTACCTCAGAGTATTGCTGACAACTATCAAAAAGAAATTTATTTTGTAATCAAGAAAGATGAATTTTGGATGGAGGTAGTTCTTCCTATAACTATTTGGGTGACAGAGATGGGTTATGAGGGTGATGTGAGCATTATTGAGACATATGCCAAAGCCCTACTTGAAGCCCCTAGATAACTAGAGGAAAAGGTGTTTGGTAATGCTAAAACCATTGAAAGTGAGGTGCAAACACTGAAATAGAGAAAGAAAAGTGATAAATATATCAGAAGTGCAACAAAACATGTGAAAGAAATCAAGTAAAACATAATTAATATCACTAGTATCAAGGAAAATGATTTAGAAGGGTTACAACCGGAAGCTCACCTCTCACCGGTTGGAACTTCATTAGAAAATGAAATCCCAGCTAAGTTTAAAAGAGTAGATAGGAAGAGAAAACCTTCATCGGTACCCTCTCCTACACCTAAGAAGGCAAGAAAGAAACAACAAGTAGTGAGGCCCCCAACAAAGAAAATGACGCCGAGGAAGAAAAAGGAAAAGCAGATCCCTCCTCTTGACAATCTATTGAATGAAATAAAAGATGATGGAAATTTATCAAATGCTAGAAAATTATATGATACATTTACCAGTGAAGAAAAGGAAAGCATAGAAAATAGTATCATTCTACACCTTGACATTTATAAGAAAGTTTTGATAGAGGTTGTAGATGATTTACCTAGTGATTTGTATAGGCGGCTTGATGCTAAAAGGTTAGCCATTATGGAACTAGACAAGAAAATCAAGATTGAGAATTTGCTAGTTGTTCACCTTGTGAAATCAGTTGAGGAATTTGATGAGCTAATTAGCAAAGCTAATAAGACAGTATTTTCTAGTGGTCATCATTAGCATGTAAGTCTAATGGCCATCATAGTTAATGAGATATCAAAAGAAACAATAGATAAATGGGACATCTTCTTTGTGGAGAAAGAAAAACAAGAACTCAAAAGACCAAAAACATTCAAAGTTTACCAAAAGGATAAGGACAAAGGAAAAGGAAAAATAGGTGGACCACCAAATATAAAAGTGACAGATAATTTGCCACCTCCTTCTGTTACTCCACTGGTTCAGTCAGATGCAACACCGACCACTAAGGATGTGGAGACTCCACATGAGGATACAAATCCTAAATCAAAAATCCTATACACAATGAAAATTGATTCTCAGGAGGTCAATATTATTGTTGATAAGGAGAATATTGAGGTAAATAAAGATGTGGCTACTGAGCCATCGACTGAAAATGTTGAGGTAGAGACACAAACAGAGCATACAAAACTACACTTGGATACTGGCATGGATACCGACAACACCATTAATACAAACATTGAAAAAATGACAGATGAGATACCGACTGCTGAAAATACAGAGAAGCCTACTGAGATACTGGTAGTGGACAGTGTAGAGGTGCAAATAGAGAGACTGACAATGGATACCACTGAAAAATCATTAGAGGCACTAGCTGATATCACTGAGAAACCATCAAAAAAATTGGCAATAGAGAGCACAGTGAAACCCACTGAGAAACAAGCAAAGAAAAAGGTTGAGTCATAAGTACATACAAAGATAGTGCCACCAACAACAACTGAGAAGCCTAAACCTTTGCTAATAGAAATGCAAACACAAATTGACCCACCAGAGGTCGAGGTAAAGTAAAGTGGTTGCTCACACCGACAACATGGAGATTGTTAAGGTAATTGGTCAGTCATCTGGAACTTCCATGACTAAATTTAGACCAACAAAATGTGACTAAGGTATTATTAGATTCAATTAAAAAAATTGTTAATTGCAATGCATTGGCCTATAAGGCTATAGATGATACCATCCCCATTCTTAAATTGATTGCACCCAAGTGCAATGTAGACAATAAAGATTCTTTGAGTCAATTAGACACATTGTCGAAGTATATCACTGGCAATATACTGACCGTGGAACAGATCAATTAAGAGACATTTTGATGAATACTAAGAGGGGGAGGGGGTGAATTATTATGCCAAAAATAAATGCACCAAAACCCTTAAACAGTCTGAAGATAAACTGGTAAAGTAGTTTAACAGATAGACTGGTTAACACACATGCAAACCAAAATGTGAATAAGGCATTCACCCACAAAAGCAATACAACCATAACACAAGATATTTGACGTGGAAACCCAACTGAGAAAAACAACGGTGAGATGGAACTCACAAGTCACTATCTGCAGAATAGAAACCAGATTGGTTAAGGTCAGACCGGTTAAGGTCTTACATTGTTCTTCACCAGAACAAATCCTGTTAGGAATCACAATCTCTATTAGGAGATAAGTCCGATTAAAGACTACCTTTCTAGAGGATTTTAGATTCATAGAGGTGAACCACCTTGTTATAGGATTTTACAAAAGGCTTTTGGGCCTACTCGATTAAGGGCTACAGACTTGTCAAAGATGTGAGTAATCAACAAGTATTTGATCTCTCTAATAGCACAAACTTCTTGGTTAGATCTAGTATAGCTCACTGCTAATGCATCCAAGCATTACTTCAGTCTTCTCCATCTCTCACTCAATTACAACTTGATCTTCTCAGATAAGATCGCTCTAACAACTCATCAACCACCTTAAACCCTAGTCACAACATAAACCCTTTTTCAGCAACAACCTTAAACCCTAGACATGATGTCCTTTTAAAGGAATCCAATTTTTTGTCAGTCCAATAGGATTACATTACAATTTCCTAGGTTCAATGAATCTAGACATTCTTAGTAACATGACACAAGAAGCACCCTCAATGTGTCGGCACCGTCAAACAATCGGTGGATTGGTAACTCATCATAGAGTATTACCAGTTCATACAAAATACTGGTTGCTAGTTTGACAAAAATGAAGAATGGTAGAAATGTGTTGTGCCGCTTAGGTCCCTCGTACCACTTGAGATCTACAAACCGCTTGGGGTTGACATGCCACTTCAGACCAGGAAACACATTCTACAAAATCACTAATAGTCTAAAGACTAGAATACAACATGCCGGTTGGAATAGATACTGGTTGAGCTCTAGCTCATACATATAAAGTGGATCTCAATGCAAGTGTGTGTCCATCAATGACAATCACAACATAAACATCAAAAATGCCAACAATCTCCCCCTTTGGCATTGATGGCAACACTTAGGAAAATAAAATTTTGACATCTAAGTGTTTTACAATGAAAACATGCCATTAACAAAATTGCTCCCCCTAAGCATATACACTATCTCTTAATCAACACAATGTATAGCAATTTTGCATACAAAGCATAAAGCATATATCAAAATTTTAAAGCCAGATACTTCTCCCTATTCTTCTCCAAAATAGATAGAGTACTTCTCCCCCTTTGCCAACAATGACAAAGTACCACTGAACAACCTTGTTTCCATTTGATATTAAAATAATAAGAGTTTATGATAACAAGGAATAATACTTGTCAAAAACTGATTTATAGTCCTACAATAATTATTTCATGGATAGAGACCAGGACTCAAGTAGGGACTTCTTTCTCTGTTTGCATCTGGGATACCTGTTCTTCCATGGCATCAACTATGCTCATCTCCTACGTAACTATCAAGGAATCCAGGTTCAGATAACACTTCTAAACAATTTACAGACATGGAAGTAAAACTAGTTGAAGTTCCTGCAAATCCCTAGACCGTTTACTGATCTCTTGCTCTATTTTGGCTGACTGGATCTAAAACCAGTGAATGGTTTACCCATAAGTTGCAAAGGAATCATAAGGAGGGTTAAATGTGCTTAAGTAAGACTATAAGTCCGTTTGAAGCTTTTGCTTCTAGGCTAGCACATCATCGCAGAATAGATGGGGTCAACAGATTTTGCTTAGTAGTAGATTTCCCTCATCCAAAGTGTCCCTTATATCCTTTTGGTCTTTCAATAGTTCAGACCATAATTCATTCTACTTCTTCACCAGAGCAATGTTAAGAGCCTTTTGATGCTCTTTCTTGACATTTGCCTCAGCTACTTCTTCCAGGCTCTGCACCTGATCATCCACTACAGTACATAGTAGATTAAGTTGCGCTAGTGATGATTCAGTGTTGGGAAGATTGGTACCGAGGATCAAACCAGTAAGGGTGTCCATAGCCACTTGAATTATGTCTTGCTCCTTTTTCCTTTGGATGATTTCAAGGTTCCCTTGAGCAACCTTGATTCTCTGCATAAGCTTTGACTCACTTGCAGACTAGAGATCAATAGGACTAGAGATATCAGCCGGTTTGGCTTGACTCCCAGTTGCCTTCAGAGTCTCCATCTGTGTTCTCTTCATCACTTCCACTGTCTTGTCCGCTTTGCATTTCTCCACTGCCTTGTCTTCTTCTTCCTTCTTCTTTTTCTCTACTTCCTTCTTCTTTTCTTGTTCCTTGTCTTCCTCTTCTTTCTTTTTCTTCTCAGCTTACTTCCTCTTCTCCTCTTCTTCCTCTTCCTTCTTCTTTTCTTCTTCCTTCCATTTTTCCTTTTCTTTATCTTCCTCTTCCTTCTTCTTCTTTTCTTCTTCCTTCTTCTTCTTTTCTTCCTTGTCCTCTTCTTCTTTCTTTTTCCTCTCATCTTCCTTCCTCTTCTCCTCTTCTTCTTTCTTTTTCCTCTCATCTTCTTGCTTCTTTTTCTCTTCATCTTTTCTTTTCTCCTCTTCTTCTTTTCTCTTCTCTTCCTCTTTCCTCTTCTCTTCCTCTTCATCCCTCTTCTTCTTCTCTACCTGTTCCTCAGCCATTTCCTGTGTGTCCCTAGCTAGCTCACTACCCTATTTGGCTTGTTTCCCCTATTCTGTTCCCTCAGAAGGTATGTCCTAAGTGACATCTTCTATGTCCAGGGCATCGACATCAATAGTGTCAATTGGTTCTTCAACCGAGTTTCATTCTTCATCAAAAACTTCATCCGGTTTGGATATGACCGGTTCTTTTTTCACTTGTAGGTTGACCATTCGTGCTTTGTGAGCTTGAATAGAATGATTCATATGTTGATGAGTGTCTTTTTTAACATCATCAATTCTTCCCTCTAATAGCTAGAGTCTTCTTCTCCTTGTGAAGAAGAGTCCTTTATTTTGGTCCAAAACATCAAATAATTTTGAGTTTGAGAGGTCTGGAAAGTACTGTGCAAAGACTTTCTCCCTAATCTCCTATTCTTTTTCTATGGAAATGTGCCGTTTATTATCTAATGCCTTATTTAATATCTGATGGCAACTGGTCATTTTTACACAAATAAATAATAATTTCCTGAAGTACTTCTTCTTTCTCCTCATCACTAAAATCATCATAGTAATCTACTAAATCATGAAGTAATTTTCTCCTAATATTCTTTACTATTCTTTGACAATGTGTCAAAGGTTTATATGAGGAGATATCAATATTTACCGGTGTAGATGCTATCGGTTCATTCTTCTTCATCTTCTTTGTCTATCTGGCCTTCTTTAGCATTTCATCAGACTCAGTCTCCTCAGAGTATGGTTCATTTGACTTAGTCTTCCTCTTTCTTTCAAAGACTTTTGCCGGTGCCACTACCAGTTTCTTCTTTGCAGGTGACCGCTTGGTCACTCTTGGAGTTGCAGTAGTAGCCAGTGCTGATGCTGCAGGCACTGCCTTTGCTTTCTTTGCTCTCGGTTCTTTTTATTTCTTAATAGAGGGTTCCTCAGTCGGTGCAATCCTCTCCAGATAGGTTCTTGTCCTCTTTGCCTTGGGATCAAGAGGTGAGGCAATAAGGGTTGAGGCATACCCTTCCAGCATATCCTACATCACCTCATAGCCTATTGGCTCCACTTCTTCCATTCTAGGCTCAATAGCCTCCATTAAGAATTTGTCCACCTGAATGGTGAAATAGATGTCATCTTCATATTTCTTAACAATATCACCTAAGATCCTCACTCTTTGACTCATCTTCCTTCTGAACTCATCAAAATACTTGTTTAGCATATCAGGGTAACCGGTTTTGATAGCTTGAAAGCTTTCCTTGACCTGTTTGGTTATCGGTTGGTTAGGGGACCACTAGACATCTCCTACTCTAGGAAAGTAGCCTTGGAAATAGAAGAACAACCCAACCAGTAGTTGTCTGAACTTGAATCTCAGTGCATTATCCTGTTTAATCGACTTTAGATTAGATAGGAGTTGCCTCTGCATACTGGTGCATAGGTCAAATGATGCATCCTCTTTAATCATCTGGTAAGTGGCATTTACCACTGTGGCAGATACAAAATTAATCCTGTTGGTTGAGAATGTTCTATAGCCTATCACCATGTAGGCATACTTCACCAGATCATCCTTGATAGGATTAACTTTCATACCTCATGAGTCACTTGTTGAACTGGTGAGCTTGGCCATTTCTATTTTTCTTACCGTTCTTAGGGCTGGCACTTCCCCTATGTTGTAGAAACTAGTGACTACATGAATTGCCTGTGGCATGATATCATGTGTCCTCTCCAGGTACATCTTGTCACCATGGACTCTACTCAAAATGATTCTAATATGATCCTCTGTAAAGTCTTCCGGAAAGTATACTGCATTATGGAGTTTCTTCTTCTCTAGGATAGTAAATTCCAGTTTGATTTTCTTGTCCTTGCCACAAAATAAACCTAACTAGGTGTGAATAGCTAAAGACCCTAGGTCTTCAATTTTGCAATCAATATAGTCAGATATTCCCTCTTCTACTATTACTCCAGCCAGAACTTTTGATAGGGCATTATACTTGGACTTCCTTTGAATGAAACTTTCTGACTCAATGGATGTGCTAGAACTAGTATGAGATGTGGAAGCAATTGTAAAGTATTTTAAGAACACGAAAAATACCTTTAAAATGAGAATTTAGGGCTTCCTGATTCTCCTTCACTCCACACTCCATTGGTTGTTGAATCACCGCTTTGTGTTCACCTGACCGTTTGCAAATTGAATTTGAATCTCCTTCAAGATTTGTCAATCTCTTGAAATCTTAGCTCAAATCGCCTTTTCTTCACTCTGCACTTTGAAAAAAATTTCTTTGCCTGAAAATAAATAGTGAGAAATGATTTGAAATATGCTTTTATACATGTCCCTCACCTACCCCCATTAATGCTCCTCTATTAGGGCATAAACCCTAATTTGCCTTTTTATTGTTTTAGGTCTTCTGCCAAGTGATAGGTATCACATACCAATTAAGTTCTTTTACCAGTGTAAATCGAGGGTTCGAAAACATTTCTCCGTTTGCTCCCCCTAAGCCTTTTGAAGCTTAGTTTTCCAGTTATGATATTTCCACACTAGGTGCAGAAACCAGTTCCTCTTCCAACATTGTTGGTTTCTTCCTCTAGGTTTTGTTCATGTCCACTTGAACTATTTCAACATCAATTTCTCCTTCCTAAGTGGCTGATATATCATTAGATATACTCTTTCTGCTTTTGCAAAATCATGCAATGTGGCCTGGTTTGTTGCAGCGGTAGCAAACCAATCCAGGTGGTTTCCAAGGTCCATTGTTCATGTTTCCATTCTTCCTTCTGCATGTTGCAGTAGTGTGACCTTTTCCATAACAAATCCAACAGTTTGCTCTCCATCCGGTTGCCGCTTGATGGCCATCACTTCTTGACTCATGATTGAAGACATTAAACCGGTTGTGGTTCCAGTTTACAAAAGGTTCAGGACCAGCTCCTTGGGTCCTCTGAGGATATCTTCTGGTGTTGTTCATCACATACCTGCATTCAAATGCTTTATGCCCAAACTTGTTGCATGCATAACAATGACCATTGAACTTATTGGATCTAGGTACATGTTGATAAAGTAAGGAAAATTATTGTAGGCTTTTCTCTTACATACATTGGTAGTGTGTCCTTCTTTAAGATAGTTAAAGAAAATAGGTTTGAATTTTTGCTTGCCTTTTCCTTTGAATATTGATTGCTTCTTTGATGCTTCAACATTTGTTCTTGAGGATTCTCCTTCCTCATGTCTAGAGAAACCAAGTCTATTGGTATTCGTTACCGGTCTAGATGACTCAAGCTTTTGCTCTTTCTTAACAGTACTTTTTCTAAATTTAGCAAGTATTTCCTTTGACTTAAAGAGTTCTTTGGAAATAGCAGTATTTGTCTCCATTAGGCTTAAATTTTCAGAGATGGCTATGTTCAGTTCATCTTGTACTCCTTTTTCCATTTTGCTCTCATGAAGGTGAGCAGTCAGTGCACTAATATCTTGTTTCAACTTGGAGATCTCATGATCGCTATCCTTTACCAGATCTTCAACTTTCCTCCGGTTCTCAAGATCTTGACTAAACCAGATAGTCAGTCCTTCCAACTCCTTTCTCAGATTGGAGTTTGAATCATTTAGCTTATTTACTTCTGCAATCATGGCTTCCATATTTGCTTTATCTTCAAAACTATTTTCAGATAGCTCCATCAGCTTCTCTGCATGTTCTCTCCTTTTTTCTTGAGATGCCTTGTATTTGACCATAAGATCATCATAGGCTTGCTCAAACTGAGTGAGCCATTGAGTAAGTTCCCTCAAGGTGTATTCCCCCATATCTCTTTCCAAGTGGTTAAACTTATAGAAAGGTAGGCTCTAATACCAATTGATGAATACTAAGAGGGCAGGGTGAATTAGTATGCCAAAAATCAATGCACTAAAACCCTTAAACAGTCTGAAGATAAACTGGTAAAGTAGTTTAATAGATAGACCGGTTAACACACATGCAAACCAAAATGCAAATAAGGCATTCACCCACAAAAGCAATACAACCATAACACAAGATATTTGACGTGGAAACCCAACTGGTAAAAAGCACGGTGAGATAGAACTCACAAGTCACTATCTACAAAATAGAAACCAGACTGGTTAAGGTCTTACAATGTTCTTCACCAGAACAGATCCTATTAGGAATCTCAATCTTTCTTAGGAGATAAGTTCGATTAAAGACTACCTTGCTAGAGGATTTTAGATTCACAGAGGTGAACCACCTTGTTAGAGGATTTTACAAAAGGCTTTTGGGCCTACCTGGTTAAGGGCTATAGACCTGTCAAAGATGTGAGTACTCAACAAGTGTTTGATCTATCTAATAGCACAAACTGCTTGGTCAAATCCAACATAGCTTACTGCTAATGCATCCTAGCATTACTTTAGTCTTCTCTATCTCTCACTCAGTTACAACTTGATCTTCTCAGATAAGATTTCTCTAACAACTCATCATCCACCTTAAACCCTAGTCACAACATAAACCCTTTTTCAGAAACAACCTAGAACCCTAGACATGATGTCCTTTTAAAGGAATCTGATTTCATGTTGGTCCAATAGGATTACATTACAATTTCCTAGGTTTAATGAATCTAGACATACTCAGTAACATGACACAAGAAGCACTATCAGTGTGTCAGCACCGTCAAACAATTGGTGGATTGGTAACTCATCAGAAATGCTGGTTGGTAACTCATTACAGAGTATTACTAGTTCATACAAAATACCAGTTGCTGGTTTGACAAAAATGAAGACTGGTAAGAATGTGTTGTGCCGCTTAGCTCCCTTGTACCGCTTGAGATCTACGAACCGCTTGGTGTTGACATGCTGCTTCAGACTGGGAAACACATTCTACAAAATCACTAATAGTCTAAAGACCAGAATACAACATACCGATTGGAACAGACACCGGTTGAGCTCTAGCTCATACATATAAAGTGGATCTCAATGCAAGTGTGTGTCCATCAATGACAATCACAACATAAACATCAAAAATGCCAACACATTTAAAGAGAAAATGGATAAGGAAAAAGAGAAATTCTTTGATGAGACAATAAAGAAGTGCTTGGGACACATTGATATCCTCTTACTAGCACTGAGTAAAACAATAATGGAGTTTAAGGAACTATATAGAGATGCATGTAAGACCAATCTTTTGATAGTGGATATCGATAAGGAGATCAACAAAGTACAAAAATAAATAAATGATATAGCTATCAACATCATTGGTTTATAAGAACCAGTATTAGTTATAGAACAATAGATAGCTAGATTTTAGGAGAAACTTGAGAAATTAGAAAAGGAAAAGGAAAGAATAAAAAGAAAGGCAAAAGAACTAAAATACCAACTGAGTCCTAAATTGGATAACCTCATCTCTTTAAGGAAAGAGATCTCAGAGGCACTTGTTTAGAGACATAAGGCACCAAAAGAGAAAATGCATCACCTCACCGGTACAATTCAAAGAATAGAGGCAGCATTGAAGGACAGTGACAGGTTCACTCAAAGCCTGAATTTTGTATTAACAGATTTATTCCATATTGTAACCAACTGGTTACAAGGTTCTAGCTAAAACTGCACTCAGATGATATTTTGACAACCTTTGTCATTGATGTCAAAGGGGGAGTAGTAGAGAAGAGAAAAATCCAATGACTTAGAGATCATCTGCTTAGGGGGAGCACACAGTTTTGGTAAGATTTTTGGACTTGAATTTTCGGATACAATTTTTGAATTTTTCTCATGGGAGTTGCCATCAATGCCAAAGGGGGAGATTGTTGGCATTACACACTCCAATGAGAATTGTAGGTGAATGAAGGTATTGTCATTGATGGCAACCTTCCAATCTTATGGCACCGGCAAGCACCAGTATCGACAGACTCTACACTAGTAGATAGTTCACCGACAACAACAAGAATGTTTACCGACACCCTAGCGGATAGGATTTTGTTTATTGTATATTTTATTCAATTGTAATATCTTTTTGTAAGCTCACATGGCATATTGTAATAAGACTCATATATAAGTATGAGACCTTGTAGATCATTTTGTAGAGAGACATGATAGGATGGATATGTAGAGTGAATATTAAGGCAGATTTTGGAGTAAGGTTTATGGTTATTGTATGAGCTTCAACTGGTACTAAACCTGGCATAGAAGATGCTTTTTGTAGCATTACATCACATTGGATTTCCATAATCCATTTTTTAAGTCAGTGAGACTTCCTTTTGTATTTGAGTAGTAAGCTCTAGGGAGTTGGCCTCCCTGCATGTGTAGGCACACATCATTGTAAATTTCCATTCATTGGCCAATGAGTGAATATTGTGGGTCACAAATCCCACTGAGGTTTTCCCCACACTGGGTTTCCTCACCAATAATCTTGTGTTATGGTGTGCTTTTTATGTTTTGTTTATTGTTCATATTTACTGCATTAATTCTTGTTTACCAGTACATTGTTTTGGAATGCAAATTACTTAATAAGTTCAGAAATTCTATAAACTGGTTAGATAATGATTCACCCCCCCTCTCAGTATCTTTGAGAATCCTAACAGGGAAAACCTAAGAATCAAATTTTTGAGAACTCTTAGCAAACAAAATTATCAAATTATCAGCCATAAACAAATTTGAACCCCAGGTCAAACCACCTTGGTGGAATGATGCACATTTCTGTGATTTTCATCAAAACAAAGGACATCACACAAATGATTGCATGAGGCTTAAGAACATCATTCATGATGTGATCAATAGAGGTGAATTAATGGTTGATGGTCTCAAAACAAACGGTGACCATGATGCCTTTAAAAATTGTCTTCCAAATTATAACAAGGGAGGACCTTCATCATCAAATGATACCAGAGGAGCTCGTATAAATCACCTATACAATAACACCATCAATCATATATTGACAAATGACAACCAAATAAATGTCATAAAAAAAACAAAACAGGACCATGCGTCAATCAATGTGACAACTAGAGCTCAAAAATATGTCTTGAAAGGGAATACATCCACATCCAACACTATCCCCAAGACTCAATATAATTTGGTTGATCAATTGCGGAGAACTCCTGCTCAAATATCCATACTCGAGTTACTCAAACTCTCACCAAAATATAAGGACATCTTAGAACAAGCATTGGTTGAAACACACGTTCCTCAAGATCTGGACATTGATAAATTCCAAGCCATGGTGGCTCATATGGCAGGGCCTCATAACCTGACCTTTTCCAAACATGATAATGTCTCCTTGAATCATTCACATAACACTCTGCTTTATATCAAAGTATTAGTCTATAAACATTTGAGCTAAAAGAGTGTTAATAGATGGAGGAGTTGGTCTCAATGTCTATACTTTAAAGCTTATATGTGCTTTGGGCTTCAATGATTAGTTTATTGATCCAAACAAGAAGATCACCATCAAGGCCTATGATGATGAAGAAAGGTCATCCAAAGGAATAGTGATACTACCTGTTTAGGTAGGATCGATACAAAGGGACACTATGTGCCAAGTCTAAGACATAGACTTAACATACAATATTCTATTAGGTCATCCTTGGATACATGAAATGTAAGCAATGACTTCAACATACCATCAGTGTGTCGAATTCTCATATAATGGGTAGGAAATTTCCATATCTATCAATAATAACCCTTTTCAACATTGCAATGCTATGGGGGTAGCTAAAGACAGCCTGGTTCCACACAACATGAAAGATCCAACTTCCTCAACATTAAACCATCATCAAGAAAAACTCAAGTCTTTATCCATGGACTTCCGACAAAAGATGAAAATCAAAGATCAAGGCATGGTAGAATACTATTTTGAACCCATGTGTCTATCAAAATTACCAACATCGCCAAAATGTCATCGAAAACCTCCTGCATTGACACATCAAGCAATATAGACCATCACCAAGTTTGATGGCAAATTTATCCAATTAGGCACACTAGAAAATGAATCAGAAAAGAAAGACATCCTTAGTTGGCTATACAAGGATGAAGAAGAGCTCAGAGCTGCTACTCTGGAGGTCACCATACCAACATAACCATATGGAAAAGGATTCCAAATCATGAAATAGATGGGATACAATGGCAAAGGACCTATAGGCAAGTGTCAAGAAGGCATTATAGAACCTCTAGAACCTCCTTCACAATTTTTATGAGACAAGACAAGACTAGGATATGGACATGGCATACCACCTAGGTACAAACAAAAAAAATATTAGAAACCTTAGTGGAAAGAAAAAAAGAAATACAATGAGAAATCATGGCAAGAGGCACTACACCAAGTAGTAGAAATAACAAGGAAAGAGTGAGAACACTAGGAAAAAGAGAAACGACAAGAGGAACTAGCCATTCAAAGGGAAGAAGCATCTTATAGAAAAGTGCATCATGTGCAAGAACCTATTAAAAACAAGGCAAAGTCACCACCCAAAGAAATCACTATTGACCAAGGAGAAATAGTATATGAACAAATGTAAAGGGTACAAGAAGGCTCTAATTTTGAATAAAAAAAACTACAAGACTTGTATCAATTATCAGTGATCTTTTCTCACCTTACAACGTACCTATCAGCAATAGTGAGCTACTCTAGGACAGTAGTTTTGAAACTGATTCTAACGACTATGAATGGGGTAGTTGTTCAAATATTAATGAGGATGTTGAAGAAGGTACTATCCATTTACACACACCCCTTTCTTGGGAGGCACAAGGTGAAAAGTCTCGACCACTTGAATTCGGACCATGACATATCTATGAGGATAAGGAGAATAAGCATCAACAATATGAACAAGTCTACACTGAAGATGATACCATCAAAGACCTTGACAATATCATTAACCTAACTACCATCCCAAGTAACTCTAATGATACCTCTATCATGACACTTACCACAGTCGATCTCGACCTACCAAATGACTATCTATCGCTTGTATTTCCTGATCTCATAGATTGGGAAGAACTTGAACACCATGATATACCTATCTTCCAAGATGACGAATCCATTGTTAGGGTTTCAAGCAGATCCGAAGCAAATATGAAATAACAATTATATGCAGATTTAAATACAAAAGATAAAGAAATAAAATAGGACACAGATAACATAGATATTTAACGTGGTTCACCCAGAATGGGTTACGTCCACCATACACAACCATCCAATCTTTCTTATTATCTAGCAAAAGAAGTTTATCAACCTTTTAATGCCTTAAACATCCCAGCTGCTTATAACATGCATTTTTAGGGCAACAAACAAAGTCGAGCTTTTTAGGGTTTTATTACAATGTCGGTTTTCATCAACAAAATATGGCCAAAAAAAATTTCTCGGGGGTTGCCGCCCCTAAACCCCTGCCCAGGGCTCGGCCCAGCCCCAGACCCCGATGAGGATACGTGCTGAGTGTATAGTACTTTGCTGATCAGTTGCCACATTTCAACAATCTCCCACTTGGAGACTTATCAGGCTCCACACCGAACAATCTCCCACTTGGAGACTGATACTACATGACACCACTGTACATGCAACATCTGCTAGATAAAACACTAGGACTTGACTGGTATAAATTCCACAATTATCAATCAAGAAGACCAACAAAAACTGATGAAGAAATCAGTTTCTCCTGTGGAACTTCCTTTGTGAACATATCGACAGGATTCTCACTTGTGTGAATCTTCTCAAGCCATAACTGACCCTCCTCCAAAACAGTCCGGATGAAGTGGTACCTGAGCTAAATGTGCTTTGTCCTTGAATGAAAAGTAGAGTTCTTTGCAAGATGAATGGCACTCTAGCTATCAGTATACAATGGGCTATCCTCTTGTGTCTAACCCAGTTCCTTCAGAAAACATTGCAACCAAATCATCTCCTTGCTGGCTTCTGTAGAAGCAACATACTCAGCTTCAGTGGTTGAAAGTGCAACAACCTTTTGCAGCCTAGAAACCCAACTAACTGCAGTTCCCCCTATAGTAAAAACATACCCTATAGTACTCCTCCATGAATCAATATCACCCACCAGATCAGAATCAACAAATCCACTTAGAGTAGCATTAGATCCTTTGAAACATAATGCCTTCATAGTAGTTCCTTTCAAATACTGAAGAATCCATTTCACAACATTCCAATGTTCCATACCTAGATTACTCATAAACCTGCTCACAACTCCCACTGCATGTGCAATATCTAGCCTTGTGCATACCATTGCATACATCAGACTACCAACAACTGATGAATACAAGATGTTAGACATTTTATTAACCTCTTCCTATGCCTTTGGGCACATCTCCTTAGTCAATTTGAAATGACTAGCCAAAGGTGTACTAACTGCTTTTGCATCCTGCATGTTAAATATTTTCAACACCTTCTTTATATACTCACTTTGGGACAAATTCAAGGTTCTATTTTTCTTGTCTCGTGTAATCCTCATACCGATAATTTGCTTAACTGCACCCAAATCCTTCATAGCAAATGACCTAGCTAATTTCTGTTTAAGATCATTTATATGTTGCAAGTTAGACCCAGCAACAAGCATGTCATCAACATAAAGCAACAGGATAATATTGTATATGGTGAAAATGGATAACAATGATAACAATATTGAAAGGCTAAATGAATCCAACCACTAAACCCTAGCCTAACAATGAACAAAGATCCACCATAACATATGAAGATAACCTAAGACAATGCAAATAACTCAAAAATCACAAAGATTATACCATCACATGTCCACTAGGGTTTTGATCTCCATTCTTCCTATCTCCATTGATCTTGCTTGATATACTTGCTCTCAGATTTTTATATGCACAAGAGCTCAACAAAGAACGGAATGTGGTTGCAAGTGGAATTGTAGCATAGCCAAGTACTCCAAAATCAGTCATTAGGATGTGTCATTAGGATATGTCATTAGGGTATGTCATTAGGATATGTCATTAGGGTTTGACAATGAAGAAAGTATCTCCTTAAATAGAAGACACAATAAGAAATGGAGGGTTAAGATTGAGAGGTGTAAAAAGAGAGGTCGGCTAGGATTAGAGGGTAGGTAAAAGAAATACCAAAATAATGAAAGAGGTAGGTAGTGTATGAATTAAGAGATGAATGACATGTGTCATGTGTAGAAAAAGATAATGAATTAATTAAATAAATAAATATTTATTTAATTAATAGAAGAAGTAGGACAATTAAATAAATAAAATATTTATTTAATTTAGGAAAGGGATAATTTAAATAAATAAATGTATTTATTTAAATGAGAAATAAGGCTAGAAGAGGATAAATGAATTAATTAAATAAATAAAGATTTATTTAATTAATAGAAGAATTACGCCTAGATAATTAAATAAATAAAATATTTATTTAATTAGACATGACAATTTTAGGTGTCTACATTTTGCCCCTCTTTGAGACAATGCGGCTTGTCGCGTTGTTTCAAAGAAGATAAGATGAACTGATACAAAGTTGCCCCAAGATGGGAATTATATGCCCCCTCGAGAGATTGGATGAAAATGTCTGAAAAGATTGCAGACAATCTCTCGATAAGAAAGACGGGATAGAATGGACTAATCGGATAAAGTGACAAAGTCACGGGATAAGGAAGACTGACTTGGGAAATGAAGGCCAGGGCCAGGGTAGGCTATAAGATAGACCACGGGCAAAAGACATCCTCATTGTCATCCACACCCTTAGAAGATCACAGTGCAGAGCGAGAAAAGAGCAGCAGCAGTCAGCAGCGATGGCATTCATTCATAGATTCGACCGTGTCCGCCGATTCCAGCGACTAGCCGATGCAAGAGAGCCGGTAAGTACCCGAAAACCTCCTCGTACTTTCACGCATTTTGAGTTTTGTCATAAATGCATGTTTAGGAGCAATAAATGCGCTAGGAATAGGATAGTTGAAAAGGTGCAAAAACGCGCAACCGCGTCTGTGTCAGCGCCAGGCGCGTCTGTGTTCAACAGGCGCGTCTGTGTCGGGTCCAGGCGCGTCTGTGCCTGGAACCGCGTTTGTGTTGAATGCGGACGCGTTTGTGAAATATAGAAGCGTCTGTGCTTTATTAAAGCGTTTATGTAATGTAGGGACGTCTGTGTTCCCTGGTCGCGTTTGTGTCTGGTATAGGCACGTTTGTGTTCATAAAACGCGTCTGTGTTGCAGAAGCGCGTTTGTGCAGTCTATAAGCGCGTTTATGAGTTAAAAGCGCGTGGGTGTTGTAAAAGTGCGTTTGTGTGTTTAAATGCATGGTTTTAGTCTTTTAGGTGAAATCGACAGTTCTGTGATGAACATACGCTGTCGATTGGATAAGCTGCTGAGAGGATACACTCAAGCAGGTCCTCTAGAAAGACTAGGATAGATCCAGGCACTTTGTGATGAACAGGGAGTGCGAATGTGAGTGACACTTTGTGATGAATAGAGAGTGCAAATGTGAGTAACACTTTGTGATGAACAGTGAGTGTCACACACGTAGTACTTTGTGATGAACAGGGAGTACTACTAGGATAGATAGCAACACTTTGTGATGAACAGTGAGTGTCACTAGGATAAATAGCTATGTGCATTTAGATAGCAAGTAGCATTTTGTGATAAACAGTGAATGCCACGATAACTGACATGATTGAGTTGCTTGACTGCAGGAGTATTTGCCGATGTTAGAGTCACGGGAGAGATTCCCATCGACTCAGAGGTTGCGACTAGAGTTGTCGATCCAGGACATGATTTCCATTGAGGAGATGGGTCTCACACATATGCTCTATGTGCCCGAGTTTTGGGCCAACATGGGGTTGCTGACTGCGTTGGCCGAGAGATGGCACTCGGAGACGTGCATGTTTCACCTGCCGATGGGTGAGATGACAGTGACATTAGAGGATGTATACAGGATTCTGCATGTTCCTATTGATGGAGAGTTGATTCCCTACGACCGTGACGGTGACAGGGAGGCATTGAGACGGGTTTTTTAGGATCCCGATTTGGAGATGCGAGTAGGTCATGTAGCCTGGGATACCATGACTACCACAGGTTTAGCATTGCCGGCAGTTGTTGGGGGAGTCATCAGTGGGTATTTGTGTCCAGACAGGGCCACGCGAGGATTGGCAGTGGGCTGGGGAGGGGCATTGGAGACGCTGATGGCAGAGCACACTAGGTATGCATGGGGGCCATGTGTCCTGGCACATTTGTATTATAAGCTGCATCAGTTTGTGTACCACGGATCAGTGGGTTTGGGCTGCGGCGTGACTCTCTTGCAGGTGTGGGCCTATGAGCACCTTCCCATCACACGGCCCATTCATTTCAGAGGCAGAGGACAGGGACAGAGTTTCGTGCACCTGTATGACATGATCACATCCCAGCCTCGGATTGGGAGATTGGAGCATTGGAGGCGAGTCATTGATGATATAGACATGGTCATCTGGAGGCCGTACCTGGGGTGCGAGGAGTGGGAGGATGACGCGCTGGAGCTACCCTATGTGTTCAGGAGCAGGTATCTGATTGGGCGGACGCCCTATATTCTGGAGAGGCAGCTTATTGATAGGGTGTGTAGGCAGTTTTGGCAGATCCAGCGGATGCCACGGGGCTCGGGCATGTATGCCTGTACGGTCAGAGATCAGGTGCAGTTTGGTCCATTGTTATCATATGATCAGGCGGTGACGCAGCTAGCGAAGATGATGTCGATGCCATGGGACATGTGGCCAGAGGTAGATGATGCAGGGATGGACGCAGAGTACTCTGCGTATTGGGCAGAGCATCCATTTCCCAGATTGACAGATCCGGCAGAGCCACTGGATGGAGAGGGTGGAGGAGATGATGATGATGGAGGAGGAGATGGAGGTAGGGGCCGGCGGAGGCGGAGGGGAGTGGTGGGAGAGAGGCGGGTAGCACCTCGGAGGGAGGGAGGACAGGAGAGAGCAGCTCCAGTGGTGAGAGGACGGGGTGGACTGCCCCTACAGGTGCCAGCAGCACAGGGTCCTAGACAGGGACCGAGACAGATGCAGGCAGAGGGACAGAGACAGGTGCAGCCACAGGTACCTATACAGGCACAGGGACAGGTGCAGGCAGAGGTTGAGGGACAGGCACCTATAGGGGAGAAGCCACAGGCAGAGGCGGAGAGCGGAGACTCTGAGGAGGATGAGGTGGTGAGGCTGCGGGAGATCTGCCAGGGCCAGGCAGATGAGATTGAGGATTTGGTGCGGGAGAGGAACCACCTCAGGATCAGGGTCTGAGACACAGAGCGGGAGAGGGATCAGGCCATCCAGAGATACACGGAGGCCGAGACAGCTCTGAGGGCAGGTAGGCGGGTAGCAGAGGATGCAGGGGCAGGCTACGCATATGTTTTGCGAGCCGAAGAGGAGATCGCCTACTGGAGGGATCTATACTATGCAGCCGTGCCAGCAGATCAGCGGGCTAGGAGCTTCCATAGATCGTCGCGCACAGTGACGGCTACGGGAGGGAGCCGCAGGAGACAGGCATCCAGCGGTGGGGTTATGGGGCCTCCACCACCACCAGAGAGACAGGGGGATCCCGAGGCGGGTCCATCTATAGCTCAGACTCCGTCAAGGCGAGGCGGCTCCGAGGGAGGGAGTTCCTCATAGCTATAGTGGGCTCCCATTGTATCAGTATATGTATCATTGTTGTATCGTAGACACCTGTGGGTGATTCTTTTGTAGCCATATGATTCTTTTGACATCATTGTATCATGACACTTTTTGATTATATATGAGAGATGATCCATTTTTGCGGCAGCTATATGCATGTGTACCTTATGTGATGAAATGTTCTTATGTGATACATGTTTTATGCTATGGATGCTTATATGATGCAATGCAATATATGTTTGTTCTTTTATGTTGTATATGTAATGCATGATGCAAATGTGAATGTATGTAATGCAAATGAATATGCTAATGCAAATGATTATTTACATAATGAAAATGTGAGATGTGCTAACATGTGTTGTATGCAGGATGTGATGCAATTGTGATATCTATATGTATGTATGAAATGCTTATATGTGGTGATGTAGGTGTAACTACATGAAATGCAAATGTTTTTGGTGTGTCATTATACTCAGTCATGTGATAGCGGGCTACGCGGACTCGAGAAGGACAATGGGAGTCAATCAAGAAAGGGGGATGGAAGATAGAAGATATGAATGTGAAAGAGCTTCTTGTGCGTTATCATCATTGAGCTTTATTATGGCAGAATAGGTTATGACAATCGAGGCATTTGTTCAGCTCAAAAAGTCATTGTACCTGTTTGCATGGAGATAAGACAGTCACAAACAAGGAATGCCCTAGTTCATACTAGACTCACAGTGTCCTCATATCCTTGGACAAGTCATAGCATTACTAAAAGACAATCAACAGACAGCAAATGCAAATAGGTGACGATACCCCATCCTCGCCTTTCTAGTCAAAGACATCCTGGAGATAGAATCTCTAGTCAAAGACATCCTGGAAAAGCTAAAAGACATGTCACCAAAAAAGATGAAATCAAAAGAAAACCAAGACTCGACACCAACATCCACTGTAGTCCTCAAGTTTAGTGTCTCTTGTCACTTGTTTAAGTCTTATTCGATTGTGGTCACAATGTGTACTTTCACAAAAAGGATAGATTAACACTGAACCATATGTTGTCTGAGTCTGTTGAAAGATTTGATTTTGTTGAAGCCCATTGTTGTTGCTGTGTCTTATCTGAAACTGACTGAATCCATGAAACTGATACTTTATTGTGGAGAAGACGGATCTTTATTGTGGATCTTCGATGCAGATGCTACTTTATTGCGGATTGTGCGCAGATAGACTGAAGGAAGCTGAAAGAAACTGTACTCCTCGAAACATGTGATGTTCTTAGTTCCACACCCATTACTAGACTTAGGAATTGGCCGTAGTCACAGATAGGATCTGATTTATTATGGATGGAAAGGGAGTGAAAAGGGAGGGTTATGGATGGCTAACCAATCTTAGGTAGATCAATAACAAGCCATGATGGGAATGGGTAAGTTTATTGTGAGTGAATAGGTTGTGAGTGTGTGCAAAGTGAAAGGATGAAAGAGAATCCTGAAGGAGGGAGGAGCAAAGTCTCTACGCATGGCGCTGGTGACCCAGTTTTCACCATGGTACTTGCCTAGGGTGCCACCGAAGTGGTTTTCACCGTTGGACGAAATTATTTCTCTTTACTTTTTTCGATTTTCAATTTTTTTTGTTGTCACAAGGCGCCTGTTTGCCAGGTTTTCACCAAGTGATGATTTTTTTTGTTTTATAATTTTTTTGTATTTTTGAATTTTTTTGATTTTTTTTGTATGTTTGAATTAGGATATTCCGAAGAGCTTATGTGTAGAACCTGGGAAGGTGCATGCTGTTGATAGGATCCTCCAAGGGTTCCCCTTCTGTAGTTGAGAGCTGATATGCCCCAGATCCATATACTGCTGTGATGATGTAAGGACCAAGCCAATTTGGTTCGAACTTGCCCTTCTTATCTCTGTCTTGCTGATTTTTGGGGTTCTCTCTGAGGACTAAGTCACCTACCTCAAATGTGCGAGGCTTGACCTTGTGATTGTAACTGCGACTCATTCGTTGTTGGTAAGCCTTGAGATGATTAAAAGCAGTGTGTCGTCATTCCTCCAGCAGTTCTAGTTCTTGTAAGCGAGAGACCCTGTAGTCTTCATCGTTGATTATGTTTCTCAAGGAGACCCGTAAAGAAGGTAGCTCGACCTCAATAGGCAAGATGGCTTCAGCACCGTAGACAAGTGAGTAGGGTGTATCTCCTGTAGGTGTGCGGACACTGGTATGATAGGCCCAAAGTGCGGGATTGAGTTGGACATGCCAGTTACGGCCAGCGTCGTCGACTGTCTTTTTAAGGATTTTGAGAATTGTTTTGTTAGACGCCTCAGCTTGGCCATTACCTTGAGGGTAGTATGGTGTGGAGAAACGGTGAGAGATATGGAAGCGCTCACAGAGTTCACGAACATCCTGATTCTTGAAAAGACACCCGTTATCGGTGATAATGGAAGTAGGAATCCCGTATCGGCAAATGATGTAGTTCAGGATGAAAGTAGCGATTTGTTTCCCAGTGACTTGTGTGAGAGGCACGGCTTCAATCCACTTTGTGAAATACTCTGTGGCTGTGATAATGAATTTATGTCCATTGGAAGAAGGAGGGTGAATCTTGCCTATGAGATCGAGTCCCCACTGACAAAAGGGCCAAGGAGATGCAAGTGGCTGTAGTTCTTGTGCTGGTGCATGTATAAGGTCTCCATGAATTTGACACTGCTTACACTTCTTGACAAACTGATATGCATCTTTTTCCATAGTAGGCCAGTAGTATCCAGTTCTGATGAGTTTCTTGGCCAAGGTAGGACCACTAGTATGCGGACCACATATCCCTTCGTGCACTTCTTGTAATGCAATCTGAGCTTCGTCACTCTCTAAACATCTAAGGAGGGTGCCATCTAGACCTCGTCGGTATAGGATATCAGCTAGGATAACGTATCGGGAGGATTGGCGAATGAAAGTGCGGCGTTGGTTGTTCGATAGATAGGGAGGTAAGATATTGTCGCGAAGGTATGTGAATATGGAACCATATAACTGGGATTTAGGACCAACAACACATATCATTTCCGTAGGAGTGATCTCATATGACGGAACCAGCAGGTTGTCAACCAAGAACTCATAGCAGGTCTCATTTTGCGGTAGATCAATGAGCGAAGCAATTGTAGCCATGGCATCAGCAGCGCGATTCTGTTCTCTTGGTATCTGTTCAAACTCTATCTTTGCAAAGTGCTGTTTCAGATCATCTACCAGTTGTTTGTAAGGCATTAGCTTTTCATCTTTTGTTTGATAATCATCAGTTGCTTGACGGATGACAAGTTGAGAATCCCCAAAAACATGAAGTTCCTGGATCTTCCACTGAACTGCAATTCTTAACCCAGTTGTTAATGCCTTGTATTCCGCTATATTGTTGGTGCAAGGAAATGATAAGCGGTATGACTTTGGTATAGAATCGCCTTGGGGAGTTATAAAGAGTATACCCGCTCCTGCCCCATGCTGTGTGTATGAGCCGTCAAAGTATAGTTGCCATGGC
This sequence comes from Cryptomeria japonica, assembly GCF_030272615.1. NCBI lineage: Eukaryota > Viridiplantae > Streptophyta > Pinopsida > Cupressales > Cupressaceae > Cryptomeria > Cryptomeria japonica. The sequence goes on from NC_081414.1 coordinate 777,438,408, forward strand.
TTTGCAAGTGATATTGTTAGAATGGACTCATCTGGAAATTCTGACTGTAGAGGAACATCATCTATCATGGGAGCATCTGCCAGTTGATCTGCAATGGCTTGTCCTTTTATGGCTTTTCTGTCCACGTATTCAATGTCGAATTCACTCAAAATCATTACCCACTTGGCCAGTCGCCCAGTAAGTGTAGCTTTGTTGAGAAGATATTTTAGTGGATCAATTCTGGCAATCAACTTAGTCTTGTGAGTGAGCATATAATGTCATAATTTTTGTGAAGCAAAGACCACAGCGAGACATGCTTGGTCAATTGGTGTGTAGTTCAGCTCATATCCCACCAATGTGCGACTAATATAGTAGACTGCCTTTTCCTTGCCGTCAGGTATTTGCTGTGCTAGGAGTGCCCCCAGTGCTGTTGGAGTAGCTGATATGTAAAGTAGCAATGGTTGATCTTGAATTGGTGGCATCAAAACTGGTGGGTTCAAAAGATAGTCTTTGAGTGCCTGAAAAGCCTGTTGACAGTTCTCATCCCATTTGAACTTGATGTTTTTGTGTAGCAGGTGCTGGAAAGGATTGCACTTATCTGCAAGTTGTGCTATGAATCTTCGTATGGACTGGAGTCTCCCTTGTAAAGACCGAAGTTGACTGATATTCTTGGGTGGCGGCATGTCCAAGATAGCCTTGACTTTTGCTGGATCAGCTTCTATTCCTCTTTTAGACACAATGAATCCTAGGAGCTTCCCAGAGGTTACTCCAAAGACACATTTCTTTGGGTTTAATCTTACCTTGTATTTTTCCAGCCTATCAAAAGCAACTGAAAGTATGTCCAAGTGTGTATTTCTGTCTATTGATTTAACCAAAAGGTCGTCAACATAATCTTCTACCGTTACATGCATGAGATCATGGAAGATAGTAGTCATAGCTCGTTGATACGTGGCACTTGCATTTTTCAGCCCAAAGGGCATGACATTCCAGCAGAAGGTTCCCCATGGACAAGTAAATGATGTTTTATGTTGATCTTCAGGTGCAATCTTGATCTGATTATATCCAGAGAATCCGTCCATTAAAGATAACATCTCATGGCCTGCTGTGAGATCAACAATTAAATCAATGTTTGGTAATGGGAAATCGTCCTTCGGACAAGCCTTGTTGATATCCCTGAAGTCTGTACATATTCAGATGCTGCGATCTGGTTTGCTAATAGGTACTAAGTTGGAAATCCATTCAGGATAATCAATTGGGCGTATGAATCCGACATCCAGTAATTTCTCCAGCTCTGCCTTGACTAATAATGCCACTTGTGGATGCATTTTCCTCAATTTTTGTTTTACTCATTTTGCCCCCGGTTTGACTGTTAAATGATGCATTACTAAATTGGGGTCTAGTCCAGGCATATCAGCATAAGACCATGCGAAGTTGACTTGTCGTTCCTTAAAGAATCTTATGAACCTTGCTTTCTCGGCCTCTGTCAATGATTGAGCCAAAAATATGTTATGTGGAACCTCTGTTGTACCAATGTTTGTCTTTATAGTCTCCTCTACCAACATGGATGATTTTTTCTCGTATGATGCTGGGAGAATGTCAAGCCTTCCATCTTCGGGCACCTCAGAGAGGTTTTCACCCTCAGATACGTCCTTTCTTTTTACTTTTTTAGAGTCAGATAGCGCCACAGTGTGGTTTTCGCCATAAGACCCTTGTTTTGTTTTTTACTTTCACATTTTTGCGACTAGAAGGCCTGACACCCTCACCAAAGTATGCCATGTTATTAAGCTCTATGATGTATCCTACTTTATGGTCTCCCAGAGGAAGATCATCGCGAATGCCAAGATAATCGACAATAGCTTCGCCATTTTGAAATGTATCAAGCTGTGCTGGTCCATCCTGATCCCAGTCAATGAGTTGGGGGTGAACGAGGGGAAGGTCTTTAATATTTTCAGAGTTTGCAAGGCTAATAGTGAAGATGTGGTTATATTCAGGTATGTCAAGATAGTCATCGAGGTCGTCAATGGCACTCTCCTCATCAGTTTCGATCGTGAGTGAGTCCAAATTATCATCACTAGTAGCACCCTCAGGGACAGGTGTCCTCATCCTATGTGATCTTGACCTAGGGCCTTGAAACGAAGCTTGTGCGGGATCCTTATGGGTCGTTTCTTGACCAACTCTGAATTTCTTGTAAAACTCCTCCTCCTCTGTAGGTTCCTCTGGCTCTCTAAACGTCTCGTTGAGCTCATAGTCGCTGGAGGATTTGTCTGAACCCCATTCCCATTCATTGGAATCTGTAGAATAGTCATCTTCTTGTTGAACTTCAGCCACTTTGACTCGCCATATCTGTTTTGTTCTTTTGTTTTGAATCTTGGGATTTAGAAAACCAAGCCCCTTGGAGCGTTCCCTTCTTGTAGTTAGCTCAGGTTGTAAAGGCTCCATGACACCTTCTTTGCGTAGTCTGAGAGGGCTTTTTCCATCATACCCAAATCTTTGTAGAATTTTGAAACCTTTGCCATAGTTCTCACAGGGTATTATAATTTGATCATGTGTATCCTCTTCAGCGTCCTTATATAGCATTTTATATAAATTTTCTTCCTCTAGTTCGCCCCATTTTTGAAAGACGGTAGGATCCCATTTGAGTAGCATGATGGAGATTTGCTTATTAGGATGTGGCCTCCCATATTCCTTGGGGGAATTCATGACTTGTCGTAAGAACATTGTTTGATTCAGAGTGTATTCTCCCATGCCTTTGTCTTGAAACTTGGCTCTAAGTTCACCTTGTTTGGATGTCGAGGGCTTTAATGACTCAGGATCAATATATGCTGAAGAAGGAGTAGCCTCACGATTGCTGGGAATGATAGTCTCAGTGTGTGATCTCAAGTTATTGCAATATATGAATGGATTTGGATCACCATTGACCATTACCTCGACTCCATTATGAGGAAACTTAATGCATTGGTGGTATGTTGATGGGACTGCCCTCATTTCATGAATCCACGGATGTCCTAGCAATATGTTATACGTGAGGTCTAGATCCAGGACTTGACAAACCACATCCTTTGTGACTGGCCCTATTCTTAGTGGTAAGATGACCGTGCCCTTGGACGAACGCTCTTCATCATCATAAGCCTTAATAGTGATTTGGTTTGAAGAATTTACAGCTTTGTCAGAATATCCCAATTGTCTGATGGTGCTCAATGTACAAATATTAAGACCTGCTCCTCCATCTATCAGGACTCATTTTATTCGGTGTTTATGTATGAAGGCTTCAATATGTAGAGGTGCATTATGAGGCTGACTTATGGAGGCGTCATCGGCTTCTGTGAATGTGAGGGAGTGTGGAACGGATAGGTATCCCACCATGGCTTGAAACTAGTCCACGTTTAGATCAGTAGGGACAGCAGTATCTCTCAAGGTTTTGTCAAGGACAGCATTATGTGCAGGAGATATACGTAAGAGCTCAAGAATAGAGATGAGTGCGGGTGTTTTCCCTAATTGCTCTACAAGGTCGTACTCAGGCTTAGTTGACGGAAGATTGGTATTCTTAGTAGAGGTACCTGGCAATGTGATCTTACCTCGACGGGTTGTAACATGACATTCGGAGGTAGCTTCGGATGAAGATCCCACACCTTTTAGGACAATTTTAGGTCGCTGAGGAGGATTCTCAGGATTTTTATTTTTGATAGTAATGGTAGAGATATGATTGTCCATTGAGATGTGATTAATAGTGGAATCATAATTGTAAGATGCTCTGGTGTAATTGGCTTGATCATCTGTGACTTTGCCTTTTCCTTTGTCATGTTTTGGGAATGGTTCCTTAAACACCTCATGCTCTTGATTAGATGAATGTCCCTCAATCTCAATATCTCCTCTGTCAATGAGATCTTGTACAATGTTTTTCAATCGATGGCAATTACTTGTCTTGTGCCCCTTGCTCTTATGAAACTCACAATATTCATCATCATTCCACCAATTCGGTTTTACCTTTGGTTCATATGGAGGAAAATCTGGGACTGTGATCACTTTGTTTGCTACAAGCTTTTTGAATACTGATTCAAGTGGTTCTCCCAATGGAGTGTACTTCCTTCGTGGTTTAGCAGTTGTTTGATTGGTCACTTGATTGTTGGTAGAACTTGAACCAGAAAAGACGAACTTTGGTCTTACTGTGTTGGCATCAACAACACCATCATTAACTATGTTCTTGTTCTTGTTCCAAAATTTTGGTTTGCCCTTTCCTTTGAAGTCCTCTTTGTTTTCTTTGAATAGCTTGATAACTCCTTGTTCAATTAAGACCTTTTCTGTTGCTAGGCCCTTTTCAATGACATCCTTGAATGTAGACAAACAAGCTTTCCTGAGATCATAGCCAATAGCCCTGTTAACGTTTTGTGTGAACATCTCCACCATTTGTTTTTGCGGGATCTCACAAGAGCATCTGCTAGCTAAGTTTCTCCATCTTTGTAAAAATGACGCGAAAGATTCTCCTTCTTTTTGTTTCGTATTGCACAAGGTAGTAACTGAGACATCTGTTTCAATGTTGTAAGAGAAATGTTGAATGAATGCCTCTGCTAAGTCGCCCCATGACTTAATACCGGGAGGTAATTGAGAAAACCATTCCATCGCTTGATCTCCTAAGCTCTGTGGGAACAACCTCATTAAGTATGTTTCTTCTGCGGCTACCTCAATGCAAGCTGTGAAGAATTGTCTTATATGTGCCTTGGGGTCTCCTCTCCCTCTATATTTGTCAAATTTTGGTGTTACAAAGTGCGGAGGAAACGGAGGCATTGGAATGCTCTTATCAAATGGATAAGGGCATATATCTCTCATAGTATATGTGGGTTTTGATGTGCCCATGTCTTCCACTTTCTTTTGTAGATCTCTAATTTGTTGCTCCAAATTGTTTTTGGGAGGAGATAGATTTCTTGTAGCATATCCCATGTTTGAAACACCCATTTGAGGAGGAGCTTGTTGCATGTATGGATGATACTGATCATAGACATGTCCATATGGAGGTCTATATTGTTGCGACATGTATGGAGCACTTGGCATAATTTCTTGCTGAGGGACCCCATATCTGTTTTGTGCATATAAACCATATTCAATAGGCCTTTCATTTTCCATTGTGTTGCCCCCAATTTTGGCATGAGGTCTCCTTGTGTCAAAATTTTGAGGAAGTCCTTGAGTATCCATTTGTCTTGGTTGACCCATATCTTGAGCATGTGTTTGAGCATAGGGCCTCCATGATGGTCTTTGAGTGTAAGTATCATGCATTTGAGCTTGTGTATGTGGGATTGCTGGTTTCTGAAGCAAAACTGATGGTGACTCCGGCATCATATTATTTGGTCCTCCACTATTAGGTTGAGTTTGTTGTGAAGGTCTACTTTCCATAAGTTGAGATAAGTCAAAATCATGTGGTATTTTAGCTCCACTTTGTGCCATCATGTTTAGGAAATATTGACGATCTCTCCTCATTATCTCTTCAACCAATCTATTGAATTGAGGATCCATTATAGATTCTTGTATGTCTGCTGATAGTATTGAAGAATTGTCAACATTGTCATTGTGTGTAGTATTGTTGTTTATAGCGTTTGCGCTTTCCACATTTGGATTGTGTCTATAAACATTCATGTCTGGTAATGTAGTGTGCTCAGGATTGTAGAAGACATCATTGTCATACTCATAAGAACTCATGTTTGCGGATCTTTGAGCTTCTTTGACTATTCTCCTAGATTTTTGAAGGCGGGTTTCAACCATGAACTAGGTGTTTAGCAATATGTGAGAGACTAGACGAAAAATATGACAAGAGTATGGAAGACCAAGAGTTGTATGGAGTGTAAATGAATCTTGAGGTGTACTTGCAATGTCCAAAGTGTAAGACCAAGTATGTAAGTAGTAGAGTAGGTGTGACTTCCAAAGAGAGAATAGTTTCTCTTGATGAGGTAAGCTGACCTTGACTCTAAGTAAGACCAAATGAGACCCAAAGGTAAGAAACCTTGATGAGGGACCACTTAGCAAAGTGTAGTTGTATGTAGTGTGTTGACAAAGTATGATGAGGACAAGCAAGTGACCCTTTTGACTCAAGTTTAGACAAGTATGAATGTAAAATGAGATGTGAAGCAATGATGGACTATGTGAGACCCAAAGACAGGTTGAATGCTAGATGAAATCTGAAGAGACAACCTAGGAAGCTCAAGTATGCCGAAAACTGATTTTCTTTGTTTGTTTGACTGTTAAAATTTTCAAATCCTGACACAGACGCCTCTGTATACTTCACAGACGCGGTTTTAAGACACCGACGCTACTCTGTTTAACACAGACGTGATTCTGAGATTTTCCTGTTGATGCTTGCCGGGACTGTAACAGTTTTTTGCAATTGTGGACACAGACGTGCCTGTATACTTCACAGACGCGATTCCCAGACACAGACGTGTCTCTGTTCGACACAGACGCTAATAAAAACACAGACGCTATTCTGTACTTCACAAACGCGTTTATCTGACACAGACACGGTTTGAACAGACACAGACGCGTTTCTGTAACCTTCGTGCAATCTTTCCTATCTGTGAAGTTGTTTTGTTGTGACCAAATCTGATTGTTCGACTGTTTTTCGTGACAAGAGGACACAGTGTTGATGACTCAATGTTTGCTAGTGTTTAGACTCCAAAATGACTCCAAGAAAGTGTGTTGTTTGATGTAAAAAATTTTTTTGCATACACTTGAAGACACAAAAGACACAATGTTTTGCTGTTTTGTCTTGATTGTTTGAAGGTTTATCATAAGTCAAGCACAATTCTTATGGCTGGCCAAGACAATAGTTGTTGATCCCACATGGGGTTTTACCCCCGAGGCTACGCTATTCAGAGCGGATACTTAGATGCTTGACCTCACTGGCTCCACCCTCGGCACTCACTTCTCGGGTCAGCCAAGCATCAGTCCCCATGAAAACTCCCCATGGCGAACTTTGTATCTCTACTAAGAACCGTATGTGTGTGGGCCGCTACCAGAGGTCCGACCTCCTGCCCCAACAACTAGAAGGATTTGGGCCTCTAAAACAAAATGGTGCTAGTAAGGGCATCCGCTCGTGTGGCCATACATGCGGCACTTTCAGCTCTGTAAATACAGAAGGCTCCCAGCCGGTAGGGGTTACGCCCTACAAATGATCAAATAAATTTGATCAAACGGGTTTATGGGGAGACATAGTGTCGGTATGAACTAATCAGCACACGTTATTCATAGTTTTCACCATGAATACATTTGATTATAGTGGTTCAGATGAGGTGGGTTTTCCTCGCTACCACTTGGGTCGTTCTCTTCTCACTAGTAGTCCTAATGACCACACGGGAAGACAGGCCCTCTAAAGAGTAAACAAAAAGAGCCTATTGCTCAAGACACAAAAGACAATGATTCAATCTTAGTGCACCAATTGAAGTGTTTGCTAGTCTATGAAAACAAGGAACACAATAAAAATTACAAAACCCTAGCTAAGGCCCTGGAACAAAATTGTTAGTAGTTTGGGTTGTTTCAAATGATAACCCCTTCCTGCAAGCACACAAGTTAGGTAAATTTTTAGAAAACCCAAAAAGACTTTGTGAAAAGGGGCCTTCAACAAAAACGTATTTGTCTCCAAAGCAAGCTGCACAAATCAGGTTAGCTAGATCTGCAAAGGTTAGCCGAAAATAAACCAGATCTGAAACCCTAAGTACAAAATCCGAAAATCCGAATCGAAAAACTTGAAAAATTTGCAAAACAAAATGCACAGACGCTGTTATACCAGACACAGACGCGTCTGTCCGACACAGACGCAGTTCTGTAATTCACAGACGCGGCCACAGAACACAGACACTTCTTTCGGCTACAGATGCGATAAGATGATGCACAGACGCGATTCGGAATCACAGACGCAACTTTCGGAAACCTGCAAAAATAGAAAATGACAGAAACACAGACGCGATCCAAGATATCGCAGACGCCTCTGAAATACAAAAACGCGATCCGAACACTCGCAGACGCGGAAAAAACCTAAAATGTCGTCGAAATCGTCCGATCTGCAACTTCAAAAATGCAAAATCTGCAACAAAAATGTTAAATACAAAGGGACAAGAGTCCCACCGGGCGTGCCAAAATGTATATGGTGAAAATGGATAACAATGATAACAATATTGAAAGGCTAAATGAATCCAACCACTAAACCCTAGCCTAACAATGAACAAAGATCCACCATAACATATGAAGATAACCTAAGACAATGCAAATAACTCAAAAATCACAAAGATTATACCATCACATGTCCACTAGGGTTTTGATCTCCATTCTTCCTATCTCCATTGATCTTGCTTGATATACTTGCTCTCAGATTTTTATATGCACAAGAGCTCAACAAAGAACGGAATGTGGTTGCAAGTGGAATTGTTGTGTAGCCAAGTACTCCAAAATCAGTCATTAGGATGTGTCATTAGGATATGTCATTAGGGTATGTCATTAGGATATGTCATTAGGGTTTGACAATGAAGAAAGCATCTCCTTAAATAGAAGACACAATAAGAAATGGAGGGTTAAGATTGAGAGGTGTAAAAAGAGAGGTCGGCTAGGATTAGAGGGTAGGTAAAAGAAATACCAAAATAATGAAAGAGGTAGGTAGTGTATGAATTAAGAGATGAATGACATGTGTCATGTGTAGAAAAAGATAATGAATTAATTAAATAAATAAATATTTATTTAATTAATAGAAGAAGTAGGACAATTAAATAAATAAAATATTTATTTAATTTAGGAAAGGGATAATTTAAATAAATAAATGTATTTATTTAAATGAGAAATAAGGCTAGAAGAGGATAAATGAATTAATTAAATAAATAAAGATTTATTTAATTAATAGAAGAATTAGGCTTAGATAATTAAATAAATAAAATATTTATTTAATTAGACATGACAATTTTAGGTGTCTACAAATATAACTGCCATTATCAAATCTCTTAAAATATACACAATGATCAAAATGACATCTATGATAACTGTGTTTAGCCATGAATCTATCAAATTTTAAATACCATTGTTGGGGTGCTTGCTTTAGGCCATACAGACTTTTCTTCAACTTGCACACCAAGTTCTCCTTACCTTTGACCTCATATCCCTGTGGTTGCAACATGTAAATTTCCTCCTCCAAATCTTCATGGAGAAAAGCTATTTTGACATCTAATTGTTCAAGATGTAAATCATCTGCAGCCACAAGACTAAGTACAGTTCTAATTGAAGTCATTTTTACAACTGGAGAAAATATTTCATCATAATATATACCCTTTTTCTTTGCAAAACCTTTTACCACAAGTCTGGCCTTGTATCTTTTCTTACCTCCTTCCTCCTCCTTCAGCTGATAAACCCATTTGTTAGGCAAGGCTCTTTTTTCTACAAGTAAAGGGACTAAGTCCTAAGTCTCATTTTTCATCAAGGAGTCCATCTCTTCTTTCATGCCTAGCTCCCACTGTTGTTTGGCATCTACTTGCATTGCTTCTTCATATTCTTCTGGTTCACCAGAATCTGTTAATAAAATAGAATACAAAGAAGGAGAAAATCTTTCAGGGGGTCTACTTGTCCTCGTAGAACATCTAACACTTGCAGGACTTTGTGGGACAATTTGTTGTTGCTGAGCATCAGGTACCTGTGGCATTTCATTTTCAGGAATCTCATCCAACACCACATATTCTTGTTTGTCCTGTTCATGCTTCTTTTCCTGCATCTGTTCTTTATACATAACCTTCTCATTGGATATAACATCTCTACTTCTAATTATTTTCTTATTTTCAAAATCCCATAATCGATAGCCATATTCATCTATCCCATATCCAATGACGGTACATTTATGAGATTTAGCATCAAGCTTGGTTCTATTTTCTTTATCAACATGGACAAAAGCTTCACAACCAAAAGTTTTTAGAAAAGAATAATTTACCTTTTTACTAGTCCATGCCTCCTCTAGAATACCACCATCCAAAGGGGTTGAAGGTCCTCTATTTATCAAATAGACAACAATATGTACAACATCTGCCCAAAAATGTAAGGGCAATCTAGCATGCAATCTTATGCTCCTCGCACGTTCCATGATGGTCCTATTCATTCTCTCTGACACACCATTTTCCTATGGAGTTCCTGGAACTATCTTCTGCTTTCAAATCCCATTTAAGGAATAGTAATCTTCAAATTCTTTACTATAATACTCACCTCCATTATCCAATCTGAGACACTTCAACTTTTTTCCTGTCTCATTCTCAACCAAAGCTTTCCATTTCTTAAAAGTTTCAAAAACATCTAGTTTTTGTTTTAGGAAATATACCCATGTTTTTCTGGTTGAGTCACCAATAAAAATAACATAATAACAAGAGCCACCAAGAGATGATACTTGAGCCAGTTCCCATACATCTGAATGTACAAGCTCTAACTTCTCACTCTTCTTCTCTTTCCCAACCTTGAGAAATCTAACTCTTTTCTATTTACCATAAACACAGTTTTCACAGAACTCTAAATCAATCTTCTTTAGTCTTGGCAATAGATATTTGGAGTGAAGGATTTTCATCCCTTTCTCACTCATGTGCCCAAGCCTATGGTGCTACATTATCAAATCTGTTCTTGCAACATTTATTGTTGTTGTCCCTACAGTAACTTTATATGTAGTAGCTAAGGTAGAGTAAGTGTTACCAGTACACAGATATAATGTGCCTACCTTCACACCTTTAGCTACTACTAATTAGTGACCTTCCACATACTATCTGAGAAGGTAACTATGCAACCTTCACTACCTAGTTGCCCTGTAGAAATTAAATTTGTTCTTAAATTAGGAACATGTCTTACCTCCTGCAGAAACCAGTTATTACCATTCTACAACTTGATCTTTATCTTTCCTTTTCCAACAATTTGACAGGGCTCATCATCACCCAAATATACCTGTCCAAAATCACCTTGAACATAATCTAGAAAATATTTTCTATGGGGTGTAGGATGAAATGAAGCCCCAGAATCTATTACCCAGGAATCATTAACATTATCCAAACATAAGATTAAAGCATCTTGTAGAGTATTACTTGCAATATTAGCTTCCTTACTGTCATTTTTATTTTTGTCTCCTTCTTTGTTTTTCTGAGACCAACAATTTTTCTTTAGATGACCAAGCTTTCCACAGTACCAACACTCTTTTTTTCCTCTAGATTGAGAGCGTCCTTTCTTTGACTTCCCTCATGACTTCTCATTCCCAGGTCCTTTTCCTCTTTCCTTTGATCTTCCTCTATTCTCCACATTCAAAACACTACTCGATGATGTTGAAGTCTCACCTATACTTTTCCTTCGCATTTCCTTGCTTAGGATAACACCAATAATATCATCAAATACCAAAGTATTTTTACCAGAGATAGAGTTACTTATAGCCATAACCAAGCTATTCTAGCTTTCTGGCAAAGAACATAAAATCAAGAGAATCCTAACCTCTTCTGCAAAGGTAATTTTTACCGAAGACAATTGACTGGTAATTGTATTAAATTCATTTAAGTGCTCCGCTACAGATCCTCCCTCACTCATTTTCAAATTAAACAAATGCTTCAAAAGAAATACCTTATTCGAAGCTGAGGGTTTCTCATACAACTTAACCAATGTTGCCATCAAATCTATAGTCATTTTTGCTTCTGTTATATTGAATGTTACAAATGACGCAAGGCACAATCGAATGGATCCCAGTGCCTTTTTATCTAAAATGTCCCACTCTTCATCTGATATTGTGGTCGGTTTCTTTGCCTTTCCTTCCAATGGCCACCACAAGTCCTTTTGATATAGGTAATCCTCCATCTGCATTTTCCATAACTGATAATTCTAGCTGTTAAACTTTTCAACCTTGAATTTGGAATCCCCCATTGCTCCCACTCAAATCTGAAAGTCCTGCCAATTTATAGAAAACCTCACTCTGATACCAATTGTTAGGGTCTCAAGAAAATCCAAAGCAAATATGAACTAACAATTATATGCAGAATTAAATACTAAAGATAAAGAAATAAAACAGGACACAAATAACACAGAGATTTAACGTGGTTCACCCAGAATGGGTTACATCCACCATACACAGTCATCCAATCTTTCTTATTATCCAGCAAAAGCAGTACATCAACCTTTTAATGCCTTAAACATCCCAGCTACTTATAACATGCATTTTTAGGGCAACAAACAAAGTCGGCCTTTTTAGGGTTTTATTACAATGTCAGTTTTCATCAACTTTGCTGATTAGTCACCATGTTTCAACAATCTCCCACTCAGAAACTGATCAGGCTCCACACCAAACATCCATTGTCCAGTATCTATGTACAGTCAACCTAGAAACATACTCTACTAGTGAACAAAATAACGATATCTGCAATCAGGGGAGTGCCAAGTCTCTCAGTTGCAAAAATGAAAGAAACAAAGGATCTCATACTGAAAACCGGTCAATGGCATCACTAGATCACAAAAAGTCAAAATAAAGGATGCATCTGAGGGTGAAAACCTTTTTAAGGTACCTAAGGATGGGAGACTTGACACTCTTCCAGAACACTATCAAGAGTGGTCACCCATATTGATCGAGCCAACTCAATCAATAAACATTCATACAGAAGTAGCAACTAAAAACATACACCTATCAGAATCACTAACAGAAGAGGAACAACCAGGTTTTATCAGATTCTTCAAAGAAAAACAAATAAATTTTTCTTGGTCTTATGTTGATATGCCCAGAATAGATCCAGACTTGATCATGCATCATTTATCTATTTCTCCTAGAGCTAAGGCAGTTAAACAAAAATTAAGAAAGATGAACCTGCATGTGGTATTACTGGTTAAAGATGAACTAAAGAAGTTATTAGACATTGGATTCATTTGACCTATAGACTATGCTAAATGGATTTCAAACATTGTCCTAGTTTCAAAACCTGACGGAAGCATCAGAACATGCACAAATTTTAGAGATGTCAACAAAGCTTGTCCAAAGGATGATTTTCCTTTTCCCAACATCGACATAATTATGGATCTAATAGTGGGCCATGCAATTCTATCATTAATGGATGGTTTCTCTGGCTAAAATCAAATCAAGATTTCCCTAGAGGATCAAGATAAAACTACGTTCACCTATCCTTGGGGAACGTATTGTTGGAACATCATTCCTTTTGGCTTGAAGAATGTTGGGGCAACTTATCAAAGAGCGATGATGACAATCTTTCATGATATGATGCATACCTTCATGGAGGACTATGTGGATGATTTACTGGCTAAGTCATTCACCCAAGCAGAACATTTGGGCATATTAGAGCAAAATCTTTCAAAGAATAGAGCAATTCCAACTTAGGCTAAACCCTAAGAAGTGTGTCTTTGGAGTCACATTAGGCAAACTATTAGGCTACATTATGTTTACAAAGGGCATTGAAGTACATCCAATGAAGGTACAGGTCATCATGGAGATGCCACCTCCCAGGAACATTAGTCAACTCATATCTCTACAAGGACGGTTGTAGTCTATCAGGCGATTCATAGCCCAACTAGCAAATAAAATTATACCATTCAATCATCTGCTACATAAGAACATAACTTTCCAATGGGATGCCAAGTGTACGAATTCATTCTATCAACTCAAGCAATATCTAATGAATCCACCAGTTCTGGTACCACTAATTTTCAAGCAGGCAAGTTACTAATCCTCTACATATCAACAACTAAAGTATCACTGGGGGCACTGCTAGCACAAGAAGATCTGGAAGGCAAGGAATGAGCTATATATTACATCAACAGAACATTAAATGGATATGAGCTAAATTACACATTCATTGAGAAGGCTTGTTTAGTTGTGGTGTTAACCTCTCAAAAGTTCCGCCATTACATGCTAGCTCACATAATCAAGCTAGTAGTAAAAATTGATCCAATCAATTATTTACTCAGTAAAGCAGCTCTTACAAGCTGATTGGCTAAATAGGTCATCGTTCTCAGTGAGTTTTCTATCCAATAGATAGAGCGTTGGGCTATCAAAGGATAGGTAATTGCAGATCAACTAGCTGAAGCACCAGTACTAGATAAACAACCAATGCAGGTAGAATTTCCAAACATGGATGTCCATACTATCACACCCAAGCAATGGACCCTATAATTTGATAGTTCCCATACCCAACATGGATCGAGTGCCAGAATTTTGTTCATCACTCCAGAAGTGCACACAATTCCACGATCTTATAGATTGATGTTTCCATGCACCAATAACATCACTGAGTATGAAGCCCTAGTAACAAGAATCAAAATGGCAATGGAATGGAGAATCACGGACTTAAGAGTCTATGGAGACTCTCAACAATGATGAATATTAGACAAAGGATGATAAACTAATGCCCTATAAAAGAATGGTGGATGACTTGAAACAGTACTTTGTACATATCACTTCAAGCAAATACCAAGGTTGGACAATAGAACGGCCGATGCAATGAACACTATCGCTTCACTGCTACAAATTCCAGAGAAATAGACTTGTAATGAGTTCTTGGTAGAGCAGCTATTTTCCCTAGCCTATGACAATTTTGCATCCCACGTCATGTATGCCTTAATCGGTGCAGACTCCCTTCTATATGGGACAATCTATGAATATCTTAACACAAATACCCTACCACTCGACCTATCTCATAACCAAAAATGCATCTTTATCCAGCAAGTCATCCGTTATACCCTAACTGCTCACACACTTTACCGACGAGGTCTAGATAGTACTCTTCTTCATTTCTTTGATTGTAATGAATCTGACTCTGCCTTACATGAGCTTCACAAGGGTATCTATGGCACAAATTCAAGTTGTCCTACTCTCACCAAGAAAATTTTGAGAATGGGATATTACTGGCCGACAATGGAGAAACACTCTTATCAATTTGCAAAGAAATGTCCTAAATGCCAAATTCATGGCAATCTGATCCATGCACCAGCCCAGGAACTACATCCATTTACTACATCTTGGCCTTTTTGTTAGTGGGGACTTGATTTCATAGGGAAAATCCATCCTTCCTCTTCAAATGGACACAAGTTCATTATCACTGCAATATAGTAATTTACAAAGTGGATTGAAGTAGTCTTGCTAACCATAGTAACTGGAAAAAAGATTGCCTCATTTATTCTCAAATATCTAATTTGCAGATATGACATTCTCAGTTCTCTCATCATAGACAACAGGTGCCCCTTCAAAAATCAAGATGTATGAGAGCTATGTGAGCAATTCAAAATCCAACATCACTTCTTCACATCTTAATACCCACAAAGGAATGGTCAAGCAGAAGCATCAAATAAAAAAATCTTGAAAATCCTTAAGAAAACAGTAAATGATACAGGTAAGAATTGGCATGTACAACTCAATCTAGCACTTTGGGCATACAGGACTAGTATTCAGACACCTATAGGGGCTATGCCATATTCATTGGTGCATGGATCAGAAGCAATTCTACCTCTTGAGGTAGAAATTCCTTCTCTCAGAGTATCTTTACAAGGCCTAATACCACATGAGGAATACCGGGTAAACAGATTGCATGAACTAGAGCTTCCAGATGAAAAATGACAACATGCCTATGATCATCTCAAAGCATACCAACAATGCATGTGAAGAAGCTACAACCATAGAGTCATCCCTTGGGTTTTTAAAGTCGACGACCTTATACTCAAAGAAAATCTTAGAAATCAACAGGATCAAGAAAAGAAGGGGAAGTTTGAACCTAACTGGTTGGGTCCCTATGTCATATTATCAGCCTACAAATCAGGTGCCTATCAGTTAAAAACCTCAAAAGGAGACGTGCTTGATGAACTAACCAACAAAATCCATCTAAAGAAATTCTATACTTAAGTCGTCCAATGCACAGAAAAAGAAAAAGAAAAAAATACAAAAAAATACAAAAAAATACAAAAAAAAAAAAAAAGGAAACAAAAAAGTGCAATTAAACCAAGTAGTGAAAACATGACAACAGGTGCTATTTGTGAGATAATGGCTCCTCTATCTATCAATAGTCATATCTTTTACATCCATCCAAGTCTCAGCTAATGGCCATCATCCAAACATTGATTCATGTAGGATTATCCCGAACATACTTAGCGTAGTCACTGTCCTTGATTATCAAAAAAATGTTCTTCACCTCATATCCCACCATTGCTTGGTGATCGCCATATGTTTCCACATCTATTAAAATCTATGACCATGGGCAGCATTCCTCTCACTTCAATCATTCCAACAATGAAAAAACAAGGATCACAGCATGCTAAGAGAGCAAAATGTCAACAATTGCTCATCAGGCTAGAAACTAGACCATTATTCGACTGTAAAATTTAACAAACACATGATTGATGATTTTCTAAATTATGACTTTTTTACACATTGCATAAAGTTTTGACTATTTTGTATCTTAATTTTTTTAATCATTGGATCTCCTAAGTTTCTCGAGGATGCATTGAGCTAGAGAAAGCAATGAGGGAATTTGATATTTTTTGGTTTTCTATCTGTGAGGCGATCATTCGTACTGGGCAAATATTGTCTCGAGACATGATTGGAAACATATCATTGAAGATATTGTTCCACTCTGCACACACAAATGGTTAACTCTTGTTTGTTTTACATAAGCAACTATCAGGTCATCTTGGTTCAATTATACCTCGATGCTTGTGTTGTCTTGCAATATCAAACATTCATGTAAGTTATACTCAGGTAATTATGGTTCAATTATACCATTATGCTTGTATAAACTTCCAACATATCAAAAGCTCAATGATGACAAACACAAATAGAGCATAAACAAGTGAATAAATAGGAATGACAATGACACAATGAAGGTGATCATTTAGTTGCATATCATCATCATCATCATCATCTTAATCTTGCATTTAGTTGCATATCATTTTAAAATCTTTCATTTAGTTGCATATCATTTTAAAAACCTATATATCATCCTAAAAACACATTTCATCTTGCATTAATCTCACATAATTATCATTATCATACATCTCATTTTCAAGATACATCTCACATCATTATCATTATCATACATCTCATTTTCAAGATACATCTCACATTATTATCATTATCATACATCTCTTTTTCAAGATACATCTCACATCATTATCATTATCATACATCTCATTTTTAAGATAAATCTCATAAATCATAGTAATCAATACAATACACTATCACATTCACATCATAATCAAAATCAAGAGCATTATTATCTAAGCATTACATCATCATCATAGAAACATCATATCCATGCATATCATAAATAATCATCCATAACACATCACATGTGGATCAGAGAAATCAATGCTCTCTCTCTCTATATATATGTATATAAAATGGTCGTAATGTACAAGGGATATCATATTTGTTAAAATACAACAAAATGATCAAAATAAAATAGAGACAAGTCTCTCAAGTATAACTATCTCTTGAGGCTAATGGTCTCATAGTAGATGTCCCAGCTCCTAGATCTCCACTAGGTGGATCATGTCAGGGAGGCCCTGTAACACCTCTTCTCTTTGTCCTCATCTGACTATGAGCAGATCGACTGGCTGCATAGCTAGGAGCTCTGTGCTCTCTAGGGACCAGCTCCTCATATAAACGACTATAGTACTCGGTCTCCTTGGCCATGTACCGTATCTCCCTCAGCATGTCTCACATCAGGACACCACTTGTCACTCTCTCCAATCTCTCAACAAGATCCTCTGCCTGGCCCCAACACTCTCTCTTTGTATCCCACTCTACCATAATCTGTGTAATCTAGCACTGATATGCTAGCACCTATGCCTATAACTCCTGCACTATGACCTATAGGCCTCTAATCTATGAATCTCATCGATGGGAGGGTACCTTAATCTAAATAGGTACCTATGTCATGGTCCCACCCATACTTGTCCCTATCCGTGATGCTGGTGGAGGTAACACATCAGATCTCCTCCTCTGAGCGAGCTGCCTAGCTGATGGTATGATGAAATAATAAGTATCCGGTAGAATACTGAGAGGGGGGGGTGAAGTAGTATACTGAAAAACTAATACAAAGTTCCCAAACTCAAATTCAACCACACAAAGTAAACTTATCACAGTCAAGGTCAATATTCATAAGAATACTTGACATCAACCGGTTTGATTGTTACAACAACTTAACAGTAAACAACTTCAATCTTTGTAAACATCAACAATGCTTAATCATATCTCAAAATATTCATCTCTCAATGCTTCTAGTTATCATGCCTTATCAGAAGTTAATCAAATCAACAAATAAGATCATAACCACAAAAACATTCACCACTTGACACAAATATTTATACGTGGAAAACATAAATAGGGAAAAACCACGGTGAGATGAGACTCACAAGGATAGCTATCTAAACTCTTCTGAAGTCTTCCTTGTTAGGATCCAAGCCTGTTAAAGCTTTACAATAAGTCATGTTAAGAACTAATTCTAGTTAGGAATCACTCGGTTAAGGGAATTACAAATATGCTTTGATGAAAAGAACAATACCCTATTAGGAGTAACCTTGCTAGAGGATTTAATAATCCAAGCTAATGGACCACCTTGTTAGAGGATTTAATAAGTAACCAAGCTTGTTAGAGCTTACCTGGTTAAGGGATTTCACTTCTACTGTAATTGTTACAAAACAACAAGTTTTCTTGATGTGTCTGAATAGCACTACATTTGCTTCATCGAATCCTTTTAAGCTTCAATTTGTCTTTACTCAAAGTGCAAATCCATTCACCAGGTAGGCAACTACACACTCAATAGGTTTCTACCAATCTTGCCAACAACTTTTACAAACAACTTCATCTACCTTAAATACAAATCAATTAGGTTAGTAACACAACAAAAACCTAATTCTCATCATTGAGATTACAAACAAGTCGGTAAAATATTGACCGTTAGGAATCATAACAATCTCTTCACATTCTTCAAGAAAATTCCAACCGCTCCATGATCACCACTTCATCAGACTTTGTAACTCATCACGCGCTTATGCATTAGATGTAATCCACTTTTCTCCTTCCCTAGACATAAAACAAATGCACCAAAACAATCTAAACTTATCCTCATATAATGATCACACATGTCTCCTTCATTACCGCTCATCAGATAATAAACCAAAATACTTGATTGGTTAGGGTTTACTGGTTACATTGCATAGAAAGGTTTAACCCTTTACATTGGTTTATCATTTCAACTCACAAACTTAACATACCATCATAAAATTAACATACTAGTTTACAACATCTTCCACAAAGCTCTTACAACTGGTTACTAGCCAATATAAATAACAACAATATCAGCAATAAAATAAATACAATTACTAGTTCAATTGACATCAATGATAACATATCATTAATGAAATCTTTATGCAAAATTCCAACAAACTAAAAATACCAACACTAACATCCTCTATACCACCCACCACCACTAACACTGTACCTACCCTACCAGCACCACCAACACCAAGAAGAAGTCCTCCACCTCTCCCTCCATCACCTTCTCGTCCTCTATCTCTCCCTGTATCAAATCCTTTCCCACCTCCTCCTCCACCTCCTCCGCCATCTCCTCCATCACCTCCACCTCTCTCTCCTACTTCATCTCCCTACTCATCTCTCTGTCCAACTCCCCCTCGCCTCTCTGGTTGCTCATCCTCATCATCATCAAAATCAGGTACCATCTTTGCTAGATCAGATATTCATGCCACTGCATGTGCCACAAAGTAAGTGGAAAACTCCTCCATCATCCTAGCATCCACAACCCTAGCCCCATAATCTCAGATCTGTCATGCCAGCAACATATACTCCTCCACCACTACCTTGCTATCTATGGTCAGCCCCCACTCTGGCACATGCTGCCTCTGACGAGCATACAAGTAATCTCCCTACGACATCCCCTTCGTCTACCATATTGCCACTGAACACAACTATGCAAGAATCGCTCAATAACAAAGAGCATCCACGCAATCAAATATCTCAATATATATACATAGGGAATCTCTATCCCATCCTCAACCCACACCTCACAATCTATATATGGTCTCCATATGACCATATCGATATCATCCAATGCTCTCTGCCAATGCTCTAGTTTGCCCAGCATACGCTGGACAAGTACACCTATGTAACCATAAACGCATGTCCGACCAAGTGGCCTATCCCTTTCTACTATCGGTCTCGCCATAGGAATGTGCTCCCAAGCCCACACTTATAGTAATGTCACCTCAGCTGATAAACTCGTGTATCCCAGATATACCACCTAGTGAAGCTCCCTGTAAAGGTGGGATAACATACAAGACCCCCATGCGAACCTACGTCCCTGTGTGACCATATCCTCTAACACCAATCCCTATCCCACAACTAGTCTCTTTGACATACAATCGAGACAGAGATATCCACCATTGATACCTGCTAGTACCAAGGGTAATGGAGCATAAGCCAAATCCACAAACTCCTGCCAAGGGATCTCATACCCACTAATTTGATCATCCTGGAAGATGCGACAGAGAGCCTATGTCCCACCCTCCTCAGTCTACTCATATGGCACCAATGCTCCCACAATAGGAATCTGCAGAATGCGATAACAATCCTCTGATGTGACTGTTATCTCACCCATAGCCAAATGGAAGGTGTTCGTGTCACTATACCACCTCTCTGCCAAAGCTGTCAACAGACACTGGTTAATGATATACTAAGACATGTCTAGTAAGTAAGATAAATGACATCTCTCAATCACATCCCTATTAGCCTGTGAAAATCGCGAAATCAATGACCATGGTCACGAAAATTGCTCTCGTGACTGAAGTACACCAAGTTGTGCCTGCAAAACAACAAATATCCATCATCAATTCCCACATCTATCCGATATATCCAATGAAAACAAAATCAAATTTAAGCAATGAAGCATCATATGGAAGCAACATATCGAAGATCCATAACATAAGCATCATATCAAAAATCAAAAGACTCATATAAAAAATCAAAGCACCATATTGAGAAATGAATCAAAGACCCATAATGCAAGCATCATATCGAGACATCATATCAAAGACCCATAACACAAGCATCATCTCAAAGAAGCATATAAAATATCCATAACACAAACATCAAAACAAAAATCAAAGCAATGTATTAAAGATCCATAGCACAAGCATCACATCAGGAATCATATCGGACATAAAATTCATATTGCAAGGCAAAAATCATAGATCCACATCAACAGAAAATCAAGATCCTCATTCAAACAATCAATCATCTTGGCACTCCATATTGAAAACAATTTCAACAACAGACTCCAAAAATCATCATATCAAGAATCATACATCATCAAAACAGGCAAAACATTGGCTCAAAACCCATCTTAAAACACTCAGCAGGCACGTATCCACCCCTAAGCCATCTACCTAATCTATTCAACCCTCGATACATTCTCCTAAGCCTTCTTCACCTAGTTTTGGACCCTACATACTAAAAAAGGCCTCCTAGGCGCTAAGCTGCTACTTATGTGCTATCTTTCTTCACCAAAGTGCTAGAGACTTTACTCTATACCCTAAATCCCTCTATATGCTAACTGGTTCTACCATTGTTCTACCTTGCTAACCCAAAGCGCTACTCTACTAGACGTGCTACTTTATCTACCCTATGTGCTAACTTGTCTACCCTATGCACTAAAGAACTCGATGCGCTACCCTAACCTGCCGACGCACTGCAGAATGCAACTTAAACACTCACCTAGCTAGGGTAACCCTACGCACTATCTCTCCTATCATATGCACCATAACATAACCCCTATGTGCTAAAACAACAAATTTTCAACTAAAAAATAAAAAACGTGACCAAAAGAGGCAAAATCAATTAAACATGTGGCAAGATTTAGAACACTTACAGGTGGGCCATACGCGGTGGGCCTCCGGTATCGACGAACATGCTCAAATTGGTGTGAAGCATATGGAACTGACATTTTTGTCAGAGCTCAAATGTGACAATCACAAGGAGGCAAATGTACAAATGATAAGAATAAAATAACTTTTTACCTTTTTATAGTGTAAAATTCAACAAGGTTAGTAAGCGGGGCATGTATTTTCCTCATTTTTCTCACTTTTTACCTTATCAACATCATTTTCGGGAGATGAATCAATTAAAATGCATTCAACACCGTCGAAATATTCAAAATGCAATTTATTCAAAAAACGCTCATCAAATCAACAAATTTTTCAAAATCCTTGATTCATCACTTGAGGGGGCATCATATTGATATCTCGACACATGACATCATATCAATCAAATTTTGACACAATATCCGATAAATTTTCTTTGAATCAACATATGCACACACATCACTTCAAAGAGGGGCAAAATGTAGACGTATAAATCTGATCAGTTTCATAAGTAAATATTTAATATTTATTTTAACCTCATTCCTCTATTTAATAAAATGAATTATTCAATTTATTTCATTAAATTCACCTAAGCCTTTTCTAGCCTTCAATTAAATCACTTTATTTAATTAATTCCCCTTTCTCCCTTTTTGATTAAATTTACATTTAATTAAAGTGATCCTTGCAAATAAATAAATATAATTTATTTATTTAATTCCTCCACTTGTATTTATGCAGGTTGTATCTATTAAGTTGAAATACAGTAATTTTATTTTAATTAAATTCCTTTTCCCTCTACTTGCATTTTCCTACATCTCCTAGTTGCCTCCTAAACCCCCTTCTAGATTCTTCTAATCACTTCTAATTTAGCCTAATCCATCTCCTAAATATTGTCACATCCCTAAGCAAAGGGAAGTCACTTCTCAAACCCTCAAAGTCTTCCAAACCATTAAAAACTCTTACATAACCATTAATGGTTAACTCAACCTTCTTACATGATTAGAGACTTTCTCTATAACTCAACCCTCATCTAACCAAAGGATCTCATCAAGCATTAATGGCTTTGACCTTGGTTACCCCTTTAACCCTTGCACAATAGTTTATCCTTTGGATAAAAGCTTTATCCAATGGATAATCCTAGCCTAACCTTAACCCTTACCTCCTAAGGTAACCTTCATGTCTTCTCAAGCATTTAATGCTTACTTTCATCTCGTCTCAAAAAACCTCTTGTTGACAATTGTCACCATTTTATTGGTGGGAATTGTGAACATGGATTGATGACTTTCAATCCTGGCCCTTGTTAAGATTGTCCAATCTTGACCATCCATTGCCCTATTTTTCCTATAAATAGATCTCTCATTCTCTAACAAAGAAGATCCAAGTTTCATGCATCTAATCTATACTCATTTTACTAAGCATTTAGCCTCTCTTTGATAAAATCATCTTAAGTAGATTTTTAGAAGTAATTTTAAATATCATAGCATATCCATGTTAGACTAGTATATCATGCTAAAATAAGTTCACTAATCCTTTCTCTTATCATCATCTTTTATGCTAGTTTAAATCATCATAGATTCAATATCATACATATTTAGGAGTGCATTCATACTAAATTAATCAAACATCACTCATTCTTGGAGTTGTCATTCCTAAGTCACTTTTCTTAGTAATTTGAGAGAAAAGACATGGATTTGAGGGATCCTGTGAGAGAGAGAACAATGGAACACCCCTTGGTAAGTTGAGCTATTCAATATAGCTTCCATAACTTTCACCAAGAGTCCCATTGGTGTGTGGATCTTTTGAAACCAGACTTTTATGTTTATGTACCCCACATTTCCCATACACAGTATATATAAGTGATATATTCATGTAATTTAGGTGTCGATGTTGTGTTTGCATTATCAGAGAGGTGTATGTGCAAACAAGTGATTTATCCTTCTGTGTTGAGTTTGAGAAGATATTGGTGTTGTAGAGCAGACATTTGTGCTTAACTGGAACTATAATCAGACATTTAGAGATGCTATTCTTTTAGTTAATTTCTTTCGAATTGTAGTCTGAATCTTATTGTAAGTCAGTGAGACTTCCTTGATGGTTTTAGCCTTCCAGACCATTATTATTTAAGTAGTGATCTCTAGGCAGTGTGCTTGAATGCATGTGTATTCCCCACTATAATATTTTTACATACTACTGGAGAGTATCATCTTACTATGGGTAGGTCCCCGCTGTGGTTTTTCCCTTTACTAGGTTTTCCACCTCAAAACCTTGGTCTTGTGTGTTGTACTTTCAATTTGTCTATTTGTCTTATTACTACAGTTCATTAGATATATTTTTGGTGGTTAAGCTTGTTATTCCAGTGAAGACTGATTCATTCCCCTCCCTCAGTCTTCCTTCTTCATTGCTGCTAATAATTGTACCTTGCACATGAACAATGAAATGCAATGGCTGAATTTTTATCACTAACAACTAGCATCTTTTTCTAGGACTTTAAGACAGCTTGAATACCTAGTAGTCCTTAACAGTGGATGGCTTCAATATACTTTTTCCCTTTGTTATTTGATTCCACTTGACAATACTATCCTTCTTCATTGACTAAGACAAACTACTAGCACTGCTCTTCATGTTACATTTTGATTGTGATATTAGTTTTCTTCATTTATTTGTATAATACTTTGTCCATCAAAGATATTGTTTTTGTGAACACAAAATTGTCTCTATTTAGGTTGATCTCTTTGCTGTTAATAATGCCTTCAATGGAGTTCCATGTCATTATATTTTACTACTATTAATGTCTTTTCTCATTTTTAACATTAATCAATCTTTTCAATACTGCACTAATCCAATTTTTGACTATCATCTATTTATATATTCTCAATCAAGGATTTTGCAACATTCTTGTACTCAAGACTGTCATGTGACTATGATAGGATACTCTATCATAACTAGATGTCTATGTTATTAGATTGTCTTCTAGCTCATTCATTATTTTGACCCATTCTTCTCTTATAAATGATTGTACCTTGTTCTTTATGGCTTGGTAACTTCCATTTTTCATTTCTCTTAGGTGATTGGTCACTCTATACAGCAAACTTCTTTTCCACATATGAAAAGCTCTATATCTAAACTAGTGATTAAGATCTCTATGATAACTTTGAAGATCATTTTGAATGATGTAGCTGAAAGATAAATGAACTGATTGTTCTTAATGTTCTTGGTTTAACATTGATGTATTGCTCGAAGTATACTACTCCAAATTGCTCACTCTATTATCATGCCACTGTTTGGTGTTCTTGATGTCCTACTAGGCTACAAACATGCTTCCTGTGACTATCTCTCTAAACATTTCACTATATGATGGTTGTTAGACTACTAATGACAACAATGAGGGCCTTAATACTCATCTTCATATGTCCTTAGACTAGTATGCATATCAAGCTTCCATTGTTATATGAGTCACTATGCTATTCTTTCAACTGCAACTTGACTATGCTAATGATGATTTGATTGTGATAGTATTATCTTTCACCTCCTTCAACATCTTCAATAGTATTCGATAAACTTTGTCCCTACTACCTCTTCATCAATCTAATAAATGCATTCATGTACTTGGTTAAAAGATGAGATCTCGTCAATTTGCTACTACTAGTAGTTTTCACCATCCCTCTTTGATATAAATATGTGTATGAATCTTCGACAATGCCTTGTGAAAATTATATATGTTCTATGTCTAAACCTTTTAGATTGATTTAACAAAGTTGATGTCAAGTTTTCTCTATAGATTCACTGAAACCCTAGATGACTATTACGTAATTTTCCTTGCTATCCTTATTTACCTCTCTTGCATGATGGTTTCCATGAATAAGTATCCCTCATTCATGACAATAGACTTGTAATGATAATGAGGACCTACATATGGTTATCAGCTTATTGCCATGAGTGACAGAGGCATTCATTTATTGCAATCACCATGGGAGATAGGCAAGGATTTTTGCATATGGCTTGATTTATTGCATTTTAGAGTTTCAAGAAAGTTGGGCTCAACCCTTGTGGGAGCCACATTTACTCCATGTTCTTAACATGAACATGGTAATAGTTGTAGCTGCACATGAAGCAAACATGTTCGAAAAAGGATGCATATTGTAGATGTTAATGATGACAACTATTTTTTAGACACCTACAGTATGAATTTCTTATTTATTCCATTAATATCAATTTATACATGCATAGGTAGATTCTCATGTAAGGTTATTTTGATCATCCATTTATTAGAGCATTGCTCCAATACCATTTCTTTTACCAAATGTTGGAACAAGGAACAAACTAGAGCTAGGAAGACTCAAGAGATGTGGGACAACAACAAGTAGGACTTAGGCATCAGACAACCAGTCATTCATGCAATGGCTAGTTACTTCCCCCACATACACATTTACTTTTCATATTCATATATAGATTTATATTCATGTTTTTTGAATAAGAAAAGTCAATCTCACAACTTATTGTGTGAGACAATGTGCATTTTATCATCAATAAAGCTCTGATTTTCTGAAAATATTTGGGAATTCTCTCTTTTCTTCTATTACATGTACTTGCATACACCTGAACAAGATACAATCTATTTGATTTTATATGCATATAAATTTTATTATGGAAGGATAGAAAATGTATCTCTTTTGTTTTTTGCAACAATACCAGTAGGTTTTGGTAACAGTCCCTAAGTAAAAATTAGTAGTTTTCATGCATCTAATGGTGGAAACATTAATTTTTCACCATTACAACTAATAATGTTACTTAAATTTGTATCTCCTTTAGCATAATTTCATACTTATGAGAATGACGAAATGGGCCTCCTTTCAATTTTTTTTATTATATGTAACTTGCATCCCACTTGATCATGTTTCCTAATTATCAAAATTTCCTTAGTACACATGTATCACAACTTACAACTTGAGGGAGCTATGATAGAAAAAATAGTGAGTTAAAAGTTTCAAACAATATAGGTTGGATCTATCTACATAAAAAATATATGAGATTGATTATCATATATATGAATCTTCATCCTTTACATTAGAAGACTTAGTGCACTAAGGTCACATGTTGCCCCCATTTCATTAATAATTAAATGGTAATCAACTCATTACCAACACTGTTAAGGAATTTTTATCTTCTTTAGCATAATTTCATATTTTTGAGAATGATGAAATGGATCACATTTTAATTTTTGTTGATGAAATCCAAATTGATTCCCACTTGATCACATTTCCTAATTATCTATTTTCAAATTTCTATAAGTTTATCACAATGTAGTGTTTATGGGAGGGACGATAAGAATGGTGGGTTAAGGTTCAAACAACATATATTGGACCTATCTAGGTTATATATATTCATCTTCATCCTTTACATCACAATACTTACTAGTTCACATTTTGCACCCACTTTATTACTACTTATATAGTAGACATTTCATTATCAATAACACACAACAATTTGTATATCTTTTAGTATATTTCCATGTTTATGAGAATTACAAAATGGGACATCTTTTAAGTATTTTTTATGATATACAACTCACTTCCCAAGTGATTATGTTTTCTTATTATTTGTTATAAAACTTCTATTAGTATATGTATATCACAACCTAGATTTTGAGAGGGGTAAGAAAAAAATAGTGGATTAAATTACCAAATAATATATGTTGGATCTATCCAATTCATTTATGTATAGGCTTCATTATCACATATATATGCATCATCATCATTTACATTAAAATACTTACTAAGTTCACATGTTGTGGTTCTAGCTCATTAATAAAATTATTTAAACAATTTCACTCA
Organism: Cryptomeria japonica; assembly: GCF_030272615.1. NCBI lineage: Eukaryota > Viridiplantae > Streptophyta > Pinopsida > Cupressales > Cupressaceae > Cryptomeria > Cryptomeria japonica. The sequence continues at coordinate 777,466,106 of NC_081414.1, forward strand.
AGAATTCCTATCTCCTTTTTGGCATAATTTTATATTTATGAGAATGATGAAATAGACCATCTTTTAAGTTTTCTATGATCTTCCTAAATCACTTCCTTCTTGATCATGTTCCTATTATCAAACTTTCATTATTATATATGGGTATCACAACCTAGAGTTTCATGGGGGTAAAGAAAAAAATAGTGGGTTAAAGTTTTAAGTAATATATGTTGGAGAAATTATAAGGCCATGAAGCCATGCACACTTTAATGGGCAACCAAGAAAATATCCAACCACACATGAGAATGTTACAATTTGAGTATTAATGAACAATCGAGATTGAAAAAAAATGCTAAACAAATACTTGCTATTAATTGACATGATACAATGTACAAATAAACTTGTTTATCAAAGTGAGCAGGGAGTAGTTACAACTACCTTTCAAAAAAATTAAATGCATAATGATGACTCATCTCTACCTAGAATCACACCTAAGATAACTAAAATGAACATAATAAAAAATTACGTCATATGAAAACTAAGCTATCCTAAGTAAACTTAATTAGGGTAAATAAAATAAATCTAATTTACTCCAACAACCCCTCCTTAACTGCAACTTAGGGAGAAAAATATATTATGCAAACAATGCAAGACTAATTATTAAGATGCAATATATGGGTCTTGGCAACTAGACCATTTTAGGTACCCATACACATCTTATCTTTTACAAATAGAGAAAAAAATGAAACCTCATGGGAAAACAATCCTCTCCAAAAAATAGATATGCAAGGTATATACAAGTGATAGATCATGTGATGTATAGAGGTCTCACATTAATACCTCCCTAGAACTACAACCATCATGAGAATACAATATAATCACCCTATAATGATAGAAATGATAGAGGCAACATTTCCCCCTAGAATGAAGTTACATCAAAACCATTGAAGTATTTCTAACGCCAAAAGAGAATCCAATGGAAAAAAATAAAATATCTTCCCTTAGGAAGAAATATATCCAAGGATGCATCTAGAAGAAGCTACATATCCATAATGCAAGAAGAAGAAAGAAATATCAATAATAAAATCTTAGAAGTAAAGTCAAATGCCTCGACAAATGTCTCATCAAGAATGGAAAATGTGCAATCAAGGAAGAAACAAAAAATGAAGGAGAATCGAGATCATGTACCATTATAAAATCTAAAAAGAGAACAAATACCTCTCTTAGCATGTCTGGAAAATCTAAAGTAGAGGAAAGAGAGACCTCATCTGCAAGGTCTAAAATGAAACCATCCTAAAACCCAAAATCTATAAAACCAAATAGTTCCTACTGCATTGAAGTCCTCGAAGACATGTTAACTATCAACTTTGATGTAGCGAGGAATGAAGGAGTCATGAGAAGATCCACAAGCCCATTAGGAGGAACTGCATGACTCCCCATACTAGATCGAGGAGTCAAAGGAATATAACAATCAATATCATCCTCAATGAAGTCAAAGGTATACACCATGTTTAGATGACCATCCTTAAAAACTACAAGAGGAGCACCATTCACATCATAAACGTAAGTTGCATCTACAATGAACTTGGTTGTGCTACTATCCTATGTAAGCTAGTAAAATGGAAGTATATTATGAGGTATCACAAGAACATGAAAGACATTATGCACAACTATAGTACTCAGTTCAATATTACCTACTAAAGCTATTGACACACACTAATTACTTGCAGTCAAGAGAACAAGACATGGTGGAGGAAATAGAGAAATTAGAATCATGTTGTCAACTACATTGTAAATATATTCAAATATGCCTACATCAAGAATCCAATCAATGCTCTTAGGTACATGAGTGGTAATCAAGGATTAAACCTTTCCTTTGAGATGAGGAGATCTATCCTTTTGTTTAGAAGAATATGAACTTGGGGAAGGAGCAAAAATATTATGGATCATGAGTAATTGTCTCAACTCATAATTTTCCTTCTTGAAGTAATTTTGTTTATCATGTCCACCCTTCTTGCAAGAACAACATGAGGGTTTATCTTTCTTATTGCAACTCTCATCACTGTGGCCAAATTGCTTACAAAGACAACATTTTGGGTCTCTCCTCCTTATAATTTGCCTGTTTTAAAGAGGGAGATGAAGTGTCACAGAATTTTGTCTTGGGCTTCTTTGTGTTCTTCCCCTTGCCCTTGGAGGATTCAACCACCAAAGCATAACTTTTAGGATGAGACTCCATCTAAACTAATTTGGCCTGCTACCTATTCAATCAATCAAAAAACTCCACAATTGAAGACATCTTATGATCTTCCCACATAACATCCATAGTAGAGTAGAAGGGAGAAGCAAGCAATAAAAATGAAGTTCAAAGCTTAGACAAGATAAAGAAAATAAACTCCTTATCTTCTTTTTCATGACGATGCCCTATCAAGTTGCAATAATATTAACTTGAACTAGATGAGAAAACCTTGAATTGTGAGAAATGCATCTAGAGTGAGTGAGGTGAGATCATCTTGAAGATGCAAGATCTTGAACTAGTTCACTTTTTCAAAAAACTTTGCAAGTTTATTCCACACCTCTTTTGGTGTTTTCCTTGGCCAATGTCTTTTTTATTAGCTTGATCTCCTCTTCCATTTTAGATAGAATCTCTAGTCAAATAAAAATTATTTCTTCTAGTTTATCCCAATTTATGGGAGTTTATTATTTGGAATTGTACAATGCCTCAAATAGTGCCATCTTAATTGTAAAATTGCAAGAATTGTCATAAGAGAATTTGACTAGTGGTAGATACTCCTTCTACTTGTCTAGGCAATAAGCCAAGCTTATGTTCAATTTGGTTCCTAACATATCGTAGCCTTTTGGTAGTTTATCCTAGTTAATGGGAGTTTATCATTTCCTATTGTATTAAATACCTCAAGTGGTGCCATCTTAATTAAAAAATGCTAAGAATTATCATAAGAAAATCTGCCTAGTGGTAACTGCAAATTTCATTTTAATCGAAAGATTTATTCCATTTGGAACGCAATGGATAAAATGTGGGTGTGTTTTCACTAGAGCCTTCACAACATAAAACATTTTAAAGAGCATCTGAAGGAGTAGATAGATTAAGATCCTAATTTTAACTACATACGTTTAGCCAGTCACTATAGTTTATAATATACAATAGATGATGATACTTTTGTACATTCTAAAGACAAGATAACCATTTCTGTCACAATCAGCAATGTCACTCATTGCATAACCTGTTTATTAGTTCCTGCCTACAGGAAACTATAGCGAAGGCATGTAATGGTAAACAGTGATTAATCTTTCCCCTTTCACCCAATCAACATGCCAGAAAACTTTGCATAGTTTTATTTTCCATTATGTACTATCAAGAAGTTGCTCATTTTTTAACATAAATTTTTGTGAAATGTATTTTGGCAATCTCTGATTCATATTGCACATGGTTGGCAGATGCATTCAGAGTTATTCACAGGTTCCCATAAGAGAGAACGCACGATTAACAAAGGTAGCAGATCTTGGGGTATTCGTGCTTCTAAAAATTGCAAGGCAGGGAAGATGCATGGCCTACATGCAAAATAGAACACATCTTATCTATGTTTTCACATTTTCTATTATAGTTAATAGATCTATTAAAATTCCTTTGAGACTCACCATTTTTAGTGGGTGGCGGCGCCTCTAAGACAGAGTAAGAAGCTGAGAATGTATATTATCAGTGTGGTTAATTGATTCGGTCTCGGCGTCTACTTATTATGGTGGAGGAGGAAATGGATGGAAGGCAACCTCTGCAACCTTGTACGAAGACTCTGATGCTCTTGGCATCATGGGGAAAAAAACATAAATTCCTTTGGTTTTTTTATTCATATTTAGTGACGGTCTTTCCTAGAGACAACAGTTTCATTGAGGCATTTTGTCAAATAGTTTACATGCCCTATCAATGCTTCCACATTTTGCAGAGGTGTTAAAATGTTTTATGTTATGTTGTATGCTATTCAGTGCTTCTCTTGCATCCCTGACGAGGGAAAAGGGGCCCCAAATGATTCATGGAGATCCAAAAATGGCAAAGGCAAGAGGGCAACCTCTCAAGTCCTTAATTTCTCCCAAACCCACCATTAGTGACAATTCTCTAAAGCTCACCCATGTTCTCTATAATATTTCTCCTCTAGGTGCAATGTCATTTATTTGTATTAATTATTTATTTAGATATAAGATCGTGGATTAAATAAGTTATTGTTGACAATTCGTGTGTGTGGGATTTGTGTTGTTTAAACAGAACTTTATGAGCAGGCTATAAAGTATGAGAAAGGGTCCTTCATCACTTGTACTAGTGCTCTAGCTACCATGTTTCCTGCAAAAATAGGCAGATCACCAAAAGACAAAAGGGTTGTGAGGGAAGAGACATCTGAATAGGATCTATGGTGGGGAAGGTATAAACATGAAATGATGTTTTTTATATTTGTGTAGAAATGTTCTTTTAAGAACTATATTTTTATCAAAGTTTTGGATGACACACTTTGATCTATTATTATTGATAGAAAAAAAATGTTAAACAACTTTTTTACACAAATGCAATGGCCGTTGTTATTATTCTATGATGAATGTCATTCCAAAGGTTGATATAAAAATTTATTCTATGATGACTGTCATTCCAAAGGTTGATATAAAAATTTCTGAAATTTTTAAAAAAATTCTATATGGAGATTAAATTTTGTGGAAAAAAATTACCTTACGATGGATCAGAAGTGCAATTCTCATGTTACACAAAATATTTTGTAAAACCCTATCAGATTTGTTTATCAATAGTTTAGGTGACATTTTATGGTAAATTATTAAGATAATAATCACAAATTTTATAGCCATTATTTTGATGATATATTTTGATATGCAATTCAAAATATACTTTTATTTTCATGATGACAGTTCACAAAATGTAATCGAAAATGTCAATTACAATCATCTAACAAATAATGAACAAATCTCATCATTCTTAATGCTGATGGTCAACCATGATATACAATGCAAAACATTTTGTTATCTATATGATGATAAAAAATGAAGCATGATCTATTAGTTCATATTACTGAAAATCATATTTTGATGAAAATCTTATGTTTCTTTCATCGGTCTATTAAATTATCTGTTCTAGTGATTATACTGAATATATTGAGCATTATAACATGTGTACTCTTAGAAATTTTCATATTACAATTCTACTATATTATCTAATATCTTATGCTTTCAGTGGTTCTCCAAACATTGATATGGATGAACAAACATTTTTGGTCAACAGAGAGAGAGAGCTGTTGATTATCTGAATTCATTGGACACAACTGGGATTGTTAACTAATTAATGCATTGAGTTCAATCTAGGAATTTGATTCCTCATGGAAGATTTCCCAGGTAGTGAACGCTAAGGATAACTGTGATTATTTTCTCTTTGAATCAGGTGTTTGTGAATGATCATTTCCTCAACTAGGATCCAGAGCATAGGTTAAAAGTGGGGATTATCTCTGCAAGAGCCTATCATTCCCTCTTCATGCATAACATGTAAGAGTCCAATGCAGTGAGATGATTTTAAAATTGCCCAAAACAACTCCTTTCAAAGACTCATTTGAAAACTATTTAGACTTTACCTCCATACAGTTGTGAATATATAAAATATTCTTTGCTTTCATGCAATTCATTCTAGAATAGTTAAATTTTACCACCATATAATCATAAATTTATTAAACAATTCTACATGGCCATCTCTATTGTGGCTTAAATATAGTCTCCTAAAATTGAACTATCTTGGAGCTTTTGTTCTAATATAATCATCCATTTACATTTTGATCTAATTGAATGCATGTCTAGGTCAACTAACTACAAAGCAGGCCTTTAGTTTGCATTTTCTAAGAATTAGAATTTTGATGTTGTACTTTTGTTGAGATGATATATTTAGGTGTATCCGACCAACTCCAGAAGAACTGGAGAACTTTGGTGTACCTGATTTCACCATCTACAATGCAGGCCAATTCCCATGCAACCAATACACACACTACATGACGTCATCCACAAGCATAGATCTCAACTTGAAATGCAGAGAGATGGTGATCCTTGGTACTCAATATGCTGAGGAGATGAAGAAGGGCCTCCTCTCAGTCATGCCCTACCTCATGCCAAAGAGAGGGATACTCTCATTGCACTCTGGATGTAACATGGGCAAGGAAGGAGATGTTACACTTTTCTTTGGATTGTCAGGTATGTACATATATTGTTTAAAAACCTCATTCCCTATGCACTCTATGATTTAATAAACAAAAGTCTAGTGTTTTGTATTATCAAAGTCTTCTGGTAACCAAATTTACTAAAATATAGTGGTTCTGTAATATAGGAACTGGAAAGACAACTCTTTCTATAGACCATCAGAGGGAACTCATAGGAGATGACGAGCATTGTTGGAGTAATAATGGTGTGTCTAATATTGAAGGAGGCTACTATGCAAAATGCATTGACCTATCAGAGGAGAAGGAGCCTGATATTTGGAATGCCATTATGTTTGGAACAGGTAGCATACTAATCCTACCAAAGATTTAATGAAGGCTTGATGTTGCTTATTCTAGCAGGTTGATTAATAGCACAGGCAAAATAGGATTCTGACAAAGGCTATGGAATCTGGGTAACACCTGTCAGTTGCACAGTTCACGTGCTTTGTCTATGCTTCCACATTTTGCATTCATGTCTACAAAAGAAGTTGCAACTAATAATCCCCCTTCATGTTCCTGAAGCGCCCATTTTGGCAGAGGTAGGTTGCCAAGGTTCTTAAAAATAGAATAAACGTTGCAAGAAGTGGGAAAACCGAGGTATAAAATGAAATTTGTGAAATCTTTTTATTGTGGTATAAATCCGAATCTTTTTATTGTGGTGATCTAATGTGTGAAATTATTTTATTGTGATTTAAAATTTTGAATCATTCATTTTGAAACTTTGATAAGCATTTACAGTCATAAATTAATTGAAAGTTGAGGGTGATTTAATTGAATGCTTGTATACAATCTGTGTCGTTTGAACTTGTTTGTAGATACATTAATAAGTAAGGCCTTGAAATAGAAAACTTTACAATTGAGATCTAAGCATACACATACATTCTAAGTGATAGCAAAAATGCTTTTTATGTGTTGTTAATGGTAAGTAACATGTTTCTTTAGGTCTCTTTAATAAAGTATCAAAATTACCTCTTACAAAGGACTTTCATTTGGAAGATATTCTCTTTCTTTAAAATCACAAAATAAATTTAGGTTTCTTTGTTTCAAGAAATTTGTTAGCTTACATTTTGGTTAAATTCTGTTTTGAATCAAGAACACAACTCACAGAGCACCAAATTCGCAATGGTGTTGTGGCTATGTCTATAAGTTCAAAAGATGATTTTACTATTGAAGTGCTAAGATCCACATGCATAGAGTCCCTTCTATGTGAGTATTGATATTAAAAAAAGGAAATTGCCCATACTACAGGTGCAGCTCTTATCAAACAAATTTTGTGTATATGTATTGAGTAGATATTGCATATGCTTATATCTGCCATCTTCCCCATTGATTCTGATAGTTGCATTTATAAAATAAAAATCTTTTTGATCTTCCTACTGCTGCACCACACCAAACAACTACAGTTCTGACCATTGCTCAGCAGGAACTTCGCTGCTTGCGGCTCTTGTTTTCTATATAAATTCGAGCATACAATTGTTAGTCCATGGTTATTGAAATGGAGAAGAAGTATTTGTTCCTAGCAGTTGCTATTTTTATTGCAGCCCTTTATTGCAGTTCCCTTAGAGTGGATGGTGGAGATACTCTTCTCTTGGGGGCTTCGCTTACAGTAAATCAAACCCTAATTTCGAGAAACGGCAGGTTTGAATTGGGTTTTTAAAGTCCGAAAGGAACGAATAATTGGTATATTGGCATCTGGTATGCACCAAATTCTTAGTCCGAAAGGAACGAATAATTGCAGCTCTTGTTTTCTATATAAATTCTTAGAAGGCCACTGTTTGGCTGGCTAACAGAAAAAATCTTGTGAGAAACATGCCCGGCGTGCTAAAATTTTAAAGAGATGGTCAGCTCAGATTGTTTAATAGAAAGCGCCGGTCCGTTTGGTCATTTGATATTGGCCAGAATAGATCAAGAGCTGTGATAATGGACTCTGGTAATTTCAATACTTTTGGTCACGGCCACATGAAGTTTGCGATTGTTTGGGAGAGTTTCGCGCATCCGACAGATACGTGGTTGCCTGGCATGAAGATGTGGAAACGCATGAAGTTAACTTTGTGGAAACGCAGATACTTCAAACCCTGCAAGTGGGCTCTTCTCTTACGGAATGGACATGTCTCTAGGAAAGACGCAGATGCTGATGTGCTATAACAAGACCGTTCCATATATGTCCAGTGGAGAATGGACTGGGTATTATTTTGATAAGATTCCCGAATCGGAAGATCAGAACACAATTGAAATGTCCTGTGTGAGGGTTTATCCTTCTAACATATACTACAATTTTAGCATAAGCTGGTTGGATCACACGTTATACTATAATTTTAGAAATAAACCCGTTAGATCATATCCTCACGGGGCGGTTCCTATTTGGTGAGAACGGCGAATTACAACATTACTTCTTGATAATTGATAATCGATGGTGTCTGCGGTGGTCGACATACCGCTCGGTCAATGCAGTGACTATGAAATTTGCGGGGCGTATGGACTGTGCAATGCGAAAGATGTGTGCGGTTGTGTCCAGGGCTTCACGCCCAAGCACGACTCTCAAGGTTGGTCATCAACTAGGTGTGCTCGGCGAAGGCTCCTGCAATGCTCTGCCACAGAGGGCACAACCGACGGCTTCTCCGAAGCCAAGAATTAATACTTGTTTAGAAAAAAAGCTGTCATATACAACAACGAGCAAACACAGCAAGGCTGGCGGACTGTTTGTCTCAACAATTGCTCCTGCACAGCCTTTGCTTTCGCTATTTCTGATCCACCTCTCTGTAGATTGTGGTTCGGAGATTTATTTGGAATGCTCGTTTCGTCCGAGGGCCAATCCGTCTTTGTTAGGCTGTCTGCTTCTGAGTTGCGGCACGTGACACTAGAGCACAGCAACATGAAAACCCTTGTTTCGGCTTTCTTATTGGCCGCATTTATTTTGTGGAAACGTCGAAGATTGAGGAGAACAACGTTGAAGAGCAGGGGCCAATGTGGCTCAAAAAGTTCACTTACAAGGAGTTGCGAATTGCAATGGAGAATTTCAAGCATAAGTTGGGCAGCGGAACTTTTGGAACTCTACCAGACAACACGCGTGCTGCGATTAAAAGATTGGAGGGTTCCACGGAAGCAGAAAAACATCATATGAATTTGGTTAGGCTGCGGGGATTCTGCGTAGAGCATTCACGAAGGTTATTGGTGTATGCCTACATGCCCAACGGCTCCCTAAATTCCTTCCTCTTCTCTAAGTCGGAAGACGCAGAGAAGCTGTTCGACTGGAAGACCCGGTTTGAGATCGCACTAGGAACTGAACGAGGATTAGATTATTTGCATGAGGAATGCAGGGACCGTATAATCCACTGCGATATTAAGCCTGAAAACATTCTTCTCGACAGTATAGCTGGTAGGTAGAGATTTCAGCCGCGTTCACTGCGAATCAAGCCTGAAAACATTCTCCTGGATGACGACTTCAGCCCAAAGGCGGGAGATTTTGGGCTGGCAAAGCTGATTGGTAGAGATTTCAGCCAGGTACTGACGACCACAAGAAGAACTCGTGGATACTTGGCTCCCGAGTGGATCTCTGGTTTTCCTATCACTTCTAAGGTGGACGTATATAGTTTGGGCATGACGTTGTTGGAAATTATATCCCGCTGAAGAAATTTTGATTTAATTGTGGAAGAAAGTACGTTGCACTTTTCCACCTGGGCTTCATCTCAAATTTAGAGGGGAAACATAATAGACCTGGTGGACGCAAGGATAGCAAGTGAGACGATGTGGAAGAGGTGAGAAGAGCCACTGTGGCGACTGGGTTGTGCATTGAAGACGATGAGAATGAAACGCCGACCACGAGTGAAGTGATGAAGATATTGGAAGGCACGATGGAGGCTCCTGTGCCACAAATTCCGAGGTCTGTACAAGTCTTAGCCAGTTTTAAGGGAAAGTTTAATGCTAGATACCTATAGAAGGAAGTTGCTTCCATGTTCTCTAATTAGGAGGAACCTCATTTTTATGTAGAGGTAAGTGTGTAGGAGAAAGGCATAGAGGAAATTTAAGAAATGACTGTGTAGGTTTTAATGTTTGACAGTTTTTTTATCACATTTAGTAATTCATCATTATTAATAAGATAATGTATGAATATTTTAGAATATTGTTTTTAATTATCTATTTATGAATATTAAAAATTGTTTGCACATTTTATAATTTTCTTATTCTACATTTGTAGTATGAATAGAATTTACAATTACTAAGATCTGTTTCTAGATTGATAGAGGGTTTTTCCAAAAAAAAGGAAAAAACAAAACAAAAATGTAGCATCTTTTTTTCATGTAAAGTTTTATTTTCTAACTTATATTTTAAGTTTCTTTTGAATTTTCTCTCCCTAACAATATTAAAATAATGTTGATTATAATATATAAATCATAACTTTAAATTAAAATTAGAAACCCAAAACTAATATTGATTTTTACAAGACAACAAAATTTTCATAAATAAAATATTATTTAAAAAATTATTAAATTCTAACAATCTTTATTGTAAATTCCAAAGTGATTAAAACTAATAGATATTTTGTTTAAACAAGCAACTAAAAAATATGTTCCTTGTTTTCTTAGTTACTCTTCTTTTACATTTAAATGTAATCATAAGATATTTTAATTGTAAAATCAAATGCATGAAAAATAATTAAAAGAAAATGCACAGTAATATATAGTGTGAAAAAAATAATTGTCTACATTATTCACTAGCATTTATATTAGGCCTCCACCTTTTAAATTCTATAATCACCTTTTCCCTAAGAACCTTAGTATAATTATTCAACATATTGAAAAGAAAAAGAGCACATAAAGAAACAAATAAATCTCATTTCTATTAACTAAAGTACACAAATTACTTGTTCATCAAATATTTGTTTTATTAGCAAAAATATTTAACAAATTTATAATCTAGATGCATTATAATTATTTGAAATATTTATTATGAATGGTGACATGAGAAATAGTGAGAGGCTATAGCCAATCGGCAACTATAGGTGCTATGTCAACAAATTCTCTCTAACAATAGTTCAATAATTATTATATTCTAATATGCTACCATAAATTAATTATAATAATTACTTTTCAATATCCCCCATAAATTTAAAAGAAGGGTCCTTTTAGAAATCCTTGTTAGATGAACATTTTTAATCATTTATTCATCAATATAGTGGTAGAGATTCATAATCAATATTGTAAATTGTATTCCATTACAACTTAATGGTCCTTTTTGAGCCCTTTCTTTAGTGCCCCTCCTTCCAAGTCCTTTTAGCCTATTTTGGAATTCTCTCATCCAAACTATCAGTATATGCTTATGAGGTGACCTAATTTAATGTCTTGGGCTTGTGCATTCTGCAACCACTTTTAGTTTGCCCTTTTTTAGGTGGACTAAGCCAGTTATCACCATAGTCTTTCCAAAAGAGGCTAAATTTGAATATGTCAGAATATTGGTTCTCGCAATTCGTGATCTCATCCTTATATTTTTATATAACCATTGAAATTCAGCATAAATGGGAAAATACTTTGAGAACCCTATATCAAGGCATCATCTCAAATTTATTTCATCATCTAGTAATTTCTTTCACAATCATTTCTAATTCCTTCAAGCGCATGTTTGATTAGAACTTGATTATCAAGCTCTAACAATCTATCTTCAAGATTGATTTCTTGGGTGATTATGTTATGGTTTCTAAGGTATTGATATCTGAGGGAAATAGAGAGCATAATTCTCAAAAATATCTTTTTCCTCGGCATTGATATCCTCATTTCAAAAAAAGAGAGAAAAAGTTAACTCAAATGCATACATCACAAGCTATGCATGAAGACATACGTGTCTCTATACAAATTATAATTACTCTGAATTTAAAAATTAAATAAAAATATATATGAAACAAAAAATTATGAAAAATATCCATGCACTAGATATTGGTTTGAAAAATCTATATTTTTCAAGTTAGAATCGTATCCTTTCTATAAAAAAAAATTATAAATGATGACAGAAATGTCACTTTAAATAAATGTTGATTACTATAAAAAATAATTTATTAAAAGTTACATAAAAAGATTCACAATTTATTTCTAATTTTTTAAAGATATATTTATAAGCGACATAAAAAATCTCACAAATTAATAGTTTGTTTCATCTTAAAAGTCTTAATGGTTCAGCTACTATAAGTGTTAGAAAGTAAAGGTCTAGTATAAAATATTGATTTAATTATACTAATTTGACCAAAATGAGTACCATTACTTTAGGCTAACCCTAATTCAGCATTTCATTTTAGATTTATCCTCTATCCTACTATTGTAATCTCTCTATTTTTCATCATAGTTGTAGTGAAGGTTAACACCTACCTAGGGTTTAAACTAGGCAAGGCCTATTTAATACAACCATTTCTTCCAATTCTCTATGTGCATGTAACAAATTCAATGGCAAAAAGTTGTAGATTTCCAAACAGTAGACTGTGTAATGGGTGAAAATGTTAGGGTTAATTTCCAACATTGGATGTATAAAAAATGCTCCATTACATTAGAGAAAGATACAAATTTGATAGATCTAAACCTAATAGATCTAGATGCTAATCAGATTCCAAGGATCCTAGATGAGCCTCTTCTTTCCCTTATGTTGAATTGAATTATTGAAGCTATTTAAATTAGGGTAAATGTGGTGAGATTGAGGTAAAAATGCATGAACAGTGAGCTACAATCATCAAATTGAGCCATGAACTTGGATCTAAGGAATATATGTGTATTCAAACCCATTCCCAAAAGGAGCTCCTAATTTGTTAGGACCAAAGGGTTCATCATAGCTTTGTACCTATTCCTGCACACTCTAGAGAAGGGAAATAGGTTGGCAATAGGGGTTTGCCTAATTCAAACCTCAGTTTAGGAATTAACCTTGAATGAAATATTGCAAATATTAAAATAAATAATAGAAATATATCCTCAGATCTATAATAACTAATAATGATAATTTGCTTTTGGAATGTAATCACATGTGTTGTATAAAATGACATGAACATGACAAAACCCTAATCACACACACATGCTTGCATATGAATGATGTAATTTACTCCAGAATGGTTGAATGAAGATAATCTAGCATTGAAGATCTCTAAAAATGTTTAATGATGAATGCTTCAATGCTTCAATGCTTTATTTCTTGAATGTGAAGAATTTGATTGAAATGAATTGATTAATGTCTTTATATATGACAATATAGGTCATTTTACTAATTAGGATGACCTCCAATGGTTACATAGAGCCACAAAATTTATTTCCTTCTAGAGAGATAGTTCACAATTAGGGACCATTATTTTAGCCTAGAGAGGAGGAAACCCCTCTAGAGAGTAATTTGGTAGGTGTATATGGCATAAAAATTGGATTTAAGACATCGAACGAACCCAAATAGGAGATGAGAGGGAGACACACAAAACTAGGGGCAAAAACATGAGGTGTAAATTGGACCGATGATAATTTATGATGCTACATTTAGCTCCCATTTTAACGTGAGTATGAGCCTACTCAAATACTCATGGTAAAGTAGACAAAAGATAGATGAAAGAGAGGAGGAAATGAACACAATCACAAGGAGTATAATACATCACTAATTTTGAGGAACCAAGCCCCTAATATTAGGATCTTAACTCACTCAAATGCATGCAACAACACACAAGAAAAAAATAAAGAGGAAAAAAAAAGGCAAACAAAGATGGTTAAAGACAAAAAGGAAAAAGACACAACACAAAAGCTTAAGATGAAAAACATGACCTCAAGTCAACTAGCCAAAGAGACCTTGACATCAAGTCAACTATTATGTTGCTCACTAATTATGATTACACCTGAAATTGTACCACCATGAATGACAATGAACCCCCAATAGCCAGGCCAACAATTTCACATAGTGAGGAGAAACATAATAGTTACTTGAATGATATTTGAAATGATTAGGATAAATATGCCATTCATTATAAGATGTTATTTTTATGATGCTCGAATCAATATAATGTTGTATTTTTTTTCAAAGCTTGACACATTAGTAGAATGTCCATGAATTTTATGATACTTGCAAAAAGAATTATTTTTAATATGTTGTCTATGTTTTCTTCTTCTTTTAGGCCAAAGAAGAGAGATTAAATTGGCCTGGAGAAGATCAGACAAAACATTGTCTTGTTGTAATACCATATTAGAATGAGAAGATGTGAATTCACTAGACAATAGAGTATGGGCTGTTGACAAAGGAAGATATTAGAATCCTATATATTCATTAGAAAAGTGTGATTTCTCATAACTTTAAAGACTTTGTTGCACACATCCTAAAAAAAATTCATTGTATATATGTGTAGGATCAAGAGAAGGTTCACTCTTAGGTGGAATTGGATTAAAGTTTAAAGAGGCCCAATTAATTTCTAGACATGTGTTAGGAAAAAAAAATTGAGTGTCCAATTCATTCATCTTATATTTTCTACAAAAAGAGGGTATGAAATCTAAGGACCCCCAATCATCCTCCAAGAGTTCTTCTTTAGGAACTTCTTTAGTAGGAGATGGTGTAATTTTTTGAATTGGAGAGAGGATTGTAGGAACTAAAAAATTATATTGTACTTCAATTTGTATGCTTTCATCAGTTTCCAAAGCAAACACTTCATTATTATATGTGTAAGGCACTACATGATAATCATGAACAATTTTTAGTTTTTGTCAAGGTTGAGATACATTTTGATAAAAGTGGAGAAAAACCATATGTTCCTAAAAAATGTGAATGGTATTATTGATTTTATCTTTGGTAGGTTCTTCATTTTTAGGAGAGAGAGAATTGGAAACATTATAATGATGAGAAATGGAAGAATCTTCTTTCTCTAAAGTATCACCATGAGTAAGAAAAAGTTTAGGAAACAAACCATCATATATCATTAATGCTTCATCTCTAGGTGGAATCATGAAAAGAAGATATGGTGTCGCTAGGGAAAGTAGCTAAAATATCATCATCTTGCACCAAATAATCCTTGTGTCAGAGGTACATTTTAGGAGAAGCATGAACATCATTCTCCAAAGCTACATCTTAAGAAGGGAGATCTTTGAAAGAATTGTTCATATTCTCTTCTTGCACCAATCTGTCCTCATTGGTAGGAACAGTTTTGGGAGAAGGTAAATCATAGCTATGAATGAAAGGGAGAACTAAGTTATCAGATCATATGAATGAAAGAAAAAATCATGAAGATCTTTAATGTAACTTGAAATTTGAACTAGAAAAATAAGATAAGAAATCCATATGCACTTATGTTCAAACAAGAAACTCATATGCCATGTAACCAAAGTAATGTTCACTCAATATCATGGAAAATTGAATAAAGGGGGGAAATTTTAAATTTCAAATTTGAAAATTATGATTAAATAATGTAAAAGTGATTGATTAACCAGTTAATTAAGTAATTTGAATTGTGAATTTGAATGATAAATGCCTCTAAATTAGAGCATAACATATCATAAAGACCAGATCTAAAAATAAATTTGAAATTTTTTGCAATCCACAAGTCAAATTAACAAAAATAAATTAGGATTTTTATGAATTAAAACTCTAAATTAATGTGATTTGATAAAAATAAGATCTATGGTACAAAATAAAAAATTAAAATGTTCACAAATAAGATATAAAATTAATTAATCCAAATTAGACAATCCACAAGCTCAATTTTAGAATGAAAAATTAGAGCTTTTGTTGAGTTAACCTCTAAATTTTTGAAATTCAATTGGAAATTAAACTTGTAAATGTAAATTAAAATTTTAAATTGCATAAACACTTAGAGCTAAGAACATAAATCAAGAATAAAGGTGTATGGAGTCAGGTTCACCAAAATGTAATGGGTGAAAATATTAGGGTTTCCACCATTAGATGTATGAAAACTGCTAATTTTTACTTAGGGACCATTACATTAGGGAAAGATAGGAATTTGATAGATCTAAACCTAATATATCTAGATGCTAATTAGATTTTCCAGATCTTAGATGAGCCTCTTCTTTCCCTTGAGTTGAATTATGTTGGCATAATTATTTATTCATCTTCGATATAATTACACTTTACTTAAGTTTACTTAGGTACATGCACAACATTGTAGTTTGCATATGAGAAACTTAGGGAGATGTGCTACATTGGGAGTGTGTATGTAGGAGATTTTTCATCTTTTATGGTGTGATCTTGTTATTACTTTATCATATCCACTTATTGTGGAGTGATAATTCCACCTTCGATTGGTGATCCACCTCATGTGGAATATTTTACTATTTGTCCTACCTACCCCTACCTACCCTTGTATCTCATTGAGCCACATTTCATCATTGTCTTCTCTCTTGTCTCTTAGCCTTGTCTTTATAAGCAGGATTATCCTACATTGTAAGAACAACAACAACAACAATCTTGATGATCCAGTTGATCAGTATTTGCATCACTGATAGGAATACAATTTATTCTTGTCACATTTTGTTCTCTCTTATTTGTTCTTTCCATTGCCTCTAGATCTTGGCAAATTATCACAAATTCAATTGTGTAAGACGCTGAAATTAAGGCAAATGTGCCAAAATATAGCTAAAAATAAATGAACAACGAGCTACAGTCATTGGATTTAGCTATGAACTTGGACCTAAGAACATAAGTGTATTCAGACATGTTCTTATAAGGAGCTCCTAATTGTTGGGACTAGAGCGATAGTCGCTCTTGTCCTTCACACTTTTCACACTCCAGTGGGGGATTGATTCATCACTGTAAATAAAGCTAATTCTATTGTATCTCCCTACCTATCCTTGCATACACTAGAGAAGGTAAATAGATTTGGAATAGTGGTTTTCCTAAGTCAAACCCTAGTTAAGGAATTAACCTTAAATGAAATATTTTAATTACTGAAATAAACAATGGAAAGATATACTTCACATCAACAATGACTAATAATGATGCTTTGCTTTTTGAATGTAATCACATATGTTGTATGAAATGACATGAACATGAAAAAATCCTAAACACACACACATGCTTGCATATGAATGATGTAATTTTCTCCACAATGGTTGAATGAAGGAAATGCAACCTTAAAGATCTCTGAAAATGCTTGATGATGAATGATTCAACTTTGGAATTCTTGATTGCTTGAGTGTGAATAATTTAATTGAAATGAATTGATTAATGACTTTATATATGAGGATCTTGGTCAATTATCCAATTAGGGTGACCTCTAACATTCACTTAGAGCCACCAAATTCATTTCCCCTTGGAGAGATAGGTCTCATCCCTCTCTTGAAAAATGGGCCCCATTGAGGGGGACCAAGGTGCTAGCACCCTAGTCCTCCTCAAATAGGGACCAATATTTTGACCCACAAAGGAGGACAACCCTCTAAAGAGTCATTTGTTAGGTGTATATGACAATAAAATTGGAGTTGAGGCACTAAACATACCTAGATAGGAGATGATAGGGACACACGCTAAAGTAGGGGCACAAACATGAGGTGTAAATTGGCTCAGTGACAATTTACAACACTAAATTGAGAAATATAGTTTTAGATTTATAATAGGGACAAAGTCATAGACTATATTTATTAGCACATCAATCTGATGATTTTTGGATAAATTTTGGAGAGAGTGATCTACCAAACCTCTTAATCTAAGATTCAAAACCTCAACTACTAAAGACATTTTTAGGACTAAGGTGCCTAGGTTCATAGTTTAGCACTTTTAGGCTCATATTTTAGTGATAGGTTCCTCTCTATATCTCATTCCCAAATTTGAGCTTATATTTTGATCTCCAATTCTTTTACTATTTGTTTATGCTGGATCTTGTCAATTTTTGAGTATTTTAGCTAGTCATTGTGCATATTCATATCAAATCACATCAAACACATAAAGAGAAAATAATCATAGACAACATCTATCTCTCCTTTAGGACTAAAATTGGATTGTGTTGTCTATTTCCCCTAATTAATCAATATTCATATGGGATCTTAGTCTAAGTCTCTAAGTTAGGATTCCATTTTGGTGAACTTGACATTTCTTACACTTTCATTTTTTATAATTATCATTTTCAAATCTGATTTTAATGCATTTAATAGATTTATATTTGCAATCAATCCTGAAATAGATCACATATGCACTTAAATCACACAATTTTCATGAAAGATATCTCAACAATGTTTCAAGCATGTTTTTCTTTTCCATATTTCATGTTCACTTTCTTAAATTATTTCATAGTTTTCTTATGTTTCACATTCACTTTTTACAAAGATTTGAAATATTTCTTATTTTTCACATTCACTTTCTTAAAGTCTTTGAAAGATGTCATATGTTTCATATTCACTTTCTTAACAGTTTTGAAAGTTTCCTTTTATTCATCATTTAATTTCTGAAGAGCCTTGATGGATGTCTTATGTTTCATATCTATTTTCTTAAAACCTTTGGTAAATGTTTTAAAATTTATAATATATGGCCTAGTGAATGCCTTGAAAATTGTGATATATTATTTATGTTGGACCTTTAAAATTAATGATGTTCTCTATCCTCAAGCTTTTCTTACTGATGAGGATATTTTTGTGCAAAAAGATATTATTAACACTTCTTTTAAAGATCTCCCTCTTAGGTATGAAGCTTTGAAGACTGATATTTATCCTTCTCCTAAAATATATTCCCCACAAGGATAATTTGGTGAAATAAGATGATATTATTTATACTTTTCCTAATAATAGCTTACAATCTATTCATTTTAATGACCTCCCTTCTAGAGATGAAGCACTGATGAAATATACTTGTACCTCTCTCAAAAGTTATCGTACTCATCAAAATACTTTGTGTTATTTGTGAGGAACCGGTTATTACTGAGAGGGGGGTGAATCAGTAAAAAAAATAAACTTTAAAACTTTGACAACCACCAAAAAATTATTTCAAAATAACTCATAAATAGTACTAGTAATAACTGAAATCATACTGCTAATCTGATTCATCAAACTATTCTTCTAAGTCTTCATCAACATGTTGTTGGTATTTTGGATATGTTAATATGGTTTTGTCATTGATGTCAATACCTGTCATCACTTGTCAACACTTATCAACACTTGGAGATCTTTGATTATGTTCACCGACAAGTCAAAGACTTATGCACAATCATCGGTATTTGGCTCACTGGCAGGTTATGTTGTTCATCGGCACTTGGAATGACTTGGAGACTACTTGGTTATGTCAAAGACATCATTTAAAAACTTAGTTTTCGTGATTTGGTTATTTGTTTATTCGGGTTTGCATATTTGTTGTTACTGGCAAATAGGTCCAAGATATACATCAGTTGGCATATCTATTTCAGATCAGCACGACATGTTATGGAGATGATCTATTATTATTGTAAATGCATTGAGCCGACATCATGCATCGCATAATGATTTATTTGTAATTAATTTTATTGTAATATCTTTTAGTGAGCTGACCTATTCAATTGGTCTTAGGTTATGGTATAAATGTAAGATCTCATTTGTGAGAATGAAAGGCGATTGAAAAAAAAAAATTGTAATAAGGTATATGCGAAAATAAGCAGAGCTGTACACACAGACATCATTTGAAGGTTGAAGGAAGGTTTTTGTGAAAGCAATCAGAACTAAACCGGTACTGAATCCAGCATATGAAGATGCTATTTTAAGAAGTACATTATCATTGGATTTAACAAAGAATGGCTATATGGGATGTTACAAAGAATGGCTATATTTCTCCTACTCAAGGTCAACCTAATCCACCTAACTTGGCTAAAGATGAGGAAAATGATTGCAAAGAAAGAGAAGCACTTTTGAGCGCATTGTCAGATCAGAAAGTCATGGGATTATCAAACAGATCTACTACTAAAGCTATTTGGGACAAACTAAAAACATTGAATGAAAGAGATTCCATAGTCAAAATTTTTAAACTTGAATGCTTCCGGGTCAGGTATGAAAGTTTGAAAATGGAAGAAGATGAAAGAATAAATGAAATTGTTTTGGGTATACACTATTGTGGAGGAACCTTAAGTGAAGATGAGATTGTTTCTAAAGTTTTGCTTTGCCACCGGCATATAAAATGAAAGTTACTACTATAAATAAATTAAGAACAATGCCTAATGCATCAGTATCTAGAGACACCTTGGTTGGAAAACTTTTAGCTTTTAAACTTGAGGAATTTTGTCCTATTACTACTATTAAGATAGATCCAGCTTTCAAGGCATCATCATCATAATATAAGCAATCTGATTGGAAAGCCTTTTATGCAAGAGAACTTGAAGAAAGCAGGAGAGAAAATGAAGAACTTGAAGAATTTGAAGCACTATTTGCAAGGAAAATGTCTAAAGGTCCAATTAGAAGTAAGTATGAAGGTAAAGCACCCTTTAAATGTTTTAATTGTAATAAGATTGGTCATATGGCTTCTAGATGTCCTGATAAACATGCGAGATTAAGAGAAGAAGCTAAAAGAACATATAAGCCTAACCTTGATTAACAAAAATACAAGTTTAAGAAGAATAGAGACAAATCTTGTTATTATGCAAATGAAGGAGTTACTGATGATTCTAATCAGGATCCAACTGACAATGGATGGGTTTTTGTTGCTATAATAGAAGATCAGTCAGCACCTATTGTTCAACGGGTAGAGTAGGCCCTAGTAGGTAAAGTCGAAGATAAGAATGAATGGATTATTGATTCAGTATGTTCACATCACATGACTGGTGATAAGAGTAAACTCTTAACCTTTCAAGAAAACAATGGAGGTCTAGTAAGATTTGGAGATGATAAAGCTTGTTTGATCAAAGGAAAAGGCACTATATCTTTTGATGGTAAGCACAATACTGATAATGTTTACTATGTTGAAGGTTTGAAGCATAGCCTTTTGAGTGTTGGTCAATTAGTTGAGAAAGGATTTCAGTTACAATTAAAGAATGGTAAATGCAAAATCTTAAACAGGACTGGTTTGGAAATTGCCACCAGTAATCAGACTAGAGGTAATATCTTTCATTTGAACAACAATGAGAAAGAATGTTTGATTGCACATATTGATGAAAGTTGGTTATGGCATAAGAGACTTTGTCATGTAAATTTTGAATGCATTGTGAAAATCAGTACAACTAAGGTAGTAAGAGATTTACCTAAGATTGTTAAACCTCACAATCCGATATGTAAGGAATGTCAATTTTGAAAGCAAGTTAGAGCAACTTTCGAGAGTATTCCGGAGAAGTCTAACAATATTCTTGATTTAATTCATACTGATTTATGTGGTCCAGTAAGAACTAGAAGTATACAAGGAGATAGGTATTTTATGCTAATCATTGATGACTATTCTAGAATGTGTTGGGTTACTTTTCTCAGGGAAAAATCTAAAGCATTTGGGAAATTCAAACTATTCAAGGTGATGGTAGAAAATGAAACTGGCAAGAAAATCAAATGTTTGAGATCAGATCAAGGAGGTGAATTCACATCTAAGGAATTTAATACATTCTATGAAGTGAATGGGATCAGAAGACAGTCATCAGAACCCTGGACACCCCAGTAGAATGGAGTTGTGGAAAGGAAAAATAGAACTATCTTGGATGCAGCTAGAAGTATGATATTAGAAGCAAATCTACCTCATATATACTAGAGAGAAGTGATCAATATAGTAGTTTATACATTCAACAGAGTTCACATCAGAGGTGAAACCGGTAAGACCCCTCATGAACTATGGTTTGGTAATACTCCTACTCTTAAATATTTTAGAATATTTGGAAGTAAATGCTATATTAGAATAGATGAGTATATTGGAAAATTTGATCCTAGAAGTGATGAAGGAATAATTCTTGGTTATTCATCTAAGAGCAAGGCATATAGATGTTTTAACAAGATATTGCAGAAAATTGTTGAGAGTGCAAATGTGAAGATTGATGAGCAGTTTAGAGGAAATTCAAGGTACACAGACTTTGAACCGACAATAGAGATAATCACAAATGAACCTACTATGAATACACCAGTACAAAATGGTGATCCAGTTACACCAGCATCATCTGAGTATTCAACAGTCATTGAAGAACAACAACAAGTAAAAACACCCTGGTATGTAAGACTAAATCACTCTTAAGATCAGATAATTGGAAACAAATTTCAAGGAGTTATGACTAGAGGAAGATTGGCAAATGAAGAGGTATGTCTTATTTCTCAAATTAAACCTATATCAATTAATGAGGCATGTGAAGATAAATATTGGATTAAAGCTATGGAAGATGAATTGGAACAAATTGAAAGGAATAACACTTGGTCATTAGTTCCCCGGCCTAAAGACAAAAATGTAATTGGAACTAAATGGGTTTTCAGAAATAAACTTAATGAAGATGGTAAGGTAATCAGAAACAAAGAAAGATTAGTGTGTGAGGGATATTCACAGAAAGAAGGAATTGATTACAGTGAAACCTTTGCATCAGTAGCTAGAATTGAGGGACTCGGACTTTTATTGGATTTTGCATCACACAAAAACTATAAAGTATATCAAATGGATGTTAAATGTGCATTTCTGAATGTAGATCTCAAAGAAGAAGTTTATATTGAACAACCTAATGGATTTTCTTTGATAGATAACAAAGACATGGCTTGCAGGTTAAGGAAAGCTTTATATGGTCTAAAACAAGCTCCTCGAGCTTGGTATGCTAGATTGGACAAATATCTTTTGAAGCTTGGATACACTAAAGGTAATGCTGACAACAATTATACTACCAGGTGACTAATAATGATATCTTGGTTATTGAAGTTTTTGTTGATGATATAATCTTTGGAGGAGAAGATGGATTGTGTAAAGACTTTTCTAACAAAATGCAGCAAGAATTTCAAATGTTTATTATTGCAGAGATAAAATTCTTTTTAGGATTGCAGATTTCACAGACTGATAAAGGTATATTCTTATGTCAATATAAGTACTTGAAGGAATTACTAAGGAAATTTGGCATGGAAAACTGTAAATCGGTAAGCACACCTATGACTACAACTGATAAATTATCTTTGAAGGATGAATCAACACCTGTTAATCTGACTAGATACAAGTCTATGATAGGAGGTTTACTATATTTGACACAAATAAGACCTGATATTATGAATGTAGTATGTATTGTTTCAAGATTTCAGAGTAAACCTAAAGAAAATCATGAATCAGTAGTGAAAAGGATTTTTTGGTACCTACAAGGCACTACAAATCTTGGTTTATGGTATCCTAGAGATAAAAATTTTGACTTATGTGCATACATAGATGCTGATTGGGTAGGAGATGTGGATGACAGAAAAACCACCATCGGTAGAGCATTTTTTCTTGGTAGCAGACTAATTTCATGGTTGAGCAAGAAACAAAGCTATACAAGTCTATCAACAATAGAATCAGAATATGTTGCAGCAACAACCAACTGTACACAGGTATTATGGATCAAACAAATGTTGAAGGACATAAACATAAAATGCAAGGAACCTATAACTATTTACTATGATAATATGGCAGCAATTGACATATCAAAGAACCTAGTATTTCACTCTAAGACTAAACATGTTTCTATCAAATTCAATTTTCTAAAAGAGAATTTTGAAGCAAAAGAAGTGAAAATGGTTTATGTGAATACTAAAGAGTAGATTGCAGATATTTTTACAAAGCCTTTGCCTAAGGAAACTTTTGAATATCTGAGAGAGAAACTTGGAGGCCTACCCCCACTGGTAGAGACTTAGACAGTTGATGTTTGTCATCAACCGACAGAATTAACAGAGAAATCTTTTTCCAGCTTTGATGAGGAGAGCTACTTCTCAGGGGGAGTAGTTGGTATAATGAGTTGGTATTTTGTATTTGAAACTAGTTTTTGTAATGCTTTGGAATTTGATGTCAAAGGGGGAGAGATATTATGGAAAAACATTAGAAAATTTTTTTGGGGAGAGATATCTTTTGGGAGATATTATGTATTTTGATTTCTGGTAAATAATCTCTTTGGGAGATTGTTGGTTTTTGGTTTTTGGCATATCTGTTTTGACACTTTGATGGTTTTTCTATCTTGTGTTGTCATCAATGCCAAAGGGGGAGATTGTTGGTATTTTGGATATGTTGATATGGTTTTGTCATTGATGTCAACACCTATCATCACTTGTCAACACTTATCAACACTTTGAGATCTTTGATTATGTTCACCGGCAAGTCAGAGACTTATGCACAGTCACTAGTATTTGGTTCATCTGCAGGTTATATTATTCACCGGCACTTGGTATGGCTCGCAGACTACTTGTTTATGTCAAAGACATCATTTAAATACTTAGTTTTGGCGATTTGGTTATTTGTTTATTCGGGTTTGCATATTTGTTGTTACTGGCAAATAGGTCAAGGATATACATCGGTAGGTATATCTATTTCAGATCAACATGACATGTTATGGAGATGATTTATTATTATTGTAAATGCATTGAGCCAACATCATGCATCGCATAATGATTTATTTGTAATTGATTTTATTGTAATATCTTTTAGTGAGCCGACCTATTCAATTGGTCTTAGGTTATGGTATAAATGTGAGATCTCATTTGTGAGATTGAAAGGCGATTGAAAAAAAAAATTGTAATAAGGTATATGCAAAAATAAGCAGAGCTATACACGCAGACATCATTTGAAGGTTGAAGGAAGTTTTTTGTGAAGGAAATCAGAACTAAACCGGTACTGAAGCTAGCATATGAAGATGTTATTTTATGTAGTACATTATCATTGGATTTAACCATCCAATTGTAGTTAGTGTGACTCTAATTTTGTGATTCAGCAGTGAGCTCTAGGCAGTTGGCCTTTTTGCAGGTGCAGAATCCATGTTGTACACACATACTATCTGCAATAGTATCATTTCATTGTGGGTAAGGCTTCCCACCATGGTTTTTCCCCTTATAGGGTTTCCACATACAAATGTTTGTGTTATGTATTGTGGATATTATTGTCTTTTTGTTTCATGCATTAATCTTTACCGGTATTGCAATTAACTGATAAAACTATCTATCGGCATAAAGTTTGGTTTAGTGGCATTAAGAATTACGTTTTGGTTAAGTTAATTTTGGTTGAACTTATTGGACAACCAATTCACCCCCCCTACCCCTCTCAGTTGTCTCTGGGACCTAACACATGCATGCAATAGAAATACATCAACTCAACACATAAGAAATCAAGCAACACTTGAACACCAGGATTTTCACATGGAAACCCAAATGGGAAAAACAATGGTGGGAATTGGTACCTACAATATTTTTGTGCTCTTTTGGAATCGGCTCTATTAGGAGCCTAGCTCGGTTAGGAACAAACCCAGTTAGGGGTCCCTCGGTCAAGGGATTTACCTCAGCCTTGTTAGGAGGTTTACTTTGTTAGGAGTAATGTTGTGAAAGGATTTAGAACCCAAGATAATGAGTCACCCGGTGAAGGGATTTATACAATCAGGCTTGTCAAGACCTACTCAGTTAAGGGATTTTGAGTCTACTACAACTATTAGGGAACAACAAATGTATGATCTAAAAATAGCATTCTTTGCTTGCTTGTAGAAATCCTTTCCTACTCCAATCTTCTTCTCTCTTGTAGACACACACACTAGTTTGGCAACGCACTCTTCTTTTGATCACCAACACTGTAAATCATCACAGACTTACTCTAAATATAGTTTACAACTTAGTTTGTTATAAAACCCTAACCCCATCTGAAGTTTTACATCAAAGATCATCATAGATCTTTACAAGTCATTACAAATCACCATATGAGTCATTACAATCAATTACAAATCAATTACAACCGTTGAATATTCACCGCACATCGATTTGATACACTTTCAAACCCTTAGCTCATTCTACTAAGCATTTTATTCATTCCCAAGAAATTCACTATCTAATTGCACCAAAATAGCATCTTATCACTTCACACAGATTCAACCATGTCATCACCATCTTATAAATATAATGTAATACAACACCAAACTAAAAATCATTATTGATTATAAGATTTGAATACTGGTTCTTAAACCCTACTAAAACCCTACAGAAAATATATCAATCAATCACAAACATGACTTATGATAGCCAAAACATGATGTGGTTCTAGTCATAACCTCATTACATTGTTACAAATACATATTCTAAACCACAACACCAAATTCCTCATAAATCTCTAGATCCAATTACTTAAGTATAATATAGTTTCAAATTTACCGGTTAAAGTCCTATTTGCTAGTTAATAGTCATATCCATTCCATAGCTTTCCAATCAATCATAAATGACTTAGATAACATGATAGAACAATATAACCATAGTTTCCATCAATGACAACACAAACTGATCATCAAGTCATCAAATAACATCTCAACTATATCATCACCAACAATCCTTATACTGGTTCATCAATATCATCAACAATTATGCCAATATGCCAACAATCTCACCCTTTGGTATTGATGGAAACACTAAAAAACCTCATCATGTTGAACTGAACTAATTTGTTCTATACTTTCTCTTTTACTCAACATCTCCTCTATATTTCTTATGCGGATTATCTAGTTCTTTTCCTCATGGTTGATCTTAAACTAATTCTTCTCCCCCTTTGACACCAATGCCAAAAGTACAAATACCTCTGATGTCTTCATCTCTATTTATCTCATCATAGATGCTCCCCCTGAGGAGTAGTACACTTCACATCAATCCAAAACTGAAAGATATTCAATGAATTCACCAGATTGATATATCACCAAGATCTTAGTTGATCTTGTGCAGGGGCACAACCCCTAATCTACCTCTGAGATATTCAAAGGTTGTCTTAGGAAAAGGTTTAGTGAATATATCTACTAACTGCTCTTTGATAGACACACACTCCATTTGCACTTTCTTCTCTTGAACTCTTTCCCTCAGAAAGTGATACTTCAACTTAATGTGATTTGTTCTTGCATGTAACACATGATTTTTTGAAATATTAATAGCACTAGTGTTATCACAGTGAATAGTCACCAGTTTAGACAAGTCTTCCTTAAAACGTTCCAAAATATGTATCATCTATATAGCCCAAGTACAATTTATTCATGCTGCCACATATTCTACTTCAGTTGTAGATTGTGAAATACAAGACTATTTTTTGCTTATCCAAGACACCAATCTTTATCCTAAAAATAAAGCTCAACCAGTTGTGCATTCCCGATAATCACCATTTCCAGCCCAGTTCGCATCTATGAAAACTTTTAAAGAAACAATATCATTGTAAGGATACCACAAACCATAATCAATTGTTCCTTTCAAATACCTAAATATCCTTTTTATCGCTACCATGTGTGTCTCCTTAGGATCTTTCTAAAATCTTGCAAGCAATCCAACAACATGTGCAATATTTGGTCTACTATGAACACGATAATGCAACTTTCCAATCATACACCTATATTATTTTTCATCCACATACATTGAATCATCTTGTTTTTACAATTTACAACTAGTCACCATTGTAGTACCAACCAGTTTACAATCTTCCATGCCAAAAGTCTTCAAGACTTCTTTTACATACTTAGTCTGACAGATAAATATTCCATTCTCTAGTTGTTGAATCTATAAACCAATAAAGAATTGTATCTCACCGATGAGAGAGATCTCAAATTCTTTCTTCATTTCATATGCAAAATTCATACACATGTCATTATTTCCACCAAATATATCATCAACAAAAAATTCAACAAGTAACATTTTATCTACATCATTCTTCAAATATATGTTATTATCTTCACTAGTTCTTCAGAATCCTATCTTGATCAGATGTGCATGCAATATTTCAAACCATGCTTTGGGATCTTGCTTCAATCCATATAGTGCCTTGTGTAGTTTGAAAACTATATTTTCATATTCACTGAATGCAAAACCATTTGTTTGTTTGATATATACTTCTTCTTCGAATATACCATTCAAAAAAGATGATTTAACGTCCATCTAATATACCTTAAATCCTTTAAAAGTAACAAAGGAAGGCAAACATTCTAACACCTTTAAGTCTTGCCACCAATGCAAAGGTTTCACCATAGTCTTCACCTTCTTCTTGTGCATACCCTTTGCAAACCAACCTCACCTTATTTCTAACAACTTCACCATCTGCATTAAGTTTATTTCTAAATACCCATTTTGTCCCAATAACATTTTTGTCTTTCGGTCTAGAAACAAGTGACCATGTATTGTTCTTCTCAATCTAGTTAGGTTCTTCATTCATTGCATTCAATTAGTCTTCATCTTTCAAATCTTCTCTAACACTCTTTGGCTCAATAGCTGAAATCAGACAGGAATTCTCTCTAATTTTTCTTCTTGCCTTCACACCAACATTCTTGTCACCTATAATATGGTCTTTTGAGTGATTTAGCCTTAAATGTCTTGGGATTACTATTTCTGGTGCAATAATTTCTACTTCATGTTCATCATCTTCTTCATCGCTTACTGGTTGAGTTCCTATTTCTGCATTGTTATCCTCATCTTCCTTCTACACTTCCGGATCAATATATACAAGTTTTTCTTTATCATTAGCAGGCTTAAATCTACTAGACTCATTAGGTTTGTCAGAAAAATCATCAATTTTAACATTCAAACTCGCAACTATTTTATTTGTCCTTTTATTATAACATTTGAATGCTTTACTCTTGGTAGAATATCCAAGAAATATCCCTTCATCACTCTTTGCATCAAACTTTTCAATAAAATCATCTCTCTTAATAAAACATCTACTACCAAAAACTTTGAAGTAGCTGACAGTAGGAGTCTTACCATGCCAAAGTTCATAAAGTGTTTTATCATTACCTTTCTTCACAAGAACCTTGTTCAAATTATAAACAATAGTGCTAACTTCTTCTCTCCAAAACATTTTTGGAACATCTCCTTGTATCAACATTGTTCTAGCAGCTTCCACTATTGTTCTGTTTCTTCTCTTTGCAATGCCATTCTGCTGTGGAATCCTAGGTGCTGGCATCTATCTTTTTATTCCATGTTCTTCACAATACCTAGTAAACTCATCAGAAATAAATTCTCCACCTTAGTTAGATCTTAAGCACTTTAGATTCTTGCCAGTTTCCTTTTCAACTAGGGCATTAAAGATATTGAATTTGTTGAATGCCTCTGATTTCTCCTTCAAGAAATTTACCCACATCATCCTTGAAAAATTATCAGTGAAAATCACAAAATACTTATCACCATAAAAACTTCTAGTCCTCGTAGGACCACATAGATCAGTATGCACTAAAACAAGAATATTCTCTGAAGAAAAAGATTTACTCTTAAAAGATGTTGAAGTCTTCCTACCCATCTGACAATATTTGCATAACACATTATCCGGTTTAACAAGTTGGGGCATACCTATTACCATATTAGATTTGTTGATCTTTATCAAATTATCAAAGTTGACATGACAGAACCTTTTGTACCACAACCAGCTATCTTCAATATTAGCCACCAAACAGCTATTCACATTAGCATCCAGATGAAAAAGATTACCTCTAGTCTATTTACCAATAGCAATCAAATCTCCATTGCATCCCATGATCCTACACATTCTTTTTCTAAACTCAAGGTGATATCATTTATCATTTAGTTGTCCAACACTCCACAAGCTATGTTTTAAATCTTCAACCAAATAAACATCATCTGCATTACTCTTACCATTGAGTGAAATATATCCTTTACCTTTTACCATGCAGGGTGAGTTATTACAAAATATTACCACACCGCCATCAAACTCTTCAAGGGATATGAATTTGTTCTTATCACCGGTCATGTGATGTGAACAACCACTGTCTATTATCCACTCATCACTAGAGTCAAACAGAGATACCAAGGCCTTTTCATCAGTAAAATCTTCCTTCACAGCAACAAAGACAATCTCCTCATTGTCATCATCTTCAGATTTCTCATTTGTCACATCTTCATCAATTGCAACATAGCATTGTTTCTTCCATTTTCCTTTATATTTCCTAACCTAAACTTCTTACTATCTATTAGGACAATTTGCAGCAATATGTCCAATCTTATTGCAAGAGAAACACTTAAGAGGTAGTTTACCTTTATATTTACCAGTGCCTCTTGGAAGTCTCTTAGCCAGAAGAGCTTCAAATTCCATCAGATGATCTTCATCATCATTATCTCCTCTACTACTGCCATGACTAGATCTGTAATCATAACTGTGGTGTACATCTTTCCCTTTTCTCAAAGGTGTACCAGTTAGAGATGCTTTAAAATCTTATTCAAATGTGTTAGAAATATTGTTATCAAAACTATTTAATGCAAATGTAGTCAGCTTACCAATAAGAGAATCAACAATGACTTTTTCACTACTTATTGACCTTAACTCTTGAATAGCAGAAACTCTTATAGCATAGGCAGGTAAAAGATTTCTTAACATCTTACTTATATAAATGTCATCTTCAATCTTTCCTCCAACACTTTTAATAACACCGACAAGCTCTTTGATCCTTTGACCATATTGAGCTATATTTTCACCTTCTACCATTCTCGTATCATCAAATTTACCTCTAAGCCTCTCTTCCTTAGCTTTTGAACATGTTTTTCACCACCATAGATTAGTTCTAATTTCTCCCAAACTTCAAATTTTCTTTCTAATCCATGTACATTAATGTATTCAATATCAGACAGTGCACTTACAATGGTTTCCAGTGCTTGATTATTTTCTTGCTGCTACTTATGCCAATCAACAGTTAGAGGACTGGTAGGGGGTAAATTTAGTAGTAACATGTTGCCAAAAATGAGATCCCATACCTTTGATATAAATCTTCATTTTGTCTTTCCATATTACATAGTTGTCCTTAGTAAAATTTGGAACCTCCTTCATCATTTTCCTCTGGATCTTTTCCTCAAGTGGTTAAGCTTCTACACATAGAGGACCCATGATCTGATATCGATTGTTATTTGTGAGGAACTGATTATTACTGAGAGGGGGGGTGAATAACTAATAACAATAAACTTTTAAAATTTTACAACCACAAAAATATTCTTTCAAAACAACTCATAAAAAATACTAGTAATAATTGAAATCATACTACTAATATGATTCATCAAAGTGTTCTTCTAAGTGTTCATCAACATGCATGCAATAGAAAGATATCAACTCATCACATAAGAAATCAAGCAACATATGAACACCAGGATTTTCATGTGGAAACCCAAATGGGAAAAACCACGGTGGGAATTGTTACCCACAAGATTTTTGCACTCTTTTAGAATGTGCCTTGTTAGGAGCCTAGCCTAGTTAGGAGCTTAAAAATATGCCCGGTTAGGAGAAGATCTTGTTAGGAGTCCCTCGATGAAGAGATTTACCTCAGCCCTATTAGGAGATTTACTTTGTTTCGAGTAACCTTATGAAAGGATTTAGAACCCAAGCTAATGAGTCACCTGGTGAAGGGATTTATACAATCAGGTGAGTTAGAACTTACCCGGTTAAGCAATGTTTAGTCTACTGCAACTGTTAGGGAACAACAGATGTATGATATGAAAATAACACTCTCTGCTTGCTTGTATAGGTCATTTCCTACTCTAGTCTTCTTCTCTCTTGCATACACACACTGGTTCAGCCACACACTTATTTTGATGACCAACACAGTAAATCATCACAGACTTACCCTAAATAGACTTTACAACTTAGTCAGTTACAAAATGCTAACCTCATACTAAGTTTTACATCATAGATCATTACATATATTCACAAGTCATTACACATCATCATATGGATCATTACAATCAATTACAAATCAATCATAGTCATTGAATGATCATCGCACATCGATTTGATACACTTTCAAACCCTTATCTCATTCTACTAAGCACTCTGCTCACTCCCAAAGAAATTCGCTCTTTGATCATGCCAAAACAACATCTTATCACTTCATGTGGATTCAACCACATCATCACCATCTTGCAAACATAATGTAATACACTATCGAACTCAAAATCATTACCAACTATAAGATTTGAATACCGGCTCTTAAACCCTACTAAAACCCTACAGAAAATACATCAATCAATCACAAACATGACTTTCGGTAGCCAAACCATGATGCGGTTCTAGTCATAACCTCATTACAATGTTACAAATACATATTCCAAGCCACAACACCAAATTCCTCATCAATCTCTAGGTACAATTACTTAAGAATAACACAGTTTCAAATTTACGAGTTAAAGTCCTATTTATCAGTTAACTGTCAAATCCATTCCATAGCTTTCTTCTCAATCATAGATGACTTAGATGAAATGATAGAACAATATAACCATACTTTCCATCAATGACAACACAAACTGATCATCAAGTCATCAAAGAACTTCTCAACTATATAATCACCAACAATCTTTATCTTGGTTCATCAATATCACCAACAGTTATGCCAATATGCCATCACTTTGGTGTAAGAGGATACTATCAATAGCAATGTTTCCAATGCTCCCTCTCCCCCAAAGATGAAGTTTTAGTGAATAGAGAGCCTAATATAAGAAAATTCAATTTAATTCATCTTTCTAGTCATACAAATGAACATGTAAAGCCTAAAATTGTTATTCATCTTACTCAAGATTCCATCAACCTCAAACAAAACCTACAATTGTTGCTAAGAAGACAACTAGACCTCCTAACTACATCTAAAACTAAACCTAAAACAACTAGTTTAAAAAGACTTGATAGCTCGATAAATGTCACAACAACATAGTTATCATACAATTTGGGTCATGCATATAATTATAACAAAATTGTTATTGGGCAATCAAGGGAAATCTTAGGCTAGCTGGGTTTGGGGGAGTGATAAGGGATGAATATGGTAGGATTTTAGTAGTGATGAAACTCCCCTTGGGATGTTAGACAAACCACCTTGTTGATGCTATGCTGGCCTACCATGGAGTTTTGTTAGCCTAGAGTATTAAGGCCAATTATATGTGGATTAAGGGGGATTCTAATAACATTATTCAATGCCTTGTGGGTAAACAAAAACCATCTTGGGACATTAGAAATGGGATTGAGAAAGCTAGGGAGATTTTAATGTCTTTTTAAAAGGTAAATATATCCCATGCTTATCACGAAGCTAATGGGTTGGATGATCATTTTGCTAACGTGGTTGTAAGGAGTATTGATAAAAAAATATGGGGACCTAGAGATAGATTTTTGACATATATTAATGCCTTGATGATTTATGATTTGGTCTAGGAAAAACAAATCTTGTCATTAAATTCCAATGTCATATCTTAATATGATTACCCAAATATTTATGATTAAGATTTCCTTTTTAGAGTTACTTCTATTTGCTTAGCAGGTTTTCTAGGCATTTTGGACCCTTTTTGGAAGTTTCCTACTTTGGATTTTGTGACCATTGGACACACCATGGGAGGAGAAAGAAAAAGGGTTGAACCCTTAGACTTAAAGGAGTTCAGGAAATTACAAAACTATATGGCATATTCTAGAGCATGGGGGGCTTACCCCTTTCATAGAAATACTACATGGAGCTCATGCTAATGTTACTAAGAAATTTTCCAAGGGTTTAAAGGATGGGAAAATCCAAATCAAAGGCAGGAAGGTGGAGCTAGATGAAAGGTTACTTATGGAGGTTATGGGACTTTCAATGGAAGGAGTGAAATTTTATAGAGACAAAAAAATGTTTGATCTACTATTAATCGATTCCCTAGAAACAAGAAGGAGAGGGCTAAGCTTGCCAAAGTCGACAAAAGAATCTACAACACTAGTAATATCAAATCTATTTGGAATTTTGTTCTTGTGGTTTTGATTAAATATGTAACTCTGAATGGTAGATACACTAGGGCTTATGGGCACCATTTTATTTTACTCAATCATTTAGGCACAAAGTCTACATTTTATTTCCTTTTTATCTAATGGCTTCCATCAATGCCAATATCAAGGACCATAGAAAGAACAAAAATTCCCCTATCCTTCATGGGGGGTTGCTTTTTTAATTTATGAACATGTAATAACCATGCCTTCCCCTTCCTCTAGGGTTATGGATGGGTCTAGTGAATCAAAAGAAAAAGGGTATGTGAGCCTTTCCTCAGATAAGGATGAGTGGAATACTGGAATGGAGGAGTCAGAGTTGAGGTCTGAGTCTTCCCTAAAGGCTGACCATAAAAATAAGAAGGGTAGAGCCTCCCTTGTCTCTATTTCTAATTATGAATCCTTGCCTTCTAATGAGTCCTTACCAAATAAGACTTCCCAAGCCCGTCCTTTTACTAATCGACCTCTCTTCCCAAATGACCTCAATGCCAACTCTTATTTCCTCAATTTGGATAGGGAGAATCTGCATGATATTTTGGTTGTTGCTCGTGATGTTGTGGTGGATAATTTCAGAATGTTCAAATGGGATTTTCATGAGATAAAGCATATCAACATTAAAGTTCAGGAAATGAATAATAGACAGTAGAATCAAGTTGCAGAATAGTGGACGATGGATAAACTCAAGAACAAGTTTGAAGGAAGCTTGAGCTATTTGGAGAACAAGTTTTAGAAGGTCAATAAGAATCTGATTTCCTTGGTCTCTTACTATTACAAGGTGGTGAAGAACTCTCCTGAAAGCATAAACACCATGGTAAGAAAGTTGGAATCTCTTCACCAGGAAGGGACTTTGACGGATGTGGAAATTCTATAGAAAAAGAAAGATGAGATGGTTGGTCTGAGTAAAAGAACAAGAGATAATTTGAGCATGAAATCTGCCAATCAGGATATTCAGGAGTTGGAGAAAATTGCCCTAAATATGACTCAACTAGAAATTGAGGCCTTGAAAGCCCTTAAAAATTTGTATTAGTGCCTTCCCTTTGGCTACCACTGCAGTTATCTTTTGGTATTTTTTTGGTCTTTCATTGTCTCCGAGCTGCCTTTAATTTGTTTTTTCTTTTGGTATCTTTCTAATGTTATTTTTTGTTAAAGGGTTTTGGGTCCCTTCAAAACCTATTTGTTCCATAATAAAAAACAATCAAAAAATTATTCCTACTACATATCAACCTATTTCTTTGTCACCCTCTCATCTTCTTCAAAATATTGGTAGGGAACATAATCAAGTTGAGCAAGTTCATGCTACTCTAGCTAAGATATCCTTTTGGGATTTGATTCAAACTTCACCTACATACCACAACTTGATCCAAGAAGCCTTACACAAGATATCTAGCTCTCCTTCTTCTAGAAAAAATGATGTATCGACATTTTTTGATTGTATGCATGGAGCAAAGATGAATATTGTATTCTCACAAGATGAATTGCCTTCTTTGGATGTTCAAAATGAACATGATCTCATGACCATACCTCACATTAAAAAACATAGGATAAAGAATACCTTTATTGATAATGAATCAGGTAAATGTTTGTAGTATAAACCTATTACATAAGATCAATATGGATATCTAACTCATTCAACATGATTCTCTCTCTATTTTTGGCTTTGGTAATGTTGGTATTTAGTCATTAGTTATAATCACATTAGCTATTACTGTGGAACATGTGACTTTACCCATACCTATCCTTGTCATGCTCAATACCCTCACATACTAAATTCTTTCAGGTAAATCCTCTATTCATGCTATGAAAGCAGTACCTTTTACCATTGACCATATGATAAAAATTATACATGATAATTAGTTTTATATAATCAAGGTTGATCCTAATTCTTATAATAGTTTTCAAGAAGAACAATGATGCATATATTTCTTTAACACTATGATTCCTTCTAAAACATAGTTTCTTATCAATGATGCTTTCTTACAGAAAAATTGGGGTCCATTAGACTCTACACCCTTCTTTAGAGGAAACTACAAAGTCCCCCAATCCAAGTATGAATCATCAAATGAGCCTTCTATTTAATTTATCTAAGCTTCTTCTCAATCCATTTCAATTTTCTCTTCTAACAATTGTCTTGATTTGATTGGGGCTCTTTAGACTTGAACCCAATGAAAAATAAGAGGGAACCCTCTCCTAAAATTTCAACACCATGTAGAAATCCTACATTTGATTCTAATCATGGATGCAATGGATATGGTTTAGGATGTATGGAAACAAGTATTGAGGCTCATCACAAATATATATCATTATTTTCTAGAGAATATTTAGGTTTACAAGCTCCTCCTTTGTTGACATCCCTTTCCTCATTGTCTAGTATATCTATGACTTCTTCTAAATTTTCATCTAAATGAGAGATCCTTTTTAAATATTTAAGTGGGGGAAATGTTATTTTAAGTTTTAAAATAGGGTAGGACTTAAAATAATAATGGGAGATAAAGGGCACACTTAAAATTAAGGGCCCAAATAATAGTGCAATGAGATTTGAATAAAGAGAGGACTCATATTCTTGAAGTAATTATTAATTAAATGCATAGAAAGTGGTGTAGGAGCATCCCCGGTTCACAATAATCTTGCATCAACCAGAAACATTTTCTTATATGTTTTGTTTTTTGTTTGTAGTTTCATTTTTCCTTTCTATGTGTCCTAGTTTTGACTCATTGGATCCTTTGGAGTTGGATTATACTTGAAGACTTGATCATCATTCCTTCTTTCAAACCACGTCTCATTTGGATCTCTTACCGGCAAGATATCATCCCCAGTTTCCATGATAGTTTCTTGTTACCGTTTTCCTGAGACATATTCTGGTGATCTACTAGAACCCATTCTGAAACTTGTGGAGCCTTGAGCATTGATCTCGATGTTTTTTGGCATTTGGCCGACCTTCTAAATTTCATCCTTTCGATTTTTTAGAGGAATCTCTTGGTGGAGGCTGCCCTTATTCATTTTTGCATGTTAGGTCTTGTCCTTCGGGTTTTGATCTTTTTTGGGCCAATGAGATCCTTTGGATTGATATATATATATTTGTAATCATGCTTTAGAATGTAATCAATTAGAATCAATTAGATTATCAGATAGATAGATTGTGCCTAGAAGATAGATCTTTCGAATCAAGGTCCAGGTTGTGACCTATTCTACCAGGGCTATGTACTAGTATGCTATAACCCGATTGTTACCGGTTGGATGTAATCAAATTTTATGCAATAAAATTATATGTTCTACATTGCCTCCACCGTATCTATGTGCTTCCATTGTGTTTAATCTAGCTGACTAGTCTGGACTGATCTCGTTGAGGATCCTCCTCATCAGTGATTGCTTCAAGTGGTATCAGAGTGAAGTTTCATTCAGGAGGTTGTGTGTCCTGATTTTTTGTTGTAGGGTGGCAGATTGCAAATCTGAACTGTAGTTACAGAGGACTAGCATGAATCAATGGCGTGAAGAGGAACTAGGAATGGTGGAGCATGTGGGAATGCAGACCTTGTTGTGATGTAGATTTTGCGAGGAATAGTAGCCCAGTTAGAAGTCGTGGAGACAACCCAGAGAAGAGGTCGACATATTGAAGATGTAAGGGAAGATGAAGAAGAAGAAGCCCCGATAGAACAAGTAAACCTACTGGTAGTTGATCTATATTAAGAAAGGTTTTTAAGTGTTTTGAGTAGGGTGAACACTAAACCTCATTTTACCCCACCAGAATATGATGGGAAGTTAGATTCAAGTGAATTGATGGATTGGATCTTGAAGATGGAGAAGTATTTTGATTTTGAAAACACTACAGAAGAGAGGAAGGTGAAATATGCTTGTACTCGGTTGAAAGGTCATACATCTCTTTGGTGGGAGCATTTGCAAGTTGATCGGAAAAGAAGAAGTAAATAAAATATTAATACATGGATTGGATTATTTCTAAGTTAAAATCAAAGTTTGTCTCAGTGAATTATCAAGTGGATTTGTTCTAGAAATTGCAGAACCTAAGACAAAAGGAATCTAGTGTGAAGGAGTACACCGAAGCATTTTACAAACTAAACATCAGATTTGAACATGTTAATGATGAATTTAAACAGATTGCAACATATTTGAATAGATTGTGGATGTCTATACAAGATGAACTCAGTATGATCAAATTGGAGAGTCTTGAAGAGGCTTATTGGTATGCACTAAAGGCTGAAGAGAAATTAAATAAAAGACATGACTAGAGATAGAGAGGTAGAGGTCGAAGGTTTACCAGAGGATATACTGGAGGAAGAGGAACCAATACAAATCAGAATAAGGACAAGGAAGTGAGCAAAGAAGGTAATTCATACCAGAAGGATGATAGAAATTTATTTTGGAGGAGAGAACCAGATGGTTACTGAAATCAAAAATTTGGAAGACAAGACAAGAGGACATTTAGAGGAACCTTCTTTAAATATGGAGGAGAAGGACACCATGCATTTTAATGTAAGAAGACAGAGGCTACCGGAAGAGCAGCAGTGGTCAAAGAAAACCCCACTGGATCAGATGATAAACTAGAAGATGGAGAACTATTGATGATGAGGAGATCTTTGTGTCATACTAGAGGAGATGAAGAACCCTTACAGAGGAAGAGCATGTTCAAGACCAGATGTAAGGTATCTAGTAAGTGTTGTAAAGTTGTTATTAATAGTGGTAGTTCGGATAATCTTTTTTCAGAAGAGATGGTGAATAAGTTAAAATTGGACAGATTGAAACACCGTAAGCCTTATTAGATAGCATGGATTCAGTATGAACATAAGTTGTTAGTAATTGAACAGTGTTTGGTAAAATTGAAAATTAGGAATTATCATGATGAAGTTTTGTGTGATATTATGCCTATGGATATTTGTCATCTTTTGTTGTGAAGACCTTGGCAGTTTGATAGACAGGCAATACATGATAAGAGGAAGAATACATACACTATTGTGGCCAATGGGATGAAGCAAACCTTGTTATCTTTGGAGGAACCTTTGAATAGTGAAGTTTGTATGAATACCAGAATCTATTTAGTAGATGGAAGGAAATTCATTGATGGATTGAGGCATGAGAATGTGTGTTTTGCCTTAATTCCTAAGAAGATTGAGAGACCAGAATTAGAAGGAGAACACCTGATATAGATAAGAGATTTGTTGGCAAAATATGAGGACATAATTTCAGATAATGTACCTAATGGATTGCCACTTGTTAAAGGTATTAGTCATTGCATCGACTTGGTTTCTAGAGCTAGTTTTCCTACAAAGCTACACACCGATTAACACCGGAAGGAAATGAAGAACTGAATAGACAAGTGCAGGAGGTATTGAAGAAAGGTTTGATTAGGGAAAGTCTAAGCCCTTGTGCAGTACCAACAGTATTAGCACCTAAGAAGAATGGAGAATGGAGGATGTGTACCGATTCGAGAGAAATAAACAAGATCACAGTGAAATACCAATTTCCTTTGCCTAGGATGGATGACATAAAGGACTGTTTGAGTGGAGAAAAATACTTTACAAAGATAGATTTCAAGAGTGGATATCATGAGATCAAGATGGTTGGTGATGACTTTTGGGCTGACTAATGCACCGAGCACTTTCATGAGGCTGATGAATGAGGTATTGAATAAATTCTTGGGTAAGTTTGTTATTGTGTATTTGGATGACATTCTGATTTTTAGTAAAACAAACGAGGAACATTTTTTGTATGTTAAGAAAATTTATGCAAAGGTTGAGAGAAGAAAAGTTGTTGATCAATATAAAGAAGTGTACTTTCATGAAGGATGAGTTAGTCTATTTAGGATTTGTGATATCTAAGGATGGTTTGAAGATGGACCCTAAGAATGTGAAAGCCATTTTTGAGTGGCCAACACCGGAAAGCATTGGAGAGGTACGATCATTTCATGGATTGGCTAGCTTTTACCAAAAGTTTATCATAAATTTTAGCTCAGTTTGCAACCCTATGACTGAGACCATGAGAGGAGATCGGAAGGAATTCAAGTGGACCACTAGAGCAAACAAATTTTTTGAATTGCTGAAGCAAAAAGTAACTGAGCAGCCTATGTTAGCTTTACCGGATTTTAATAAGTATTTCAAATGGACTGTGATGCAAATGAAACAACAATAGGAGAAGATTTGAGTCAAGAACAACGAGCAGTAGCCTATTTCAGTGAGAAATTGAATGACGCCCAGAAGAGATATTCAATGTATGATCATGAATTTTATGCCACAATTTAAGCCTTGAAGAAATGGAGACACTACTTGTTGCCTAAGGATTTTGTGTTGTATATCAAATCATCAAGATTTGTAGTATTTGAATAGTCAAAGTAAAGGTAATCAGAGACATATGAGATGGGAAGAATTCTTGTAGAGTTACACCTTTGTGTTGAAGCACAGAAGTGGGAAATCCAACAAAGTTGTTGATATATTGAGTAGAAGAAGGAATTTGCTGATAGAGATGAGAGTGACAGTATTAGGTTTTGAATATTTGAAGACCTTTTATGATGATGACCTAGATTTTGTTGAACCTTGGAAAGCATGTAGAGAACTAGTTATGGTTAATAGGAGAAAATGGTTGGATTATTTTATTCAAGATGGGATGTTATTCAAGGGTGTTTATTTATGCATACTTAAGAGTTCCATGAGAGAGAACCTCATCAAAGAGAAACATAGTGGAGGTTTATCCGGATATTTTAGCATTGATAAAATAGTTGCATTGGTGAGTGAATAGTACTTTTGGCCCCATATTCGTAAGGATGTTAAGAGATATGTGCAGAGTTGTAGATTTTGTCAAGTTGTGGAAGGTAGTAGTCAGAATGTGGGATTGTATAAACCTTTGACAGTATCGGTAAGACCTTAGGAGGATATAAGCATGTATTTTGTATGTGGATTGCCTAAGACACCAAGAGGGAATTATTCTATACTTGTGGTAGTGAATATATTTTCAAAGATGGCTCATTTCATACCTTGAAAGAAGACATCAGATGCATTACATGTAGCAGACCTATTTTTCAAAGAAGTGGTGAGATTGCATGGATTACCTAAGAACACGATTTTTTTAGAATCAATGACAGTCCCAAAGACATTACGAGGGCGGGGGGTGTGAATCAAAGTCTTATCGGTTAGCAAAAATTTAAACTATTTATAACTTCGCAACCCAAATCAATATACCAGTAAACAAGAAATAATGCAGTAAAGAGAGATAATAGAGACAACATAAATACACACCATAACATAGATATTTTTGGTGAGGAAAACTTGGTGTGGGAAAAAACTCGGTGGGATTGGTGACCCACAATATTTACCCACTGTCTAATATGAATAAATATTACTTACAATAAGGGCCTGCACATGCAGGAAGGCCAACAACCTGGAACATACTGCTCAATGAAAGAGTCTCATTGACTACAAAATGGATAATTAAATCCAATACAATGTATTGCTCCAAATAGCATATCTAATGCCTGGTTCAGTACTGGTTTAAGCTCAGTCAGATAGCTTAACCAAAACCTTTCACTATCTTACATATACCAACAATAATTATTCTATCATATGTCACACCTTATACTACTATTGTTATATCAAAATGATCTATAAGATCTCATACATATATGAGTCTTGTACAATATACCAAGTCAACTTACAAATAATTAATTATATTTACAATATAATCCATATAAGAAAAACTTATGTATGTCAGCCTGAGTGTCGGTATAGTTCATTTCGGTGTAATCTAGATGTCGGTGAGTGTGCCTATCGGTGTATGATGTCTGTGATGCCAGTGCATGAGTAGAAACCTGTTACCGGTTGGTTTCCATCAATGACAACATCAACCATTTCTCACAAGAGTGTAGAATGCCAACAATCTCCCTCTTTGGCATTGATGGTAACACTCGTGAGAAAAATCCAAAAATTGTTGTCCAAAAATGATGTCAAAAAATTGATCCAAAAAGATGTGTCCCCGTGAGCAAATGATCTCCTTTGTGTACTTATTTTTCTCCATACTACTCCCCCTTTGGCATCAATGACAAAGGATGTCAAAAAGGAGCAAAAATCCTATCTCAAAGCTTGTAACCAATTGGTTACAATCTGAAAGATGTTTACCACAATTATATTCAAGCTCTGCATAAATTTATTATTGTCTACAATGGTAGCCTATGTCTGTTGGATCATACTAGTGAGAAAATGCATTTGTTGTTCTAGTGATCATTCTAATTGAACTGTTGCCTTAGTTAACTCAACCCACCGAGTAAGACTATCCAATCTAGCACTAAGTCTGCTTTTTAGTTCCTGGGCTTTTAACCTTATCCTTTCTTTCTCTTTCTCAAGTTTCTGTATCTTATCAAAAACTATCATCTCTTGTTCAAAAATAAATTTAAGTTTCAAAGAACCTATCATCTTATCCGCAATATCATATATCTCTTTCTATGTCCTCTTGATCTCCTCATCAATGTCTTCTATCAGATGGTGAGGCTTACAAGTTTCTCTGTATAGCTCCTTATACTCCAAAATTGTTGAATTTAATGTCGGTAATAAGGAATCAATGTGCTCCTTACAGTCCTTGATAGTTTTCTCAAAGAATTCTTCTTTCTCTTTATCTACTCTTCCCTTTATAGTATCCTCATTCACCAGATCTAAAGTTAGAACATTTCCAAAAATAAATTTAGACAATGCGTTCAATTTACCTAAAGAATCCTTAATGGGTAAAAATACAAAGCTATGTCACACTTTTATAAAGGAAATGGCCAATGCTAATTCAACTTTTTAGATTAAATCAATATAAAGTGAAATATATGTTTTAAATTTTGAAATGATGTAAGCTAATCAAATTTATATTCTTATGTCTATTTTAAGTTTGATATTTTAACAAAAATTTAAAAAATTATTTGAATATAGTTTTTTATAAAGTAAACACTATAATTTAGTTACTGAACAAATGTTGAAATTGAAGTTATACAAGACACCACACTTTATTTAGCAAAATTTACTTTTTTTTCTTCATTTTTTTTTTGTATATTGATAACTTGAAACTTTAGTGCATGGATATATTGTTTACTATTTTTTATAAATATATATTTTTCATTAAATTTGAAAAGTTACGTGTGCTGAAATATAACTGTTTCCAATTCCCACGACCTTTTTCCTTAATTATTTATCCAAACCATAAAAGAACTATAACATCTTGACATAGATTCTTTTCTCTACTGCATCATTTTTTTTAAAAATTTTTTTAATAAATTTTAGTATTTTTCCTTGACAAGATAATCAACCTTATATTTTAGTGCTGATGACCTACTTTCAATAAAAATAAAATATAAAACATAAAAAATAATTAAAATATTAAAAGATATATATTTTAGAAAATTCACTTATAGATCTATAAAAGGGTATTTTTACATTTCAAAAAAAATATTATTTATAAGACTAGGAGTTGTTGAAATATCGAGTTTTTTTGTTTTTTTTGTAATTAGACCAAAAGTAGTATAAAATATACATTTAGTAGACACTTCCAATTGGACAAGTTGTGGCCCATATATAACTTAACTATAATGAATCTATATAGACCATATATTTGACTAAAATTAATTTTTAGTTAGAATTACTTAAATTCATTTGTGCTGATAAGCTAGCTTGAAACGTGACACAGTTTTGTACTTTTACCCTAATATGATCTATCTTATAGGTTGGTGCAATCATCTGCAAAATAGGCAATGTGTCATCAATAGCCTTAAATGAAAATGCATTATAATATGTTATCCTCTTAATATAATCCAATAGAACATCTCTTACATTAGTAGGTCGAAATTCTCTAGTTGATGTGCTTGGTTCTGCCATGGATTTTCTTTCAATAGATACTTGTCCAGTTACCTTTACTATTTATTCCTTATCAATTTATTCTTTTTTACTTATATTATCTATCGGTTTCTCTGTTTGTACATGAACCTCTGCTTCCAATGGTTTCTGAGTGTTAGTTACTTTATCCTCATATGGTTTCTCTATATCCAGTTGCTCAACTTGTGTCAGTATCTCAATATTCTGAGGTTCAGCAGTGTGTGTCGGTGGCTCAGAGATCTTCTTGTCCTTAATATCTGCTACCTTAACTTCTGCAGTCTCTTTATCTACAACAATATTTACATCTTGTGTATCAACATTCACGATGAAAAGAATTTCAGACTCTGGGTTAGA
Source organism: Cryptomeria japonica (assembly GCF_030272615.1). Classification (NCBI taxonomy): domain Eukaryota; kingdom Viridiplantae; phylum Streptophyta; class Pinopsida; order Cupressales; family Cupressaceae; genus Cryptomeria; species Cryptomeria japonica. Next base: position 777,510,297 of record NC_081414.1, read on the forward strand.
GTCATCATGTGTTACATCTTCAGTTGGCTTATCCGATTGATTTTCTATATGTACCAGTGATGTTGAAGTTATTGAAGGAGGGTCTTGTATCGGTGGATGAATATTATCTGTGATCTTTATAGCATGAACACCACCAATCTTACCTTTACCTTTTTCCTTTTGATAGACCTTCATAAAATACTTATTCATCTTATGTCTGTCCCTTTCCTCTCTCTTTTCTTTTTCAACAAAAAATATATCCGAACAGTCTGCAGTTTCATCAGGAATTTCCTTTACTCTCCTAGCCATCAAGCTAACCTTCCAATGTCCACTAACAAAAACTAACTGGTTTGCTTCAGAAATGAGTTCATCAATTTCCTCTCTAGAATTTATAGGATGTACAGCCAATAATGCTTCAATTTTTAACTTCTTATCTAATTCCATTACTGACATTCTTTTAGCTTCTAATCTCAGATACAAATAATTTGGCAAATCATCTACAACTTCAATCAAAAATTTCTTATAGATGTCTAAATGCAAAATGATACTTTCTTCTACGGTATCCTTTTTAGAATCCTTGAATGAATAATAATACTTATTTACATTTCTCACATTACCATCTTGTGTTATCTCATTTACCATTTCCTTCTGTGTAAGTGTATCTGGTGTCTTGGTTTGTTTCCTTTAGGAGTTACCTATTTCTTCGGTTCTCTTACTGCCTCTTGCTTCTTCCTTAATGTTATGAGCTTTTTAGGTGAAGAAGAAGGTACTAGTGAGGGTTTTCTCTTCTTCCTTTCCACTCTTTTGAATTCTGCAGCCTTACCACTATTTGTATCTGAAGAAGTACCAACCGGTGAAACATGATCTTCCAGTTGCAATCCTTCCAATTCACTAGCTGAAATGCCCCTTAAGTTCATCACATTTTCTTTTACTTCCTTATCTATCTTGGATGCATCTCTGATAAGTTTTTCTCTTTTCTATCTCTATTTTTGCATTGAAATAGAACTCTCAATAGTCTCAGCATTACAAAAAATTTCTTCAGATGGTTCCTTAGGTGCATCAAGAAGTGTCTTAGCATATGCCTCAAGAACATTCAGATCCACTTCATAACCCATTTCCGTTATCCAAATGGTTCTAGGAGTAACAACTTCCATCCAAGTTTCATCTTGCTTGATTACAAAACATATTTGCTTGTTGTATTTGTTTATTATGCTCTGTGGTATCCTTTCTCTAGCCTTCATCTTAGTTTGAAAATTTCAAAGTAAGTTTTCACAGTGTCAACACTGTTAGCACCAATGTCAGTAATAGCTTCCTTAATCTGTCTACCTACGAGGATGTCATATTCAAAGTCCTTATGACCAATATCAAGTATCTCTTTGGTGAAGTAAAACATTAGAAACACTAGTAGGTTACCAAAGTGGAATGTCCCTTTCTTGTCACCTTTAATCTTTTTTAGGTTGTCAATTAATTCATCCTTAAGCCATTCATAGATATCAATCTTAGGATTATTTTTAACCATTTCATGTGCACTGTGAATACATAGACTAGAAACTGAATTTAATCTATTTGCATGTGTTACTCTATAGCCAAGTACCATACTCACATATCTCACATTTTCATCTTTGATATCATTAACCCTAAGAGATCTGTTGTCATAAGTAGCTCCAGTAAATTCCATTACACCCTTGTTAGGTATCTTTTTATTTTTGTCAGGTCTAACACCGGTTGAAGGTAAGCCAGCAATTACTTTTATTACCTCCTTAGTAATCTTAAAAATAGAGTCAAGCCACATAAACTCTCCGTGAACTCTGCTAAGTACAAGACACACTACCTCATCTGGAAATTCAGGAATGTTTAAAATTTGAACAAATCCTAAGTCTCCTACAATCTTATGCTCGGGTTTAATCAAACCTTTTTCATCAGTAATAACATCATTGTACATGTCCTTCAAATCATCAGTCCCTAAGTTCTCTATGTAGCAATGAATGTAGATTCTATGGTCTTCGACAAAGGTGACTCCATTTGGAATTTTCAAAAAAGCTCTGATAGAATCATCTTGCTTTGCAATTTCAGGGATGATTTTAAACATGAGCCTAGGGTGCTTAATGTTTTCTACCACAGTGGGGTTTGTAATAAATTTAGGTACAGAAGATGAAGATGCCATTTCAAAAGATACATACCTTTTGCTTGAAATCCCTTAATGCCTAAAAAACACTTCATTACTTTTCTTAGGATGCCTTAGCTTAATTTCACGCTCTCTGAATATTTGAATGATTGGTGATTGAAAATGAGGGTTATTCGGTGCTTTATAGCAAAAAAACTCTCCAATTACTATCATAAATGCTTGCCGATTAAGTGAAATCTTAACTCATATGCCAGTAAAGAAGAAATGTATCTTAGTCCCATCAACCGAGGGTAAAATGCATGATTTTCAATTTTCTGTCATACCCCCTAAGGATTATTCCTTAGTTAGATGAAGAATCTCCTACTGATGGATGATTACTCTGTTCTACTGGTGCATAGATAAATTCATCAACTCTCTGATCTCCCTTCTTAATCCATTGTTGTGAAAATTCTTGCTTTATTTTGTTTACGTTTACTTTTCCCTTTTCATTAGATCCTTTATTGTTTGCCAGTGTAGTCTTTCTTCTACAAAATTTTGCAATATGCCCAATCTTGTTACATGCATAATAAGTTACATTATTCTTCTGAATAGCCTTTCCATATCCTTCACCGGTTTATGTTTTGCATTGATTAGATAAATGTCCAAATCTACCACAAACATAGCATTTCACATTCATTCTCCAATTTTCTAAGTTATGACCAACTTTATTGCATTTGGAACATTGACCGTTGGGTAAGTTTGTATTCTAATTATTTTTGAATCTGCACTAATTTTCTCTATGACCAAACTTGTTGCAATTAAAACATTTCCCATTAAATTTATAAGCATTAATTTTTCTTACTGATTTATTGTATTCTTGATTGTTTGCAGTCCCGGAACTTTCTCCATGTTCAAATCCAAGTCCAACCATATCTTCATCAGGTTTTTGTTTATTTATCATGTCATCAAGTCTTTCTGAATTTTTCTTCAATTTATCTTTGTATTCATTTGCAGTGATCAACTCATTTTCCAGAGTCCTAACTTGTCTCACAAGTTCATCTTTATCATGTTGCATGTGAATCAGATCTGTCTTTAGCATATCATTCTCATGACTAATTCTCAGATTTTCATTTCCTTCATCATTAAGTCTTATAATCAATTCTTCTTCATTCTTCTTCCTGTCTTCAATATCCTTACATAGCCTCATAGTTAAATCTTGCATTTCATTTCTCATATTAGTGTTTTCTTGTCTCAAATTATCTACAAGGTCTCTAAGAGTTTCCTTTTCATCATCATGTTTCTGCATCTTCTCATGAAGTTGCTTCCTCTTGTTTTGTGCTATAACCAAGTTCTCTTGAAGTCCTTTATTGAATTCCTAGGGAGTCCTCAAATCATCTTCAAGTTTGATATTCGTCAATTTCTCTACATCAAAATATTCAAGAGCTCCTTCCAACTTTTTTCTCAAACTTTCCATCGGTATCAATTTCAGAATCTTCCTCAAGCTATTAGGCTTTTGCAAATAGAGGACCGAGCTCTGATACCAATTGTTAGAATCAATGATAGTCCCAAAGACACTGAGAGGGGGGGGGGGTGAATCAGTGTCTTACCAGTTAGCAAAAATTTAAACTTATTTATAACTTCGCAACCCAAATCAATATACTAGTAAAAAAGAAATAATGCAGTAAAGAGAAATAATAGAGAACATAAATACACACCATAAAACATATATTTTTGGTGAGGAAAACCCAGTGTAGGAAAAATCTTGGTGGGATTTGTGACCCACAATATTTACTCACTAGCCAATATGAATAACTATTACTTACAATATGGGCTACGCATGTAGGAAGGCCAATAGCCTGGAGAACATTACTCAATGAAAGAGTCTCACTGACTACAAAATGGATAATTAAATCTAATACAATGTACTACTCAAAATAGCATCTCTAATGCCTGGTTCAATACCAGTTTAAGCTTAGTCAGATACCTTAACTAAATCCTTTCACTGTCTTACATATGTCACACCTTCTACTACTATTGTTATATCAAAATGATCTATAAGATCTCATACATATATGAGTCTTTTACAATATACCAAGTCAGCTTACAAATAATTAATTATATTTACAATACAATCCATATAAGTAACACTTGTCCATGTCGGCCTGAGTGTCGATATCCTTCATTTCGGTGTAATCTGGATGCCGATGAATGTGCCTATTGATGTCGGTGTATGATGTCTGTGATGCCGATGCATGAGTAGAAACCTATTACCGGTTGGTTGCCATCAATGAAAACATCAACCATTTCTCATAAGAGTATAGAATGCCAACAAGTTTCAAACAGAGATAGTAAGTTTGTTGGCTATTTTTGGAGAACACTTTGGAAGAAAATGAAGATAGATTTGAAGTTCAATTCTAATTTTCATCCATAGATTGATGGATAGACATAAGTAGTTAACTAGAGTTTGAGAAATTTGTTGAGATGTTTAGTAGGAGGTAAAACCGGAAGTTGGGATTTAATCCTTGCACAAGCATAGTTTTCCTATAACAATTAAGTGAATAGAAGTACCAGAAAAACACTTTTTGAGATTGTTACCAGAGTGCATCCTAGAGGAATAGCATAATTGAGAGACATTAGCAGTGAAGATTGGAAGAGTTCAGAAATAGAAGAATTTATAGATCACATGGCAACATTGCATATTCAGGTTAAACAACATTTGGAAGACATGAATAGAAAATATAAGAGAAGGCAGACGATAAGAGGAGACATAAGGAATTTTAATTTGGCAATGAAGTGATGATATACTTGAGAAAAGAGAGATTCTCAGTTGGAACTTATAATAAGTTGTAGATGAAGAAGTTTGGACCCTATAAGATTTTGAGAAAGTTTAGTTCTAGAAATGCATATGAAGTAGGGCTACTAGATAGTCTAAGTATTTCACCTATATTCAACATTGCAGATCTTCATGAGTACTATGAACTAGATTTTAGTGAGGATAGTGTTACAAACTTTGAGAAACAATTGCCCCAAAAGGAATGAGATTAGATTGAAGAGATTTTGTATAGTAGGATTGGGCTTAGTACCTAGAACAATTAGTACAAATAATATCTTGTGAAGTGGAAGAGAAGACCAGTCGAAGATTGATCTTGGATTTCTCAAGAAGAGGTAGACGGTCTTGGTTTCCCTCTGACCCCAGCAAAGTGAGAGGCTAACTTTTTCATTAACCCTAGATGTCTGATGCAGGAGCATCCTCAGTTCACAACAATCTTGCATCAACCAAAAACATTTTCTTTTATGTATTATTTTTTGTTTGCAATTTTAGTTTTCCTTTCAGTGTGTCCTGTTTTTGACCCATTGGATCTTGTGGAGTTGGATTACACTTGAATACTTGATCATCTTTCCTACTTTCAAACTGCATCTCATTTGGATCTCTTACTGACAAGATATCGCCGCTGATTTCCATGACAGTTTCTTCTTACTAGTTGTTCCTTTGTTACTGGTTGCCTGAGACCTATTCTGGCGATCTACCAGAACCCATTTTGAAGCTTGTGGATCCTTAAGCATTGATCTCAATGTTTCTTGGCATGTGGATGACCTTCTACATTTCATCCTTTGGATTTTTCAGAGGAATCTCTTGACGAAGGCCAACCTTATTCATTTTTGCACATTAGGTCTTGTTCTTTGAGTTTTGATCCTATTTGGACCGATTGGATCCTTTGGATCGATATATATATATATATTTGTAATCATTCTTTAGAATGTAATAAATTATAATCAATCAGAGTATCAGATACATAAACTGTGCCTAGAAGATGGATCTTTCGATTCAAGGTCCCGGTTGTGACCTATTCTACTAGGCCTGTGTGTCGGTATAGTGTAACCCGGTTGTTACTAGTTGGATGTAATTAAATTTCATGCAATAAAACTATCTGTTCTACATTTCCTCCATCATATTTGTTTGTTTCCATTGTGTTTACTCTTGCTGACTAGTTTGGATTGATCTCCTTGAGGTCCCTCCTTACCAGTAACTACTTTAGAAAAGTCCTATAATGCATAGTAAAATGAGACATACTAAAATGAGTGCTAGGAGAGCGTGAAATGGGACACCCCAATTAAAGGTGTATAATTTATGATGCTACACATATTAAGGTCAAATTTCATTACATTCAATAAAAAGTATTGAACCACCACATCTTGTTCCAGTATTGCCCAATAAATTCTTAGATAGTTGATATATTCACCAATTCTTTTAGAAAGGTAAAATTTGAGTTATTTTGGGTGTACATTTACAACAACAATGTAAGAATGGGAGATCTAATAGCATGCCAAATTATTTAATTAAATTGTATAGTTATGCCACGTAATTACTTATGCCTATTTTTTTTTTGATTGGTAATTGTCTGAAGCCTGAATAACTTTTAACTGGAGCTATGAACCAGTGGGGACATAGCAGGGGGGCCCATCCCCATTACGTATCTTTGAATTATTATTATTATTATTATTATTATTATTATTATTATGTTTGATTAGATTGACCCCAAGATCTTCCCCATACTATGGAAGGCCAAGAGTCATAGCTTAGAATTCCACTTCAGATGTCCCTATTGGGAATTAAACTTGGGTCTCCATAGTGAGAACCCATTGTTTTAACCAGTTAAGCTCAACCCCTTGGACTGTAATTACTTATGCCTATTATAAGAAGTTCATGCATTTAGAAATTATTGTAATTTTGTAAATTGTTGTAGTTATCAAATAATGATATCAAATTTTATGTATCCACCCCTCATATGATCCAAACATATAGATGACAACTATACCAAATAAAAGATCATAAGGGTGAGTCCTAGCAAAACTCCTCCCATTTTTTGTTTAGATAGGGCAATATTTCTTTACCAATACCTTAGATGGCTCATCTTTGTCAAAGTCTTTTAGGATCAATTTCATTATTATATAAATATTATGAATCTTACGGTCCTTACGACCAAGGTGCCCCCAAAGGTCTAGGAAAACAAAAGAAATCATAGTTGACCACATCATTCTTTTCATTTCCTTTTCCATCAAAACATAAAAAACACTCTTATCAACTTATAAATTATATCAACTTGATAGCTTTCAAAAATCTATGCAAAAGAGAAACAAACATTGAAGGAGGCTAGAACCTTCTTACAAACCTAGATTCTACTTGCCAAGGAGATCAGATGAGTCAAACACTTGATGTTTATATTTATTTATTTATTTTTTAAACTCACATCCACCAATATTTCATGGATGGTTTAGTAGAAAAAGGGATTCCCAAATATCAAACTATAGTGTAGTAAATTGTATCTCTTACAATTTCATAATCTATTTAGTCTCCTACTTAATATTGCTTTCTCCTAGATCATTTTACATCTATTTTGTCCCTATCGTACTCTAATCTAATTGTTAAACCTATAATGTAATTTTTTTGACATGCTACTTTAAGGAACTAGGTCCTATATTATAGATCAGGTGACATTTTGCTATCCCTTTTGACAATCCATTTTTTAAGTAAACTAGAGTTATTAGTACCCTAGCCTTCCCAAAAGGGACCCAAAATTAAACATGTGTGATTGTTGGCCTCCATCATTAATGGTTTTCTCTTTTTTTTATCATTTGATTGTTTTTATTAGAGTAAAACAGGTTTTATAGGGAACCAAAACCCAAAGAAAAAAAACCACTCATCAAGGACAACCTAGATGCAAAGCCACAATGGGTCAGTAGAAACAAAACAATAGAAAAAAGGGTCAAACATCCTAGAGATTATAAAATATTGTTCATTATTTGAGAGGTCTTAGCATTCTTATAAATAAAGTTCCTATTTATCTCAACAAGATCCTCCATATTACTAAAATTCACTTTCTTACCTTTATCCCTACTATGAGTGTGAGTTGATGGTCCTTGATTGGCTTGGGAATAACCTTCTAGAATAGACACTTTCTCCTTTCCCTTGACACAGACTGAGATGGAGGAGGAAGCATGAGTAGTTGAGGGGGAGACATTGAGTGATTGAGGTTTTTTATTAAGTTTCAGAAGACCCTCCATGTTGTTGGTCATGGCTATTTTGCTAACAATATTAACAACTCTCAACTTCTCATTGACCTTATCCAATGCCATCTCCAAGTTGAAATTTTTTTCTTCATGATCAATATTCATAGACCTAATATCCATCACCATCTTCCTATTGAGATGTAGTAGGTTGTAATTATTGTTCGAGGATGGGGTGTTCAAAGTACTTTGACTAGAAATAAGGTCATTGATCTTGTATTTCAACCCTAAAAAATTTACAACCACCCATTTGAAGAAACTAGTCTATCATCCATGGCATCCTTCACCACTTTCTCCCTAACCCCTATATCTATCTCCGAGAAACCCATGTCTTTACCCACAAGGGTGGTCTTTTCCACTTCAAGTGGGATTTGAATATGGAAATCCAAATATTATTGATCCTCATCAAGCCCTAGAGGATTATCTACATTTCCTTTCATTTTTTCTTCCTTGTAGCGTTGTTGCCTTGAGTGGCCTTTTGGAGGGGAGAACAAGATTTTATTTTCACACTAGAAACAAATCCCAACTAAAAATTCCTATTTTTACCAACGGAATACTGGGGCACACTATCCTTGCCCTTCTTGGTAGAGCCAAGGCTTAGGGAATCTAAGACAAACCCATCATATGGGGCATAATCAGAGTCTCCCTTGTCTGAGATATCCTTATTAGAATCATACCCCTTTCCTATAGCAGAGATCTTGTTGGGTTTTTTGCATGTACATGGGTGGAAATCATAATCATTAAAATATTTAGACTCCATGGACTCATCAGTGTAGTGCCAATGGACATTCTAGTCATAGTGGATATTGTTCCTTTTAGAAGTCGAGCGATGTGACTTTATATCAAGTGATTTATCATGCTCAATAATTAGAAGAATTAACCCTTGATGAAGAATAATGGAGATCCATTTTTTTAGGTTACCATTAACACCTACCATGCCTGAAATGGTTCAGAATGGTAAAATGATAGGGAAAAATGCTCTTATAGAAATCATCAAGGTTTGTATACCTCATTATCACTTTATAAACATCCACCCACAAAAATTTGAGTTCCTCACGGTTGTATCCTCCATCTTTAGTGTCGTGCACTTTAGCCCTCTCATTCTTCAGGAAGAAAATTTCAAGAGCTTCCTACATGGCACTCCTACCTGGTGTGGGAGCACCTTGCAGGCTTTGAAGACCATTTGAGAAATAAAGGCTCTTAGAGGTGTTTGTAGGTTCCTTGAATTTTTTTGTTTTAATAAGGTCTTTGAAGACCATTCATTTTGTTTTGATTAGCCATGCCAGGCCTTGATGACATTTTCTAGTGTGAACTTCTTAGGACCTATTTGGTCAACCATGGTTAAATGACATCCAAGATGCCTAAATGAGGAAATAATTGTATTTTTTATCCTATTTGGCCTATTTTTAATTTTTATGATGTGTCCTAATAGGTTACATATGCAAATGTCATTGATTTTCAAGTTTTGTGCAAAGTTGTCAAGTTTTGATGACAACTTTTGTTGTCAATTTGTAACTAGTGTGCCTCCAATGGCTACTTAGTTCAAATTTTTGTTGGAATCAATTGAGGAGGTTCAATATACCTTTCTTAAGGCCTTGGAGGTTGAGAAGAAATGATTGATGAGGTTTTGGATGTAAGGTAGTGATCAAATTCAATAAACACATAAATTTACACAAATTCATTGTAACAATGCCTTGTACGATCATTGTATGGATTCTATGTGTAGGATAAATATTTAATTTGAATAGGACTTTGTTTTGATGTTCATTTTTTTTTTATTTGGTAGGAAAATACTGAGTAATAAGTGATAAATCTACATTTTAGTGGAAGGTGGTCTGAAAATCCTCCAAAACCAGGGTTTCCGAGGAAATGCTTTCTTAACTCCTCATTCCTCTAGTCAAATTGGCTCAAAATATGGGGAATGGTAGGGTAGAAAATTTATTTTAATATTTACAAGGTTTATGAGTGGGCCATTGAACTAGTGGATTTTTGGATCAAGCCCTAAGCTAGGCATCCTCATGTGACTAGCTAATTTTGATTGTTAAAAATTGTGCAGCAGAAAAAAAAAAATTGGTGGACCCTATAAAATATTAGATTTGGTGTTTAGGGATGTGTTTATACCTTTCCCATCCATTGGTCTCTTTATATCAAGCTATTGGTGTATGGTTTATTTGTAAAATGGGCCTAAAAGCCCTATTAGGCCTCCTGTAGCAACAACGTTTGACCTAGTCAATGCAAGAATTGGGGTCTGAGTTTTGGAAGAGTTTTGTGTCACAAAAGGAGACATAAAAATGTGTCAAGAGTCTTTAGTATCATTAGGAGGATTTCCAATTTTTTCCCTTAAAGGCTCAAATCAGGGCTACTAGGAATAAACATCTTGTAGAGGGAAAATCACCTTGATTGAACATGTACAAGTAAAAGGGTGTTGTCTTGGTTATAATAAATGTCCCTAGGGTTGGAAAAGAGGTTATATAGGGTCCATACCTTCTCTACAATGGTGGATGTGTTATAATCTAGGTTGGTCATAGGTGGCTACAAGAGAGTTGTTGTCAAGAAGAGACTTGATGTGAGAAGTTTTATCTCCATGAGTTGTTTATGGATTAAATAGGGCCCCATTGAGAAAAGGGAAGTGTAGAGGTGTCCTTTCATGTTTTTCTTAGGATTATCCAAGAATATATGAATGTTGATACCTTAATTATGGTTCTTGTAGAGTGAGTTTGTGTGAGAAGAGTTTGCTCCTTGGGGCTTTGCATCATATTGGTATTAGAGAAAGTCTGATCATTAGAAGGACAAATTTTGGTGTATGTCAGTAGAAGAGAGCCAAGCTTAGGATATCATAATGCCTCCAAAGAGGATGTTCATAGAGGTGGCTAAGAAATTCCAAGAGATGGAAGAGATGATGAAGATCGAGGTCAAGGAGGAACTCAAGGTTAAACTAAAGGCAATGAAGAAAGGAAAAGGGCCAAGTGAGGAGACTGGTGAAGAAGGGGAGAAAGAGAATGAAGAAGAACCCCAAAGATAGGAGCCAAAGATACCTGCTAATCAGAGACCATTCATTGAAGCCCTAAAGACAATAGGAAAAGACTCTTCTGAAGCCAAAATGGAGATTCCTACCTATAGTGGGAAAATGAATGTTGAGGAACTTGTAGATTGGATAGATGCCTTAAATAATTATTTTGATTACAAGGAAGTGGTTGAGGAGAAGAAAGTGAAATTTGCAAAGACCAAACTAAAGGGTGATGCTTTAAACCTAGTGTCCCACTATACTCAAGGTGAAAGGGTGCAGATGGGAAAGAGTATGATTCATTCTTGAGATAGGATGGTGTCCAAACTCAAGACCCAATTCATGCCTACTGATTATGAAGTGCAGTTGTATAGAAGAATGAAAAATTTAAAGCAGAAGGACTTGGATGTGGCTTCCTACATAGAGTAATTCCACAAATTGAGTTTGAGATCAGAGCACCATAAAGATGAAAAGGAAAAGGTTGGTAGATACTTGAATGGGATCAAATTCAACCTTTAAGATGAGATGAGTATAATGACTCCTAAGATGGTAGATGAATTTTTTCAAATGGATCTGATGGTGGAGGATAAGTTGAGAAGAAAAAGTGAACAACATGGTAGGGGAAGAGGAGGCAAGAACTTTAGAAGAAAGATAAACTTTTGGGGAAGAGGACAATCTCAAAAACCACAAGGTGAGTCTAGCCAACAAGAACAAAGTGGAGACTCGGGTTAAAGAGGAGGCTTTAGAGGAAGGAGAGCCAATGGAAGGGGTATATTTGGAGGACCAGGAACAAGTCCTAGTGTCTTCATAGGGAGATGCTGTAATTGCAACCAAGTAGGGAACACTACAAGCAAGTGTATTGAGAAATCCTCAAACTCTCATGGAGGAGAGAGAAGGAATGTTAATTCAAGAAGAAGATTTCCAAAGTGTCAATTCCCCAATTGGAAGTGCAACCCTGACCCATGATGGAGAAATATTTATCATGAGGAGAACCATGTTGAATGTGCCTCGAGTGAAAGAACCCCTTCAAAGGAAGACATTATTCAAAACCACATGTAAGGCCTATGGTAACCTATGTAAGGTAATAATTGATTAAGGTTCTACTAAATTTTTTGGTTTCCATAGAAATGCTAAACAAATTAAAGTTGAAAATGATACCTCATGCTAACCCTTATAAGGTGTCATGGATGAATAAAGGACAACAGGTCTTAGTGGATGAACAATCTTGGGTAGATTTTTAGATAGGGGAGTATAAGGATAGAATATTGTGTGATGTGATCCCAATGGATGGTTTCAATCTTTTATTATGACGTCTATGGAAATATGTTGTACAATCCCAACATGATGGGAAAAGAAACTCCTTTCTCATAACCAAAAATGGGAGATATACAAGATAAATCCTTTATCAGATGAGAGTGAGGATAAGAACATTGGGTCAAGTGTTATGTTAGTAAGTGGAAAAGAGTTCTTAGATATCCTAAAGGAAGAAGGAACTCTTGAGTATTCTTTGATTTTGAAGCCCAAAAGCAATCCTAATGTGCCTAGTAATGGTAAGGAAGAAATTCCTAAGGAGGTGCATCAATTGTTGGACACGTAGAAGAGTATAATGGTGGAGGAAATGCCTAACACCTTGCCACCTATTAGGGATATAATCCATCAGATTGAATTCATACCAGGGTCTACATTGCCAAAAAACCCAACCTATAAGATGAATCTATCTCAGAATGACGAGATTACCAACAAAGTGCAATAATTGTTGAATAAGGGGTTGGTGAGAAAGAGTCTTCATCCATGTGTTGTCCCAATAGTCTATCACCTAAAAAGGATGGTAAATTTACTGGTTCTAGGGACATGAATAGGAATACCATAAGATATAGGTTTCCTATGCCTAGAATTGAAGATATAATGGAGTGTTTGGGAGGGGATTTATACTACTCCAAAATTGATCTCAAGAGTGGGTATCATCAAATAAGAATAAGGCAAGGGGATAAATGGAAGACAACCTTCAAAATAAATGAAGGTCTCTATGAGTGGATGGTGATGCCTTTTGGGCTATCCAATGCCCCAAGCACATTTATGCGCCTCATGAATGAGGTATTGAAGGATTTCATTAGAAAATTTGCTGTTTTTTATCTTGATGATATTCTTGTGTTTAGTAGGACAAAGGAGGAGCATTTGGAGCACTTGAACCTAGTTTTGAAGAAGTTGCATGATGAAAAGTTGATGATAAACATGGAGAAGAGTGTCCTCATGAAGGAGGAGCTTATCTACCTTGGTTTTGTAATCTCAAAGGCAGATTGGAGATAGATCCAGAAAAGGTGGATGCTATCTTGTCATGACCAACACCTAAGACAGTAGGTGATGTGAGGAGTTTTCATGGGTTGGCAAGTGCATTTTACAAAAAAATCATCAAAAAATTCAGTATATGTGAACCTATCCTAGATACAATCAAAGGAGGTCAAAAGTGTAATTTTTATTGGTCGAATGAAGAAAATGAATATTTTGAATATCTGAAGAAGAGAGTAGCACAACAGCCCATTACTTTTTTGCCTAATTTTAACAACTTGTTCATAGTGGAGTGTGATGCTAGTAATCTTGTCATAGGGGTTGTCTTGAGTCAAGAGGGAATACCTGTGGCTTTCTTTAGTGAGAAACTAAATGATACTAAAAGGAAGTACTCTACATATTATTTATAGTTGTATGCAATGGTACAAGCCCTAAAGAAATGGAAGAATTACCTTTTACCTAAAGAAATCATTGTTTATACTAACAATCATGCTTTCAGTTTTTTGAATGGATGGGAGAAACTTAATCACAAGAATATGAAGTGGGTTGAACATCTTCAGGCCTACACATTTACCATCAAACACAAGAAGGGGGATACCAATAAAGTGGTAGATGCATTAAGTAGGAGGGTGTGCATGGTGCAAGAAATTCAGTTGCAAAGTGTGGGAATTGATTCCCTTAAGAAAATGTACAAGGATGATCAAGATTTCAATGAGATATATGAGGTTTGTACTCAATTTTCAGATTCTTATCATTATTATTTTTTTGATTTTTTGTTGCAGCAAGGGTTTTTGTTCAAAGGGATCTTGTTGTGTGTCCCTAGATGTTCCATGGGGGAGAACATCATCAAGGAGAAACATTGTGGTAGTTTGGGAGGTCACTTTGGGCTTGATAAAACACAAGAAAAAGTGAAAAGGTTCTATTTTTGGCCCAAGATGCAATCAGATGTTAGAAAGTTTGTTGAAAGTTGTATCTATGCAAAAGGGCTAAGGGAACATCATGAAATATAGGTTTATCTCAACCACTCCCTATTCCTAATAGGCCATGGGAGAGTATCAACATAGATTTTGTTTTGGGTCTTCCTAGGACTCAAAGAGGTTTTGATAGTATCTTTGTTGTGGTTGATAGATTTAGTAAGATGATTCATTTTTTTCCATATAAATGTACTAATGATGTTTCCTATATTGTTGGCTTGTTCTTCAAGTAAATTGTTAGAATCCATGGTTTGCCTCTAAACATGGTGACTGACAGGGACTCTAAGTTTGTAGGCCACTTTTGGTGTACATTATGGAAGAAGTTGGGCACTGAATTGTCCTTCACACTATCCTATCACCCTCATACTGATGGCCAAACTGAGGTGGTGAATATATCATTGGGGAATTTACTTAGATGTCTCACAAAACAACATGGAGAAGCTTGGGATATGATCATCCCTCAAGCTAAATTTGCTTATAATGATTATGTGAATAGAAGCATAGGAAGAAGTCCTTTTGAGGAGGTCTATGGGATTAATCCAAGAGGTATTCTTGAATTAAGGGATCTACATGGATTCAAAAGAAGAAGTTCTCAAGGAGAGGGTTTTGCATTGGCCATAAAAGACATTCATGAGAAGGTGAGAGAAAATCTTCACAAGAACACTAAAAAGTACAAAGAGAAAGAAAATGAGATGACGAGAGATGTGTAGTATAATGTGGGAGACTTGGTGATGACACACTTGAATATAGAGAGACTTCCAAAGGGGCAGACAACCAAGTTTCTCATGAAAAAGATTGGTCCTTGTAGGATTTTGCATAAGTTTGGTCCTAATGCCTATGAGATTGAACTTCCTCAAGGCTTAGGAATATCACCCATTTTCAATGTTTTAGAATTATTTACTTAAAAAGGTGATGTTGCAGGTTCAGATATAGGTTTGCAATCAGAAGGAGATGAAGGTTGGGTCAAGGATCTACCACCCAGCCAACCCTTGAATTTGGAGAGAATCTTGGACACCAAGGTGGTCAAGAAGACTAGAAAGAAGACTTATAAGGAGTACCTTGTCAATTGGAGTGGCTTACTTGATGAATATGACATGTGGATGACATAAGATGATATTTAAAAGAATGGAAATTTTGTTACAAACCTCATTCCTCAAGAGACTTGAGTTTTTTATGCCCCCCGGGAGTATGGTGCAGGAGCACCTTGCAGGCTTTGAAGACCATTTGAGAAATGAAGGCTCTTGGAGGTGTTTGTATGTTCCTTGAATGTTTTTGAATTTTAATAAGGGCTTTTAGTAATATTCATTTTGTTTTGATTAACCATCTAAGGCCTTGATGCCAATTTGTCGTGTGAACTTCTTAGGACCTATTTGGTCAACCATGGTCAAATGAAATCCAAAATGCCTAAATGAGGAAATAATTGTATTTTGGCTCCTATGTGGCATATTTTTAAGGTTCTTGATGTGTCCTAATAGGTTACATAGGCAAATGTCATAGATTATCAAGTTTGGATGACAACCTTTGTTGTCAATTTGTAACTAATCTACCTCCAATAGCTAGTTAGTTCAAATTTCAGTTGGAATTAGTTGAGGAGGTTGGAGAGAAATTTATTAGGGCCTTGGAGGTTGAGAAGAAAGTATTGATAAAGTTTTGATGAATTTTTGGATATAAGACAGTGATCATATTTAATAAATACTACAAATTTTACACAGATTCGTTGTAACAATGCCTTGTACAATCATTGTACGGACTCTATGTATAGGATAAATCCTTGATTTGAATAGGCCTTTGTTTTTATTTTCATTTGGTTTTGATTTGGTAGGAGAATACTGAGTAATAAGAAAGAAATCTGCATTTTAGTTGAAGGTGGTCTGAAAACCCTCCAAAACCAGGGTTTCCGAGGAAATGCTTTCTTAACCCCTCATTCCTCTAGCCAAATTGGTTCAAAATATGGGGAAGGGTAGGGTAGATAATTTATTTTAATATTTCTAAGGTTTTTGAGTGGGCTGTTGAACTAGTGGATTTTGGGATCAAGCCCGAGGCTAGGCATCCTCATGTGACTAGTCGGTTTTGACTATTAAAAATTGTGCAGTAGTAGAAAAAAGAGATGTGGACCCTATAAAATGGTGGATTATGTGTTTAGGGATGTTTTCATACCTTTCCCAACCATTGGTTTCTTTATATCAAGCCATTAGTGTATGGTTCATTTGTAAAAGTGGCCTAAAATCCCCATTAGGCCTCCTCTAGTAGCAACATTTGACCCAATCAGTGCAAGAGTTGGGGTCTGAGTTTTGGAAGAGTTTTGTGTCATCAAAGGAGGCATAAATTTTTTCCAAGATTCTCTAGTATCATTGGGAGAATTTCCAATTTTTTTTCTTAAAGGCTCAAATCAAGGCTACTAGGAATAGGCGTCTTGTAGAGGGCAAATCACCTTGATTGAACAGGGTATTGTCTTGGTTATAATAGATAGCCCTAGGGTTGTACAAGAGGTTCTATAGGATCTATACCTGCTCTGCAATGGTGGATGTGTTATAATCTAGGTTGGTCATAGGTGGCTATAGAAGAGTCATTGTCAAGAAGAGACTTCATGTGAGAAGTTGTATCTCCATGAGTTTCTTATGGAATAAATAGGGCCCCATTGATAAAATGGAAGTATAGAGGTTGCGTTTCATGTTGTTGTCAAGATTCTCAAAGAATCTATCAATGTTGAGACCTTAATTAAGGGTCTTGTACAATGAGTTTGTGTGAGAAGCTTTTGTTCATTGGGGCTCTGCATCACTGCCCCTTGAAAATTTTCTCCCTTCTATGAGCATATTAGTAACCTCTAAAATGAGGGCCTCATTTGTTAGAATTCCCAAAGATACTAAGAGGGGGGAGTGAATTAGTATCTAACCGGTTAATGGATTTTCTGAACTTATTAAATGAATTGCATTCCAAAACAGTGTACCAGTAAACCAGAGTTAATGCAGTAAATAAGAACAATAGACACAACATAGAAAGAACACCATAACACAATATTTTTAATGAGGAAACCCGGTCTGGGAAAAACCTCAGTGGGATTTGTTACCCACAATATTCACTTACTGGCCAATAAGTGAATATTAATGATACAATAGGGGCCTGCACGTGTAGGAAGGCCAACTGCCTAAAGCTCACTGCTTAAATACAAAAGGAAGTCTCACTGACTTACAAAAGTGGATTATGGAAATCCAATATCATGTATTGCTTTGGTTCAGCATCTTCTATGCCAGGTTTAGTACCAGTTTATGCTCTTGCAATAATCATAAACCTTACTCCAAAATCTGCCTCAATATTCGCACATAATATCCATCTATGCATCTTACCTATTACAAATATTCTACAAGATCTCATACTTATATATGAGCCTTATTACAATATAACATGTCAGCTTACAAAAAGATATTACAGTAAAATGCATTATGTGATAAACAAAATCCTATCGGCCAGGGTGCCGATAATCATCTTTTCACTACCGGTGAACTATATGCCGGTGTAGAGTCTTCTGGTGTCCGTTCCTGCCGGTATCATAGGATTGTAAGGTTGCCTTCAATGACAATAACTTCAAGCACCTACAATTTCTCATTGGAGTGTGTATTTTTCAACAATCTCCCCCTTTGGCATTGATGGCAACACTTATGAGAAAAAGACAAAAAGGTTATTCCAAAAAGTGTTGTCCAAAATTGTCTTGCCAAAACTGTCAAAACTGTGTTGCCAAAATTGTTTGCTCCAAAAATGTGTGCTCCAAAATTGTGTGCTCCCCCTGAGTAGATGATCTCTTTTGTCATAAATTTTTCTCATCCTTATTCCTTTTTCTTATCCTCTACTACTCCCCCTTTGGCATCAATGACAAAGGTTGTCATTCAATGTCAATTGAGTATAGTTCCTATCTAGTTCCCTATAACCTGTGGGTTATAATCTAATAAAGATCTGCTAAAGCAATATTCAGACTGTTGTAGAATATTACATTGTCCTTTAGTACTGCTTCAGTCCTCTGGATTGTACCAGTGAGTAAGTTTATTTTATCTTCAGGTGTCTTAAGTCCTAGAACAAGAGCCTCACAAATCTCTTTTCTCAAAGAGATGAGGATATCTAGTTTAGGACCTAGTCTGCACTTCAGTTCCTTTGCCTTAAATTTTAACCTTTCCTTATCTTTTTCAAGTTTTTCTATTTTCTCTTCAAATCCTCCAATTTCTTGTTCTACTATTGATATTGAATCTGATGAACCTATTAAATTGTCAGCAATATCATTGATTTCCTTATGTGCTTTGCTGATCTCATTATCTATATCTTCTGTCAAAATGTTTGTTTTACATGTATCTCTGTACAATTTTTTGAAATCGAAAATTGTCTTACCTAGTATCGGTAATAATGTATCCATATGTTCCTTATTCTTCTTGACTGTCTCCTCAAAGAATATTTCCTTCTCTTTATTCATTTTCTCTTTGAAGGTCTCCTCATTGATTTGATCAATTGTTAGGAGGTTGTCGGTTATGTACTTAGACAATGTGTCTAATTGGCTTAAAGAATCTTTATTCTCTATTTTACACTTGGGTGCTATCAATTTCAAAATTGGTAAGGTATCATCAATAGCCTTATATGCTAGTGCATTATAATCTATTATTTTCTTGATTGAATCTAATAATACCTCTGTCACATTAGTTGGTCTAAATTCAGTCATGGAGGTTCCGAATGACTATCCAACTACCTTCACAATTTGTAATCCATCGGTGGTAGTACTAGCTTTGCTTTACTCTTTCTCTAGAGGGTCAGTTTGTGTCTGCATTTCAACTACCAAAGGTTTAGGTTTTTCAGTTGTACCCAGTGGCACTGACTCTGTATGTACCTGTGAATGAACCTGTTGCTCTACCTATTTCTTTGTACGTGTCTCTGCCTATTTCTCTATGCTCTCTACTGATGGTTTCTCTGATGGTGCCTCTGATGATTTTACAGTGGTATCCACTGCCGGTTTTTATGTTTGCACCTCAGTACTGTCCACTGTCAGTGACTCAGTAGGTACATCAATATGTATACTAGTGGTATCTGCGTTTCTTGTATCCAGGGAATCAGTTGCCTATTTAGTTTGTTGTTCAGTCCCAATTTCAATGTTTCCAACTATATCCTCAATATTTATCTCAACTATAATGTCTTCTACCAGTGGCTCAGTTGCCACATCTCTCTTCTCATTTGTTTCCTTATCCACCACAATGTTGTCTTCCTGTGTGTCGATATTCATTGTGTACAACACTTCTAAGTCAGGATTTGTGTCCTCATGTGATGTTTCCATACTCTTTGCTATCAGTGGTGTGTCAACATTTTGTGCCGGTGGAGTATCAAAAGGAGGTGGGGGCAAGTTATCTGTTATCTTTATGAATTTAATCCAACCAAAATAACTCCCCATGAACTCTTCTTAACACAATCCTTATAACATCCTTGGGAAAATCGGGAATACTAAGAATTTCCACAAAACTTAGGTTTTCAACTATCTTATGTTCCAGTTTAACATTTCCATTTACATCACATATAACAGTCCTGTACATGTTCTTAATTTCATCATCTCCTAGTTCTTCTATATGACAATGTATGTAGATTCTAGGATCCTCAGCATATACAACTCCTTTAGGTATTTTTGAGAATGCTCCTAGGGTATCATCTTTCTTCGCAGTTTTGGGAATAATCTTAAATATGGGTCTAGGGTGCTTAACAACTTCAATCTTAGTAGGGTTTGCAATGAATTCAGGTGCAAAGGAGGAAGCCATTCTTCTAGATACCTTAATCTGCCTTTAGGTATGAGTGCTTGAATGATTTCCTTCACTTCTCGCTATGGATGCCTTCGCTCGGGATTTTTGCGCTCTCAGTTAATTTGAATGCTCAGTGAATGAAAAAGAGAAAAAAATACTTGCTTTATAATGTCATTTCCTTCAACTACCACATTTAATGCCTGTCGGTTATGTGAAACTTAAAACATTTGCCGGTAAAGAAGTATTTCAACTTCTCACCATCAACCGAGGGTAAATTAGCATATTTTTCAATTTGTTACCATACCCCGAAAGGATTTCTCTTCAGTAAGATGAAGAACCTCCTACCAGTGGAGTGATACTCTATTCTATTGGTGAAGGAATAGCTTCACTAACACTCTGATATGACTTTCTAATCCATTGTTTTGATAATTCTTGCTTTACCTCTTGAACCTTTTCTTTACCTTTCAAGCTGGGTCTTTTGTAATTTTCCAGTGATGCCTTACTTCTACAAAATTTTGCAATATGTCCATTTTTGTTACAAGCATAACAAGTCACATTGTTTTTCTAAATAGCTTTTCTATATCCTATGCTGGTATGTGTTCTGCATTGATTAGATAGGTGTCCAAATCTTCCACAAACATAACATCTTACATTCATTCTGCAATTTTCTGAGTTATGACCAATTTTATTGCATTTAAAACATTGACTAGTGGGTGAATTTGTGTTCTGATAACTTCTAAATCTGCACTGATTTTCTCTATGACCATATTTATTACAGTTAAAGTATTTCCCATTGAATTTGTAAGCATTAGGTTGTATTAATGGTTTACTATGATCATGATTGTTTGTAGTACTGGAGCTTTCACTAACTTCAAAGCCAAGGGCATTTGTATCTCCATTAGGTTTTTGATTTTTCAGCATGTTGTCAAGTTATTCTGAGCTTTTCTTGAATTTCTCTTTGTGTTGATTTCCAGCAGCCAATTCATTTTCCAAGATTCCTTTCTATCTCATGAGTTTAGTTTTGTCATTTTGTGTATGCATCAAATCTGTCTTCAACATATCATTTTCATGACTGAGTCTTGTGTTTTCATTTTCAGCATCATTGATTCTCCTAGTCAAGTCATCTTCAATCTTCTTTCAGTCTCCAATGTCTTTACAAACCCTCATAGTCATATCTTGCATCTCATTCTTCATTGTACTATTTTCTTGTCTTAGTTTGTTCACAAGGTCATTAAGAGTTTCTTTTTCATCATCATCACTCTGCATCTTCTCAAAAAGTTTTCTTCTTTTGTTCCTTACAATAGTGAGATTTTCTTGAAGTCCCCGAATGATTTCCTGTGCAGCCTTCAGATCATCTTCAAGTTTGATATTCTGCAACTTTTCTACATCATAGTTTGAAAGAGTTGTTTCCAATTGCTTTCTCAAGTTTTCCATCTCTACTAGTTTCAGAATCTTCCTTAAGTTGTTAGGCTTTTGAAAATAGAGGATTAAGCTTTGATACCAATTGTTAGGATTCCCAAAGATACAGAGAGGGGGGGTGAATCAGTATCTAACTGGTTAATGGATTTTCTAAATTTATTAAATGAATTGTATTCTAAAAAAGTGTATCGATAAACCAAAATTAATGTAGTAAATAAGAACAATAGACACAACATAGAAAGCACACCATAACACAATATTTTTAATGAGGAAATCCGGTGTGGTAAAAAACATGGTGGGATTTGTGACTCACAATATTCACTTACTGGCTAATAAGTGAATATTACTGATACAATAAGGGCCTGTACATGCAGGAAGGCCAACTGCCTAAAGCTCACTGCTTAAATACAAAAGGAAGTCTCACTGACTTGCAAAAGTGGATTATGGAAATCCAATATCATGTACTGCTTCGGTTCAGCATCTTCTATGTCGGGTTTAGTACCAGTTTAAGCTCTTGCAATAATCATAAACCTTACTCCAAAATCTGTATCAATATTCGCACATAATATCCATCTATGCATCTTACCTATTACAAATGTTCTACAAGATCTCATACTTATATATGAGCCTTATTACAATATGCCATGTCAACTTACAAAAATATATTACAATAAAATTCATTATGTAATAAACAAAATCTTGTCGACCAGGGTGTCGGTAATCATCTTTTCACTGTCGGTGAATTGTATGCTAGTGTAGAGTTTGTCGGTGTCAGTGCCTACCGGTGTCATAGGAATTCTTGTCATCTTCTATGGGCGCTATATTGAATTCAGAGCCCTACATTTTTGTCTGGTATCATGAATTTTGCTTGCATTATTTGATAGAAAAAATCATTTACAATTTATAAATATTTTGATGCGACATTTCATTTACAGATACTTACAATTCATGCGGCAAGTTTCATATAACCATCAGAGCCATGTTTGTGTTGCCCATTCTTTTATTTTCTTTCCTTGGTTGCCTTTGATGTGTCACTCAGTCTATGAAAAGTTTGAAATATGTTAGTGTAGTCACATAAATCTTTCCACTTAATTAAATGAATACTTAGTATTTATTTGATTATTTAACCATCAATTAATAATTAATTAAATTAATATTTAATTAATTCATCTTAACCCTCTTCTCCTATTAATTAAATAAATTATTCAATTTATTTGATTTAATTCACTTAACCAAATTCAGACCATTAATTAAATAAATAAATCATATTTATTTAATTAAATCTTCTCTCACATTTAAATAAATTAATATTTATTTAAATTCCCCCAAAATCCCACCTCTCACATTTAAATAAATTAACATTTATTTAAATCACCTTTATCCTCTACCCACTTGCATTTTCCTACAAATGCAAGTTGCACAATTATTTTAAATAAATAATTTATTTAAATCACCTTTATCCTCCACCCACTTGTATTTTCCTACAAAAGCAAGTTGCACAATTATTTTAAATAAATAATTTATTTAAATCACCTTTATCCTCCACCCACTTGTATTTTCCTACAAAAGCAAGTTGCAGAACTATTTTAAATAAATTATTTATTTAAAATCCTATTTATCCTCACCCACTTGAAACCTTTAATGGTTTCCCTTAAAGTCTTCAAACTTAATGGCTTCCTTCTAGAGTCTTCTCAAACCTTTAATGGTTTCCCTTAAAGTCTTCAAACTTAATGGCTTCCTTCTAGAGTCTTCTCAAACCTTTAATGGTTTCCCTTAAAGTCTTCAAACTTAATGGCTTCCCTTAAAGTCTTCTTAAGACTTTAATTGCTTCCCTTAAAGTCTTCAAGCCTTTAATGGTTTCCCTCAAAGTCTTCAAGCATTTTAATGCTTTATCTTCCTTTTTTTCATTTAAATAAATTAATATTTATTTGAATATTTACCCAAATGCAAGTTACACCATTTAATTGAAATAAATGATTTTATTTTAATTGAAAATACCAAAATTCTTCCCACTTGCATGCCTAAACCCCTTCTAGATTCTTCTAAACCTTTCCTAATTAACCTAATCCATCCCCTAAAAATTGTCACATTCCTAAGCAAATCGGAGTCACTTCTCAAAGACTCCAAATTCTTTGAAAAGCAATTAATACTTTGTGTGTTCAACAAATTAACCTCTAAAGTCTTCCAAACCACTTATGGCTCTTACATGACCATTAATGGTTAATTCCACTTGCACCCATGGTTAAGGACTTTGACCCCTAACTTAACCCTCATGTAACCCATGTGTCTCTTCAAAGCATTTATTTCTTTGACTAGGGTAACCATCATGTCCCCTCAAGCATTTAATGCTCCTTATCTCTCCTCTCAAGCCTCCTCATGGTGACACTTGTCAACATGGGATTGGGTTGAAAGTCTCACATGGATTGAATATCTTTCAATCCTAACCCTTGTTAAGATTACTCAATCTTAACCCTTCATTTCCCCATTTCCTCTATAAATAGAACCCTTCTCCTCAAACAAAAAAAGAAGCATTTAGAGTATTGTTGTTATACTGGCATTAGCATAGAGCTTTTTCATAGCATCACTATCTACTCTTGCATAGCATTTTCTTATCATATTCAACCATCTTGAATCTCCATATGGCATCCATAGCTAGTGCTAAAAGCTGAGAGCTACACTCATTTGGGACTTGGAGAGGAGAGGAACAAGGGAGGAGCAACTATGAGCATCTTGATTAGCTATTTTATTCTATGTTTATATGCTTTCTATATCATGCTTAATATCTCTCTTGATATGCCTGTTTAGGATAATCTTTTGTTGCTAACACTAACGTTTGTTTCTTGTGCTCTTGTGTGTGTTACCATCAAACAGATTTTCTAATCCTTTTTGCAGAGCATCAGTTAGATTATATAAATATAAAGAGTAATTAATTAGTACATAATTACATTCTTAATAGTATCATGTACCTTCTTTTGGTGTTTAGTGGTGTATTTCCTTTTTTCCTGTCAATTCTCTCCTTGGCATCCAAAATCAGTTCCTTCCACTCCCTCTCTGGAATCACAGGGGAATGCTCATACTTTAGGTTCTTCTCTAAATGGGTCCTATATTGGTCCCTCACATAATTTAGATATGTGCCATCTTTTTCAAGGATCTTGGTTTTGTCAAAGGTGTCATTTCCAAACCACTCAACCATATGGTTTGTCAATTCATCTTTTAACCTTTTTTCTTTGGTCATTCCACCTTCTAAATTCATAAATGAACTGAAGCTACATTTATTATAGTTCAAGAAATGGATCAAAGGAAAACTATTCTAGCAATGATATGAAATCAAAATAGTGGATTAGGGTTAGTTCACATATGATGTACCACCTTTTATGTATGGTGGGCCCAAATATCTGCAATGCAATGTCACTAAGATTTTTATAAAAAATATCATTTCCTGCAAAAAAATTATGGGATCATTAGTCCAAAACAGGTGACAAGAAAGTAAATTACAATTAGACTATATATAATAATAATTTTAAAGTACCTGGAACCTTCTGTATCTTTAAGGGAATCATTTCGTCATTGCTCACCACCAATGTGGCCTGCAACTTTCCCATACTAGCAATATGAGAAGATCCAGGAAATGATGGTATGTTATTAGCAGTAGTCACCTCTAGTGCATCCTCATGTGCATCTCTTGCTGTAGAAAATGAATCCACTATGAAATGCCCCCAAGAAAGAATGCTTGAAGGGAAATAAGAACATAACAGAAGATAGAGAAAAAGAGGGATCTACCAATAGTGGGTGGGTCAATATGACGTGCAGTAGAGGATGCCTACATGCTACATGTTGTCAACATTGCAGTCCGCAATATAGGTGGGGCTAACCTCTGATAAGGCACCGACAATATTTGCATAGGAACATTGATAACACCTGAAGAATAATACATTAAATATATAAAACATTAAATATATGAAAAGTGCAAGAATTGTAAACAAGGCTGAATGTTTATTATGAACATTGATAGTATCAAGTATGATGTATTTTGGGTAGTCAAAGTGATAAGCCAAGCAAGTGATAAGCCAAGAAAATCGTCATCACTTGAACTACCTACAACACCCTGATCATGGCCAATAGTATCATGAGGATGCATAAATTGTTGTTAAAACAACACGTACATATTTTAGTTAATGACACAAAGAGAGAATAAAATATAAACCATTATTGAACTTTTGCTATAATTAAAGCTTTCATTACTACTTACTTGCATTTTTTGTGTTGTTCGCATCAATACTTGCACCCTCTCTTGTATCTCATTAGTCTGAGGCTCCACGGATGCCAAAGAAACAATCTCTCTACTAATTTTTTTAAGAGACTTTTTTATCAATTCCATTGGGTTTGTGGAATTTCCAGGGTCATCATTGCTTAATCCTGTTGAGTCCATATCCCTAGAGAGGTGCTCAAGTACTATAGCTCCCTTTCCTTTTCCCCGAACATCCGTCTCTAACAAGCATATCATTAATAGTTACAAAATTAGTCTAAAACACTCAAAAAAAGAACATAATAATGTAATAGTTTGCTTCTATCTAATTTGTATAATTACAATGAAGTGTTGCGACCTACATACCTATTTGCGCTATTTGATGGATCCATGTCGCCTTGTGACAAAGAAAAAATATAAAAACATTAGCGAAATTAAACCAATAGACTTAGCAAAAAAAATTCATAATAAAATCATATATTGGAGTCATTAATTGGAGGTTGGTTATTTTAAATGGTATATAGTACATACCACCCCCATGATAGTAACTTTTTTTGTATCTATAAAATTCAAATTGTAATCGATTACAAGCTCTTCCCCTGCACTTATTTATTTTATCGCACATATGAATACATGATTTCCCTCGTTCACCTCAGATATGCAATTGGGTTTTTTATTAGTTCAGCCAGGTCACATACTATTTATAAAACTAGCAATATTCCCTATTGCTTTTGGCCTTCCATCAATGTATACAACCACTCGTTTAATTTGATCATTATCTTTCTAGTCTATATAACATTCTGATAGTGCATACCTACACATACTTTTTTTATATCAAACAATCTGCATCCAATTATTGTAATTGTAACAAGGTTTGACAAATTCCATCAATTTAGCAACTTTGTTGTAACAGACCTTTATACCGTCCATTGAAAATAGGCCCAAACCATGTAACAACGAAGTTACTATGCGACATATCCTAACGTTAACACAAACATCAGTGTTTATTGGAGGAAGTTCCTTGGGTACCCATTTTTCTGTAGATATTTGTACCTCAAGGGCACCTCAATGTCACCTTTGGTCTCATCATCATAATAACATGACCCCCTTGAGAAAGGAAAAATTTCATGCATTTATTGAATTTTCTTCTAATATTTTGACCTCTAGTTGATCTCCCTCTTGTAGACCTACTACATGTCTCACTTATGTTTTCTATTCCTGCATTTACCTCACTTGAGAAAGAAACATCTGACAAATACCTATTTGGTGGTACCTGAACTCCATCAAATGAGAGAGTTAGTTGGTAATGAGAGAGATATTTTACAAATGAGGGTAATGTTGATCAAGAAGTCAGCCCTAAAGTTGATGTTGAGATTACAATTTGAATAAGTCCAATAAGGGCCTCAAGTGTTGATAACTCTATTAGATTTGCTATTAATGTTGAAGTTTAAAAAACTGAAAAAGTTTGTTTTCCAAGTAATTTTTAAAAAATAAATTGTTTGTATAGGGTGTATTGACTAGTTATACATGTCGATCCATGAGACTGTGTAGGATCCTCGTCAAAGGGGTTTAGGTTCCTGCATGTGTAATTCAATTACCTTATGTTAGCTAAAACTTACATAGCACACAACATGAACAACATGAACTTTGTAGACAAAAAGAGTATTAAATTAAAAAAAATATGATGTCATCATAATCATTGTAAATTTTTTAATTCCTTACCTTTACTTTATGTATACTATGCAAGATCCTCAACTAAAGGGTTAAAGATGTTTTTAGTCAATGGCCTATTTCCACCAAGGGTGAAAGCATCACACTAGGACTATACATGAAATCAACACCATCAATTGAGCATCATAAGCATTACATTTGTAAGTTGATAAACAATAAATACATATGTATTATAAGCATCACATGATGTATCATCATATATGTAATTGAGCATCATAATTATCATCACATATGTGTCATCATAAACATGTAATCCATCACATATGTATCATAAATCACCATCCATCACATAGGTAATAAACAATCCACATTCTATCAATAAACCCAAAGTTCAAAAAATGTCACATGTATCATCATAAACATGTAATCCATCACATATGTATTTTAAATCAACGTCCATCACATAGCTAATAAACAATCCAAATTCCATAAATAAACATAAAGTTTAAAAAATGTCACATAAATAGTCACTCTCTGTATCTCCATCTCCTTGGGGTAGCATAGTTCTACTCTAGGGACCTGCTAGAGGTCATGGAACATGAATTCAAAACATTAAAACGTGCATCATGAATTAACTATGTAATGGCATTACAATTGAAAACATAATGAATTGATTATGTAACCATATAAGTCAAAAACAATTCTATCAAGAAATCAATATTAAATAGATAATATACTAATCACATACCTCATATAGTTCATTCATCATCATGACCATCATGATCATCATCGCCATCATCATGATCATCTTCGCCATCATCATCATCATCATCATCATCATCATCATCATCATCATCATCATCATCATCATCGTCGTCGTCATCATCATCACCACCACCACCACCACCACCACCACCACCACCATCATCATCATCTTCATCACCATCACCATCACCATCACCATCACCATCACCATCACCATCATCACCATCAACTTCTTCTTCTTCATCATCATCGAGCAATTGTTGATCATGATCACCATCTATAACATTATCTTCTACTTTTTCAGTATCTTCTTCTTCCATCACATTATACTTTATCGGTCTTCCTCTTGGATCATGTCTAACAAGAAATGACCAACCTAGTTTATGTGGAACCTCTGAGTAAAATACCTGCTCACATTGGCTTGGATGAACATAGGGCTCATCCCCAACTGCTTCAAATGACCTTGTATTAACCATTGTAAAACCATTATCATGTTTAATAACAGTTCTATTAGGATCATTTTCATTCAATCGTAGCATGTACCATTTGATGATGAACAAAACTAATTTGAAGGAATTAAAGTCGCACTCAAGTATATCATCCAAAATGCCATAGTATTAATTTTGAGACTCTTGAGGATGTATGTCATTTCTCGATGGAATATTTGTCACATCAAAGACTGTAGTTATCACAGAATCACAAGTTTTCTTCGTGTCATCCAAATTTTTGATTTAAAATTTATGACCATTGTAGCAAATAGCGTTGTGGTGTTTGACCTACGATATGTCAAACATGTAAAAATTATTGCATCATGAGTTGATAAACATATGGGTGATTAATAAATTTATACGTACCTATTTATCTCTTAAACCATATGCTAAATCAATTTCCCTTTGCATAACATTGGAATCTCCATTACGATGAGCTTCTTTAAACAATGAAGCCACACCTTCCCATGTTAATGTGCAAGAAGAATGTTGAGAATGTTCAATCCATACCATCATCCAATCAAGATTTTTTCCAATATACAAATATAGTGCATCCCACTCTCGACCAACTATACAAAAAATAAATAGATGTCTTACAACCAATTTATTTTGAAGATTAAGAATTAATTAACTTCCATAAAATCTTATAATTACCTCTCACTTTCCTCAATCTACCTTTTCCTGTCAAGTACTCCTCTTCAAATTTGTTAATGGGGTTGGGATCCCAAATGTGATCCATGTGGATCTTTGCTACAAACTTAGGAAGATATTCATAAATGTAAACTATAGTCTGGTATACCATATATCCCTCGATCATAGAACCCTTAGGATGTGCTCTTTGTTGAACCAAAGCCTTAAAAAATTTCAAGTGCCTCTCAACCATCCACATTGACCTAGTGTGTATAGGTCCACACAATTCAATCTCCTCAACTAGGTGTATGAGGTAGTGTTCTTGTGCATGGAAAAAGGCTAAAGGTAGACACTTTTGCATTTCACACATTAGATGAGGAATTTTTCTCTTCCATATTTAATATCTTCTTTATGGCTTTATTTACATGACAACCACCTACAAGATATTCAAGACACAAAAAATATATTATATAACAAGTAAAACAAATCACATATATAATATCTATACAACAAACTGAACAAATATCACTACTTACCTCATGTATTTTCCAAGATCATATATGACTTGCTTGACACTATTGTAAAAGTTGTCTGGGAGAGATAGAGGTAGAACATACTGCAACAATTATAAAATTATCTTTTCATTTTTGTCTAACATAATACAATAAAAAGTACATGTGCAGTATACAAATATATAGTAAAAACACAAGAACATGAATTACCTTAATGAAGGTATGCCAATCATGCATTTTCATCCCTAGCCCAAATTCAGTTTTCTTTGATATGAGATTGTTTATGTTTGTAGAAAATCCTATGGGAAATTGAATTTTTTGTATGACTTCTTTTATAGCATTGCTTTGCTTGTCCATTAATAACCAAGGAAGCTCACTTCTATTAATCTGGTCTCCATGGCTATTTGATTGAATGACATTTTTCATTGCATGATTGGAATCCTGAATGTCACTACAAATCTTGACAATGTTTTCTTTGTCACGCCTTCCATCCAATATTTCCCATAATGTCTCTATTATATTATTTCCAATATGCATAGTATCAAACAAATGCACAATTCATAACTACTCGTAGTAGGGAAACCTACTAAATTGTCGAGGATAACTTTTTAGTCCCTTAGGAAGGTGGTAATTTATGCCTTGATGACCTTCATGATCATCAATCACATCATTAGTAAACAAAACACAATAGAAAAGATGTTTTATGACATAAACCATTAGATGGAATGACATTACCTTGACGATTAATTCTAT
This sequence comes from Cryptomeria japonica, assembly GCF_030272615.1. Classification (NCBI taxonomy): domain Eukaryota; kingdom Viridiplantae; phylum Streptophyta; class Pinopsida; order Cupressales; family Cupressaceae; genus Cryptomeria; species Cryptomeria japonica. The sequence goes on from NC_081414.1 coordinate 777,540,953, forward strand.
TATATTCCAACTTCCACAGGTGAGGTGTCATTCTTCGTGGCTTTGATGTATTCTCTTCTTTCCCATTGAAAAGATGCTTTTCAGTATTTCGATACTTTTGATTTTTGTGGAGAAAGTGCCTATACTCATCAAACACCTGCTTTCCTAAAAATTTTGAATGACAAGATTTCATCTTTGGACCTCAAATTGGACATGCAAATTTTTCCTTTGTTTGAAGACCTACCAGATAATGTATAATTGGATTAAATATGTTAATTTTTTAATTATAATTATCATGCGCAACTTGAACACTATAATATACCACAAAAATGTGTTAGCCCTGGGGCATCATGTATTGTCCATATAAGCATCTCATGGAATTGAAATTGTCTTTGTCCTATTGGTCTAGAGACATCATACATAGTGACACCATTCCATAACTCCAAAAACTCATCAATAAGAGGCTCGATATATACATTCATATCTTTAAATTGGTACTTATCTAATGGAATGAACAAAAACATTACATAATTACTATGACCATTTTACTGCAATATTTATAATTAAATGTCTGATGACTATATTTAAATGATAAAATACATGGAACAATCATTGTCAACATTATGTGCTCCCTCTTTATTGACATCCATGGAGGAATGTTATTATTGATAACAAAAATAGGCCACACTGAGTAAACAGATCTTAGCTCTCCAAATGGATTGACATCATCCACTACCAATGAAAGCCTGAGATTAAAAGGTTCTTCTTTAAAGTGTGGCCACTTTTCCTCTATGTCCATAAATACTAAACCATCCATAGACATTCGAATAATGTCATCTCAACTTCTATTGTGTGCATGGTAATCCATAAATTATGCCAAGATAGTGCACTTGAATAATCGTTGCATACGTGGAATAATAAGAATATAGCAAAGAACCGTGTGAGGAACCCTTTTTGTTATTTGATCTGTTCAATACCTACTGATATGACATTTAGGGCATTCAGTTTGAACTTCATGTTGTTTGTGATATATAATATGATCATTGGGACAAGCATCTATTGTGTGATACTCCATTCCAATATCTTTCATAATGGCAGATAATTCTCGGTATGAGAAGGGTAGAATATTTGATGGTGGTAACAAAAAATCTCCTATCAATCTATAACAAAAAATATAATTTTTTAATATAAATAATATTAATGGTATAGCATGATTCACCATTTATTAACTATAATGAAATATATGACATACCTTAACATACGTGAGATTGTTATGTTGGACAAACCATTCATAACCTTCAAGTTCACCAACAACAATACAACGGAGAGAAGATTGTCTAGGAGCCTTCGTAAAGGGCCTTAGATGCTTTCTCAAGTAGAGGGACATCATGAACAACATCAATGTCATCTTCATCATCATGATCAGCTGCACCAGTACTAAATGTGTCATGGATCAATGTATTTGTACCATCATCTTCAATTGTGTTTTGTGGCTCATGATCATCATCTTCCATGGGATCATTATCTTTAGCTCTGATATTCACACCTCCAATGTTCCTTCACTTTGAGTACCATATTCTCCAAGTTGGGTTGATCCATATCATGTGCTCTGGGGTGCTTGACCTATATAAAATTGATAAACATAAATAAACCATGATAATTATCTCATCATCAAGTGATTTCTTATGTATATAAATTGTTAAAACGACATAATGAAAAACTTACCAATGGATGATAATTATGCCCACCTTCAATGTGACCATGCATCCTACAATGTTTCTTAGTTGTTTTGATTAGAATTCTTCTAGTCTTTAACCCCTTACAAATTTTGCAAGGACAATAAAATTTCCCATCACCTTTTCTTTTCAAGTTAGACCACAATCTAGCAATTTTCTCCTTATTTTGTTGTTTGCTGACATTGTCTGACATGGTCTTTCTTCACAAGCAAAAAAATCAGGCTATAGAATTAGTTATATAGAAGTTGAAATGTTAGTTATGAAATCACGTTTCAGTATAATATACCAAATTAAATTACTTGAACATAGAAATTATGCAAATTGAACCAAAACCATTTAGCTCTTCTTTTTCATCTCAAAACATATCTAATGGCTTTATGGTGATTTAGAGCAGGTGATATGCCCATTGAGATTCATAGACCCAAGTTAGTCATAGACCCAAGTTATTCTAAAAGGAAAGTAACTATCCATTCCCACGCTCATGCATACTTACATGACTAATGTTGCCCTTGTGTATCCCAAACATTGGAGAGACCTTATTTGAATTGCCTAATCAATCTGGTCGATGTCCTAATATGAAATACTGAGTTCTACCCTTGCCTCTGCATCAAACTTCTCATATCATGTTTCTTGACCAAAACACACTATTCCCAATCTTCACCAAAACACACTTTTTTGCTTTCTAGGTTAGTTGTCTTAGCTTAGTTGGTTGGTGTCGAGTCTTTGTTGTTAACCTTTTGTTCATAGTTTCTCAAGAGCTGGTCAAGTCTTTCTCTTTGAAATGAAATGAGGTTTAACATCCCCTTTGCCTAGGTAAGGCATAATCCCTTCCACTTTTGTTGATCCTGTCAGTGGGTGCCCAAACCCAATCACTCCCATTTACATTTCCTCCCATTTCCACCTCCCCTAACGCTCTTCATTTCCATTTACCATACCTTCAAACTCACCTACCTTCCTATCCTCTATCCTTTAACCACCTTTCATACCCCATGCATTAACCTCCTTCAAATCTTAACTTAAACATACCCTTACATCTTACACCCTCACCTCCCTCCACTAACTTCCTTTCCACCTTACCCCTACCCCTCTTCTATCCTAGCATCTCCCTTCCCCTCATACCTTATATCTCACACTCCCCTCCACAATACCTACCCCTTTACCCCTTTATTCCCCTAAAATCACCTATTCTAACCCACATCCCATAAGTCTTACTTCCTTTATTTCCTTAGATTACCTCTACCACACACCTATTAACCTACCCTTTCCATCTTATCACTTACCCCCATCCTAGCCTACCCATATCCTATCCCTATCCTAACCTACCACCCTCTCCCCTTACCCTTTTTCCTTGCCCTGTATAACTCCCATTATAACCTACATATAAAAGAATGGGATAAACGAATGTGCCTATTCTGTAACACTTAGAGACGGAGCAACATTTTGTCATGAAATACTCGACATATAGTAACATTTGTACCATTTATGAAGACATTTTCAATATAAATAATTTAAATGCACTTTTTGAGGAAACAAAACTAAAAAAATGATAGGTTTGCTAATGAAAATTCATTGAAGAAGAGCAGATCTTGAGAAGAGGTTACATGTTGTTTTAAGTCATAATGCCCTGATTTTATAGGGTGTGTGTTGTCTATGGGTCCCATGGGCTTCTTTAGCCTCATGGACATTATTAAAATCCATCATCATCATCATTTCACGTGGCATTCAGGGTATGTTTGTGTTCATGTCAACTTTTCTTCCTGTTTGGGCTCGTTCATTGTGAAAATGAGTTTAACTACTAAAAATAAGTTGCGTGTAAACCCTTATACACCTACAACACCACCAAAGAAGCCACAAAATGGCACCAATCTAAACCATGTGAAGAATCATGCATATGAAGGGAATTCCCAAAGATTCAATGAGAAGTCAAGGAGTGAGTTAAGAAGAGTTTTCAACCAAGATCAGAGGTTGAGGTAGGATTTCAACACAAAGCCAACACCTTACATTGCAAAGGAAAAAGTATTTGCATTCAATTTAGTTTGTTTATTGATAAATATATAATCATTATAAATTACTTAGGAGAGATCGTAATTTGTGAATATTACATAAGGAGGGCCAAAATAAGATTTTTGCAGAGATATAATGACAACCCCCAAGAGTTAATAGTCATATAAACCACATAGATGTCAGCCATTAGGTAGAAGACAGTGAGTAGAATAATGGGAAGATGATAAAAAATAGATTGAGCATCAAATGTTACAATCCAAATAGAAGGTTTATAGCAGCCAAACATAGAGATTAAAAGCTCATAGCTAATGGATAGGTCTATAGTGCTATAGACAACAAGGGTGGAAAGAAAAGTTATAGAGATGAAGAAAACACATGCTTAGCAGGATTCCATTGACACCAAGGAGTAAAGATTTGTTCTTGGCCTTGAATTCCTATGAATGCATTCAAACCATTGCCAATGATAAGAGATATAGGTTTGTATAAAGAACCAATAATGGAGAATATGATATTCTTAGGAACATAAGAATATAAGCATGAATCTCAAAGTAGTCACAACATCAAAAGATAGTCCAATGATAGATTTTGATATCTCTTTTTCGCAAAGAAATTATCAAAGGGTGATAGTTGAGATTTAGGAGAAACTGGAGCCAATCAAAAGAAGTCTAATATAAATGAAAAACAAAGATCAATAATACAAATCATAGCAAGTATGTCTAAGGATAACAAATAAACTGACCACAAGCATATGGGAACAATGCCAAGTTGGTAGTTATGTAGTCTAAGACAGTTCAAGGACAAAGGCATTGGAACTTGTAGAAGTTTTTTTATCATCCAAATGGTATGAGGCAACAAGGTTTTATGACAAAAATATAACTATGTGAACAAATAATCATGTCAAGACATAAAGAGGTAAGATGGTATCCTTACAATCAAAGTATGACAATTATCAATATTATGAAGAGAACTCACATGAATAGATCTAGTCACCTATGAAAATATTTTAGTCATCTTGTGACAGTCAAAGAGGGAAATAGTAATAAGTCTTCATGATGGAAGTCCATTAAAGGTGGTAGTCAACGTAGTGAAAAATCCTAATCATGTTTAGAGAAATATGCAACCCTAAGAACAAGAAAATATAGTCATGTGATAATGCATAGGACAATCTTAATGCCCAATTTTAGAGAATATACAAGATCAATAATGATAGTCTATTTGATAAAATGTCATTTTTGTGTGAAGATGACGATTTATGGCTATTGTGAACAATGTAGGATGTAGTCAAATTCAGAGCATAGTCAACGATATACAATAGTTAGCATCATCTCTAAGATCTTTATGAAAAAGCAAAAAATTGATAAGATCTACTACAAGTCTATATTAGTCAAGATTGGGAAAGAGTTTGGTATTGATTTTGGTGTTGGTGGAAGCTTTAAGGAGGTACACTATCATCATAATTAATGTTAGAGAGTGTTGTGAAGAAGAATGGCCATGAAAGTGATTGTCCTAAGTGCTTGAGACTATCACAAAAAATGCGTGTTTCAATAGTGAATCTTCCTTTGACCTTTAGGTGGTTGGGATGGTAAAGACCCATGGTGGTATATGTTGAGTGGTTGGGAGGGAAAAGACCCACATATCAACTATCTACATTGACATCCTAGGATAGTGTCCACCTACTCTAAAACCTTGTGGGAACTCTTTGTCTGATACTAAAATATGCATAGCATGTGCCTCTCCTATAGCCCTATGTTGTCTAGGCCCCACCATAACTAGAAGATCCTAACTACTGTCCTAAACCTTGCATTGACTGTCACAATTTGACAGTGAGTTGAGTTAGTCCATTAGCGAGATTGGGAAAGAGTTTGGTGTTGGTGGAAGGTTTAAGGAGGTACACTATCATCATAATTAATGTTAGAGAGTGTTGTGAAGAAGAATGGCCATGAAAGGAGTGACTTTCCTAAGTCCTTGAGACTGTCACAAAAAAGTGAGTGTTGCAGCAGTGAATATTCCTTTGACCATTCGATGGTTGGGAGGGTAAAGACCCATGGTGGTATATGTTGAGTGGTTGGGAGGGTAAAGACCCACATATCAACTATCTACTTTGACATCCTAGGATGGTGTCCACCTACTCTAAAACCTTATGGGCACTCTTTGTCTGATACTAACATATACATAACATGTGCCTCTCATATAACCCTATGTTGGCTAGGCCCCACCATTAATTAGAAGATCCTAACTACTGTCCCAAACCTTGCATTGATTGTCACAATTTGACAGTGAGTTGAGTTAGTCCATTAGCGAGATTGGGAAAGAGTTTGGTGTTGGTGAAAGGTTTAAGGAGGTACACTATCATCATAATTAATGTTAGAGAGTGTTGTGAAGAAGAATGGCCATGAAAGGAGTGACTGTCCTAAGTGCTTGAGGCTGTCACAAAAAGTGAGTGTTGCAGCAGTGAATCTTCCTTTGACATTTGGGAGGTTGGGAGGGTAAAGACCCATGGTGGTAGATGTTGAGTGGTTGGGAGGGTAAAGACCCACATATCAACTATCTACTTTGACATCCTAAGATGGTGGCCACCTACTCTAAAACTTTGTGGGCACTCTCTGTCTAATACTAACATATACAATACATGTGCCTCTCATATAACCCTATGTTGGCTAGGCCCCATCATAATTAGAAGATCCTAACTACTAAAAACACTAGATTCTCCCATAAAAGGTTGTTGAGTCATAGAAGGCCTAGCTTGATATCCCTATAGTCTCTCATACCTAAAATATCCTTGTGTCAATGATGGTCACATGTGACTACCCTATGGCCCCTACTATGCTCTAGACCTTTGTCCCTAATATTGATACTATTAGGTTTTTCTTTGAAATCCTATAGTAAGTCTAAATTCTCCTTTGAAGGATGGGGAGGCCTATGGACACTTTACTCCCTTCATCAAGGTTACAAAATTCTCTCATGCCTCTTGTGTCCTCCCATGTACCTCCATTTTCATAAGAGACTTTGGCATAGCAACCCTAAAATTATTTGGATTAGCCATGTGTAGGAAAACCAAAATTTTGGTCTTTCCACCCCTAATGAAATAATTGACAAGTAACTTGTCTTGAATGTAATATACAAACTACAAGAACTCCAAAAACTAACTCTCATGTTGAGCCACTACGAAACCTCATTATGTAAATTGTCAAACTCATCTATGCATCTCTGTAAAAAGTATTTTGAAATAGAACACACTTTTAAGCACTCCAAAATGGTATCCCATGAGAGGGTTTCCAATGTGAGTTGTGCATTTTATCCTCCCAGTACCACAAGGTGGAAGCAAGTCCTTTCAAAAATTGCATTGCAGATCTGTAAACCAATTGCACGAAAGTTTGGAAGACTAAAATACCTAAAGAAAGAAAGCCCAGAGCAGAGTACATTTTGTTTTTGTCTTTTCAACAAGATGTGAAGAACATTAAATTTAAACTATTGAACTTCCTCATCGACAAGAAACTTAAAAGAAAACCTAGCTCACAATTTAAATTGAATAAAACAATAGTGTATATATTTTTTCTTCCATCATGTATTGCCTGTCTATCAATCTTCCAAGGTCTTCCCAATAAAATGTGACAAATATCCATAGACATAATATCACACAAAACTTCATCATTATAATTTCAAATTTTCAATTTTACCAAGCATTTCTCACTTACTAACAACTTATGATCATCTTGAATCCATGCTATCTAATAAGGTTTAGGGTGTCTCAACCTTTCCAAATTCAATTTATTCAACATTTCTTTTGAAACGAGATTATCCGAGCTACTACTATCAATAAATAATTTAAAACACTTACTAGATACCTTACATCTGGTCTTCAACAAATTTATCCTCTGTAAGGGCTCTTCATCCTCTTCAGTATGACATAAGGCTCTCCTCATCATCAACAATTCTCCATCTTCTAGTTTGTTAGTTGATCTAGTGGGGCTTTCTTCTGCCAACGTTGTTCTTCCAGTGTTCTATGTCTTCTTACATTCAAAAGTACGTTGTCCTTCTCCTCCACACTTAAAGAAAGTTCCTCTAAACACTCTCTTATCTTGTCTTTTGTCATCTTTTCCAAAACCTTCATTCTGGCAACCATCAGGTTCTCTTCTCCATTATAAATTTTTGTCATCCTTTCGGTATGAACTACCTTCCTTATTTACTTATTTGTCTTTTTTTTTATCTGTACAAGTTCCTCTTCCTCCAGAACATCCTCTTCCTCCTTGAAATCTTCCTCCAAAAAACCTTCCACCTCTACCTCTTTGTCTTTGCTCATGTCTTTTGTTCAACTTCTCTTCTTCTTTCAAGGCATATTGATAAGCTTCTTCAACACTCGGCCATTTGATCAAACTGAGTTCATCTTGTATAGACATCTGCAATCCATTCAAATATCTTGCAACTTGTTCAATCTCATCATCGACATGTTCAGATCTGATATTCAACTTGTAGAATGCCTCAGTATACTCCTTCACACTAGATTCTTTCTGCTTCAAGTTTTGCAACTTCTAGTACAGATTTACTTGGTAATCAACTGGCATAAACTTTGATTTCAACTTGGCAACCATCCTCTCCCGGGATTTGATCTTCTCTTTACCTCTTCTATGTCTATCAACTTGCAAATGTTCCCACCAAATAGATGCATGACCTTTCAACCTAGTACATGCATATTTCACCTTTCTTTCTTCCGCAGTGTTCTCAAAATCAAAATACTTTTCCATCTCTAAGATCCAATCCATTAATTCATCTGAATCCAACTTTCCATCATACTCCGATGGGGTAAAATGTGGTTTGGTGTTCGCCCTACTCAAAATCCTCAAGAACCTCTCTTCATCTGGATCAGTCACCGATGGGTTTGCTACTTGTTCTATCTGTACTTCTTCATCTTCCCTCACATCTTCAATATGTCGACCTCTTCTCTAGGTTGTTTTTCAAGCTTCTAACCCAGCTGCAATTCCTCTCAACATTTCCATCATAGCAGGGTTTGCATTCCCACATGCTCCACCATTCCTATTTCCTCTTCACGAAATTTTCATGCCAATCCTCTGTAGCTACAGGTCGAATCCACAGTCGGCCACCCTACAAAAAATCTTCAGGACAACACAATCTCTGAAACAAAATCTTTCTCTCATAACACTTGGTGCAGTCATAGTTAGGAGGGACCTCAATAAGATCTATCTGGACTGTTCAGTAAGAATAAACACAACAAAAGCAAGACAAGATGATGGAGGCAATGCAAAAATGAGTGAATTAGATCATGAAAAATAATTATAAATGGTCAGTAACATCCGGGCTACAAGATTTGGCTCATTGGCCTACTACATACACGCTCAATTATAGAATCGATCAATTCCAGACCTCTAAATCTTAAGATATATCTCCTATATTCTCAGGAATGAATTATGATGCTTAATTACATTGATTTATATGCTCAAGATAGATCTGCGTCAGCCCAAGAGGGATAAAAATTCCAAAGAATAAGATGAAATGTGTAAAACCACCAGGTCAGCCTCCACCAATGAAAATCCTCCAAAAAATTGAAAGGAAAAAGTGTGGATCAAAGGGAAGGTCGGCCACATGCCAAGGGACATTGGAATCAATGAACAGAAGCTCCGCAAGCTACGAAAATGATCCGCAAGATTCACCAACAGAAAATAGGTCCAAACGGTTCCAATGTTCTAAGCTGGAAAACTATCTCACAATCCGGAAGCGATAACTTTCCGGAAAAAGATCCAAACGTCCTGTGGTTTAGGACCAAGGAAGAGAATCACGATTACAAGAAAAATCTAACTCCATAAGGTCCGATGAGCAAATGCAAGAAAATGGAGAAATAAATCCTGAAACTGCAAAACAAAATATAGAGTGAAAAGAATTTTTTTTGGTTGATGCAAGATTGCCAAGAACAGGGGATGCTCCTCCATCAATTGTTATCAATGTTAGTTAGCCAATGGTGTAATTAATGGCAGATAGCCAATGAATGTAATCCTTGGGCTAGATTGAAGGTTTTCTTACCCGATTCTTTCCTACCAGTGCCCACACTGAATCAGGATTGTAATTTTTTTTTTTAATTAATAAAATTATATGACTACGACCCATTACCTATCAAATAAATAAATATATTTGAATAATAATTTTATATTAAAATTAAATATATAACATTTAACTATATAATATTATTATATTAATATTTAATTTATTTAAATAGAGCATGTTTATAAAAAATATTATTTTACTTTATAATATTATACTAGTTATAAAAAATATATTTCTTAATTTAAATTTAAACTTCGAAAAGTATTAGAATATAAAATGCTAAAATTACAAACAATAATATCATTAATTGAAAGATACATTCAATATTAAAAAGTAACTTTTTAATATAAAATTGAACATAAATATAATTAAATTTTTAAATAAATTAAATTTGAAAAATTAAAACTATAATTCAAATAAAAGATTAAAATTAAAGTAAACTATTTTGACTTTGATATAATTTAAATTTTAACTTCTACATTAAAAATTACAAGCAAAATCATAATAAAAAAGTTTTTAAAAAAATTTAAAAAATTAGAAAGATCAAAAAATAAATCATTTTTTATGTAATTTTTAAATTATCTTTTGATAACATATAAGATCAAATATTATTAATATTTTTTAAAATTTTATAATCAACATTTAATAGAAATATTTAAAATATAATAATAAAAAGTAACATTTTTTTAAAATATAATAATGATATAAATTTTTAATGCTAATGAAATTTTGAATTTTAGATATGGGATTTCTGTACATTAAAAAATACTAATAGAAGATCATATTTTAAAGTTAATAATAGTGAAAACAAAATTAAAAAATTAAGTAATATTTTTATTTCAAGTATCTAAATTTAATCTAAATTATATATAAACTAAAGTTTGTCTTTAATTTTAAGGATTATCATGTGTAATGAAATACTTAATAAAAAATAAATAAATAATAAATACAATACAATAATAATTAGTATATTTTGAGAAAAATATATAATGATATCGATTTAACTATCATTAATTTTTTCAAATTTTAAGTTAATTATTTATAAATAAAATAGAAAATGATTCTCCCTTTTTTAAAGAAAAAAAAAAATCTGAAGAAATAAATAAATATATATATATCTTATCATGATGGAATAAATTTTTAACATAGTTCTAAATTATTTTTAAAAATGAGTGAGACTGCAAGATTAAAAAATTATATACAAACATTAGGTAATGTTTAAAATATTTTCTCTGCCGACTTCTCATTGGTAAAATGAAATTTTCTTCGTATTTTTAATCAAAAATCATAAAAAAGGTTTGCAAAAATTTGAGTGATATGAAATCTACTACCATTAATTAAAATTTTAGTGATCAATAAAAAAGAAAAAATTAAAAGCAAAATCTATTTTAAAAATCAAAGTGCCCACAGACTTTTGAAAAAAAAATGTTTTCTTACCGAGAAGCAAAGTAATAACGAAAGGAAAAACATTAATCTCCCCTATTACAGAGGCCGGGACTAATAAAAAGAATTATATATATGGCAAGTCATATTAGACTTCTAGACGTTAACGATAATGCATATTTTCTTACACATGTTTAATTTGATTGACTTTAAAAAATTTCCAATCATCGACATCATCAACTAGCAGTCGTAGATCCGATCTGGATTCTGTCCATTATTCTAGTGTATAAGGGGAGAATTGGGTTAGGAAAACAGGGACATGGCAGCCGGGATGGAGTGCTGTGAATGACCAGTGCAAAGTCTATGGATGGTGTGGAAGTTTTGGGCTCTGTGCTTACAATGATACAGGTCCATTTTGTCAATGCCCATCTGCAGATTTTGATCAGGTAGGTCCGAATGATGCCAGTAAAGGATGCAGGAGGCAACGGGATATAACACAGTGCAGCAATAACCAGAGTATGATTCAACTGGATCATATAGAATTCTTATCTTACTCCCCAGAGTCAGAATCAAACTCTGACATATATTACTTGGGAATTCCAGATTGTTGGCAGAACTGTCTCAAGAATCCGAGCTGCACTGCGTCTACAATCATGGCTGATGGTACAGGCACTTGCAGGATGAAGACCAGGAACTTTACCAGTGCTTATCAAACAATAAGCATTCCAGCCACTTCTTATGTAAAGGTGTGTGGTCAAGCGCAGCCTCTACCCCCACCTCCTCCTTCAGTCAGGATTGTGAATGGCTCGACGGTCCCTGCCAAGCTAGGAGCAAGCCTTAGGCCCTCAGCTTCAGGCCAACAACAATTTTGGCAATCCCCAGCCAAGAATTTCAGTTTAGGATTTCACCCAAGTGGAAACAGGGGACTCTATGTTGTGGGCATCAGCTATGCTAGCATCAATGATTTAACTCTGGTATGGACTGCAGGCTTCAATGGTGGAATTGAAGTGGGAGAAGTACGTTCCTTCACATTACAGTATGATGGAAATCTAGTCTTAAGCAAACGGACACAAATACTCTGGCAGACGAAGACATCTGATCTAGGCGTGGCATCTGCAGATATGCAAGATGCTGGGAACTTCGTACTCCAAAACAGTATTTCAGTCATAGTTTGGGACACCTTTGCAAATCCTACGGATAGTCTAGTGATCAACCAGAATTTCATTGCGAATCAAAGCCTGCGATCGGGTCCTTACACATTCACCATGCACCCCACTGGGAATTTCACGCTGAAATGGAACAACACCATCACGTACTTGAATGAGGGTACTCCACTAGCTACCACAGCATCTCTCACCAGCCTAGGAACTTTCAAGCTTTCCTATTCTTCAGCTGATTCGATTTGGTATTCTCGGAGCGGAGATTATACAGACAAATCTATCACGGTGCGAAGAATCAAGCTGGAATCAAATGGGAATTTGAGGTCCTATGGATGGGCCACAAATACAGGGACATGGCAGTCGGGGTGGAGTGCTGTGAATGACCAGTGCAAAGTCTATGGATGGAGTGGAAGTTTTGGGGTGTGTGCTTACATTGATACAGGTCCATATTGCAAATGCCCATCTGCAGATTTTGATCAGATAGATCCGAATGATACCAGTAAGGGCTGCAGGAGGCAACAGGATATAACACAGTGCAGCAATGACCAGAGTATGGTTCACATGGAACATACATAATTCTTATCTTATCCACCAGAGTCAGAATCAAACTCTGAGATATATAATTTGGGAAATTCAGATTTTTCGCAGAAATGCCTCGAGGATCTGAGCTGCACTGCATCCACAGCAATGAATGACGGTACGGACTATTGCAAGATTAAGACCAGCAACTTCGCCAGTGCATATCAAACAGCAAGCATTTCAAGCACTTCTTATGTAAAGGTATGTTGTACCGGGCTTCCTGTAACCCCACCTCCTCCGGTCGGGATTATGGATGAGCGTAACGTCGCTGCCGCTGGAATCGTGTTGCTAATTACAATTAATATTTTGTATTAATGATTTAGTCTTATTAATAAGTGTTTAGTTACTAGTTGGTAGTTAGTTTTGTGTTATTGAGAATTGGGCTTTTTTAGGATAGTTTGAAAAAGTTGTATTGGAATATGTTATTTTTAAGAGCTTCTCCGAGCATGGGATCTTATGGATTTTTCAATAATACATAAGCTTCATGGAGGCGGTGGTATCATAATTTTTTATTTATTTTTTAGTTAGTTAAATATACAATTATGCTGATACATCTGAAAAGTTATTTCAACAATTTTAAAAAATATAGATAAATGGCAACAATATTTTAAATAGGTGAGGGAAACTTTCATTCCATGTCAAAGGTTGTGGTACCATAGAGAGGGGCTTGCTAAAGTAGTTGAATGTGTATTTTTTAAGACTTCTTAGGACTTTTTTAAATCATATCATTTCATGAATTTTATAGTTCAATTTAAGTTTAAAAGTCTAAGTTCTAAAATTTGCTAGTGATCTTATGAATTCTATTATTTTGGTAAAAATGTCACATGGCTTCACAAATATTTTTTCCTCTTCTTTTTTTTTAACATTTTATTTCTATTTGTTTCTTTCAAATTTTAAATGCACAAACTATTATTAATACTATTAATACAAATTTAAGATGTCTACTTAAAAATAAGCAGGAAGATAAATATTTATGTGGCTACCATGATCATAGATAAAAACTAAAAAAGTTGAGTCGTAGCTACTAGCCAAAATAAGCTAAGTAGCCAAATGATGACCTTCCCTTAATTTTACAAACCATAAGGGCTTCTACTTATTAGATTAGCATTTCTTCTTCATCATGAAATGGTTGTTCCATAAAAGTAGTTCTCGAAGCTCCATAAGATGACACCCAAAGACCCCTTAAATTTAAAACCTGAAAAGTAGGAGCTCCTATTTTCTTACACAAAATTCTATATTATTTTATAACATAATTTTATTCTTTTTATAGGACCCCACTCAAAATAAGTAATAATCTACAAAAAACTTAAATAATCTATATAAAGTAACCTAATTGTTTAGGAGCTTGAAAATTGAAACCTCTAAGCAATTTATGCCTCTTTCAAAATTTAGGATGAGTCTACAAAATGAATCATTTAACATGTGAAATCATAACAATATCTTCATACATGGACTAGAGAGGCTTATGTGGTCCCAAATAAGTGTTATCATCATTTTACGTTGGAATAACAATTTATCAAACTATAAACAATATATATGTTAGACATAGGCAATAGTGTCTACCTAACTACAAGCCTATTGTAATATAATAGTAAAGTTGAAATATATGAGTAGTTTCTTCCTAAAATAAACTAAAATACCTAAAATAACATAATCTTCACCAAAATTTACACAAAAGTGACTAAAATAAGAACTGACAAATATCTTGAAAAGTGAAGAAGAAATTCAATGAAATCAAATGTTGAAAATATAAAAAAAATAAACTGGAGGGATAAAATACCATCAATAGAACAAAAAAATTTATACAAAGATCTCATATTTATTTAAGATCTCCTCACTTTTTGGAGGTAGATATCTTTAGGAAAAAAATCTCTTCCTCCCCTTAGATAGTCATGCATTCTCCATGAGGATCTCTTTACACTTGTTGCAAGATATCTTGTTTACAACTATCCTTGTAAATATCCTTAACATGGATCTCTATCTTCTTTAAGATATCAACAAATATGTTGACATCTTAAGGGGGGCATATAAGGCCTCCTCATTATTTTTTCTTAGCATCACTAAAACACCCATTTTGTAGTCATATATCAAATTTGTTTCATGGTCAACACTAAAACACATATTGTGTAGGAGCATATCTTGGTGTACATTACATCACCAATTTTATAGTCATGTTTTTTTAGATTATCTAGCAATTAGAGATTTTTCTTTCTAATATTATTTACCATGAATCAAATAGCATATTACACCTTGATAGACCTATTTGACTCTCAATCTAATATGTATCTCACAACATAACACACCTTGTTGTCCAATGCAATTCATGCCTCTCTTTTTTTTCATGAATTGCATGGCATAACACAACTTGCTAGTCAATAGAATCCATGATGCAATCATGAACCACCCAACATAACACACCTTGTTGGCTAGTGGAATTCATGCCTTCTTGTCTCATCAATTGGTGTACGTCCTTGTTCCTTCTATAAATCCACTTACAGTGCTCTTGCAATAACATCCCAAGAATGATATTAGCAGCTAAGACATTTTGATATCAAAATCTCTTTAACTAGTTGTCTTGGAAACCTCTAATATACTATGGCTAGTAGTAAAACAATATTACAGAAGTGGAATGAACTTGCATTCAGGCACACTGCCTAGAGCTCATTGCTCAATTACAAAATAGGGCTGCAACCCCGAAGGACACAGTAGCCTACAAATGAGATATAGAAGAAAATACAATGTCTGAACTGGAATATAGAATCTGCAAATGTCAGGAATCAGTTCTGGTTAGGCTCAAGAATGATCCACTATCACTGCTCAGGAAAACTACTCTTCTTTTCTTTGCTACATGTACCAGATCATGAAAACTTAAGATGTGCATGTGAAACTGCACTCAATCACTTCCAACACAATCTTTCATATTCTCACTCATTCAAAACCATCATTCAAGTCTATCTTATATATCCAGACCATAAAAATAGATCTCCAACTAGTCGGCTTCTCAAAACAGCAAAATGTGAAACATGTAGGCTCATGTCGGCTCAATCCTTCTACAAATCCTTATTCCAGACCTAAAACAAATTATAACAAGCTTCTCATAGGTCAGCCCAATCACCTCAAACTCATCAACATCCACCAAAATTACCTCAAGGAATCCAGACCACACAACACACCATCAAATAAGAGAATAACCCTGTTCTTCCCGCAATACCAGATACCAGACCAAAAAAATTGCACTAGAATCAACACCAGAGGCTAGATTGTATGATAAGATGCCTCACACATCCAATCAACTATTCCAATCATCGCAACTAAAAGTGCATCACCGAAACTGAATAATGCTTACCAGATCAATACACTGTGTTTCACCAACTAGACTTATGCTTAATAAATAACCAAACTTACTTAAGACTTCCGATAATCCCAATCTCAATATACCAGATAGGACTACTAGGTTGATTTTCCATCAATGATAACCCTTGAGTAATCTCCATACACATAGCATCATCAATCTCCACTGAAATATCACCAGAACAATGTCTTTTGCCAATAATTTCCCCCTTTGGCATTGATGGCAACACTGTGAAAAATAACAAGTGTCAAACACTCCAAAACTGCAATGAATTGGAAAAATTTGAAATTTTGTACACTCAACTGCCCACCCTAAGAGTGTGCACCATTTTTCACTTCTCTCTCTCCCCCTTTGACATCAATTGCAAAGGTAGGAATCCATCAAAACTTATGTACAAAATAATGTATGCAATAAATTATAGGAATTTGAAAATATCCAAGTTACCTTCAAGGATTTCAAATACTCGTTCCATCCTCAAGAAAAAATAAAAAATCTTAATCAAGGTGCTAAATATGTATGCATGTACTTATACACTCTTAAGATCTACCGAGACATCTTTTCCCGAAGCAGCCACTGCATCTTGTTGAGCACCAAGTAAAGTATCCATCTAGGGAGTGATTAAACTTCTCAATTAACCCACTCTACTTATCATCTATTCTTTTTCCTTATTCAGGCCCTTTATTTTATTAGTGAGATCCATTTTTTGGGATTATAGGATACTCGAAATGATTGAATGTGGGGCAAATAATTATGCTATACTGGCTAATTACCCTTCAAGATCTCTTGTTTTCTTGTCACTGTCTGCAGAAAACTTAGGCAAAAAGAGACATGACTTGAAGATTTTGCCACCTTCATCCAAAGCATCCTCAA
Source organism: Cryptomeria japonica (assembly GCF_030272615.1). NCBI lineage: Eukaryota > Viridiplantae > Streptophyta > Pinopsida > Cupressales > Cupressaceae > Cryptomeria > Cryptomeria japonica. The sequence goes on from NC_081414.1 coordinate 777,558,070, forward strand.
CACTTTTCATCATACATTTCAAAACTTCCCTCAATTGTTTTAAAAAATGTTTGGAGCCTCATTTCATTAAAATTGTTGAAAACTTTTATATCCACTGCTTTCTCTAATGATACAAAATCTGATTCAACTTTGTTTAACATACCCTTAATCTTACCAAAGGGTGTATCACTGGAATCTTTCTTAACATTAGGCAAACTTTTCTCCAAAACTACACTCACCAAAGATATAACCTCTTTCTCTGCATATGCGGACTTAAGTAAGTCCTCACTTGCCTTGATTTACATGATGGTGGCTAACTTCAATGCTTGAAGAGGGGCCAAAGTACTCAAATCTATCAGACCATGGAAATCATCTTCATTATTTGCAATATTCTTTCCTTTGTTAGGAATAGTGGCTTTGGTCATGGTCACCAGAGCCTCATCAGTTTGCTCTTCACCCTTCTCCTTCATAGCTTCTATTGTATTTACATCCTCTTCTCCTTTCTCACCATCGCCTTCATGCTTTCCTTCTTCACCTATCTCCTCTTCTATCATCTCGGCAATAATTTCTATCTCTGGAGGATTCTGCATAGCTTCACTAGAGTTGTCAACTGCTTGATTATCAGTGGTGTCATCTGAAATTTCCTATTCAACTAGATCAATCTATATAGATGGTTGTTCTATTTGAACATGAACTACCTTAGCAGAGGTATCTTTACTTGATTGTCCATCTGGTTGGGAGTCATCCTTCTCCAAATTAACCTAATAGTTGTTTTCTTTTAGAATTTTCCTTAGTATACCCTCTATATCTTTTACTACTTCATCTATTCTTTTGAACATTATTTTGTTTACTCCGTGCTTTCTCTAGAAGTTTTCCTTAGCAAGTCCTAAAATTATTGGAATTTCATCTCTTGTTATATCAAAACACAACTTTACTAAGATAAATTCTTTTAACCTCTCATCTTCTAGACTAGTTGTGTGTCTCTGGGCATCTGAGATATCATATAATTCTTTTGTAATCATGGATGACAGTTCAATCAATTCTTTACTAAAAGAATTCATATAAAGTATAATTGATTCTTCAATAGCTCTCCAAACTTTTTCACTAGAATGCTCATAATACACATAAAGGTTTGTCTTGAGTTACCTTCATTTAATATTGTATCTACAATATTCTATAATGGGGGCACAATAGTGTAGGAACCTTCAATCTTACCCAACTGAAGAGCTTCATCTATCTCATATTTCTTCTTATTTGCTTTTGTTTTTCTGAATTGCACTCCTTGTGTTTTAGTTTTCTTTGTAGGTGGAGCATCATTGGATAGAGATTTTTTTACTACTCTAGCAAATGTAGTTATTTTCTTCACCTCTCTGACCTCTTCATCGGATTCAGTTTCCTATTTTGCTGCTACATACTTCCTTGCAAGTTTCTCTTTCTTCCTCTTTTCTACTCCACTGGTTTCTGTTGACTGTGTCTTGGGTGGAGGGACTGACTTCTACACACCACAAGTAGCTGCAGACTTACTTTGCAAAGCCTTAGCTTTCTTGGAAGGAGTGGGAACTTGTTTATCTTGTGGCTTCACCATATCTTCCTCCTTTAGTATATTTTTCTCTTTGGCTCTCTCCACTGCTTCTTGGGTTATGCCCATTTGTTCAGCAAGTTCTTCAACTTCCTTTCTTACCTTTCTTTTTCTCCCAGGCCCAATAAATTTCTTGTGTAGGTCCAAATCCTTCTCTTGGAAAGTGCCAAATCTCTCCTCTTCTAGTCCACTGATTGACTCAACATGTGTTGAGCATATTCATCATCCGTGACTGCATCCACCTCATACCCCATGGGCATTATACATATAGTTCCTGGCTCAACTGCCTCCATATGACACTGATCCTTGTCAACCATGAAAAAGATAGTTTTCTCATACTTTTCCACTATGTCTTTAGGAATTCTCTCTTATTTTTATAGTGGCTTGAAAAGTTTTTAAATATCCCCATAAAGCTAATTTTTGCATTACATTGTCACCCAAACCCAACAATCCTTCCTCAGTTTGCATAGCCACCGGTTTGTCATAAGCCCATTGGATTTTTCCAATTCTGGGGATCTCACTCATGAAATAAATTGATAAATAGACAATTAGGGATCCAAACTCGAAGACATGTTTCTTATCTTTATTTATCTTCTTCAAGTGGCTCATTAATTCATTGAGAAGTATTGTACAAAGATCATACCTTTTGTCTTCATTTAACATTTCATAGGCTGCAAAATGTGCGTGTCATAGACAATATTCAACCTGCTCGATTGATATACCTTGTATCTTATCACCATCGACACAAATATAACATCATTTTCAATAATATCATTGATAGTCATTGACCGATTGTCAAACTAAGATCTAGTAATCTTTGTCAGTGTTGTATTCTATATTTTCCTTAATCGGGGGACTTCACCGGTTGCTTTTAAATAGGTAACTACTTCAATGGCTTGATTGGTTATCTTGTAAGCTTGATCAAGGAACATGAATTCATCACGAACTCTAATAAGAATATATCAAACCCATTCTACTTCACCGAGCACCGGAAAATGAATAAATTACACAAAACCCTTATCTTGAAGTGCCTTGAATTCAGACTTTAGATTTTCCAAACTATCTAACAGATGCTTGTTGTAGAGTGATAGCATATCAAAATTTCCTAATTATTGAATGTTGTAGTGGATATAAGCCCTAATATCCTTGTTATGAAGCACACCGTACAAGACTGAAGAAAATTCTCCTTTTGAATCATCTTCAATGGATTTAAATGGATGCCTCTTGAATACAGGTTTGGATCTCTTACAAATTTCCACCACCAAAGGGGTCACAAAACTAGATATAGATGCCATGTCGAACTTAGGGTATTAAAATATTGCTCGCAAATAGATAAATACCTCTTTCGATCTCAACTGGAGGCAAGAAATCTCTAAATGGTCTCTTCTGGCTATATTATCACAGCTCAAACTCTTTTGCCTTTCTCTTCTACTCTTACTCTTCATTCATAATGTGAAAAATGAATGACTTAAATGCTCTTTTTAACATAGTTTTGAGTTGTAATAAATGCTCAACCTTAAAGGCTTCCCATTACACTATTTTTCATCAACTCATTCACCGGATTATTAGACAACCATAAATATCCCGGTTATCAACTGCATAATTGATCTCCTTCATCAACAACCATCCTTGACTTGTTACAAATCTCCACAAGGGGGTTCTAAAGATCTGCTTGATAATCTGCCCCCTAAGGCAAAAATTCCCTAGTTATCGGATGAGGTTCCATCACCGGATTTACGTGTGGAGCCATTTTGCACATTCAAATCTTACTTTTACACCCACATCTTCTTATGATGATCTTTGATTTCATCTACCTTTTATTTTCCTTTCTCATCTTAATTGTTCTTGTTCACTGGTGCGTTCTTTCTTCTGCAATGTTTTGCAATATGACCTAGTTTGTTGCATGCATGGAAGACAACATTTCTTTGCATAGGCCAAAAGTTCATTTGATTTTATCTCAGCCTACATTGGTTAGATATATTTCTAGACATTCCACATGCAAAACATCTCTTATTTTGGAAATTATTCATCATTCTGAACATATTTGACTTATGTCCAAAGTTGATGCATTTGAAACACTGATCGGTAAAGGTAGGACCATTGTTCATATTATTCATCATCCCATTATTTATCCTACTTCTGCATTGATTTTTCATATGACCAAATTTACCACAGATAAAATATTTACCATTGAATTTATAGGCATTAGGCTATCTTACCGGAGGTTTCTTGTTCTTTTGTTGATAATTTTTCTGACCAGAACGGAGGATTCTCCTTTCTCAAATCCTAGTCCTCGCATATCTTTTCCATGTCTTTGACTTTCCAGCATCTCATCTAACTGGGCTAAACTAGATTTGAACTTTTCTTTGTACTCATTAGTAGTATTGAACTCATCTCTCAAAATTATTATTTGCCTTTCAAGTTCTTGTCCATCATTCTTTGTTTTCACCAATTCAAGCTTCAATTGATCATTCTCATATGTCAATCTACAACATTCATCTAATCTACCTTTCAATGATTGAGTTAGGGTTTCTTCATTCTTCTTGTAGTTGTCAATCTCCTTAGTCAGCTTCATGATAATTGCTTACATCTTATTCTTCAAAACTGCATTCTCCCTGACCAACTTCTCACATTCATTGGTCTTATCTCTTAGGATTTGATTGTCAACACTTTGTTCTTCTTTCTCTTGCATCTTATCCATCAGCTCATTTCTCTTTTCTCTTGAAGTGTTCAATTGATCCTTCAATGTATTAATGAATTCTTCATCTGCATTTAGATTTCTCTTCAGGCTACTCTTTTCCTTCATCGCTACATCAAGGTCTTCAAAGCCACACTAAGTTGTCTTTGCAAACTAGAGTCCATTGATTTTATCTTTCAGATCTTCCTTGAGATGTTAGGATTCTTCAACGGAACAAAGCTCTGATACAAATTGTTGGAATCAATGAACACTGATAGGGGGGGGTGAATTAGTGTTCTGCAACTTACTAATTTATAAAACTAATTTTTTAACCATCAGATGCAAAGAAAAAAAACTATAATGCAAAAAGACAAAGAAAATAACCACACAACCATAACACCAAAACTTTTACGTGGAAACTCGGAAAGGAAAAAACCACGATGGGATTGAGTACCCAGAATATTATTATACTATGGCCAGTACTAAAACAATATTGTAGAAGTGGAATGAACTTACATTCAAGCACACTTCCTAGAGCTCACCACTCAATTACAAAATAGGGCTGCAACCTCGGAGGACTCACTATCCTTCAAATGAGATTTATAAACAAATACAATGTCTGAAATGGAATATAGCATCTAAAAATGCCAGGAATCATTTCCAGTTAGGCTCAAGAATGATTTGTTCTCACTGCTTAGGATAACTACTCTGCTACATGTACCAGTACATGAAAACTTAAGATGCACATGTGAAATTGCGCTCAATCACTTCCAATATAATCTTGTATATACACACCAAAACCATCATTCAAGTCAGCTTCTCAAAATAGCAAAATGTGAAACGTGTAGGCTCGTGTTGGCTCAATCCTTCTACAAATCCATATTTTAGACCTAAAACATATGATCACAAGGTTCCCATAGGTTGGCTAGTCACCTCAAATTCATCAACGTCCACTAGAATCACCTCAAGGAATCTGGACCACACACTACACAATCAAACAAGAGAATAACCCTGTTCTTCCTGCAATACTTGATACTGGACTAAAAAAGTTGAACTAGAATAAGCACCAGAGGCTAGAATTGTATGATAAGCTTCCTCACACATCCAATAAACTATTCCAATCACTACAACTAAAATTGCATCACCATAAATGAATAATTCTTACCCGATCAATATACTGTGTTCCACTCACCAAACTTATGCCTCATGAATAACCAAACTTACTTAAGACTACAGGTAATCCTAATCTCCATATATTGGATAGGAATACTTGGTTGAGTTTCCATCAATGACAAACCCTAAGTAATCTCCATACATCTAACATCATCAATCTCTACCAGAATATCACTGGAACAATGTCTTTTGTCAACAAATTCAAGGTTTCCTTATTTTCATTTTCAAAAGTTACCTTCATTTGAAGGTTATTTTAATATTGAATAAATTTTGTGAAAAATATTTGCATGATAGATATTGAAGTTCTTTTTCAGAAAAAAATAAAATAAAATTTTGATATGTACAAAATAATTTATGCATTACAACATACAACTATGTCCAAATTATAATACTTTGACTTTGAAATTTAGTTTTAAGAAAAATATGCCACAAAATATTATGAAAAATAACTATGCACTATCTATTGGTGTTACAAAACTATATTTTTAAATTTAGAATTCTATCCTTTGTAGAAAAAATGTTGTGTAATGACATAAATGTTAGTTGTAAAAAATGTTTTCTAGTATAAAAAACAACTTATTAAAAGTTGCATAAAAAAGTCACAATTGATTTCCATTTTTAAAAAATATATATTTATAATCTATATACAAAATCCTATAAATCTCTAGTTTAGATCATCCTTGAATTTTTAATGATTTAACTGCTATAGATGTCAAAAAGTGAAGATTTAGTTAAAAATGTTGATTTCAATGTCTTCCTTTGCCCAAATATTGAGACTCATTATGATAAGATAAACTTAGGGGTAACCTAAAGAGCTAACGATCAATACAAATATGCAAGCATGAGTTGGTCCTAGTGTAAAGCGGAAAATCGCGAGCGAACCCTAAGTGTTCCCCCCACCACTCCAAGGAGAGAGAAAGGGGGTCACTAGGGTTGACGGTTTTCACTTAGGGGAGACTTTACATTCAAAAGAGGGGTTGAAACCCACAAGATCCAATCCCACACAATGTAAGATTGGATTCTCAATGAGTTTCAAGGGTTAAGACAGCAAGGCTACCCTCTTTTCTAAAGAATGTAGATAGAAGGATTAAGCTAGGAATGCATGAAAAGTGAGAAAGATTCACTTATAAACAGAGATAGGGATATACGATGAAGCTGCAGACCTGGAATTAGCAATAAAATGTCGAGACGGAGCTGTCCTGCAAATTTGAGTGAAAGTTGACAGGACGATGGCGCCCGGCGTGCACACGGTCCTCTGAAAAATCTGCAAAACGAAGGGGGATCTGTTCGTCTCTGCACAAGGATTCCAGATCTTCAATTATAGCCGCGTACCTGCAACCTACACACAAAAAAGCGAGGATGATTGGGGGGTTAGGGATTAGGGGTTTGCCCTTAGGTCAAACCCCAGTTTTGGAATTAACCAAGAAATGAGAATGCTGTAAATATAAATGATTGTAAAACAAGTACTAGTACCTTGTTGTAAGAATGTTTGTATTCTTACATGCGAAGGTGTAGATTTTGTTGTATGTTGTATGTTGTATGTTGTATGTGATCTCCTCTTCAATGGTTGAATCCTTGTCTTGAATGCAACACTTAGCCTTGAATGGAGAATTAGAATGATCAATTGCTTGAAGGAATGCTTGAATGCTGGAATGCTTGAATGCTTGAATATCGTTTCTGCCTTTTTTCCATCTTACCAAAATGGGAGAGGAAATGTAGTTTATATACTTGTCAATTAGGGTTAAAAGACTGATTTTTCCGACCTTAGGCTGACCAGGAAACATTATTTTCCAATTTGCAAACATAAAGACCCGAGACCCAAAAGAGACCGGGCCCAAAAATAGGGCCAAGGACTAGGGCGCTGGGCGCCATGGTCCTGGGGGACTAGGGTGCTGGGTGCCCTAGTCCTGAAGGACCAGGGCACTGGGCGCCATGGTCCCACCTCCAGGGACAACAGGGTGGAAGGAGGATCAGGCCAGGGTGCTGAAAAATGTAGTTTTTGATGTCATGAACAAGTTTCGGGGTCTCCATTCAGGTTCAGTGTTGCGTCGCCATCATGAAGACCCAAATGCGGTCAAAATTGCAAGTGTCACAATTTTAGGACACTACATTTAGCCCCCACTTTAGCGAGAGTATAAGCGTACGCTCATAATTTCGGCAAAGTACAAGGAAACGACATTGAAAGACTTTCACTATGTCAAGGAGGCAAGATACACCAAACCCCCAGTGGACTAAGGATCTTACGGCTTCGATTGACAAAGTAAAAGGGAAGATCACAAGGGAGAACCATGACTGTTAGTAGTAAGGTTCCCTCACTATGAGTTATGCAAGAAAAATACCAAAAATTTTCAAGGCAAAGCTAAGTTCGTCAAGAAATTTTCAAGTATCCTGAAGGGATAGACGGGGTGTATGCCCCCCTACGCTAAAGCGATCGCACACGCCTCAATGGGGGTGATTACTTTAAGGTAGTGATACACATAAGAAATGAGAAGGGAAAGGAGCACGTTATCACAAAGATTTAGCCCCCAAGTGTGAGATAAACCCAAGGATAATAAACACAAAACACAAAGTACGAGGTGACTTCGCTTTCCTCGGGGTCAGTATGCTGTATGATAATTCATGTGTATCATATGTATGTATGCATAATTGTTCTTCATTCCCCAATCAAGGAAGGTCACCTAGAACAAGGGAACACATGTGTCTTTTGAGTCAACATGAGAGAGACCAAAAGAAATCTCAATCCTTTGCATCATCCTCAAGTAGACAACACTAAGGACAACAAATAGAAGAATGAGAATAACACATAGAAGAAGTAACAAAAGAGAGGAGGAGAGAGTCTGCTATGCTAATGTAACTAGTCTAGCATGTCATCCACCCCCCGATCTTGCTGATCAATATTTCGAGAAGGCAAGAAACATGCTAGAGGAGGAACATTCAACACAGCAGATGGAGCTATCACAAGATCCAAACAAGGGCTATGTTCATGTTCCAAGCCACGTTGTTCTTGTCTAGGAGCTAGGATAAGTGCTTTAGAAAATTCGTTAGATAAATGGTTATCAACATCAACATATTCATATTCACTATTAGAAGCAAGAGAAGTAGCATTTTCATCATGAATAACATTTTCATCTATATCATCATCAAGATTTATAAAAATAGGATCTTTAACTCACACAAGATCAAAACCATCATGCATCTTATGTTTAGGAGATTTTGGAGAAAATGGAATAATGCTTGTTGAAGGTGTTTTTGGAGATTGTAAAGTTTGAGAAGCAGCTGCCTGAGCTCTAAGACGACACTTTCGTCGACGTTCACGCACAGAATGATTTCGTCTAGTCTTAGTAGGAAGTGGAGAAGATTGAGGAGGAGGAATGTTCTCATCCTTATCACTTGGGTGTTTAGGTTGTGGTCTCTTAGGCTGGATAATAGGAGAAGAAGAAGGTCTCTTCTCTTCATAAGAGGAAGAAGGAGGAACTGCTCCATATAAAGGAGGAATATTTGGTTTAGGAAGGAGACCAAGTCCATCGTGACGAGGAGGTATAGGTCTACTTTTAGAAAGTTTATTAGACATAGACATAGTCACATCCATAGGAATGGGTTGGGAATCTTCTTGAGGAAAGACATTAGTTTTATCTTTCAAAGGAAGAACTTCCTTCTCAAGAACGATAGGAATATCAAGTTTGGGTGTTCTAGGTTCACTTAGAGATAGGATCATATCTGTTTTCCACTTTTGATAAGATTTGAAAAGATGATCACTTCGCGGAGGAAGAGATTGGAATTGTTTAGGCCAAAAATAATCAATAGGAACACTAGAAGTTCTTTCAGCTGGTTTAAAGAGACTATGATTGACAGTAACAACTTCACCATTATGGGGAAATTTCAAACATTTATGAATAGGAGAAGCAATAGCTTTCATGGAAGATAGCCAAGGATAGCCTAGCTTCACACGAAATTGTTTGGATGAAGGAATAATAGCAAAGTTCACATCAAGGGATTTGTTATGGACCTCAATAGGTAATGTAATAGAACCAATTGCAGGAGAAGAAAATGCATCAAATAATTTCACAATCACATTTGTTTTGTCATAGATCACTTGATTCAATTGCAAAGTAAAGAGAAATTCTTCAGTAATAACATTAACCATGCAAGAAGGATCAATAAGCACTCCATGGCAAGGTGTATTCTTGACTTTTCCAACTATGTATAAAGGACCATCAGGTGCCCTGATAGTTTCACTAGAATCAAATGTGATGGAAGGTTCTTTAGGGTTTTCTTGCTGCTCTACAAAGTTAATCACATTTGGAGTCATAGACACAAGACCATCAGATGAGAAAGAGGAATCATTAGTCTCAATCACATTAGAGGTATGAGAAGGTAATGGATCAGTGAAAATATTAAGATTTTGGTTAGGAGGAGCTACAGATGTGTTGCCTTTATCATTCACTCCTGAAACAGAGATAGTATTATTATCAATCAAATCTTGAATTTTACCCTTTAAAGCAAAACATTTTTCAGGATCATGCCCAGGTTGACGATGAAATTGACAAAAAGATTTGTTATCAAAATAGGGTGAATTAATCTTTGTAGGATCGATTTGCTTTGTAGGAGGGAGAGTAAGCACATTTTGTTCCAATAACTTATTCATAATACTATGCAATGATTCATTCAAAGGAGTAAACTTTCTTTCTTTCTTGAAAAATTTAGAAATAGGAGGCACACCTAATGCTGCATTAACATTGTTGTTGATGATGTTTTCATTGAATTTAATGGACTCTTTGTTCGGTTTAAACTTCCCAAATGGTTGTTGACTACTATCACCCTTATCACTCCGAGCCATAGGATTTGCTTGTTCCATTTGACTCACAGTCAGTTGATAATTGTGAAGAGTTGCACACAACTGTTGGAAAGAAGTAAACTCAGAAAATAGAAGTTTATCTCGAATATCTTTTTGTAAATTAGAAATAAAGATTCTTTGAATATCATTGTCAGGCACTGGAAAAGAAATTTGAGCATACAAATGCTTATATCTACCAATGAAATCAGTCACTTTTTCTTTAACACCTTGTTTACAATGCATTAAATCAATCAAAGTAACTTTAGGACTTATATTGTTTTGAAATTGTTGAATAAAAGCATTTGCAAGTTGTTTGAAAGAAGAAATAGAATAAGAAGGCAACGAGCAATACCATTATAGGGCCTTATCTCTTAATGTTCTAGTAAACAGTTTTGCAAGCAACCTTTGGTCATAAGAAAAATTGGTACATATTGTTTGAAAAGTCTTAACATGTGTTAGAGGATCACCTTTACCATTATAAAGCTCCAAATGTGGGATTTCAACATGTTTAGGTGGGATAGCTCAAACAATGTCAAGAGAAAGTGGGCTCGTAACATCAAATGTGGGCACACTAAACTTAGATTGATTCATAGAGGCAATTTGTTGCTGTAAAGAAGAGACAGTTTGTGCAAGATTGTTAATGGTCACTTCAGTCGAAGAATTCATATTGGACGTGTTAGATTGAGATGGAGGTACTATGTTATTGAAAGAAGGTATTGATTGAGAGTAAGGTGGTGGGACACTATGATAGTTAGTCATAGGAGATGATTGGAAAGGAGGAACACTACAAGGAGGAATGGAATGGTTAAATGAATTGCCCCCTTGTGTCATGTTCATTTGTGGAGATATAATAGGAACACTTATTGAAGGAATGAATGAAGAAGTTGGATTGAATGAAGGAAGAGGGTTAATTGAAGAGGAAGGATTGCCCCCATGACTGGTGATCATAGGCGGAATGTCTTGTATAGAAGTAGCCATTATGTTTGATGTAAAAGTAGGTATGCTAGCAATAGAAGTTGTCAAAGGAATAGAATGATTGACTTGAGTAGGAGGTTGTGTATAACCCAAAGTTTCAGCACAACTCTTCATAGGCATCACATTCGAATCCACAATGTGTGCAATACCACGCAAAATATCAATTCCATTCTTATCACTTTGAACCATACATTTTAGACCCTCAATTAATGAAAGAGCTTGACTATCGGGATACTCTTGAGACATCCATTGCTGAAAATCATCAAATTGGTTATCCAATTTCGAAAGTTGTTCTACAGAAGCCTCATGGATAGCTTCTTCATCATTAGGAGGATTAGAGGAATTACCCATGTCCTCGTTAAAAAGGCTATTCAAATTAGGTTCCATCTCCTCGGTAATTAAACCTTGGAAAGACTTAATTCTAAGGCTTCGTCTAACGGGAATAGTGTAAGTAGGGCTTATTGTTGTAAAACTCATGCACTAAAGAGAGAGAAGATTTTGAATTTAGAGGTAGCAAATTTCAATAAAATCAGCCAATCTCCTAGATTTAGGCTGTTAAATGCAATCACGACAATCTCCCGAAATTTCGGAAAAAATGTCAGGGACCGTGGCGCTTGGGGTGCACACGGTCCGCGCAACTTTTTTCAAAATTTTCAGGGATGAAAGTTATGATGATTTTAAAGCTAATCTGAAAAAATTGAGTGATTTTACAATCTGTAGATAGGCCAAATTAAAGTTGTAATCTCAGAATTGAACCCTACCAAGATTGTTGAAAAATGCAAAATTTGAATTTTGAAAAAGAGAGGGAAACTGAAATTTTAAATTTTATGATTTTAGAGGGAATACTAAGAGCAATGCAAGCTTTGAAATTTAAAAGTTGACTCAATTTCACGCAAAATTCAATTTTGAAAGCGAAAATCAAAGTTGTTGCAATTAAACACTTAATTTCAAAAGTCACAAATTGCAAGAATTTGAATAAAGCACTGAAATTTCGAATGAATGCCAACACACTTTTCAGATTTAGGACAGTAAGAACACAATTTTGCCACAAAATTTCAATTTCAATAATTTTTGAATGATTAGGAGCCTTAATCCAAGTAATCACTAGACCAACTTTGACTTTAATTTTGAAAGTGTTAGAATTGATAAAATCAGCCAAAATTCTGGATTTTAGCAGAAAAATATAGTAAGATCTTGCTCCCAAAATTTCGGAAAAAATGTCGGGGACCGTGGCGCTCAAGGTGCACATGGTCCTCGCAACTTTTTTCCAAATTTTCAGGGATGAAAGATATTATGATTTTGTTGCGGAATCCAAAGTTACAACTGAATTGGAGATGTTTTGATCAATGAAATTGTCGGTCAAAGGTTGAATCAAGAGGATTTTAAAAATTAGGGTTTTGACACTTAACCACTTAATTTTCAAAATTAAAGCACAAATATGAATTGATAATTTGCAATAGAAGGGTAGATCTGAAATAAGCCTTAATAATTAAACATTTCACAAGCTCAATTACTAAAAAGAAAATTTAGGGTTTTTATGCAATTAACCTCTAAACTTTGCAAAAGATCAAACATGGAAATGTAATCAAGGCATCCAATTTTTAGATCTAAACATGAATAATCAGAAAGGATGTTCACATCGGGTTCACCAAAATGTAAAGCGGAAAATCGCGAGCGAACCCTAAGTGTTCCCCCCACCACTCAAGGAGAGAGAAAGGGGGTCACTAGGGTTGACGATTTTCACTTAGGGGAGACTTTACATTCAAAAGAGGGGTTGAAACCCACAAGATCCAATCCCACACAATGCAAGATTGGATTCTCAATGAGTTTCAAGGGTTAAGACAGCAAGGCTACCCTCTTTTGTAAAGAGTGTAGATAGAAGGATTAAGCTAGGAATGCATGAAAAGTGAGAAAGATTCACTTATAAACAGAGATAGGGATATAGGATGAAGTTGCGGACCTGGAATTAGTAGTAAAATGTTGAGACGGAGCTGTCCTACAAATTTGAATGAAAGTTGACAGGACGATGGTGCCCGACGTGCACACGGTCCTCCGAAAAATCCGCAAAACGAAGGGGGATCTGTTCGTCTCTGCACAAGGATTCCAGATCTTCAATTACAGCCGCGTACCTGCAACCTACACACAAAAAAGCCAGGACGATTGGGCGGTTAGGGATTAGGGGTTTACCCTTAGGTCAAACCTCGGTTTTGGAATTAACCACGAAATGAGAATGCTGTAAATGTAAATGATTGTAAAACAAGTACTAGTAGCTTGTTGTAAGAATGTTTGTATTCTTACATGCGAAGGTGTAGATGTTGTTGTATGTTGTATGTTGTATGTGGTATGTGATCTCCTCTTCAATGGTTGAATCCTTGTCTTGAATGCAACACTTAGCCTTGAATGGAGACTTAGAATGATCAATTGCTTGAAGGAATGCTTGAATGCTTGAATATCGTTTCCGCCTTTTTTCCATCTTACCAAAATGGGAGAGGAAATGTAGTTTATATACTTGTCAATTAGGGTTAAAGGACTGATTTTTTCGACCTTAGGCTGACCAAGAAACATTATTTTCCAATTTGCAAACATAAAGACCCGAGACCCAAAAGAGATCAGGCCCAAAAATAGGGCCAAGGACCAGGGCGCTGGGCACCATGGTCCTAGGGGACTAAGGCGCTGGACGCCCTAGTCCTAAAGGACCAGGGCACTGGGCACCATGGTCCCACCTCCAGGGACAACAAGGTGCAAGGAGGATCAGGCCAGGGTGCTGAAAAATGCAGTTTTTGATGTCAGAACAAGTTTCGGGGTCTCCATTCAGGTTCAGTGTTGCGTCACCATTGTGAAGACCCAAATGCGGTCAAAATTGCAAGTGTCACAATTTTAGGATGCTACACCTAGTAACAAGGCTTGATTATGTACCATGTACAAACCAATGCAAATCTCACAAATGAAAAAAGGAGAAAAACCCAATGGGAGAAAAATCCTCTCCAAAAGAGACAAAATACGATAACTTCACTAGTGAAAGAAGGAAAGAAGGAGGACTCAATGTTACCCCCAAGGACTATTTCCATCATATTATTACAATAAATGTGCCCTTTATATGCGAGAGAAAATGATGCTAGCAATCCACACAATGAAGAAGTAGATCTTGTGCCAATGATGAATGCTTGAAGATAGAACATGATCAACTACCTGTTGGTATTTTGGTATGGTTTTGTCATTGATGTCAACACCTGCTAAATACACCTACTTTGGAGATCCAGCAAAATTCACCAGCAAACAGTAAACTGTGCAAACAATTACTAGTATATGGTTAACCGATAGGATATAATGTTCACCGGTACTTGCATTGACATGGAAGAAACTTGGTAATGTCAAAGACATCATGTGGACACTTTACTTTGAAGTAATAATCATTGGTGTATTCTCGTTTGCATATTTGCTTTTACCGACAAATAGGTCCAGGTTATCTAGGGTTACACCGGCAGGTTTATCTTTTCCAGATCAACCTGGCATGCTATGGAGATGATTTGTTATTGTTGTAAATGCATTAATCCGACATGTTCAATCGGCTATTGCATCGGATATTGTATTGTTTGTAAAATATTTTCATTGTAATATCTTGTAGAGCCGACCTACTAGAATTGGTCTTAGGGTACGGTATAAATGTAAGATCTTATTTGTAAGATCAAGTGTGGAATGTGAAAAAGATTTAAGGAAGGGTATATGCGAGATCAAGCAGGGATATACACGAAGACATCATTTGAAGGTGAAGTTAGGTTTTTGTAGAAGCATATCAGCATTACACTGGTACTGAATCTAGCATATGAAGATGCTATTTTGTGTAGTACATTCTCATTGGATTTAACCATCCAACTATAGTCAGTGTGACTCCCATTTGTGATTGAGCAGTGAGCTCTAGGCTGTTGGCCTTTCTGCATGTGCAGACCCCTCTTTGTACACTTACTATCTGTAGTAGTATTATCTGATTGTGGGTAAGGTTTCCCACCATGGTTTTTCCCCTTACAGGGTTTCCACTTACAAATATTGGTGGCATGTGTTGTGGATGACTTTGTGCTTATGTTTCATGCATTAATTCTTACCGGTACAACAATTTTCTGTTAACATTGTCTACCGGCATACTTAACTGATTTACCGGTATTAAGCATTAAGTTGGTTGATAAGTTTTTGGTTTGAATTTATTAGACAACTGATTCACCCCCCCCTCCCCCCCCTCTCAGTTGTCTCTGGGACCTAAAATTGGTATCAGAGCCTAGTCCTCTTTTTACAGAAGTTTAACAACTAGAGGAGATCCAATGTCTACTAATTATTTCAGAAAGGATAGTCCTAAACTTGATGGAACCAACTTCGAGATATGGAAAATCAGAATGGAAACACATCTGAATTGCATTGGTAAAGACATCTGGGAAGTTACTAAGAATGGTTATACTGCTGCTGTAGCTAGTCAGACTACTCCCATTACTTTAGCTAAAGATGAAGAAAATGATTGCAAAGCAAGAGAAGCACGTTTGAGCGCATTATCAGATCAACAAATCATGGGATTATCAGATAGATCCACTGCAAAAGCTATTTGGGATCATTTGGAAACACTGAATGAAGGGGATTCCATAGTCAAAATTGCAAAACTTGAAAGCTTCCATGTCAGGTATGAACATCTGAAAATGGAAGAAGATGAAAGGATTTCTGCTTTTATGGAAAGAGTAAATGAAATTGTTTTGGGTATCAAATGTTGTGGAGGAACCTTGAGTGAAGATGAGATTGTTTCAAAAATCTTAAGAGGTTTGCCACCGGCATATAAAATGAAGGTTACTACTATAAATGAGTTGAGAACAATGCCTAATACATCAGTAACTAGGGATACATTGATTGGAAAACTTTCAGCTTTTGAAATTGAGGAATTTGGTCCTGTTGCTACTATAAAAACTGATTTGGCCTTCAAAGCATCCACATCATTTGCTCTATCCTTCGACAAATTAGACTGGAGAGCCTTTTATGCAAGAGAACTTGAAGAAACTAGGAAGGAGAATGAAGAGCTTGAAGAACTTGAAGCACTATTCGCAAGAAAAATGCCAAAAGGTCCAATTGGAAGTAAGTATGAAGGTAAAGCACTCTTTAAATGTTTCAACTGTAATAAGATTGGTCATATGGCTTCAAGATGCCCTGATAGACATGCTAGACTAAGAGAAGAAGCTAGAAGGACATACAAACCTAAGCCTGAATATCAGAGATACAGATTTAAGAAAAACAAAGATAAATCTTGTTACATTGCTGATGAAGGTGTGACTAATGATTCTGATGAGGATCCAGTAGACAACGGATGGGTCTTTGTTGCTATGATAGAAGATCAACCAGTACCTATTGCTCAACCGGTAGAACAAGCCCTAGCAGCTAAAGTTGAATCAAAGGATGAATAGATTATTGACTCAGGATGCTCACATCACATGACTAGAGACAAAGGTAAATTCTTGAACTTTCAAGAATACAATGGAGGTTTAATGAGATTCGGAGATGATAAAGCCTGTTCAATCAAAGGAAAGGGTTCAATATCTCTTGATGGTAAACATAACACTGACAATGTCTACTATATTGAAGGATTAAAACATAATCTTTGAAGTGTTGGTCAATTAGTTGATAAAGGTTTTCAGTTACAATTTTAAAATGGAAAATGTAAAATCATGAATAGAACTGGTTTGGAAATTGCAACCGGTAATCAGACTAGAGGTAATATTTTTCATTTAAATAACAGTGAAAAGGCATGCTTAATTGCACATATAGATGAAAGTTGGCTATGGCATAAAAGACTATGTCATGTAAATTTTGATTGCATGGTAAAAATCAGTACTTCTAAGGTAGTTAGAGATCTACCTAAAATTGTGAAACCTCATAATACAATTTGCAAGGAATGTCAATTTGGAAAATAGGTTAGAGCTAGTTTCAAAAGCATTCCAAAAAAATCCAATAATGCTCTTGATTTAATTCACACTGATTTATGTGGGCCAGTTAGAACTAAAAGCTTACAAGGTGATAAATATTTCATGCTAATTATTGATGATTATTCTAGAATGTGCTGGGTTACTTTTCTCAAAGAAAAATCAGAAGCACTTGGGAAGTTCAAGATATTCAAAGCAATGGTTGAAAATGAAACCGGTAAGAAAATTAAATGTTTAAGATCAGATCAAGGAGGAGAATTCACATCTAGATATTTTAATACATTCTATGAAGTAAATGGAATCAAAAGACAGTTATTAGCACCTCGGACACCACAATAGAATGGAGTTGTTGAAAGGAAAAACAGAAATATTTTGGATGCAGCAAAAAGTATGTTACCAGAAGCAAATCTACCACATGTGTACTGGAGAGAGGCAGTAAGCACTGCTGTCTATACATTCAACAAAGTTCACATCAAAGGTGAAACCAGTAAGACCCCTCATGAACTATGGTTTGGTAATACTCCTACTCTTAAGTATTTCAGAATTTTTGGAAGTAAATGTTATATTAGAAGAGATGAGTATATTGGTAAGTTTGATCCTAGAAGTGATGAAGGAATATTTCTTGGTTATTCATCTAAGAGTAAAGCTTATAAATGTTTTAATAAAAGATTACAGAAAATTGTTGAAAGTACAAATGTAAAGATTGATGAACAATTCAGAGGAACTTCAAGGTATATAGACTCTGAATCGGTAACAGAAATTATGACAAATGAACCAACAGTAAATCCACTGGTACAAAATGATGATCCAGTTACTCCGGTATCATCAGAGGATTCCACAATAATTGAAGAACAACAACAGACTAAGACACCCTGGTATGTAAGACTGAATCATTCTGAAGATCAGATAATTGGAAGCAAATTTAAAGGAGTCATGACAAGAGGAAGATTGGCGAATGAAGAGGTATGTCTTATTTCTTAAATTGAACCATTATCTATCAATGAGACATGTGAAGATAAATTTTGGATTAAACCTATGGAAGAAGAATTAGGACAAATTGAGAAAAATAATACTTGGACATTAGTTCCCTAGCCTGAAAATAAAAATGTAATTGGAACCAAATGGGTATTTAGAAACAAACTCAATGAAGATGGTAAGGTTGTTAGAAATAAAGAAAGACTAGTGTGTAAGGGATATTCTCAGAAAGAAGGAGTTGATTACAATGAAACCTTTGCACTGGTAGCCAGAATTGAGGCAATTAGATTATTCTTGGCCTTTGTAGGTCACAAGGATTACAAAGTTTATCAAATGGATATTAAATGTGCATTCTTGAATGGAGATCTTGAAGAGGAAGTCTATATTGAACAATCTGATGGATTTTCCTTGATAGATGACAATGATATGGTTTGCAGATTAAGGAAAGCTCTGTATGGATTAAAACAAGCTCCAAGAGCTTGGTATGAAAGATTGGATAAGTATCTTTTAAAGATTGGTTTTACTAAAGGAAATGCAGATAGCAATTTATATTACAAACTAACTAATGATGACATCTTGATTATGGAAGTATATATAATCTTTGGAGGAGAAGATGGATTATGCAAAGAATTTTCTCTTGAAATGTAACATGAATTTGAAATGTCTATGATAGGAGAAATAAAATTCTTTTTAGGATTGCAGATTTTACAGACTGGTAAAGGCATATTTTTGAGTCAATCTAAGTACTTGAAAGAACTACTTAAGAGATTTGGGATGGAGAACTCTAAACCGGTAAGCACACCTATGACTACAAATGACAAATTATCTCAAAGGGATGAATCTACACATATTAATCCAACTAGATACGAATCTATGATAGGAGGTTTACTGTATTTGACATAAACCAGACCTAATATTATGAATGCAGTATGTATAGTTTCTAGATTTCAGAGTAATCCTAGGGAAAATAATGAATCAGTAGTAAAAAGGATTTTCCAGTACTTACAAGGCACAGCAAATCTTGGATTATGGTATCCTAAAGATGAAAATTTTGATTTATATGCATACATAGATGCAAATTGGGCAGGAGATGTGGATGATAGAAAAAACACCACTAGAGGAGCATTCTTTCTTGGAAAAAGATTAGTTTCTTGGTTAAGTAAGAAACAGAGTTGTACATCTTTATCAACAGCAGAATCAGAATATGTTGCAGTAGCAACAAACTATACACAGGTACTTTGGCTTAAGCAAATGTTGAAAGACATAAAGGTAAAATGCAAGGAACCTATTACTATATATTGTGATAACACTGCAACAATTGATATATCTAAGAATCCAGTATTACATTCTAAAACAAAACATGTTTCTATCAAACTGAATTTTCTAAGGGAAAAAGTTGAAGAAAAGGAGATAAAACTGGTTTATGTGAATACTAAAGAACAACTTGCAGATATTTTCACAAAACCTTTACCTAAGGAAACTTTTAAGTATCTCAGAGATCAGCTCGGAGTCTTACCTCCACCGGTAGAGACTTAGACAGTTGATGATTGTCATCAACCGACAGAATTAAAAGGACAAATATTTTATTCCGGTATTTGATGAGGAAGCTACCTCCCATGGGGAGTAGTTGGTATATTGACTTGGTTGGTATTTTGTATGAACTTGACTTTTTGTGACTTTGGCATTTGATGTCAAAGGGGGAGAGATATATGGAAAAACATTAGGGAGAGATGTATGAAAAATGCATTATCCTTTTGAGGAGAGATTGGTATAAGAGTTTGGTATAAACACATATTACTCCTAGGGAGAGAAATGGAGATTGTTGGTTTTTGTACTTGGCACTTCTGTTTTGGCACTTTGATGGTTTTTCCATCTTGTGTTGCCATCAATGCCAAAGGGTGAGATTGTTGGTATTTTGGTATGGTTTTGTCATTGATGTCAACACCTGCTAAATACACCTACTTTGGAGATCCAGCAACATTCACCGGCAAACAGTAAACTGTGCAAATAGTTATCGGTATATGGTTAACCGCCAGGATATAATGTTCACCGGTACCTACATTGAGATGGAAGACACTTGGTAATGTTGAAGACATCATGTGGACACTTTACTTTGAAGTAATAATCATTGGTATATTCTCATTTGCATATTTGCTTTTACCGGAAAATAGGTCTAGGTTATCTAGGGTTACACCGGCAGGTTTATCTTTTCCAGATCAGCATGGCACGCTATTAAGATGATTTATTATTGTTGTAAATGCATTAAGCTGACATGTTCAATCGTTTATTGCATCGAATATTGTATTATTTGTAAAATGTTTTTATTGTAATATCTTGTAGAACCGACCTACTAAAATTGGTCTTAGGGTATGGTATAAATGTAAGATCTTATTTGTAAGATCAAGTGTGGAATGCGAAAAAGATTTAAGGAAGGGTATATGCGAGATCAAGCAGGGATATACACGAAGACATCATTTGAAGGTGAAGGTAGGTTTTTGTAGAAGCATATCAACATTACACCAGTACTGAATCTAGCATATGAAGATGCTATTTTGTGCAGTACATTCTCATTGGATTTAACCATCCAATTGTAGTTAGTGTGACTCCCATTTGTGATTGAGCAGTGAGCTCTAGGCTGTTGGCCTTTCTGCATGTGCAGACCCCTCTTTGTACACTTACTATCCGCAGTAGTATCATTTGATTGTGGGTAAGGTTTCCCACTGTGGATTTTCCCCTTACAGGGTTTCCACGTACAAATATTGGTGTCATGTGTTGTGGATGAATTTGTGCTTATGTTTCATGCATTAATTCTTACCGGTACAACAATTTTCTATTAACATTGTCTACCGACATACTTAACTGATTTACCGATATTAAGCATTAAGCTGGTTAATAAGTTTTTAGTTTGAATTTATTAGACAACTGATTCACACCCCCCCGCCCTCTTAGTTGTCTCTGGGACCTACACTACCTACAAACAACATTTATCCCCTTGGGAAGGGAAAAATTCATTGGAGATGTGAGAAGTGACTCTTATAAATAAGAAGATGTAGGAATCCAAATTTGAACTATGTGTATGTTTGGAAACTCGTAAATTCCACCATTTCAATTCAAGATACTTATGCCACAAACTAATTAGGTACATTCCCAATAAATCTAGAAGGTGACCACTTAGGACTCTACAAAAACAAAAGAAGAACAAGCTCCATGGGAAGTGAAGATGGTTTGACAACACTAATGAGCAAATCAATAAAGAGAGTTGAATATCCTACTATCCTCAAAATAATCCTCAAAATCTAAAATATGAGAATCCACAAACAATGATGATATGTCTAAAAGATATGAATTCCAGGTAGTTGTGTCTGGAAGAATAATGTGTTGAATTAATAGGGGTGATGGTTATGCCAATGCCACAGTCATCAAGAACAATAGAAGATGAAGATGATTTAGATGAGATCTCAATGTGAGGAGTAGGAACATAAAGAAAAGCCTCTAATCCATTGAAACATGCAAGACCAGTGATACACTCAATTTATTTTAAAGTATCATTATCAAAGGTCATACAATTTGCATGTACAAGGGGAATAAGAAAATCTACTACAAGATCCTCTAACAATAGAAAGATATGATGATCTTCATGCATCTTCCATAGTTTTGTCTGAATTGCAGGAGGATACTCATAGTCCAGTATAACACACATAGTGTCATGATCAACACTAGAAAAAAACACCCGTACAACATGGCCTATGATATTACCCCAAGCAGTCCTACCTCCTAATGTGGTTGGTCCAGGTATGACTACATAAAAATAAAATAAAATATCTAGCTACGATGGGTGTGGTAGGATGCCCTTTGGCAAAGATTCATAATTACCCTTTGTTGGGTTGATAACAAATATAAAAACACATGCAAGACAAATCAAATAGAATTATTTTCCACTAACAAATACATTCTAGGTGCCAAAACATCCAATTAATTCACTAGATAGTGAAAACACAAAAAACATAATAAAATATAATTGGGGTAAAATCTAGAAAAATAGACCACATTTTTGTATAGAGGAATCTACCATCTTTCCAACAACATCTAGTTTTCTAAAAATGGAGACTAGATGTGAAAGATACTGTCTTGAAAGCATGAAACTAAAGATCTAATTTTGGAGGAATTGTATAGAAAATTGGTAAAGCTTCTAACAAAACCACTAGCACCATTGGGTTAGTGCTAGAGCCATATTTCCAATGATATCTTATTTGTGGAATTTCATGTTCATATGCTCAAGTTATGGCAAAAAAATGAAGCTAGGTCAAAATGGCTTAAATGAAAACCTGGTTGATGAGGTGGCATTTGTATAGATGACATCAACATGCCATCATGTTGACATGGTAGATTTGTTTTTGTAGCGGATGACGTGATACTGATGTGGTACATTGATAATGTGGTAGATGACGTGCCACTAACATGGTAGCTGATTGGATGTTGACATGGATGATGATTGGATGTTGATGTCATCAATCACTATATAGTCTATATGTTGTATGAAATTCCATGCCATAAGTCCCACACTTGAAAAGGTCAGAAAATTTCACAGTCACCAATCTCGATGAAACAACAGGCAATCTTAAGGGTTTTAGCCATCATAGATGCAATGGTGAGGTTTATTTTGATCCAAAGTGTCTAATTTTCTTTTATGATCCCCAAATATTACCTCAAAAAATGTGCTATCAGGAAAAAAGTCATAAATATTAGCTTCTTAAATTTTGATGAAAAAAAATTAATCAATACATTTTTGGACACTATGAACGTACTAGTGATGTTTTTTTCCCTCAAAGTACACATACTTTTTGCTATTTTCTGGGTCTTATCTTGAAATACATGCCCACAAGAAAAAATACCCAAAACTTCAAGTACTCAAATTTTGATGAAACTACAATTGATCTATAGGTTTTGGGACCTTGGAAACATGGTGGCAACAACTATTTGAGCCCAATATGCACAAAAATATCTCTCAAATCTACTTTGATACCATGTAGATGATACAACCACATGAGCTAGGGATCATCTACACAAAAAACACGTCACACAAAAGAGATCGAGCAAGAGCAATATGATCAACACAAACTAATTTTTTTGCACAGATTTCACACAAGAATATGATGACAATGAATGAATGTATCCTTATGAAAGGATGAATGAAACTCTAGATGAAAAACCCTAAAGAAAGATTAAATTAGGTACTACCACTTGTGTCACAATCATAATGAATGAGACAACTTAAGCTATTATTAACCTGATTATATAAAAAGAAAGCACACAATTTTAGCTTAAGTGAAAAGTAATTAGAAGACCTAATTAATTAAATACTTAGATAAAGTGTGCTAATTACTCCAACAAATTTTTTTTAACAATTATATTTTGTGATAATTAAAGTACTATCAAGCTAGCAAAAAATAATGTATGTCATGGTAAATCCAAGCATATTAAACTACTCATCACTTTGTTTATGGCCTCATTGAAAACCAAGTTGTGAAGTTAAAAGTTTTGTGGATTAAAATATCAAATTATTGACAAATTTACCAAAGTATTCCCTATAGTGAAATTTGTCAAACTTTAAGGTTCTTTACATCTCAAAGGAATTGCTATATAATAAGTCATCCTCTCCAAATAAACATTGTGAGAGATGTTGAAGATGATTTTTATTTTAAGAATGTATCTAAAATATTGTAGCACTGAAATAATATTTGCCTATTGAATTTTCCAACTTATGAAACATTCTAACATATGAAAACTTCTATATGTTTTTTAATTTTTCTCTTGAGACTTTAATTAGCCATTTTAAGACATTTTTAAAAAGTATATGAAATCTATAAATACAAGAGTGATTCTACCATTATATTAACAAGAAGAAATTAACATACTACTATGTAATTTATATATTGAAAATACAAAAAAAAATTATATTTTTTATTTGATGCTCTTCTCTTTTCGATTCTAAATATTTTATTTACTCAATAATATATCTCAACCGACACAGAGACTTGACTTACCTGCACTCTTCGACAATTGCGTTCAGAGGTCGACCAACTTAAGTTATCCAGGAAGATTACTTCTCCATCGTAGAAAACGGTGTAGCTATCATCCTACGTTGGTGAAGCTAATTGTTAATAACAAATGCTGAAGGATGGGCACCCAAGTTGTGGAAAAATGGAAGAACGTGTTCTCTCAAATAGCTCTCTGATGCCAACCAATGAAAGCGAGTTCTAGTTCCATTTTCTTTAGAGACGTCGACTATCAAATTATTAATTCAAAAATGTTAATGTTTTCAGTTCATTTCCGTCGAATAAACGACACTGCTTGAGCCGTGGGCTTTTCTATTTATGTTCGAAAACAAGCCAGAAACATACGGCCATCAAGCTAAACTTCTTCCTCTTGGTAACATTTTAGAACAATACAAATGCTCTGGTTATAGAAATGGAGATAAGAATTTGGTCCTAGCAATAACTATTATTATTTCAGTGAATAATTGCAGTTTATTAGCAGTAGATAGTGGAAATACGCTTCTATTGGGTTCTTCCCTCTCAGAAAATCAGACGGTAATATCAAATAATGGCACATTCGCATTGGGATTCTTCAATCCGGGAGGAACGAATAATTGGTACATTGGCATCTGGTTTACACGAATCTCTCAGAAAGCCATTGTTTGGGTGGCTAACAGAGAGAATGCTGTCAGAAGCATGCCTGGTGTCCTGAAATTTTCGAGAGCCGGTCATCTCAGATTGTTTGACAAAGACGGTCGGTCAGTTTGGTCCACTGATAATAGCCGAAAAGCCTAAGGCGAAATATTAATGGACTCCGGTAATCTCGTTTCGCTGGATGCCCACGAAAAGTCTGAGATTGTGTGGGAGAATTTCGCACACCCGACAGATACATGGTTGCCTGGCATGAAGATGTGGAAGGGCATGAAGTTAACTTCGTGGAAGAGTTCTGTGTATCCTGCAATTGGGCTTTTCTCTATTGGAATGGACATTTCCCAAGGAAAGACGCAGTTGGTGATGATCTATAACAATTCTTACATTTTGGTCCAGTTGAAAGTGGATTGGGAATTCTTTTACCAAGACTCCTGAGCTGAATGGTCAGAACATCACAGGTCAGTTCATAGTCGAACTGTCCTGTGTGAGGGTTTCTCCTTCAAGAATTTACTTATATTATGACATAAATCCGACATAGCATCCTCTCACGGCGCGGCTAGTGATGGACACGAACGGAGAATACCGAACTTACTTCTGGATGGATGACAGTAAATGGAGTTTGGTTTGGTCGACACACCGGGATCAATGCGGTGAATATGATATCTGTGGGGCTTACGGAGTGTGCAATGCGAATTATGTTTGTAGTTGTGTTGATGGCTTTACGCCCAAGCACCCACCTCAAAGCTGGGGGTCAAACGGCTGTACTCGGCAAAGACCGCTGCAATGCTCTGCCACAGAGGGAACCACCGACGGCTTCCTGGAAGCCAATAACCAATACTTGCCCGAAGAAGAAGCGGTCTCATACAATGAACCAACACAGCAGGATTAGCTGACTGCTTGTCTCAATAATTGCTCTTGCACAGCCTTTGAGTCGGATATTTCTGATGCTTTCATCTGTAAAATGTGGTTTGGAGATTTGTTCAAAATGCGCGCTTCATCCGACCGTCGATCGGTCTTCAATAGGCGGGCCGCTTCAGAGTTGCCGCAATTGACATCAACCCGAGGCAGCTAAGGCCATGAACTTTGTATTCTACTTGCTGCTGCTAGCACCGCTTTCTCTTTCATTTTGGCTGTTCTGATGGCCGTCCTTATTGTGTGTAAACAAATTTACAGAAAGAACAATTTAAGTCAATCTGATTTATAACCACTAATACACTGGATTATTTAACAGCTAATAACTCTCGAAGCAAAAATAACAAGCCAATCACAATAATACAGATAACACCAATATACCCAGGAAACCTCAATGCGGGGAAAAACTTGCAAATGTTGAATCTTCTATTCAGCTTCTAGAGCAAACTTTCCTTTTGAATACGATCCTAGTTGCTACAAGAATTTTACATATATAGCCTTCTTGATGAAAACATCAACTATGCAAAAGAAGTGAAGCTTTCCTCAAGCAACACATTCTAAGAGACACTTTCCTTGCATGATGCAAACTGAAACTTTCTTTAAATGAAGCAAGAGAAAGGAAACTTGTCTCACATAACTAAAAATATCAACACAAAAAACTGCTCTGGGTGTAAACCTCACAACTCTAGGAAATATTCTATTTACAAAATAGAAAACATTCTCCTACTGAACATTCAACATAAGCTGCACTTAAGCAACTTCCACAACCACACCTTCCGAACTAAAGAAACTTAACGCTCTCTCTTTGTGACGAAGGTGTTCTGCACAACACCCAACTTATGCCTGAAGAATAGAAACTTGTTCTTCACCAAAGCCTTCGTCAAGATGTTTTCTATTTGTTTATTCATATGAATGTATTGTAACTTCATTGTCCCCTTCTCCACACAATCTCTGATGAAGTGGTACTTGATCTCAATATGCTTCGACTTGTCATGAAACACTGGATTCACATAGAGTTTGGTACAACTCTAATTATCATAGTGAATGATTGTTGGATCTAGCTCCTGATCAAAAAGCCCAACTAGAAGTTTTTGAAGCCAGATAGCCTCCCATGTAGCCATACTGGCTGCCATATACTCGATCTCTACAAAACTTAGAGAAATTGACTTTTTTTTTCTACTATACCAAGAAACTGCCCTTGATCCCAAACTAAAACAACACGTTGTAGTGCTCTTCCTGTCAGTTGTATGGCTTACCCAATCTTCATCGATGAACCCTTTGAGCTTCACTCTATCTTGCTGAATATACCTCAGCCCATAATCAACCCTACCTCGAAGATATCTCAAAATATGCTTTGCAACTAACCAATGCACATGTTTAGGTTCCACCATAAACTGACTTAGTGAATTCACTACAAAAAAAATGTATGGCCTTGTGTTGACCAGATACATTAGAGAGCCTATCAACTGTTTGTACAAAGTTGGGTCTACTACATTTGATTTAGAAGCATCAACCTTCTTCCTGTTGGTCACAAGTGGCATGGACATGGGCTTATAGTTTTCCATGGTAAATTGCTTCAAGATATCAATTGTATACTTCCCCTGTCCAAGAAAGATTTCTCTCTCTTTCTGCCAAAACTCCAATCCTAGAAAGTAGTGCATCAAACCCAACTCCTTCATCTCGAACTTTCCTACAAAATCTCGCTTGCAATGTGCTATGAGCGCTTTTGACCCTGTAAGAAACAAGTCATCAGCATATAACACCAATATGAGAAGCTCGCGCTTCACTTGAACATAGTATAGGTTTGGATCAACATCACTCTTGGTGAAGCTCACACTCTACAAGTAACCATCAATACATGCATACCATGCCCTGGGAGTTTGCTTGAGCCCATACAATGCTCTCTTCAACCTGCACACATGAGAATCCCTCCCATGAACTTCAAACCCTCTGGTTGTTCTATGTAAAACTCTTCCTCAATTACCCCATTAAGGAAAGTCATCTTCACATCCATCTGGTGAATCCTCCAACCCATCTGCACTACTATAGAAATGATAGCCCCTATGGATGAGTACCTAGCTACCAAGGCAAAGGTCTCATCATAGTCGATACCTTCTTTCTGAGAAAACCCCTTAGCCACAAATATTGCTTTGAACTTTTCCACACTTCCATCTGCAGTATCCTTGATCTTATACATCCATCTCAATCCTACCACTGACTTCTTTTTAGGTCATGGCACTACCTCCCACACTCTATTATTCATGATGGAAGAATACTCTTCCACCATGGTATCCCTCCAAACCTAATGCTTGGATGCCTCTTGAAAGATGGAAGGCTATACCTCAATCAATTCATTCATGAGTGCCATATAATCAAAAAAATGTTTGGGAGCCTTTCTCTGTCTGACTAGATTCTGAGGATCACCAACATACTCCTAGGCCTCTTTCAATGTCTACTCAACCACCCTATTTCTCCTCCTCCTTCTCATAGGAGTCTAAGGTTGAGAAATCATCTCTTCTTCCTCTTGATCAATTTGCTCAGCTTACTAGTTCCGCTGTCCAACTTGTGTGACTAGAGTCCGAGGAATTTGTGTAGCATCAACCTTGGGTCTTGAACCTCCATCAAGCTTCCAGACTTTTGAGGAGCTCTTTCCTCTTCAAACTTCACATCTCTGTAAATAACTGTTTTCTTGAGGTAAGGAATGTAAACACGATAGGCCTTAGAATTTTCACTATACCCAACTAGGATACTCTTCTTTGTAGTTGGTTTCGATTTGGTTCTTTTCTGCATGGGAATTTGACAATACACAAGGCATCCAAAGATGTGAATGTGTGCCAAATCTAGTTTCTTCCCAATGAACGCCTCTTCTAGAGTCAATTTGCCCAACAATTTGTGTGGGATCCTATTATGCAAATACACAGTTGCACTGCAAGCTTCAACCCATAAAAACCAATGCAAATCCTGATCATGAAGCATGACCTTGGCTACTCCAACTATAGCCCTATTTTTCTATTCATCAACCTCGTTCTCCTGAGGGTTGTACGGAACCGTCAACTCTTTCTTGGTACCTTCCTAGGCACAAAAATATTTGAAGGCATTCGAGGTATACTTGCCTCCATTATCAAACCTCTGTATCTTGATCTTCCTCCCTATCTGGTTGTTCATGAGAACCTTAAACTCTTTGAAGCTACTGAAGAATTCATCTTTATTCTTCATAAAATATATCCACGTCTTCTTGGAGAAATTATCAATGAAGGTAACATAGTACTCATACGCTTTTAAGGATATTGTGGATATGGGCCCACATACATCTAAGTGTATGAGATCCAAAATCCTTTTAAATCTAGTGTCACTGATTGGAAAATTGGTCTTGGTGCATTGCCCAAGTGCACAACCCTTGAACACCTCATGCTTTTCAACCTTCATTTGAGGCAGCCCTGTCACTATTTCCTTGAACACATTAAGAGCTCCATGGTAAAGATGAGCCATCCTTCTATGCCACAATTCTTGAAGCCCTATATAGCTACTCACCAATACATGTGTTGGTTGAAACTGCAACTGAAACAAGCTTCCATGCTTGACTGCAATTACTTTTTCTACCTTGGAGTTCTCTAGATAGATATAGACTTTGCCCTCCTCAAAGGTCATGATGTAACCCTTGTCCTCCAAAGTAGAAACAAAGATTAAATTATTTTTCATGCTTGGGACATACAACACATCCTCCACCAATAGAGGTTTGGCAAACTCCCTCTGAAACTTGACTGTGCCTATAGCAGTTGCTTTATAGTTGTCATTGTCTGCAAGCTCAATACAAAAATCTTTGACTCCCGTCATGTGGCAAGAAGCCCCACTATCAATATACCATACACTTTTAGCAATTAAACTCGAGAGACATGCAATGAGTGAAAAATCATTCTCAAACCCTATTGCAAAGTCGTCCACCTCTATTGTAGCCGCAACTTGCTTCTTCTTCTTGCCCTTGTTTTTCTTATTTGGGTATTGAATAGCATAGTGACCCATATGATGGCAGCAAAAATATTTTATATTACTCGAATCTTTCATCTTCCCATCCTTGGAAGAAGATCCTTTAGTTTGCCCTTTATTGGATTTTTATTTGCCCTTGCTTGCAAGAGCATGATTTTCTTCATCTTCAACCTTCTTGGTCTGACTTCCTCGATGAGAATTTTTACGGATCTCCTCCTGAACAAAATCGTCCCAAAGCGTTGCTTAGTCAGGTAGGCAATCTCTCCTGACAACACACTTAACAAACACTTTCTAGTGCTTTAACAAGCCATTTTGGGCTATCCGCATGAGCTCATCTTCAACAATCATCTCTCCACTAGTAGCCAACTCATCCCTGACTTTTGTCAATCAAGACAAGTAAGAGGTCACACTCTCACCCTCGGACATCTTGGTGTTATGCAACTTGTCCATGAGCATCATCTTATGACTCTGATAGTTGCTCTGATAGAGTTTTGTGAGTGTATCTCACATTTCCTTGATGGTGTCTTTCCCTAATAGATGAGGAATCAAATGATCTTTTACCCCATCAAGGATAATACTTTTAGTCTTGGCCTCCTTGATTTCATGTGAATCTAGGGAAATAGGATCATTTACTAGAAGAGTCACTTCTATACTAGCATAGTGATGCAGGAACACCAGTCTAGTTCCTACTGGTTGGGCAGTTTTCAGTGGAATTGCTTGAGAGTGTGACATTTCTTCATGTTTTAGTGTTTAGCATTATGGTTTTAGGTTTATTCCCTTATGTTCATGGTCCTTGTTGTGTTCAAGTTTCTTAGAATTTGGCTTTGTTTCTGGTAAGATGTGGATTCCGGTATTGTCCCGATTAATGTGTTCTTACTGGTTAGCTTGGTTGTATGTTGAGCGAAGTTGATTTCGGGTTGTGGTTGATCTTTGTGACTTGCGGATCACTTGACTTATTGCTTTGGGTCTTGGCCGATATTCCCGGAAGTCAGTGCATGATTTTCTATTTTAGATTTTTTATTTGAGTTGACATGTTACGGTTGCACATTTCTTGAACTGGTTGGTCTTTGGGCCGACTTGATTGAGTTGTAATTATTTGTAGATGGTATAAATAGAAGCTTGTGAATCATTTGAAGGCAATAGAGAGAAGTCAGAAGATTGAAGATACATCTTTGATATTGAGTAAAAATGTAGAACAAATGATATTTTGATCTGGTAGGACTGAGGTCTGGGTTAGGATAGAACCGACAGACTATTACTAGAAGTCGATTTGATATGAGGATGATCTGTGAATCTTGTAATTGCATTGTAAGAATTGTTTGTATCATGGACTCCGATCCAGCATGTGGCATCTATAATTCTTCAGATTGTAATAATATTCATTCACATTGTTTATTGGTTATGTATTTTGGCTTGTTACCGGTTATCAGTATGCTTTGCATGGTTTATGTTTTAAGCTACAAGGTTGGGCTATCCTTCATTGGATCTCCCTTCCTTGACTACGTCAAATAGTATCAGAGCTGGTTTGTGAACATCTTGTTGGATAAAGTGTTGTTTGCGCACCAGGTTGTTGGAGAGAATATTGAGGGAACATGTGGACTTCTTCAAATCGTCAAACATGAGGCACAACAAGGTTTGTAGGTAGACCACCAATCCTAGAGCTTGAGCTTGAGGTAGTTAGTTGGTGGAGACTTGAACAGATCACCGATCGAGGTAGACTACACTTTGTACCAGTACATTGCTGTGGAGAGGCAACCAGAAGCTATGGTTAGATCGCCAAATCCCTTGAGGTAATTGCAAGTACCTATTGACCGATCTCTGAACCAGAGCAAGTGATGGGACTCACTTTTCGATTAACCTCGAGAGTCTGAGGCAGGAGCACTAGTCTAATTCTTACCACTTGGGTAGTTTTCAATGGAATTTCTTGAGAGTGTCACATTTCTTCATGTTTGAGTGTTTAGCATTGTGGTTTTGGGTTTATTCCCTTATGTTCATGTTCATTGTTGTGTTTGAGTTTCATAGCAGTTGGCTTTGTTTCTGGTAAGATGTGGATTCTGGTATTGCCCCGAGTGATGTGTTCTTACTGGTTAGCTTGGTTGTATGTTGAGCAAAGGTGATTTCGGGTTGCGCTTGATCTCCATGACTTGTGGATCACTTGAGCTGTTTCTTTGGGCCTTGGCAGGTATTCTCGGAAGTTTGTGCGTCGTTGTATGTTTTGGATTTGCGATTAGAGCTGACATGTTACCATTGCATTACTTTTGAACCAGTTGGTCTTTCGGCCGACTTGATTGAGTTGTAATTACTTGTAGATGGTATAAATGGAAGCTTGTGAATCATTTGAAGACAATAGAGAGAAGTCAGAAGATTGAAGATAGAGCTTTGAGATTGAGCAAAGATGAAGAACCGATGAGATTCTGATCTAATAGGACTGAGGTCGGAAGGTTGAGGTCCAGGTTAGGATAGAACCGACAAGCTATTACCGGAAGTTGATTTGATATGAGGATGATCTGTAGATCTTGTAATTCATTGTAAGCATTCTTTGTATCCTAGACTATGATCCATCATGTGACATGTATAATTCTATAGATTGTAATAAGATTCATTCACATTGTTTACCAGTTATGTGTTCTAGCCTATTACTAATTGTTCTTTCTACTATTGCTGGTGCCTTGTTACCATTTATCGGTATGCTTTGCATGGTTTATGTTTTAAGCTACAAGGTTGGGTTGTCCTTCATTGGATCTCCCTCCCTTGACTGTGTCACATAGGTCCAGAACCTATTCTCTTTGAGAACAGATGTAATCTAAACCTTCCACTATAAGAAGTTAGATGCACCCTCAAGCCTATCCTCATACTGAACATTAGTTGCCATTGAAAAACAAAATCCTCAAATAAATTGAAAGTTGAAACCTGAAGAAATCTGTGAAACAAAACTTGGCTTCGTATTTAGAGTTTATAGCTCTGATACCATGTTAATTTCTATAACCCTGCAACAGGTTAATTATTCAATAAATTCATAGAAAGAACAATTTAAGTCAATCTGATTTATAACAACTAATAACAACGGAAGCAAAAATAACAAGCCAATCAAAATAACACAGATAACACCGATATCCCCAGGAAACCCCAATGCGGGGAAAAACCTACAAATGTTGAATCTTGTATTCAGCTTCTAGAGAAAAATTTCTTTTCGAATACGAGCCTAGTTGCTATAACAATTTTACATATATAGCCTTCTTGATGAGAACATCAGCTATGCAAGAGAAGTAAAACTTTCCTCAAGCAACACATTCTAATGGAAACTTTCCTTGCATGATGCAAACTAGAACTTTCCTTACATGAAGGAAGAGAAAGGAAAATTGTCTAACATAATTAAAACTATCCACACATAAAACTGCTCTTGGTGTATTTACAAAATAGAAAATATTCTCCTGCTGAACATTCAACACAAGCTGCACTTAAGCAACTTCCACAACCACACCTTCCAAACCATTGAAACTTAATAGAAAAGCGTCGAATAGGATGTGATAATGTCACTCAAAGTATTCACTTACAAAGAGCTTCGAATCACAACCAAGAATTTCAAGCATAAGTTGGGCAGCGGAGAATTCGGCTCAGTCTTCACAGGAGTTCTGTCGGACAACACACTTGTGGCGGTCAAAAGACTAGAGGGTTCTGCCAGAGAAAAAAAGCAATTTCGTGTAGAGATAAGTGCCGTCGCCAAAATACAGCATGTGAATCTGGTCAGGCTATGGTGGTTCTACGTTGAAGGTTCTTGAAGGCTGCTGGTGTATGCCTAGATGCCCAACGGAGAAACGTAATAGGCGTTGTGGATGGAAGGATAGCAAGTGAAGCAAATATCGAAGAGGTGAGAAGAGCCACTGTGGTTGGGCTACTATGCATTCAAGACGATGAGAATCTAAGGCCGAACATGTGTGAAGTGGTGAAGATATTGGAATGAACGATTGAGGCTCCAGCGCCACAAATTCCAAGGTCACTACAGGTGCTCGTAGATCAGGTAAATGACGATGACAACGATACCTTTGATCAACAGCCTTGCACATCAAGTGGTTCCATCGGAGGAAAAGAGTAGTGAGTTTAAAAGGTGTAATTATAATTAGTAATCGCATTTTTCTTGTGCAATGGGTATGTCGAAAAATTATGAAAGGTTTATTATGGAAAATTTGGGTCTATTTTTTTTCATACATAAGGTCAATTAGTACATCATTTATCAGATGATCTTGTTTTATGTAACAAATGTCTTAGTGGAGAAGTGGTAGCTTCATTTACATTATCCATCCACTTACATGAATTCAAACATGATTGATCCACTTACTTAGCTTTATAAATGTTTGGTACATGAGGTGAATTAGTACACCATTTATCAAATGATGTTGTTTTATGTAACAAATGTCTTAGTGGGGAAGTGGTAGCTTCATTTACATGATTCATCTACTTACTTGGACCCAAACATGATTGAAACAATACCTCTCAATTAGGAAGATAATCAAGCTCCATCATCGACATTCTCATGATATGTTTACAATAGGGAGAGAGGGGTAGAAAGAGGAGATAGAGGGGCATGCAAGAGAAAGAGGGGGGTGTAAGGTGATAGAAATAAAAATGGAGTGGGTTATGGAGAGGTAAAGGGGAGATAAAGAGAGAGAGAAGAGAGGGATATATAGATGGAAGAGATAAATATATAGAGGGGGATAAATAGGAAAATAATATGTTATGATGAGGAAGGATGAAAATTTGAAGAATGTTGTAGATTCTCTTACCAAGATACTAAGCACAAAACATATTCTTTTTATAGAAAGCCACGTGCCTCCTTTCTTGTACTTAATTATTTTTGTGATCCTATCATTATATTTACAATTATGTATGATATCAAGTGAGAGAATGTTGTATATTTATGTTATTAAAATTGTTGCAACATCCTTGTTAAGTTGTCTATAGATGCATATAGTTTGTACATATATTCATGAGGGATGAAGGATTCCACTGGATACAATAACTAATTATTTCAAATAAAATTAATTATTTACTCGAGTTGGATGCTTGGAAAGGAGGGGAAAAGTGTTTATTGAGATGCTGGAATGAATTACTTTGCACTTTTCAAAGATAATTCAAAGCAGTGGGATATTTAGTGATTATTAAGGACTTTCAAGCACCATATTCTATAATGGTTTTAGCACTTAGTATTTTGCGAATGCCAAAAGGTTTCTTCAAGACAACCTTCACAATATATTAAACAAACTAAGCAACCAATATTTTAAAAATTAAATGTAGTGTAATCAATTTTTTATGGCAATCCTCTCCTTTTAGTTTTTTAGAGGTTTTATGAATTTTTTTTTTTGAAAAGTTATATTTCTATATTTTTATAAACCAATTTGAGAAGGTTGCTCAATATTGTAAAATTGGAGCACCTGGGTTGAGGGGTGCATCTCTCTGGAACATTGAAAAATATTATATTTGAGTTGTTGTCATTAATTGTTTGTTTGAACATTTTATAGTAGTGCCACGACAATAAAAATTGTAAACAAATTCTACATACTTTCCACCTCCTCCAATAGCCACAATAAATTTTCTCCTTCAACCATTACTTACTGGTCATCTTTCCCTATAAAATGGTCTTATGTGGGATTGAGCTTTCATTCGTGTTGTAGAATTTGGAATCCGCACTCAAAACTGTCATATAATAGTTTGCACTTTTGAGTGAAACCTCCATAAACTTTACACCATACACCATATTGAAGCTTCGATTCAGTAGAATTGTAGGCATCTTCTCCAATAGGCACCAAAAGCTGTGTTAACATTATCACTTCTTTTTTGAATGTATATTTTATTTTCTTGTCATCAACCAAATAACATTCAGTAGAGTTATCTTTGGTGTAAACATTAAATCAATGGCCTTATCCATGGGAGTTTTCCTTATTTGGTCTTCCTTTGTGGGAAGAACCACATTTTTGCAATTTGTTTACCTTTCTTGGGACATTCCTAATTTTGAAATTTAAGAGGTCGCTCCCTCTATGGAATCCCCTTCTAGTCTCTCTCCTAAGGACATCCTTTGTGTTAAAATATGATTGTTTAATTTTGATTTGAAATTCACTATATCCTTTTATGGGACAAGAGATATCCATATAAAGTTAATTTGTCCCTACACCATGGATATTGTGAATTAAAATTTAGCTTAATGTGGCCATTAGGCCATGGTCAAGAGGTTAAAAAAAGGAGTTGTTTGGTAAAAGGTCTAGGTACAAACATTATCTCCAAACTCTCAAACATTTCAGCACCCATCCATCTTAAAATTCTTACTAGGAGAAAGAGTAATGTATCATTATACGATCTAGTCAAAAGACTTTGGAACTTAGCAATGTCAAATGATATATTGCATTGTTGAACATAAATTGAGAGAAATTTCTGAACTGTACAATATTTGGTGTACTAGAACCTAAGTCTCTTATCCACTTGTAGGTATGTTAATATAAATTAATCTCGTAATATACGATATTTATCATGTTCTTTCTTAAACGGGTTATTTTATCATAAATTTATTTCAATTCACTCCATATTTCACATAAAAAATACCCTTATCATGCGAAAATCTCTCAACTCGTTTCCCACTTTATATTTTCTTTATACAACTGAGGTTGGGTTTCTTCTACTTGCTGAAGTTGTTCGTCCATATCCTTTTCAAACCGAATCACTTCATGTTTTGTAAATAAAGCACCCCATTTTTTTAATCATCTTTTTATTTGTTAGATGGGTTATTTTATCATAAATTTATGTCAATACACTCCATATTTCACACTATAAACACCTTTATCATGTGAAAATTCTCTCTATCTTATTTCTCACTTTGTATTTTCTTGATTGACGTTGGGTTTCTTCTACTCGTCAATGTTGGTAGGCTATATCCTTTGCAAACCGAATTACTCACCTATTTTGTAACTAAAGTAGTTCTTAGGCATACATGTACTCATATATTTCCTTTGTCCTTTGAAGATCCGCTTGACAACTAATCAATATTTTCATCTCTATGTGAGGCTTTGGATTCGATATAGGCATGGGAATAATATCTACTACAATTTAGAGGAATAGCATACATAATCCATGTCCAAACATGGTATCCATACATGTATGAAGTATGATAAAATAGGGAAAATAAATTTAAAATATAAAATGACAATATTGAATGCATTAATAATGACATTCGTTTATATCTTCTTGTGAACATTTTGTATTACTTCTTTAATTGTTACAAAGAGATATATACAAATGACACTTTTACTACATCCATTATAAGTATCTACAACTAACTTTTACCAAGGGATGTTAACAATTAATTTTCTTGGCAGAGAAAATCATTGGCCTTAAATCAACAAACATGTTGATGTTTGTATATAGTTCCACTGTACCTATTATACAAAAGTAGTCACTTTCTTAATAATCTTTTGTATGGAAGAAGCAAATTTTGCATATAATACATTCAAGAGAAATTTAAAGGGACATGATGAGCCATTTATCAATCGGGATTTGGTGAGGAATTCTATGTGAGATAATGTTGTAGAGGAAAACATAATCACAATTTTTTTTTGAAGCATCTGATTTGGAGCTCGACTCAAGAAAAAATATACAAGTTTGATAAGGATGACTTTCAACGACGTGACAGGTGATTTATATTATGCATCCATTAACCTTGCAGTTTCCTGTATTATTTTTTAGATCATCTTATATGATTTTCATGTGATTTTTAAGAGTTCGTAAACTGCATAAAAGTTACCTTATAATCTTTGAATGTTGATGGTTTTTTTCTTTATTATTAGGGAATGTTTAGTTTTCTGGGTTTTATTGCAAGTGCAAAACAAGATACCCTTATATTGATGTAAATGGTTTATATTTACGTTTATCACAATTAGTTTTTCTTTTCACAAAAATGAAAATTTACCAAAATATATAACGTCTCCAAGGTTAATGAATTCTTTCAATGATTTCAAATGATAGCCTTATTAGAGTTTCTTGACAAGCCAAAATCTGAACCACATTATTAGGAGTTGCTTGCACAAAATAGAGGGCCTACTTACATCAAGACATATTTCTTTTAAATGGTGTTGAAGGATCTATGCCTCTCACCAATTGATGTTATGCTATCCCAACTTAATTGTATGCATGGTCGAGCTATCAATCTAATTTACAAAATCATTAGAAAAAATTACACAAAAAGCCAAATCGTTATCAGAATAATGTGTGCATTTCTAAAAGCTAAGAAAATATATTATCGTATTAGAAAGGAGGCTCAAAATCCAATTATACAACCCCTTGTCCCCATATTTCTTGACTGGTAGGAGAAGAATCCTAATAGCTCTATTCACAGCTCAAGTGCTCTAACATCTTCAAAATGACCATGACATTCAAAAAAAACCTTGTTATTGTCGCACGAAAATCCCCAATAAAAATAATATACTATGAATTGCGGGTTCCCATGGAGAATCAAGAGGAGATACGATCTGGTTTGAGAACTCTTCCTTCTAAAAGAGTTATTGGCGCAGCGAAAGAAACTGATTATGAATTATATGGAGAAACCCAAGATAAATTAACAAATGTATTGTAGCCAACACTGTGCCATTTCTTCAGAGGATTTTCATTCATATGAAATTCATCATCAAAAGCATGGAGCTCATCTTCCTTCAATTCCTCAAAACATGAAAACTTCACAGTACTCACTGGGTGGTTATCCCAAATGGCTCATCCAAAAAGCTTATCTTTGGCTCATCCACATTTCATCATTGTGAATCCTCTGCGAGACACTTTGACCCAGCTTTGTCAGATCGGGAAGGTGAAAAAGGACAAGGCTACGAGCCTACATGAAATTAGGGTTCCCTCATAAAAATGACTTTAGGGTTTTCACTCACTAATGGCCAGACGAGATAAGTACCAATATTGAAAAAACTTTTACGGGTGGTACAAAGTGAAAGCCCAGACAAAAAATGTGAATGGAAAATTGAAGGCCAGGAAACATTTAGTCTTCTGCATCTTTTAAGAAGCAATGTGAGCCATTGACGATCTCATATAAGGAACGCCTTGGGTATAATTAAATACACCGCTTATGGTGATATAATTACCGTGTTGTTTTCATGTTTTCTAAGTGTATGAGGAGGATGGCAAAGATAGGATGTTAAGATATATTTAAAAGTACTAATGGTTTTCCTTTTATTCCCATGTATTAAAACTAATGATTTTATAATAAACGTCTATCTTTAACAAATTTTCGTATATTCAATTTTATTGTTGGTGATAATTTAGTCATTACTTAAAATTTAATTTAAATTATATAACTAATGTAAGGAATATTATATGTAATTTTTGTTGCTGTGGAAATAAGCCACACTCCATGCATCACCAATTTTAAATGTTCCATTTCCTACAAAAATATCAAGTTATTCTTAACTTAGTCCAATAAATAATTATACTTCTTTTACCATAAAGTATATATGTATAATGTTACCTATCAATAACTATTATTTTCAACATAATAAAAATCAAATTAACTTTATTGTAATTTTTATTTTGAAATATGATTAGATATTAAATTTATGTCTTAAATCTCAATTTATTTAAATATTATTATTCGATCCATCAACATAGATTCCCTTGGCATGAGATAGGATGTATTATATAATTATTTTTGACTCACAACCTTTCAAAATCAAAATACAAGTGCTACAATTTTTAGTATTTATATGTTATATTAAAGTGGAGTTAACTGATATTATGACACTAATATGTACACTTTGAGAAAACTTATACAATAATTACATAATAAAATATGTGTATATTAAATATATGTATTTCAATATGAATTCAATGGATATAGGTCAAGATGTCATTAAAATTAATTTAGATTAAAAACATTTCCAAAAATTTACATAAGCAAGGAAACAGTATACTATACATTTTTACATATTCAAATTAGAATAAATTAAAATTATTAGGGAGGATTTACTTTTAAAAAAAATATGAGGGAGAATAAATCTATCTTTTGGAGGAATCACTCCATCAAGCATTACATATTCATATATTCATGTTGACCTCTATTACTTTGATAGTTTGTAAAAAAAATAAAAATAATTTAGGTTATTTTTCACCACTTTTGAAATTATGATATTAGGTATTTTTAATCTTCCACAATCAATGATATGACTTACAATAAGACATTATAAATTCATTACTAAAAAATCATATATAAGATCTAGTATAATAATCAAGTTGAATCATAGTGTTTCTCAATTCTATATAGGAGAGTGGAAGAAAAATGTATCAATATATTTAGACCTAGTTGCCTAATTATTATTTGAAATTTTATTTCTTCTATTCAAATATTAAATCATTTTGATTTCTAACTCAAATAATGAACTTCATAGAAAATACTAATAGTTTTAAATCTTCATTTAAATTGACAAAAATGATATTATATTTTTCAATACTACAAAATGAAACATAAGCATATTTTATCTTATGTACAAAAATGAGAGGATTATAGTGGTACATGTATAAATATATTTAAATATTATATTTAGTAGGCCCCATTTGATATTGGCACTAGAAAAAAATTCTTAAATTTGTTATGTATTTGAAAATGCAATTGATCTCAAGAAGTTTTTTTTCTTCATTTGATTTTAGCATTTTAAGAAATTTATTTATTCTTTTGCTATCTCTTGATTTTAGAATGTACACTATTTTAGTGTTGTAACTTCTATCCCTTTGCAGTTTCACACTCTATTTGAAACCTATATTAGTATGCTTTCCCCTTTGTCATCTTAAGCCTATTTGGGCCCTAATGTACTTTAAAACTTCATTACTAATCTAATGTTCATTTTAATTGTCATCAAATAATTAAATAAGGATAGAGACTACATCTAATTTCACAAACCATAAAAATTGTGTTTCCCTTTCAGAGGCACTATTTTGGTGGGACCAAGGCACCTAACAACCATGTCACTAAAATTCATCAAAAAAAGTATCCATTTCTAATATCAACCTTCACCTTTTTAAATCTAGTATTTTTGTCGTACTTGACTATTTTATGTTAGAATAAACTCAATAATACCTTGTGAATCCTCGATAAATAATGACTCCATTAAATATCCAAGAAGCAATCAATATTGTACTACAATTCAAATGAGAGTTATAAATAAGCAATAGACTACAACATTGAGCATTCAAGTATGATTTTGTATGTGTTATTTATGTTGTGTTTATCATTTTATTGAATTAACACTTGAACGACTTGCATAAATAGCATTGCATCACCATATGTCCATTCCTAAGGTATAATCATTTCAATTCATCATTTTTATTAGTATTCATCCTCATTCCTAATAAGGATAAGATCTTGTTAAAATCAATAATATCTATTGTGGATGTAGGAACGTTAACATGAAATTTGACTTATGAAACACCTATACAAAAAACTATTCCTTCCCATTTTACATGTGTATAGGTTTAGATTTTACAATAAAGAGTGTTATAGGAGTGTAGTGTATCCTCTGATAGACTTTCTCAAATCTTGAATAGGAATAATACCCAAGAATAGGGTACCCAATAATTGTGTCTGGCTCTTTTTGGCTATTTTTTGGGGAGATAGACCTATATGTCCTCCTAAATATATATTTCCACTTTCTCTAATTTTGGATACTCTCATAACTAGGGGACATAGCACACTTGTCTATCACTTGTGGTTGTAGATTAAAAACCATGATTTCACTTTGTGTCTTAATATTCTTTAATTTATTGATATTGTTGAAATTGATCATTTTTCTACCATTTAACCTAGTTCATTCACACGCTTTATAATCTCAATTCCATTAGAAAAAAAGAACATAAACCCCATTGTTTGGGTCTCCTATTAGGACTATACCTAAATCTATTTATGTTCCCAATGATATACAATGGAGACTTGAGGTCATAGTTTACATCCGTACGCCTAGGATATCATTTCCATACCTATAAACTACAACTAGATAGATAGATTTGATTAATTGTATCTAAACTTTCAAATGCCAAAATATTGGTTCATGATTCTATCATATTTGTGCAGACTTACACAATGTGAATTATTATTATATATATTAATTTTTAGAAAGTGTTGTGACTATCATAATTAATTTTTTTTATTATAGTATAATAGGTTTATAAGGGGACCCAAAACTTATAATAAAAAGAGACAATGAAAACCAAGAAAAGCCAAGAGTTGGCTAACACCAAAAGAAAAGAGACAAGGGTACATTAATGTTCAAAATGTCATGAAACACTTGGGCACGTTAATTATTACCTTTGTCAAGGTTGTATGTTCTAGTAATGGGACCAAGAATAGTTCCAGAATCTGCTTAATGTTGAAAAACAACAACATTCTTCCCATCATCATTCATAGTAGTAGAGGGGGAGTATGAATTACCCTTAGAAAATTATTTAAGGGTCTTCACCTTCTCATTTAATTATCTTAGAAGGTCTTCAAAGATATTTTGTTTAGCAATTTCATTCACAGCTACCATGCACCTAAACTTATCATGATTTTTTTCAATGGTAACTTGAGAGACCTAATCAATTCCTCATGATTTAGCTTCATAATTTTCACATCCTTGGCCACATTCTAATTAAGGGTGATAATTTTATCTACATTATTCATAGGCAAGGGCTTGTTCACAGTCCATTGTCCCTATTCCATTCTTTCATAAAGGAAACTAACCCTATCCATCAAAAAATTCAATTTTGACACTATCCATTTAAACAAATTAACCTGTCCTTCCATCACATCCTTGACCACCATCATAATATTCCCTGAACCCACAATAGAGGACCCATTATCCATTCCTATAGGAGAACCTTACTTAGTTTCAATAGGGATCTCAATGTGGAAATTCATCCCCTGAGGGATCCCCAGACTCAGAAGTGTTGACCTTGTCCCCTGCCATCTCAACAATTTTCTTTAAATTGACATTTAAATTTTCCAAGGGAATCTTAACATTGATAGAACTAGACACGTTTTTATCCTCAATGATCAAATGAGACAATTTTGCGTATTTTTTTTCTCCTTCACCATTTTAAATTTAAGAGATTAAGATGATTACTACCCTAGGATTTTACCTTTCAAATCAATGCCAAGGGAGAGAGAGCTGGGAACATAATCCTCCAAAAGGATCATACCAAGAGTCTTCATTCTCAATTCCATACCCAGGAGGTCTCTAGGATTTGGATTTTCCTTCTTAAGGCATTTATGGCTAGGAAAATGGAAGAAGGCATCATCATTAGAAGGGAAATCCTCAAAGAGTAAAAAAATTAGAAAAATGTTGGGAAACATTTTTTGAAAACTCAATTTTGCAATTGGAGCCCAATGGTTTAGTTTGAATGGCCAAGGCTTCAATATGGCCTTTTCCTCAACCCCTACCTTTCCCTCTCTCCATCACTCTCTCTCCCCCTCTCTCACTTAGGCTCTCTCACTAGTATATCCTTCTTTTTCCATCAACCCCTCCCTGTCCTCCCATTGACACCTAAAATTGTGCTCCTTAATTAAATAAATATTTTTATTTATTAATTATTTTATCCTAAGTCATATTAATTAAATAAATATTTATATATTTAATTAATTCATTTATCTTCTTCTATCCCTTTTCTCATGTAAATAAATATCTTTATTTATTTAAATTATCTTTCTCCTAAATTAAATAAATATTTTATTTATTTAATTGGTCCCATTTCTTCTATTAATTAAATGAATCTGTATTTATTTCATTAATTCATTAGTTTTTTCCTCTATGACACATGTCATGTGTCTCTTAATGTTCTCCTACCTACCCTCTTCATTACTTTATTATTTCTTCTACCTACCCTTTAATCCTAGCTGACCATTTATTTATTTCACCTCTAAATCTTATCCCTCCATTTATAAAGCATCTTTTATGTAAGAGGATACTTTCATCATTATCAACCCTAATCAATGCATCTATCAAGATTTCTTGCAATCAAGCTACTTCAACCACAATCTTCTCTTGGTTGAGCTCTTGTGCACACATAAAATCTGAGAGCAAATTTATCAAACAAGATCAATAGAGATAGGAGACAATGGAGATTGAAACCCTACTTGGCATGTGAATGTGTTGGTGTAAATAAATATTCATTATGAATATTATTACACTTTACTTAAGGGTATGTGCACCAAGTTGTGGTACAAAAAGGGGGTCTTAAGATGCCACTTTTTTTCCGAAATCAACAAAGTTTGAACTTCAATGACGAATTGAAGATAGTTAGACTCCAAATTTGAAG
Organism: Cryptomeria japonica; assembly: GCF_030272615.1. Lineage (NCBI taxonomy): Eukaryota > Viridiplantae > Streptophyta > Pinopsida > Cupressales > Cupressaceae > Cryptomeria > Cryptomeria japonica. The sequence goes on from NC_081414.1 coordinate 777,602,114, forward strand.
ATGCAATAAGAACAAGAGTCAGAGTGCTTCGAGTCTACTTTCTAAACTACTATTTTTTTTTTTTAATGGTGGAGATTAAGGGCTTCAAAAAGGGGGGCCACAAAAAGTGGTCATGTTTGTATGCAAAAAACATAACATAGTGTTTGTTGCAGCTCCCCTAAAATGTTAACTTTTTTTTTGAATTTTTAAAATCGCTTCAGTGAGAAATTAGCTAACACCTTGTAGTTTATGCCAAATTTTTCAGCAAATTTTTTAATGTGTATATGATTTTTTACTAATTTTTGAAGTGGACACATCCTGAAAAATAGAAATTTGAGCGTGCTCCCCCCTAAAATCATTGATAACTAATCAAAAATCAAATTTTTTTTAAAAAAAATTGCATAGAATAGAGTCTAGTTTCTAAAAATGTAAGTTTCTTCAAAATCCGATGAATGTGTAAAAAAATATACCCAAAATAGCGCATGTTGGTTTATGACCAAAAATGAACACACTAATGAAAGAAATTATAGATGAAAGCCTTAACGAAATCAAAATGTGAAAAGAATTACATATTTGGATAGCTAAGAGAGAGATTGAGGTCTGTATGGTATTTTTTTTAGTTTTATTGAAACCCATGCAAACCTGATGGAGAGCACGGCCAAAAATATGTGAAAATTTTCTAATCCTCTATTAAAAACATGCCTCGGGCCTGAAATGGTCATCCAACTTTGGGTTGGATGCCCAAGTACAATCCAACCCAAAGGGTTGGTAGTTTCCAATGCAGACCATTTGGCAAGCACCAAATATGGTGCTCGCCAAATGAAAAAACTTGACTTTTCCCATTTGGCGTGCACCAAATTTGGCATGCGCCAAATGAGAAAAGTAAACTTTTTTCATTTGGGAGTGCCAAATGAAAAAAGTTGACTTTTCTCATTTGGTGAGCACCAAATGTCCTGCATTGTCCAATTTGAAGGTTTTGTGATTCAAAATTTTCAACTTGGGCACAAGTTATACCCATCATGAGAGGAGAATATATACATGAAATATAATATTTAAGTATAAGTCACTTTAAGTTATATTTCATGTATATATTGGTAGGATGTTTGATAGTGGTTTCAACTCTATAGGAGTTATAATGTAGATTCTTGTTTTTAGAAGATCATATTAACTTTCATACTTGTCAAATTTAAGAAATCAACATTCTCCCATTAGCATTCTTTAGATCCGTATCTCACTATCTTTATCTTCCCTAAACTCTACACCTATCTCTCTCCCTCTCTTGTCTCTCTCACTTCTCTGTCCCCTCTCTAGGTATATCCCACCCTCTTTACCTTTCATCCCTTCCTTGTACCCTAATTTATATCCTTGACTCCTTTCCTCTCTCTTCTCTCTCACTCTCTTATTATTTCTATCCCTTCCCACTCATTTCTCTTGTTCACTACCAATCCCTTCTATCCTCTCTCTCCCCATATCTAGGGCTCTCCTTCCCCTCTAGATTTCTCATTTATCTAATTGTCCACCTTCTAGTTATCTCCCTCCCTCTCCACCTTTCTCTCCCTTTCCCTTGCCCCTATCTATTTATGAACACTCTCCCTCCATTTATTCCTCTCCATCCATCCTCTCTTACTCATCTCTTTGTTCTTATATCTCTTCTCTTCTCTCTCCTTTCCCTCTCTAGATCTATCCCTTCCTTTCTTCCCCTCTCCATTTATATATCCTTCCCCTACTCTCTCATTAATCTCTTCCTCTCTTATTCTCTCTCTTCATTGTCTAGTTCATTAACTCTCCAACCCACCCTCTCTGCCCTCTCTAGGTTTCTCCCTCCCTTCCTCTCCACCTATCTACCTTTGCATATAGGTCTTGTTACCCACCTCTCTTTATCCCCCTCTATCTATCTCACTCCTCTCTCAAAATCTAGGTCTCTTGCCTATCTACATGTCCCCTTTATAGTTCTCTCTCTCTCCCTCTCTATCTCTCTCCCCCTCCTCCTTAACATACGAGCCACAACAATACCAATTGGTGTCCTAAGGGGTCACAAGACACCATATGACTCCTTAGGAAATAATATGACCCTTGATAGCACCTAAGGATTCATATAGTTCCCTAAGGGCACTGCATATGACACCTTAGGACACAATACAATCCATAACAACACCATATGATGTCCTCAGGGGTCATATGGTCTCCTAAATGGTCATAGGATACCATATGACCCCTTAGGATACAAGATGACCCCTAATGACACCTAAGGAGTCATATGGTGTCCTAAGGGGTCATACGACACCATATGACCCCTTAGGACATAATATGACCCTTGACGACATCTAAGGGGTCATATGGTGTCCTAAGGGGTCATAGGACACCATACGACCTCTTAGGACACCATACAACCCATAATGATACCATATGGTGTCCTAAGGTATCATAGGACACCACATGACCCCTTAGGACACCATACGACCCATAACAACACCATATGGTGTCCTAAGGGGTCATAGGACACCAGATGACCCCTGAGGACACCATATGACCCATATTGACACTATATCGTGTGCTAAGGGGTCATATGGTGTCCTAAGGGGTCATAGGACACCATATGACCCTTTAGAACACAATATGACCCCTAACGACACCTAAGGGGTCATATGGTGTCCTAAGGGGTCATAGGACAGCATATGACCCCTTAGGACACAATATGAACCCTAATGACATGTAAGGGGTTATATGGTGTCCTAAGGGGTCATAGAACACTATATGACCCCTTTGGACACCATATAACCTAGAATGACACTATATGGTGTCCTAAGGGGTCACATGGTGTCCTAAGGGATCATAGGACACCATATGACCCCTTAGGACACCATATAACCCATAATGACACCATATGGTGTCCTAAGGGGTCATAGGATACCATATGACCCATTATGACACAATATGATCCCTAATGATACCTAAGGGGTCATATGGTGTCCTATGGGGTCATAGGGAACCATATGACCCCTTAGGACACAATACAATGCATAACAAAACCATATTGTGTTGCAAGGGGTCATATGGTGTCCTAATGGGTCATAGGACACAATATGACTCCTTAGGACACAATATGACTCCTTAGGACACATATGACTCCTTAGAACATAATATGACCCCTAACAACCCCTTAGGGGGTTATATGACACCATATGACCCCTTAGCACACTATACAAACTATAATGACACTATATGGTTTCCTAAGGGGTCATATGGTGTCCTAATGGGTCATATAACAGCGTATGACCCCTTAGCACACCATAAGACCCATAATGACACCATATGGTGTCCTAAGGGGTAATAGGACACCATATGGTGTCCTAAGGGGTAATAGGACACCATATGACCATTTAGGACACCATACGACCCATAACAACACCATATGAGGGCTCATATGGTGTCCTACACCATATGACCCCTTAGGACACCATATGACCCATAATGATACCATATTATATCCTAAGGGGTCATCTGGTGCCCTAAGGGGTCATCAAACACCATATGACTCCTCAAGACACCATACGACTCATAACGACACCATATTGTATTCTAAGGAGTCATATGGTGTCCTAAAGGGTCATAGGACACAATATGACCTCTAATGACCCCTTAGGGGGTCATAGGACACAATATGACCTCTAACGACCCCTTAGGGGGTCATAGGACACCAGATGACCCCTTAAAACACCATATAGCCCATAAGAACACAATATGGTTTCCTAAGGGGTCATACAAGACCATATGACCCCTTAGCACACCATACAACCCATAAAGGACACCATATGGTATCCTTCATCTAACACCATATGACTCCTTAGGACACCATATGACCCATAAAGACACCATATGGTGTCCTATGGGATCATGCGATGTCCTAAGGGGTCATAGGGACACAACATGATCCCTAAAAACACCTAAGGGGTCATATGGTGTCCTAGGGGTTCATAGGACACCATATAACCCCTTAGGACACAATATGACCCCTAACAACACCTAAGGGGTCATATGGTGTCCTAAAGGCTCATAAGACACCTAATGACTGCTTAGGACACCATACGACCCATAAAGACACCATATGGTGTCCTAAGGGGCCATATCATGTCCTAAGGGGTCAAATGACACTATATGACCCCTTAAGAATAAAGAGAGAGATGGTGACCTTAAGAATGGAGAGAGACAATAAGAGAGTAAGGAAGATATATGAGAGAGTCATATGGTGTTTTATGACCCCTTAGAACACCATATGACCCCTAACAACACCATATGGTGTCCAAAGGGGTCATATGGTTTCCTAAGGGGTCATATGATGTCGTAAGGGGTCATATGGTGTTCTATGACCCCTTAGGACACCACATGACACCACATGACACCATATGACCCCTAATGACACCATATGGTGTCCTAATGGGTCATATGGTGTTGTTAGTGTTTATATGGTGTCCCATGAGGTCATATGGTGTTCTATAACCCCTTAGGACACTATATGACATCTAACAACACCAAATGGTGTCGTAAGGGGTCAGATGGTGTCCTATAGGGTCATATGGTGTTCTATGACCACTTAAGACACCATATTACCCCTAACATCACCATACGGTGTCTTAAGGGGTCATATGGTTTCCTAAGGGGTCATATGGTATTCTATGACCCCTTAGGACATCATATGACCCCATAAAACACTATATAATCCCTAAAAACAACATATGGTGTCCTAAGGGGTCATATGATGTTCTATGACCCCTTAGGACACCATATGACAACTAATGACAACATATGGTGTCCTAAGGGGTCATATGGTGTTCTATGACCCCTTAGGATACTATATGAGCCCTCGAGACACCATATGACCCCTAAAAACTCCATATGGTGTCCTAAGGGGTCATATGATGTTCTATGTCCCCTTAGGACACCATATGACCCCATACGAAACCATATGACCCCTCACGAAACCATATGGTGTCCTAAGGGGTCATAGAACACCATATGACCCCTAACGACATCAGATGACCCCTTAGGACACCATATGGTGTTTTTAGGGGTCATATGGTGTCCTAAGGGGTCATATAATAGCATATGACCCCTAATTACACCATATGGTGTCGTTAGGGGTCATATGGTGTCATAAGGGATCATATGGTGTCCTAATGGGTAATAGAATATCATATGACCCCTTATGACACCATATGATTCCTAACGACACCATATGACTCCTTAGGACACCATATAACCCCTAACAATAACATATTGTCTCTTGAGGGGTCATATGGTGTCACTAGTGGTCATGTCATGTATGAGGATGTTAAAATAGGTCATATAGTGTCCTTGGGCATGATAGAACACCATATGACCCCTCAGGACACCATATGAGCCTTTAGGACACCATATGGTGTCGTTAGGGGTCATATGGTGTCCTAAGGGGTCATATGGTGTCATTAGGGGTCATATGGTGTCCTAAGAGGTCATATGGTATTCTATGACCCATTAGGATGCCATATGAACCCTTAGGACACCATATGACCCATAATGACACCATATGGTGTCATTAGGGGTCATATGGTATCTTAAGGGGTCATATGGTGTCATAAGGGGTCATATGGTGTTCTATGACCCCTTAGGACACCATATGTCCCCTAAGACCACCATATGGTGTCCTAAGGGGTCATATGGTGTTGTTATGGGTCAAATGGTGTCATTAGGGGTCATATTGTGTCCTATGGGGTCATATGGTGTTCAATGACCCCTAAAGACACCATATGGTGTCATAAGGGGTCATATGGTGTCCTTAGGGGTCATATGGTGCTCTATGACCCCTTAGGACACCATATATCACCTTAGTGCATGTCATATGGTGTCGTTAGGGGCATATGGTGTCCTAAGGGGTCATATGGTATTCTATGACCCATTAGGACACCATATGACCACTAACAACACCATATGGTGTCATTAAAGGTCATATGGTGTTCTAAGGGATCATAAGGGGGTTGTATGATGTTTTATGACCCCTTAGGACACTATTTGACCCCTTAGGACACCATATGACCTCTAAGAACACTATATGATGTTCTGAGGGGTCATATGGTGTCCTAAAGAGTCATATGGTGTTCTATGACCCCTTAGGATACCATATGACCCCTAACGACACCATATGGTGTCTTAAGGGGTCATCTGACATCATTAGGGGTCATATGGTGTCCTAAGGAGTCATATGGTGTTCTATGACCCCTTAGGACACAATATGGTGTCGTGAGGGGTCATATGGTGTTGTATGGGATTATATGGTGTCCTGAGGGCTCATATGGCATCCCAAGGGGTCATATAACACCACATGACCCCTTAGGACACCATATGTTGTCATTAGGAGTCATATGGTGTCCCAAGGGGTCATAAAACACCATATGACCTCTTAGGACACTATATGGTGGCGTTAGGAATTATATGGTGTATGGGGTCATATGGTATCCTAAGGGGTCATAGAATACCATATGACCCCTTAGGAAATCATATGACCCCTTAGGACACCATATGGTGATGTTAGGGGTTATATAGTGTCCTAAGGGGTCATAGAATACGATATGACCCCTTAGGACACTATATGACCCCTTAGGACACCATATGCCATATCCTAAGGGTTCATATGGTGTCTCAAGGGGTCATAGACCACCATATGACCCCTAAGGACACCATATGACCCCTTAAGACACTATATGGTGTTTCTAGGGGTTATATAGTGTCCTAGGGGGTCATAGAACATCATATGACCTCTTAGGACACAATATGACCCCTAATGACACCATATGACCCCTAATGACACCATATGACCACTCAAGACACCATATGGTGGTCTTAGGGGTCATATGGTGTCCTAAGGGGTCATAAAACACCATATGATCCCTTATGACACCATATGAACCCTTAGGACACCATATGACCCTTAACGACACCATATAGTGCCATATGGTGTCTAAAGGGGTCATATGGTATCCTAATGGGTCATAGAATACCATATGACCCCTTAGGACACCATAAGACCCCTAACAACACCATATGACCCCTTAGGACACCATATGACCCCTAATGACACCATATGACCCCTAATGACATGATATGGTGTCTTAAGAGGTCATATGGTGTCCTAAGGGGTCATATGGTGTTCTAAGACCCCTTAGGACACCATATGATCCCTTTTAACATCTTGGTACATGACATGATGACTTGTGACACCATATGACCCCTCAAGACACAATATGGTGTCGTTAGGGGTCATATGGTGTCCTAAGGGGTCATATGGTGTCGTTAGGGATCATATGGTGTCTTAAGGGGTCATATGGTATTCTATGACCCATTTGGGCACCATATGACCCCTTAGGACATCATATGACCCCTAATGAAACCATGTGACCCCTTAGGTACCATATGACCCCTAATGACATCATATGGTGTTGTTATGGGGCATATGGTGTCATAAGGGGTCATAGAATACCATATGACCCCTTAGGACACTATATGCTGTCATTAGGGGTCATATGGTGTCCTAACAGGTCATATGATGTCCTTAGAGGTCATAAAACACCAAATGACCCCTTAGGACACCATATGGTGTCATTAGGGCTCATATGGTGTTCTAAGAGATCATATGGTATCCTAAGGGGTCATAGAACACCGTATGACCCCTTAGGACACCATATGACCCGTAGTGACACCACATGACCCCTTAGGACACCATATGACTTGTAATGACACTATATGTTGTCCTAAGAGGTCATATAGTTTCCTAAGATAGATAGTAATGGTTTCCTAAGGCGTCATATCACCCACCATGCTCCTGTACATACCCAGATGGGTTGTATAGAGATATAAGATACCTAGAGGGGGAGAGAGGCATGAGAGACCTAGATAGGGTGAGAGAGAGAGAGGGTTGAGATAGATGGAGGGGGATAGAGAGAGGTTGGTAATGAGATATGGATGGATATGTAGAGAGGTGGAGAGGGAATGAGGGAGAAACCTAGAGAGGGTTAGAGAGGGTGTGATGGAAAGCTGATGATGTAGACGGAAAAGAGAGAATAAGAATTAGTAGGGAAGGGAGAGAGAGATGGGGATAAGGAGGGAGAGGGAGATAGAGAGGGAGACGGGAAGAAAATAATGGAGATGTATATAAATGGGAGGGAGGGATAAGAGGAGAGATGAAATTATAAAGAGAGAGAATAGTATGAGGGGATTGAGGGAGAGGTAGACATGGAGGGACTACAAGACCTAGGGAAGGAGATGATGCAGAGGTGTGGGGAAAGCGAGAAGAGGAGGAGAGAGTTCAAAAATAAATAGGGGTAAAGGGGGAGGGAAATATAGGGGAAGAGAGAGGGGACAAATAGATAGGTGAGAGAACTATATTGGGAAAGAGAGATGAGAGACCTAGATGACAAGAGAGAGGAACGAGATAGATAGAGGGAGGGAGAGAGAGGTGAGTAATGAGACATGATGCAGAGGTAGATAGGTGGAGAAGAAGGAAGTGGTAAACCTAGAGAGGTGAGAGAGAATTGATGACTTTTAATGTAGAGAGAGAGAATAAAAGAGGAAGAGAGAATAAAAAAGTGGGGGAGAGAGATATATATGGGGGTATATATGGATGGGGAGGTAGAGAGGGAGAGGGGAAGAAATTAAGGGAGAGACCTAGAGAAGGGAGGGAGGGAGAAGAGAAGAGATAGAAGAACAAAGAGAGGAGTAAGAGGGGATGGATGGAGAGGTAGACATGGAGGGAGTGAGAGACCTATGGAAGGAGGAGATAAAGAGGTTAGGGGAGGAAGAGAAAAGGAGGGAGTTCATAAAGGGATAGGGTTAAGGAGGAGGGAGAGAGAGGTAGAGAGGGACATAGAGAACTATAGATGGGGCATATAGATAGGTGAGATACCTAGATGGCCAAAGAGGAGTGAGATAGATAGATGGGGATAAAGAGAAGTGGGTAATGAGACCTATATGCAGAGGAGGAAGGGAGGGAGAAACATAGAGAGGGGAGATAGGGTGGGATGGAGAGGTAATGACCTAGACAATGAAGACAGAGAATAAGAGTGGAAGAGAGAAGATGAGAGAGTGGGAAAGGGAGATAGAGAGGGAGAGAGGAAGAAAGGAAGGTAGAGACTTGGAGAGGGGAGGGAGGGAGAATAGAAGAGATAGAAGAACAAAGAGATGAGTAAGAGGTTATGGATAGAGAGGTAGACATGGAGGGACTGTGAGACCTAGAGAGTGAGGAGATATAAAGGTTTGGAGAGAGAGAGAGAGAAGAGAGGGAGAGAGTTCATAAATAGATAGATGTAAGGAGAAGGGAGAGAAAGGTGGAGAGGGAGGGAGAGAACTAGAGGGTGGACAATTAGATAAGTGAGAAACCTAGAGAGGGAGAGAAAGGTGGGTAATAATATAGGGATGGAGAGATAGTGAGGTGAATAGTGAGGGAGGGACAGCCCTAGATATAGGGAGAGAGAGGATAAAAGGGATAGGTAGTGACCAAGAGAAAGGAGTGGGAGGGGAGAGAAATAGTAAGGGAGTGAGAGAGAAGAGAGAGGGAGAGAGGGAGAGAGTCAAGAATAAAGAAGTGAGAGAGACAAGAGAGGGAGAGAGATAGGTCTAAAGTTTGGGGAAGATAAAGAGAGTGAGATACATAGCTTAAGAATGCTAATGGGATCATGTTGATTACTAAAATTTGACATGTCAATTACTGAAATTTGACTAAGTTTAAAATTTTATATGATCCTCTAAAAAATAGAATCTACATTATAAGTCCTATAGAGCTATACTTAAATTTTATATTTCATGTATATATTATCCTTTGGGGGTGGATTTAACTTGTGCCTAGATTGAAAAATCTACACACTCACAAAACCTTCACATTTGATAGTGCAGAACATTTTGCACACACCAAATTTGGCGCTTAACAAATGCAAAAAAATTGACTTAAATTCAAATTTTGCATTTGGCAAGTGCCAAATGTGAAAATTCAAAATTTTGCATTTGGCGAGTGCCATATTTGGCACTCGCCAAATGGTTTTCTTGGGAGAATACTAACCCTTTGGGTTGGATTTGCCTTGGGCATCCAACCCATAGGTTTGGATGACCTTTTCATGCCAGTGACACATTTTTATGAAAAAGTAAGAAGTGGCACCTTTTTGGTACCACAACTTGGTGCACTTACCCTTAAGTTAACTTAGGATAATGCATCTCTTTGTAGTTTGGATTTGAGACACTTAGGGAAGTGTGCACATAGGGATAGAGCTTGTAGGAGAAATTCCACCTTTTGTGGCCTTATTTTACTGTTACACTCCACATTCGGTGGGTCATTCACCTGTTGTGGAATATTATATTATTTCTCCTACCCACCCCTAGTATTTCTTACCTACCCTTGTTTCTCATTGAGCCACATGTCAGGATTTTGTACTCGTACATCCATATGGCCTTGCCTGTATAAGCAGGCCTATATTCATTATATTAGGGAATCCAGTTGATCATTTTCATATTGATGAGAATATAGTTTGTTCTTGTCATTCTTTTATCTCTCTTTTATACTTTTCATTGTTCCCTTGATCTTGGCAAAATCTCACATGGTATCAGAGCCATTAGAGTGCCACTAGTTTGTCAATTGACAGATATGGGGCTTTCCATTTTGGAGTTTTTTATTGCAAGTTATGATTGGAGATTTTTGGGTTAGATATGAGGTCACCATTGGATTGAGGAGGTTTGAGAAAGTAATAATCGCCTTTTATTTCATCCAAATCCGACATCTGAGGCCAAATCTAGAGTCGTTTGAAGGTGGAGGGTGGTGACTTGTCCCAGCACCAATCTACAATTTTGGAGCATTTTTGGCCAAATTCATCATTCCATTGTGCTCAAAAGGACCAAAAACCCCAAGATCGACTATCAATTCATTGAAATTGGCCTCTGTTATCCCGAGTTCAAAATATCTCCCCTCCTAACCCGTCGTACGGACTTGTAGGTACAGGTCATAATTTTTTTTTTGTTTCAGAAATTTTGCAAAAAAAAATTAAAAAAATAAAATTTAAATTTTATCAAAAAGGGAGGGGGGCATCGTTTTTGGTTTTCATTTCTTTTAAAAAGGCGAAAAAAATAAAATAAAATTTGGGGGTCTTTTTTGGCCCACAGGCATTGAGGGTCACTACAGGCCCTGCAACCCTGCAGTGTACCTGTGAGTGTCCACAAGCACTGAGGCCCCACAGTGTACCTACGGTGGTCCCGCAATGTACCTGCGAGCCCCTCCCCATATGGGGGGTAACATAATTTTTCTTTTTAATTTTTTTTTAATTTTTTAATAAATAAAAAAAAAACTCACCTTTTTCTTATTTTTTAAAAAATAAGTTTTTTTTAATAATTAAAAAATAAACTTTTTTTATGAAGTTTTTTTGAATTTTTTCTTTATTTTTTAATAAAGTTTTTTTGGGGGGACATAATAAGTTGTTTTTATTTAGATTTTTAAAATATTTTAAAAACACAAACATACTTTAATACATCAAATTGGGAATACTTTTTTTCTTGTTGCTTCATACCTGTCTTGTAGTGCTTCCAACCGATAGTTGGGGGGGATTGATTTGCTCCTTTATATCTCTTGGCCACAGCCCAATCGGAGGCGTCTTTTTCTGTAGTATTCTATAGGGCTTCTTGGTGGCATCATTTTCATGTTTCCAAATTTGCACTATCATGTTGTATGCTCTTGCATGAGAAATGTTGTACTCACACTATCATAAAGTGCCACACCTCTTCATATCTTGTCATTGTTGACTATTTGATGTAATCCTCTTGTATACGTAGATTAGGAATATCTTGTGAGACTTGGTGCATGGCTCCAGTTGAGACTTAGATTGTACACATTTGTGCATGGCTCCCATTAGACTTGGATTGTATCGGTATTTCTACTATTTTTGAGTATCTAGATGATGCTCACAGTATGTTGTCTCCATGCCTGATCTTCATTTTTCTGTAGCGAGTGATTCATCATCATCGACTTGGTACCTAGTTTTGTCACACTTTGACATTATTTGTACAACATTGGTTCTCTTTCTTCCTTATGGGGAGGTATTTTGGTCATCATCATTGGACCATCTTTGTAGGAGATTCAACATTGAGGGAGGGCTTCATGGTCTCTTCTTCTCTCTTATGGGGGGGACATATTTTTGGTTCTTCTCATTCATCATTGAAAGCATTGTGTGCTTTCATCATCTCTCTTTTAGGGGAGGGTTTTTTCCCATTGGGTTTTTCTCTCTTTCTCCATTTATGGGAGATTGCATTTGCATTTGTACATGGGTATCTAACATGGCCTCGTATCCGGGACCCATCTTGCATTGCTTAGTTGCATTGTAGACTTTAGTGCATTCCCCTAAGTTGCACTTAAGGGGGGGTGTTGGTGTAAATAAATATTCATCATGGATATTATTACACCTTACTTAAGTTTACTTAGGAAATGCATTACATAGTAGTTTGGGTATGAGACACTTGGGTGTTTGTGCCACATTGGGATAGTGTGTGTAGGAGAATTTCCACCTTTTGTGGACTTATCTTGTTGTTACATTCCACATTCAATGGGTGATCCACCTCATGTGGAATATTATATTGTTTCTCCTAACTACCCACACCTATTTCCTACCTACCCTTGTTTCTTATTGAGCCACATGTCATGTTTGTGTGCTCACATATCCATATAGCCTTGCCTATATAAGCAGGGTCATATTCATTGTATGTAACGATTGATGATCCAGTTGATTAGTATTTTCATCTTGATAGAATACAGTTTATTTCTATCATCTATTTTGTTCTCTCTTATTTGTTCTTTCTATTGCCTCTAGATCTTGGAAAAATCTCACATGGTATCAGAGCTGGTCCATGTCTCACAAAATGGTATAATAGTTTAATTTGTTTATTTGCATTTTCTTAGGTATCTTAATTGGCGTATGGTGAATGTTTGGTTGTAGAGCTAGTGTTTTATTGTGGTTGGATATTTATTGTTTTACAATAGTTTTCATCATCATTTTCACCATATACATTTTGGCATGCCCAGTAGGACTCTTATCCCTTTTATTTTCTAACATTTGTTTGCAGATCTAGCTTTTTTATGGGGTTGCAGGTCGAATTTGTGACGATTGTGATTTATTGCACATATGTGACTGATCTTTTTACGTTTGTGTTCTAATTTCGCGTATGTGATCTATCTTATCACGTCTATGTTATTTTGTTGATTTTGAAGGTCTTAGATCTTGAATTTGCGTGTGTATTATATTTTAGCATCTATGATCATAGATTGCATCTTGGTTGGATATTTTTCATATTTTTGCATTTTTTGTTTGTTGCAGGTGTAGGGTTTCCCAAAATCATGTCTGTGACTCATAATACTACATCTCTACCTAGAAAGTGTTGGCAATTGACACTCATCAGATTCATTTTGTTGTCATTGATGACAACAAGATCAGATGGAAGTCATCTACTAGAATTAGGAGGGATTTACCGACAGACACTGATATTGGAGTATCCAGGGTTACACAGGCACCGACACCGACATTGACATCAAGTACTTCAAGGAAGCTGACATCAAGGAAGATTTATTTAGAAAATCATTTTGTACTTATTGTCAAGGCCGGCATTGAATATCTTTTGTAATGTATTGTAAGCCGACATAAGGCATATTGTTTGTAATGGGTATATAGGTTAGTGTGTTAGGTCATTATGATATATCATAATTTTATGTGAGGATAGAACTTGTGGATGTGGAATGTGAATGTGAAGATCATTTGTATGCGAATATTATATCATGCAATGATCTATAAATGTTTTGTAAGGCATTCTTGGAGGGAAGGTGATACCGATAGTACTATTCAGGGTTTATGAGCCAGTATAGAGTAGAGCTAGAACCGAAACTCTATTTGGCATATTAGATGCATTGTGTGAGTTCATTTACATTCTTTTACTTTAGCGGGAGCTTGTAGTTAGTGATACTCTTTAGTGATGAGCAGTGTGCCTTCCTGCATGTGAGGGCCCCCATTATATGTAATATCTTTCATATGGCCAGTGAACTGATATTGTGGGTCACAAATCCTACTATTGTTTTTCCTCTTTGAGGTTTTCCATGTATAAATTCTATGTGTTATGGTGTTCATTCATGTGGATGGTTTATTTTCTTCAAGTTATATGTTTATTTGTTTATCAGTTTATATGTGTATGGTATAAAAGGATAAAATCTTATCTTACTGGCAGAACACTAATCCCCCCCTCTTAGTGTTGTTGGATCCCAACAATTGGTATCAGAGCCTGGTACCTTGGAAGAAGTTTAATAGTTTGAGGAAGATCTTGAAAATGGAATCTTTGAACATGGCTATGGAAAAGCAACTTGAGATGGCTCTTGAGGATTATGATGCTGAAAGGATGAAGAACTTGAAACTGCAAGATGAATTGAATTCTACAAATGAATTCATCCTTATCCTACAAGAAAGGTTATGATCAGCTCAAGCCAAGAGAAAGGAACTTTTGCAAAACCCAGATGATGAGGAGAAAAATGCACTTAAGGAACAATGTCAGAAACTAAATCAAGCAAATATGCTCATGAAGAATGAAATACAAGACCTGACTATGAGGTTATCAAGAGATATTAAGGACAAAAAGAAGAAGGAAGATAATCTTGTTATATCTCTGAAGAATAAATTTGATGAATGTGGCAGATTGACTCATGAGAATAATCTATTGAGAACTGATTTGGCACACTCCCAGAACAATGAACAAGAGCTTGAAAGACAAATAACTACTCTAAGAGATATCTAACTACTGCAAGTAAGTATAAAGAAAAATTAAGGATTAGTGTTGCACAGTTGGATGACTTATTGAAAAGACAAAGGGAGAATGATGATTTTAGAGGACTTGGATTTGTACAAGGTGAAAGCTCTGGTACTACAAATGAAGATTAGACAACTGGTATACAAAACTCATTTGAAAAGAGGAAACTGGTAAGGAAATATAATGCTTATAAATTCAATGGTAGATGTTTTGTTTGCAATAAATTTGGGCATATGGCTAAACAATGTAGAAATAGAGAAAATCAAAACTACAATTTTGTTCCTCTATTCCTCATCATTCCATTCCATCTCTATCTAACCCCCATGCTATGGTGTCTTCACCTGCCCCCTTCCCTTTTCCTCTGCCCCCTCCTTCCCTCTCTAGTGACCAAAATCCCTCTGCACATGGTTCTTGCTCATACCCATCAGATTTTGACTCTTCCGCCACAAATTTGTCAGTAGATGAGAGTGCAGAAGCCACTACCCACCACTTTGGTGACCTTCAAGCATCCATTGGCTAGGCTCATGGGGACCTCAGAAGATCATCAAATCCTCTTGAGGATTAGGCAAACATCATCATTGAGATTGAAGCTGAAATGGTGGTCCACCATGTTCATTATCCCCAGTCGTCAATCAACTCGGTAGAAATAGTTGTCTCACGGTCTTCTATTCTTCCCCTCCACTCATGTCGGCTACATCATTTTGTCAAGTTCCTTGAGAATGTTGCAGAAATTACCATGGAGATTGGAGAATCAGCCACATCTCTAGGTACGCCCACCGCCATGGCTCAACCTACAAAACTCCAATGGCTCCTCAACAACAACTCTCCTCAGTCACCTCGTGGTACATTTTCCTCTCCCTCTGTTGTCCAATCTCACATCTTCTTCTTTAATTGCTTTGCTATTTCTTGTTTATGTGGTTGCGTGGCTTGTAAGCTTTTCCAACCTCAAGCCCTTCCTTCACTGCCCCATCATCGGGTTGAGGCATGTGAGGATAATGCTTCATGCCCATGTGTCTAGCCGTACCTTGCTCTTCCTATGGAGTAGGTGGACACATCCCCCGTAGTTCATCAACCTCCACCTATCTCTTTTCTGACCATTCCCACAGCTGAGAACTCCACTTGTTCCATGTAGTCGTGTCCAACTTTCTTTTCGGCATCCATATCCCCCACTTTGGATTGTGGCCCTCTTCCTAGGTCCACTCTTAACCTCAACCCTATTAGTAATTGGGAGTCCAAACTTATCATCAACCTCTCTCTTTCTCCCATTGATCCTCTCGCCCTTAACTTCCTCAAGAAAGGTCTCAACTTTGCCTTGACTCCCCATAAAATTCCACACATTGACTTCCATATCGAGATTGAAAATGTGGTGTGTACCCTTCCCCTTGATGTTGTTGAAGAGGTTAGACAAGATTGTGTCATGGTGCTCCATAATGCTAAACCTCCTAAATTCAACATCCCTAAAGCAGAGATGTTTCCCTTTAATAATCTCATGCATAATAATGACCTTATCGTCTCAAGAGTGGACAAGAGTAACACCATGGTCATTATGAGCAAACCTGATTACCATGGAAGGCCTCCTCTCAGATTCCAGTAGTTACAAAATTTTGTCATGTAACCCATGTCCTAAGATTTTGAAGACAGTTAGATCTGCTATTTCCAACTCCTTATTGGATGATTTTACCAAACTCCATTTTCTTCCTTCTGAGGAAGTGACCCCATGTATATATGGCGTCCCAAAAATTCACAAAGCCAATGTTCCTTTGAGATCCATTATTGATACCATTGGGTCTCTGACTTACAAGTTAGCCTCTTTTCTCGCCAAATTAATCTCTCTGCATGTTCGTAACTCCAACTCCTTCATCAAAGATTCCAACCAATTTGACTAGTTTATCAAGGACACCAAGTTGGACACTCAAGACACTCTTGTGAGATTTGATGTGGTGTCCCTCTTCACTAAGGTCCCTATTCTAGACTCGATCGAGATTGTCAAGCATAAGGTCAATGAGGAGATCGCCTCTTTGGTGGAACTTTACTTAAGGTCAACCTTCTTCTTCTTCCAAGGCATTATCTATCAATAGGTTGATGGAGTAGCCATGGGCTCCCCTCTCTCACTAGTTATAGCCAACTCATTCATGGAACATTTTGAGAAGGTGGCCTTACATTCTTTCCCCCTCATGCCAAAGTGGTTGAAACGATATATGGATGACACTAATGTCTATTGGCCACACGGCTTGGACATGTTAGAGGAGTTTCATTCTCACCTTGACAATGTTTCTCCTTCTATTGCCTTCACCAAAGAACTTGAATCCAACAACCAATTACCTTTTCTTGATGTCTTAATCTGTAAAAATCCTAATGGATCCCTTGGTCATCGGGTGTTTCGCAAAACTACCCACACTAACTTATATCTTCATTTGGCTTCTCATCACCACCCTAGGTAGAAATTTGGGATCCTCAAAACCCTGGCTTTAAGAGCCCATCAGATTTGTGACAAGGATAACTTAGAGCAAGATCTCTCCCATCTTCGTCAAGTCTTAAAATGGAATGGCTACTCGAACAAGAAGATCACTAGGGCCTTCCTCCAAGACAAATCTCATTTCCTATCCATCTCTAATCCCTTGCCCTCTCTGCCATCTCAAGCCCCATTTATCTCTCTCCCTTATGTTTAAGGCATATCTCACAAGATCTCAAAAATCCTTGTGAAAAAAGGTCTCCATTGTGCCTTCAAACCTATTTCCACCATTAAGAGGCATGCCATCCTGCTTAAGGACACTAGGGATGCCCTTTTAGAGTCAGGTGTCTACAAGATTGTATGCTCCCGTGGAACCCCATACATTGGAGAAATAGGTCATTCATTAATGACTAGAATAAAAGAGCATAGCACCGACATTAAGCCTGAACGTGCCCTCAAATCAGCCTTAGCTGAGCATTCGTCAACTATCAAGCATCATATTTGTTTGGAGGACACTCAGATATTGTGCAAGGAGAACAATTTTTTCAAGAGGAAAGTTAAAGAGGCCATTGCTACTATTCATCACCCCTCCAATCTTAATCGCGATGATGGGTTAAACCTCAATATCTCGTGGCACCCTCTCCTTTCTATCCTCCAATATCATCCCTGCCCCCCGCCTTGACTTCTCCCCCTCTTTATTTTTCTTTTGCATGTCTCCCACTCCCCCTTTGGTTTATTTGCATATACGTATATATATATATATATATATATATATATATATATATATATATATATATATATATATATATATATATATATATATATATATATATATATATATATATATATATATATATATATATATATATATATATATATATATATATATATATATATACGTATATATATATATATATATATATATATATATATATATATATATACGTATATGTATATAGATACATAGGCATATGTGTATAAATACATTTATATATATATATGTATATGTATATGTATATGTATATGTAAATGTATATGTATATGTTTATATACATATATGTATAGATATATACATATATGTATATATGTATATATACATTTATATATATATTTATTTTGATTTATTTTCTTTTATTCTTTTTTGTTTTTAAGTGGTTTGTTTGTGTTTCTTGGCTTTCCTTCTTCTTTTCTTTAGGTGGTTATTCCTAGGGATTTTTTGGTCACCCATCCATTAGGTGGTCTTTTTCCTTTTCCTTTTTCCTTGTTCCTCATGCCCTTCCCTACCCCACTCCTCTTTACATTCTATCTCAAATCTGCAACTCAACATCTTTCATGTCTTTGGAATTTTTTTCATCTTGATGATGAATCATGGAGTGTGATTCAAAACGTTGATGGGAAAAAAATACACACAATCGAATCCAGAAAAATACATTAGAATACAAAATGGATTGTGGAAATCTCATAGCTTTAATACAATTATGTTCCCAATCAATGTACAAATTGCAAGAAATATGGTCATAGATCAGAAGATTCCAGAATGAATGTCAAATTTCATGCATGTGGAAAGTTTGGTCATTTGGCTAATCAATTTAGGTCAAGGAATGACACTAGATATGTCAAAGCAATTCAAAAGAACAATGTTAAATATTATACATGCAACAAAATAGGTCATATTGGTGAGTACTGTAGAAGGAAGACTCAGCCGATTAGAAATGATAAAGATAATGAGAATGGAAAGCATAAGGTAGATGAAATACAACATGATCACACCAAGAGATTGGTTAGAAAATCTGAAGAACCAAGTGGAAATGCAACAACACTGGTAACTCCACTAGTAGAACAGAGCATTTTTGTACTGACAGGAAATTCGACTAGTAACTGAGGCATAGGCCTTAGGGGTTGGAAAATTCATTGCAAATCTTTCATATTCCCCTAGAAGAGATTGGAAGAGATCTGGAGAGTTGAGTTCATCATTGTTGAAGGTTCACTTGGCATAAGACTGTGAAACTGACATCCAGAAGGGTGGATCGTGAAGCATTTATGACAGAGAAAGATTAGGGTTTATTTGCTAATAAAAAGGGAAAATGGATTCATTTTCACTCACCTTGTATTCAAGCATTCAGAGAAAAGTAAAGGTGAATTTTAGGTGAATTGAGAGCGAACAAATGCATTCTAAAAGGATTTCGAGTAGTTATCTAAGAAGCACTTAATATTCCACTGACGTTCACTTTTAGATATTCTTTGAAACAACATCTGGATCTTCAACTCCTACTTTTATTGCAAATCCAACCATTGTCAAAGTTAAGGATAGGTTGAGGCCCGTATTCAAGGAGGTTCCCCTGATTGCTAAGAAAGAAGACTTTGTGGGAGCATTTTCTAGGGTTCCTGACAATGTGATGTATGTTGAAGATGTGAGGGCATACATTCACTACACCCTGGAGGATCTAGGCACAGAGAAAATGAAAGGCATGTATCAATCTGTGATACTGGGAAGCTCCAAAACCATCAAGCCAAAATACAAAGTAATTGAGGATCTAGGGTTAACCGGTATTCTATACATACCGGAATTCAAAGATGAGATCATCAGATACATTCTGAGCAGGGTTCACAATGAGTTCATCTAGCTAGATCGGCCTTACATGATCACCAAGGAGGCTATTCAAGCAGTCACTAGCTTACCCAAACTCAGACAAGAACCTAGCAAGAAAATTTCCTACAATGAGGTTGAGAAACTCATTGGTGCAACTCATAATAGTAGATCAATAAGGAATAGCACAATCACCAACACTGATGTAAAATTTGCAAGCATGATAATAGGTTATAAGGTAAATCAATCTAGCCGATTGAATTCTATTGCTAGTTCTTGCATTCATGCTGCAGATCAGATGTTGAGGAATGATGCAAAATATGATTTATGTGAATGGTTGAGGAGTGAATTGATGTTGAAGCTTGGAAAGATCAAGGGAGTTAAGAAAGGAACTTTTAGATACGGAAATTTGATTGTTTGTTTAATTCTTTACTTCCTGAATGAGCTACTTGGTCAAGGGAAGAAGCGTTGGGCTCATGACATACTGGTACTTATGCAGATCAAGGAAGCAATCACCGGTCTTGGTATTGATAGAGATGAGAAACTTTGGGGTTATTTT
Organism: Cryptomeria japonica; assembly: GCF_030272615.1. Classification (NCBI taxonomy): domain Eukaryota; kingdom Viridiplantae; phylum Streptophyta; class Pinopsida; order Cupressales; family Cupressaceae; genus Cryptomeria; species Cryptomeria japonica. Next base: position 777,622,532 of record NC_081414.1, read on the forward strand.
AAAACATTCATAGAAAACATGAGGTAGAGGGAGAGGTTATCAAAGAACATTGTGGAGAAGTACTCCACTAATATCTATTTCATGGTGAAGACCGATGAAACCCTCATGGAAGCAGTTGAACCAAGGACCATATGGGTTATAGAACTTGGATATGAGGTGGATGATAACATTTTGGACCTGTATGCAAAAATGCTACTAGATGCCCCATTGGATGACAAAATAGAGCATTTTGGCATGAAAGAAGAGAAGGCCTTTGAATTCAAAACTGGCTTCAATGGGAAGAGAAGGGAGAAGAAAATAGAAAAGATGTCTACATTTATGCAGAATGGGATTCACAAAATAGATACTGAAATGGACTCTGGGTCCAAACCGGCAACAGAACTAGCAGTGGCTAGTACTGTTGAAGTAAAGAAGCTTGAAACTTACATTTCTACCATCACTTTTGATTCTGACCCTGAGGACAATGAACCTCTATCTTTCAGAAGGGTACAAACGAAGAAAGTAGATCAACCACCGGTAGAGAAGAAGAAGGTGGAGCCTAGGAGGAGACTTGTTAGAAAGGCAACTAAACCTATTGCACCACCACCTCCAACAACGAAGCCTATACATAAGAGAAAATTAGTTAAATCTACTCTAGTAACCCCAAGCAAAAAGAAGAAGAGTGATGATACTGAGTCCAGTAAGACCAAAATGACTTGTGCTGAATTAATTGATGAAATTATAAAGGATGGAATTTTGAAAAATGTATCTATGTATTATGAGGATTTAAAAGAAAGTGAACATAATGAGATAGAAGAGGCAATTTTATTTCATATAGATATCTATAAGAAATCCTTAGTAGAAATTTTGAAGGAAATACCTCTGTCATTGTACAATAAACTAGATGCTATAAGACTTGACACAGTCAAGAGAGATAGGGAGATCAAAGAGGTAGAAATTTTGACTTTATGTGGTGCTATTAGTAATGATGTAATGAAAAGATGTATTGATGTTTCTAATAGGACAATTTTCAGTAGCAAACCCCGAAAAATAAGCCTAATGATGGGCAGAGTTAATAAGGTGATAAATGAGACCAGTGAGGGTTGGGCAAAATTCTTCCAGAGGAATCCAGACTTGCTTACATCTCATGAAGAGTTTGTTAAGGAAACAACTTCCACCATTCCAGATAAATCAAAAGGGAAAGGTATTTTGGGAAGTTCAAGTACACTCTTTTCTAAACCGATAGTAACTATAGATATACATACATAACTGACAGTAAAGGAAAGTGTACAGTCTGTACCAACACAAACTATTTTTTGAGCAAGGCAATTTACAGGATACTGTGAATATTATGGATAATACTCCACTGGTAGTAATTGACACTGCACCAAGTGGTGAAGCCACTAGTGCTAAAGAAGATAAGGTAAAGGGAATTGAGTCTACATCGACAGTTCATATTGATTCCCCGGCAAAGGTTTTGGCAATTAACACTTGTCAAGTTAAGAGGAAACCAATCACCGAGATGAGTCCAAGTGAGTTAATGATGATGGTTAGTCAGAAACTATTAAAGGAGGGATCTGTAGATCAAGGAATAAAAGATCAATCAGTTACAGTGTTGCATAAATTAATCCCTAATTTTCAGTTTGAGAATGAAGCAAGCCCTTCCAACAAGCTTAAAACACTAATAGAGCACATGTCTAGTAATTTTCAATCACTAGAGTAGATATCAGACCGACGGGCATTAGAAAGATTTACTATGGCTAAGAAAGCCATCTTTGACTAGATCATTGAAACAGAGAAAAAGAAAATTGAAGCTAAACTCATTCTTATTGAGAATTGTTTGAAACAATGTACAAATATCTACAGGGTCTGTTGTAACATAGAAATTCTTACAACAAATGTAGATAGTAGATTAAAGGAATTACATGATAAGGTAGATAGCATTTCTAATTCATTTGATGGATTAACCTCACTAACAACATCTATTGATGGACAAATTTTATCCTTGGAGAACCAAATTTTTGCTTTTGAGAAGCAGAGAGATAAAATCATTTGCAGAGCAAGGAGTCTTAGAGGATCGGTGAGTCCCAGACTGGATTCACTGGGTGTACATAAAAAAGAGTGTATGGACATGATTGCTAAACCCACACTGGCAGAAGTCAAAGAGAAGGAAACATTGGCACACTTACTAAGTGGACTAGCATCCATATCTGAAACTTTCAAAACCGGCTGGGATACACACCTACAGTTGCTGGCTAAGGCTTACCCAAAAATTTTGAAGTTAGTCAAGCTTCGGTAAACCAAACAATATTTATTCATTCTTTTGTTCTGAATTCTTTCAATTCTTTCACTAGTCTTTGGTATTGATGCCAAAGGGGGAGTGTATATATGTGAAAAATATCAGAAAAATATCAAACATGAACATATGGGAAGGACATCAGAATATCAGAAGGAGTGTATTGCTAAGGGGGAGCATATTTCAGTTGAACCAATAAGGAATCCATTTTTCACATGAGTGTTGCCATCAATGCCAAAGGGGGAGATTATTGGCAATTAACACTCATCAGATTCATTTTGTTGTCACTGATGGCAACAAGATCAGATGGAAGTCATTTACTGGCATTAGGAGGCATTTACCGATAGACATCAGTATTGGAATATCTAGGGTTACATAGGCATTGACACCAGCACTGACACTAGCATCGACATCAAGGAAGATTTATTTAGAAAATCATTTTGTAATTATTGTCAAGGCCGACATTGAATATCTTTTGTAATGTGTTATAAGCCGACATAAGGCATATTATTTGTAATGGGTATATAGGTCAGTGTGTTACATCATTATAATATATCATGATTTTATGTGAGGATATAACTTGTGGATGTGGATTGTGAATGCAAAGATCATTTGTATGCAAATATTGTATCATGCAATAATATGTAAATATTTTGTAAGACATTCTTGGAGGGAAGGTGATACCGGTAGTAGTGTTCAGGGTTTATGAACTGGTACAGAGTAGAGCTAGAACTGGATCTCTATTTGGCATAGCAAATGTATTGTGTGAGTTCATTTTCATTATTTTACTTCAATCAAAGCTTGTAGTCAGTGAGACTCTTTAGTGATGAGCAGTGTGCTCTAGGTAGTGTGCCTTCCTGCATGTGAAGGCCCCCATTATATGTAATTTCTTTGATATGGCCAGTGAACTGATATTGTGGGTTGTTAGGATTCCCACAGATACTGAGAGGGGGGGGTGAATTAGTATCTAACCGGTAATTAGAATTTCTCAACTTAAAACATGCAGAACATATTGTAATAGTGTACTGGTATGCAAGAAATAATGCAATAAATAGAAATGAAAGAAACCACATGAAAATCACACCATAACACAATGATTTAATGAGGAAACCTGGTGTGGGAAAAACCTCGGTGGGATTTGTGACCCACAATGTTCACTTACTGGCCAATAAGAGAATATTACTTACAAGAGGGGCCTGCACATGCAGGAAGGCCAAGTGCCTAGAGCTCATTGCTCAAATGGGAAGTCTCACTGACTTACAATGTGGATTATACAAATCCAATAACTTGTACTACTTTACAATAGCATCTTCAATGCCAGATTCAGTATTGGTTTCTACTCTGCTCTTTACATATACCCCTTAACCTATATTTCGCATAATAAGTCTGCCTAATCTTTCTTCTACCTTATTACCAAAATGTCCTATAATGACTTCTTATATATATAGGTCATTTTACAATGATATCAAGTCGGCTTACAAAGTTTTTCAAATAATAAACAAAATATGATATATCAAAAATCCTGTCGGCCTCTATGCCGGTATACTTCCTTTCTTTGTGTCAGTGCTAGTGTAAAGTGTGTTCTACTGATGCCAGTATGATGCCTTGTCGGTGCCATAGGATTGTAAGGTTGCCATCAATGACAAAACCTTCAATCACCTTCAATGTCTCATTGGAGTGTGCATATGGCAACAATCTCCCCCTTTGGCATTGATGGCAACACTCATGAGAAATTCCAAAAAGTGTATCCAAAAATGTTTACCAAAAATGTGTGCTCCCCCTGAGCATATGATTCCTGTGATATTGAATTTTCTCATACCACTGTTCCCCCTTTGGCATCAATGAAAAAGGTTGTCAAGATGTTAGTAGAGTTTGTAGTTTCAACCTTGTACTTATGTGATCACAATTTGAAATAGATCTACTAAAATTAAGTTTATACTCTCCATAAACTTTTTACTGTCTTTGATAGCTATCTCTGTCGTTTGAACTGTACTGGTGAGATGCTGCATATGCTCTACTGGTGTCTTCTATCCCTGTACAAGTGCCTCAGATATCTCTTTCTGTATGAATGCTAGATAGTCTAATCTTGGACTCGGTCTTAGCCTTAAACTTTTTTCCTTATCCATTATTCTCTCCTTTTCTCTTCCCAACTTTAGTAATTCATCCTCAAAATTTGTTATCTGTTGTTCAGAAACTGATAGTGTATCCGGTGAGTTAACTTATCTAATTATCTATATCAGGTGTTAGTAGGTTTGTCTTGCATATGTCTCTATACAAAGTTTTGAACTCTTTTAGTAAGTTACATAGTTCTGGTAGAAGTGTGTCAAATTCTCTTGTACACTTCTTTATCTGATCTTCAAAGAATTTTTGCTTTTCAAGTTCCATTCTACTCTTCAATGCCTCTTCCTTTACTTGCTCAATTGTTACTATGTTTTCATTGATGTACTTGGACAAAATTTCAATTTGACTCAATGAATCCTGATTGTCTATGTTACAGTTAGGAGCTAGTCTCTTCAAAATTGGTATGGTGTCATCTATAGCCTTATAAGCTTGTGAGCTGCAATCTGTTATCCTTTAATTGAATCCAAAAGTACTTTAGTCACATTAGTTGATTTGTAGCCTACTGATGAGGAACCTACATTCTGAATACTATCGGTGGTGGAAGTAACCAAGCTTTTATTGACCTCTCATAGGTCTGTTTGTGTTTGCATTTCCTTAAGCAATGGTTTATCTACTTCTCCAGTTGCCAGTTTCATTGTTTCCACATGAATTTGTTCATGTTCCTATTTTGGAGCCTTTTGCTCTGTCTGTTTCTTTGTTTGTTGCCCTGTCTCAGTCTGAGTCTGAGTTTCTACCTATTTTCTCTTTATCATCATCTGTCGGTTTCTCTTGTGTGTTATCAGTTTGCTCATCTACCAGAGGCTCACTAGCCATGTCAGTCTTATCAGTTGTATCTTTGTCTACCACAATGTTGATCTTTTGTGTATCAACATCCACTGTATACAAGACTTCAGGATTAGGATTGAAATTCTCTACATCCATACTTTCAACTGTTGGTTGGTCTTTTGTTGTTGTTACTGGTGGAGTAATCAAAGGAGGTGGGGGTAAGTTGTCTTTCACTTTGATACTAGGTGGTCCACCAAATTTACCTTTACCCTTGTCCTTGTCTTTCTGATAAACCTTTATAGGTTTGTGGCTCATGTATTCTTCCTATTTTTCTTTTTCTACTAGGAATATATCCCAAGCATTTTATGTTTCTTTAGTCACCTCATTGACTCTTCCAACAATTAAAGCAATGTGTCGGTGTGCAGTAGAAAATACTGACAGGTTGGTTTCAGCAATTAAATCATCAATTTCTTTGGGTGAGTTCACTAGGTATACAGCAAGTAGCTTTTCTATCTTGATTTTCTTGTCAAGTTCTACTACTGCTTGTCTTCTTGCTTCCAATCTCTTAAACAATTCTTCAAGTAAATCATCTACTACTTCCATTAGAAATTTCTTATACATGTCCATATGCAATATAACACTATTTTCTACTTGTTCTTTTTCATTTGCAGTCAAAGTGTCATATAATTTTTCTATATTCTTCAGTTTTCCTTCCTCTGTAATTTCATTCAACAGTATGTCAAGAGGGGCCATGTCTTGATTTGTCTTCTTCTTCTTCTTCTTAGGGTTCAATTTCTTCTTTGGTGTAGTCTTTTTAACCAGAGATCTCACTGCTTGCTGTTTCTATCTTGTCCTCCTAGGTGAGGGTGTGGTTGCAGGTGAGGGATCTCTTTTCCTTACAACTCTCTTGAAAGTTGCAGGCATGTCATTTTCTGAAGATGTGCCTACCGATGATAGGTGAGTTTCAGGTTGTGGAGCTGCTAACTCATCCTCTATGATACCAGTTTGTTCCATTACTTTGTTCTTTTTTTCTTTTGCTTGTCTAGAACCTCTTCTTACAACTTCATCAACCCTTTTTACTCTCTTATGGGATTGTATTTGGCTTTCAATAGTTTCTGCACTACCATATACTTCTTCTTTAGGTTCTTTAGGGGCTTCCAGAAGTGCTTTAGCATATGTTTCAATGATAAGGTCATCTATTTCATAACCCATTTCTGTTACCCAAACTGTCCTAGGGATGACTGCTTCCATCTAGATCTCATACTTCTTAATTACAAAGCATATGTTATCCTTATATTTGTCAACAATCTTTTGTGATAATCTGATTCTTCTCTTCATTTTGGCCTTGAGTGCTTGAAAATAGTCTTGGATATTCTGATCCTTATCTTCTCCCATATTGTTGAATAGTTTTATTAGGTGTTTACCTACCAGTATATCATATCCAAGTTCTTTGTAGCCTCTACCAAGAACCTGTTTGGTTATATGTAGCATCAAACATACTAGTAGATTTCCAAACCTAAAAGTTCCTTTCTTATCCTTCTTAATCTTTCCTAAGTTGCCAATTAACTCATCCTTCAACCACTCGCATACATCAATCTTTACATTATCTATGATCATGTCATAAGCACTCTTAATGCATAAACTTGAAATTGAACTGAGTCTGTTTGCATGAGTTGCCTTATACACTAATATCATGCTGATAAATCTTACATTAGTAACTTTTACATCATTGACTCTTAAGTACCTTTTATCAAATGTAGCACCAGTTAGTTGAGTAACTAGGTCATTTGAGACCTTCTTGGTTTTGTCTGGCCTTTTACTAGTTGAGGGTAACCCTATCACTGCTTTGACAGCTTCCTTGGTAATTTTATGAATTGCATCTAACCAAAAAAATTCTCCATGTACCCTGCTTAAGACTGTCCTAATCACATCCTTGGGAAATTCAGGAATGCTAAGGATCTCTGTAAATCCTAGGGTTTCAACAATTTTATGTTCATCTTTTACATTACCCGATTCATCACTAATGACATATTTAAACATGGTTTTAATCTCTTCATCTCCTAGTTCTTGTATGTTGCAATGGATGTAAATTCTGGGGTCTTCATCATAAACAACTCCTTTAGGAATTTGAGAAAAAGCACCTAAAGTATCATCTTTCTTTGCTACTTCGAGAACTAAATGAAATATGGGCCTAGGTCCTTTTACAACTTTGACAATAGTAGGGTTTGCTATGTATTCAAGTGTAGAGTTGGATGCCATGATAAAAATACCTTTTACTACCTTTAGGATGGATGATTGCTTGAAGTGTTCTTGCCTCTTGCTCGAAATGCCTTAGCTCGGAATCTTCATGCTCTTCAAAATTTTGAAATCTCAGTGAAGTGAAATGGAGCCAAAACCATAAATTTATAAGGTCTTTTTGCCATCTACCACATTTAGTGTGTGTTAGTTAAGTAGTAACTTAACATGTCTGCCGGTATATAAGTATCCTTCAACTTCTCATCTTTAACCAAGGGAATAATAGCACATGTGTCATTTGATTTTCCAAACCCTCAAGGAAGCTTTCTTCAATTTGATGAAGAACTTCCTACTAGTGGAGCTCTACTCTGTCCTGCCGGTGTAGTAATACTTTGTTCTGTCGGTGGAGTGTTGATTGATTCTATCAGTGGAGGAGTATTCCCAACATTTAGATTTTCTTTTCTAATCCATTGTTTTGAGAATTCTTGCTTTACCTCTTCAACTTTTTCTTTCCCTTTCAAGCTAGCACTTTTGTTGTCTATCGGTGATCCTTTATTTCTACAGAATTTTGCAATATGCCCAATTTTGTTACATGGATAACAAGTCACATTGTTTTTCTGAATAACTCTGCCATAACCTATGTTGGTTTTTGTTCTACATTGATTAGACAGGTGTCCAAATCTTCCACAAACATAACATCTCACATTCATTCTATAATTTTCAGAGTTGTGACCAACTTTGTTGCATTTTGAACATTGACCGGTGGGTGTGTTGATGTTCTGATAACTTCTAGATCTACATTGATTTTTTCTATGCCCATACTTATTACAGTTAAAGCATTTTCCATTGAATTTATAAGCATTAGATTGCCTTACCAGTTTGCTATGATCCTGAGTGTTTGCAGTATCGGAGCTTTCTCGTACTTCAAAGCCAATTCCACAAGTGTCACCATTAGGTTTCTGAATCTTCAACAAGTCACCAAGTTTTTCTGAGCTTTTCTTGAATTTATCTTTGTGGTGATTTGCAATATCCAGTTCTCTTTGTAAGATCTTTTTCTGTCTCATCAGTTCATTTGAGTCATTTTGTGTATGCATCAGATTTATCTTCAATAGGTCATTTTCATAGCTAAGTCTTGCGTTGTCATTTGCGGCATCACTTAGTCTTCTGGTCAATTCTTTTTCATTCTTCTTCCTATCTTCAATTTCTTTACAGAATCTCATGGTCATATCTTGCATCTCATTCTTTTGAGTTGTGTTTTCTAGTTTTAGTTTGCTAATCTGATCATTAAGTGATTCCTTTTCATCATTCTCATTTTGCATATTTTCACATAATTCTCTTCTCTTGTTCCTTGCAATGGTAAAATTTTCATGAAGTGCCTGAATGATATCCTGAGTTGCCTTTAGATCATCTTCAAGTTTGATATTTTTCAATTTCTCTACATCATAGTCTGAGAGATTTGCTTCAAGTTGCTTCATCAGATTTTCCATCTTTACTGGTGTCAAGATCTTCCTCAAGCTGTTAGGCTTCTGAAAATAGAGGACCAAGCTCTGATACCAATTGTTAGGATTCCAACAGATACTGAGAGGGGGGGGGTGAATCAGTATCTAACTGATAATTAGAATTTCTCAACTTAAAACATGCAGAACATATTGTAACAATGTACTAGTATGCAAGAAATAATGCAATAAACAGAAATGAAAGAAACCACATGAAAATCACACTATAACACAATGATTTAATGAGGAAACCCAGTGTGGGAAAAACCTCGATGGGATTTGTGACCCACAATGTTCACTTACTGGCCAATAAGAGAATATTACTTACAAGAGGGGCTTGCACATGTAGGAAGGCCAAGTGCCTAGAGCTCACTGCTCAAATGGGAAGTCTCATTGACTTACAATGTGGATTATACAAATCCAATAACTTGTACTACTTTACAATAGCATCTTCAATGCTAGATTTGGTACCGGTTTCTGCTCTATTCTTTACATATACCCCTTAACCTATATTTGACATAATAGGTCTACCTAATCTTTCTTCTACCTTATTACAAAAATGTCCTACAATGACTTCTTATATATATAAGTCATTTTACAATGATATCAAGTTGGCTTACAAAGTTTTTCAAATAATAAACAAAATATAAGATATCAAAAACCCTGTCGGCCTCTATGCCGGTATGCTTCCTTTCTCTGTGCTGGTGCCGGTGTAAAGTGTGTTTTGTTGATGCCTGTCTAATGCCTTGCCGATGCCATAGGATTGTAAGGTTGCCATTAATGACAAAACCTTCAATCACCTTCAATGTCTCATGGGAGTGTGCATATGCCAACATGGGTCACAAATCCCAGTGTGCTTTTTCCTTTTTGAGGTTTTACACTTATAAATTCTATGTGTTATGGTATTCATTGACGTGGATGGTTTATTTTCTTCAAGTTATATGTTTATTTGTTTATCGGTTTATATGTGTATGGTATAAAAGGATAAAATCTTATCTTACCAGTAGAACACTGATTCCCCTTGCCATGTCAGTGTTCTTGGATCCAAAGAAAATTTTTGTCTATGTTTCCTCTTATTGTGTCTATGTTTAGATCTTGTTTTGTAGGTTCTAGATCCAAAAATCACATCTTCTATCTAATACTGGCACGTCTGTGTTTGGAAATCACATTTCTGTCTAACATTGGCATGCCTGTGTTTGGAAATCATGTCTGCATTTGGTATAATTGTATTTTTTATTTTTTATTTTTATTATCTTTTTCATTTTAGGGTTTTAGATTTGGTTTTTGATCTAACCCCTTGCATTGGACTAATGAAGTGGTGCAGTCATTTTGAAGAAAATAAAATATCATATTGTAGAAAGACCCCCTTTCACATTTGGATTTGGATTTCTAAAATTTACCTAACTAGTGTGCTTACAGATGGGGGTGATTACCAAAACTACTAATCATTTGTTGCAAGGGTAATTTAGGTGTGTGTCTTTGGATTTTTAGTCTAATTAGGGTCACATCTTTTTCATTTGGGGTAAAAGAACTTGTTTGAAGTGTTTGGTGCATTTTGCACATTTTATGTTTATAATCCTGTAGAGGTAATAACAAAAGTATCATCTCCCCTCGCCTTCCATTGGACCTTGGGTGTAAGAGGAATCGTTATCATCTTCTATTTAGGTAGGAGGGCCTATCTCTTGGGTAGCCCATAAGGCAAAGTGAGAGAGAATGACCCAAGTAGTACATCTTCTACTCACTATATAAATTAATATGTTAGGTGAAAGATGAGATGACTTGGTGACGTGTATCTACACCGATGGTTCTCCCTAGTATCGTCACTTGTGTTGGATGCATTAAAAATCCTCTTTAGGTATTAGGAGTGAGTTTTTTAAATGAGTCGTCACCGCATGGGTAAAGACCAAGGACTGCAGAAGCTCCCCCACTAAACACCTTTTGTTGTAGAAGCCAAAAATCCTTACATTTGATGGTTCAGGGAGTGTGGATTGTACACCGTAGATACCCCTCATGTACCCTTTCATGTTGAGATAGGAATCCCTCATTTTATCTTTGGAGTTTTGAGGTAAGAGAATATGGTATGCTTGAGAAGTGAGTGCCATGGTGGGGGAGCAATTGCTACTAGAATATCTAGTTGTCCACTTGTTTGAGGTATTTCTATGTTGCGGGGGCCCCATTGAATGATTTCTCTTTCCAACCTAGGTTGTGCATGTTTTCAAGTGTCTTCAATTTGTGCTATACTAGTGGAAATATTTTTAAAATACACGAAAACATTTTTGACAAACACACCATGAAACATTGTGTCTTCGTTGTTTGTTGTGTTTTCTTGCCACAAAAACATTCAACATTTAGATTTGGTCACATTCAACAACTTCACATTTGGAAAGACTCCAAAAATTTCTTAGAAAAAGCATTTGTGATAGCTTAAACCATGTCTGTGCAAAGAAGCTATGCACCTATGTATTAGAGAATCAACATTGTCAGCAACAGTTTAAACTACATTTGTGTTCCTTGAAACCACACCTAGATTGGCAAATCGTGTCTGCATAGGGTAGAATCGCATTTTTGTCAGAAAGAAAAAACTGTTAGACAGTTCAAATAACTGAAAGACAACTAAGAGGGAGTGGGGAGGTGAATCAACTATCACAGATTACCATAACCATTAGCAATTTAAACTTTAATACCGGAACCCAAAATATTAATACCAGAATAGTAGTTAAACCAATTAAGCATAAACAATAATCACATAATAAATACCATCCACATGACACCAAGATTTGTATGTGGAAAACCCAGTAAAGGGAAAAACCATGGTGGGAAGCCTACCCATAGTTAGATAATACTTCTGTAGTAAGTATGTGAATTACAATTGAGGGGCCTGCACTTGCAGGAAGGCCAATAGCCTAGAACACACTGCTCATCATAAAAGGAGCCTCATTGACTACATATAAATCTAGACTATAATCCAAAGAAGTGTTGAATTGCAAAAGATAGCATCTCCTATGCCTAAGTATAGCTCTGGTTAAGCTCAATACCGAAGATCTAAATCCTCTTACATAAACCAAACTCAATCTCCAACGATTGACCAACTCCTCTGCCCGAATGATATTACATTATTTGCATATTACATTCCCTTACCATGACCTCTAACATAACCATGATGATCTACAATAAGATCTTACATTTATATATACAAACCCTCGACCATAAACAATCAAGTCAACCACCAGACAATTAACCAATTGCATAATTACAAACCATGTTGGCCTTAGACCAAACAAATAATATCCAACACATAAGACATCCTGGAAATACAACAAGAGGTTCAATCCACACATTACATTAAAGCTAATCCATAACCTAGATCAAGCGGGACCCAATATAGGTCCACAATCTATAGCAATGATCTCCATCTGCCAACTCTCAAACATGATCACCAACAACATCCTAAAAAAATACCAGAAGAGCCACCAACACCACTTATGCAATTCATCAAATATCTACACCAAAATTTCTGCCGGTGAAACCCTCGCCGGAACCAAAAACTAAGCTTCTAGGCAAGCAAGATAGCATCTGATCACCAAACCAAAACCAGCTAACCAAATATGAGTATGAGTATTTTGAACAAGCCAATTCCATCACCAAACTATACCGGAGGTTACCACATCATGTAGGATCTAGATCAATCAGAAAGCATTCAACCTACCGAGACCAGAAGGGTGTCAGTAAAGCATCCAAACAACTAGTGTTTGCATCAATGACAAAACATCAATGCAACACATAATCAATTCCACCAAATGACCAATGAAAAAAATGTTAGTAACATTTGAAACTATGTCTCTTTCACTTGAAATTGCATCTATGTTTGGTAACTGCATTTGTGCAAAGCAGTTCCTTGTCTGTGTTTTAGAACAAAATTTTGTAAAAGTTGAAAAGACAAAGTGAGCTTAGGTTTTGATATTTGAAGAGCTTCTAAGACATTTCCTATAAGGCTTCATCATTTCTAGTCAACTAGTTTTGGCCACATATTTCTCCATCATTTTCCTTCATTTGGAATCCCTCGTAAATATTTTTCAAACTAGAGTCAAAAGATTGTTTTGTTGTCTTCATCATATCTTGCATATCTACTACGACATATTTCTAAGTGTTTCCTTTATCAAATCTATCATCTTAGTGTCCCATTTGGCCATTTTTAGTCAAGGTCAACTTACCTCATCAAGAGATCTATCATCTCTTTAGAAGCCACACCTTGCTTTAGATCACACATCTTGAACTTACATTCTTGGACATTGCAAGACAACCCTATATCTTTCCCTCTCATATCCTTTCTTGGTCTTCGATAGTCTTCACATTTTCTTGCATCTTGCATTTTGGGAAAAGTTCATTTCATGGTTGAAACCCGTTCACAAAGGTCTAGAAAAGAAGCCGAAGAATCTCTAAGATCTCTCAATATGAGTACCTATGAGTTTGATGGTGATGAATTTTACAACCCATTTGATAGTCGCAGTAATATTCGATACACTAATAATGAGACCAACAATGAGAACAACAATGCATCTATCACCTCCGTAGATATTGAAGAGAATATCTTAGATCCAAGATTCAATAGATTGGTTGAAGAGATTATGAGAAGATATAGACAATACTTCTTTCAAGTCATGGCATAAAGTTGAATAAGGCTACTTCATGATTTTGATATGTCACAAATTTTAGAAGAGGATCCTAATCAAATGGCCGAAACAAATGAAAATCCTAGAAAACATAATGGTGGTAATAGGAGAGAACTTTTCGTGCCCGAGTCACCTTCATTGTTATCTCAAAAACTAGAAGTCCCCAATACTCATGCTCATACCAATTTTTCTATAAACTCTAATGAACAACCCCGCAATTGTCCTTTCTCATGGAGAAGAAATGCTAATACACATGCTCATGATAATACACAAGATCATACCAATGCATAAAATTGCACTTAAGCAAATATGAAAAATCATGACACAAGGACTGAAGAGGCTGAAGGACTGGAAGATGGAATAGAGAAAAGATTTGTGAGAGTAGTGGCACAAGAGAGTAAAGTTCATAAAGTGGAAGTTTCAAACTTTTCCAGAATAGTGAACCCAGAGGATCTGATTGATTGGATTAGAGAGTTGGAGGTATACTTTGAGTTTAAGGATATCAAAGACCCCTAGAGAGTTTGATTGGCACAAAATAAGTTGAAAGGGCATGCTCCCTTATGGTAGAAAAAATTGCAGAAAGACAAAGTAGAGAATGGTGAAATGAAGATCACCCAGTGGAGACAGATGGTTGCAAGATTGAAGGCCAAGTTCATATTGGGAGACTATGAGTTGAAATTTTTCAAGAAGTTGCTGAACCTGAAACAGAGAAACATGACTATGAAAGAGTACACTAAGGAATTCTATTGTTGGCAGTTTGGAGGAATTGATTATGTGTTGCATTGATGTTTTTCATTGATGTCAACACTAGTTGCTTGTTTAGTTATTTATTGGGTTATGATAGAGTGGCTGGATTGTGATGTTGATCTAGAGATCATCTCTGGAATTCTTCGGTATGTTCAGTTTGGTGGAATTGGTTTATTTTGGTCATTCAAGTTATTGAGATGCATGTCACATTCAATTAGTTCAGGATTTGGTGATCTGGAAGCTATCATATGTTCTAGTAAGTCTTTTGGTTACCAGTAGGGGTTTTACCAATAAAGCTTTATTGAAGATCTTTTGATGGATTCGATAAGTGGTGTTGGTGCGGCTTCTATTAGGTTCTCGAGATACTGATGGTTATCTTTTTCATGTTCTAGTTGATTGGAGGTGTTGTATTAAGCAACAAACTAATTCTATTCTATTAGGTTATGGACCAGTTTATGTAACGTGTTGGTGGATGCTCCTGATGCATTACTAGTTGGATTTAATGTTTGGTTAATGTTGTTTCGGTCTAAGGCCAAGTTGGATTATCATTGGTTTGCGAGTTTATGTAATGGATCTAATGTATTATCTTTTAGGAGGCCAACCTAATTGTTTAGGTCTTGGGTTGGTATAAATATGATGTAAGATCTCTTTTGTAGATCATGGTCGTGGGTTATAGAATTATCTATGTCAATAAAGTTGTAATCATATGCAGAGGTTTTGGTCTATCATAGGTGATTGAATTGGATTTGTGTAAGAGGTTTAAGAACTCTGACATTTTAGATTAAAACAAAATTGTACTCGAGCATAAGATATGCTATTCTACTAGTTTAATCTTCATTTTAGATTGTAGTCTGAAGTTTTGGGTAGTCAGTGAGACTCCTTTTGTGATGAGCAGTGCGTTCTAGGCTGTTGGCCTTCCTGCATGTGCATAGTGGATAGATATTGTGGGTCTCCAATCCCACCATGGTTTTTCCTCATTTAGGTTTTCCACATATAAATCTGTAGTGTTATGGTGTTCATCTAAGTGGTTACATTATTACTTATTGTTATTTGCTTTTATGCATACTGGTTGCTAAGTTGTTATTGGATTCCAACATTCTACAAGGTAATGATTACATATGGACATAAAAAGATGGATAGATAAAAGGTGGTGAGGTACATTAATGGACATGCATTTAACATGCAAGATGAGAAGAGTATGTTGAGGGTTTCCATAGTTGAAGAAGATTACCAGTATGCTTTGAAGGCTGAGGAGAAGATGAGAAGAATATAACCAAATAACCCTAGAGGGAAGGGAAGATTCAAGGGAAAGATGAGTACAAAGAAGTAGAATTTTGAGGAAGAATAAAAATCTAATAAGTGGAGTAAAGAACCGAAATACAAAACATAGAGGAAAGGCACTAACAGTACCAATAGAGAATTCTAACAGTACCAATAGAGAATTTCCTGGCAAATATTTCAAGTGTGGAGAAACTAGACATAGATTTTATGAATGTAAGAAACGAATGGAAAGAAGTTGTGTGTCTAATGAGGAACCACAAAGTGAAGTTACCAAACCTGACTATATACCATAGCAAGGAGGATCCCTTAAGTATAGAAGAGTCATGATAGAACAGAGTAGTGAGGATACCGGACCTACTCAGAAAAAAGAGTTTGTTTTGGACTGTGTGCAAATCAGGTGGTAAGTGTTGCAAGCTTATTGTCGATAGTGGAAGTACTAATAATTTGGTATCTGAAGAGATGGTAGTAAATCTTGGATTGAAATAGCTTGAGCATCCTTGTCCTTACAAGATAAGTTGGTTACAAGATGATCAAAAGATATAGATAAAGGAACAATGTTTGGTGAATTTCAATATTGGGCCTTTTAGGAATGGATTTTTATGTGATGTTGTATCTATGAGTGATTTTCATGTCTTGTTGGGAAGACCTTGGTAGTCTGATAGAGGAGATATTTATGACTGTAGAAGAAACCTAGTCACTATTGAGAAAAATGAGTAGAAGTTCACATTGACTTCTTTGAAGGAGAAAGAGAAGGAGGTTAAGAATATGAGTCTTGAGAAAAGTTGTAGTAATAAGAAACTTGTTTAAGAGGTAATACAAGAAGGTGACATGAGTTTGCAGAAAGATCTGATAAATAAGCCTGATGCAAAGATAAAACCGAATGCCAAAGAGCTTATGATGACAAACTGAATGAAGTCTTGTGGCATAAACAAATCAGAGTTACAAAAGAAAGAGAGCAGTAATTAGAGACAATGTGCAGATCTAAAGCAAAGGAAGAGAAACAAATAGATTCAAGGGTTAGACAAGTGGGTTGAGATTGAACCGAAGGAGCTAAAGAAGAGGATGGTAGATAAGGAAGATGTTTAGATCATAAATGAGCATGGGGTCTTTATCCCCAATCCTTTTAGATGTTCGTGATTTACCTCTCATGGAACATCTTTTTCGATCTGGGGTATCTGATGCAGGAGCATCCCCGGTCTTTGAGCAATCTTTCATCAACCAAAAATATTTCCTTTCAGTTTAGTTCTTGTTTAGTTCAGTGTGCAGTTTTTTGTGTTCTTACCGATTGGTACCGATAGTTGCTTTCTTTTCATTGTATATCAGATTTTTAGTTTCCATGAAATTTCATGTGCTTAACTGTAGATTTTTAGTCCATTTGGATTCTTTTCTGGCCACTTATTGCTCCTAATTGACTCTTTCTGAGTTCCGAGATAGTTCTTGTGCTTACTGATTGCCTTTCCTTCATTACTGGAGCAATTCTTGGTGTGTGGATCTATTTTGGGTCTTGTTTAATGTTCTTTGGTATGTGTATGACCTTCCTACTGAACCACACTTCTTGGGTGTTATTTTCTAGAAGGATTTCTTTAATTCTTAGGGTCAACCTAATTACACATTTCTTTTTCCTACATTGGTAAATGTGATCTTATGAGACCGATCCAATGATTTTGCATAGGGTATTTATATGGAATTATGTAATCATTTGTGGGGGAAGAAGAGGTAGAATTGAGAATATGGATTTAGATTTTCATTTAGTAATCCTTTTGATTCTTAGAGTCCCGATTGGATTGTATTTGGCTTGAAGCCTGCATGTAACCATTTAACTACTAGATGTTCTATGATGATTGTATGATGATAACCGGTTGGTTGTCAGAAGTTCTAAGGCAATAATATGATCTATTTATGTAATCTTGTTGTGTTTTCTTGTTGCTTCCATTGTGTTATTCTTGTTGCATAAGCTAATTGATTCTCTTTCAGATTTTTACTAGTTATGGCTGCATCACATTCCGTAAACATGATAAGGGAAAAGCAAAAACAGATAATCAAGACTATTGGTATTTTGATATGTTGATATGGTTTTGTCATTGATGTCAACACCTATCATCACTTGTCAACACTTATCAATACTGGCCTAATTGGTTATGTTCCCCGACATGCAAGTGACTTATGCACAGTCACTGGTATTTGGTTCACTGATAGGTTATTTTGTTCAACGACACTTGGAATCACTTGGAGACTACTTGGTTATGTTGAAAACATCATTTGGACACCTTTTTTTGGTGATTTATTCATTGGTTTATTCAAGTTTACATATTTGTTGTTACCGACAAATAGGTCTAGGATATGCACCGACACGTATATCTATTCCAGATCAGCACAACATGTTATGGAGATGATTTAGTATTATTGTAAATGCATTGAGCTGACATCATGCATCGGATATTGATTTATTTGTAATTGATTTTATTGTAATATCTTTTAGTGAGCCGATCTACTCAATTGGTCTTAAGTTATGGTATAAATGTAAGATCTCATTTGTGAGATTAATATATGCAAGAAAAGATATTGTAATTCGGTATATGTGAAAAGAAGTAGAGCTATACACGCAGACATCATTTGAAGGTTGAAGGAAGGATTTTTTAAAGACAATCAGAGCTAAACTAGTACTGAATCCAGCATATGGAGATGTTATTTTGAGCAGTACATTATCATTGGATTTAATCATCCAATTGTAGTTAGTGTGACTCTCATTTTGTGATTGAGCAGTGAGCTTTAGGTGCTTGGCATTTCTTCATGTGCAGACCCCCTATTGTACACACATACTATCTGTAGTAGTATCATCTGATTGTGGGTAAGGTTTCCCACCATGGTTTTTCCCCTTACAAGGTTTCTATGTACAAATATTGGTGTTATGTGTTGTGGATGTTATTGTCTTTCAGTTTCATGCATTAATCTTTATCGGTACTACAATTAACTATTAAGACTATCTACCGACATAAAGTTTGGTTAACCGGTATTAAGCATTAAGTTTTGGTTGAATTTATTAGACATATGATTCACCCCCCCCCCCTCTCACTTGTCTTTGGGATCTAACAATTGGTATCAGAGCCTAGTCTTCTTTTTGTAGAAGTTTAATAGCTTGAGGAGATCCAATGTCTTCTAACTATTTCAGGAAGGACAGCCCTAAACTTGATGAAACCAACTATGACATATGGAAGATCAGGATAGAGACACATCTGAATTGCATTGGAAAATACATATGGGAGGTTCCAAAGAATGGTTACACTGCTCCTACTCAAGGTCAGCCTAATCCACCAACCTTAGGAAAAGATGAGGAAAATGATTGCAAAGCAAGAGAAGCACTTTTGAGCGCATTGTTAGCTCAGAAAATCATGGGATTATCAGATAGGTCTACTACTAAAGCTATTTGGGACAAATTGGAAACATTGAATGAAGGTGATGCCACAGTCAAAATTGCAAAACTTGAATCCTTCTGGGTCAAGTATGAAAATCTAAAAATGGAAGAGGATGAAAGAATCTTCTTTTATGGAAAGAGTAAATGAAATTGTTTTGGGTATACAATGTTGTGGAGGAACCTTAAGTGAAGATAAAATTGTTTCTAAAGTCTTAAGAGAATTTCCACTAGCATATAAAATGAAAGTAACTACTATAAATGAATTGAGAACAATGCCTAATACATCAGTAACTAGAGATACTTTGATTGGAAAACTTTCAGCTTTTGAAATTGAAGAATTTGGTCTTGTTACTACTATAAAGACATATTTAGCTTTCAAGGCATCAACATCATCTACATCACCATCATTTGACAAATCTGATTGGAAAACCTTTTATGTAAGAGAATGTGAAGAAATCAGGAAAGAAAATGAAGAACTTGAAAAACTTGAAGCACTATTTGCAATGAAAATGCCTAAAGGTCCTATTGGAAGTAAGTATGAAGGTAAAGCACCATTTAAATGTTTTAACTACAATAAGATTATTCATATGGAATCTAGGTGTCCTAATAGACATGCAAGATTAAAAGAAGAAGCTAGAAGAACATACAAGCCTAACCCTAAATATTAGAGATACAAATTTAAGAAAAATAGAGAAAAATCTTGTTATCTTGCTGATGAAGGAGTCACTGATGATTTTGATGAGGATCCAACAGATAATGGATTAGTTTTTGTTGCTATAACAGAAGATCAACCGACACCTACTATTCAACCGGTAGAGCAGGTCCTGACAGCTAAAATTGAAGATAAGGATGAATGGGTCATTGATTCAGGATGTTCACATCATATGACTAGTGATAAAAGTAAATTCTTAACCTTTCAGGAATACAATGGAGGTATAGTAAGATTTGGAGATGATAAAGCTTGTTTGATCAAAGGAAAAGGCACTATATCTCTTGATGGTAAGCATAATACTAATAATGTTTACTATGTTGAAGGTTTAAAGCATAATCTTTTGAGTGTTGGTCAGTTAGTTGAAAAAGGATTTTAGTTACAATTCAAGAATGGTAAATGCAAAATCATGAACCGAACTGGTTTGGAAATTACAACCAGTAATTAGACTAAAGGTAATATCTTTCATTTGAACAACAGTGAAAAGAAATGCTTGATTGCACATATTGATGAAAGTTGGTTATGGCATAAGAGACTCTGTCATGTAAATTTTGATTGCATTGTGAAAATTAGTACAACTAAGGCAGTAAGAGATTTACCTAAGACTGTCAAACCCCACAATCTGGTATGTAAGGAATGTCAATTTGGAAAGAAAGTTAGAGCATCTTTTAAGAGTATTCCAGAGAAATCCAATAATGCTCTTGACTTAATTAATACTAATTTATGTGGTCCAGCAAGAACTAGAAGCTTACAAGGAGATAGATATTTTATGCTAATCATTGATGACTATTCTAGAATGTGTTGGGTTACTTTTCTCAGGGAGAAATTAGAAGCATTTAGGAAATTCAAGCTATTCAAGGTGATGGTAGAGAATCAAACCGGTAAGAAAATTAAATGTTTGAGATCAGATCAAGGAGGTGAATTCACATCTAAAGAATTCAATACATTCTATGAAGTGAATGGAATCAGAAGGCAGTTGTCAGCACCCCAGACACCCTAGCAGAATGGAGTTATAGAGAGGAAAAATAAAACCATCTTGGATGCAGCTAGAAGTATGTTATCAGAAGCAAATATACCACATGTATACTGGAGAGAAGCAATGAGTACAACGGTTTATACATTCAACAAAGTTCACATCAAAGGTGAAACCAGTAAGACCCCTCATGAATTATGATTTGGCAATACTCCTACTCTTAAATATTTCATAATATTTGGAAGTAAATTCTATATTAGAAGAGATGAGTATATTGGCAAATTTGGTCCTAGAAGTGATGATGGAATATTTATTGGTTATTCATCTAAGAGCAAGGCATATAGATGTTTTAAAAAGAGATTGCAGAAAATTGTTGAGAGCACAAATGTGAAGATTGATGAACAATTTAGAGGAAATTCAAGGTACATAGACTCTGAACCGGCAATAGAGATACTAACAAATGAACCTACATTGAATACACTAGTACAAAATAAAGATCCAGTTACACCGGCATCATTTGAAAATTCCACAGTAACTGAGGAACAACAACAAATAAAGACACCCCGATACGTAATATTGAACCACTCTTAAGATTAGATAATTGGGAACAAGTATCAAGGAGTCATGACTACAGGAAGACTGGCAAATGAAGAGGTGTGTCTTATTTCTTAAATTGAACCAGCATCAGTTAATGAGGCATGTGAAGATAAACACTGGATTAAAGCTATGGAAGAAGAATTAGAACAAATTGAAAAGAATAACACATGGACATTAGTTCCTCGGCCTAAAGACAAAACTATGATTGGAACAAAATGGGTATTCAGAAACAAACTTAATGAAGATGGCAAAGTAATCAGATATAAAGCAAGGCTAGTGTGTAAGGGATATTCACAGAAAGAAGGAATTGATTATAATGAAACCTTTGCACCGGTAGCTAGAATTGAGGTAGTCAGATTATTTTTGGCTTTTGTAGTACACAAGAACTACAATGTATATCAGATGGATATTAAATGTGCATTTCTAAATGGAGATCTTGAAGAAGAAGTTTATATTGAACATCTTGATTAATTTTATTTGACAAATGACAAAGATATGGTTTGCAAGTTAAGGAAAGGTTTGTATGGGTTGAAGCAAGCTCCAAGAGCTTGGTATGCTAGATTGGATAAGTATCTTTTGAAGATTGGTTTTTCTAAAGGTAATGCTGACAATAACTTATATTACAAAGTGACTAATGATGGCATCATGGTTATAGAGGTTTTTGTTGATGATATAATCTTTGGAGGAGAAGATGGATTATGTAAAAACTTTTCTAATGAAATGCAGCGAGAATTTGAAATGTCTATGATTAGAGAGATAAAATTCTTGTTAGGATTGCAATTTCACAAACTGATAAAGGTATATTCTTGAGTCAATCTAAGTAATTGAAAGAGTTACTAAAGAAATTTGGTATGGAGAACTCTAAATCGATAAGCACACCTATGACTACAACCAACAAATTATCACTAAGGGATGAATCAACACCTGTTAATCCAACTAGGTACAAGTCTATGATAGGAGGTTTACTGTATTTGACATAAACAAGACCTCATATTATGAATGCAGTATGTATTGTTTCAAGATTTCAGAGTAATCCTAAAGAAAATCATGAATCAACAGTAAAAGGGATTTTTCAGTACTTACAAGGTATTACAAATCTTGGCTTATGGTACCCTATAGATGAAAACTTTGAATTATGTAGATACATAGAAGGAAATTGGGCAGGAGATGTAGATGACAGAAAAAGCACCACCGGTGGAGCATTTTTTCTTAGTAGCAGATTCATTTCCTGGTTGAGTAAGAAACAAAGTTGTACATCTTTATCAATAGCAGAATCAGAATATGTTGCAGTAACAACAAATTGCACACAAGTATTATGGCTTAAGCAAATGTTGAAAGACATAAAGGTAAAATGGAAGGAACCTATAACTATCTATATTGATAATACAAGAACAATTGATATATCTAAGAATCTGATACTACATTATAAAACTAAACATGTTTCTATCAAATTGAATTTTCTGAAAGAGAATGTTGAAGCAAAAGAAGTGAAATTGGTTTATGTGAATACTAAAGAGAAGATTGCAGATATTTTCACTAAGCCTTTGCCTAGGGAGACTTTTCAATAACTCAAAGATCAACTTGGGGTTATACCCTCACCGGTAGAGACTTAGACAATTGATATTTGTCATCAACTGACATAATTCACTGATAAATATTTTATTTCGGCTTTGATGAGGAGAACTACTTCTCAGGGGGAGTAGTTGGTATTTTGTATTTGAACCTAGTTTTTGTATTGCTTTGGCATTTGATGTCAAAGGGGGAGAGATTGATATGGAAAAACACATGGTAATAACATATTATTCCTAGGGGAGAGACTTTATCCCTTGGGGAGAGATTATTACTTTTGGGAGAGATATTATGTATTTTGATTTCTGGTTATGATCTCTTTGGGAGATTGTTGGCTTTTAATTTTTGGCATTTCTGTTTTGACACTTTGATGGTTTTTCCATCTTGTGTTGTCATCAATGCCAAAGGGGGAGATTGTTGGTATTTTGATATGTTGATATGGTTTTGTCATTGATGTCAACACCTATCATCACTTGTCAATACTTATCAATACTAGCCTAATTGGTCATGTTCACCGACATGCAATTGACTTATGCACAGTCACTAATATTTGGTTCACCTACAGGTTATATTATTCACTAGCACTTGGAGTCACTTGGAGATTACTTGGTTATGTTGAAAACATCGTTTGGACACTTTGTTTTGGTGATTTGTTCATTGGTTTATTCAAGTTTGCATATTTGTTGTTACCAGCAAATAGGTTCAGGATATGCACTGACATGTATATCTATTCCAAATTAGCATGACATGTTATGGAGATGATTTAGTATTATTGTAAATGCATTGACCCAACATCATGCATTGGATATTGATTTATTTGTAATTGATTTTATTGTAATATCTTTTAGTGACTCGACCTACTCAATTGGTCTTAGGTTATGGTATAAATATAAGATCTCATTCGTGAGATTAATATATCCAAGAAAAGATATTGTAATTCGGTATATGCGAAAAGAAGAAGGGCTATACACGCAGACATCATTTGAAGGTTGAAGGATAGATTTTGTAAAGACAATTAGAGCTAAACTGATACTGAATCTAGCATATGGAGATGCTATTTTGAGCAGTACATTATCATTAGATTTAATCATCCAATTGTAGTCAATGTGACTCTCATTTTGTGATTGAGTAGTGAGCTCTAGGTGCTTGGCCTTTCTGCATGTGCAGACCCCCTATTGTACACGCATACTATCTGTAGTAGTATCATCTGATTGTGGGTAAGGTTTCCCACCATTGTTTTTCCCCTTAGAGGGTTTCCATGTACAAATATTGGTGTTATGTGTTGTGGATGTTATTGTCTTTTTGTTTCACGCATTAATCTTTACCGGTACTGCAATTAACTATTAAGACTGTCTACCGGCATAAAGTTTGGTTAACCGGTATTACGCATCTAGTTTTGGTTAAGTTAATTTTGGTTGAATTTATTAGACAACTGATTCACCCCCACCCCTCTCAGTTGTCTCTTGGACCTAAGAAAGACAATTATGATAAGATGTCCTATGATTATATTTCTAGCATTAATGACATTTCAATGGACAATTATGTTTCTACAATTATCATAAATGCCAAAAATCTTGAAGGTTCTACCCAAAGGAGTAAAGTTGCTTTAAAAGGAATTGGACCATCTCCTTCATCCTCAAATGACAAAACCTCCGAATGTAATGTCACAACCCGTCAAGGAAATGTCAATTTGTAAGGTGTGCCACCGAAGACCGTAGCCTCATCATCTACCAAAAATGAGTATGACCTTGTAGATTAGTTAGGGAAGACACCCGACTTCATTAATAGAAGAAGAAGAGTTTAATAGAAAATTCAGCATTGGTCAAGTAACTCTATTAGAGTCTCTATCACAAGATATGAAGGCTAGTGGAGAACTGTGGATAAATTTTTTTTGGCATCCTGAACCCTCAACATCTCTGGTTCTAGGTCAAAAGCATGAAGAGTGAAGACTCATGTTTCCAAGTGTCCCTTTGATGATGTCGATTTGGACTCATCTATGATTAAGGCTAATGAGGAGAGTTCTATCGATGACCCCAATGATTGCATATAATTACCTGAAGACTCTTGTGTCTTTACCCTTACTCTCGTTGAATTTGAAAACACTGATTGACTTCCTCTTGTTCATCAATAACTTATTGATTGGAACCAACAAGAGCCTTCACAACTAGACACCTTCAAAAATGATGAGGCCTTTATTAACTACCTTGGCCTAAGAAATGATCTACCTATTGGGGACCACAAACTAGGATACATCATATAAATCGATAGCATGACATATCTTGGAGAGAATGCAAAACCTTCTAGTCACAAAAGTATAAAAATAAAAACAAATCATGGGTCTTCTGGTAAAAGCCATAGTGTGGCGCTATCTGGCCCTAAAAAAGTAAATATAAAGGACATATTTGAAGTTGGAAACCTCTCTGAGGTTCCTGAGGATGGAAGGTTTGATACTCTCCCTATGATATCATATGAAGAGAAATCATCAATGCTAGTAGAGCATACTATCAAGACAAATATTGGCACAGATGAAGTTCCACACAACTTCTTCTTAGCACAATCTCTAACAGAAAAGGAAAGACCGAAGTTCATAAATTTCTTCACAAAGAGACAAATCAAATTTGCATGGTCATATGCAGATATGCCTAGATTGGACCCTGATCTAGTAGTGCATAATTTGACAGTTACTCCAGGAGATAAACCTATTAAAAAAAAATTGAGAAAGATGCATTTGTAGGTGGCATTATTAGCTAGGGAAGAGCTGGATAAATTATTGGATGTTGAATTCATTAGACCAATTGACTACCCCGAGTGGATCTCTAACTTAGTACCTATTAGTAAACCAAATCACACTATCAAAATATGTATATATTTTAGGGACATCAATAAAGCTTGTCCTAAAGATGATTTCCCACTGTCAAACACTGATTTGATAGTGGATCTTATAGTTGGTCATGCAATGTTATCATTGACAGATGGGTTCTCCAGGTAAAACAAAATCAAAATAGAACTTGAAGACCAGTATAAATCAACATTTAATTGTCCTTGGGGTACTTTCTGTTGGAATGTTATGCCCTTCAGATTAAAGAATGCATGTGCTACATATCAAAGAGCAATGACGGCAATCTTTCATGATCTCATCCACATCATTATGGAAAATTATGTTGATGATCTCCTAGGAAAGTCAATAACAAGAGAGACATATCTTGATATCTTATCTGTAGTTTTTGAATGTCTAGAAAAATACAAAGTCGAGCTAAATCCTAAGAAATGTGTCTTTTGGGTGACCTCCAAGAAACTCGTTGGATACATTGTCTCACAAAGAGGAATTGAAGAAAATCTAGCAAAAGTCAGAGCTATATTAGAGATGCCACCACCAAAAAATATTAGTCAACTTCGGTCTCTATAGGGAAGAATTCAATCAATATGAGGATTCATAACACAACTAGCAAATAAATGTCATCCTTTTCAACATCTACTTCATAAGAATATCAATTTCAAATGGGATGATAAGTGTCAACATTATTTTCAAATTCTCAAATACTATCTTTTGAATCCACCAGTATTGATGCTATGAATCCAAGGAAAACCCCTACTACTATACATATCAGCTATGCAAACAACACTGGGGACACTATTGGCACAATAGGATAATGAAGGAAAGGAAAAAGTAGTATATTATATCGGTCACACATTGGTTGGTTATGAGATTAACTATACACTGATTGAGCATGCATGTCTTGTTGTGGTTTTTTCCTCCTAGAAATTATGACATTACATGCTAGCTCATAAAACAAATCTCATTGCAAGGAAAGATCCACTAAAGTATCTTCTCAATAAGGAAACACTCACTCATAGATTACCTAAATGGGTTATGATACTGAGTGAGTTCAACATTGAATATGTGGATAGAAAAGCAATTAAAGGACAATCTATTGCAGATCAATTAGCAGATGCACCTATGATTGATGTAACTTATATTGTCTTAGAATTCCTAGATGAATCCATTCTTATGGTGATAAATGCAAATCCTTGGAAACTATATTTTGATGGTTTATACATGTAGCATGGCATAGGAGCTAGCATCCTCTTCATCACACCTCAAGGGGATTCCATTCCTAAGTCATATTGATTGTAATTTCCTTGCATGAATAACATAGTAGAATATGAAGCATTAACAATAGGACTATGAATTGTAGTTTAGTGGAAGATCTAGGAACTTCATGTTTTGGGGGACTCTCAACTCATAATTCAAAAAGAAAAAGATAATTATCAGACTAAAGGTGAAAAATTATTTCCTTACAAGAAAATGGTGGATGATTTCAAGCAATATTTCACTTAGATAATCTTTGAACAGATTCCAAGGGATAACAATCGAGTTGAAAAATTCCATGGCTACTATTGCTTCATTGATCAATATGCCTCAAAATGAGACCCACTATGAGTTCTTGGTAGATAATCTTTTGGTTCCCTCATATGAGATCACTCCTGTCGAGATGATATGTGTTGTTGGTCCTGATTCCCCTTAGTAAGGTTCCACTTTCACTTACCTTCGCGACAATATCATTCCACCTGATCTTTCCAAGAATCAATTACATACCTTTATTTCTAGATGGTACTCTTCTTAGATGTTTAGAAAGTGGTGAAGCTAAAATTGTGTTACGTGAGGTTCAAGAAGGTATATGTGGTGCTCACACTAGTGGTCCAACCTTAGCCAAGGGATTGATGAGAACTAGATACTACTGGCCTACTATGAAAAAATACTCATAGGATTTTGTCAAAAAATGTAAGAAATGTCAGATTCATGGAGACCTTATTCATGCACCAGTGCAAGAACTTCAACCAATTACTACTCCATGACCCCTTTTCCAATGGGGACTCAACCTCATAGGTATGATTCACCCTCCTTCTTCTAATGGCCATAAATTTATTATCACAACAACATAATCTTTTACAAAATGGATTGAAGTTGTTCCTCTCACCCAATTCACAGAAAAATAGATTGCAACTTTATACATAATTATATCATTTTTTGATACGGTGTTCCCCTCTTCTTTGTCATAGGAAATGACCGTCCTTTCAAGAATCAGGATGTTCATGAACTTTGTGATCATTTCTATATCCATCATCTCTTTCCCACCTCATATTACCCCCAAGGTAATGGTCAAGTTGAGGCATCTAATAAAACCATTCTCAAGTCCTTATAAAGACAATCGATGATGCTGGCTGTAACTAGCATATTCAACTCAACCCCATACTTTGGGCCTATCGCAAAAGTATTTGCATACCTACAGGAGCTACACCTTACTCACTTGTCTATGGTGTTGAAGTTATCTTTCTTATTGAGGCTAAGTTACCATCCTTGAGAGTATCTTTGCGCAATCTAATCAATGATGAAGGTTATAGGGTCTCCAGCTCACAAGATCTAGAATTATTGGATGAGCATAGACAAAATAATTTCAATCATCTCAAAGCATATCAACAAATAATGAGTCACAACTATAATCATAAGGTAAAGCCTTGCACATTTGAAGTGGGTGACTTGTTTCTTAGAGAAAATCCTAAAAATAAGCAACACAGAGAGAAGAAGGGCAGGTTTGAACCAAATTGGCCTGGTCCTTATGTCCTCATAGCAGTCTATAGATCAGGTGCATATCAACTCTCAACTCCAGATGTAGAACCTTTAAAAGATCCTATCAATAGCAAGCACTTTTACAGGTTTTACACATAGTTTTTTAGAATATCCCAATGTCAAAAATACAAAAAAAAAAAAAAAATTTATAATAAATACAAGAAAAATAAAAAAAATAACAAAATTAAAAATTAAAATTAAAAAACAAAAATTGTTACTTGGTTAAAACCTAGAAAACAGGCACTTTGTGACACAAACAAAGTTAAAAATAAAAAAACGTAAAGAGAAATAAATTTGTCCAATGGTGAAAACCACTTCGGTAGCACCCTGGGAAAGTACCATGGTGAAAATCAGGATACTAGCATCATGTGTACAGACATTTCTCCTTCCTCCTTCAGAATTCAATCTCGTCCTTTCACTTTGCACACAATCACAACCTACCCCTCCATAATAAATTTACCCATTCTCATCATATCTTGTTATTGATCTACCTAAGATTGGTTAGCCATTCATCATAAAGCCCCCATTCACCCTTGCCTTCCATAAAAAATCAGGTCCAATCTATAACTGGAGAAAAAACATAAATCTAGTGATGGAAGTGGCACCCTAAGCATCACATGTTTTGAGGAGCATCGTCTTTTCATTTTTTTCCTTCTTTTCATGCACAATCTGCAATAAAATATTATTTGCATCACCAATCTGCAATAAATTTATTTGCTTCTCTGCAATAAAGGTATCCATTTCATGGATTCAATTAGCTCCAGATGATACATAATGAGTAGTGGGGTTTCAACAAATCAAATATTTCAATAGGCTTTAGCAACAACATGATTTTTCAGCATTATCTGTCCTTTATCAAGATAACAACATCGTGACAAAATCAAACATGTTACCATATGTGGAAAGAAACACAAATAACTTAAGGATTTCATTGAATGTTGGTGTCAAGTCTTCGTTTTCTTTTTATTTTATCTTTTAGTGACATATCTTTTAGCTTTTCTAGGATTCCTCTAACTAGAGATTCTATCTCCATGATGTCTTTGATTAGAAAGGCAAGTATGGGATATGTTCACCAATTTTTCTTTCTATGGATTGTCTCTTAGTAATGCTATGGCTTACCCAAGGATATGAGGACATTGTGAGTCTAGTATAAACTAGGGCATTCCTTGCTTGTGACTGTCTGATCTCCATGCAAATGGATATAATGAATTTTTCATGTCAAACCTACACCTAGATTGTCATAACCTATTCTTCCATATTAAAGTTCAATGAGGATAATAGCATAAGAACCTTTTTCACTTCAATATATTCTACCTTCCATCACCCTTTATTTCATTGGTTCATTGTTTTCCCTTGAGTCCATGTAGCCTGTTATCATATGACTGAGTATAATAACACACCAAAACATTTTCATTTCATACAACTTTCACATGCATCAATAGATGTTACCACATCATATACATGCATATAGATATCATGTTAGCATCAGCTCCTGCACACATCATTTATTAGCATCTAATATAAGAATTTAAATCCTCTTATAAAACATAAAATAACTCATAAGCATATGTTAGGATTCCCAAAGACACTGAGACGGGGGGGTGAATCAGTATCTAACCAGTATATCAAACTACTTGATTTAAAACATGAAAAGCATATTAAAACTGAGTACTGGGAAACCTAAAATAATGCAATAAATAAGAACAATAACAACAACATGAGAAGTACACCATAACACAATATTTTAACAAGGAAACCCAGGGTGGGAAAAACCTCGGTGGCATTTGTGATCCACAATATTCACTTACTGGCCAATAAGGGACATTACTCTTACAATAGGGGCCTGCACATGTAGGAAGGCCAAGTGCCTAGAGCTCACTGCTCAATTACAAAGGAAGTCACACTGACTTACAAAAATGGATTATATAAATCCAATGTCTTGTACTACTTCAGATCAGCATTTGGTATGCCAGATTCAGTACCCATTTAAGCTCTGCTACAACATAAACCTTTAACCAACAATTCGCATATTAGGTCTGCTATTATTTTTCCATACTTCACATCCTATCTCATCTACAAAATGATCTACAATGATCTCATACATATATGAGTCATATTACAATCCACCATGTCATCTTTACAAAAGTTTTTACAATTAATTACAAAATGCATTTACACAAAATTGTTATCGGCCAGGATGTCGGCATTCTTCTTTTCGGTGCCAGTGTACTGTATGCCTGTGTAGAGTTTGTTGGTGCCAGTGCCTACTGGTATCACATGATTGCAAGGTTGCCTTCAATGAAAATACCTTCAATCACCTACAATTTCTCATTGGAGTATGCATTTGCCAAAAATCTCCCCCTTTGGCATTGATGGCAACACTCATGAGAAAAATTTCAAGAATGTATCCAAAATTTGAAGTCCAAAAAGTTTGCCACAAATTGTACCAAAAATTGTACCGGATGTGTACCCAAAATGTGTGCTACTCCCCCTGAGCTGATGATGTCTTGTTCTGATCATTTTTATCATCTCACTACTCCCCCTTTGACATCAATGACAAAGGTTGTCATTCACTGTCAGTGGAGTCCTACTTAGATTCTTGTAAACGGTGGGTTACAATCTAAAAGATATCTATCAAAATCAAATTTATACCATTACTAAATGTTTTGTTGTCTTTTATTGCCTCTTTTGTTCTCTGCACTGTACCAGTGAGTATGTACATTTTCTCTTCTGGTGTCTTCAGTCCACGAACTAGAGCCTCAGATATTTCTTTTCTCAAAGAAATGAGGTATTCTAGTTTTGGACCAAGTCTAGATTTCAAGTCCTTTGCTTTATCCTTTATTCTTTGTTTGTCATTCTCTAACTTCTTGATTTTCTCTTCTAGCTCTACAATCTTCTTTTCTATCTCCAAAAATGAATCTGATGATCCTATTAGATTGTCAGTAATATTGTTAATCTTATCTTGTGCTTTGCTGATTTCCTTGTCAAGGTCTTTTGTTAAGACATTTGTCTTACAAGTATCCCTATATAGTTTCTTGAAGTCAAAAATTATTTCTCCAAGTTCTGGTAATAGGGTATCCATTTTCTCCTTGTTCTTCTTCACAATTTCCTCAAAGAATTTCTCTCTTTCTTTAACCATTCTTTCTTTAAATGTATCCTCATTTATTTGATCAATAGTCAATATGTTCCCGGTGATGAACTTAGACAATGTGTCTAGTTGACCTAAAGAATCCTTATTATCAGCAATGCACTTTGGTGCTATCAATTTAAGAATTGGAATTGTATCATCAATAGCCTTATAGGCTTGTGCATTACATTCTGTGATCTTCTTTATTGAATCCAATAAGACCTCTATTATATTTGTAGGTCAAAATTTTGCCATAAGAGTACCAGATGATTGTCCAACTGCCTTCATAATAGCCTTGCTACTGGTTCAGGTAATTACCTTGCTTGATTCAACATCTGGTAGGTCAGTCTATGTTTGCATTTCAATAAGTAAAGGTTTGGGCTTTTCAGTTTGGGCTGGTGGCACTGTCTTTGTCTAAACTTGCGCTTCAACCTATACTTGTTCTGGTTTCTCTAACTATGTCTTAGAAGGTTTCTCTAAGCTTTCAACTATTGGTTTCTCACATGTAGTCTTAGTTTGTACCTTTGTACTTTTCTTTGCAAGTTCATCTGATGATTTTTCAGTTGTATCTACTGGTTTCTCAGTGGTATCCTCTGTTGGTTTCTCTGTAGGTTTTTCTATGCTTATCTCAACCTCTGCAGCCGGTGACTTAGTAGTCACATCTTCCTCCTTATCTTTAGTGGTTTCTCTGTCAACCACAACATTTACTTCCTGGGTGTCTACATTCACAGTATACAAAATTTTAGACTCATCATTAGTATCCTCTAGTAGAGTCTCCATACTCTCTGTGGCCGGTTGACTATCAGTAGTATCTACTGGTGGAGTATCTGAAAGAGGTGGGGGCACATTTTTAGTTATTTTAAGGCATGGAGGACCACCTACCTTACCTTTTCCCTTATCTCTATCCTTTTGATATACCCTGATGGCTTTAGGTCTTTCTAATTCTTCCTCTTTTTCTTTTTCTACAAAGAATATATCCCATCCATCTGTTGTATCTTTTGTGACTTCTTTCACTCTGCCAGCCATTAGTGCTACATGCCAGTGAGTAGTGGAGAACACTGTCCAGTTTGCTTCACTGATTAGTTTATCTATTTCATCGGTTGAGTTGAATGGATGTACTACAAGTAATTTCTCAATCTTAATTTTCTTGTCCAGCTCAACAATGGCTAAGCTTCTAGCTTCTAATCTCCTATATAGATCATTTGGTATTTCATCAACAATTTGCATCAAAAATTTCTTATAAATATCTAAGTGTAAGATTACACTGTTCTCTATGCTTTCCTTGTCATCAGCTAATAGTCTATTGTATATTTTGTTGATGTTCTTTAGCTTACCATCCTCTACAATTTCACTAAGAAGTTTGTCTATTGGGGTAATATCTTGTTTTACCTTCTTCTTCTTAGGAGTCATTTTCTTTGTTGGAGGCCTTACTGCTTATTGTTTTTGCCTTGTTTTCCTGGGTGTAGGTGATGGTACTAGTGAGGGTTTTCTTTTTCTATCTACCCTTTTGAATACTATTGGTATATCACTTTTAGAAGAAGTTCCAACCAGTGAAAGATGAGTTTCCGATTGAGGTGCTTCCAACTTACTTTCACTTATACCAGTTTGTCTCAAAACATCTTCCTTGATTGATTTAGCCTATTGGGTTCCTTTCATTACAGTTGCTTCAACTTTCTTAACCCTTTTCCTTTATTGAATTCCACTTTCTATTGTTTCAACATTTCCAAAAACGTCCCCAGTAGGTTCCTTGGGTGCTTCAAGGAGGGATTTTGCATAAGTTTCAATAATATTGTCATCTATCTCATAGCCCATTTCAGTTACCCAGATAGTTCTAGGGACAACTGCCTCCATCTAGATTTCATCTTTCTTGATTACAAAATAGATAATTTCTATCTAATATTTGTCCACAATAGTCTATGACAGTCTTACTCTAGTTTTCATTCGAGCCTTTAATGCTTGAAATTGTTCATTTAGGTTTTTCTCCTAGTTTTCTCCCATGTTGCTCAATAGATTAGTTTTCATTCGAGCCTTTAATGCTTGAAATTGTTCATTTAGGTTTTTCTCCTAGTTTTCTCCCATGTTGCTCAATAGATCCAACAATTGTTTTCCTACCGGAATGTCAAAACCAAAATCTCTTGCACCAATACCGAGTACTTGTTTAGTTATGTAAAACATTAGACAAACAAGCAAGTTTCCAAATCTGAATGTTCCTTTCTTATCCCTTTTAATCTTTCCCAGATTGTCTATCAACTCATTTTTGAGCCATTCACATACATCTATCTTTGTATTATCATTAACCATATCATAGGAACTTTTGATACATAGGCTAGAAACTGAGTTCAACCTATTTGCATGTGTATCAATTTAACCTAAGATCATACTGATAAATTTGACATTGATGTCTTTTACATCGTTTACCCTTAGAGACCTTTTATCAGATGTTGCACTAGTTAGGTTTATCACTGTGTCATTTGAGACCTTCTTTGTTTTGTCAGGTCTATTATCGGTGGAAGGTAACCCTGTTACAACTTTTATCACTTCTTTTGTGATTTTATGAATTGAATCCAACCAGAAAAATTCACCATGAACTCTGCTTAACACAATCCTTATAATATCCTTGGGAAAGTCGGGGACACTAAGGATTTCAGTAAAACCTAGGGTTTCCACTATTTTATGTTCTGGCTTGACATTCCCCGACTCATCACAAATCATAGTCCTATACATATTTTTGATCTCATCATCACCTAATTCCTCAATATGACAATGTATATACGTCCGAGTGTCTTCAACATATACTACTCCCTTAGGAATTTGAGAAAATGCACCTATACTATCATCTTTCTTTGCAATTTCAAGAGCTAGTTGGAATACGGGTCTAGGGAGCTTAACAACCTCAACAATAGTAGCATTTGCATTAAATTTAGGAGTGGATGAAGATGCCATAGCTATAAATACCTCAATCTGCCTTAAGGATGAATTCTTTGATGGATTGCTTCACTTCTTCACTTAGAATGCCTTCGCTCGGGAATTTTCGTGCTCTTGAAGATTTGAATGCTCGGTGAATGAAAAAGGAGCCAAAACATTCACTTTATAATGTTATTTTCTCCAACTACCACATTTAATGCTCATTGATTAAGTCACAAGTTGACTCATCTGTCGGTATAGAAGTAATTTCAACTTCTCACCATCAACTGAGGGAATAATAGCATTTTTTTCATTTTGTTGCTAAACCCCCAAAAGATTTTCCTTTAGTTAAATGAAGAGTCTCCTAACGGTGGAGTGTTACTTTGTTCTACCGGTGGAGGGGTATTCCCTTCAACATTCTGATCTGACTTTCTGATCCATTATTTTGAGAATTCTTGTTTTACCTCTTCAACCTTTTCTTTACCTTTCAAGCTAGGACCTTTGTTATTTGCCGGTGGTGCCTTCTACAAAATTTTGCAATATGTCCAATCTTGTTACAAGCATAACAAGTCACATTACTTTTCTGAATAGCTTTCCCATAACCTATGCGGTATGTGTTCTGCATTGATTAGATAAGTGTCCAAATCTTCCACAAATATAACATCTTACATTCATTTTGCAATTTTCTGAATTATGACCAACTTTGTTGCATTTAGAACATTGACCGGTGGGTGTATTAGTGTTCTGATGATTTCTAGATCTACATTGATTTTCTCTATGACCATACTTGTTACAGTTAAAGCATTTCCCATTGAATTTGTAATTATTAGGTTGTCTTACTGGTTTGCTATGATCATGATTATTTGCAGTACCAGAGCTTTCACCAACTTCAAAGCCAAGGCCATTTGTATCACCATTAGGTCTCTGATTCTTCATCATGTCACCAAGTTCTTCTGAACTTTTCTTAAATTTCTCCTTGTGTTGATTTGCAACAGTCAGTTCATTCTCCAAGATTCCTTTCTATCTCATGAGTTTAGTTCTGTCATTTTGTGTATGCATCAGATCTATCTTCAACATATCATTTTCATGACTGAGTCTTATGTTTTTATTTCCACCATCATTTAGTCTTCTAATCAATTCTTCTTCATTCTTCTTCCAATTTTCATTTTCTTTACAAAATCTCATAGTCATATCTTGCATCTCATTCTTTATTGTGGTGTTTTCTTGTCTCAACTTGTTCACAAGATCATTAAGAGTTTCCTTTTCATCTTCATTATTCTTTATCTTTTCACAAAGTTCTCTTCTCTTGTTTCTTGCAATAGTAAGATTTTCTTGAAGTGCTTGAATAATATCCCGAGCAACCTTCAAATCATCCTCAAGTTTGATATTTCTTCACTTTTTCTGCATCATAGTCTGTAAGAGTTGTTTCCAATTGCTTACTCAATTTTTCCATC
Organism: Cryptomeria japonica; assembly: GCF_030272615.1. NCBI lineage: Eukaryota > Viridiplantae > Streptophyta > Pinopsida > Cupressales > Cupressaceae > Cryptomeria > Cryptomeria japonica. Next base: position 777,658,496 of record NC_081414.1, read on the forward strand.
TCTACAGGTGTCAAGATCATCCTCAAGCTGTTAGGCTTTTAAAAATAGAGGACCAAGCTTTGATACCAATTGTTAGGATTCCCAAAGATACTGAGAGGGGGGGATGAATTAGTATCTAACCGGTATATACAATTACTTGATTTAAAACATGAAAAGCATATTAAAACTGAGTACTAGTAAACCATAAATAATACAATAAATAAGAACAATAACAACAACATGAGAAGCACACCATAGCATAGTATTTTAACAAGGAAACCTAGTGTGGGAAAAACCTCGGTGGGATTTGTGACCCACAATATTCTCTTACTAGCCAATAAGGGAATATTACTCTTACAATAGGGGCCTGCACATGCAGGAAGGCCAAGTGCCTAGAGCTCATTGCTCAATTACAAAGGAAGTCACACTGACTTACAAAAATGGATTATATAAATCCACTATCTTGTACTACTTCAGATCAGCATCTACTATGCCAAATTTAGTACTGGTTTAAGCTCCACTACAACATAAACTTTTAACCAACAATTCACATATTAGGTCTGCTATTACTTTTCCATACTTCACATCCTATCTCATCTACAAAATGATATACAATGATCTCATACATATATGATTCATATTACAATCCTCCATGTTTGCTTTACAAAAAATTTTACAATTAATTACAAAATGTATTTACACAAAATTGTTGTCGGCCAGGGTGCCAGTATTCTTCTTTTCGGTGTCGATGTACTATATGCCGGTGTAGAGTCTACCGTTGCCAATGTCGGTGCCTACTGGTATCACATGATTGCAAGGTTTCCATCAATGACAATACCTTCAATCACCTACAATTTCTCATTGGAGTGTGCATTTGCTAACAACATGCATTTATGTGCATTTTTGCATAGCATACATATAAAACTAGAAAAGAACAAAATTATATTGCATTTCATCATGTACATATTTGCATTTATATCATAATCATCATAAGCATCATAATAAAATATGTATACATAATACTGCATCATCATATATAATTTTTACATCACATTGCATAATCATAACACATATAGAAAGATCATATAGGAACACATGCATATAGCTACTACAAGGATGGATCATCTCATATATATATTTATATATATCAATAAAATATCAGTGTCATGATACAATAATGTCAAAATCTCATATAGCTACAAAAATAACATGAAGGTGTCTACATCATCATAGAAAAATTGCTACAAAATGGGATTGTAGAGAGCTATGATGATGACCCTCCCTGAGAGCCAGCTGACCTTGGTAGAATATGAGCACTCGAAGTACCAGCCCCTAGATCATCTCGTCTGTCCCCTCCCCCTCCTCCTGGTGGTGTGGATGGACCCATGACCCCGCCACTAGATGCTCCTCTCCTATCTTTTATGGTAGTAGTAGAGAAGGAAACTCTCCTATAACTCTCTTCTCTTAGCTCTCGAGGTACCGTAACATAATGTAGGATCCTCCAATATGCTATCTCATCTCTTGCCTAGAGGCAGAAAGAAAACCCTGATGTTGTATCACCTGTAGCTATAACCCTACCCACTTGTATGCTCTCCTTAGTGGTCTTATATCTTTGTATGGCCTCATCTCTCTCTCACTGCATATCTACTAGTTGTCAACTCAATCGAGTCACATCCCTCTCGAGATCCTTGATCTCATCGGCCTGGCCCTATGTGAGCTCTCAAAGCATGACCATCCCATCCTCCTCCTCCTCTCCTCTCTCCTCTCTTTTCTCCCTCATCCTGTACCTATAGATATACCTTTCTAGCTGGTACATATCCATTTCCCTATCTTTGTCCTTGTACTTCGGATGGAACCTGTAACACCTATCCTCCTCTTCCCCTAGGTAGCCTCAATGATCTGCCTCTCTCTCCATCACCCTATCCTATCTCCCCACCTCCCTGTGCACCCTCTTCCCTCCATCCATCCCCAGGTCCACTCCTACCTCTAACCATCCTCCTAGCTCCCCCTCTCCTTTGTCTCCTCCATTGGCCTCCATCCCCATCCTCATCATCATTGTCCTCCTCTGCTGCAGGTGTGGGATCTGTAGGGTATGTGAGTCTACGATATGGATGAGCTACAAAATAAGTTGCATACTCATCATCCATGCTCATGTCAATAACATATAAGAACATCTCGCAGGGCATGGGCACCAATTGCTCAAATTGTGAAACCGCTACATCATATGACAAAATATGTCCCTAACGACCCTACTCTCTAATTGTCTGAGCAAACTCACCTGAAACCTGAGGTATCCTCATTTGTTGGCCAAACTAACTGCTTTCCCTATCAATCAAGTATCTATCCAAAATATATGGACTCCACCCAATCAGATATCTACTCCTAAAGCAAAATGGCATCTCCATAGCATCCTCCTCCTAGGCCTTGTAGTCTAAGTATGGCCTCCATATAACACTGTCAATATTATCAATAACCCATTGCTAGTAATCTACCTTCCCAATTTGTGGCTAGGAAGTAATCATGCTATATAAATGTGCGTATGACTTCCCGTGTCCTCTAAATATGAAATGAATAGGCCTAGTTAGCTATGTTCTCATATACCCACACCTGTAGTAGTGTAACCCCACACCCCAACCCATAACCATCGAGGTAAACAAACTGGTGCAGCTCATGGTATAGATGTGCCAGAGTGCATGGTCCCCATGTGAATCTCTTGTGCTTTGTTAGAAGGATCTCTAATGTCCTCCCCCATATGATAACTAGACCTCGCATAGCCCTATTGGGACATAAGAATCTATTGATCATCCATCCTAGCACAACTTCTAGCCTCTCCGCACTAGAATAAATGACATACTAGCTCAGGTGTCTTGGTCTCAGCTCTATATTTGGGTTTACGAAGACTTGTCGGAGTTTATCCTTGTCTATCACTCAGTCATAGAACATGAGATCCCCATAGATTGGTACCCATAGTATCCTGTAAGAATCCTCTAAGGTGACTGATATCTTGCTAGTTAGTAAATGAAACGTGCAAGTCTCTATGTGCCATGTATATGTAAGACCACTCAACAATCTGGTGTTCATCTTAATCTCTAGCATGTATAGCATGTGTCTCAAGCCCATATCCTCAATAGTGGCATGCTCCTCAAAGGTCAACTCTGGTTGCAACCTCTGAGTCATTGGGAATCTCTCTCTAGACTCTATCTAGGGCAAGTACTCCTTGTTGGTGTTAGACACAATACACCACTAAGAGGAGGAGGGGGTGAATTAGTGGTTTAGAAAACTTTTCTTTATAGCTTTCTTCTTCTGCGAGCAACATTGGTTTGCTAACCAAACATAATGTAGACTTACTGGTTAATACAGAGACTAGCTCAAATACACACAAAGAGACATCACACAACACCAGTATATATGAGGAAAACCCAATGTGGGAAAAACCTCGGTGAGAAATACTATTGGAGTCTACTGCTCCAATCCAACCTCATGGTAAAACACAGTTACACAGTTTTATGGCACCAAACCAAGGAGCTACAACCCTTGACTTTAAGGCACCAACCCAAGGAGCTACAACCAAAAGATTTATGTGCTACAACCCAAAAGGAGTACCAACCCTTGCACCAAGCTACAACTCCATGTTCATAAAGAAACCTTCAAATACGTAATTTATTATCATGTTACAAGTGAATCTTGCAACCTTATCGAATGCATTACTCTGTCGGTGAAATTCTTCTCTCTTCTACCGACTCACTCTACTTCCTGCTCAACACCCGCGGGTACTTTGCTGAATTTGTACCTCACTGTTTGCTCATCATAGTTTTCACACTCTGCTGGTGTAATCACTACCTACTCTTATTTCCAATCGGTTCAAAGCTTCAACTAGGTTTACTCTCCCTATCTTGCTCATTAAGCACTCGACTGATTTTTTTCTCTCCTTGTAGAAGTCTACAACTTCACAATTATACAATGTCCTCTCTTTCCAACAACTCAACCAATCTCTAAACCTTTTTACTTATAGCTCAGATTTCCCACCAAATCACCAATTCAAAACTTAGGCAGTTAGGTTTTCTTTAGCATCTTCGAGACATATCAAATCCAATCAGATCTTGCAAGATCTAATCTTTCTAACATCTGAATGCATATCTCTACCATGGTCATGTTTCCTTGATCACATCCTTTAATCTTTGTGATTTACTTTTTACCTTCTCAGCAAATCCTTCAGTTAGTCACAAGAGATCTGTCAGGTTGTTTCCTTCATCTCCTCGATCTTCTCAATATCTTAGCTGGCTCGTAGTTGTCTTTCAGACCTCGAGCCTCAAAACCCCTACAATCCTTTTGCTACACGTCCCATGATTTGAGGGGTATTTCATTAAAGCTGACCAGCCCTGCAACAACCTTATCGCTTGTACATTCTATCTTTATCCAATCGTGGGTTTGCCATGTTGACTCCATGTCGACTATCTACTAGATTGGCACTTCAAGTCCATCCAAGTAGGATCACTGACCAACCACCTAGCCGGTTCTTTACTTCGGCCGGTTTGCTAACCCTTCTAGTCTTAACCATTCTACTAGTTACTTTGTCATATCTGCTCTCATCTTGAGTTGTCGATGGAACTCTCAAACTGGTTTCCAGATAGATAAGTCCAAGATATCTTTCTGCTACTTCAACTTGTTTATACAACAGATGGACTTATATACTAGTTACCACTCTTGATAACATCATGTCATTTGCCTTTAGTGAGCTTCATATTTATTAGGTGGGATCCTATGTTTGCATCTTCTTGGCCATACCTTTCTCCCTGATCAATTATGTTCATCCCTCGTACTGGTTTGTCATGGTGACAAACACTTCACATTACCCTTGTATTGGTATCTCAACATGCCTACTCTGTCAATCCACTGCATCACCCTGATCTTATGTACTTGGGGCATTCCTTCAATTCACTAGTTCATTCTTCTCTTCTAGTGGTTCAAATAACATTTTGCCTCTTCATCGCAAACAACCACTCAACCACCTTGCCTATTTATTAGTTGACATACTCTCCTTGTCGATGATGCACTTTGTCGGTAACCTATCCATCTCATCCACACAAGTCTACCACTGTTCTGCAACACAAGGTGATATCTAAGATATCACAACCTATACTCCTTCATAGAAGTGTTGCACATACATCTCTTCTACCAGTAACCATCCCATACCGGTTGACATCAATGACAACTAAGTGCCAAAATGCCAATAATCTCCCCCTTTGCCATTGATGTCAACATTTGTAGTATCTTACATACTACAAAATTCTTCTCCCCCTTTGACACAATAACATAGGGCACTGTTATGATATTATTTCTCTTTGTATCCACTAGTTACTAATCGAATTTTGTCTCCCCCTTTATCTTCATTGGATGTAACACTTCCTTAGATACCACTTGTTATCTAGTCACCAGTTGTTATATCTTCTCAAGTCATGGTACTTGAGATGGAGAGCTTAACCATCAACTGACACTAATTGAGTAAACAAGTCTGAAGTCAAGAAGGACTGATACACCTTTGAATTTTGATTTCCTATCAGTCAACCTGCAACACCTTTGCAAATCCCATCTCCTCTAGTTTTGTCACTCAACATTCTTACTAGTTCAAGAAAGTCAGCTCTTCATCATGAGCACTTGAACTCCCCCTAAGTCTTGCATCTCTAGGTTCTTAATTCCAGACGGGTACAGTGTTGGGATTCCAATATTCACCATATACCAGTTTAGCTATTCATATGCAATCATCAGATGATCCATCAACTCCATTTTATCCAGCACAACTTATGTCATGATCCTAGACTTACATAATGTCAGACAATGTTACCATCATGCCAAGATTAAAAAAGAGTTAGCCCAAAAGTATGCAAGCCTACATGATCAATAATTAGGCCAATCAAATATCATTCAGGTATTTTCCAATACCACCTGAGACACAAACTCTACTTTCCAAGCTACCGGAGCTAATGCAATGAATTTCCAGCCCCATTGTCTTACATAACCTAGAGGTACCTGTTAGCAGTCATACAGGTAACATATTGCATATGTCAGTTAACACTTGATACTAATTGTTAACCATTTCTTCTTGACACATGTAATGGTGATCCATCGCTGATCTATAAGTGTGTAGTCAAGGAGATACCTACACACTCTTGTCATCTTCTTCCTTTATACCGATAGCAACATGAATTTTCCATATTGCCTTCTTCACAAGGGGGGTGAGTGATACATTCAAAGTGCTACTCCCCCTAAGATCCTTCATCTCCTTTAGGCCTTAGGAGATATTACCTATGCATTTAGTGCATAGTGCTGATCCATGGTCTTCTGTCTCCGTATCTATCTGGTCTCACTTTTCTTCCCCTTTTCAGTCCGGGGGGGAAGTTTTGCCTTCTTCTGCTGATGGGACCTTTCTCTTTCTAATCCTTCACCACGACTAGAAATGGTACTATAATAGCACACAACATCCATCCCAACCTCATGATTAGGGAATCTTCTATAATACTGGTTTGACCATTTCCTCCTATTCATGCTACTTTGAATAACAACAGGAACCGGTAGACCTTTTACTCTTGCAGGGACATATCTTTTCTAGTTCCATGCAGATCTTTGCCTTCAGTATGCTCTGTTTTTACATTTCCACAGAGCATGGCCATTTTGTTCGGCTCTGTGTGGCTACAAGTTCCTTTTCCTACACTCAAGCTCTTTATGGCCAAATTTATCACAGTTATGACAACCAATCTTTGCATAACCGGGAGAAGGAACATGCATGTATCTTCTTTTGGATACATTCTTCCTATCAACATGTTTTCTAAGAGATCCTATCTTATCCTTTCTGGATCTCATTCTACACTCTTTTACCTTATGACCATAAATATTATATGTAAAGCAATAACTGGAAAATGATTACATGTGACTTACATGTTTATGTTGCAATGCATGAGAAGATCTTGCTGGTCTTCCATCCCCATCTTTTCCTTTCCGAGAAGAGGCCCAAGGTTGTTCATTCTGAGCAGCTCTTCCATCTAACCTCATCTTCTTCTTCTCCCACACAGGCTTTCCCCTATGGGTGGTAGTATTTCTTTGCTTTCTGCCTATGGAACGTCTCCTCAGCTACTTTACCATCTTCCTACTTTCGATGAGGTTTTCTTCTCCCATCTCCTTACCTGTAGGATCTGTATGAGAACACCTTCTTGTAGCATTGATTTTCACCTTTGTCTACAAGTCCACACTGGTTGTGGTTAGGTCAATCTCTTTTAGAGGATTACTCCTAATTGGAGAGGTTTGTTCTTTGTTTTCTTCAAGTAACCACTTAAGTTTTTTGTTTCTTATTTCTAGCTGAGAGGCTAGATCCTTGCACTGGCATGCCTTTATGTCATTCGCGTGAGTCTTCAACTTTGAGATGCATTTCTCTGATTCTTCAAGGCACTTGACTAACCGGTTTTGTTCCACAATAGAAACATTATTGAATAGATTGTATTCTCTTTTAACTCTATTGAGTTCTTCAAATGTATTTACAAGCTTTCCTTCAAGGTCAACTTCTTCTTCCTCATTATAAGAAGGATCTTGATGGCTAGATCTTTTTGCCTTGTCTTCCTCTTCATCATCATCACTACTCAACACATCTTGTTGAGGAGAGGTGATTGCCTAGCCACTTTCAGATTATTGGGCCACAAGAAGTTGAGCTCCTTCTTCTTCACTGTTGTGGCTGCAGGAAGACCTATCTTCATCATCCAAGTAATTATGAGATGTATTTCTCATATTTCCTTCAAATGTAGGATCTATTATTGAGGGTTCATTTCCATAGAGATTCTTCAATATTTCCCATAAGCTCTTTGTTGTCTCACACCTGTCAACTTGTGAAGAGACATCACTGGTGAGCGCACTTAGAATACTCTGCATGGCTTCTCCATTGCGCTAGTTTCTTCTTTCTTCTACACATCTAGTAGGAAAATTGATCTTTCTAGGGAGACCATCAACTATTGTCATCCATACATCAAACTCTAAAGAGGTTAAGAAGACTTCCATTCTGTAACTCCAAATAGAAAAATTTGAACCATCAAATGCAAGAGCAGAAGTAGATATTGAACAAACCATTTTGTCCCTAGGCTAGAATCTACCCAAGTCAGAGAATGCTCTTATAACTGGGAACCTAGGCTCTGATACCAATTGTTAGACAGAATGCACCACAAAGAGGGGGAGGGGGTGAATCAGTGGTTCTCAAACTTTTCTTTATAGATTTATTCTTCTTCGAGAAACACCAGTTTTCTAACCAAACATAATGCAGACTTATTGGTTAATAAAGAGACTAGGTCAAATACACACAAAGAGACATTGCAAAACACCAGTATATACGAGGAAAATCCAATGTGGGAAAAACCTGGGTGAGCAATTTTACTAGAGTCTACTACTCCAATCCAACCTCATGGTAAAACATAGTTACATAGTTTTAGGGCACCAACCTAAGGAGCTACAACCCCTAACAGATTTATGGGCTACAACGCATAAGGAGCACCAACCCCTGCACCAAGCTACAACTCCATGTTCATAAAGCAACCTTCAAATACATAAATTATTATCATGTTACAAGTGAATCATGCAACCTTATCAAATGTCTTACTCTATTGGTGAAATGCTTCTCTCTTCTACTGACTCACTCTACTTCCTGCTCAGCACCAGTTGGTACTCTGTTGAATTTGTGCCTCACTCTTTGCTCATCACAGGTTTCACACTCTGCTGGTGTAATCACTACCTGTTCTTCTTTCCAACCGATTCAAAGCTTCAGCCAAGTTTACTCTCTCTCTCTTGCTCGTTAAGCACTCAGCTGATCTTTTTCTCTCCTTGCAGAATTCTACAACTTCGCAATTATACAATGTTCTCTCTTTCTAGCAGCTCAACCAATCTCTTAAACCTTTTTACTTATAACCCAAATTTCCTGCCAAAATGCCAATTCAAAACATAGGCGGTTAGGGTTTCTTCCCCATCTTCGAGACATATCAAATCCAATCAGATCTTGCAAGATCTGATCTTTCTGACATCTAAATGCATATCTCTGCCATGGTCATGTTTCCTTGATCACGTTCTTTAGTCCTGGTGATTTTCTTTTTACCTTCCTTTATCGCCTCAATCTTCTCAATGTCTTAGCTGGCTTGTAGTTGTCTTTCAGACCTAGAGCCTCAAAACCCCTGCAATCCTTCTGCTACACATCCCATGATTTGAGAGGTCTTTCATTAAAGTTGACCAACCCTACAACAACCTTATCGCTTGTACATTCCATCTTTATCCAATCGCAAGTTTTCCATGTTGACTCCATGTCGACTATCTGCCAGCTTGGCACTTCAGGTCTAAACAAGTAGGATCACTGACCAACCACCTTGCAGATTCTTTACTTCAACCGGTTTGCTAACCCTTCCGGTCTCAACCATTCTATCGGTTACTTTATCATATCTTCTCTCATCTTGAGTTGTCGATGGAACTCTCAAACTGGTTTCCAGACAGATAAGTCCAAGATATCTTTCTGCTACTTCACCTTCTTTATACAACAGATGGACTTATATACCGGTTACCACTCTTGATGACATCATGTCATTTGCCTTTAGCAAGCTTCTTCTTTATTAGGTGGGATCCTCTATTTGCATCTACTTGGCCTTGCCTTTCTCCCTAATCAATTATGTTCATCCCTCTTACTGGTTTGTCATGGTGACAAACACTTCACATTACCCTTGTATTGGTATCTCTACATGCCTACTCTGTCGATCCATTGCATCACCCTAATCTTATGCACTTGGGGCATTCCTTCAATTCACCAGTCATTCTTCTCTTCCAGTGATTCAAATAACATTGTACCTCTTCATCACAAACAACCACTCAACCACCTTTCCTATTTATCAGTTGACATACTCTTCTTGCCATTGATGCACTTTGTTGGTAACCTATCCATCTCATCCACACAAGTCTACCGGTGTTCTGCAACACAAGGTCATATCTAAGATATCACAACTTGTACTCCTTCATAGTAGTGTTGCACATACATCTCTTCTACCGGTAACCATCCCATACCGGTTGACATCAATGACAACTAATTGCCAAAATGCCAATAGTTGGCAATTTGGAGGAATTGATTATGTGTTTCATTTTTGTTTTTCATTGATGTCAGCACTAGCTTCTTTGGTTCTCTATTGGGTTCCAGTATAGTGTTTAGACTTTGATGATGATCAGGAGATTTGTCTTTGGTATGTTTCGATTAGTGGAATTGGCTTGATTCGGTTATTCATGTCGCTCATATGCATGTCACATTTAGTTGGTTCAGCATTTCATTATCTGAAATCTATCATATGTTCTAGTAAGCCTTTTGGTTACCGGTAAGGGTTCTATCAAAAATGCTTTATTAAATATATTTTCATGAATTCGCTAAGTGGTGTTGGTGTGACTTCTTGAAGTTTTTCAGGATGATGATGGTTATCATGTTCATTTTCCAATTGATCGGTAGTGTTGCACTTGGTTTATGGCAACCTATTTTAGCTCTGGTCTTATTTCGCTAGGTTATGGATTGGTTTATTTAACATATTTGTGGATACTCCTAATGCATTACCTATTGGATTTATTGTTTGGTTTAATGTTGTTTCGGTTTGAGGTTGACTTGTATTATCATTGGTTTGTAGGTTTATGAAATGGATTTATTGTATTGTCTTTTAGGTGGCCGACCTAATTGTTTAGGTCCCAGGTTGGTATAAATATGATGTAAGATCTCTTTGTAGATCATTGGTCATGGGTTATGGGATTATCTATGAGCAAATAAAGTTGTAATCATATGCTGAGCTTTTGGTCTATCATAGGTGATCGAATTGGGTTTATGTAAGAGGTTTAAGACCTCCTGTATTGAGCTTAGCTAGAACTATACTCAGGCATAGGAGATGTTGTTCTTCCAGTTCATTCTTATTTTTGGATTGTAGTCTAGATTTTTTTGTATTCAGTGAGGCTCCTTTGTGATGAGCCCTGCGCGCTAGGTTGTTGGCCTTCTTACATGTGAAGGCTCCTTATTGTAATCACATACTTATTGTAGAAGTATCATCTGACTGTGGGTAGGCTTCCTACTGTGGTTTTTTCCTTTACCGGTTTTTTCACGTACAATTCTTTGTGTTATGTGTTGTGGATGCATGATATTTGATTTATGATTTATGTTTGTTCTTCATTGATATATCTTCTATTTTGGTATTTGGTTTATGCATTCCGGTAAAAGGTTTTGTGTGCTTAAAGTTTCATAATCTGTTAACAATTGATTCACCCCTCCTCTCAGTTGTTCACTGGTTATCTTAACACTCTTGCATTCAGCCAAATCAATCATGTCAATTCTTGTGGTACTCATGTTCATCACATAGTGCTACTCATATCTTAGTGTGTATATTTATCACATTGCACTTGATCATATCTTGCTAGAGAACTCATCAGATTTTATCTATTCGATGGCTTATCCTATATTCAGCTTAGTAAACCTACTTGTTTAGGGCACCTATTGAGTGAATCCTCTCAGTAGCTTATCCAATTGGCAATGTATGTTTATCAAAGAAGTGTCCATTCTAGCCTATCTTTCAGTTTGTCTCCCTTGGGCACTTGTTGAGCGAATCCTCTCAGCAGTTTATCCAATTGACAATAATGTTCATCACAGAACTATCAATTTCTACCAATTCTTGACACAGACGTGTTTCAAATACATAGATGTGCTTTAAACCTAATTATATGCATTTTGACAGCATAAATGATCTTTATTAGCATAGAAATGACACTGTTGAACATATATGCACTTTTGCCTCACAAACACGCTTGTTTATCATAGACATGGTTCTGCTTCAGACAAACACAATTTTTTGACACAAACGCACCTTTCTATCACATGTGTGACTGAATTCATGCATAGATGTGATTATATTCCTAAATGCACCCTAATTTGACCTAGACATGACCCTTCATTGCATACCATACAAAACCTAACCTAGACATGCTAAGACCTAAAATGCCAATTATGCATTTGCTTAACTATCCTAAAATGCATTAATTGAAGCAATAAATGAAAAACCATACATAGTGAGGTTTAGGTACATACTCGCTCACCCATGTGATCTGGTCTCTAGAACCGTTGGACATGACTGAATCTATGTAGCCTATTTGCCATCTCTCCTACTCTTTTGACTTATCTTTAAGCTCTAAGTGCTCTGATCTTCTGGATGTTGTGGATGGAAATGAGGATGTTTTTCTTGTGGCTTGTACAAATAGGTTGTTTAGCCCTAGTCACTTGTGTCAGCCTTTTCTTCCTGAGTCAGTCCTAATCTTGTCATTCTTTCTAGCCTTTCTTTCTTATCGAGAGATTGTCTGCACCTTTTGTTAGGATTGATAATAGTCCCAAAGATATTGAGAGGGTGGGGGGGTGAATCAATATCTAACCGGTTTACCAATTCTTTAACCTTATTAGGTATATTGCATTCCAAAATAATGTACCGGTAAACAAGAATTAATGCAGTAAATAAGAATAGTAAAGACAACATAGAAAACACACCATAACACAAGATGTTTAATGAGGAAACCCAGTCTGGAAAAAACCACGATGGGATTTGTGACCCACAATATTCACTCACTGGCCAATGAATGGATATTACTTACAAGAGGGGCCTACACATGCAGGAAGGCCAACTTCCTAGAGCTCACTACTCAATCACAAAAAGGAAGTGTCATTGACTTACAAATGGATTATGAAAATCCAATAGAATGTACTGCTACAAAATAGGATCTTCTATGCCAGGTTCAATACTAGTTTAAGCTCATACAATAACCATAAACCCTTATACAAAATCTGCCTTAGTATTCGCTTATCACTTCTACCATCATATGTCCATCCATCACTATTCTTCTATATTACAAAATGATTTACAAGACCTCATACATATATGAGTCTTATTACAATATGCCATTTCAGCTTTACAAAAGATATTTACAACTAAATACAATAAACAAAAATTTATTCCTGTCTGCTGGGATGTCAGTGAACATTGTTGTCACTGCTGGTGAAGTGTCTGTCGGTGCCGGTGTTGGTTCTGGTGCCTAGAGATATCCACAAGGTTGCTAGTAAGTTGCCATCAATGACAAAACCTTCAATCACCTTCAATTCTCATTGGAGTGTGCAATGCCAATAATCTCCCCTTTGGCATTGATGGCAACACTCATGAGAAAAATCCAAAAATCTATCTCCAAAAATGAAGTCCAAAATTTTACCAAAAATGTGTGCTCCCCCTGAGTAGATGATCTCCTCTAATGATCATTTTTCTCTGTCTTACTACTCCCCCTTTGACATCAATGACAAAGGTTGTCAAAATTGCCAAATGAGTGCAGTCTTCAATTTGAATCTTGTAACCGGTTGGTTACAATCTAGAATAAGTCTGCTAAAACCAAATTCAAACTCTGACTAAACCTGTTACTATCCTTCAAAGATACCTTTGTTCTTTGAATGGTACTAGTGAGATGATTCATATGTTCCTCCGGTGTCTTTTGTCCTTGAATTAGTGCCTCAAAGATCTCTTTCCTTAGAGAGATAAGGTTATTTAACTTTGGACTAAGTCTACATTTTAGCTCTTTGGCTTTTCCCTTTATTCTTTCCTTCTCTTTCTGTAACTTCTCCAGTTTTTCCTCAAATCCAGCAATTTCCTGTTCAATAATTGACATAGGTTCAAATGAACCAATGATATTATCAGCTATGTCATTAATCTCCTTTTGTACTTTGCTGATTTCCTTGTCAACACCCACTGTCAAAAGATTTGTCTTACAAGTGTTTCTGTATAGTTCCTTGAACTCCGTAATTGTTTTATTCAGTGTTGGTAAAAGAGTGTCAATGTGTTCCATGCACTTCTTTATTGTTTCTTCAAATAATTTCTCTTTTACCTTCTCCATTTTCTCCTTAAATGTTTCTTCATTTATTTGATCTATAGTCAGTATATTGCCAGTAATATATTTAGACAATGTGTCTAACTGACCTAAAGAATCCTTTACCTGATCTAAATTGCATTTGGGTGCAATCAACTTAAGAATAAGAATTGTATCATTTATTGTCTTATAGGCCAATGCATTACAATCTGTAATTTTCTTTATTGAATCCAAGAGTACTTCATTCACAATGGTGGGTCTAAATTTTGTTAGTGAAGTACTGGATGTCTGCCCAACTACCTTTACAATCTCTGTGCTATCAGTGGGAATAACCACTTTTCTTGTCTTGACCTCTAGCAGGTCAGTCTGTGTTTGCGTTTCCACTAGCAAAGGTTTTGACTTTTCAGTGGTTCTCGGTGGCACTATCTTAGTGTGTACTTGTGAATTAACATGTTTCTCTGCTTGTTTTACAATGTTATGTCTCAGTATCTCTGTCTATTTTTTTTGCATTGTCCACTACCGGTATCTTAGTTGTTGTCTCTATTGGTTTCTCAATGCTTGCATCAGTGTTATCAGTAACCATGCCACTAACCAAGGGATCAACTGAATGTTCAGTTTGCTCTGACCTCTTTGTTTGAGTCTCAACCCCAATCTTAATGTTTTCAGCTGATTGCTTAGTAGCAACATCATTTTTCTTTTTCTCAGTGCTTTCCTTATCAACTACAATATTAACCTCTTGAGTGTGAACGTTCATTGTGTACAAAATTTCAGACTCAGGGTTTGTGTCTTCATGTGGTGTTTCAACATTCTCAGTTGTTGGTGTACTATTAGTCTGTACCAGTGGAGTGACTGAAGGTGGTGGTAGGTTATTAGTCACTTTTATATTGGATAGTCCACCTACCTTGCCTTTTCCCTTATCCTTTTGATATACCTTGAAAGTTTTAGGTCTGTTCAGTTCTTCTTGTTTTTCTTTCTCAACAAAGAAAATATCCCATTTGTCAGTTGTCTCTTCTGAAATTTCATTAACTCTGCTAACCATTAGGCTCACATGTCAGTGTCCTCTTGAAATGACTGTTTTGTTTGCTTCACTGATCAATTCATCAGTTTCTTCAACATATTTTACCGGATGTACAGCTAGAAGTTTCTCAATTTTAATTTTCTTATCTAGCTCCATAATTGCTAACCTCTTAGCATCTAACTGCCTATACAATTCACTAAGAAAATCATCTACAACCTCTATTAAGACTTTCTTATAAATGTCAAGATGTATAATGATGCTATTCTCTATACTTTATTTTTCTTCATTAGTGAATATATTGTACATTCTACTCACATTGGATAAATTACCATCATCTGTTATTTCATTCAACAAGTTGTCCACTGGTGGTATGACCTATTTTTGCTTTCTCCTTTTAGGTGTCAGCTTCTTAGTCGGTGGCCTCACTGCCTGTTGCTTCTGCCTTGTTGTCCTTGTTTTCTTGGGAGGAGGAGAGTGTACCGGTGAGGGTTTTCTCTTCCTATCTACTCTTTTGAATTCAACAAGAATTTTAGTGCCAGAGGATGTACCAATCGGTGAGAGATGAGCCTCCAGTTGTAATCCTTCTAAGTCACTTTCCTTTATACCAGTTATGTTCATGACATTTTCTTTTATTTCCTTAACTTGCTTAGATGCACTTCTTATGTATTTTTCTCTTCTCTTTCTTTGTTTTAATGTTTGTACACCACTTTCTATAGTTTTTGCACTACCAAAAACTTTTTCTGCCTATTCTCTAGGGGCTTCTAACAGGGCTTTAGCATAAGTTTCAATGATGTTTATATCTTCCTCATGTCCCATTTTTGTTGCCCATATAGTTCTAGGAATAATTTCCTCCATTCATATCTCATCCTCCTTTAATACAAAACATATTTCCTTCTCATATTTATCTACAATACCTTGTGGTAATCTCTCTCTTGTTTTCATTTTTGCTTTGAATGTTTTGAAATACTCTGTTATGTTGTTATCCTTATCTGTCCCCATATCGGTGAAGATATCAAGCAATTGTTTGCCTACCGCTATATCATAACCAAAGTCTTTCTTACCAATACCGGGAAACCCTTTTGTGAGATACAACATCAGACATACTAAGAGATTTCCAAAATGAAAAGTACCTTTCTTGTCTCCTTTTATCTTTTTTAGATTGTCTATTAAGTCATCCTTTAACCATTCACATACATCTATCTTTGCATCACTGTTGACCATATCATATGCACTTTTAATACAAATACTGGAAACAGAGTTGAGTCAGTTTGCATGGGTGGCCTTATAACCTAAAATCATACTCATAAATATGAATTTCTCATCTTTTACATCATTAACTCTCAGGGATCTACTATCATAGGTTGCTCCTGTTAATGTCATCACTTTGTTATTAGGAACCTTTTTAGCTTTATCTAGCTTGCTACCGATGGAGGGTAAGCAAGTCACTGCCCTAACTGCTTCTCTAGTGATTTTACAAATATATTCTAGCCAAAAGAATTCACCATGAACTCTACTAAGAACAATCCTTACTACCTCCTTAGGAAATTCTGGGATGTCAAGTATTTCCATAAAACCTAAAGTTTCAATTATCTTATGTTCAGGTTTTACTTTTCCACTTTCATCACAAATAATTTTTTTATACATTTTCAATATTTATTTTGAACCTAATTCCTCAATGTGGCAATGGATATAGATTCTAGGATCTTCAACATATGCAACACCTTTTGGAATTTTTGAAAAAGCTCCTAGGGAATCATCTTGTTTTGCTATCTTGAGAATGATTTTAAAGATGGGTCTAGGGAATTTAACTACTTCCACAATAGTAGGGTTTGCATTAAATTCTGGAGAAGAGGAGGAAGTCATTGATATATACCTTAATTTGCCTAATAGGTTTGGATGCTTGAAATAATTTGCTTCACTTCTTGCTAAGGATTCCTTCTCTTGGGTTTTTGCACTCTCTGAAAGTTTGAATGCTCGGTGAATGAAAAAGAGGGAAAATCACTGATTTATAATGTCTTTTTCTCCAACAGCCACAATAAATGCTTGCCGATTAAGTGAAACTTAACACATCTGCCGGTAGAGAAGAAGTCCATCTTCTCACCATCAACTGAGGGTAAACTTGCATGATTTTCAATTTGTTGCAATACCCCCAAGGGTTACTTTTTAGTTGGATAAAGAGTCTCCTGTCAGTGGAGTAATACTCTGTTCTACCGGTGAAGGAATAGTCTCATCAATATTCTGATCTGTCTTTCTAATCCATTGTCTTGAAAATTCTTGCTTTACCTCATCAACCTTCGCTTTGCCTTTCAAACTGGATCCTTTATTATTTGTTGGTGAAGTCTTGCTTCTACAAAATTTTGTAATATGTCCAGTCTTGTTACAAGCATAACAAGTCACATTGTTCTTCTGAATAGCCTTTCCATATCCTATGCCAGTTTGTGTTCTGCATTGATTAGATAAGTGCCCAAATCTTACACAAACATAACATCTTACATTCATTCTACATTTTTCTGAATTGTGACAAATTTTGTTGCATTTGGAACATTGACCGGTGGGTGCATTAATGTTTTGATTGTTTCTAGATCTACACTGATTTTCTCTATGACCATACTTGTTACAGTTAAAACATTTCCCATTAAATTTGTAGGCATTAGGTTGTCTTACCGGTTTACTATGATCATGATTGTTTACAATACCGGAATTTTCACCAACTTCAAATCCAAGTCCATTAGTGTCTCCATTAGGTTTCTGACTTTTCAGCATACCATCAAGTTCTTCTGAACTTTTATTTAATTTCTCTTTATGTTGATTTGCAGTAGCCAACTCATGTTCCAAAAATTCCTTCTGTCTCATAAGTTCAGTTTTATCATGTTCCATGTGAATCAGATCTATGTTTAACATATTATTTTCATGACTGAGCCTTAGATTTTCATTTCTAGCATCATTGAGTCTCCTAGTCAAGTCATCTTCATTCTTCTTTCTGTCTTCAATGTCTTTACAAAATCTCATAGTCATGTCTTTCATTTCATTCCTCAAAGTCATGTTTTCTACCTCATTTTTCTTACAATCTCATTAAGAGTTTCCTTTTCATCATCATTACTATCCATCTTCTCATGAAGTTATTTTCTCTTATTTCTAGCAATAGTGAGATTCTCCTAAAGTCCTTGAATGAATTCCTATGTAGTCCTTAGATCATCTTCAAGTTTGATATTCTTCAACTTCTCTGCATCATAGTCCACAAGAGCTCCTTCTAATTACTTTCTTAATTTCTCCATCTATACCGGTTTCAGAATCTTCCTCAAGCTGTTAGACTTTTGAAAATAAAGGACCAGGCTCTGATACCAATTGTTAGGATTGATGATAGTTCCAAAGATACTAAGAGGTGGGGTGAATCAGTATCTAACTGGTTTACAGATTCTTTAACCTTATTAAGAATTTTGTATTCCAAAATAGTGTACCAGTAAACAAGAATTAATGTACTAAATAAGAACAGTAAAGATAGCATAGAAAACACACCATAACACAAGATGTTTAACGAGGAAACCCAGTGTGGGAAAAACCTCAATGGGATTTCTGACCCACAATATTCACTCACTGGCCAATGAATGGATATTACTTACAAGAGGGGCTTTCACATGCAGGAAGGCCAATTGCCTAGAGCTCACTGCTCAATCACAAAAATGAAGTCTCACTGACTTACAAATGGATTATGAAAATCCAATAGAATGTATTGCTACAAGACAACATCTGCTATGCTAGGTTCAATACCGGTTTAAGATCATACAATAACCATAAACCCTTATACAAAATCTGCCTTAGTATTCGCTTATCACTTCTACCATCATATGTCCATCCATCACTATTCTTCTATATTAAAAAATGATTTACAAGACCTCATACATCTATGAGTCTTATTACAATGTGTCATGTCGGCTTTACGAAAAATATTTACAATTAAATACAATAAACAAAACTTTATTCCTGTCGGCTGGGATGCTGGTGAACATTGTTGTCGCTGTCAGTGAAGTGCCTGCCAGTGTCGATGCTGATGCCTGAAGATATCCACAAGGTTGCTGGTAAGTTGGCATTAATGACAAAACCTTCAATCACCTTCAATTCTCATTGGAGTGTGCAATGCCAACACCTTTTTCCCATCCAATCTCTCGAGGGAGCATATCATTCTCATCTTGGGGAAACTTTATATTAGTTTATCTTCTTTGAGCCAATGTGACAAACTGCATTAAGGGGCAAGATGTAGACACCTAAAATTGTCCTCCTTAATTAAATAAATATTTCTATTTATGTAATTATTTTATCTATCTTCTATTAATTAAATAAATCTATTTATTTAATTAATTCATTTATCTTCTTCTATCCCTTTTTTTATTTAAATAAATATCTTTAATTATTTTAATTATCTTTCTCCTAAATAAAATAAATATATTATTTTTTTAATTGGTACCATTTCTTCTATTAATTAAATGAATCTTTATTTATTTAATTAATTTAGTAGCTTTTTCCTCTAAGAAACATGTCACTTATCTTTTAATCTTCTGCTACCTACCCTCTATTAGATAGTTCAAATAACTGGAAGACAACTAAGAGGGGGGCAGGTGAATCAATTGTCATAGATTACCAGAACCTTAAGCAATTAAAACTTTAATACCGGAACCCAAAAAATTAATACCAGAATGCTTAAACCAAATACTGGAATAACAGTTAAACCAATTAAGCATAAACAATAATCATAGAATAAATACCATCCAGATGACGCCAAGATTTATATGTGGAAAACCCGGTAAGGGGAAAAACCACGGTGGAGAGCCTACCCATAGTCAGATAATACTTCTACACTAAGTATGTGAATTAAAATTGAGGGGCCTACACTTGCAAGAAGGCCAACAGTCTAGAGCGCACTTCTAATCACAAAAGGAGTCTCACTGACTACATAGAAATCTAGGCTACAATCCAAAAGAAGTGTTGAACTTCAAAGATAACATCTCCTATGCCTGAGTATAGTTCTGGTTAAGCTCAATATTGGAGGATGAAATCCTCTTACATAAACCCTATTCAATCTCCAATGATCGACCAAATCCTCTTCCTAACTAATATTACATTATTCTCACCTTACATCGCTTGACCATAACCATATATGATCTACAATGAGATCTTACATCTATATATACAAACCCTCAACCATAAACAATTAGGCCAACTACCAGATAATAAACCAAATACATAACTACAAAATATGTTGGCCTTAGACCAAACAAATAATATCCAACACATAAGACATCCCGAAAACACATCAAGAGGTCCAATCCATATGTTACATTAAGCCGATACATAACCTAGATCAACCAAGACCCAATATAGGTCCACATGCTAAAGAAATGATCTCCATCTGCCAAGTCTTGAACATGATCACCAAAACATCCTAAATCTCCACCAGAAGATGCACCAACACCCCTTATGCAATTCATCAAATATCTTCAACAAAATCTCTACCAGTGAAACCCTCGCTAGAACCACAAGCCAAGCTTCCAATCAAACAGGATAGCATCTGATCAGCAAACCAAAACCAACTAACTGAATATGAACATGAGTATCATGAATAAGCCCATTCCATAACCAAACCATACCGAAACCAACTGTATCATGCCGGATCCAAACCAACCAGAAACTACTCAACCTATCGGCACTAGAAGGGTGCCGGTAAAGCATCCAAAACAACTAGTGTTGATATCAATGACAAAACATCAATGCAACACATAATCAATTCCTCCAAATGGCCAACAATCTCCCCCTTTAACATTGATGGCAACACTAGATGTGAAAAACATCTAAGTACCATGAAATGCCAAACAAATCTCCCCCAATGGAAGACAACTAATCAATCTCCCACTCAAAGCTATTGCAATGAAGTTTTGAAACAAAGACTAAACTCCCCCTATGAATAATATCTTTGTAAAGCTCTGAATTACACATATATCTTTCCCCCTAATGTATACAACTCCTTAATTTTTTCTTTTTGACATCAATATCTCTCCGCCTTTAACATCAATGCCAGAAATTTGACATAAATATCAAAGCAAAAACATAAACCACTGAAGCACAAAGACGACTACTCCCTTTTAGCAGTAGAATCCCCACATCAATGCTGGAATAAAAAATAACTCTGATAATGCATACTAGACTGATGCCAAATAGCATTAATCAAGTCTTTACCAGAGGGGCAGAAACTCCCAATTTGTCTTTGAAGTACTCAAATGATTCCTTAGGCAAAGGTTTAGTGAAAAAATCTGCAATATTCTCTTTAGTGTTCACATAAACCAGTCTAACTTCATTTTCTTCCACCTTTTCCTTCAAAAAGTTGTACTTGATAGATATGTGCTTAGTCTTAGAATGAAATACTAAATTCTTTGATATATCAATAGCAGCAGAGTTATCACAGTGAATAACTACTAGTTCATTACAATCCATCTTTATATCCTTCAATAGTTGCTTGATTCATAGAACCTATGTACAGTTAGTAGTAGTAGTAACATACTCATCTTCAGTAGTAGATAAAGAAGTACATGATTTCTTCTTGTTGATCCATGAAACCAACTTCTTTCCAAGAAAGAAAGCTTCACTGGAAGTACTTTTTTGGTCATCAACATCTGTATATGCACATAATGTAAAGTCATCATCCTTAGCATACCATAAACCATATTCAGTTGTACCTTTCAAGTATCTAAAAATACTTTTCACCGCACTCTCATTATTTTCTCTAGGATCACTCTGAAATTTGAATACAAACAATATTCATTATGTCAGGCCTAGTCTGAGTCAGATAAAGCAAACCTCCAATCATAGATTTGTATCTTGTAGGATTTACCGTTGCAGAAACATCTTTCCTTGTCAATTTCTCACTTGTAACCATAGGAGTATTTACTAGTTTAGAATCTCCCATAGAAAATTTGTTCAACAATTCCTTAGCATACTTAGTTTGACAAATGAAAATACCTTTATTAGTTTGAGTAATTTGCAAACCTAAGAAAATTTTCATCTCCCCAATCATAGACATTTCAAATTCTTTCTCCATATTCTTAGAAAATTTCATGCATAACTTATCTTCACCTCCAAAAATAATGTCATGAAAAAATACTTCAATAATTAGTATATCATCATCAGTGATCTTATAATATAAATTACTGTCAGCATTATCCTTAGTAAAACCAAGCTTCAAAAGATATTTATCCAACCTTGCATACCAAGGTCTAGGGGCCTGTTTCAATCCATATAAAGATTTCCTTAACCTATAAACCATGTTTGTATCATATGATAGTGAAAAACCATCAGTTTGCTCAATATAAACTTCCTCATCAAGGTCCCCGTTAAAAAATGCACACTTAACATCAATTTGATAAACCTTGTAGTTTTTATGGGTAGCATAGGCAAGAAATAATCTTACAGCTTCAATCCTAGCTATAGGTGCAAAAGTCTCTCCATAATTAATTCCTTCCTTCTGAGAATATCCTTTACAAACCAATCTAGCCTTATTCCTTACAACTTGACCATCCTCATTCAATTTATTCCTAAAACCCCATTTAGTTCCAATAACATTCTTATTTTTAGGTCAAGGAACCAAAGTCCATGTGTTATTTTAATCAATATGATCTAATTCTTCTTCCATATCTTTCAACCAATATTCATCTTTACATTCCTCAATTACTGATACCGGTTCAACTTGTGAAATTAAACATACCTCATTAGTTACCAGTCTTCTTCTTGTCATTACTCCATTGTTCTTATCCACAATGATCTGATCTTTTGAATGATTCAATCTCACATACCTAGGAGTCTTCTGACTCTCTATTCCTCTTCTGAGTTCTTTGGTTACTGAAGATTTTTTGGATACTACCGGAGTAACTGGTTCAATAGTTTGTTTCAATAAAGGTTCTACCGGTTCAGATATAACCATTTCCAACATTAATTCCTTCTCATAAACTCTGATTTGACCTCTATTCAACTCATCCACTTTGACATTAGAACTATCCACAATTCTCTGTAATCTCTTGTTATAATGTCTATATTCTTTGCTTTCATTAGAATAACCAAGAAATATGCCTTCATCATATCTAGGATAAAATTTTCTAATGATATCATCTCTCCTGATATAATATTTACTACCAAAGATTCTGAAATACTTAACTATAGGTGCATTTCCAAACCATAATTCATAAGGTGTCTTACCAGTTTCTCCTTTGATATGTACTTTGTTGAATGCATAAACCGATGTTCTCACTTCTTCTCTCCAGTAGATATAAGGTAGAATAGCTTCCATCATCATTGTTCTAGCAGCATCCAAGATAATTTTTTTCTTCCTTTCCACAATTCCATTTTGTTCAGGTATTTGGGGAGTAGAAAATTGTCTTCTTATACCATGCTTCTCACAAAAGTTATTAAACTCACCGGATGTGAATTCTCTATCATGATCTCACCTCAAACATCTAGTCTCCAATCCTATCTTAGTTTCCACTTTAGCCTTAAAGATTTTAAACTTTTCAAATGCTTCAGATTTTTCCCTTAGAAAAGTAACCCACATCATTCTAGAATAATCATCAATGATTAACATGGAATATCTATCACCTTGATAACTTTTAACTCTAAAAAGGCCACACAAATCAGTATGAATAAAATCAAGAACATCATTAGATTTACCTTGTATACTTCTAAAAGAGGTTATGATCTATTTCCCAATTTGACATTCTTTACACACTGGATTATAGGGCTTCACAATATTAGGTATATCTCTAACTACCTTAGTTGAAATGATCTTCACAATGCAATCAAAATTCACATGAAACGACCTTTTATGCCATGGCCAACTCTCATCAATCTATGTAATCAAACATGTCTTCCCACCGGAATTTAAATGAAATATATTATCATTTGTCTATGTACCAGTTGCAATCTCCAAACCAGATTTGGTAATGATTTTGCATTTTCCATCCTGGAACTGTAATTGAAATCCCTTATCCACCAATTGTCCTACATTCAAAATATTATGCCTTAAACCTTCAACATAATAAACATTATCAATATTTCTCTTACCATCCAAGGATATAGTTCCTTTTCCTTTGATCATGCATACTTTCTCATCTCCATATCTAACCAGACCACCATCAAATTCTTGCAAAAATAGAAAATTCCCTTTATCTCTGGTCATATGATGTGAACAAGTACTATCAATTACCCATTCATCCTTGTCTTCAATTTTAGCAGCAAGTGCCTCTCTTTAGGTACATTCTCTTCCAGTGCCAGAACATCTTCCTTGATAGCCAAAAACACCCATTCCTTCCCATTGCTGGAACCACTAGGAGAGTCTTCTGTGGGTCCATTACCAGAATCAATAATGCCTTCCTCATCTACTATGTAGCATTATTTGTCTATGTTTTTCATGTACTTATACTTGTTCTGATATCCAGGATTAGGCTTAAAAGAACTAACTCTTTCTTCAAATATTGAATTCCTTTCAGGACATCTAGATGCAAAACAACCAATCTTATTACATGCAAAACATTTAAAAGGTTATTTTCCTTCATACTTACTTCCTACCAGTCCTTTAGGTACTCTTCAACCAAATAGTGCTTCAAGTTTCTCAAACTCTTCATATTCTCTCTTCATATCATCCAATTATTTTGCATACAAATCTTTCCAATCTTGCTTACCAGTTGTTGATGTAGATGCATGAAAAGTAGGTTTAGTCTTCATAGCTCTAGAAGGTCCAAATTCTTCAAGCTCAAAACCAAATAATTTTCCAGCCAAGTTATCTTTGTTTATAGATGTATTAGCCATTGTTCTCAACTCATTAATAGCAGTAGCCCTCATCTTGTAAGCCAGTGGTAGGTCTCTCAAAACTTTATAAATAATTTCATCTTTGCTCAGAGTTCCACCACAACATTGAATTCTCATAACAATCTCATTTACCCTTTCCATGAATGTAGTAATATTTTCATCTTCTTCCATCTTCAGGTTTTCATATCTCACCTAGTAACCATCAAGTTTAGGAATCTTCACTGTAGGGTCACCTTCATTAAGAGTCTCCAACTTATCCCATATAGCCTTTCCAGATGATTTGTTAGTCAATCCCATTATTTTATGATCAGAAAGTGCACATAAGAGGGCTTCTCTTTCTCTATAATCATTCTCAAGCTCCTTATCCAAGTTTGCCGAAGGAGAATTTCCAGATGCCAGATTATAAGGTGTACCACCATCCTATGTGATCTCCTCAATCTCCTTGCCAAGACATCTCAGATGAGTCTCCATCCAAATATTCCATACTGTGTAATTTGTTCCATCAAGCCTAGGAATATCTCTCCGAAAGATAGCTCCAGATGAACTGGATGAACTTGAATTGTTAGTCACCCTAGGATCTTCCTCAAGTGGTTAAGCTTTGAGTAAAGAGGACCAATGCTTTGATACTAATTGTTAGATGGTTCAAATAACTAGAAGACAACTAAGAGGCGGGGGGGGGGGGGGGGGGGGTTGAATTAGTTTTCACAAATTACTGGAACCTTAAGAAATTAAAACTTTAATACGAGAACCCAAAAAAATTAATACTGGAATACTTAAACCAAATACCAAAATAGCAGTTAAACCAATTAAGCATATACAATAATCATAGAATAAAAACCATCCACATGATACCAAGATTTATATGTGGAAAACCTGGTAAAGCAAAAAACCACGATGGAAAGCCTACCCATAGTCAGATAATACTTTTGCACTAAGTATGTGAATTATAGTTGAGGGGTCTGCACTTGCAGGAAGGCCAACAACCTAGACTACACTGCTCATCACAAAAGGAGTCTCACTGGCTACATAGAAATCCATATTACAATCCAGAAGAAGTGTTGAGCTGCAATGATAGCATCTCCTATGCCTGAGTACATTTTTGGTTAAGTTCAATACCGGAGGACTAAATCCTCTTACATAAACCCAATTCAATCTCCAACGATCGACCAACTCCTCTTTCTGTATGATATTACATTATTCGCACATTACATCCCTTGACCATAACCATATATGATCTACAATGATATCTTACAACTATATATACAAACTCTCAACCATAAACAATCAGGTCAGCCACCAGACAATAAACTAGATACATAAATAGAAAACATGATGGCCTTAGACTAAATAAAAAATATCCAACACATAAGACATCCTGAAAACACATCAAGAGGTCCAATCCATATGTTACATTAAGTCGGTCCATAACCTAGATCAACTGGGACCCAATATAGGTCCACACGCTAAAGCAATGATCTCCATCTACCAAGTCTCGAACATGATCACCAACAACATCCCAAATATCCACTAGAAGTTGCACCAACACCACTTATGCAATTCATCAAAGATATTCAACAAAAGCTCTGCCGATGAAACCCTCGTCAAAATCACAAGCCAAGCTTCCAAGAAAATAGGATATCATCTGATCACTAGACCAAAACCAACTAATTGAATATGAATATGAGTATCATGAATAAGCCAATTCCATAACAAAACCATAAAAGAGCCTACCAGATCATGTCGGATCCAAACCACTAGAAACTAGACTCAACCTACCGGGACCAGAAGGGTGCCGATAAAGCAACCAAAATAGCTAGTGTTCACATCAATGACAAAACATCAATGCAACACATAATCAATTCCTCCAAATGGCCAACACCCTCTTCATTGCTTTATTATTTCTTCTACCTACCCTTTAATCTTAGCTGACCATTTATTTCTTTCACCTGTTAATATTATCCCTCCATTTCTAAAGCATCTTCTATATAATAGGATACTTTCATCATTATCAACCCTAATCAATGGGTCTATCAAGCTTTCTTGTAGTCAAGCTACTTCAACCATAATCCATTATTTGTTGAGATCTTGTGCACAAATAAAATCTAAGAGCAAATTTATTAAACAAGATCAATGCAGATAGGAGACAATGGAGATTGAAATCCTACTTGGCATGTGAATGGTATAATAGTTTAATTTGTTGATTTTCATGTTCTTAGGTATCTTCATTGGTGTAAGGTGAATATTTGCTTGTATAACTAGGGTTTTATTGTGGTTGGATCTTTATGGTTTTACAATAGATTTCATCATCATTTTCACTATATACACCTCCATCTCTCTCTCTCTCTCTCTCTCTCTCTCTCTCTCTCTCTCTCTCTCTCTCTCTCTCTCGTCTCTCCCTCTCTTTCCCTCAACTCCTACCTTCCTCCCTCCATCTCTCTCATTTGGCTCTCTCTACCTCAACCTCTCCTTTCCTCCCTCCATACCTCTCTCTCACTTGGTCTCTCTCTCCCTTTCTTTCCATCCCTTCCTCCCTCTCTCAGTATATTGTCTCTATACTCCCTCTATCTCTTTTCATCCCTTCCTCCCTCTCACTCATTATCTCTCTTTCCTTCTCTCCCTCTATCACTTTGTAACTCTCTCTCTCAACCCTTTCATAGAGAGATAGAGAGACTCGAGAGAAAGAGGGAAAGAGGAATACCTAAGAGAGAGAAAGAGAGAGGGAGGAATGTAGGAATTGAGGAAAAGGGATGGAAAGAGTTGAGAGAGATGGGGGAGGGAGGAAAATAAAGAGACCTAATAGATAGAGAGCCTAAGTGAGGGGGAATAAGGGATGAAAAAAGAATAAAAGACTAGAGAGAGAGCCCTTGTGAGAGAGAGGGAAAGAGGAAGAGAAGGGTTGAGAGAGAGAGAGAGGTTAATGGAAAGAGAGGAAGACACTAGAGATAGAGAGATACAATGTGAGAGAGAGGGAAGAAGGGAGTGGTTGAGAGAGAGATCCCAAGTGAGGGAGGGGGAGGGAGGAAGGTAGGGTTATCTTTCTCTCAAGCCTCTCCCTCTCTTTTCTTCAACCCCTACCTTCCCCTCTCTCTCTCACTCTCTCTCCCCCTCTCTCACTTAGGCTCTCTCTCTTGGCTCTCTCCTTGGTATATCCCTATTTTCTCAACAACCCCTCTCTCTCTCTCTCTCTCTCTCTCTCTCTCTCTCTCTCTCTCTCTCTCTCTCTATTATCTCCCTTTCTTTCCATCAACCCTGTTGATTTTCCCAAGTTTTATTGGATGTATTTTAATGTATATATCTGATTCAATCTGATACTTGCATTCTTGGAATTCTATATATTCTCAAATTGAATAACTTTATACTATATATATTCTTTTGGAGAGGCATGTCCTTGAACGGACATGTCTCTCCTTTAATTATAATAATTTAATCAATATTATAATGTTTCATCAATCAATTATTAATTTAGAATAATATAATAGATTAATATTGAATATTAAATTTTATATGATTAATAATGATATAATAATATAACATAATAATATATTATTATTAATCAACATATATTATATGTATTCTAAATGATCATTCGACTGAAGCTACAAACATTAACACTCCCTCCTAGCTAGGGAGGATGATCAAACAAAATGTGTAGTGATCTCCCATGTCAACACTTATGGCCCTCACCATAGCTACACAAAACATAATTAACACTCTCTCTTAGCTAGGGAAGATAAAATCAATGCAAATGCATTGAGTCTAGATTAATTATGGGATAGAGAAAATATTATCTCACTATGATATCAAGAAGTATGGTATAAACAAGAATATCAAGGCACATGATATTCACCATAACTCAAAAATATCATCTCATGATATTGGGAGTATTTGCATCAACCATATGATTCTCATCACAGGGGACCATAGTCTCAAGGTGTGAATTTGCCTCTGTCGGCGATTCTATTCACAAGCTCTTGCGTAGATTGCATCTGTCGGCAATTCTATCCATAAGCTCTTGTGTGGATTGCCTTAGTCGGTGATTCTATCCATGAGCTCTCACGTGGATTGCCTCAATCGATGATTCTATCCACAAGCTCTTATGTGGATTGCCTCAGTCAACAATTCTATCCATGAGCTCTCACATGGATTGCCTCAGTCGGTGATTCTATCCACAAGCTCTTATGTGGATTGCCTCAGTCGGTGATTCTATCCATGAGCTCTCACGTGAATTGCCTCAGTCAGTGATTCTATCCACAAGCTCTTACATGGATTGCCTCTGTCGGCAATTCTATCCATGAGCTCTCATGTGGATTGCCTCAGTTGGCAATTCTATCCACAAGCTCTTATGTGGATTGCTTCAGTTGGTGATTCTATCCATGAGCTCTCACATGGATTGCCTTAGTCGGCGATTCTATCCACAAGCTCTTATGTGGATTGCCTCAGTCGGCGATTCTATCCATGAGCTCTCATGTGGATTGCCTCAGTTGGCAATTCTATCCACAAGCTCTTGTGTGGATTGCCTCAGTCGGCAATTCTATCCATGAGCTCTCAAGTGGATTGCCTCAGTCGGCGATTCTATTCACAAGCTCTTACGTGGATTGTCTTAGTCAGCAATTCTATCCATGAGCTCTCATGTGGATTGCCTCTGTCGATGATTCTATCCACAAGCTCAAGTTATTGTAAGATCGTCACCTTCCAATAACCTCAAAAATACAAGTGGGAATCATTTGGAAGTCATCACTTCCTTATGATTTACACAAGGCCCATAAGGCATTAAATGATTTCATTAGTATAATAATCAATTGAATCAAGTTTTACCTCATAAGTGTTTCACCTTCAATAGTGAAAATCCCTCTCAATCACTATGATCGAAATTGTCACAATTTGACTGAACCATCTGCTCCCTCTAAAGCTCAAGTTCTTGTATCAACCTCTTGCCCTCTTTTGAAATGTCAGACTCACTCTGCATCTGGTCTCAATCATCAATTCATTTATAAGCATCAATTTATTTCTCCCTTTAATTAAATTTTATTGCACTTTCCTCCTAAAGGTATGTTAGAGAGAGATTACAAATAGCTCATAAACTAAGTTATCTCGAACAGAAATACCAATGATAGAAGCATACAAGATTTTACTAGTCAATATTATAGCATAAATTACAAACTCAATAATTCATGTGTCTTAATAAAACATGGAATACTTATCTTAAGTTTAAAACATTTCCTTTCATAAGGTGAGCCCATATAAGAAATATCATGCATGAATCATCTCTCATCATAATTCCCTTTGAATGATGTAGAACATTTTCATAATTTTGATCAACACTTTCATTATGATCTGCCACACATAGTCGTTAATAACTTTTGCAATTTACCAAATTTATCGAATCCCTTTGGTGAGATGTTATAAAATATAATTACAAACATCTCCTCCAAGTTATAGCCAGATCCAACAGTTAAAAAAAAAGTTATGACATTTTTCCCAAAATTGCTAATCCTAGGTAGGATTTCAAGTGACCTGCACCAAAGTCGTCATATCTTGCACAAAACTGAATCAAATTTGATGAGATAAACATATTTGAAAACTAGAAACATAGATATTTCCATCCATATATTATAGTCCTCATTTTGAGGCCAACCAAGGGCTGTACAATGGCATATTTCAGACTGAAAATTCTAGAAAAAACTGAATTCTCCAACCCTCTCCAACCTCCAAATTAAACTTCATAGGCCTGAGCTCTGATACCATGTTGATTTTCCTAGGTTTTATTGCATGTATTTCAATTTATATATCTGATTCAATCTTATACTTGCATTCTTGGAATTCTATATGTTCTCAAATTGAATAACATTATACTATATATATTCTTTTGGAGAGGCATGTCCTTGAACGGACATGTCTCTCCTTTAATTATAATAATTTAATCAATATTGTAATGTTTCATCAATCAATTATTAATTTAGAATAATATAATAGATTAATATTGAATATCAAATTTTATATGATTAATAATAATATAATAATATAACATAATAATATATTATTATTAATCAACATATATTATATGTATTCTAAATGATCATTCGACTGAAGCTACAAACATTAACAAACCCCTCCATTACTCTCTCTATTTCTCTCCCTTGCTCTATCTAGTCTCTCTTTGTCTTTCCATCCCTTCCCCTCTCTCTAGTCTCACTCTATTTCCATCAACCACCCCTCTCTCTTAGGTATCTCCCTCTCTCTCTAGTCTCTTCCTCTCTTTCTCTTCATCTCTCTCACTTGGGTTATCTTTGTCTAGATGTGATAGACCTAGAGCCTAGTGAGAGAGGGATGAGAGACCTAGCGAGAGAGATAAAGGGGGATATAGGTCGGTGATGAGATAGTGAGGAAGAGGTAGAGAGAGGTATATATGGAGGAAGAGAGAGACATAAGGATGAGGAGAGATATATGGAGAGGGAAGAGAGAGGAAGGGAGGAATGAATAGAGATGGGGGTGAGGAGGGAAGGCAAGGTAGAGAAGGATAGATGGTGGGAGAGACCTAGAGATAGGATATGTAGAGAGGTGAGGGAGAGACAAATGTTCATAAATAGAGAAAGATGGATAAGGAGAGAGGGAGAGAGATGGAGAGAGATTTAAAGAACGAGAAAGTGAAGAGATGTGGAGCCTAGGGAGAGAGAGGTGAGAGACCTAGGGGAAGATAGAGGTGAGAGAGATAGTTGGGGAGAGAGGTGGGTAATAAGAAAGGGATAGAGAGGTGGAGAGGTAAAGATATAGGGAAGGATAGACATAGTGATGGGGATAGATATAGGGTGTGAGGAAGAAGTAATGATTGAGAGAATGGGGAGAGGGAGAGAGAAGAAGAGAGAGAAAGGGAGGAAGGGATAGTGATGGGGTTAAGGAATGAAGGTGAGGTACAAAGGGAGATAAGGTGGGAGAGACCTAGAGAAATAAAGGTAGTGAGGGGAGGTGTGTAGAGAGAGAGAGAGAGAGAGAGAGAGAGAGAGAGAGAGAGAGAGAGAGAGAGAGAGAGAGAGAGAAGGGTAGGAAAGAGAGCTTAAGATGTAGTTTTAGATCTTAGGGTTGAGAGGAATGAGTGAGATAGAGATAGCTAGAAAACGGATAGATGAAGAGGGATAGAGAGAGATCTATAGTTTAAGATTTAAAAGAAGATAAAGATAGTGGCATAGAGAGAGTGACAGAATGCTAATAAAAACATGTTGATTAATGAAATTTAACTGTCTAAAAATTTAAATGATCATCTAAAACCTAGAATCTACATTATAACTCCTATAGATCTTAAGCCACTCTTAAACATCTTACCAATATATATGTGAAATATAACTTAAAGTAAACAAACATATTGAAATGTGACTTATACTTAAATGTTATATTTCATGTATATATTCAAAGAGAGAGAGAGAGAGAGAATTTTCACTTTTCAAAATGGAAATGCACTTTTAAAAATGCAATTTCATTTGGCTAGCACCAAATTTTGTGCTCACCTTATTTGGCACTCACCTTATTTGGCATATGCCAAATAGATTTGACTTGACTAAACCTTAGGTTTGAAATGCCAAACCTATTGGCACATGCCAAATATGGTGAGTGCTTTATTTGGCACACAACAAATCGCTACTTTTGAGCAAAAAAAAATGGCAACATTTTGGTCCCCCATCTTGGTGCACTTACCCATATATATCCTACCTTTTATTAGTAATTGTGTGCTTGCAAATCTTTCATATTTTAAAAATTATATTGGGGACACCGTAACATTACTCATCCTACTTTTAACTTATCTTTCTAGCAAGGACTCATTAAATTACCTCAAATATTGTGTTCTTATGCTCTTGGATGCCACAATGGAAAATATTCATAGTCTATTGTCTTATGTTCTCTAATAGTTTCTTTTGGCCATTGATGGTTTCATCACCATATTCACTTACTCATAATAATATATAACATTACATTCCTTCACACATTATCTTCACCAAATCTGCTTATGATGCTTATGATTCAAGATGTTTTATCTACTTAAAACATAACATATTAATTATAACTATCACCTTACCTGATTTACATAATTAAATGTTTAACTTACATTTAGATTTCATTTACGAGTTCATATTCCTTGAATTCCTGACACATAATATAATATATGTAATCAATTGAAATAGGAGCATACATTGTTTACTAACACTCAAACTTACATAGAGTTAGTCACTATTCCATATAAAAAATTGTCACAGAATAGGGTTACCCTTAACCTGCCATGTTATGTTATAATCACCACAAAGAGAAGAACATCATACAAATTTCCATAGAGGAAAACCTTTTCGAACTCTTTTCTTTCCTTTGTCTTCTTATATCATAGTGATCCTTAAAAATTAATTTAATTTTTTAATTTTAACATCATAATTATTGAATTATCGGTTTCACAACTACACAATACACATATATACTTTTAAAAAGTTTATTTTTGCTTATAATAATCATTGAATTCAAAGGGCAACCAAAATATATTACATGAATGACTCAATTATTGCACACTAAAGAAAATGCAACATCCATTTCATTGACGGGGAACATAAATGATTTTCTTTTTAAAATTTGGTATTAATTATCCATCCTTATTGTTTAATTTAGTTAATGAAAGATGATTGATTTATTATTAAATTGCAAACTGAGGAAATTCTTATCTGCTTTGTTCTCCCGTGTCTCGTCTTTGCTATTACACCAATCCTTATCTAAACTGTAGTGCCGGCACATTAGAACAAAATATACCATCTTTAAACAGATCTAAGTACGTAATGCTTACCCACTAAAAACATAAAATGGTTAAATTAAAATAAATTAAACTTAAGCAAAAGCTTATTTTTCCATAAGAGTAGCCATTGAATTCCAAGGCTTATTTTGTCTAATGAAAGAGGACTGATTAATAATGAATTTCAGAATGGAGTAAAATCTTATGCGCTGGATTCCGCCAGCACATTACCTCATGACCTCATGATATACCAAGAAAGCTGTTACCAATCAAGCCAGCTCCCAGCTCATGTCTGTACCAAGTTTATCAACAAAGTTTACTTCCATTATTTATGTGAATTGAAACATAAATGCAATAGAGGAAAAATAAGGAGTTTCAAAATAATATTTAACGTGTAAGGAATAATAAAGAATATGAGTGGTTGTCTTACAATTGATGTAATATCCATTCTATATTTACAATAATTTTCTAGGAAGCCTAAGAATTCAGTTGATTCAATATTGATTTTATGTTACTATATACAATGAATTATTCTTGATAAGAAATAAATAAACTATGAATTATTCTTGATAAGAAATAAATAAACTTTAGATGAAGCCTTAGGTGACGATTAAATAAGATTATGACATATATTTTAATAATATAACTTGAGATGCAGAAAAGTATATTACTTATGTAAGTTTAAGTATGCTAGTATGAAAAGGGATCTAACTTTAATTAATTAGGTTATTACCTTTTTCACTTTAACACTAGCTTGTGTCACATAAGAGCCTTGGGTCATGGTATGGTCATGTATCAAACCATAAGGGAAAGGGGCTTTTTAATTAGATATTGTAGTTAGAAATATCTTGGTGGATATGTATCCAAAATGTTAAAGCATACACAAGGCATGTGTACTATTTGACAAAATGCCTAAAAAATATATGGTTTTATGGAATACAATAATTGTAAGATATACATAAAATGGTATGTATCAAACCATAATGGAAAGGGACTTTTTTAATTAGATATTGTAGTTAGAAATATCTTGGTGGATATGTATCCAAAATGTGAAAGCATACACAAGGGATGTGTACTATTTCACAAAATGCCTCAAAAATATATGGTTTTATGGAATACAATAATTGTAAGATATACATAAAATAGTGATCTTGATGAAGCTTGAAATAATTTTAAGAATATAGGAGATACAAAAAAATAGGAAATTGTGTGATTTTCACACTCCAAAAAATGGTTTTTTGCTTTATTAAAAATTATGAAAATGGCATGTGCCATAACAATTTGTAAGCTTTTGAAAGCCTTCATTGTGCTTGGTGGTATTGCCCTTAGATCTACACCATGCTCATTTGATACATTTTGTATTTTGTATAAAAAATATATTTTTTAAAGAAATTTAAGTACTTTCTATTTTGTTGAGTGTAAGTCAAACCTAAGAATGGGAATTATGGTATGTATATTCATCAAAGAAAAATTGATTGTGGATTTTTATCAGGTTTTAGAACTTTCTATATCCTTTAAAAATATCTATTAGGCATACACAAGGCACCATGAATGCATCAATAACGTGTGGTCACTTGGAATGTCGTGCTTGTAGAATAAGCACAAAAAGAATTTGTTGAAATAGCCACATTAACATTTAAGAAAATGCAATTGGTAGATGTAGAACTAGACATCTCATTTTACAAATTTTATTATTAGTATACTAATCCTAATTATTAATATTAACTTATTATTAAAGTATAATTTAATATATTAAATTTATTAACATTTTATATTTTTTGTACATTTAAAATATTAGATATCTTTAATATTTTTATTTTAAGTGGAAAATATGTATATATTTATTATTTTTATATGTTTTTATATGGATAAACCCAGAACAAATCCAAGTCCAATTTTTTTTATTGAATCCTTGAACCCCAACATAGGCCAATACTAGGATTGGTAACTTTAAAAAATGATTATATGAAAAGGAAAGGGAAACCTCACTTTTGTTTAAACAAACCTCAATTAGAACACTCAAACCTAGATCAGTAGCTAAATTGGTCATAAAAAATATTCGGAGAATGTCAAACTAACTAAACATTTGATGGAAGTAGAGAAAGTTACGAATGTGAACTTGCACCTTTGTCCCTCCAAAAATGATCATTTCAACACAGAATTTAAAGGAAATAGATTGTAGGCCCCATCAAAATGTATTAGAATGACTAAATTGGAATAAAATTTCCATGGCACCCTAATTTTAGGAAATGAGTATCTAGGAAAAAGATGACAATTATTGCTTCTCAAGGAATAAGAAGAAAAATAGAGGTGGCTTCTAGGGGAAGGGTAAAATACCAGTTGGATTCACAAGAGACATAAACACTTTATTTGAAAAAATAAAATGCATAACAAATTCATTCCTATTAATTCAATTCATACATACAAGAAAGGCAAATAATATGGTGTTGCTCTGGCTAAGGATTTCTCCAATGGGTAATGAGAATTCATGATACTTGAATTAAATTTACCTCTAGCCTATTGTTAGTAAAATGAGCTCAGAAAATAATTATCAACAAGATTCATGGACACCAACTTTGAAGTATATACTAATACAAAATGTGCCAAGTGAAATAATTTCTAACACGGCTAAGTGCCAATTTAAACAAGCCTGTAATGTCTTTTTTTTGTATTTTATATACTTTCTAATATTTTGAAATGAATTGAATCCAAACAAAAGTACAAATTCTAATCACACTTTTCAAGACTCTTAAATTACTAATATTAATCTACAATTTCAATAAAAAACTTTAAACTATACTTATTTATGTAATAAAAACCCTAGAATTTTAGATGAAGATATTCTTAATTAGGATAGCCAAATATATTTGAATATGATTTATCTAAACCATATGACCACAAAAAACAATGTATGAAGATATTGGAAAGTACAAATAACAATTTATAAGATTTTTTTGCACTCATCAAATGTTGTATCCTACTGAAAATATGAAAGTCATATATAGATTAGACCTTGCAAATTTTATAAATACAAATAGACATTAGTGACTGACATGACTACTATTTTGAGATATATGGAAAGCTATAGAATTGTTGAAAGAGTTATAATTACATGGAACAATAATTAACATCCCAAAGGTTTTATGGATTTTGGAGGGCCTTTATAATACATAAAAAAAATCCTTTAAAATTTGTAAATAAATATAAATCATTCCAAGGTAGCTTGGATTAAGAAAACTATCCTATAAACACCACTCAAATGTCCTTCCACTAGGTTATAAGATAAATATGCATGCATAACTACTAAGTATAAGTTACTAACAAGACTTTAGAAATTTAGGATCCATAAGGTGCGAATACAACCACTCATATTCTAAACCATATACAATGCTCAAAATTGTGCCCAATATTGCTATCATACTACACATGCTCTATATAAAAAAAAACACCATTTGATAAATGCAAACTATTCCATGATATACTAAAAATTAATATGAGATTACCCATTACATTTTTAAAATTGCATTGATTTCCATAAGCATGGGATAGAAGGTGTACATTTCTATGTTTGGTAAATTTAATACAATTTTAATTATCATACATATTTTTAAGAAAAAGTGAAAAATATACCTCATAGTTTCCATTTCTCAAATGGTGGTTTTGTTTCTATCCAGAGCATGTGTATAGTATGATAGCTTTGTAATAGGTGGCAAAAATTCTAGGATTATTTGGAATAAGATATTTTATTAAAAATATCTACAAGTAGTTCATAGAGGAAAGCACTCCTTTTATTTATTTATTTATACTTGAGGGGTATCCCTGTTACCAAGCCTAATGACCCAACAACCCTTTCCCTAGGCTTAACTTTTCCATTGAGTTTTGAGGTATTGATGAGGCAAGTTGAGGTGATACTAATCCCTTGAAGGTAGTGATCCAAGCTCGAAATAGATACCATACAATTAATCCATCCTACATCAGCTGAACCTCAGACCTACATGGGAAGAGCCCAAATCCTTAGCAAAACCATATCAACCATTTGAGATATGGAGGTGTCCCCTACCATCACTTCTATTTTTTATCCCCCCAATAATTTAGTGGAGATGCCACTATTTCTAATTTTTAAATGACTTATTTTCTTTTTGACTATACAAGGGTCTCCATTACTAGTTATCGTCCCTACTGTTTTATATGTTGTTTTCTTACTATCTACTCAAGGGTCAAGGCACTAGATTGATCAAAGAGAGGTCTTCAATATTACAATTAGGAATGTAATCATTTAGAGAACTCCTCTTTAGATATAATTTTTTGATAAGGCTTCCATATGTGATTTTTGACCAAAATATTTTATCACTTTACATCACTTGGTGGCATTTAAATGACTATTACTAATGACGACTAATTTAAAATGATTGCAATCACCTAGTATGTTGCTTTCCCATGCAATATTGATATTCAAAATCATATAATAATGAAAAGTCACCAATATTGAATTTTATTTACACTTTTGAAGTGGTTTTAGCACAAATCATCGATTCTATTAAGTTGTGGAAAATGAAGATGTTGGGCCTCTATTACATCACTCTTAAGTTCCAATGCTATCTTCAATGTTTCTAACTTATATTTATTGGGATGTATTGGTTTCTTCTCATTGACAATATTGTAAGGGGTGAAATTGGTTGTGGTCCTTCAATTTTTATTCTGATCCCATAAAGCTTTTTTAGTATATCAACATTGTCAATCCCAGTAATTGAAATAGTATTTGTCAAAATATTCTCTAATTCCCCATTACTCAACTCAATTTGTACATTATTTTAATCATGATAAGAAGAAAAAAAAATATTTCATTTTTTATTATTACAATGTACAATATCAAGTAGGGGGGTATTAGGATAGGTGATATTAATCTTGCATTCCTAAGCCATTTTTATATGTTTTCATTTTCCTTGAAAATGTTCTATGGGACATGAGAGATAAAATATATATTTTTCATTACCTATGAAAAATTGTAATTCAAACCCATAGAGGTAAACACTTATCAATGATAATTACATAGAATTCTAGTGGAATATTCCTTCTAGGTCTCCACTTTTGAAGTTTTTCTAGATCGGGACCACCCAAACTTGCATGGGGTTGCATGTAATTTCATGTTTGGGGTGTCATATTTTACATGTTTTGTATTCTTAAAGTGAGTTGGCAGAGCTATTAGAGAGTAATGGAGCACCCAAGATTGACTATTTGCAATTGGATGTATGCTAGGTTATAAAGTGAGGGCCATGTAAACATCAATTATTTTTACCATGTTTATGGGGTTTCCACTTTAGAAATGAGGTGTGGGTTTTTCTAAATGGTTTTAAATTTTCTTTTTGAGATTCTATAGTTTTTTTTCCTCCCACAAATCTCTTTATATTTGATCCTTAGAATAGTAGTTCTATGTTAAGTTGTAGGTAATAGGTGTCTCTAGATTGCTTTGAAAAATTGTAGTTACTTGTGTTATTGTATACATCCCTTTGAATATTAATAATATACATGCCATCTTTCTCATTTGGGTTATTTTCCTGAAATGGTTTCTCGACATAATTACAATATTATGTTTGGTATTGTGTTTTTTATGCTTATTTAAGGAATGTGTAGTCACATTATCTAGTTGGGTAATTTTGACATTTTGTTTCAATATTTGCAAACACATTTTTAAGTTATTATTGTACTTTTCTTCATATTGTTCTCAACATTTATAGTAAATTAGCAACTAACTTAAAAGAAACTAGACACAAGGAAAAATATACTACTTCTCTTTCTTAATGAAATAAATATCAAAGGCGAATTCTACTAGTAGAGGTCATGCTAGAGGAAGAAGAAGGGGAAAGAAAATAAAAATAATAGAGGAAGAGGAAAAAATTATATAAATCATAGAAACATATAGTCTAAATATTATGAATAGTGTGGAAACTACAAGTTTGAATGTAGAGAGGAATTTTAACTTGAATAAGTTAAAGCCCAACTATAAATAATATAATTTTAAAGATATTAAATAATCCATATTATTCACATGCAATTTAGAAAAAGAACATCACAAGTATGTGTTTTTATTAGACAGAAGCTACACAAATTGTATAATAGCTAAATTTGATCTTTTTGTCAAATTAGATTATTCTTCAAAAATCATCTAAAATTTGGTGATGATAAGAAGGTTGATGTAATGGTGAAAATACTCCATTGTAATGAAGGCTAAGAAAGAGAAATATACTTATATTTATGAAACTTTGCATTTGCCAAAATTATAGAATAATATTTTAAGTATAGGACAACTTGTAGCAAAAAACAATTATGTTGTGTTTAATATAAATACTAAAAAATATTTGATAAATAAACTAAGTATTATATTTTAAAAAATTATTGAATGATAGAGAATAGATTATTTGACTTCCTCTAAAATGCATGTCCTTAAATAAAACATAAATTGTTCGTGGTTATTTATCATAGAATCAAGATCTCTTTTTGATGAATGGATTATGGAGGGAAAAATATCCTCTAGGGCGTTTTGATATTGATGTCCATGATATCTAAGAGGGATATTTTTGTGGGAATTTTATTTTTATTACTTTTATTGATGATTTGTTTTGCACACATGGATTAATTTTCTTGATGAAAAAATTGAGACTTTTGAATTCTTTAATATTTTAAATGCTATGAATTAAAAGAAAAGTGGGTATTAGCCTAAAATGCTCAAAATAAATAGAATGGGGAATTCACTACAAAATAATTTTTTTATAATTTTCTATAAAAATAATGGCATCACAAGATAACTTACTATATATTATATCTTTTAGAAAATTTAAATTGTACAAATAAAAATTTATACCATTATAAAATATGTTACAATGAAAAAAGATTTCAAATTGTTATTAGTGTGAAGTAGTGGCAACAACAATATATATTCTAAATTGAAGCCCTACATAATTAGCTTAGAATATTACTTGAAATGAATCTTCAAGTGGCCATACTAAGTCTTAAGTGTTTTTTATTCAAAATTATTGCATCTTAGTTTAGATTTATAGATGAAATATTAAACAAATGTTGGTTAATTTTAAGTTAGTAAATTAATAAATAATAAGTTGGGAGTCATTCATATTTGTATTTTATCATAGTTTTTATATTTCATGAGAATGAAATGTTTTATAAGTATTTACAAATACATTGTAAATCATTGGGAAATTTAATAACTAATATTTTTATTATTATTTTATTTTTTTTGATAGGTAATAGGCCATAGCCAAAGAATTTTATTAATTTTTAAATTTACATCTTGGTTTAGTGTGGGCACTGGTAGGAAAG
This sequence comes from Cryptomeria japonica, assembly GCF_030272615.1. Lineage (NCBI taxonomy): Eukaryota > Viridiplantae > Streptophyta > Pinopsida > Cupressales > Cupressaceae > Cryptomeria > Cryptomeria japonica. The sequence continues at coordinate 777,699,346 of NC_081414.1, forward strand.
AACCAAGGCAAGAAAACCTTTAGTCTAGCCCAAGAAAGATTAACTTCCTAGAAAATTATCCAGTAACTAATAATACAGAACCCATATATGGTGTTGCCATCTTACATAATATTGGCAAGATTCCCATTACAATGAATTTTTTTTTAAGCTATAACAATAGAATATCATGGAGGTTCAGAGACACCAAGCCCTATTCCTGAAGTGAACCCAGGCTAGATGATGAAGAGTTACTATGTCCCTACACATCACAACTCACACACCACATCCTCCAAACCAACCTTACACAACTCTTAAATATTGAAAATAAATATAAGCTTATTAAAAATTAAATATTAGAGTAACCCAATTATCTGATAATATTATAAATTAGTCATGTTAATCTTAATAGTTTACTCAAATTATTCAAATTATTTATCTCCATTAACTTAAGTGTTTAAAATTATCCAAATCATCAAGAAAGTCTTAGTCACTTGCTCTTTTATTCATTCAGTACTATAATCGGAATTTTGGTTATTATAGATAACATTGATTACTAGTAACATGTAGCAATTCATCCCTAAATGTTGAATCTCTAATAATTAAGGCATGGTACCAATCTATAGTCATTAGATTAAAATAGAGATCATCCGCTCTAAACTACCTCTGTGAAGCATGAACTATGATATTGAAATGCACAAAATTAACCAAGGATAACCATTTAGCTACCAAAGCATACTCATGTAACACACAATAATCTTAATTATTGTTGTGACAAAAAAATCCCATCCCGCTCAAATTAGTAATCATTTTAGTACAACTTCCAAGAGTGGGGTTAAGTGATATTATGATCAATCTCTATTTATAGGGTGATATGCCGGCTAAGTCATAAATTGATAGATCTATCCCCCTGATTCTGTAATTTTCTTGTGAGGAAATTAATGCCTTCAAGTACCATTGTTACCCAGCATGTGGTGAGTTTGATTGATGTATTATGCTAACAAATATAGGGGATATCCACATAATCCCCCATTTTTATAGAGGACACCAGATATCTTCCACTCTTAGCCCCTTCCCAAACCAAACCATCCTCTTTCTGACTAAAAGTAATTTTTCTAGACACCAATAACTCTTCCAATTTTTTTGACTCATTGAGTGGGAGATCCAGATTTCCTAAGGACTTCCAATTCCATGATTTTATGCCCTCAAGTATTTTTTCTTCTATATAATCAGAAAGCTTATTTCCCCAGCACCTTTCCAGGGTTGATCTGGTAGTGTCAAATTTGTTTTCTTTGTAAATAGCAGGATAACCGCCCCATGAATCTGTTGGCATATGGACACTCCAATGAGACATTGTGTGTGATTGAAGGTTTTGTCATTGATGGAAACCTTGCAATCCTATGGCACCGGTAAAGCATTACTCAGGCAACCTTGCAATCCTATGGCACCGGTAAGATATTATACCGACAAAGCATTACTCAGGCAACCTTGCAAACCTATGGCATCGACAAGACATTATACCAGCAAAGCATTACACAAACAAGACAGTGCACCAGCATCAACAAGATCAATCTACACCAGCACCGGCACAGAAAAGAACATGTATACCAGCATTGAGGCCGACGGGATTTTTGATATGTAATATTTTGTTTATTATTATAAGCCGACTTGGAAAATTGTAAAATGACTCTTGTATATAAAAGAGATCATTGTAGACATTTGTAGGATATGGATAGGAAGCATAAATAAATTATAAGGTATACCTAATGTGTGAATTGTAGGTCAAGGGTATATGTAAAGAACAGAGCAAGAACCGGTACTGAATCTGGCATTGAAGATGCTATTGTAAAGTAGTACAGAATATTGGATTTTTGTAAATCCTCATTGTAAGTCAGTGTGACTTCTTATTGAGTAGTGAGCTCTAGGCAATAGGCCTTCCTGCATGTGCAGGCCCCTATTGTAAGTAATATTCTCTTATTGGCCAGTAAGTGAATATTGTGGGTCACAAATCCCACCGAAGTTTTTCCCACACCAGGTTTCCTCGTTAAACATCTTGTGTTATGGTGTTCTTTTCATGTGGATGTTTTTGATTCTGTTATTTGCATTAATTCTTGCATACCGGTATACTGTTACTTTATGTTTTGCATATTCAGTTTTAAGAAAATCTCATTACCGGTTACATACTGATTCACCCCCCCCTCTCAGTATCTGTGGGAACCCTAACAATTGGTATTAGAGCCTAGTCCTCTATTTTCAGAAGCCTAACAGCTTGAGGAAGATCTTGACACTAGTAAAGATGGAAAATATGATGAAGCAACTTGAAGGAGCTCTTACTAACTATGATGTAGAGAAGTTGAAAAATATCAAATTAGAAGATGATTTAAAAGCAGCTCAGGACATTATTTAGGCACTTCAAGAAAATCTTACTGTTACAAGAAATGAGAGAAGAGAACTTTGTGAAAAATTGCAAAATGAGAATGATGAAAAGGAATCACTAAATGATATGATAAGCAAATTGAAACAAGAGATCATGACAACAAAAAATGAAATGCAAGATATGACTATGAGATTTTGCAAAGAAATTGAGGACAGAAAAAAGAATGAAGAAGAATTGACCAGAAGATTAAGTGATGCAGCAAATGAGAACACAAGACTTAGCTTTTAAAATGACATGTTGAAGACAGATCTGATGCCTACTTAGAATGACTCGAATGAACTAATGAGACAAAAAGAAATCTTGGAAAGGGAATTGGAAACTACAAATCAACACAAAGAAAAATTCAAGAAAAGCTCTGAAGAACTTCGTACCTTATTGAAGAATCAAAAACCCAATGGTGACACTTCTAGAATTGGATTTGAAGTTAGAGAAAGCTCCGGTACTGCAAATACCTAGGATCACAACAAACCGGTAAGACCTTCTAATACTTACAAATTCAATGGAAAATGCTTTAACTATAACAAATATGGTCATAGGGCAAATGAATGTAGATCTAGGAATTATCAGAACATCAATTCTCCCATCGGTCAATGCACCAAATGCAACAAAATTGGTCATAACTCTGAAAATTGCAGACTGAATGTAAGATGTTATGTTTGTGGAAGATTTGGTCATTCATCAAATAAATGCAGAACACAAACCGGCATAGGTTATGGGAAAGCTATTCAGAAAAATAATGTAACTTGTTATGCATGTAACAAGATTGGTAATATTGCTAAATTTTGTAGAAGTAAAGGTACACCAGTAGATAACAGAAGTACTAGCTTGAAAGGTAAAGAAAAGGTTGAAAAGGTTAAGCAATGGATTAGAAAAGGTGATCTAAATATTGGGGTTACTCCTGCACCGGTAGAACCAACAAATGCTTCACTGGTAGGACAATATGATGCTCCACCGACAGGACAGAGCAATGCTCCACCGACAAGATGTTCTTCATCAAATTGAAGAAAATTATCTTGAGGGTTTGGCAATCAAATGACACATGTGCTATTATTCCCTTAGTTAGAGAAAAGAAGTTGAAATTCCTTCATTACCGGCAAATAAAGTTAAGCTAATACATTGCTAGCAAGCAATTAATGTGGTAGGTAGCAGAAAAGATTTTATAAATTAAGGTTTTTGGCTCCATTTCATTTCAGAGTGAATTCAAACTTTCAGAGAGCGTGAAGATTTCTGAGCTAAGGCATTCCGAGCAAAGAGGCAAAGCACGTCAGCAATCAATCCATCCAAAGGCAGAAAAAGGTATTTATCATCATGCCATCCTCCTCTGCACCTGAATTCATAGCAAACCCTACAATAGTCAAGGTTATAAAATGACCTAGGCCTGTATTTCAGCTAGTTCCCAAGGTAGCTAAGAAAGATGACAACATAGGTGCTTTTTCAAAAATTCTAAAAGGTGTTGTTTATGCAGAAGACCCTAGAATGTATATTCATTGCAACATAGAGGAATTAGATGATGAAGAAATCAAAAACATGTATAAGTCTGTTATATGTGACAACTCCGGGAATGTGAAACCTGAACATAAAATTGTTGAAACCTTAGGATTCACTGAAATCCTCTACATTCCTGAATTTCCTAAGTGGTTAGGATAGTTCTATGTAGGGTACATGGTTCATTGTTTTGGCTTGACTTAGTGCATAAAATTACAAAGGTAGCTGTGAAAGCAGTAATAGGGTTACCTTCCATTGGTAACAGACCCAACAAAACCAAGAAGGTCTCCAATGACTTGGTAACAAACTTAACTGGTGCAACATCCAACAAGAGATCATTGAGGGTTAATGATGTGACCGATACAAATGTTAGATTTGTTAGCATGATTCTAGGTTACAAAGCAACTCATGCTAATAGGCTTAACTCAGTTTCCAGTTTATGCATAAAGAGTGCTTATGACATGGTTAAGGACAATGTAAAAATTGATATCTGTGAATGGTTAAAGGATGAGTTAATTGACAATTTAGCAAAAATCAAGAAGGATAAGAAAGGAACCTTTAGATTTGGAAATTTACTTGTATGCTTAATGCTACATATAACCAAACAGGCTCCCGGTATAGGCTACAAGGATTTTGGATTTGACATACTGGTAGGAAAACAATTGTCTGACTTATTCAACAACATGGGTGAAAATAGAGAAAAGAATATCAATGAGTATTTTCAAGCACTAAAAGTCAGAATGAATAAAAGAATCAGACTATCATAGGAAATTGTCAACAAATACAAGGATGGTATATGTTTTGTAATAAAAAAGGATGAGATCTGGATGGAAGTAGTCATCCCAAGAATAATCTGGGTTACAGAGATGGGGTATGAAACAGATGACCACATAGTGGAAACTTATGCCAAAGCACTTCTGGAAGCCCCCAATGAACCAAAGGAAGAAGTATTTGATAGTGTTGAGACCATCGAAAGTCAAATTCAATCTAAAAAGAGAGTGAAAAAGGTTGAGGCATTTGTGAGGAAAGGATCCAGACAAGTAAAAATCATAAAGGAAGATGTATTAAAGAAAACTGGCATAATAGAAGAAGAGTTGGCAGCCCAACAACCTGAAACTCATCTATCACCGGTAGATACTTCCTCGGAAGGAGATATGCCAGCAACTTTCAAAAGAGTTGTTAGGAAAAGAGACCCCTCACTAGTAACCACTCCTTCACCTAGAAGGACAAGACATAAGCAACAAGCTATGAGGTCTCCGATCAAGAAAGTCACACCTAAGAAAAAGCTGACCCCCAAAAAGAAGAAGAAGACAAACACTGACTTGGCCCCTTTTGACATATTACTGAATGAGATCACAGAGGAAGGTAAATTGAAAAACATAGGGAAAATCTATGACACCCTATTAGATGATGAGAAAGGACAAGTCGAGGAGAGTGTTATATTACACATGGACATGTATAAAAAGTTTTTGATGCAAGTCCTAAATGAGATTCCTGATGAATTATATAAAAGACTTGAGGCCAGAAGGCAAGGAATAGTTGAGTTGGATAAGAAAATTAAAATAGAAAACTTCCTTGCAGTATACCCGGTCAACTCACCCAATGAAATTGATGATTTGATAGCTCAGGCCAATTAGACAGTTTTTTCCACTGCACACTGGCAAATATCACTAATGGTAGGTAGAGTTACTGAAGTTTCAAAGGAAATAGAAGATGGTTGGGATACATTCTTGGTTGAAAAAGAAAAACAAGAAGAATATAGGAATCCCAAGCCCATTTTGGTATATCAAAAGGACAAAGGGAAAGGTAAAGTTGGTGGACCACCAAGTACCAAGATTAGAGACAACTTACCCTAACCTCCTTTAAATACTCCACCGGTAAAAACAACAACTGCAGAAGATCAACCAGCAACTAAGAGCATGGACACAGAGGATAATAATCCTAATCCTGAAGTCCTATATACTATGAATGTTGATACTCAGAAAATCAACATAGTGGTAGATAAGGATACAACAGATAAATTAGAAAACAAAGAGCAACCGGTAGCAGATTCAGAGAAAAAGATGGAATCTAGAACACAAACAGAGAAACCAACAGAGCTAAAGGCTCTAGATTAGATGCCACCGGTAAGAAATGATGCAGAACAACCAGTGCTTAAAGAGATGGAGACACAAACAGACCTACCAGAGGTCAATACTAGCATGGTCACTTCCACCGGCACTCAGTTTGTTGGGTCACCATCAAATGTAACAGAGGTATTGCTCAAATCTATTAAGAAAATAACTGATTATAGCTCACAAGCTTATAAAGCGATAGATGATTCAATTCTAGTTTTGAAATCAATAGATCCTAATTGTAATATAGATAATAAAGATTCTTTAGGCCAGTTGGATACACTTTGTAAATATATTTCTAGAAATTTTGAGCAAAGAAAGGTAAAAACTATAAAGAAAAGTGTAGACAAAGAGAAACAAAAATTCTTTGAGGAAGGAATAAAGAAGTGTAACTGGGAATTTGACACACTTCTACTGGAACTGTGCAATTTATTGAAAGAGTACAAAACTTTGTACAAAGACACTGGTAAGATAAACTTTTTGACCATGGATGTAGACAAAAAGATGAGCAAGGTACAGGAAGAGATCAATAAACTTGCTGACAATTTTGTTAACTCACCTGATACATTATCAGTTCTTGAGGAAAAGATAACAAATTTTGAGGAAGAATTGCTCAAATTAGAAAGAGAGAAAGAAAAAATAATAAACAAGGCAAAATTCTTGAGATCTAAACTAAGTCCAAGATTGGACTATTTAGCATCTCTGCGGAAGGAAATCTTAGAGGCACTAACACAGGGTAGCAAAACACCGGTAGAGCACTTGCAGCATCTCATCGGTACAGTATACAGAACTGAGATAGCAATAAAGGAGAGCAAAAAGTGGATGGATTGCATAAACTTAATTTTTGGAGATATTCTTCAGATAATAACTACCCAACTACAAGGTTGAGGTTATGAATTGGTAAAACTACAAAATCTACTAACCTTTGTCATTCATGCCAAAGGGGGAGTAGTAGATGAGAAAATTCGAAACACAAGGATCACATGCTCAGGGAGAGCTGTCACCTTTTTGGTAACATTTTTGGATATCTTTTTGAAATTTCTCATGAGTGTTGCCATCAAAGCCAAAGGTGGAGATTGTTGGCCTATGGACAGTCCAATGAGACATTATGTGTGATTGAAGGTTTTGTCATTGATGGCAACCTTGCAATCCTATGGCACCGACAAAGCATTACTCAGGCAACCTTGCAATCCTATGGCACCGGCAAAGCATTACTTAGGTAACCCTACAATCCTATGGAACCGACAAGACATTATACCTGCAAAGCATTACTCAGGAAACCTTGCAAACCTATGGCACCGGCAAGACATTATACCGGCAAAGCATTACTCAAACAAGACAGTGCACCGACATCAGCAAGATCAATCTACATTGGCACCGACACAGAAGATGTACACCGGCATAGAAAAGAACATGTATACCGGCACTAAGGCCGACAGGATTTTTGATATGTAATATTTTGTTTATTATTATAAGCTAACTTGGAAAATTGTAAAATGACTCTTGTATATAAAAGAGATCATTGTAGACATTTGTAGGATATGGATATGAAGCATAAATAAATTATAAGGCAGACCTAATGTGCGAATTGTAGGTCAAGGGTATATGTAAAGAACAGAGAAAGAATCGGTACTGAATCTGGCATTGAAGATGCTATTGTAAAGCAGTACAGAATATTGGATTTGTGTAAATCCTCATTGTAAGTCAGTGTGACTTCTTATTGACTAGTGAGCTCTAGGTAGTTGGCCTTCCTGCATGTGCAGGCCCCTATTGTAAGTAATATTCTCTTATTGGCCAGTAAGTGAATATTGTGGGTCACAAATGCCACCGAGGTTTTTCCCACACCAAGTTTCCTCATTAAACATCTTGTGTTATGGTGTTCTTTTCATGTGGATGTTTTTGATTCTGTTATTTGCATTAATTCTTGCATACCGGTATACTGTTACTTTATGTTCTGCATATTCAGTTTTAAGAAAATCTCATTACCAGTCAGATACTGATTCACCCCCCCCTCTCAGTGTCTATAGGAACCCTAACAAAATCCAACCAGAATAATGAATTCTCTCCCTTTCCCAAATTCCATGTGAGATTTTTTTATAAAATTTCCTTACATTCCATCATAAAATTCCATATTCTAGATCCCTTAGGAGGGGAGGATATTCTTAAGATGCTGGTTGGCTTAGCATTTTGAAGGTATTTGTTGAATAGGATTTTGGCCCACTTTAAATGGGGATTGTTATACATAAATTTTCTCCTAGGCCCTTGCCTTGTAGAATCATGTCTTTTAGCCCGAATCCCCCTTTAATTTTTGGTTTACAGATCTTTTCCCATGCCATCAAGGGCATTCTATATTTTTCATTGGCTCCTTGCCAAAAGAAGGTCCTTAGGTGTTTATTTATTTCTATCCTTTTTTATATAGGTAGGTCAATGCAAGAGAGTTTGTATATAGGCATGGCTGAAAGCACTGATTCTATCATAGTTGCCTTGCCAGCCGAGGATAGCCACCTCCCACTCCAGGTATCTATCATGTTTTTAATTTTTGATAGAATTTGGTCCCATAAATTAGAGGATCTACATCCTATATCCAAGGGTATACCCAGGTATCTACAAGGTAGTTTGCCTTTATTGAATTCGAGGGTGCTGCATATATTATTGGCAAGTCTTTCTTCTGTATCGAACAAGAAAATATTTGATTTTAGGGTGTTAATTTCTTGGCCAGAAGCCATTGAGTAGGTTTTCTAGAATTTGTTTGATAGTTTTGGCTTCCCGAATATCTTTACGTCCAAAGAGCATAGTATCACCCACAAATTATTGGTGTGTAGTAGCTTCTAGCCTACTGGTTATTTTGATTCCTTAAATAGACGATTGTTCTTTTGCATTATTGAGCAATCTCCCAAGGGATCCAACCATTAGTATGAAGAGAAAAGGGGATATAGGATCCCCTTGCCTCAATCCCCTGGAGGTGTTGAAAAATCCCATAGGAGATCCATTTACAAGGATTGACATTCTCGATGTGGAAATGCAATCATAAATGAGGTTGATCCATTGCTTTGCAAAGCCAAAAGCTTCTAGGCAATTGCATAAGAAATGCCAATCTGCCTTATCATAGGCTTTTTTTAAGTTCAATTTAATAAGCATACTTGGCTCTTTATTAGTTTGTACTGAGTGTATTGCTTCTTGGGCAATGATAATGCCATCATAAATTGACCGTCCCGCCACAAATCCGGTATGTTCCTCACTAATCAACAGAGGGAGTAAGTTATGTAATCTATTTGCAATAGTTTTTGTTAGTAGTTTGTATAGCGTATTACAGAGAGCAATAGGTCTAAAATCTTCATAGCTTTTAGCTTTGTCTTTCTTTGGTATCAAAGAAATAAATGTATTATTTAGTTCCTTAAGGATCTTCCCAAAATTTCTAATTCCTTCTAATGCTTCAGTGACCTCATCATGAATAAAGTTCTAGCATTGCTAATAGAAGGAAGTTGGGAAGCCATCCAGCCCAGGGGCGTTGTCCGGGTTCATTTGGAATAGCGCTTTCTCAATTTCTTCCTTAGTGAATTTTGCATTTAGCAACTGGTTTTGTTCTTTGTTTATTACCTTTGGAATAAATCCGAGGACTTCATTCCTTGAGGTTAACCTAGATCCCTCGTGATTATTAAAGATATTATTAAAGTATTCAATTGCTTCTACAACAATGACATCCAGATTGTTGCTGAGATGCCCAGATTTACTCTTGATGTTGGAAATTTTCTTAATTAGTCTTTTCTGCTTCGTGCTTTTGTGGAAGAACATGGTGTTTTTATCTCCTGACTCTAACCAATGTTGTCGAGACTTTTGTTTCTAGAAAATTTCTTCTCTGGCCAAAATTTCTTCATATTTTTCTTATAAGGATTTTTCCTTTAGATAGAGATTATTGTCCATACCCTTTCGAATAACCTCTTCATTTATGTCTTTTAAAGCCTCCTCTACTTCATTTTTTTTAATAAATATGTTTAACTAATATTTTTATTATTATTTTGTTGTGTAATATGATGTATGTTCTTTGTGATTTCATTTGTTTTATTTATTATTTTTAACATGGTATTAGAGGACATTGAAATTCCAATAACTTTACAAACATGAAACATGAAGAATAAGAAAATATCTATAGATATTAACAATTTTTGAGATGTTTGATTTTTACTTAATTACATATTATAGATCTAGTGAAATAGTGATAACTTTTTATTTCTTAATAAAATTAAAAAATTTAAAATGTTTCAAAATGTTGATTAAGAGAACAATGATACCTAGAAATTCTTGAAATAAATTCTTAGCAGTTAGTGAAAATTTTGAAGCAACATGTGACATGATATTTGTTGGACATTTGACTACCACATTTGAATACACTTGTGCATGGAGGTGTTTATTCTAAACAAAGAATGGTGCTTGAGAGGTTGAAATTTAATCAAATTTTAGTTTGTTAAGAAATGTTTTATAAAAATTAATAGTCATTACACTTTTGTCTTTATTTGTGAAGGGAAGTGCAAGTATAGGCAAGAAGAAAAAGTTCCCTATGTTGGAGAATGAGAAATTAACATGTACCAAATAACAAAAGAAGAGTATTTGTAATTTCATATGGTTATTTTTAATACTCTTGCATTTATATTCTAAATTTTTGTCTTCTTCTAAAATGTTACATTAAAAATAAGTTTTTTTTTTCTAAGATGAAAAAGTGCAGAAAGTTATGTGATTCTGATAGATAAGAATATTTTCACTATAGAGGATATAAGTGTAGACTATCAAGAAAAACTAGGCAATTCTTTATGCTATTTTCCTAGGGCATTTATGCGAGTCGACGATAATACCACAACATCTACATGTCCTATACAAATGAGGTATAAAGTTTGTACTAGAAAGTACAAGACAACAAATACTTCCTACTCTATTATAAATGCTATAAAAATAGTAAAGTGAAACTTATAAGAAGAAAAAATATTGATGGAAAGACAAGGAAAAGGTAGGAATACTCACAATCAATCTAGTAAATGAAACCTCCAACATATACCACATTCTTCCCTGTCAAACCTACACACATACAAGCGAGGAAATATGTTGGGTGGTTGTGATTTAGATGTTTTACATAGTCAAACACATGTTTTGGTGTTTCCACCTTCACAGAGAGCCAAGATAGGTAGATTGGATAAATGATAATGAAATGAAATATAATAACTAATATTCCAAATTAGAGATAATTAAATGAACAAAGAAAAAAATATGAGAGAAGGGAATCCACTTCAACACTATAAACTTGAAACTTGTTGAGATGAGGAAGAGCATTACTCTCTCAAGTTGATGAAGCTTTATTACAAACATCAATAGTTAAAAGATAACTAGTATAATGGTAGAAATTATGCAAGATCAAGGGGGTAATGTAGAAAGTGAATTGTAGTACCCCTACCCTAATCAGACTCTTTTAAATCTAGTTTGACCATGGTTGACTTCTTAGACTTGTGCTTTGACTTTAGTTGACTTTTTCAATGAATATTAGTGGATACATTTTATTGCAATATTTTATTAAGATATTATGCTATGATACATTATGCTTTGATTTAAGTTTTAGTGTATGATGTTACACATTATTTCCTTACTGATGGTTAAATGTTATTATATTGGAATACTGACAAGGATTAACATATTTATTTTGTGCATGTGATGCGTAATATACATGTTTCATGTTTTTAAGTGTATGGGGTGCGAGGAGATGATTTTCCTTCACTCATTTCAGTGAGACAGGGAATGCCACGATTCTCCTTCACTAATGTGTCTACTATTTTTGTATTTATATGCATGTGAGGCTCGTTGATGAAGGATATTGTAGGTACAAGTACCATGTAGGTACGAGGTATCATCTCCACCTAGCTTCATAGGAGTGAGAATGCCTTATTGATCAGAGGAGATAGTTGTAAGGCCCTACAATTACCCTAGTCATGCTCAATAGTGAGCTTTGTCAGTCATCCGTCAGTTACCTATGTCTTGTATGCGGGTCATGAGTTTATTTGGTGTTCTTGAGTTGTGTGTTTGCATCTGTGAAATTAACTATTAAATCTTAAGTGATTAATTAGTTAATTATGTTTATTGCGCATTTATAAATAAAAGGGATTAAATTAAATAGGACCCCTTTTTGTGTGATCAATCAATAAATCAAATTGTTTAACTCATATTTCTAGCAAGTTTGATTAATGGTTATTTTCCGAATGGTGAATTAAATAAGTATATGCATTTTTAATAGAAATTGTGAAAATTAACTATGTATATGCTTTTTGTAAAAAGGTTAAATAGAATTGAAAAAGTAAAATAATAAAATCTTTTACCCTCATTGACTTTTGAAATTGAATTTTTAAGTTTTAAATTATTTAAGAAAATTAAATGAGGAAGAGAAAAGCATTTTTGAATATTAACTTTGTGGAAATGATTTAATTGGTCAAAAATAATTTCAACCTAAAATGGATTTTTAGGTCAAAAATTTCCTTTTAACCTATATTTCTTTATGTGTGTTGCAAACCCAAGATTTCACTTTGACTCTCTCATCTTAGTGTTTGAATTGTAAAATCAGTTTATTCTTTGTCAAATTAGTGGTTCAAATTTGTTAATTTTACCCAGGGTGGGGTTATGTTGGCAAAATTTTGCCAATTTGAGCATTTTGTGTATGCTCGTAAAAAAATATATAGACTAGTTTATTTCCAAAACTTTATGTTTGTTTTAGAAGTTGGGTCCTTTTTATAAATTTTAGCTTTATAACTTTTTGAAGTTATAAAGTAAGTTTATTTTTTTAAATGTTTTTAAAAATTCATTTCTTAGAATTTTTTCTGAGAAAATTCCTGAGTCTGTAAGCATACTGGAGGGGGGGATTATTTTAAAGTTTAAAAATAAATAAATAAACAAATACAAAAAAAAATTATGTTTGTGGGGTATTGGGCAAGCCAGGCTCCTTGACCCATGGCAGGGGAGCCATAGCTTCCCCAAGCCATGGGGAGAGGCCACCACTATGGAGGCCATATGCTTTGGGGAGACCATGACATGGTCTCCCAGAAGCCTTCCCCTTGGGAAAGGAGGCTCATGTGGCCCACGTGGTGGGGTCACTTTGTATTAAATAAAAATATATATATATATATATATATATAAAGTTTTTTATTTTATTTTATTCTTTTGTTATATGTTTTCGAATTATTAATTTTTTTAATTAATATATATATATATATATATATATAGTTTTGTATATTTTTTTAATATTCATGGAGTAATATACTTATTTATATATTTTTTTATTAGTGGATTAAATAATATGTTATTTGGAAATTTAGAAAATTAAATAATATATTATTTGAAAATCTTGAAAATTAAATAATATATTATTTGGAAATTTTTGTAAATAAAGTAATATTTTATATGGGAAAATTGAAAATTAAATGATATATTATTCGGGGGAAATTTGGCGATGAATAGATATAGTTAGAAATTTAATAATATTTTCATTTTAGAGAAATGTTGATTAAATTATATTTTTATACGTATTGAAAAATAGGCAAAATTATATAATTGTAATTTTGGAGTTTAATTTACTATGAAATGGTGTTGTTTTAAATGTTGTAATTTGAAAATTTAGATGTATTAGAAAACTTTGGCCAAATTGTATTTTAAACGAAATGGAAAAATAATGTCATTATAGATTAGCAAAGATAGAGTTTATTTCCTATATTCGCATTTATTTTTGAAAAATTACAAATCCTTGATTACGAGTATTGGTTGTTTTCATGTGGTTGATTCATAACTGGTTATCTCTCTAGTCAAATAATCTTCAGTTAGTTATATGTCTGCAAGGGCTTGCTTGGCCAAGTGGTTTTCTATTGCTTTGAACTCCGTATACTATTTCTTGTGTATACTTTGGGTTTGGGAGTTCATCTGAATTGTGGGTAAGTGTCATATGGGATTGTGGCTTTCGAGTGGGGGTCACACCCAAAGTGGTAAGCAAGGTAACCCATCGAAAGTTTGTCTAAATAAGTGATAACTTAATAAATTATTAGTGGGTTTGGTAGATGCAAATACTAAGTAAGATAATTGTGCCTCACTCATGGGTTGAGTGCTAGTATTGATTCAGGATGCAGTGAGAAGGCCTGAAATGGCAAACTGACAACCTTGTCTTCACACAAGGATTGTTTGGGTCCACATGAGACTTGGATGGGGCCGGAGGTTTGGGAGAGGTTACTAGGGTAACCCAGTGGATGGGGGCCGAGACGTATGGAGGCCTGCCAGGATAACCATACCAAGTTATGTGATGACACCCTTCCCTTATATTCACTAGTGTACATTTTTTTGTATCTTCCTTCGAGCACTTTTGTGGGAGTCATTTTTTTTATTTTTTTTTTGTGAATACCTGATATTCATGTTAGATCATGTGACACTTATGATGGATTGTGAGGATTTAGTCTCTCTTGTGGTCCAATTGTTCTCTTGAATTTACTCCATATCATGTTTCAGGTGGATCCTCTCTCTTCTTCTTAGATCATTCATGTATCTCTTGGACCCTATGTGGTCATATGTATTATTTTATTTTGTACCCCTTGATGGAAGTATGTAATTGATGTGAACCTTTTGTATTTTTCATATTTTATTTAATAGAATGGTCTTGCACTTGAAGTAGACCTAGAGATGTAGCCCATTAGGGGTGAACTCTAATATCAATTGGTGTTCTATGGTGTATGTTAATATCAATTGGTGTTCTATGGTGTATGTTTTCATTTGGTTCCTTTTCAATTTTGGATGTATAATGGCATTATGGTTAAAATGTATAATGTAATTTAGATGATATTAATCTTAATTGTATGTATGCGGTTATTAATTAAATGTAGTAATATGGATTATAAAAGATGCAGCTTAGTGATGTAATGAAGCTAAAGTCAAATGTATATATTCAATCATGGTAGTTAAATTCCATAAGAATTTAACTTCTATGTCCTTGTGGTAATAATTTTATCATGATTAGGTTTAATGATTCTCATTGTTAATTGGATTAATAAACCTTAATGTTCATTGGATTAATCAAGTAGTCTTCATTAGAAACCCTTTAGGTGTTTAAGTTAAGTCTTCTACTTATGCAAATGTTATTGCAATATTGAATTTAATGCATCTTTAAGTTCTTTAATGTTAAAAAAATTAATTGCACTCTTTTCAAGAGTTTTAGTTGATCCTTTAGGGTTTCTTGGCAGGGCATTACATTTGGTATCAGAGCCAAAGGTTGCAAACACTGGGATCTCTAGTGTAGTTTGTGCCCTTAGTTGGTATGAGGTGTATAGTTTCTGCATTGTATGCTTGTCCACCTTTTGTATGCATGTGATTGAGGCATAGGATCTTGAAGATCTTGAGGACTTGTGCCCTATTCATTTTTCTTATTCTTTTGGAAAACCCTAATTATGTGTAACATGTGTGTTCACACCTTTCTTTCACCTTCTTGATATTGGTGTTTATTGATTGATTATATGTTCTTTGATTTCTTATTAGATGTCTTAGGTCTACGATTACTATTATTAAGAGAGAATTGTATGTACCTCCATTATTGATTGTTATATTCTATAGACTAACCCATTAGGTTGGACAATGCTTGTTTTGAATCTGAAAATTTGAAATGTGCTTATATTAAAATTATGATATGGCCTAGTGTCGTGATCTTGAAGGACTTGTATGGTAGATTTTGACTGCATATGATGTAGTGAATTGAATGTATATCATCCTTCCTCCTCTTTCTCTCTATGAATTTAAATGTTTGGTATTTGTGTATTTATCACTTGTGTATTTTTTTAATTATGAGTGAATGTTTGTGACTTCTTGAACCCTTGTGTGAGCCTAATGATTCTACTGTGCATTTGGATAATAAGAGGGCTATGATTTATAAAGATCATGATGGATATTGGGAGGAAATTTTATGTTTTCATAAAGGAATTCACCATGTGTATTGTAAGAGTAACATAATGAATCTCTATCTTAAGCACTGTGCGATAATGTTCATATAGTTGTTATGTGAAACTAACTTGTTTGTAATAAGATGAGTGAAAGGGATCATGTTATAGTGGGTAGGAGGGAATTGATGTGTTTTCATTAAGGATTTCATTAAGTGTTTCATAATACCGACTCAAATGATGACCTATTTGAACAAGGCAATAATGTACTTGCTTTTGGATATATATAATTGACTTAGTATGAATAGAAGGTGCAAATGAAACCCATGTTTGATGTGTATTGATAATTATGTATTATTTAGTTGATAGCTCCTCGTCCACCTTCTTCTCATACTTTGATTTTCAATGAAAGGTTGCAATTAATGATGTATTTTGTATTAATTAGGAGCATTGACTGTTTCGCAAGAGGTCTTGCATGAAACAAAAGATTGTCTATCTTGAGTTTATTTTTGGAAAATTAGGACATTCAGTTGCATCCATAATATTTGGAAATGTCATGATAGGCCAATTGGCATTTTTCTAAAATGGTAGTGAAATTAAAATCGTACAATAAAGATGATAGGCATATAGAGAGAAATTTACGCATGCTTGTGTGACCTTGTTGATTTACATGCATATGAATGAAATGGGCCGACTATCAAACTCTCTCCCTCTTCTCTCTACCTAGTTATAAGATTCTTTGAAAGGCTACTAAATGATGCATTGATTCAAATAGAAGTATTTAATTGGTTGTTAATGAATATTATAGGGCAATAATAGGGAATGTTTGATCAATTATGCATTAAGAATCCAAAGTGTTTCAATGCATATTAGGATATCATGAACAATACGTTTACAAGTAAATTGAATACTTTTTGCATATATATTGTGAGTAGTCATATGATTTTGTCACTTAACATATCATGTTAGAGAACAAGTATTGATTGAGATGGAATTATGCATGGCGTGTAGGATGTGTATAAAGCATATGAATTTGTATTTTTGTGTTTTGGCTTCATCTTGAAAGATGGAAGTCTTAAGATTCATGAAGAAAAATTGCATGGTTAATTCTCACTCTTTAATGCACTCAGGATGTGTAATCTTGGGTTTTGTGTGGCGGTTACTCTCTAAGGTGTGGGTAAAGATGGTCACCTTGTTTTGAGTTTTGTTTGCGACAGTATTTTGACTGTCTTTTGACTAGTGTTATGTGACTATGAGGGCTAGCATATTATTTTGAGATTTCTTATTATAGAATGACCACTAAATCCTCGTTTCTTTTTATTTTAATTATGACACTTGTCATGTTTTCAATTTTATTGATTATCACATTGCTGACATCTTTCTTTATTTCATGTTGGACTTGGTGATTTTAATTTTGAATTCTATCATTTGAAGTGTCAAGTGGTTATTCTGTGTTTGAATTAGTTGGCCCTAGTTATGTATAAAGTGATCATGTTCATTAGAAACTCTGATAGTGTGTTAAGAGAGAACATTGTGGAGAGTGGAATTAGGCATAATGGGTAATCAAATAGTTTTATATTAAATTAAGAAAATAAAAAGTCTAATTTCTAATAGGAACTGTAAACTAGATTTAGTAAATTGTACAATACGCCTTGGATAATTGTGAATGATTTGCAAACTTATTGCTTTGATGAGTGTGTTGGAATACCTACATGGATTCTATTTGAATTAAGTTGACATTAAGTGTCATTGTATGTAAATTATATTCACTTGCTCTCTTATAATGAGATTGTAATATGTCTTAATATTTGATGTGTGGTGTTACCATTATTTTGACTTAGTTACCTTGAACCTTTATGCATTCAATGCCTATACATTATGGACCCTTAAGGTAGTATGCTACCCTATTAAGGATGAATTTGTGTTCTTAACCTTGAGTATTTTATGATGCCCTAGTAATGTAGGAAGGAAAATATATGTGTAATATGCTATATCAGATGTGAAATTATCATCATTATGATGAGTGTTGATGTGAAATGAGTATTTTTCATGTTTGGGTAGAGTAACTTATGATGTTTGTACTATGTGATATATGCTTGGGATAAGAATATCAGTAGATATTGTATGATTTATGTGAATACTTAATGAGATTATGGTTCCTAGTAGTTGAATAAATCATTGGCATGTGTAACCTAGATAGTGAAAGATGATGTGACTATTGTCATGCTTGTATAGCACATTTCTTTTTAGTAACTAAGGATCATGCAAGGAGAATTTGTTGAAAACTTATTTGAGTTAGTAAAGGATTGAAATAATTTTGTTAAGATAGTTGATTCGAATGTTGATTTCGGTGCATTAGTAAACTATTTTTGTAGATAACATCTTCCTAGAAGATAGTGAAGATTTTGGCTTAGATAATGTGGGTTCTATGACTTATTCTATCCCTGTACTTATATCCTAGCCTTGTGACTTCCAGGAGTAAGTCAAACCCTAGGGCAGGAGGAAGTAGTACCCCTGCACTAATCAGATTCTTTTAAACCCAGTTTGACCTTGGTTGACTTCTTAGACTCATTCCTTGACTTCAATTGACTTTTTCAATTCATATTAGAGGATACATTTTATTGAAATATTTTATTTGGAAATTATGCTATGATATGTTATGCTTTGATTTAAGTTTCAGTGTATGATGTTACGCATTATTTCCTTACCGATGGCTAAATGTTGTTATATTGAAATACTGATATGGACTAACACATTTATTTTATGCATGTGATGCGTCATATACATGTTTCACATTTGTAAGTGTATGGGGTGGAAGGAGATGATTTTCCTCAACTCATTTTGGTGAGACAGGGGACACCATGATTCTCCTTCACCGGTGTGTCTACTGTGTTTGTATTTATATGCATGTGAGGCTCGTTGATGCAGGTATAACTACCATGTTGGTATGAGGTATCATCTCCACCTGGCTTCATAGGTCTGAGTGTGCCTTATTGATCGGAGGAGATAGTTGTAAGGCCCTACAATTACCTTGGTCATGCTCAATAGTGAGTTGTGTCAGTCGTCTGTCAATTACCTATGTCTATTATGCAAGTCATGACTTTATCTGGTGTTCTTGAGTTGCGTGTTTGCATCTATGAAATTAACTATTAAATCTTAAGTGGTTAATTAGTTAATTATGTTTATCACGCACTCGTAAATAAAAGGGATTAAATTGAATAGGACCCCTTTTTGTGTGATCAATCAATAAATCAAATTGTTTAACTCATATTTCTAGCACATTTGATTAATAGTTGAAGAGGGGAAAACAGATTTGAAAGGTAAACTGATCAAAACATAATGAAATAAACATGCAGAATGCTAAAATATCATTAAAAGACCATTTCACCTTGCTATTTTACCTTCTCCTTCAGATTGAGCTTGATGAAGTGAAGGCACCCCTTGATAATGCTCCAGTTGATGTGCTCCTTTGATTGCTGGATGTGGATGGCTCTCCAATATTGTGCACAAATGATAAGGATGAATGATAAGGATGAGATGATCAAGTTGCCAAGATAATTTCTTGGGCTCAAAAGGGCACCATAAGCTTACTGGATTTCAAGATGTTTTGAATGAAGGGATGGAACCCTATTTTATAGGAAGAGGAGAGGAAAACGGATGGCTAGGATGAATTCAAGATGAAGGGCTAAGATTTACTTGTGAGCTCACACAAGCTCCAAGAGAGGGTGTGGAGACCAACAAATATGCCTTAAAGGCATTTCGTATCTCCACACTCTACAAGATGCATTGGAGGAATTAAAAATTCTCCAAAAATGGATATTATGGGGATTAGAAGAATAAAAAGGAATAAAAAATTCCTTGGGAGAGGGAAATGCCTAGAGGAATGTGAGATTTTGAAAATCTTACATTCATCTAGAAAAAGAGCATTTAAAGCTAATGGCTGGATGAAAGGACAAAGAGTTGACTTTGTGGCTAATCATGATGATTAGCCATTAACGACTCATTAGGAGAGGGATTAGAGGAAATGATAGGTGGGATTTATATTTGTAGGAGAATTTGACTAGGAGAGAGAATGAGTAGAGGGAATAAAAAATTAGAAGAATAATGTTAAGTGAGTTTAGGGAGTTTCTAGAAGAATTTATCAGGTTAATGATGAATTAAGAAGATGATTTGTAGGAATCATGTAGGTTAACTAATTAATTGAAATTAATTAGCTAAGAGGAAGATTTGTGAGGATTTGATTTTTTAGAAGAATAAAGAAAGGGATTGATTTATTAAATAAATCATATGCTATAGTGACAATATTAATTATATTTAATTAATATTGAGAAGAATTTTAATTAACCTAATTAATTAATTAATTATGTGAGGAATTAAAAATAATTAAAATAATTATTTTTAAGTGTCTACAATAGTTATTTTCCAAATGGTGAATTAAATAAGTATATGCATTTTTAATAGAAAATGTGAAAATTAGCTATGTATACACTTTTTTGTAAAAAGGTTAAATAGAATTGGAAATGAGGAAAAAACTAGATTTTAGGAAGCGAAAAAGAGATTTTGAAAGGAATCGATTAGGGTTTTATTTAAAATATGGTCCACAAGTTTTAATCAGAGAAACGAATTTCTTAGAAGGAACATAACTCTAAATACAATGATTTTTATTCCAACTATGTAATGATAGGGCTTTTGTCTGTAGAATCATTTTGATCTAGCTCTTCATGTACAAATGAAGACTAATTTATAAAGGTTTCGGTGCACAGAGTCGAGGTAGGGTTGCTGGTGAAAATTATGATTTTTTAAAAGAAAAAGCTCAGAGTTTTCATTGTTCAGTCCCTACTAAAAATCGTGGGTTTGATAAACTAAAAAAAGGGATTCTTGAGTCGCATGACAATTATTTAGTAGTAATAAACTCAAGATGCAAAATAAAACTGACAAAGAATGTATGCTAAATGATACTTCAGAGATAGCTTTAGCCAAACGATATCATTCTAGGGCAAATTCTGGACTGCGAATTTGGATTGTGAATTTTGGCCTGCGAATTCTAGAGCGATTTTTGGAGCATTTGTTGTGGACTGCGTGCTCTCCAACATCACTAGCGTTGTCTGACATGGCCAACTCTATGTGGATGTGGAGGAGTTAATCTCCTCCATGTGGTTTGCATCTTCTCTTTGTGCCCTTATTACTATTTTGTATTTACTTCGTGCCCTTATTACTATTTTGCATTTACTTTCTGCTCAGCGCTTAATGTGTTTTTTTTGCACGTTAACCTAACCATTAATCACACCTCTGGTCGCTTGTGTGACTCCTCCATTGCTCCCAATGGAGCCTGATTCTGATGGCATTGACATTAATTCTCCTTAACCCACCAAGCAGGCTCATTCAAGCCAAACAAAAACATTTGCCGAGACTACTAAACCTTTTGAGCAGGCTCAAACAAACTGAAAGAAAACCTTTGCCAAGACCGTTGCTTTGTTTGCCCATGGAGTCCACCCTAGTGCGAGATTTTTTAAGACTCCTGGAGGCAAACGACCTAGTGAGGAAGGTAAGAGCCCTACCGTGCCCTCAAATTCTTTCTACATTTCACCAAATGATGAAATGTTGCAAGAAATTGTTTTCAAAAAAACTAGGTTAAGCAATACTACAATTTTTTTTGCTTGTGTTAATATTGAGAAATGCTCACCTAGGAAATTCCTAGATGATTGGTTTCATAATCTTTAGAGTTTGAAGTTAGGTCTTAAGATTTCATTCTATAGGCAAGTCCAAAAAGGTCTGTATATTATCTTTTTTAATAATCATGAATCCCAGGTTGAAATTCTTAAAATACAATACTAGACTGTTGGGAACACCTCCTTTCGTGCCCTAGCCTAGTCTTCAGAGGCCATCAATGAGGAACTTCTTGCGCTCTCAAGCCCTAGATGGGTCATCATTAAGGATTTCCCTCCCTTCCTATGGCATTTTCTTCCCCAAGTATTAGAAACATTTGGGAGAATAATTCAGGTTGATGAAACAACGCGTTTAGTCCCTAACCTTGATGCAAGAATACTTATATCCATTAAACCTAGGGTTGGCATTCCTCCTCTACTAAACCTTAACATCAGTGATGAAACATTTGTTTTCCTTGTTGAAATACTTGGAGGACTGAACGCTGGTTTTTTGTGCAAAAAAGAAGGGCATCTTCGGAAGAACTACCCAATCATCAACCGCAGGAAACAAAAACATTACACTAACCTAGCAGGAACATCTAAAAAACCTAGCTCCGATTAGGAGCTGATCCCTAACCCAAGAAACCTTCATTCTATTGGAAACAATACAAATCCCTAAAGATGATCCCTCCCTAAGATCGCCTAGCCTCATCCCTGTTGAATTAAATCCAATGATTATTGACACCACTACCGAACCCCTCACCCCTGCTTCCGTTCCCTCCAAAATTTCTAAGGATTTTCCTTCTGATTGTTTTCAAACAATCACATCAAGAAAGCAGAGACAAAAGAATGCCCAACAAATTGCCTTAAATCAAATCCGAGCTAGTGATCAAACTGCTAATTAGTTGACTACCAATATCAAATACCCCATCACTATGAATGATGACATACTAAAAGCTTCACAAACTCTGACCACCTCCCTGGTTAAAAATATGGTTAAAAATTTAGAGAAGCCTGATCGTGGTGATGGTGATGCTAGCATGAGTGATAACCCTACAAAAAAGGTGCTCAGGTCTGGGACCCCCAAATGATCTGAATCCACATTATTTGCAGAGGCTACCCCTGATGTTAACACCTCCAACCCCGTGACTACATCTCTGCTAAATGAAATAGAGGACAACCACATTATTGAAGTCATTTATGCTAATAAAGGATTAGAGGACATTAACTCTAGCTCAATGCTCCTTGGCTTTCCAAGCTCCCAGGTACCTAGGTCGAACATTTTAGAAACTGCATATGGTAAAACTGAATTCACTAAGCTTAGTTAGGAAGAGGATGACCTCATGAAAAGTTCCTCCATGGCTAAAGAGAAAGGCAAGCCTTTTGGCTCCAAAAATAAGAAAAAGTATGGAGATCAAAATGGTCTCCCAAATAGTCCCTCTTAATCCCCTTTTCTCATGAAATACATCTCATGGAATATTAGAGGCTTGGAGTCACCTGATAGAAAGTTTGTTATTAAGAGGTTTCTAAATTGTCATAAACATCTATATTTCTTGATGCTTCAAGATATTAAATCTATTGAGTTCTCCCTTGACACTGCACTTGATTTTATTTGGAGAGATGCGATCAAAATATGCACCAATCATCCTAAGGGAAAGGGTGGAGTTGGTCTCCTCATTAACCCTAAGTGGGAAAATCACATTAGGGATAGGGGCATCTCCCCTTGTAACAAAGTGGCTTGGGCCTCCCTAGATATCAGAGGCTCCTATTTTGGGGTATGTTCTATATATACACCTAATGATCATAGGGAAAGAGTGTCCCTCTGGAATTGGCTGGTAGCCCTTCCAAGTATCCCCTGGGTCATGGCTGGAGACTTTAACATGATTGAAAACCAAGATGATAAGGCTGGGTGTATCCCTTTTGAATGGAAGTTCCAAGAGGAACCTCACTGGGATAGATTTAAACAACACATGCAGCTATTTGACCCCCTTGAGGGCAGCAAATTTGAATCCTCTGCCCTATGGTACACTTGGTACAACTTTCAGCAAGGCCCCAACCGAATTTACTCCAGATTAGATAGGTTCTATGTTAATAAAAATTTTGACATTGGCTAAGGACTTGGACAATAATTTCAAAGCAAGAGAAGCACTTCTGAGTGCATTATTAGATCAGCATATCATGGGATTATTAGATCAATCTACTGCTAAATCTATTTGGGATAAACTCAAAACATTGAATGAAGGAGATACCATTGTCAAAATTTCAAAAATGGAATGTTACCGGGTCAGGTATGAAAATAAAAATGGAAGAAGATGAAAGATTTTCTGCATTTATGGAAAGAGTTAATGAAATTGTTCTAGGAATACAATGTTGTGGAGGATCCTTAAGTGAAGATGAAATTGTGTCTAAATTTTTAAGAGCTTTGCTACCATCTTACAAAATGAATGTGACTGCTATTAATAAGTTGAGAACAATGCCTAATACTTCAATTTCTAGAGATACTTTGGTTGGAAAACTTTCAGCATTTGAGCTTGAGGAATTTGGTCCTATTGCTACAGTCAAGACTGAGTTAGCTTTCAAAGAATCATCATCATCATTTGACAAAACTTATTGGAAAGCACTTTATGCAAAAGAACTTGAAGATATGAGAAGAGAAAATGAAGAACTTGAAGCACTATTTGCAAGGAAGATGCCTAAAGGTCCAACGGGAAGTAAGTATGAAGGTAAAGCACCTTTCAAATGTTTTAATTGTAATAAAGTTGGTCATATGGCTTCTAGATGTCCTGATAGAAATGCTAGATTAAGGGATGAAGAAAAAAGATCATATAAGCCTAACCCTGAATATCAGAGATACAGATTTAAGAAAAATAGAGATAGGTCATGTTACTATGTAGATAAAGGTATTACAGATGATTCAAATGAAGATCCAATAGATAACGGATGGGATTTTGTTGCAATAAAATAAGATCAACTGACACATATTGTCAAACCAGTAGAGCAGGTACTGGGAGCAAAAATTGAAGAAAAAGATGAATGGATAATAGATAGTAGATGCTCGCATCATATGACTGGTGACAAAAGAAAATTATTATCAATTCAGGAAATTCATGGAGGTCTAGTAAGGTTTGGAGATGATAAATCTTGTTTAATCAAAGGAAGAGGCACTATATCTTTGGATGGTAAGCATAATACTGACAATGTTTATTATGTAGAATTTTTAAAGCATAATCGTTTGAGTGTTGGTTAGTTAGTGGAAAAAGGATTTCAGTTACAATTCAAGAATGGAAAATGAAAAATCATAAACATAACTAGATTGGAGATTGCAACCGGTAATCAGACTAAAGGTAATATCTTTCATTTGAATACCAGTGATAAGAATTGTTTGATTGCACATATTGATGAAAGTTGGTTATGAAATAAAAGACTCTGTCATGTGAATTTTGATTGCATTGTAAAGATCACTTCAACTAAGGCAGTAAGGGATTTACCTAAGATTGTGAAACCTCATAATGTCGTATGTAAGGAATGTCAAATGGGAAAGCAAGTTAGAACAACATTTAAGAGCATTACTGAAAAATCCAATAATATTCTTGATTTAATTCATACTGATTTGTGTGGTCCAGCAAGAACAAGAAGTCTACAAGGTGATAGATACTTTATGCTAATAATTTATGATTATTCTAGAATGTGTTGGGTTACTTTTCTCAGGGAGAAATCAGAAGCTTTTGGAAGATTCAAGGTATACAAGGAAATGGTAGAGAATGCAAACGGCAAGAAAATCAAATGTTTGAGATCAAATCAAGGAGGAGAATTTACATCTAGAGAATTTAATGCATTCTATGAAGCGAATGGAATCAAAAGACAACTATCAGTACCTTGGACACCCCAGTAGAATGTAGTTGTGGAAAGGAAGAACAAAACTATTCTAGATGCAGTAAGAACCATGTTGATGGAAGCAAACCTACCTCATGTGTACTGGAGAGAAGTAGTGAATACAATGGTTTATACTTTCAACAAAGTTCACATCAAAAGTGAAACTGGTAAGACCCCTTATGAACTATGGTTTGGTCATATTCCTACTCTTAAGTATTTCAAAATATTTGGAAGAAAATGTTATATTAGAAGAGATGAGTATATTTGCAAATTTGATCCTAGAAGTGATGAAGGAATATTTATTGGTTATTCATCTAAAAGAAAGGCATATAGATGTTATAATAAAATGTTACAGAAAATCATTGAGAGTACTAATGTGAAGATAGATTAACACTTTAGAGCAAATTCAAGATCTATAGAACTGGTAGTTGAAATGCTTATAGTTCAACTGGCATAGATTGCACGAGTACAGAGTAAAGACCTAGTTACACCAGCATCATCAAAAAAATCAACTGTGATTGAAGAATAACAGCCTGCGAATGTTAATCTGAACATACCTTGGTTTGTTCAGATTAACATTCAGAGAATCAGATAATTGGAAATAAGAATCAAGGTGTTATGACTAGAGGAAGATTGGAAAATGAAGAGGAATGTTTAATTTCTCAAGTTGAACAAGAATCTGTTATTGAATCATGTCAGGATGAACATTGGATAAAGGCAATGGAAGATGAATTAGAACAAATTGAAAAGAATAATACTTGGATATTGGTTCCCCAGCCTAAAGACAAAAATGTAATTGGAACTAAATGGGTATATATAGAAATAAACTTAATGAAGATGGAGAAGTAATCAGGAACAAACCAAGATTAGTTTGTAAAGGTTAATCACAGAAAGAAAGAATTTATTATAATTAAACCTTTGCACTGGTATCCAGAATTGAGGCAGTTAGACTATTTATTGCATTTGCAGCTTATAAGAATTATAAAGTTTATCAAATGGATGTAAAATGTGCATTTTTGAATGGGATCTTGAGGAGGAATTTTACATTGAACAACCTAATGGATTTTCTTTGATAGATGATAATGATATGGTTTGGAGGTTAAGGAAAGATTTATATGGATTGAAGCAAGCTTACAGAGCTTGGTATGCTAAACTGGATAAATATCTTTTGAAGCTTGGTTACATAAAAGGTAATGCTGACAACAATTTATATTAAAAAGTTACCAATGATGATATTTTGTTTATTGAAGTATTTGTAGATGATATCAATTTTGGAGGTGAAGAAGAGTTATGTAAATACTTTGCTAACAAGATGCAAGAAGAATTTGAAATGTCTATGATTGGAGAGATAAAAAAATATCAAGGTTTGTAGATTTCACAAACAAATAAACGTACATTCATATGTCAAACAAAGTACTTGAAGGAACTTTTAAAGATATTTGGTATGGAAAATTCTAAACCAGTAAGCACTCCTATGACTACAACTGATAAATTGACATTGAAGGGTGATTCAACTCCTATTAATCCAACAAGGTACAAATCTAGGATTGGAGGATTACTATATTTGACACAAACCAGACTTGATATAATGAATGCAGTATGTATTGTTTCAAGATTTCAAAGCAATCCTAAAGAAAATCATGAATCGACAGTTAAAAGGATTTTCCGGTACCTACAAGGCACATCAAATCTTGGGTTATGGTATCCTAAGGATGAAAATTTTGATTTATGTGCATGCACTGATGCAAATTTGGAAGGAGATGTAGATGACAAAAAGAGTACCACTAGCAGTGCATTCTTTCTTGGCAAAAGATTGATTTCATGGATAAGCAAGAAGCAGACTTGTACATCATTATCAACAACAAAATCAATATGTGTTACAGCAACAACTAACTGTACTTAGGTATTATGGAGCAAGCAAATGTTGAAGGATATAAAGGTAAAATTCAAAGAACCAATAATCATTTATTGTGATAATTCAGCAACAATTGATATATCAAAGAATCTAATATTTCACTCTACGACAAAGCATGTTTCTATTAAGTATAATTTTTTGAAAGAGAATGTTGAAGCAAATGAAGTGAAATTGGTTTATGTGAATACTAAAGAGCAAATTGCAAATATCTTTACAAAGCCTTTTCCTAAGGAAACATTTGAATATCTTAGAGAGTAGCTTGGGGTAATTTCCCCACCAGCAGAGACTTAGATAATGAAGATTGGCATCAAACCGGTAGGGACTAATAGAAAAATATTTTTTCCGGCTTTGATGAAGGAGAGTTACTTCTTAGGGGGACTAGTTAGCTGAATGTTATGTTTTGAATTCTTAACTGCTTTGGCATTTGATGTCAAAGGGGGAGAGATATCTATGGAAAAACATTATACCTTAAGCGAGAGATATACTCTTTGGATATATGTATTTTTGGTTTTTGTTTCTGTTACAAAACTTTATATTGATCTATCTTTGGGAGATTGTTGGTTTATTGGTTTTTGGCATTCTGATTTTGGCACTTAGATGTTTTTCCATCTAGTGTTTCCATCAATGCCAAAGGGGGAGATTGTTGGTATTATGGATGACTTCGTCATGTGTTATATTGATTTTATCATTGATGTCAACACTTATCTTCTTAGAAGTCTACATTGTTGATTTGGCACTATGGCTATATTGGTTTATTATTGAACCGACATATTGTGTTCACTAGCATGGTTAGTGGCTTATGCACAGTCATCGATATATGTTCACCACTAGGATATATTGTTCACCAACAATGATGATAACTCAGTATTATTTGGAGATCATTTGGTTATGTCGAAGACATGGATTGGAAGTTTGGATTTGGTTTTTTTTTTATTGGTCTAATCAAGTTGACAGATTTTTGTTTACTGGCAGATAAGTCTAGGTTATGAACCAATACATGATATCTATTATAGATCAGCACAACACATTTTGCAAATGGTTTTTTGATTGGTAAATGTAATGAGCCAACATGTTGTATCGCATCAAGACTTATTTGTAATTGATTTTAATTTTAATATCTTTAGTGAGCCGACCTATACATTTGGTCTTAGGCTTTGCATAAATTATTGTAAGATCTTATTGAAGATCGGGATATAGGATCATGGTATGAGTGTGTTCGAATATTTAAGAGAGAAAACAAGCAGATCCTTGTATGAATCATGTAGACATTATTTGAAGGTTGAAGGAAGATTGTGAAGGTGTTTGGAACTCATGTTCAGAGCTTAAACCAGTACTGAATCCAACATTACAGATGGTATTTTGAGTAGTACATTATCATTGGATTTAACCATCCAATTGTAGTCAGTGTGACTTCTATTTTGTGATTGAGCAATCAGCTCTAGGTGGTTGGCCTTTTTGCTTGTGCAGACCCCATTTATATACACTTACTATCTGCAGTAGTATCATCTGATGGTGGGTAAGGTTTCCCACCATATTTTTTCCCCTCACCGGGTTTCCACATCGAAATATATGTGTTATGTGTTGTGGATGTTGTATCTCTTTTTTATTTCATGCATTAAGTTATATCGGTATTACTATTACTGTTAATCTGTTTTACCAACACTTAAGTTTGGTTTACCGGCACTAAGTTTAAGTTGGAATAATATGTTTTGATTTATAAATTATTGACAACTGGTTCACAACTGATTCACCCCCCCCTCTTAGTTATCCTTCATGGTTCCTAACAATACTAGGGTTGAACATGCATATGGTGGATTCTACTATTCCTAGCATCAATGCCTCACCCAATCACTTAGGTTACACAAGTATGTATATTTGCTCAACCTTTGCCTCTGTTGTAGCTCATATCTCTATAGTTAGCACTAGTACTACATTTGTCGATGGAATTGGTCCTCTTGGAGGAATTGGTGGAGGGGGTGGCACACATTACACTCCTTACTTTTTTCATCCTCTAATCCTATCTTGATCACTATCTTAGAGAACATGGGGCACTTACAGTTATATCTTACAAGCTTGGCCTCCTCTTTTGGTCAATCTTCTATGCTTGCATGCTATAGAAAGAGTCCCCTTGAAATCACTATCATGAACATGGACTTTATATTGCTTAAACTATTCTTGTGTTCCCTTAAGGGAACCACATTAGAGCGGTATAGCTCCTTGCCAAATTATTCCATCTATACCTTTGATCATTTTATGGATCTATCCCTTAAATGATTTCAGGCTAACATTGGCAGTAGGGTCAATATCGCTGACCTTGTTCATTGTAAGCAAAAACCCATCAAAAAATTCATAAACTTTATCTCAAGATATCAGTCAATCTCTACTAGGATCTCCTTTTCCCTATCAAATAGTGATTTGCAGAGGATGTTCATTGGAAACTATAGCCCGCTTTAAGGGAGAAGTTGTCTCTTAATCATTACCAAAAAATTTCCAATATATGTTTTGCACTCACAAACTATAAACACACCATGACGCAATTCAGATATTATACTTCAAACCCTCATAGTGGATCATTCATAGGAACATCCATTGAAGGGTCTAGAAATAATAAAGCTATAGCTAATGTTGTAGTTGTTCCCCCAATGGCTAGTACACAGGGATCACAATAGAATAGTGTCTTCACTAAATTGAATGACTTCTACTTAAGAATGATGCAATGATTGCCAAAAGATAATCTTATTACCGTTATTGTGGTTAGACCATTGTCTAATAATAGATCTTATCCATGTTGGTACAATGGGTCAAAATTTTGTCATGACCATCATGTACCTTGCCATGACACTGAGCAATGTTATCGTATTTGGAATAATTTCCAAGACCACATCAACAACACTTGGTGTGATTAAAGTTGATGTGTGGAAGCACAAGTCAAACAAGTTTGTTGATAAGACCAAAAGTGATTTCCAGATCTACATCGATTTGTTTCCCCCATATTCAGCGAATTTTATTTTTATATCAGATCATCCTTTAGATGATGGTTTATTTGTGAACATGGTCACCATCACTCCTATTTGTTTGTCTCCTAGCCAGAAGGGGAAGTTGTCTGACATATCATTATCATTCACCTCTCTGGATGCCTGTATTACAAAGAGCTTGCTCCTCTATACATCCTTGCTAAATTGAATGGTCAAACTATCATAGGTGTGATGGTTGACCCATCATGCAGAGTCAATGTCATCATAAAAGAGACTATATTCGTGAATGGTTGGCATAGGCCTACATATGACGAATATCGAGAAACCTTGACAATGCTGATGGTTTCTCTATCCCTCCTTTGGGTAGAATCACCTTGATGGTCCTTGTCAGATCCAAGGCTATTTTATCAACCTTTGTTATCATTCCTAAGTCAGACCTTTTCCATATTAGGTTGGGCATTCTCTAGCTGATAGAAATCGACACAGTCCCCTCATTTCTACATAAATTTATAAAGTTCTCCCACAAGGCTTTGGTCCATGTCATCCAAGACACTAGATACCAACCCCTCATAGCTAAAGGATATTTTTTTGGATACTTTCAATATAATATGGGGAAGTTGGCCCCTAAGTTGGTGTAGCCTAGTTATTCAGTACTACTTCCTGCATCAACTTCTACTTCATCCATTCTAGTGCTAGAGCGGCTGGTGTCTTCTGCTCCTTCATCAATAGGGGCTGAGGTTAAACCCACTCCCTTGAGTATACCTCCTTTATCCTACACTATGTGGCCTCCAGTGGTATCTTCTATTCCCATATCTGCACCTAATACAGATAGGAAAAAGGGACCCACAATGCCTAAGTCTGCAACTCACCCTCCCTTTAAGTTCCCAATCTTGGTTGATATCCCTTGTCCTTCTTATTATCCTAGGAGGAGGAATTTCTCTTGCTCTCATTTTTCTCCATTGGATTCTTCTTCATAGCCCACTTTGGCACCCCCTATTCCTCTAGTTGTTCATTGGGTGAAGTGGGGTAGGGTTCCTGCCACTATGAGTATCATATCGATCTCATCTATTGGGCCTTCTCCTATCCCTAACACATTTTCGAAGGCCTCGCCCATGGAGCATGATTCTCCTGAGTCCTTAAGGGCTTCATTTGGTGGCCTTGATCTCTTTCGTAATCAGTGTGTGAGTGTGCATAAGCACCACCGACGGGCTAGGGCTTAAGAGTGTGATGTTTCTCTGCAATCTGTTGGTGTGTCTTCAACACCTAGTTCTATTGCATCAGATCATATTTCGTCAGCTACTCCTATTCCTACATTGTCTTTGGTTTTACTTCCAGCTCCTTTGAGGCCTATCGATGAATCTCCCTCTAAATGGGTGTAGGCTTTCATTGCTCCTTCTTTGGAGCCAACCCTCATTACCTCCTTGCCAAATGTACCTCCATCATGTTGCATACACAGGTGGTGTCTAGCACAACTTTGTTTGCTCCCCTTTTTTTGCAGCCAATCCTTCAACTTGCTATGGCTAATAGGAGACTTGTTTCTCATATCCAGCCCAAATGCAAATTCGAGGAGGGCCCCATTCTAGAGTTTCGATGATGGAAATCCTCATAGTTATGTTCCTCACCCCTTTCTCTGTCCATTTCAATGTCTACTTCTTTGCCTATTTTTGTGTGTGTCATTGAGAAGGCTCCACCTTCTCCTTAATTTGTCATTGCCCCTCTTTCATAGGCTGATAATCCTATTTTTGTTTCATCTCCTCCAACTGAGTCACCTGCTTCCTCTATGGAGGCTATCTTGTTTGGCTCCTTACAGGACATCCTGACATTGTCTACAATATTTTTGTGATCATTGGCCCTTACCTCCTTTGAGCTTGTGGATGCAAATTTTGCCCATCATTGTTGGTGAGGTTCCCAATGATGCTCTTGTTGTGGTCCAACTCTTCGAACTTGTCCTCCTTCTCCCTATGATATATATTGGGATGATGATGATCTCCTAATAGATAATCTTTAGGATGTTTATCTTTTATCTCCATCTTTTTTCATGTGAGCTTGATTGTGTTCCCCCGTGTTTGTTCCCTCCTGGAGGACCCAAGTTATTCTATAGGTTCTTGGATACGAGAGGTTGTCTTTATCTATTGTACTCTTCTAGAGGACCCGAGTTACTCTGTAGGTGCTCAAATATGGAAGATTTTTCTGTCATATAACTTCCTCTAACTGTCTCTCTACTTCTATTTGTTGTATCTTACTTTGCAATATTTGGGAATGATGCAAAGCATTGGGGGAATCTTTGGCCTTCTTCTATGTTGACCCAAATTTTTATTTTATCTTTGTCTTCATGTGCTCTTCTTCAAATCTGATAACTTTGGAACTATGATGATATACCCATCTCGCAACTATATTACATTCTCAACTATGGATTCTTATGCCAAACTATGAGATCTCTTTGTCCTCTTGCATTCATCATTGATGTTATGGACATTTATGTGTCGCCACCTACTAGTGGTATTCCACGAAAACATCTTGTTATGTTGGCATGCAACAACTTCTCTTCTCCTAATATTAAAATGGCTTTCATGCATATCATTCTAAGGGGGGCTATCATATCATTATTTTTGCATGATCTGCATTTGTTGTTTAGCCTCTTGCATTTATGTTTCTAATTGATCAATTTTTCATGTTTGCCTAGGTGGGGGCCAAACCACTTGATCTTTTTCTTTATCATGTTTGCATAGGTGGAGGTCAAACCACTTGACCTTTATCATGTTTTGGCCTTTGTGGGGGTCAATCTACTACTTATAAAATCCATGTTTCATTTCCCAATCGCATGGCTACCTAGTGTATCGCTACCCATGTTGGCAAAATATTGCCCTATCTATGGTATCCATACTAGCATGATCTCGCAAACATCACTGCCCTATCATATGGATACCAAGAATAACACAGTTTTTTATCCATACTTGCACATCTAATATCTTATCTCATATCATAACATTCGCCTACCTTGTATCTTTTCATAATAAGGGGCTTTCCTCCAAGCAAGATTTATTTTTGTTACGCTATCTTATCTATCATCCATCTTAATCTATCCTTTATTTTATCATCCAACATGTTAGTCTGCAGCTAGCATGTTTGTGATATATTGGTTAGCAATATGTAGTTCAAATTTTAGCTTCATCTCGCTCAACGAAACCACGTCTAATCAACAAAATTATGCCTCCCCATCGTGACTCTTTTCTTTATCTTCCTCTACTTTAGCTTTGAACCTCTCAACAAAGACATGCTCTCTAAAGTGGGGGCATAAATGTAATATCAAAAAGCACACCTTGTATAATTCAACGCAACAAATGGTGCCTTCCTCCATGTCTTTGAAGGTTGTGTACCCCTGCTTTTGCCTTTTTGCCCACCTAGATCGCTTTGTCAACTCCAAACTAGAATCTTACCAGCTTTGTCAACTTGTCATCCTCAGAACACTAGCACAATGTAGGGACATCTACAGAACATACTAGCATCCCACAAATCTAATAGTCCATAGATGGTTGTTTGAGCATTATGCATGCACCTAGAAGAAATCGTAATGCCTTTGCATGTGCCTACCAACATTCTATTTACTTCCATGGCCTGTATCTCTCCCGTTTGAAGGCATTTTAGATGATTCTAGATTCTTTTCTTGTAGGTTGAAGCTCTTGGGGATCTTCTTAAGCAATATTCATAGATTTTCATAAGTCCACCATTTTTGCAAGCTTGGAGAATACACAACATACTCAAAGTGTCTTCTTTCGATCTGCATAGAAGAGTTATCTTCTTTCCTCTCTCTTTCTCGTATTTTTTTATGAATTATCCTTGAATTTATATTTCATTCATCTTTTGTTTGTTCTTTATCTTCCTTTTCTCGTTGAATCTACTAGGTCATCCGTAGAGGTGGAAACACTAAAACGAGGGTCTAACTAAGGTAGAATCCAAAAAACAACCCCTAACATTTTGGTCCTTTCCATGTGTGAAGGTTCATGTTCTCAAGGAGCTCACTTAGTGGGTGGCTTCGTAGCTTGGACCCCTTTTGTGTTTATCTTTTTCCTTATCCTCCATCCGTTTATTTCTGATATCTACATTTTTCATATTTTTTAGATATTTTACTTTTTGTGCATCCACATGGATGTTTAGCATCCTTCCATATGGCTATTTGTCTCTGTTTGTATAGGATGCCAGTGCATTGTGTTGTCATTTCAGATACATGTGCTTTTCCAGCCCATAGAGACTTGTTAGGGTTGTATGGGGATCACGTCTATCTTTCATTAGCCTAGTTTGGTTATTTACTATCCATTGGCTCACCCTTAGTGCTAGTATAGAAGAGGTACTAGAGGGTCAATCTGTTCTTTAGGATCCATCTCTCTCTCTCTCTCTCTTTGTCACACAAATAGTGGACATATCCAATTATGTGTTCCTAATGAAACCTTTATTCCTAATGACCTTTCATTGAAATCTAGTTATTTAGAAAAGCTTCTAGATAGGTCAAATTTTCTTGGCATGCTAACCCTTTAGACCCCAATATACAATTGGTCTTGTTTTCAATCTATGCATCTCTTGGATCTCAAAAACTATTAGAAGCAGTAAAGAAAAAGGAGGTGTTTATTTTAAGTAATAACTATTTTCACAAATATGGTATTTGGCTCAAGGCATACCAAGTTAAAGAGGAAAGCTAAGAAACAACAGGTGGAAGACCAACTAGATGAGGGTATGGATCGGGATGCTTGGAAGGACAAAATGTTGTGGCATTCAAGTAATTGGTGGCTTCTCAATAGTAAATGATGTTGCGGCTCATGATGGATTGAGAAACTTTCTACCTTTGATCTACTACCTTGATGGTTTAGCTTACTAGTTTTCATGGCTCTTGTAGGTATAGTAGCCTCTTAAGTCTTAACACGGATAGGTCCTATGTTATTAGGTTTAGCCATATTTTAACTATGATTTATAAGACCTATGTACCTAGTAAGACTTTACAAAGTTTTTTGGTAATGCTGCTAGTAGTATTTTTTTCTAATTATGGTCTATATGACTCTATGATGATTTATGGTTATACTTTTTTGATGAGGGAGTATAGGCTTTCCTAGTGGGTTGTGTATATGATCAATAGTATTTTTTTATTACTCTCGATTGGGATAGAGGTATGTGTAGGATCATGGTGTGCCAAAACAGGCCCTTAAGTGGGAATGAAATTTCAGAAAATTAGAGTTATGCAACTTGACATGAAAATTTGAATAAGTTGTGAACATTATTTTTAAAATGTGTAAGAAGAGAATCTATAGAAAATTGAATTTAGTTTCTAAGCTACTAGTTTTTTTTTATGAAACAAAAATCCTATTTGATGAAAATTTTAAATTTCAATGCATTGGTACTAAAATATTAGGAAAAAGATAAGAAGGAGGCATATGTCTGACCACCCTAATCACAATAAAATCATAATATTTTTTTGTAAGATTTATAATATAAGTATTAGACTCATTTCCAGATGTGACACATTTTTTTATAATTTTTTATAAAGTAAATAATTATTTATGAATATTTTACTACTTTTCATTAATTCAAAAACTCCTATGTTTGACCACCTTAACTTGGTCAAAACCTTATGAAATTCATTTTTTTTTTCCTATAGTAGACGAAGCATAGGATGTGATGCATGTTTCAGATTCAAAAAGTGTTATACTATTTGAAAGTTATGAGTGTTTTTCAATTAGTCTATCAATTAGGACTTTTGTGAGAATTCAATTAGAAAATAAATAATAATTATTTATTTAAGTCAAAATAAGACAAGCCTTACATTGTTGGAAAGCTGACAATGTCCTTAAAAAACCCTTTTCATTTTGTCATTTTTGGCTATAAAAAAATTCATTAGCCACTAGTGTAAAGTTTGGAAAATCAAGGAATACTGAAAAACATGTTTTTTCTATTGACTTTCTAGGCTTGTCACTTCCAAGACAAATCCCAAAGAAAACTCGAGACAAAATTTCAAATTTCAAATTTGTACAACAAAAATCGGATATCCAATATCTAGTAAAATTAGATATCCGATTATAGTGGATATCTAATTTTAATAGGTAAATTCAATAACTAAATTTGCACATAGTTAATCTATTATTTATTAACATATAATATATCACTATACAATATATTAATTTATAAATAAATTAGTATATGATATTAAGGAGAGAGAGAGAGATTAGGGGACAAACAGAGAGAGATTAAGGGAGAGAGATTAGGGGAGAGAGGGAGAGGAGGAGAGAGAGAGAGAGAGAGAGAGAGAGAGAGAGATTAGGGGAGAGGGAGAGAGAGAGGGGGGAATATAGAGGGATTAGGGAAGAGGGAGAGAGAGAGAGAGAGAGAGAGGAAGGGAGGGGAAAGGGAGAGAGAGAGAAATAGAGGGAGGGAGGGGGAAATGATCATATTGTGTCCTTAGGGGTCATATTTTATCCTATGACCCCTTAGGAGACCATATGAACCCTTATGTGTCAAATTTTTGTAACCAATATTGGCACTGCTTTTTATATTGTAGTAATGGTTCATCTTGCCACCTTGTGACACACTATGACCCTTTATGACACCCTATTGTGTCTTTAGAGGTCATATGGTGTCCTAAGGGGTCATGAGATACCATATGACCCCTAAGGACAACATATGACCCCTTATGACACCATATTGGGTCATTATGGATCCTATGGTGTCCTGAGGGGTCATATTATGTCCTATGACACCTTAGGACACCATATGACCCCTTACAACACCAAATTGTGTTGTTATGGGTCATATTGTGTCCTAAGGGGTCATATTGTGTCATATGACCCCTTTAAGACACCATATGACCCCTTAGGACATAATATGACCCTTTACGACTCTATACAGTGTTGTTATGGGTTAGATGACCCCTTATGACCCCTTATGATACCATATGGTGTTGTTAGGGGTCATATGGTATCCTAAAGGGTCATGGGATACCATATGACCCCTAACGACAACATATGACCCCTTATGACACCATATTGGGTCATTATGGGTCCTATGGTGTCCTAAGGGGTCATATTATTGTTGGCATTTGGGCATTAAGCTATCATTGATGTCAACCTTGTATGATGGTTGTTCACATGAGTGTGAGTAGACAAGATGAAGGCTTACCAGTAAGGCATAAACCGGTCTAAAGGATAGTTTCTTGTTTATGATGAAGAGGCAGAATGTTAAAGTTGTCACAAAACTCTAGAGGTGAAGATGTGTTACTGGTATAGTGTGCACTACCAGTTAGCAAAAGAAGAAGGCCTTACCACTAAAGGCATGTACCAGTATGAGTTTACTAAATATTCAAGTTTTAACCAACTATGTGTTGGTGAGAAGAGTGATTGACCATGCTGATGCAATGTGGAGCTGAGGTGGAAAATAGGCAGAGGTTGATAAAACCATCATTGACACAGCTGGTGAAACTATCTGTAGATATAAATGAAACATCCACAAATCATGGGATTGTAACTGATCGTTGCGGCTTGAGGAAGAAGCAATGACAAAGGAATATGAGGGAGTAGTTGGCACTTGGATCAATGCAAATGAAATCCAATTCAGGAAGACCTCGAAAAGGAAACAGCTGAAGCATTTTATGGGTCAACAAATTTCAAGGTAGGAGATCTTGTTTGAGCTTTCTATTTTCAGAAAATAGGCATTGGATAATGGAAACCATGTATAGATGCATCCTTGAAGGATAGGTGATTGATCCAAGATAGGATAGATTAGACCTCATGAAGATTGTGTCGAGAAGAGGAAACCTTAACCAATTTGAAGTTTGAATTGCTTTCTAGCAAGAAATCATGGGATAAAAGAGGAAAGCTTGAAACAAAGCTATTGGATGCTGCGGAGAAGAGTAAGAGAAAAGAGAGAGAGTTAGAAAAAGAGAAGAATTACTAGCCTTAGAAATAGTTCTAAGAAAGTTGTAGTATAGATGAGAAAGCATACCGATGAAAGGATTCTACCGGAATAACTATAGTTTTTCATTTAAGCCTAACCGACAAGGTGTGGCAGAGTACGCAACATCCAAGCATGACACAATGTGTTGAGAGATTGTTTGATAGAGGGAGAGAAAGATAACAAAGGTAGAGAATCAAAGAAATAAATCTCACAACCGATAGTGTGAGATTCAGTCTAGGAGAAAAGACTATCAACTGACAGTGAGTTATTTGATCAAAGAGTTGTAAAATTTATTTGCAACAAGAAGCCTTAATTGTATTCAAATAGTATTTCAATATACTTCACCAAGTTGAAGCTTGGTGCAGGAGTTGGTGCTCCTTGGATTGGTGCCCTAAATCTTTGTAATTTAGTGTGTTACCTATGAGGCTGGATTGGAGTAGTAGTCTCCAACATCTTTTCTCACCGAGGTTTTTCCCACTTTGGGTTTTCCTCATAAATATTGTGTTGAGAGTTGCATTTGTGTGAATGATCCCTTTGGATTTCTTTCTTGTTCTACCAGTTTGATTGTTTAGTGTTTAAGTGAATAACTAATATTCTGAAGTTTATTTGAAATTCAAAAAGTTCAGGAACCACTGATTCACCCCCTTCTTAGTGGTAGTTTTTGTTCAACAATTTTTATCAGAGTGTAGGTTTCTAGTTATCTTTAAACCTTGGGTAGATTCTGGACTTTGAACACAATGGCAAGAAATGAGTATGCTTCCTCAAAAGCCCCCATGTTTGATAGATCCAACTATGCCTTTTAGAGCAAAAGAATGGAGACCTATATTTCCTCCCTAGGTTTTAATGTGTGGATGTGTGTCAAGAATGGCTATGTTGTTTCTAATGCTCCTCCCTCTGATCCAGATGCCAAAAAGGAGTCTGAGAATAATGCAAAGGTCAAACATGCTATCTTGAGTGGACTATCTGATAATGAATTTGTCAAAGTCATGCACTGTGTCTCAACAAAGGAGACTTGGGACAAATTGTAGAGGTTGTTTGAAGGAGATGCAAAAGTCAAAGAAGCTAAGTTGCAAACACTAAGGGGCCAACTTGAAAGAATCAAAATGAAAGATGATGAAAATATTGCAGACTATCTTCACAGATTTGATGAAACTGTGAATGCTATTAGAGGAATTGGAGAAGAGATTGCAGATGAGATTCTTGTCAAGAAGGTACTTAGATCTCTCACACCCAAGTACGATACTAAGGTGTTTTCCATAAAAGAAGCCAAGGATATGAAGACTTTTACAATGGATGAGTTATTTGGCTCTCTGATAGCCTATGAGATGAGAATAATCGGTGATACTTCCTCAAGAAAAGAAGTAGCATTCAACATCACCAAAATGGGCAAAGAAGAACCTACTCATATAGAATCCAATGAAGACTCTGATGCAAAAGTAGCAAAATTTGTCAGGAATCTCAAAAGAGGATCCGACTGGTACAAAGGAAAGCTACCACCTAAATGTTTCAACTGTGGGAAGGTAGGACACTTTGCTGCAAATTGTCCTTACAAAGAAACTGGTGGAGATGAGTCAAGAGAGTTCATAAGATCTATCGGCAAAGACAGAGAAAGGAACAACTATCAACAAGGAAGGAGAGGCTACTGAAACCAGGACATACTATATACTATCGAGGATGACACAATAGATGAAGAAAATTCATCAGAAGATGATTACCATGAGAATGACAGAAAATTCAATCTCTTCATGGCACTTGATAAACTAGTTGATGAAGATGAGGAAGAGGAGGATATTGAAGTTGAAGTGGATTTGGAGAGAGCACTTATCAATACTCTTGAGGAATTGAGTAAAACAAGAAGATAACTCAAGAGGGTTAGGCTTTTTGTAGTAGATGAACAAGATCTCTTGAAGTGATCCCTGGATGAGTCTAGTCAAGTTATACCTGACATGAAATTATAGTTGGAAGAAACAAAGAGGATATGTGAAGCTACAGCCTCTGATCCGACAAAGGAGGAAAAGGAGCATCAAGAGTTGGAAGCAGAAATAGTAAAACTCGAAAAGGAGCTTGAATTAAGTAAGGAAGAAATAAAAATAAGGAGAAAGTATGAAGGCAACACTGAGGCCTTAGACAAGATGTTGAGAAAACAGAAGTAATCCAGA
This sequence comes from Cryptomeria japonica, assembly GCF_030272615.1. Lineage (NCBI taxonomy): Eukaryota > Viridiplantae > Streptophyta > Pinopsida > Cupressales > Cupressaceae > Cryptomeria > Cryptomeria japonica. The sequence continues at coordinate 777,739,789 of NC_081414.1, forward strand.
GACACTGGTAGCTTAGGCTTTGAATAAGGTCAAATTTCAGTCCACAAAGATAAATCTAGCAAAGAAATAATTTTCACCTCTTCAATTAAAGGTGAAGAAAAGAAGACATTCACTGTAGTTAAGGATAACGGCAAAAAGACATATGCAGATGTTGTTGGAATTCACCACCCAAATCGGTATACAACAATGAACCGGAGGTCACACTTCTTGTACCAATGTGCAAATCCAAGGAGAAATGCAAGAACTGACCATGAAGGATTCACCAAGCTCAACAACGTGAAGAGAAGACCCCCAATGAGGTAGTTCCATTCAAGACCAAAACAACCTAACCGGTATGTTTCAAACTTTCATGGTTATTGTTACCGGTGTAACAAATTTGTGCATAGAATAGGTTACTGTAGATCAATCAATAAGCCCTCTATGAGTTATAAAAGTAGAAATCCATTTAATGCCCTCTGGGATATGAATGATGTTTGTTATCAGTGCAATGGATATGGTCATAAGATTTTTGAATGTAGGAAGAATAAACAGGTACCCTACAATAATTTTAAGGATGTTCCTTTAAATAAAGATGTAAAATTATATAACTGTCAGGAGTTTGGACACATAGAAAATTTATGTAAAAACTAGAAGATCAAGCAAAAGAAGACAAATCTGGATCAAGAGCCCAAAACTAAACCTGAGCACAATATACCAGCCAACAAGGAGACCAAACCTATTTCAGTTGAGAAAGAAAAGGAGTCTCATAGTGCAGACTATCCTACATGTTGAGAGGAAAAATTTGTTGGTTGTAGGTAGTGGTTGTGCCAACCACATGACTAGTGACAAAAATAAATTCATTAAACTTGAAGACTTGAATGGTGGATCAATAAAGTTTGGAGACAATTCTTCCATTAAAATAAAGGGAAAAGGAACTCTAAGCATTGATGGAAAACTAAACGCACATGATGTATTATGTGGAAGGACTAAAGCACAATCTGCTAAGTGTGAGTTAGATGTGTGACAAATGTTACAAATTCACCTTTCACTCAACTCGTTGCCAGATAAAGAAAGATAGTACCGGTAAAGTTGTGGCAGAAGGAAAGAGAATAGATGGAAATGTTTATAATCTGAAGGAATGTTATGAGTCCCAATGTATGTTAGGACAAGTAGATGAAAGTTGGCTATAGCACCAAAGATTAGGCCACATAAACTTTGATAACCTAGTGCCAGTAAGCAAAAAGGGGTGTGTGAGGAATATTCCACCCATCATCAAACTGGTAAGCACATTTTGTGATGAATGTGTAAAAGGTAAGCAAACTAAAGTGAGCTTCAGGACAAAAGAGCACAACACCTCAAGACCACTTTAAATTGTGCATACAGATCTATGTCGTCCAACTAGGACAAGAGCACTTGCAAGTGAAAGATACTTTATGCTATTCATTGATGACTACTCAAGATTGACATGGGTCACCTTCCTACAAGATAAATCACAAGCATTTGAAAGATTCAAGATCTTTCGGAAGATGGTGGAGAAAGAAAGTGGGTGCAGGTTAAAATGCCTAAGATTAGACTAGGGTACAAAGTTTACATCAAATGAATTTGAAGATTATTGTGAAAAACATGGAATTAGAAGGCAATACTTTGTTCCTAGGACACCACAGGAAAATGGTGTGGTAGAAAGGAAGAACTAGACAGCCAAGGAGATGGCCAGAACCATGTTAAATGAGGCTAGTCTATCAAACACATATTGGAAAGAAGTTGTTCATACTGCTGCATATATTTTAAACTAAGTTCAATTAAGAACAAACAAGAGGATGATACCTTATGAGTTGTCATATGACCGGAAGCAATCAGTCAAATACTTCAAAGTATTTGGAAGCAAGTGCTTTATCAAGAAAGATATGAATGGTCTAGGAAGTTTTGACTCTAGGAGTGATGAAGTAATCTTCCTTGGTTTGTCATCAAACAACAAGGCCTACAAATGCTACAACAAAAGACTAAGAAGAATAATTGAGAGTGTGCATGTAAAAGTTGATGAGGATATGCACAAAGGGTGCCAACCACATATCAACCAGTATGATAAATTCAATGATGAAGATGATGAAGCTTAGTTAGACATTGAACTAGAGGAAGCATCCAAGAAGGGTCCCAACTGGTATGTATAGTTGAATCACTTGGAAGAGAAAATTCTAGGAAATAAGAGTGATGGTGTGCAGACTAGAAGAAGACTTGCTCAGAATGATGAACAAGTTAACCTCTGCCTCATGACTGAAGTTGAACCCAAAACATACAATGAGGCAAGAAAAAGACAAGAATGGATGGATTCCATGGAAGAAGAACTATAACAGATTGAAAAGAGAAAGACTTGGGAATTAGTCCCTAGACCGGAAGACAAGAACATCATTGACACTAAATGGGTCTACCAGAACAAGATGAATGAAGAAGGTAATATTGTTAGGCATAAAGCTAGACTAGTGTGCAAAGGATACTCTCAGGTAGAGGAGATTGACTTTGAAGAAACATTTACATCAGTAGCTAGATTAGAAGCAATTAGAATGTTTGTAGCCTACTCTTCCTACAAGGGTTATAAAGTATAGCAAATGGATGTAAAATATGCCTTTCTAAATGGAAATTTGGATGAATAAGTGTACATGGAGCAACTGGAAGGGTTTCTACTACATGATGATGAGACATTTGTGTGCCAGTTGAAGAAGGCCTTGTATGGTCTAAAGAAAGCTCCTAGAGCATGGTACTCAAGACTAGATCAATATCTGAAGGAGCAGGGATTCAAAAAGGGAAGTGTTGATAGAAATTTGTACATAAAGAAAGATGGGAACCACATGATCATTGTGGTTGTGTATGTAGATGGGATTATCTTTGGAGGCAACAAGGACACCATCTGTAAAGCATTTGCTGATTGGATGCAATCAGATTTGAGATGTCAATGCTTGGTGAAGTGACTTACTTCCTTGGTTTGTAGATATTATATCAAGATAAAGGAATATTTATCTCACAAATCAAGAATGCAAAGGAGATGTTGAAGAAATTCCAACTGGAAGATTGTAAACTGGTAAGTACCCCCATGGTGACCGGCAACAAATTGAGCAAGAATGATGAATCACCAGTGGTGGATCTGACTATACAAATCCATGATAGACATTCTACTATATCTAACTCCTTCAAGACTAGATAAGTTTAGGAAGTATGCATGGTGGCCAGATTCCAAACTGCACAAAAATAGTCACATATGAATGTTGTTAGCAGATTTTTTTGGTACCTACAAGGGACACTCAGCTATTGTTTGTGGTATCCTAAATAAGGAGATTTTATCTTGGAAGCATACACTAATGCTGATTGGGTAGGTTGCATTGATGATCAAAAGAGCACAAGTGGTGGTGCACTCTTTCTAGGTGACCAGTTGGTCTCATGGCATAGCAAGAAGCAAGACTCAGTCTCTCTATCTATTGTTGAAGTTGAATACATTGATGTTGCTACATGTTGCTCTCAGGTGATTTGGATGAAGCAGACTCTCAAAGACATATAGGTGGACATCACTGATCCTATTCTCATCCGGTGTGACAATTTGAGTGAAATCAACATAGCAAAGAATCTAGTTATGCATTCCAGAACAAATCACATTGCTATCAACTATCACTTTCTCAGAGAGAAGGTTGAAGGAAAAGAGGTAAGGATGGATTATGTTCCTACTGGCGAACAAGTAGCAGACATTTTCACCAAACCATTATCGGTAAGCACTTTTGAGTACCTCTGACACAAGTTGGGAGTTGTGTCATTTGTCTAGGAAGGTTTTATGTGGTTCAGGGGGAGCTGATAATGGTCAAAGGGGGAGCTTGGTATGGATCAAAGGGGGACTAAATAGTACCCTTTGTCATTGTGTCAAAGGGGGACAAATGTACTAGTACAGAGTGTCTTGCGAGAAGTTGACATCAATGTCAAAGGGGAAGATTGTTGGCTCTTTGGCATTAAGTTGTCATTGATGTCAACCAGCATGATGGGTATTCACATTAGTCTAAGTAGACAAGATGAAGGCTTACCAGTAAGGCATAAATTGGTCTGAAGGATAGTTATTTATTTATGATGAAGAGGCAGAATGTTAAAGTTGTCACAAACCTCTGGGGGTGAAGATGTGTTACCGGTGTAGTGTGCACTACCAGTTAGCAGAAGAAGAAGGCCTTACTGGTAAAGGCATGTACTGGTATGAGTTTGTTGAATGTTCAAGTTTGAACTGACTGTGTGTCAGTGAGTAGAGTTATTGACCATGGTGATTCCATGTGGAGTCGAGATGGAAAATAGCTAGAGGTTGATAAAACCATCATCGACACGGTTGGTGAAACTGTCTGTCGATATAAATGAAACAACCACAAATCAAGGGATTGTAACTAACCATTGCAGCTCAAGGAAGAAACAATGATAGAGGAAGATTAGGGAGTAGTTGGCGCATGGATCAATGTAAAGGAAGTCTGATTCAGAAAGACCTCAAAAAGGAAACAGCTACAGCGTTTTATGGGTCGATAGATTTCAAGGTAGGAGATCTTGTTCGAGATTGCTATTTTCAAAAATTATGCATTGGATAATAGAAATCATGTATAGATGCATCCCTAAAGGATAGGTAATCGATCCAAGACAGGTTGGATCAGATCTCATGAAGATTGTGTCAAAAAGAGGAAACCCTAACCGCTCTAAAGTTTGAATTGCTTTCTGGTGGGAAATCACGGGATAAAAGATGAGAGCTTGAAATAGAGCTATTGGATGTTGTAGAGAATAGTAAGAGAAAAGAGAGAGAGTTAGAAAAAGAAAATAATTGCTAGCCTTAGAAATATTTCTAAGAAAGTTGCAGTATAGGTGAGCAAGCATACCCATGAGAGGATTATACCAGCATAACTATAGTTTTGCATTTAAGCCTAACTAGCAAGGTGTGGTAGAGTAGGTAGGATCTAAGTGTGACATAGTGTGTTTAAAGATTGTGTGAGATAGGGAGAGAAAGATAATAACGGTCAAGAATCAGAGAAAGAAATCTCACAATCGGTAGTGTGAGATTCAGTGTAGGAGAAAAGACTGTCAACCAACAGAGAGTTATTTGATCAAAGAGTTACATAATTCATTTGCAAAAAGAAGCCTTAATTGTATTCAAATAGTATTTCAATATACTTTTCCAAGTTGAATCTTGGTGCAGGGTTTGGTGCTCCTTGGGTTGGTGCCCTAAATCTTTGTAATTTAGTGTTTTACCTGTGAGGTTGGATTGGAGCAGTAGTCTCCAGCAGCTTTTCTCATCGAGGTTTTTCCCACTTTGGGTTTTCCTCGTAAATCTAGTGTTGAGAGTTACATTTGTGTGAATGATCCCTTTGTCTTTATTTCTTGTTCTACTAGTTTGATTGTTTAGTGTTTAATTGAATAACTGATATTTTGAAGTTTATTTGAAAGTAAAAAAGTTTAGGAACCACTTATTCACCCCCCTCTGAGTGGTACTCTATGTTCAACAATTATGTGCTACAACCCCTTAGGACACCATATGACCCCTTACAACACCAAATAGATTTTTTAATGGGTCATATTATGTCCTAAGGGGTCATATTGTGTTATATGACCCCTTTAAGACACCATATGACCCCTTAGGACACAATATGACCCTTTATGACTCTATACAGTGTCGTTATGGGTCATATGACTCCTTATGACCCCTAATGAAAACATATGGTGTCATTAGCGAATGTATGGTGTCCTAAGGGGTCATGGGATACCATTGTTGGCATTGTGTTGTCATTGATGTTGATCGGTATGGGATGACTACCAATAGAAGAGATGTATGTGCAACACTACTATGGAGGAGTATAGGATGTGATATCTTGGATATCACCTTGTGTTGTAGAACACCGGTAAGGTAAGGAAGATGACCTCAAGAGTTACTAGTACACGAGTTAGTGCTTGACTTGTGTGATGAGATAAAAAGGTGTTTGAGCAGTTGTTTGTGATGAACAAGAAGAATGTTATCCTAATCACATGAACACTAGAGGAGAAGAATAAATAGGTCATGTGTATGCTATAAGGTTATAGAACAATGAATAACAGGATTCCCACCAGATGAAGATGTAGTCACCATATGAAGAGATGACTGATAATGAATGTGCCCACACTAGACCACATGTGTTTGTTTGAAGATATGTTGCACAAATTGGGAAGTCACATGAGTACATTGCAGAAAGCAGATGGTGTCACTCCTATGGTAAGTGGATCTTATCTCCTATTATGCATTGTGTGCATCATAGTCCCTTGAGATAAGGTAGATGAGTCAAAGATAGATGATTTGAAGGCATGCCTTAAGTGCATGAGATCAGGGTTATGCACTGGACCGATAGAGAAGCCATGTTGAGATGTCGGTATAGAAGAAGAGTGATGTGTTTGTCATTTAGACAAACCAATGAAGATATGATCAGATATAATCAAGGAAAAGGCATAACTGAGAAAATTCAGAAAGAGGAAGAATGGCCTGACTAAAGAAGGAGTCTAGTGAAGGTTGATGACTTGTGTCATCAAAAGTGCTTATCGGTATGTATGTTTACTGGTAATTTGAACAAGGTGTGGATGTACAAGTCTTCCCACTTGATGGGAATGTGCATGCTTAAGTCAGTAATGTCTGAAGACCAATTTAGGTGTTCCACTAGTAGTATAGAAAAGGGCAGACATGAGGAAGTAACCGATAGAATGTGAGTTACTAGCAGGGTTAGTAAACTAGCAGGAAAGGGGAACCGTTAGAGTGGTTGGTTGGTGATCCTATTTGGACCAACATGATGAGCCAAGTTGATAGTTGGTTGATGTGGATGTCACATGGAGTCAATGTGGCAAGATCAAAGAGGTTGGTGAAGTGCCATGTAGAGTTAGGTATCTCTACAGGTGTGCATTGAATATGGATCCCATAATTTGTGGATCGGGTCAGAAGCATGTGGCTCAAGGAAGAATGAACAATAAAGAAGAATCAGGGAGTTGTTGCTGCTTGGATCAAAGAAAGATTATTAGATTGTGAGAAGACATCAAGAAGGAAATAGCAGAGGTATTAATGGTGGTTTGATTGATGCAGGTTGAGATAAAGGACCATATTTTCTATATTTGAAAAACATGTATTGGAAGGTGGAAAACATGTATTGGAAGGTGCGACAATGGTAGAGGTGAACAGTTGGTTGTCTGGGAGATCAGATCAAACATGATCTGATTGGATTTTGTTTTCCTCAAGGATGGTGAGGAGACCCTAACTGCCTAGATTTTGAAGTGGGCTTTGGTGAGAAAACCTGGATATAAATATGAAGGCCAAAGACATAGTTGGTTACTACTGAAGAGAAAAAAAAAATTATGCTATTGTGAAGTCATTAAGTGTTGCTTTTTCATGTGAGAGAAAATCAGCCAAGTACTCAAAGAATATTTGAGGCAAGAGGGAGAGTGAAGAGAAGAACTGGTAGTGGTTATACTGGCAGAGCAAGAGAGAAGAGAGCTACAGAAAAGACAGACAGTGAACCGATAGAGTTTAGCACTAGTAATGTGCAAAGCAATGAGGAGGAGATCCTATAGAAATGAAGAACAGAAGAGGTGTACTGGTAGGGCTTATTGGTAGAGAAGAAATAGGTGAAGAGAAACAAGAGAGGTGATTCAGTGTTGCAGAGAAGGCATCTCACTGGCAAAGTAAGATACATGAAATGGTTTCAAGATTCACTTATAACAAGATAACTACTTTTGTGTTTGATGATTATTTTGTGAACACTGAGTTGTAGCTCAATGTAGGGGTTGGTGCTCCTTGGGTAGGTGCCCTAAAGTTAGGGGTTGTATCTCTTTTAGGTTCTAGCACATAAAGTCAGGGGTTGGTGCTCCTTGGGTTGGTTGCCTAAATCAGGGGCTGAGGCTCCTTGGTTTGGTGCCATAAACATTGTAACAATTTTCATTATGAGGCTATATTGGAGCAGTAGACTCCAGCAACATTGCTCATCGAGTTTTTTTCCCATCTTGGGTTTTCCTTGTATATGCTGGTGTTATGTGATGTCCCCTTGTGTGATTGCATTTTTTTTTGGTCTCCCCACTAACCAGTAAGTCTGTATTGAGTTAGATCTATTAATCCGTATGCTCACATTGGATTTCTAAAGGGAAAATTTTGAGAACCACTGATTCACCTACTCCCCCTCTAAGTGGTTTATTGTGTCTAATAATTGGTATTAGAGTGTAGGTTCCTAGTCAAATGAGCTTTCTCCATCTTGGGTAGATTTTGGCTTAAGGACACAATGGTTTGTTTAGTGTCAATCCTTGCTCTAGTATTTGATGGATCGAACTATTCTATTTAGAGTTATAGAATGGAAGTATTCCTATCCTTTCTAGGGCTTGATGTATGGATGTGGGCTATCAATCATCTCCCTAAGAATGTCAGTCCTCCCATTGGATCTGAAGAAGAAAGAAGTTGCTTGTGCAATAAAGAAGCCATGAAGGCTATATTCAGTGGCCTCACCAGTGATGTCTCCTCACAGGTGGAAAAATGCAAAACTACAAAAATCTTATGGGAGAGATTGAAGAAGCTCTACAAAAATGAGCCTACAACTACAGGATCAGCTTATGATGATAGGATGAGAAATATATCTCATGCTTTTGTAGATGATGAAAGTAGATTGCTAGTAGCTGTAGCATTGATGAAGAAGGAACCCACCTCTTCATGGCTCAAGAATCTAAAGATGAGGTGCACACATCTAGGAGCATTAAGGAAAATAGATCCCACCAACAAGATGTGTTTGGCAGTGATGATTGAGAAGAGAAAGACATGGCAGATAGATCTAGTCATCAAGATCTATTTGATGGTGAAGAAGAAGAAGAAGACGATGATGTTGAAGGATAGATTGTAAATGCACTCAAAGAACTCAATAGAGTTAGAAGAGAATACAAGCTATTCAAGAATGCTGCTATAGTGGAGTAGAACCGATTGACAAAATGCCTTGAAGAAACTGAGAAAATCATCTTAGAGATGAAGTCTCGGGCTGAGAACACCAAGGAGTGCAGGTGTGAAGATCTAGCATCTAGGCTAGAAGTAAAGAATAAATAATATCTATAGTTGGTTGGATAAATGGAGATTCTCCAAAATGACCTTGAGAAGTGTCAAGATGAGCTCAAGGAAAGAATGAGGTATGATGGTAGTATTGATGCCTTGGACAAAATGTTAAGTAAACAAAAAAACACCAAGGATACCGGAGGATTAAAATACGCTATCGGTGAATGCTCGACAAGAAAGGAGACCTCCCACAATGATATTCAATTTGTCTCCTCAAATAAAATTGGAAAAATCCAAGCCCTCACAGTCAAAGATGGTCAAAAGAAAAGGTTAGATCTTACTACAACTAGTGAGGACATGAAGCTAAGAATGAAAAATGATGTTGCATGGAGGAACAATGCAGATCTGAAAGGAAAAGGGAAAATAAGAGAAGATAGCTTCATCAGAAGCAAGAACATGAGAAGATAGCATAGGAGAAGTCTTCATACCACCAAAAACCAAATATGACAGAAGAGGAGATCAGATGGAAAATTTGGAGAGCATGGAAAACCCAGAGTCCATCCCCTGAGAAGGATAAATGGAGAGACCAAACTAGTAAGATGATCTCATGTTTGACAGAATAAATTTGTAAGTAATAAGCCTCCTTTCTCAAATTATTATTTTGGTTGTAAAGGTTATGGCCATAGGGCAGAAGAGTGTAAAATGAGGTCTAGGAATAGAGTGAGTGTTCTTCATAGGCATAATAAATCAAATGGCTATAGATTGTATGCATATGAGAATAATGCATCTAGGGGTACAAGCATGCATACCCCCTCTCTCGGTATTGCTAATGTTGTATGTCTTAACTGCAATAGACCTAGCCATAGAAGTTATGATTGCAGGAGGAAGGACTCGTAGTTCTACAACAACTGGTGGAATAGTCATGCTCAACATGAAAGTAGTTATAAAGGATACAAGTAGAAAAGACTTGCATGGAACAAGATGAGTGGTGTTCCTACTCAAGCAAGGTATCCAAGGAGACCAGAAGATGGCTACAATGACATAACAAGAAGAAGAAAAGCGAACCGATACAATAGAAGGTTCCCTTGTCATGAGGTTAGCATGGATTCTATGTGCTATTATAGAACTTCTTCCTATCTTGTCAATCAATAGGAGAAGAAGAAACCTTCTCCCTAGACTAAAAAGGGGAAGAAAAACAAGACCATGCAGACATGGGGAAAAAAATAGGTAAATAGGACCATGGACCAGTAATGTGCATCCAATGTTCAGATGATATATCCTAAGGCCTAAAGGAGATGCAGGATATTAGGGGGAGTAATATGTTGAATTTATCATTCACCCCCTGAGTGATGAAGGAAACATGTAAGAACATGTTATTGTCAGTATGAAATAAGAAAATGAGATGATAAAGTGTGTAGAGTTTGCCTTGTCTACACACCTATAGATCAAAGTTGGATCACTATTGCATGTGTCAATGGATGGAGGTTAACAAATGGTATGTGCAGACTACTACTGGTATGACTACTAACAAGTACTTGCAGGTTATGTAAGACAACGAGGTTGGATATCATTACAATAGCTCTAGTAGCATGGAGTAAAGTTATGTCTCAGGTGATATTAATGAAGACCTAAATGACATATGCTGGCCCTGGTTGTTGATCATGTAGGCTTGCATATCTTTGGGCTAACCGGTTTGATTCTTGGCATGATGATGTCATTGTACGACATTATGTAATTTCAGGATCATGTCATAAGTTGTGGTGTTTACAATGGAATAGAAGGATCATCAAATGATCATATATGCACAACTCAATTGGTATATGGTGAAGATTGGAGTCTTGGTATTGGACTTAACTGGTGATGAGAACCTGAGATGTGTGACTCAAGGGGAGTTGAAGTGCACATGATGTAGAGATGGCATGCTTGAACTTATAAGGATGTTGACTACCCAAGCGACAGGCGATGGAAATTATAGTTGGGATACCTAGGAGAATTTCATGGTTATGGGTATCTACCTCTCTTCTAGTTGGTTGTATTCATGGTACAGTCACATTTGATTCTAAACAAATTTTGGATAAAATGAAATATGTTATAGGTTGACTGGTAGGTGAGTATTATTCACTTACACATTAACAATTGGTACCATTCCATCTGTAATTGAGTGCTTTATCAAATAGCATCGGACCTGCATACTCAATTGGTGTCATTTGATGGTTAAGACCCCCATCTCAAGTGTTGTGATTTTAGAGGATGTAACATTTAGTGTCAAGATAACAAGTGGTATCAAAGGAGAAGTTGAATCCAATAAAGACAAAGGGGGAGAAAGTATTTTGTCAGTGACCGGTTCATACAAAGAGAAATAATATCTTGATAGTGCCCTTTGCCATTGTTGTTAGAGGGGGCGAAGGATTCTGTAGTATATCACATACTACATGTGTGTGAATCCATGGATCATAGTAAGGGGGAGAAAGACTATGTAGTATGTTGGATACTACATGTGTTGACATCAATGCCAAAGGGGGAGAATGTTGGCATTGTGTTGTCATTGATGTCCATCGGTATGGGATGACTACCGATAGAAGAGATGTATATGCAACACTTCTATGGAGGAGTACACAATGTGATATCTTGGATATCACCTTGTGTTGTAGAACACTGATAAGGTAAGGAAGATGACCTCAGGAGTCACCAGTACACGAGTTAGTGCCTGACTTATGTGATGAGATAGAAAGGTGTTTGAGTGGTTGTTTGTGATGAAGAGGCAGAATGTTATCTGAATCACATCAAAACTGGAGGAGAAGAATAAACAGGTCACAGGTATATTGTAAGGTTAAAGAAAAGTAGGACTCCCACCCGATGAAGATGCAGTCACCATATGAAGAGATGACTAATAGTGAATGTGCCCACACTAGATCGCATGTGCCTGTTTGAAGATATGCTGCACAAACGGGGAAGTCACATGAGTACATTACAGAAAGCAGATGGTGTCACTCCACCAGTAAGTGGAGATTATCTCCTATTATGTATTGTGTGCATCATAGTCCGTTGAGATAAGGTAGATGATTCAAAGACAGGCAATTTGCAGGAATGACTTAAGTGCATGAGATCAGAGTTATGCACTGGACCGACAAAGAAGGCATGTTGAGATGTTGGTACAGAAGAAGAGTGACATGTTTGTCATTCAAAAAAACCAGTGAAGATACGATCAGAGCTGATCAAGGAAAAGGCATAACTGAGCAAATGCAGAAAGAGGAAGAATGGCCTAACTGAAGAAGGAGTCTAGTGAAGGTTGATGACTTGTGTCATCACAAGTGCTTACCAATATGTTTGTTTACTAGTAATTTGGACTAGGTACAGATGTAGAAGTCTTCCCACTTGATGGGAATGTGCATGCTTATGTCAGTGATGTTTGAAGACCAGTTTAGGTGTTCCATCGATAGTATAGAAAAGGGCAAACATGAGGAAGTAACCGACAGAAATGAGTTACCAGCAGGGTTAGTAAACCAGCAGGAAAGAGGAACCAGTAAAGTCATTGGTCAGTGATCCTATCTGAACCGACATGATGAGACAAGTTGACAGTTATTGAATGTGGATGCCACATGGAGTCAAGGTGGCAAGCTCACATAGGTTGGTGAAGTGTCATGTAGAGTTAGGTATCTCTACAGGTGTGCATTGAATATGGATCTTGTGATTTGTGGATTGGGTCAGAAGCATGTGGCTCAAGGAAGAATGAACGATAGAGTAGAATCAAGGAGTTGTTGGCTCCTGGATCGAAGTAAGAAAATTAGATTGTGACAGGACCTCAAGAAGGAAACAACAAAGGTATTAATGGTGGTTTGATAGATGCAGGTTGAGATAAACAACCGTATTTTCTATATTTGGAAAACATGCAGAGAGTTTTTTAGTTCTGAATCTTCACCAATTGCCGAATTCTATGTATTTTTACATTTTTTTTGAGGAAATGGACAATAGTCTAGGGCAATATAGTGGTCAAATCGCCCAGAATCTTGGGGTTAACCATACACTTTATTCTGGCTTCACCATTGACCACACACCATTCGACATGCATGCCCGTAATATTCACCTAGAATCACTTAGATGTGGTTATTAGATTACTTCCGTTATTTGCCAGAAATAGTAAAATGACCATGTACCCATGACCTAATTAGCTAATGGTAAATTAAATGTTCATTGCACGCATCGGCCAAATTCGTCAATATCAATTAAAATATTATAACCATTTGAGGACCCATTTCACCCCGCTTAAATCAAGATGCATTTTGAAATGCCCATGCAATTTGCCAAAAATACAATCATGGATTGATATAAATACACTCTTTCTTACAATTTGTTCATGTGTGATTAGTAAATTTGGGAGCTCTCAATTTGCATTCTGCAATTTGAGTTGGAACGTCGAAGTTCATTGTAGCACGAAGGGCTAGAGTTACAATCCTGCAACACAGGCCCAGGCATTCCTGATTCCTAATTCAGAGAATTGAGAAGGCATAAAGGTGAGTAATAATTTCTTCATACTTGATAGTATTAGTTTTGACTTTTAATTCATAGTGAGAGGTCAAGACTCAAGATGTCATAGTCAGACATGGGTGAGATTCCTCAGGGTGGTGAAGGGATTGAGATACTAGACAAGGGTGAGACTGAGACTCCTCAGGGTGGTGAAGGGACTAGGATGTTAGACAATGGTAAGACTCCTCAAGGTGGTGAAATTAAAAGGATTGGGAAGCCATCAAAATGCCCAAAACTTAAACTTAAAGATACTACCATAAAGTCTTTCTTTGGAATTGGCAAAGTTTCTAGTCCATCAACTTCTGCAGTTGCAAAAGCCATTTAAAGTAGCTCACCACCACCACAAGGAGGGGTTGTCATTGATTGAAGTGCATCAAATGAGGATGAGAATACTGGCACAAAAGAAGATGTTCTAAGGGATACACACAATGAGATAATTCACACAGATGCAAATGCTAGTACTGAAGATGGTGTTGGTAGGAAGAAAAGAAAAAGGAAAGTAAAACTAAGGCAAGAGTGGGAGATGACAAGGAGTTTTAAGATTGATTGGGTAGAAAAGTACCCATTCATTGAACCAGTCACAAATAATGATGAACAACCAACAAAATGCAAGTGTAAGATTTGTAGCTAGAAAACTAAAAGAGAGAAGAAGATGCAGCTAAAGCTTGACACCATAGAAAAGCATATTGGTAAGGTTTATGAAAAATAGATCATAGACGGAAAGGAAACACCAGTAGTAAGATGGAAGTCAAAGGAAGAATGTCTTCATGTTAAGTATGTTGCAGAATATAAAGAGCATAACCACAAAATGACACTGATTGGTAATAGTGGATTTGGAAATACAATCAAGGTTGGGCTTGAACATGCAGCAAAAAATGCAAACCTGGCAAAGATTGTTTAGATGAGTGTTATTTTTTCATATTCTATCAAGAGGGCGTCCTATGAAAGATTTCCTAGAATTTAATAATTTATTATCTTTTTTGAAAGTTCCTCACTATCCTATGTCACATTGGTCAATAAACACTGGATGAGAAATGGAAAACTATCTCACTGAGGTGGAAAAGCAAAATTTACAAGAGAGTGTAAAAGAGTCAAATTTCATTTCATTATCCATAGATGAAGTTACTGCAGTAGATAACACTGCTTGGGTTTGTATGCATGTGTATGTTGTAAAAGAACACATCTGCCGAGCTCATCTACTCTTTGTTTGTAAAATGAGGGGCAATTCAACAGAAGAAAATTTATACATGGAAGTTAAGAAAGCTTTGAATGAAATTGCTGGTATGGATGACTTGAAAATTTTTGTTGTTGGTATGAACAACAAAAATGGCAACTCTACTGGGGAGAGTCATAGTATAAGTCTATTCTATAGATTAGTGTTTGTATCACCCATAATTTACCCGTATCTGCGTTTACCTGTGTCCTCATAATAGGTTGGCATATCCTTGTGTCTTCCTTTTTAATTTTCTCTCTAAAAATAGCATTCACATTCTGTTGTCTCCTTTGAGTGATTTGTTGAGTTAATATTTTTTAATTTCCAATTGGGTGGCGACTCTGATAAAAAATAAAACAACCAGTGCTCTTAAAGAACCTACAAGTCATTTAAGGAAACACATACAATGCAGAGAGGAAGGAACACAAGGTCTTACATGAGGAAGAATCCTCAAGAGAAGTAGCAAGAAGGATTGCCCGAACCAACTCGGAAAGGCCAAAGAAGAGTAGCTACACATGAGCCAGCAAATGTTGCATGGATACAAAAAGGTATCCATAAAGGTAAGTCCTCTAAAAGACCCATAGGTGTAAATTCTAATACTTCTTCTCATGAATCTAAGCAAGATATTTTTCGGTTTTCATATAGGCTTATTTGGCAATAGTGAGGATGTCCAAAATTTTCATCCTAGATTGCCTCATACTAACATTTTCGGGAGAGATAGAAGTAGTTCCAATATTAGGATGGATTCTATAGCATGAATTATAGATGGAAATGTTAGTTTGATTGATATTGATCTACATATCAGACTCGGAAGAAATTTTCTTGAATCCAGATGAAGTCTCCCAAGAAATTGAGGTTCTTAATAAAAGAGTTCATCAGCTAATGTCCTTAAGAACACAAAAAGAAATGACCAAAGAGAATGAGATTAGGGCCAAACTCATTGAGATAGATAGGTTATTGAGGTAGATTGCAGACCTTGAGCTATTCACCCAAGAAGAATCTAAGAGCAAAGAAGAAGGTCGTGTCATCCAAGAAACTTTGACTGCTAAAGTTAGCCTTGCACCCAAATTTTTTATGCAATCTAGTAGGAAGGTTCAGAGTGACCCACAACCTACTAAAACCATTACTAACAAAGGGAAACAAAAGGTTATGGAGACTAGGTCTAGGTCCAAAACTATGGAGGTAATATCAGGAAATGAGACATTACATCGTGGATTATTTTTACATGAAGTAGAAATAGAGAGAATGAGGATAGAGGAAGAGGATTTGCAAAGGGAGTTGGAAAGGGCTGAACTAGAGGCAACTAATGTTGAAGTTAGAAGAAAAATCAAGTACCTAAAAGCTCCTCCCATAATCTTCCCTTCAATAGATCAGAGTGAACTTATACCTCAGTATGCTTCATCCTATGTTTGGAACTCAATCAACCATGTCTATGAATATAGTTACACTTTTGAGCCAACATCCCTCTGTTAATCAAAATACCTCTTCTTTTTGTTTTAGTATGACCCTAGCAAACGAAATCCCTCATTTGCAACTTGTTAATCAAAATAACAAAGTCCCTCAAGCTGGTGGTCCTAATTTAAGAATGAACATTGGTAATAACTTTTCTAGTAACTAGTTCCAAAGAAGACCCATCAATATGGAATTGCACAGACAACTTTTCTTTGATGGAATCCCTGGTTATCCAGACCATCTCCCTATTGAAATGAGAGACAAACTCCAGAAGTTTGCTAGAAACAATGCTATAACTGCAGAGGAACACTTGAAGTCTTTTGGTGACATGATTAATGACTATGAGATTGCCAATGAGGATGTGATTATGAAATTGTTTGTGCAGTCCTTAGTGGATGATGTTAGGGATTGGTACCGAGGGCTGCCTGTAAATAGCATTATTTCTTAGGAAGAGTTCAAAAATTGCTTTCAAGAGAAATATGGAGACAAGACAAATGTGAGCTTCATGCTCAACGAATTTAACAACATCAGAAAATCTGATAATGAAGTCATCACAAATTTTAATGCAAGGTTTCAAAAGGTAATGCATAGACTTTTTAAAGTAATGAGGTTAGATGAGAAAGTATGTCTAACCACTTATTATAATGCCTTTGACCCAAAAAATGGCTTATATCCTCAGAGACAAAAACCCACATGATTTAAGAGATTCTTTTTGAATTGCCATAAATGTGGAAAGTAACAGGAAAGCATCAGGCAAGGTGATAAGGAGAACTGATGGTAGACTATGGCAAGAGTCAAAGCCACTACCAAATAAGGTCTCTAAGGAAGAGGATAAAATTGAGAAACTAATGACTTCCATGAAAGAACTTACTTCCAAGGTGAGTAAAAATGACAAACCTCATTACAATTGGCAAGATAGGCCTGCTAGGTTACATGACATGCCATATAACACCACTTGGAAAGATGGTAAACCTTTGAAAGGTAAGCCAAGAAACACACATAATCATGATACTCCTGATCCCTTAAAGGGTGGAAATGTGCATAACATGGAAAACATCCCTTGGTGTATAGCATGTGATGGACCACACTCACCTTACCAATGTGTTGTGGCTCAAGCATTAAATGAATCTATGAGGAGTGAAAGTGAACTGAGATATCAGAGTGAGGACAGGCCTATAGTTAATATGTTTGAAACTATTTTTGAAACTGATGACGAGTCTTCACAAGATTGTTGGTATTATGGATGTGTTGCATTGTTTATGTCATGTATGTCAACACTTATCAATACTTATCCTTGTGGAGATCCTTGGTTATGTTTACCGGTAAGTTCAGTGACTTATGGACTGTCACTGGTGTTTGGTTCACTGGCAGGTTATATTGTTTACTGACACTGAGGATGACTTGTTATCATCTGGATATCACTTGGTTATGTCAAAGACATGGTTTGGACACTTGGTTTTGGTATTTTGGTTATTGGTCTAATCAGGTTGACATATTTTCCATTACCGGTAAATTGGTCTAGGTTATGGACCAACATGCATTATCTATTCCCGATTAGCATGACACATTATAAAGATGATTTAATCAATTGGTATTGTTGTAATTACATTGAGCTAACATGATGCATCACATCTTGACTTACTAGTAATTGATTTTATTGTAAAATTCTTAATTAGCCAACCTACACATTTGGTCTTAGGTTTTGGTATATATGTAAGATCTCAATTGTGAGATGTAGGATGTGGTATGTAAGGCTATGATATTGTAACATGGTATGTGCAAATATATAAGATCTTATGAGCAGACCATAGAGAAGGTGATTATCATAGCTTAACTAGCACTAAATCTAGCATTGGAGATGCTACTTTGAGCAGTACATTATCATTGGATTTAATCATCCAATTGTAGTTAGAGTGACTCTTATTTTGTAATTGAACAGTGAGCTCTAGACGGTTGGTCTTTCTGCATGTGCAGAACCCCATTTGTACACACATACTATCTATAGTAGTATCATCTGATTGTGGGTAAGGTTTCCCACCATGGCTTTTCCCCTTACAGGGTTTCCATGTACAAATATTTGTGTTATGTGTTGTGGATGTTGTTTCTCTTTCTATTTCATGCATTAAGTTTCACCGGTATTGATATTTACTGTTAATTTGTTAACCGACATCAAGTTTGGTTTACCGGTATTATGTATCAAGTTTGATTAAGTTATATTTGGATTGAAATTAATAGACAACTTATTCACCCCCCCCTCTCAGTTTCCTCTAGGTCCTAACAATTGGTATCAGAGCTTAGTCCTCCTTTTTGCAGAAGTTTAACAACTTGAGGAGATTCTATGGCAACTAACTTTTTCAGGAAGGACAGTCTGAAACTTGATGGAACTAACTATGGTATATGGAAGATTAGAATGGAGACACAACTGAATTGCATTGGAAAAGACATATGGGATGTTACAAAGAATGACTATGTTGGTCCTACGCCGAATCAACCTAATCTACCAACTTTGGGTAAGGATCAAGAGAATGATTGTAAAGCAAGAGAAGAACTCTTGAGTGCCTTGTTAGATTAGAAAATCATGGGATTATCAGATTGATCTATTGCTAAAGCTATTTGGGATAAATTGGAGACATTGAATGAAGGAGATACCACTGTCAAAATTGCAAAACTGGAATGCTTCCGGGTCAGGTATGGAAATTTGAAAATGGAAGAAGATGAAACAATTTTTTATTTTATGGAGAGGGTTAATGAAATTGTTTTGGGAATACAATGTTGTGGAGGTTCTTTAAGTGAAGATGAAATTGTTTCTAAAGTTTTGAGAGCATTTCCACCAGAATACAAAATCAAAGTAACTGCTATTAATGAGTTGAAAACTATGCCTAATACATCAATATCTAGAGATACCTTGGTTGGAAAACTTTCAGCATTTGAGCTTGAGGAATTTGGTCCTGTTGCTACAATTAAAACAAATTTAGCCTTCAAAGCATCATCATCTGCTTCATCATCATCATCTGATAAATCTAATTGGAAAGAACTTTATGCAAGAGAACTTGAAGATATCAGGAGGGAAAATGAAGAACTGGAAGAACTTGAATCACTATTTGGAAGGAACATGCCTAAAGGTCCTATTGGAAGTAAGTATGAAGGTAAAGCACCATTTAAATGTTTTAACTACAATAAAGTTGGTCATATGGCATCTAGATGTCCTGAAAGACATGCAAGATTGAGAGAAGAATCTAAAAGTGTTAGGATTCCCAAAGATACTGAGAGGGGGGGGTGAATTAGTAACTAACCGATTAATGGATTTTCTAAACTTATTAAATGAATTGCATGCCAGAACAGTGTACCAATAAACTAGAAATAATGGCAGTAAATAAGATCAGTAAACACAACATAGAAAGAACACCATAACACAAGATTTTAACATGGAAACCCAGTGTGGGAAAAACCTCAGTGGGATGTGTGATCCACAATATTTGCTCGCTAGCCAATAAGTGAATATTACTTACAAATGTGGTGCCTGCACATGCAGGAAGGCTCACTGCCTCGAGCTCACTACTCAAATACAAAAAGGGAAGTCTCACTGACTTACAAAAATGGATTATTTAAATCCAAAATCATGTATTATTTCAGTTCAGCATCTGCTATGCCAAGTTGAGTACCAGTTTAAGCTCATACAACTTCCATAAACCTTACTCCAAAATCTGCCTTAATATTCGCATATGCCTATTACATTCCATCTATGCTTCTACAAATGATTTACAAGATCTCATACTTATATGAGTCCTATTACAATTTGCCTTGTCATTTTGACAAAAATATTTTACAATTAAATACAAAATATAGTAAACAAAATCATGTTGGATGGGGTGTCAGTAAACATCTTTGCCACTGCCGGTGCTGGTGCTTGTGCCTCTGCCAATGTCTATGCTTGTGCTGGTGCCATAGGATTGTAAGGTTGCCATCAATGACAATACCTTCAATCACCTACAATTTCTCATTGGAGTGTGCATTTTCCAGCAATCTCCCCCTTTGGCATTAATGGAAACACATATGAGAAAAGCCAAAATTGTATCCAAAAAGAGTTGCCCAAAAGTCTTACCAAAACTGTGTGCTCCCCCTAAGCAGATGATCTCTTCTATCATATCCTTACTCCTTTTTCTCATCCTCTACTACTCCCCTTTTGGCATCAATGAAAAAGGCTGCCATTCAATGTCAATTGAGTGTAGTTCTGGTCTAGATCCCAATAACTGGTTGGTTACAATCTGATACAGATTTGCTAATGCAAAATTTAGGCTATTATAGAACCTCTTACTATCCTTTAGTGTTGGTTCTATTCTTTGGATTGTACTGGTGAGTATGTGCATTTTCTCTTTCGTTGTCTTAAGTCCTAGAACAAGAGCCGCATAAATCTCTTTTCTCAAAGAGATGAGGATATCTAGTTTAGGACATAGTCTGCATTTCAGTTCCTTTTCTTCAAAATTTAATCTCTCCTTATCTTTTTCAAGTTTTTCAATTTTCTCTTCATAGTCGGTAATTTCCTATTCTATTATCGATATGGTGTCTAATGAACCTATTAAATTATCAGCAATATCATTGATTTCCTTCTGTGCTTTGCTGATCTTTGTATCTATATCCTTTGTCAAAATGTTTGTCATACATGTATCTCTGTACAATTTCTTGAAGTCCAAAATTGTCTTTCCTAGTGCTAGTAAAAATGTATCAATATGTTTCTTACTCTTCTTTATTATCTCCTCAAAGAATTTTTCCTTCTCTTTATTTATTTTCTCTCTGAAAGTCTCCTCATTGATCTTATCAATTGTTAGTAGATTGTTGGTTATATACTCAGGCAATGTGTCTAATTAGATTAAAGAATCTTTGTTTTCTATGTTACACTTGGGTGCAATCATCTTCAACATTGGTATGGTGTCATCAATTGCCTTATATGCAAGTGCATTGCAATCAGTTATTTTCTTAATTGAATCAAGCAATACCTCTTTTACATTGGTTGTTTGGAATTCTGTCAGTGAAGAATCAAATGATTGACCAACTACCTTAAGAATTTGTAATTTGTCGGTGTGAGGAATCTCTTTGCTTATGGTGACCTCTGGTAGGTAAGTTTGAGTCTACATTTCTACAAGAAAGGGTTTAGGTTTCTCAACTAATTCCAGTGGCACATTCTCTATCTGAACCTTTAGCTCATCCTTCTTCTCTTTTGATTTCTCAATATTTACCTCAGTCTATTTCTCAGAGCTTTCCACTACCAGTTTTTCTGATTGTGACTCTGTGTTTTCTACCTATTTCTCTGTGTTTACCTTTGAATTGTCTACAGTCAGTATCTCAATAGATTTGTCAGTAATATCAGTTGTCAGTTGCTTAGTAGATACATCAGTATGTACACTAGTGGTATTTGCCTTTCCTATATCCAGAGGGATAGTTGACTATTCAGTTTGTTTCTCAACCCCAATTTCAATATTTCCAACTGTGTCCTCAACATTTGTCTCAACTGTAATGTCTTCTACCAGTGGCTCAATTGCCACATCTCTCTTCTCACTTGTCTCCTTATCAACCACAATGTTGACTTCCTGTATGTCAATATTCATTGTATACAACACCTCAGAATCAAGATTTGTGTCCTCATGTGTTGTCTCCATACTCTCAACATTATCTGTTGGCAGTGGTGTATCAACAGTTTGTGCCTGTAGAGTATCAAAAGAAGGTGGGGGAAAGTTATCTGTTATTTTTATGCTCGGAGGTCCACCTACCTTGCCTTTACCTTTATCCTTTTCTTTTTGATAGACTTTAAAAGTCTTTGGTCATTTAAGCTCTTCTTGTTTTTCCTTTTCTAAAAAGAATATATCCCACTTATGCACTATCTCTTCTATGATCTTATTTACTCTGTCAGCCATTAATGCTACATGTCAGTGACCAATTGAAAATACTGTTCAGTTTGGCTCACTTATTAGTTCATCAATCTCTTCTGTTGAATTTACTGGGTGAACTGCAAGTAGTTTTTCTATCTTAATCTTCTTGTCTAGTTCCACAATTGCTAACCTTTTAGCATCTAATCTTATGTACAAGTCATTGGGTAAATCATCTACAACCTCAATTAGAAATTTCTTGTAAATATCCAAGTGTAGGATAACACTATTTTCTATGCTTTCTTTTTCTTCATTTGAAAATGTGTTATATAGCTTGCTAATGTTTGATAAGTTACCATCTTCAGTTATTTCATGTAGAAGATTGTCAAGTGGAGGAACAACTTGTTTTACTTTCTTCTTTCTTGGAGTTATTTTCTTTGTTGGAGGCCTAACTACCTGTTGTTTCTATCTTGTTCTCTTAGGTGTAGGAGTAGGTACCGGTGAGGGTTTTCTTTTTCTTTCTACCCTTTTAAACTCTACCGATATTTTACTGTCAGAGGAGGTAGCAACCGGTGAAAGATGTGTTTCCAGTTGTAATCCTTCCAAGTTGCTCTCCTTAATACCAGTTTTATTCAATATGTCTTCCTTGATTGCTTTTGCTTGCCTTGTTCCTTTTCTAATTATTTGTTCAGTTTTCTTTATTCTTTTGTGTGACTGAATGTTGCTTTCAATTGTTTCCGCATTTCCAAATACTTTCTTTGTTGGTTCTTTAGGGGCTTCTAGAAGGGCTTTTGCATAAGTTTCTATTATGTTCTCATCAGCCTCATATCCCATCTCTGTAACCCAAACTATCCTTGGGACCACTGCTTCCATCTAGATTTCATCTTTCTTTATCACAAAGCATGTCTCCTTTTGATATTTGTCAACTATAGATTGAGATAGCCTTAACCTAGTTTTTATCCTAGCCTTCAGTGCCTGAAAATGTTCATTTATGTTATTTTCCCTATCATCTCCCATGTTGTTGAGAATATCTGGAAGTTGTTTTCCTACCAATATGTCAAATCCAAAATCCTTTTTACCAATACCGGGAACTTCCTTGGTGATATATAGCAATAAGCATACAAGTAAGTTGCCAATTCTGAATGTCCCTTTCTTGTCCCCGTTGATTTTCTTCAGATTGTCTATTAGCTCATCTTTTAACCATTTGCATATGTCAATCTTTGTATTGTTGTTTACCATGTCATAAGCACTTTTGATATATAAGCTAGAGATAGAGTTTAATTTGTTGGGATGTGTAACTTTGTATCCAAGAATCATGCTAATGAATCTTACATTGATATCCTTTACATCATTTACTCTTAGGGATCTCTTGTCAAAGGCTGTGTTGGCTAGGGTCATTATAATGTCATTTGGAATCTTTTTTAGTTTTATCAGGTGTGCTACCGGTGGAAGGTAAGCCTGTCACTTCCCTAACTGCCTCTTTTGTTATCTTGTGAATGGAATCCAACCAAAAGAATGCCCCATGAACTCTTCTTAACACAATCCTTATAACATCCTTTGGAAAATTAGGGATGCTAAGAATCTCCACAAAACCTATGGTTTCAACTATCTTATGTTTTGGTTTCATATTTCCATTAACATCACAAATTACTATTCTATACATGTTCATTATCTCTTCAGCTCCTAGTTCTTCAATATGACAATATATATAAATTCTAGGATCCTTAGCATAAGCAACTCCTTTGGGTATTTTTGAAAAATCTCCTAGGGTATCATCTTTCTTTACAATTTTGGGAATGATTTTAAATACGAGTCTAGGGCACTTAATAACTTTAATTACAATAGGGTTTGCAATGAATTCATGTGCAGAGGAGAAAGCCATTGTATAAATACCTTAATCTGCCTTTAGGTTTGAATGCTTGAATGATTTGCTTCACTTCTCACTGTGGATGCCTTCGCTCAGGATTTTCATGCTCTAAGGAAATTTGAATGCTCGGTGAATGAAAAAGAGCCAAAACACTTGCTTTATAATGTCATTTCCTTCAACTACCACATTAAATACTTGACAGTTAAGTGAAACTTAACACATCTTCCGGTAAATAAGTATTTCAATTTCTCACCATCAACCGAGGGTAAATTAGCATGTTTTCAGTTTGTTGCCATACCCTCAAAAGGTTTCTTTTCAGTTAGATGAAGAATCTATTGCTGGTGGAGTGATACTATGTTCTACCAATGAAGGAATAGCTTCATTGACATTCATATCTGACTTTCTAATCCATTGTTTTCAGAATTCTTGTTTTACCTCTTCTACCGTCTCTTTACCTTTCAAACTAGGTCCTTTTTTATTTGCCAGTGATTCCTTACTTCTACAAAATTTTGCAATATGTCCAATCTTGTTACAAGCATAACAAGTCACATTGTTTTTCTAAATATCTTTTCCATATCCTATGCCGATATGTGGTCTACATTGATTAGATAAGTGTCCAAATCTTCCACAAACATAACATCTTACATTCATTCTGCAATTTTCTGAATTATGATTAACTTTGTTGCATTTAGAACATTGACCGGTGGGTGCATTGGTGTTCTGATAGTTTCTAGATCTACACTGATTTTCTCTATGACCATACTTGTTACAGTTAAAGCATTTTCCATTGAATTTGTAGGCATTAGGTTGTCTTACCGGTTTACTGTGATCATGATTGTTTGCAGTACTGGAGCTTTCACCAAGTTCAAAGCCAAGACCATTTGTATCTCCATTAGGTTTCTTATTTTTCAACATGTCATCAAGTTCCTCTGAACCTTTTTTGAATTTTTCTTTGTGTTGATTTGTAGTAGCCAACTCATTTTCCAAGAAATCTTTATGTCTCATGAGTTCAGTCTTATCATGCTCCAAGTGAATTATATCTGTCTTCAACATATCATTTTCATGACTGAGTCTTAGATTTTCATTTCCAGCATAATTGATTCTCCTAGCCAAGTCATCTTCATTCTTCTTTCAGTCTTCAATCTCTTTACAAAACCTCATAGTCATATCTTGCATCTCATTCCTCAAGGCCATGTTTTCCTGCTTCATATTGCTTACAAGATCATTAAGAGTTTCTTTTTCATCATCATCACTTTGTATCTTCTCATGAAATTCTCTTCTTTTGTTCCTAGCCATAGTGAGATTTTCCAGAAGTCCTTGAATGATTTCCTGTGCATCCTTTAGATCATCTTCAAGTTTCATATTTTTCAACTTCTCTACATCATAATCTGCAAGAGTTGTTTCCAATTGCTTTCTCAAGTTTTCCATCTGTACCAGTGTCAGAATCTTCCTCAAGTTGTTAGTATTTTTAAAATAGAGGACCAAGCTCTGATACCAATTGTTAGGATTCCCAAAGATACTAAGAGAGGGGGGTGAATCAATATCTAACCAGTTAATGGATTTTATAAACTTATTAAATGAATTGCATGCCAAAATAGTGTATTGGTAAACCATAAATAATGCAGTAAATAAGATCAGTAAAGACAACATAGAAAGAACACCATAACACAAGATTTTAACAAGGAAACCTGGTGTGGGAAAAACCTCGGTGAGATTTATGACCCACAATATTCACTCATTGGCCAATAAGTGAATATTACTTACAAATGTGGTGCCTGCACATGCAAGAAGGCTCACTGCTCAAATACAAAAAGGAAAGTCTCACTGACTTACAAAAATGGATTATGTAAATCCAATATCATGTACTGCTTCAGTTCAGCATCTGCTATGTGAGGTTTAGTACCAGTTAAGCTCATACAACTTCCATAAACCTTATTCAAAAATCTTCCTTAATATTTGCATCTGCCTATTACATTCCATCTATGCTTCTACAAATTATTAACAAGATCTCATACTTATATGAGTCCTATTACAATTCACCTTGTCAGCTTTACAAAAATATTTTACAATTAAATACAAAATATAGTAAACAAAATCCTGTCAGCTGGGGTGTCGATGCTTGTTCCTATGCTGGTGTTTGTGCCTATGCCAGTGCCATATGATTATAAGGTTGCCATCAATGACAATACCTTCAATCACCTACAATTTCTCATTGGAGTGTGCATTTGCCAACAAAAAGAACATACAAGCCTAACCCTGAATATCAGAGATACAGATTTAAGAAGAATAGAGATAAATCATGTTACTATGCTGATGAAGGAGTTACTGATGATTCCGATGAAGGGTTGGTAGACAATGGATGTGCTTTTTTTGCAATAACAAAAGATCAACTGGCACCTACTATTCCACCGATAGAGCAGGCCTTGGCAGCTAAAATTTTAGAAAAGGATGAATGGATTATAGATTCTGGATGTTCACATCATATGACTGGTGATAAAATTAAGTTCTTATCTTTTTCAGGATTACAATGGAGGTCTAGTAATATTTGGAGATGACAAATCTTGTTTGATCAGAGGAAAAGGCACTATATCTTTTGATGGTAAGCACAATAATGACAATATTTATTATGTTGAAGGTTTGAAGCATAATCTTTTGAGTGTTGGTCAATTAGTTGAAAAAAGATTTCAGTTACAATTCAAGAATGGTAAATGCAAAATCATGAATAGAACTAGTTTAGAGATTGCAACCGGTAATCAGACTATAGGTAATATTTTTCATTTGAATAACAATGAAAAGACCTGCTTGATTGCACATATTGATGAAAGTTGGTTATGGCATAAAAGACTCTATCATGTGAATTTTAATTGCATTGTAAAGATTAGTTCATCTAACATAGTAAGGGATTTACCTAAGATTGTAAAACCTCTTAATCCGGTATGTAAGGAATGTCAAATGCGAAAGCAAGTTAGAACAACTTTTAAGAGTATTTCTGAGAAAACCAATGATGTTCTTGATTTAATTCATACTGACTTGTGTGGTTTGGTAAGAACAAGAAGTCTATAGGGAGATAGATACTTTATGCTAATCATTGATGATTATTCTTGAATGTGATTGGTTACTTTTCTCAAGGAGAAATCAGAAGCTTTTAGGAAATTCAAATTATTCAAGGCACTTGTAGAGAATGAAACCGATAAGAAAATTAAATGTTTAAGATTAGATCAAGGAGGTGAATTTATATCTAAGGAGTTCAATACATTTTGTGAAGTGAATGGAATCAGAAGACAACTATCAGCACCCCAGACACCTTAGCAAAATGGAGTTGTGGAAAGGAAGAACATAACTATTTTGGATGCATCTAGAAGCATAATATCAGAACCAAATCTACCTCATGTGTATTGAGACAAGTAGTGAATACAATGGTTTACACTTTCAACAGAGTTCACATCAAAGGTGAAACTGGTAAGACACCCTATGAATTATGGTTTGGTAATATTACTACTCTTAAATACTTCAGAATATTTGGGAGCAAATATTACATTAGGAGAGATGAGTATATTGGCAAATTTGATCCTAGAAGTGATGAAGGTATATTTCTTGGTTATTCATCTAAGACCAAAGCATATAGATGTTTTAATAAAAGATTGCAGAAAATCATTGAGAGTGCAAATGTGAAGATATCGGAACACTTTAGAGGAAATTCAAGGTCTATAGATTCTGAACCAGCAGTTGAGATGATCACAAATGAACCTATATAAAGTGCACTAGCACAAAATGTTGATCCAGTCACACCAGCATCATCTGAGAATTCCACAGTGACTGAAGAACAAGAGCAAGTGAACACACCCAGGTATGTAAGATTGAATCACTCTGCAAGTTAGATAATTAGGAATAAGTATCAAAGAGCTATGACAAGAGGAAGACTAGCAAATGAAGAGGTATGTTTAATTTCTCAAATTGAACCAGCATCTGTTATTGAGGCATGTGAAGATATACATTGGATTAAATATATGGAATATGAATTAAAACAAATTGAAAAGAACAATACATGGACATTGGTTTCTCGGCATAAAGATAAAAATATAATTGGAACTAAATGGGTATTCAAAAATAAACTTAATGAAGATGGTAAGGTAATTAAAAACAAAGAAAGATTAGTGTGTAAATGATATTCACAGAAAGAGGGAATTGATTACAATGAAACCTTTGCACTGGTAGCCAAAATTGAGACAATCGGATTATTTCTTGCATTTGGAACACACAAGAACTATAAAGTATATTAGATGGATGTAAAATGTGCATTTCTGAATGGTGATCTTGAAGAGGAAGTTTACATTGAATAGCCTAATGGATTTTCATTGACAAATGATAAAGATATGGTTTATAGATTAAGGAAAGCTTTATATGGATTGAAGCAAGCTCCTAGAGCTTGGTATGATAGATTGGACAAATATATTTTGAAACTTGGTTATACTAAAGGTAATGCTAACAGCAACTTATATTTCAAAGTGACTAATGAAGTCATCTAGGTTATTAAATTTTTTGTCAATGACATCATTTTTGGAGGAGAAGATGGATTGTGTAAAGACTTTTCTAATAAGATGCAGGAAAATTTGAAATATCTATGATTGGGGAGATAAAATTCTTTTTAGGATTGTAGATTTCAGAGATTGATAAAGGTATATTCATATGTCAAACAAAGTACCTAAAGAAACTACTGAAGAAATTTGGTATGGAAAACTCTAAACCAGTAAGTACTCCTATGACTACAACTGATAAACTATTATTGAAGGATGATTTAGCTCCTGTTAATCTGACAATATACAAATCTAGGATTGGAGGTTTATTGTATTTGACACAAACAAGATCTAATATAATGAATGCAATGTGTATTGTTTCAAGATTTCAGAGTAATCCTAGAGAAAATCATGAATCAGCAGTGAAAAGGATTTTCTGGTATCTACAAGGCACAACAAATCTTGGTTTATGGTATCCTAAAGATGAAAATTTTGATTTATGTGCATACACCGATGCTAATTGGGTAGGAGATGTAGATGACCAAAAGAGCACCACCGATGGGGCATTTCTTCTTTGTAGCATATGGATTTCATGGCTGAGCAAGAAACAAAGTTGTACATCATTATCAACAGCAAAATTAGAATATGTTGTAGCAGCAACTAATTATACTCAGGTATTATGGATTAAGAAAATTTTGAAGGTCATAAACGTAAAATGCAAAGAACCTATAATCATTTATTGTGATAATTCAGAAACAATTGATATATCTATGAATCCAGTATTATGTATCAAGTTTGATTAAGTTATATTTGGGTTGAAATTAATAGACAACTGATTCAGCTCCCCATCTTAGTTGCCTCCGGGTCCTAACATTTCACTCTAAAACTAAACATGTTTTTATCAAATATAATTTTCTTAAAGAGAATGTTGAAGCAAAAGAAGTGAGATTGGTTTATGTGGATACTAAAGAGAAGATTGTAAATATCTTTACTAAGCCTTTGCCTTAGGAAACTTTTGAATATCTAAGAGAGCAAGTTGGGGTTATACCCTTGTAACTAGGAATTTGGGATGCATCAAAGCAATGTTAAACTAGCTCAACCACAAAAACTACATTGCAATGATAAGAAATCCTAATACAATCAATGAAGGAATGAAGATGAAATACTAAAATGAAATGCAAACCAAAGCATGTATCTCCTTCATTGTTCCTCCATTGTCCTTCTTTCTCCTACAAATTACTTTGTTTATGGATCTCACCTACAAGTGCAAAATGCAAGTATGAAAGCAAGCAAGATTACAAGATCAAAATTGTAGGATAAGGATACTAGAAGTGTGGTTTTCTCCCCTTTCATTGAAGAAAATCATCCAATTTATAGACAAACTGGAGAGAGGACAAGATTAGCATGAAGAGATTTGAATGGAAATTCAAATCATGAATGGCAAAATTATGACAAATTATGAGAAGATTAACATGCAAGATTGATTGATTGACCAAAATTATGACAAATTATGACAAGATTAAAATGTCATTCCCATGACAAAAGGGAAGAGAGAAAATAGCCTCCATGATTGCAACAAATGGAAGCATAAACATAGGAGAAAATTATGGGAAAAATAGGAGAAATAGAAATTAGGAATTAGGAGAAATTAGTAAATTGGAAAATTGAGGAAAAAGATGAAATAGAAATTAGGTGAATTAATTAATAGGTTTTCATCCACTAATTAATTCATGAAAAAGACCTAGGACTAAATAAATAGATTTATTTAACCCACCAAGAAGAAGAAAAGGATTAAATGATCAAATCATAAAACCCTAGAAACAAGAGGACAAGGAATTAGGTCAAGACAACAAGAAATTAATGTAGGTTCGATCATGATTCTGACTGACAAAGGACCAATGTTGATAAATGATTGAGATTGTTTGACAAATTGACCAAGATTGACAAAGAGATCAAATTGATAGGCACCAATTGACAAGGAACAATGAAATGATTGAAAAGGACAATGATCAATGACAAATCAATCACAAAATGACAAGATTGACTAGGACAAGGATCGATGATGAATCGATCGCAAAATGACAAGATTGACAAGGATGAGGATTGATGATGAATCGATCACAAGATGACAAGATTGACAAGGATGAGGATTGATGAAAAATCAATCACAAGATGACAAGATTGACAAGGATGAGGATTGATGATGAATCGATTGCAAGATGACAAGATTGACAAGGACGAGGATTGACCAAAATCATGACTGAAGATTCTTATCAACAAGACGTAATTTGAAAGTGATAAAAATGAGGAATGCAAAAGGACTTGATGCTCGCAAATGATAAAGACCAAGTGTGCAACATAGAAGAAATGTTAATGTGATGCAAGAACCCTAAAATAAGGCAATGCGCAAATGTTAAAGTATGACTCCGCAAGCGTTGGCCATTTTTAGACATCTCCATTTTGCCCCTCTTTGAGACAATGCGATTCTAAGCGTTGTTTCAAAGAACAATAATGAAAATGCCCCAGACAATAACAATGACATATGCATTCCCCCTCGAGGAATTGGCCAGAAAAATCCACAAAAGAGGCCAAGTAATCGATAAGAATGATAGAAGACGATAGGTTCGAACAGACTGCCAAGACTAACGAAAGAAATGTTAGTAAGCAGAAATTAGATAGAGGATAGTTAGAGATGAAGGAAAACTTTCTTTCACAAATGCACATAAGTAGGTGAGAACCTTTATTTAATGTAGCAAAGCGGATGAAGAGCATCATGGCATTAAAGGCCAGAGCTGGAACGCAACCCCTTTTGCAAAAGACAGACGCATCGCACACAAGGAATGAGTGAAACATCCTAGGGTGCATACATCAAGGGTCGAGGTATGTACGGCAGTCACAAAGTGAACGTACTTATCACAGACACCCAATGAAATAGTTGCCCCAGTTTGTGACAAACATTCCACAAACAGCAAACACAACAAAAAAGGAAAGGGACCATGAACCATCTCGGTCACTCTAAATCACTCAGCGACATCATTAAGCAACATAGGAGAACGATCAAAGCCAAAGATGCACAAATTTGACCAAGTCAAACAAA
Source organism: Cryptomeria japonica (assembly GCF_030272615.1). Taxonomy (NCBI): domain Eukaryota; kingdom Viridiplantae; phylum Streptophyta; class Pinopsida; order Cupressales; family Cupressaceae; genus Cryptomeria; species Cryptomeria japonica. The sequence goes on from NC_081414.1 coordinate 777,771,330, forward strand.
CATTCTGATCATCATTGTTGAAGGTGGAAAACAAGAATGATCATGTTGTCTGGTTTCAGGGAATGTGGTACCCCATCTAAGATAAAACACAGTCTGATTTCGAGTATACCACACCCTGTATAAGACCCATGATAATAGTGACAAGGACAAATGATATTGACATTGATTGATTGATATGACAATTTTGATCAATTTGAATGTCTGGTTTGATTGAAAAGTTCATCTCTTAATGCATGATTTCAGTAAAGCATAGTGTTGTAACATGTTATCTGTTTGTTGTCTACACAAATGTTTGATCGATTGTCATTGGATGTATGCTCAACGATCTGTCTATGCATAGAGGGTATCATTTATTGACAAAATACAAAATGCCAAAGAAATTGTTTTTGGATTTTGATGTTTTGAAAAAAAAATTGTTTGTTTTTCAGGACTTTATTTGACTTTTTAGGGATTTTTTCAAGACATTATTTGATTTTTTGGATTATTTCAGGACATTATATGATTTTTTTTAGGGATTTATTTTAGGACATTATGTGATTTGTTTGGATTATTTCAGGACATTATGTGATTTTTTTTGGATTATTTGAAGACATTATGTGATTTTTTAGGGATTTATTTTAGGACATTATGCGATTTGAAAGCTCCAGTAATTGATCATGACAAGGGGCATGCACTCGATGAAAATTTAAAAGTCATATACAGCAACCAGAACCAAAACATATGCACAAGGACTAGACACCTGAGTATACAAGACAATGATGTTGACCAATCATAGGCCTGGAACATAATATTAGGTCAGGGCAAGGATAAGTGTGATAAACCTGCGGGGGGGAAAGTATAGCTAGGGGTCATGGTAGATGATGGAGCAATAATCTTTTACACATGGTGGCTATTTGTCAGGTTTTCACCATGGTACTTGCTCAAAGTGCCTATTTGCCAGGTTTTCACTAGAGGGCGAATGTTTTTTCTTTACTTACTTTTTGTTTTTCAATTTTTCACTTTTTTTTTTTTTGTATTTTTCACTTTTTTGATTTTTTTGTATTTTTCACTTTTTTGATTTTTTTGTATTTTTCCAAGATCATATTGAAGAACTACTAACAGAAAAATTATGCCTAGTACTTTTGAAGATGCATGCTATTTATAAGATCTGACAAAGATTCACCATCTGGGGTTGCAAGCTGATATGCCCCTGAACCATAGGCTGCAGTAACTATGAAAGGCCCAACCCAATTAGGCTCAAATTTTCCTTTGATGACGTCAATGGATTGTGTATTCTTTGGGTTCACCTTTAGGACCAAATCTCCCACTTCAAAGTGTTGCCCCTTGACCTTCTTATTATAAGAGCGACGAAGATGGTTTTGATATGCTTGCAAATGTGTCAGGGCTGCCTGACGTTTCTCATCTAACATCTCAAGCTAATGCAGCCTATAGACCCTATGCGTCTCATCATCAATCAAATATTGCAGGGAAACACACAAAGAGGGAATTTCCACTTCCAAAGGTAAAATGGCTTCCGCACCATACACCAAGGAATACAGTGTTGCCCCAATAGGTGTGCAGATGGAAGTGCGATAAGGCCACAATGTTGGATTCAACTACACATGCCAATCTCGACCAGCGTTATTGACAACCTTTTTCAAGATCGTAATGATGGTTTTATTTGATGCTTCGACTTGACCATTACTTTATGGATAATAAGGACTGGAGAAACGGTGTTGGATGCGAAACTTTTCACAGATTTCCTTGACATCTTTATTTTTGAAAGGACGGCCATTATCTATGACTATTGCAAGGGGAACCCCATATCTGCATATGATATAATTTAGTAAAAACTTTGAAATTTGAACACCAGTAATATAGGTCATAGGGATAGCCTCGATCCATTTTGTGAAGTATTATGTGGTTGTGATGATAAGATCCAATCCCCATTGAGAAAAGGGCCACGGAGATATGACAGAGTGAAGTTCTTGAGCTGGTGCATGAACGTAATTTCCATGTATTTGACATTTGTAGCATTTCTTGACAAAATCATGAGCATCCTTTTCCATGGTGGGCCAATAATACCCAGCATGAATCAACTTTTTAGCTAGACTCAGACCATTGAAATGGCCCCCACATATACCATCATGAACCTCATGTTAAGCCGTTTGTGCTTTGTCAAAATCCAAACACCTGAGGAGGGTGTGGTCAAAGGAATGATGGTAAAGGGTGTCTGCGATGATGACATATTTGGCAGTTTGGCGTATGAAAGCTCAGCGTTGGTTAGAGGAAAGGTTAGGTGGTAAGGTTTGGGATTTCAAATATTGATAGATGTCATTGTACCACGGAGAATTAGGACCAACAAGAACACACATCACATCTGCTATCAAAATCTCAAAAGAAGAGACAAGCAACTATTCGACCAAAAATTCATATCTGTCCATATTGGGGGGCATATTTAGTATGGAAGCAATAGTTGCCATAGCATCTACTGACTTGTTTTGTATTCTTGGAACTTGACTGAAATGGATATCAGTAAATTTTGTCTTGAAGAAATCCACCATATGCTTGTAGGGAAGAAGCTTTTCATCCTTCATTTCATAGTCATCATTCAGTTGACGGATGACTAACTAGGAATCTCAATAGACTTGCAAATGTGTAATGTTCCATTGGATTGCTACTCTGAGTCCTATGACCAAAGCTTCATATTCTGCAATATTATTGGTGCCATGGAAAGTTATTCTATAGGATTTGGGAATAGCATCACCTTGAGGGGTGACAAACAATATACCTGCTCTAGACCCAAATTTGGTATGGGATCCATCAAAATATAATTTCCATTCATTAGAAGATGTGACAGCAAAGACTGATTCATCTGGAAAATCTATCAACATTGGATTATCATCATGAATAGGTGCCTTTGCAAGTTGATCTGCTATGATTTGTCCTTTTATTTCCTTTCTCTCAATGTACACAATATCAAACTCACTTAGGATAATAACCCACTTTGCTAGGCGACCTGTCAAAGCTTCCCTGCCAAACAAGTATTTCAAGAGATCAATTTTTGCAACTAGCAATGTCTGATGATTTAACATATACTGTCGAAGCTTCTATGTTGCAAATACCAATGCTAAACATGCCCGTTCAATAGTTGAATAATTTAGCTCATAGCCTACTAGTGTCTGACTGATATAATAAATAGCCCGTTCTTTGCCTTTCTCATCTTGTTGGGCTAAGAGAGCTCCCAGTGTCATTTAAGTTGCAAAGATATACAATATGAATGGCTTCCCTGCTATAGGAGGCATTAGAATAGGTGTTGACATCAAATAATCCTTGAGAGTTTGAAATGTCGATTGACATTGCTCAGTCCATTTAAAGGTGACACCTTTATGCAATAAATGTTGGAAGGGATGACATTTGTCTTCCAAGTGAGCTATAAACTGGTGGATTGACTGTAAATCTCCTTGCAAACTTCTTAGTTGATGGAGATTTGAAGGAGGAGGCATGTCCATTATTGCTTTAACTTTTTCGGGGTCCACTTCTATGCCTCTGTGAGAAACAATGTACCATAATAATTTGTCGGCTATGACACCAATGACACATTTCTTTGGGTTGAGTCTGAGCTTGTAGGTTTCCTTTCGATCAAAGATTGGGCCAAGGATGGCTAGATGACTATCTCTTGTGACGGATTTGCATAATAGGTCATCAACATAGTCTTCCATCAAAGTATGCATAAAATCATGGAAAATTGTTGTCATAGCTCTTTGATATGTTGCTCCAGCATTTTTAAGGCCAAAGGGCATCACATTCTAGTAGTAGGTACCCCAAGCACATGTGAATGCAGTCTTATGTTGATCTTTAGGAGAAATGCAAATTTGATTATATCCAGAAAAACCATCCATCAATGATAGCATCTCATATCCAGCAGTCATGTCAACTATGATGTCTATATTCGATAGTGGAAAGTCATCTTTAGGGCATGCTTTATTAAGATTCCTAAAATCTATACAGATTCTGATGCCCCCAGTTACTTTGCTAACTGGTACCAAATTTGAAATCCAATCTGCATAATCAATTGGTCTGATAAAGCCCACATCTAATAATTTTTTGAGTTCTACTTTGACTAAGAGAGCCACCTGGGGATGCATCTTTCTGAGTTTTTGTTTGACGGGCTTGGCATCTAGTTTTAATGGAAAGTGATGAAGGACTAATTCTAGATCAAGGCGGGGCATATCTGATAAGACCATGCAAAATTGATCTTCCTTTCGAGAAAGAAATTGACAAAATCTATCCTTTCTTGTTTTGATAAAGAGGCAGCGAAATGAATGACCTTAGGGTTGTCCAGTGTACCCAAATTTATCTCTTCGGTCATTTCCATAAGCAATGTTGATTTATCCTAACTTGATGAGGGTATATCCAATCTTCCACCTTTGGGTGCCTCAGATAGGTTTTCACCCGCAGGTACGTCTTGTATTTTTACTTTTCCATGGTCAGAGAGTGCCTTACGGTTTTCACTCAACGACCCATTCTTTTGATATTTCACTTTTTCTTTTTCTTTTTTATTTGTATGACTAGAAGATGGAGTTGACTCCCCAAAATATGTTGTGGAATCTAAATCAATAGCATACCCTACCTTATGATCGCCTCGTGCTATGCCTTCCTATAGTCCAAGGAATTCTGCGATTGCTTTGTCATTTTGAAAACAATCCAATTTGAGTGGTTCTTGTTGGTCATGTTGGATGAGTTGTGGATAGACAAGGGGTATGTCATCATCAGTTTCAAGGAGAGTTAGGGCCGAGATGGTAAGGATAGTGATGTCCATAGTATCACTATCTGAACTGCTTGTATCTGATTCGGAGCTTGGGTCCCAGAATGACTCTATCCAAGCATTAGGACATGTTTTGGGAGGGGGAGTTATTTCATGTTTGTCTTCCATGGGCAAATCATTAGGGTAAAGGAAAATATCCTCAAGGGCATAGGAGCTATAAGAAAGGGAACTCCATTCCCATTCATTGAAATCAGTTTCTGGTTGGATATCCTCAGGTGTTGTTTCATCATTAGAGTCATGCCCCTTTCCACACGTGGTCACTTTGGTATACGAGGTTCCAATTCTCAATGGTACAAAACCTAACCCTAAAGTTGGATGTCGTATCTTAGGTATAATAGGTTCCAGTCTTCCTTTCTTGTTAGGGCCCAAACCACTGCAGCCATCATATCCCTTTTTCTGCAGTATAGTAAACCCTTTTCCATACTACTCCACTGGCAACTTGACAGGTGGTGTATCAGTTGGATCCTTATAAAGCCAATCTATTACATCATCATCCAAAGTTTCCTTGTTAAGTTCACCCCATTTTGTAAATGTAGTGGGGGGCTGATATTGAATGACTATCTTAGGTTCCTTTTGCAACAAATGTGGTTTGCTATGTGATTTTGGAAATATTGGTAAATTCCCGATGAGGAATGTTTGAGCCATTGAATACTCTCTGCATCCTTGGTCCTGTATCTTCAATTTTCCTTTGACAACATCTAAAAATTCATTAGGATCCACATAATTATGTGAGTGGGCCACTCTATTGACTGAGACTTGTTGCTTCGAGGGATCCTTTAGATTAGCACAAAATTGTGTAGGATTTTGCCAAGATCAAGGGCACAATGAAAAGCATAAAAGAGACAATAGAATGACAAGAACAAACTCTATTCTCATCAATATGCAAATGATCAACTGGATTAACCAATACAATGAATAGAGGCCTGCTTATATAGGCAAGGCCATATGGATGTATGAGCACATAAATATGACATGTGGCTCAATGAGAAACAAGGGTAGGTAAGAAATACTAAGGGTAGGTAGGAGAAATAATATAATATTCCACAAGAGGTTGATGACCCACCGAATGTGGAGTGTAATAGAAAAATAAGACCACAAAAGGTGGAATTTCTCCTACAAGCTCTATCCCTATGTGCACACTTCCCTAAGTGTCTCAAATCCAAACTACGAAGAGATGCATTATCCTAAGTTAACTTAAGTAAAGTGTAATAATATCCAAAATGAATATTTATTTACACCAACACCCCCCCTTAAGTGCAACTTAGGGGAATGAAGACTCAAGTCAACAATGCAAGGTCCTGGCTACTAGGCCATGATAGGTACCCATGTACAATATGCAAATGCAAGCAAAACTATGCAATGCAATCTCTCACAAATGGAGAAAGGGAGAAAACCCAGTGGGAAAAAACTCCCCCCCAAAAGAGAGATGAATGTACAAAAGACTCTCAAAGAAGGACAAAACCTCAAAGAGGAAAAAGTCCCCCCCATAAGAGAGGAAGGAGAAGTCAGCTAACCCCCCCTAATGACACATCCCGCACCCCCAAGAGAGCTCGCAACTGCTGGAACTTACTCTCGGTGAAAGGTTTGGTGAATATGTCAGCAACCTGCTCTATTGTAGGACAATACTACAAATCAATGACCTACTCCTGGATGAGCTCTTGGATATAGTGCATATGAATCTTGATGTGTTTGGTCCACTGGTGCTGGACCAGGTTCTTTGAGATTGCAATAGCACTCTGATTGTCACAACGTAGAACTGTCAGTTGTGGAGTGGTGAATCCAAACTTTGTGAGGATCTGCTAGAGCCAAATGGTCTCAGTCGCTACGTTAATAGTGCCTCGATACTCAGCCTTAGTCGAGGAGAGAGCAATAGCATGTTTCTTCTTACTCTGCCAACAAATGGGGCCTGAACCAAGGTGAAAACTATAACCAGAGGTAGACTTATGATCATCAAGATTGCCAGCCCAATAGGAGTCTATGTAACCAACCAAGCGAAGTCTTGTGCCTGCTGCATAGTGAATCCCATAGTGATGTGTACCCTGGATTTAATGAAGGATGCATTTGGTGACTTTCCAATGAAGCTCATGTGGTTCTTGCATGAAGCGAGAAACCATGCCAACTACAAATAAAATATCAGGGCGTGTATGAGTCAAGTAGATGAGACTACCCACAAGCTGATGATACAAAGTGGCATCAACTGGTGGAGAAGAACATTGAGCCTCAAGCTTGACTCCTAAAAGAAAGGGAGTCAGGGCAAGCTTACAATCAGCCATATGAAAGCGTGCAAGTAGATCAAGAGCATACTTGGGCTATGATAGTGTAATCCCAAAAGGTGACTGTGAAATCTCTATCCCAAGAAAGTAGTGCAAAAGACCCAAGTCAGTCATAGAAAATCTATCATGCAAAGCAGATTTGACCCTGCTAATGATGGATGGAGTACTCCCTGTAATGATCAAGTCATCAACATAGAGAACAAGTATCAAGTGAGAGTCATCCTATCGCAAAATGTAGACATTCGGATTAGAATGACACCTAGTGAACCCTGCAGAGAGAAGAAAGGAATCCATCTTGGCGTACCAAGCCCTGGGGGCCTGCTTAAGGCCATAGAGAGATTTCCTTAGTCTGCAAACCAAGGAAGTATCCTGGATGAAACCCTGTGGCTGCTGGATATAAATATCCTCATCGAGATCACCATGAAGAAAAGCACTCTTCACATCCATCTAATGTACAGCCCAACCATGAGCTATAGCAATAGCAAGTGTCAAACGAATGGAGTTCATCTTGGCTATAGGTGCAAAGGTCTCTGTATAGTCAATACTTGCAACCTGCAAGAAACCTTTCACAACAAGCTGAGCCTTATACTTATCCACACTACCATCCGCTGCAAACTCGGTCTGATAGATCCACTTACATCGAACCATCTTTCTCCCCTTAGGAAGATGGACTAAATCCCATGTGTTGTTCCTCGTCAAGGAACTATACTCTTCCTCCATAGCTTGGTCCCACTCAGGAACCCCTGATGCTTCCCTAAATGTCTGTGGATTGGAAGCAGTAGCAATGAATGCATGTGGAAGATCTTGATGTTGTGATCAAGTTCTTCGTGTATCTGAAGGATCCCCAACAAGAGATCCCACATAATCAAGTGTTTGTCGAGCCCAACGAGGTCTAGGTGGAGGTGGAGGATGAGGCTCCTCAACTGCAAGTGGACCCTATGAAGGTGTAACCCTGCGAGTCAGAGTTGAAGGAGTCTCATCGTCTAAATCACTAGCATCACTATCCACAATGGAGGAAGGTGGAGGAGATAGGTAGGCTAAGCTAGGAGAGCTTTCCTCAAAGTGAACACTCCTCTCAATGAACACCTCATGTGTCTCTGGATCCATCAATATGTATGCCTTAACACCCTCAAGATATCCAACAAATATGCAAGGCCAACTCTGAGGTTCCAATGCCTTGTATTTCTGCGGAGGTATGCGAGCCCATGCTGGACACCCAAAGACTCTGAAATGTCTCACAATCCATTTCCTACTAGCCCAAGCTTCAAAACGAGTAATACCTTGCAAAGCTTTGTGAGGCACTCGATTCTAGATGTGTGTGGCACAACTAATAGCCTCTGCCCAAAAGGTGGGATCAAGAGAACATGCATGCATCATACAACTAGCCATTTCTTTAAGAGTTCTATTCTTGCGTTCTGCAACCCCGTTCTATTGTGGAGTGTATGCTACAGAATGCTGAAGATCAATCCCCTCAAATGTACAAAAATCCTCGAGTCTTTTGTTCACATATTCCCTTCCATTATCTGTGTGAAGAATCTTGACCACTTTCCCTGATTGCTTCTCCACACGAGTCTTGAAGTCCAAAAATCTATCAGATACTTCACTCTTATGAATGAGAAAGTAGACCCAAGTGAAGCGAAAATAGTCATCAATGAAGGTAAGAACATAGCGGGCCTTACTAAATGAAGGTGTTGGAAATGGACCTACTACATCACTGTGAACAAGTTGAAGAACTTCCAAAGCTCTCCAAGCTTTCCCTTTATCAAACTTCTCTTCGGGATGCTTGCCCATGGAGCAACTTGCCTCTGAAAAACTAATTCGAGGTAGACCTATGACCATGTCTTTAGTGCTGAGCTGCTAAAGATAGCGATAGTTGAGGTGACCAAACCACTCATGCCATAGCTTACTTTCTGAATTTGAATGAGTAAGCAAGGCCCTAGAAGGTGAACTTGGCACAAAGTGGGAGAATGAATAAAGCCTTGAGTTGTCATTGACTTGTCCCACTGCTACCAAGGCATCATCATCAAGTTCCTTTACCACAACTGAATCTGGTGTAAACTCAACCTTTTTCCCATTCCCATTGTGAGTGATTTGGTAGATGGAGAGAAGGTTGGTAGACAAGTTAGGAACATAGAGAACATTCTCAAATGTTCCATCATCCATGTCAACTGAACCTTTCGCTTCAACCTCTACTTGTGTGTCATCACCTATGTAAATGTGAGGTACCTTAGATGGCTCCAATGAAGAAAACTACTCCTGTGTAGAACCCATGTGATATGAGGCACCGGAGTCAAGTATCCATTGCTGTGAAGAACCTGTTGTAGCCACAAATGCTTGCCCTTTTCCTTTAGATTGTGAGGAAGAGGAAGGAGTTGAATCCTTCTTTGTGTAGGCAGATGGCAAGTTGATGTTGTTTTTCTTGAGAAGATTAGTTAACTCATCAACTTGCTTTGTGTGGCATCGATGCTCATCATGACCATACTTCTTGCAATATGCACAAGTTGGTTTATCCTTCTTAGGTGGTGTCCCCTTCTTGGAAGAGGATGAAAAATTGCCTTGTGATGGAGAGGATGATTGTCCTTTTTCCTAGTGTGGCTTAGACTTAGATTGCTTCTTCTTCTTGTTGGAATCTTTGCCTTGACTTCCTTGATTCCCTTGATTAGCCACCAAAGCCTTGGACTTTGAAGACTTGAGAAACCTCATGTTCAACAACTTAGATTGTTCCAATATCAACATTTCTGTGAAAGCATCAAATGAAGGCATAACATAAGAACTCCCCACTGTCAAATGATGAGTTTGGAAGCTAGACACAAATACTGCATATTCTAGTGCAAGCATATCCAACAAGTTGAATATCAATTGAGCATCCTTTTTGTCAATTCCATAGTCCTTAAGCTTTGCTCTTAGCTCATTTTCTTTGGTGACATAATCTTGGATTGTATCAAAACTCTTGGGATCCAAGTTGGTGAGCTCATTGTCAATCTGATAGCCTCTGATTTCATCAACTTGACCATACAATTTTTGAAACATATCCCAAGCCTCTTTGATTGTTTTACACTTCTCAATGTGAAAAATGAGGTCATCTAATACATACTTGCACAAGGTCCCAAGAGCCATGCAATTTTTTGTGAGCCATTCTAAATGAGCATTTGGATCAGCCTTAGGATCAGGTGGTGCTATTATTGTTCCATCTATGTAATGTGTGAGACCCTTTTCCATTAATTTACTCCATACTTTAATTTTCCATGATGCATAATTATGTGGAGTTAAAGGTGGAAATTTATTAGGACTCATTGTAACAAAAATGGAAAGAGCCCAAAGAGAGGCACAATCACACAAGACACCCCTCCAAATTCACTCAATCAAAGAACCCCCCCCAAATGTGATGATTTGGCACTTTATAAGTAGTGCGTATACAATGGGCCACTTGCAAAAAATGGCAAAGTGGACTTCTGATTTACAATTTTACAACTGCCTCAATAAGGCCAAAAGAGACTCAAACTAATAATGCAAGAGATCTAACTAAGATCCAAGCAATTTACAAGTACCTAATAGGCCAAATAAGACCAATATCTGAAAGTACAATTTCCACTCAAAATCTCTGAAATTTGATCATAGATTATGAAAGTAGAAAAAAAAAAAGCACTTTCAAAAAAAATGGCACCTAAAAAGGAGGTCATATGATTGGACAGGTACAACTAAGAGAATCCAAAAATTCCAAAAAACCTATGCACCAAAATCAGAAAATAACCACACCACTGTGAAGATCACAAAATTTTAGCCCATTTCAAAAAAAATTGCACCAAAAAATGAGCAAAAATGAGCAAGATATGGTCTTTCAAAGTTGGACTGCAAAACTAAAAAGCTCAATGGAGAGGGGTCAAAAATTTTTCAAAAAATGCTGATGTGGCACTGACGTCAACAATTTACTATGTTAAATTTGACGGCTGTATGACCGCCGCAAAAAACTTCGTCTCCCTACTGACTTGGCATCTGTACTATACGGACTGCTGACTATATGCGATGACTGGGCATACGGTTTGATGATGTGGCAGTCTGATAGTGCGTACGGAGGTCTGCGCAACGTGGGTGATGTGGCATACGGATGTCCCTGTGTGAGCCATGTGGCAGGGTCCTAGTAGCCGACTGGGCATCTGCATGGTGGCCAAAGGTGACTACCGACGGAGTCTGTGTCCCGGCCGGCGGGAGGGGGATGCGGTCGCCGGAGATCTCTGAATGGTCGACGGCGGCGTCGTCGGCGGCGAGAGTACATGGCAAGCGGGGCGTTGACGCAGGTCTCAGTGGCGTCGGTAAACTGCTCGACGGCGGCGGTGCAGGTACACGAGCACAGAGACCAGCAGGTACGGGCGGCAAAGTAGGTACAGCCTGCAACACTTGCGACATGCAGGTACGGGGTACCGGGGGGTCTGCGGACCCCCCAAAAACAAGAAAAAAAACTTTTTTTTTTTAATTTTTTAAATTTTTTTTTTAATTTTTCAAAATTTTTCAGAAAATATGAAAAAAAAAAATTCGAAAAATAAATAAAAAAATTTCGAAATCCATACGATAATAGCCAAAATGGGGAAAAAAAATTTCTCACCAAAATAGGTCGACTTTATAGTCAAAATTTATGGAAACGGCCTCCTGGATTCAACGGTGATGTCCAAATCGCTGTATGACGACCCCAAAAAATGAAGATCCCCAAATCCAAAAATAGAAGCCTTCCACGATGTCTCCAAAAAACCAATCAATGAAGCCCCAATAGCTCTGATACCATGTAGGATTTTGCCAAGATCAAGGGCACAATGAAAAGCATAAAAGAGACAATCGAATGACAAGAACAAACTTTATTCTCATCAATATGCAAATGATCAACTGGATTAATCAATACAATGAATAGAGGCCTGCTTATATAGGCAAGGCCATATGGATGTATGAGCACACAAATATGACATGTTGCTCAATGAGAAACAAGGGTAGGTAAGAAATACTAAGGGTAGGTAGGAGAAATAATTTAATATTCCACAAGAGGTGGATGACCCACCGAATTGGAGTGTAATAGCAAAATAAGACCACAAAAGGTGGAATTTCTCCTACAAGCTCTATCCCTATGTGCACACTTCCCTAAGTGTCTCAAATCCAAACTACGAAGAGATGCATTATCCAAGTTAACTTAAGTGTAATAATATCCAAAATGAATATTTATTTACACCAACAAATTGAAATGGATTACTACCTCCTAGAATTGTTATCTCAGTCCCATTGTAAGGATATTTTAAACACTGATGATAAGTAGATGGAACTACTTTCATTGCGTGGATCCACAGACGGCCAAGAATCATATTGTAAGGGAGATCGAGGTCTAGGACCTGCAAGAAAGTGTTTTCTGTCACTGGAACAACTCTGATAGGCAATGAAATTACCCCTTTAGATGGACGCTCAGCATCATCATATGCTTTGATTGTTATTCTTCTGGAAGAATCAATGTAATTTTCTATATAACCAAGACCAATGACCACTCTCGAGTTACAGATGTTAAGACCTGCTCTGCCATCTATCAAGACTCATCGGATCTTGCAATTATGGACAAAGACTTCAAGATGTAAAGGATCATTATGAGGGAGCTTATCAAGAGAAATATCATTATCAGGAAAGGAGGCATGTTGGGAAATAGCTAGATGTCCAATTCGGCCTTGAAACTAGTCAACATCAATGTCTGTCGGGATAGTGGACTTAGTTAAAGCTTTATCTAGGATTGCACGATGCATAGGGGACATTTTCAACAACTCAAGAATTGATATTTGTGCAAGTGTCTTCCCTAGATGATCTAGGAGATTATACTGACTCGTAGGAGTTGATTTGGGAGGAATTGCAGGAGCTCCTTTCAAGACTATTTTGGATCGACAAGTGGTGACTATGCAAGAAGGATCTTGTCCCTTTATTCTTATGGTGGAAACATACTCATTTGACGCTCGAAAACAATTGATGACATTGTTATAACCAGTATTTGTATAATTAAGATTCGTTGTTTGGGTAGAGTTTGAAGAAGATGCTTTACCCTTGTCATGATCAAGCAAAGGAGTTTTGAAAATTGTATGATCAGTGTTAGAGGTCACATTGGGTGGGTCTACCTCAATTACTCCTTGGTCTAACTAGTCTTGAATCATATGTTTCAATTGAAAACACAATGTGGTTTTATGTCCTTTTGATAGATGGTATTCACAATATGAATTATCATTCCACCAATGCAGCTTTACCAATGGTTCTTCCTTGATATCTGGTAACTTGATAAACTTTGCTTGTAAAAATGGTCAACACTTGTGGAGTCATACTTTAACATTTGTGCATTGCCTTATTTTAGGGTTCTTGCATCGCATTAACATTTCTTCTATGTTGCGCACTTGGTCTTTATCATTTGCGAGCATCGAGTCCTTCTTCTACATTTCTCATTTTTATCACTTTCAAATTAGGTCTTGTCGATAACAATCTTCAGTCATGATTTTGGTCAATCCTCATCCTTGTCAATCTTGTCATCTTGCGATCGATTCGTCATCAATCCTCATCCTTGTCAATCTTGTCATCTTGTGATCGATTCATCATCAATCCTCATCCTTTTCAATCTTGTCATCTTGCGATTGATTCGTCATCGATCCCCATCCTTGTCAATCTTGTCATTTTCTGATCGATTCATCATCGATCCTTGTCCTGGTCAATCTTGTCATTTTGCGATCGATTTGTCATCGATCATTGTCCTTTTCAATCATGTCATTGTTCCTCGTCAATTGGTGCCTATCAATTTGATCTCCTTGTCAATCTTGGTCAATTTGTCAACCAATCTCAATCGTTTATCAACATTGGTCCTTTGTCAGTCAAAATCATGATCAAACCTACATTAATTTCTTGTTGTCTTGACCTAATTCCTTGTCCTCTTATATCTATGGTTTTATGATTTGATCATTTAATCCTTTTCTTCTTCTTGGTGGGTTAAATAAATCTATTTATTTAGTCCTAGGTCTTTTTCATGAATTAATTAGTGGATGAAAACCTATTAATTAATTCACCTAATTTCTATTTCATCTTTTTCCTCAATTTTCCAATTTACTAATTTCTCCTAATTCCTAATTTCTATTTCTCCTATTTTTCCCCTAATTTTCTCCTATGTTTATGCTTCCATTTGTTGAAATCATGGAGGCTATTTTCGATCTTCCCTTTTGTCATGGGAATGACATTTTAATCTTGTCATAATTTGTCATAATTTTTGTCAATCAATCAATCTTGCATGTTAATCTTGTAATAATTTGTCATAATTTTTCCATTTATGATTTGAATTTCCATTCAAATCTCTTCATGCTAATCTTGTCCTCTCTCCAGTTTGTCTATAAATTGGATGATTTTCTTCAGTGAAAGGGGAGAAAACCACACTTCTAGTATCCTTATGCTACAATTTTGATCTTGTAATCTTGCTTGCTTTCATACTTGCATTTTGGACTTGTAGGTGAGATCCATAAATAAAGTAATTTGAAGGAAAAAGAAGGACAATGGAGGAAAAATGAAGGAGATACATGCTTTGGTTTGCATTTGATTTTAGTATTTCATCTTCATGCCTTTATTGATTGTATTAGGATTTCTTATCATTGCAATCTAGTTTTTGTGGTTGAGCTAGTTTAATATTGCTTTGATGCATCCCAAATTCTTAGTTACATTTTATGGTGAACCCGACATGAATCTTAACCCCCTTAACCATGTTTTGAGTGATCTTGAGCTGATTTGTAGGTGAAAACCTCAAGAAACAGGGTGACTCAGAGCTTTCATGACACTCCTGCGCTTGTGTCAAGACATCCTGCGCCTGTGTTGATGGGATCTACGCCTGTGTAAAGACATCCTGCGCCTATGTTGATGGGATCTACGCCTATGTCAAGATATCCTGCACCTATGTTGAGACATTCTGTGCCTCTGTAAGGCCAGAAATAGATGTGAAACCAAAGTTTTTACTTGCAAATTACTTTGTTTTTCATTCTAATTTTTTTTACATTTTGGTTTTTCCTTGGTACTGATTCTTTGTGTAGCATGTTGGCGTTACATGTGATGAAGACTCAAAATAAAACTACTAAAAAATCTTATGCAGGATGTGGTAAAAGAATTTCACTAAAACATTGTGCTTGCATTATTTAAAGTAGTTGCATATTTAATTTCTTAAAGGTTAATGAACACCATGCATGCTTTGTTTGTTTTTAGCTTGATTGCATGTTTTAACCCTTAGAATTGGGCCTGCCTCCCGATTTGCCTGGCACTTCACACAAGCATTGGTGAGAGAGAATGACCCAAAGTGGTGATGAGCTAAAGACAAGCTCTTCCTAACCACTCTAAATAACTATGGATGCAACGAAAGTTGTAGACAACAGGTGCTGGAATGGTATTGCAATGATTTATTCGTCGGATCAATACCCACCCAAACGGATGCCCTTACTACAATCTCTTGTTTTTAGAGGCCAAAATCCTTCTATATGTTGGCTCAGGCATTGTGATATGTGCATGTCGAAGACACCTCTCATTTACTCCTTAGTTAGAGATAGCAAGTTCTTGGGAAGTGATGCCCCTTGAACTCGAAGCTTGGTATGCCAGAGAAGTGAGTGCACTGTAAGGGGGAGCTAGTGCTACCAAGCGTCTAGCTATCTGGCTAAGTGTTGTATTTTATGGTTAGAGGATTCAATAGATATTGTCCTTGCCAGCCATAGGATTTGTTGTGAATGTGCTTGATTGTCTTGAGTCAAAGTCAAACAAACATTTTGTCTTCCATGATTGTCAAAGGTTAAATCAAAAATAGACTTTCAAAAGTGCTCATAATCAACTTG
Organism: Cryptomeria japonica; assembly: GCF_030272615.1. Lineage (NCBI taxonomy): Eukaryota > Viridiplantae > Streptophyta > Pinopsida > Cupressales > Cupressaceae > Cryptomeria > Cryptomeria japonica. The sequence goes on from NC_081414.1 coordinate 777,787,262, forward strand.
GATTTTCAAAATCAAAAACCTTCAATTCAAAACAAAATCCAAACAAAAGTCCAAATTTGTCCAAGTATTCATCCAACATTTGAACATGGCTTGTCAAAACATTGAATATCCTTGTTTCAAAATTCATGTCACTTTAGGCTAGGTTTTGCATAGTCCAACTTAGGTCCTAGGGCATATTTCCATCTCCCTTCATTTTAGTCCTTTTCATTGCAAGCATCCTCATTTTGTACTTAGGTTCAAAAATCATTTCCCTAGGTTTTGCATTTCATTGTCATATCCAAGATAGACTTCCATTAGGTCTTGCCTAGGTTGCATTTTGCATATTCCAAGTCAATGGTCTTCGCATATCCTTATCATTGTATTGTCATCTTGTCTTGGCTTCATCTTGTCATATCATATCCTTAGATCATTTTCATGTTATATCCTAAGTCATTGTCATAAGCATTGCCTTCTTGCATTTAGTCTCAAAAATTTAGTTTGTCAAATTTAAAAAAAAATCAAAACTTTGGATGATACCCTAAGTTGTTGTTAAGAAGTCTTGACCTTGGCTAAAACTTGTCCTTTTATTAATATCATTTTTGTCAAACCTAGCTTAGTATCAAAGCATATAGGTGAGACATTGTCAATTTGTCCTATTGTCATTTGGTCCTTTTTCCTTTAAAGTCTTGGCTTCATTTCAACTTCCCAAGGTTGAGTCTTTAGGTTTACATTCCAAAAAGTTTGTCAGAATCTTGAAAAACAACAAAAACATAGGTTGCATTCTTGCCATAGATTGCATTTTCATTTATTTAGGTTGCATTTAGTTGCATATCATACATATCCCATTAAAATCAAAAAATCCCAAAAAATATTGCATTTGCATAGTGACATGCCTGTTGAAACAAGGTCAAAATCTAAGAAGATGGGCGAACCAACATATCAACCCATTGACAATGTATCAAACTCACAGTTTCAACCTAGTCAAACATTACAAATTGAAGGTTCGTCAAACACATCATTACCAACATATGGAATGGTTCAACTTGGACCACCTCCATTATATGAGCCAGTGTTTGTACCCATGAAATTGGGATATGGGAGTGTTCCACCAACGCTAAGGGAAAATGCACCTTTTGACTGGAATCAACCGAACTTGCACCATGAAATTCAAACATTGCATGAAGAAAAAACTCTTTCACAAGGATTTGGTTTAGATCAAGGCATTCAATAAGAAATAAATCCAAATGTTTTACCAGATTCTTCATCAGATTCTGATGCTTCCGATGATATCGATATGTTCCTTAAAGATCCAAAGTTGACAAAAAAGATGGATAAATTCTTGAACAAGGTCTTTAAGATGTTTCCACAAAAATATCTTGGTATGATGAGTAATGTGACCTCCTCAAATGCATAAATTAATGTGCAAAAACAACAAGGAAATGAGCTGTTAAGTTTCTCTCCACATCCAAATGAAGAAAATGTGCAACAAGAAACTCAACACACCTTGATGAGTAAATGTGCTTCAAAAAATTTGACAGTGACTATTCCACAAAAGTCAACATTCGAAACAATAAACAATCCATTATTTAATACAACACCTTTAGCACAAGATCAAATGATGGCCATACAAATGTTGACAGCTTTCCCTCAACAAGAAATGATTCCCCGAATAATTACAAGTGGATCAAAATCTAAGATGAAAAAAGCTTTATGACTGGAATGCCTGATCTTATGAATGTTCAAAACAATCGTACAATGCAACAAAGTTTATATGTCCCATCAAGTTCAATATGTTTGAAAAATAATCAAGTACCCATTATGCAAAATATTGTGACAAATCCTTCAATAGTGGCAACACAAAGAGCCACAAATAGTGGTGTGCACCAACAACAAATGTTGCAACAATTGAGGAATGCACAAAAGGCACAATCAAATGCACAAACAAGCAATGCACAACAACAACAATATCACATTCAACAACACATTGCAGTGTCTTCGGCGCCATTACAAGTTAATTCAAACTTGCAACCACCACAATGGATTGGACAAACAACACAACAAGTTAATGCAAGTGCCATCCCCCATCTCAAGGAGAAACAACAAAAACCTCCCAAACAATTTTTTTTGCAAATGATGGGATTTACATCAAGACAACAACAATTGGCACAAAGTCAGCAAATTCTGATTCTTTAACATCAACAACAACATGTGCCTCAATATGGGCCAGGAAAAACAAGTTATCATACATCACAACCACAATTGATGTCCATGCAATATTAACAACACCCTCAACTGCAATATCAACCAAGGCTACAAATGATGATCCCACCACAAGAAGCACAACAAAAGGGTCAAGGTCAAGGCATGGCACAACCATAGCAACAAGAGCTGTATCAAGAACTTTATATGCCAGAGACACCAAAGACAACAATTTCTGAGCATCAATAGCCAATGGAGAGCAGGATGTATCGACAAAGAGTACACCCAAGAGTGAATGATGAACTTCCAAAATCTTCCATACCTGACACATTTGCACAACAACTTGAGAAGTTGCAATGACAAGCCGATGCAATGGAAACCAAAGGGACAAAGAAATTGTACACAGATCAAGATTTATGTCCTTATCCATTTGACAAGAGCTTGTACATGCCTCCTTTCCCTAAGTATTTTGAGGCACCTAATTTTGAGAAATATAAAGGGAACGACAATCCAAAAGACCATAATCGAGCATTTTTCGCAACATGTACTGAAGTGAGTTATGAGGAAACATATTTGATGTGCTTATTCACATGAAGTCTCATAGGACAAGCCATGGATTGGTATTCGCATTTGCCAGGGAACATAAAGACATGGTTGGAATTGGCTCAAAAGTTTATATCCCACTTCGCATTCAACATTGACAGTGAAGTGACCATGTCAGATTTATGCAACACCAAGCAAAAGCAAGGTGAACTATTAGTGACTTTCTTGCAAAGATGGTGAAGCTTGTATAGTCGTTCTTCCCTAGATATACCTGAAGAACAACAAGTGAACTTATTTATTCAAAATTTGGTCCCAAAAATGATGTATGAACTCAAATTGAAAAGTCCCAGTACCATTGAGAAACTCATTAAGAAAGGGATGAACATTGAAACTGCTCTTGTAGTTAAGGGACTCGTTAAACTCAACAAAGATAGTGATAACAAAAATAATTCTGGGGAGAAAAATAGATTTTGGTACAAAAACAAGAATGTCACTAATGATGGAGTTGTCAACGCAAGAGTGGTGAATGCAAATCAACCCCCATTCACAATAAAGAAATTGAGTGCTCCTAATATGTCAGCTCTAGAACAAAATCAAACACCAGCAAGCAATGTTACTCAACAGTCGCAATACCAACAGTATACTCAACAATATAATCAACAACAAGGTCAGCAACAAAACCAACAACGAAAACCTTTCCAATCAAGGGATGGGCCTCCTCGACAACTTATGCCATTGGGAGAGCCTATTGAGTCAGTAATGAAACAATTAATACAAGCAAAGTTTATCAAGTTACCAGATATCAAGGAAGAACCATTGGTATAGCTGCATTGGTGGAATGATAATGCATATTGTGAATACCATTGATCAAAAGGACATAAAACCGCATCGTGTTTTCAATTGAAACATATGATTCAAGACTTGTTAGATCAAGGAGTAATCGAGGTAGACCCGCCCAATGTGACCTCTAACACTAATCATACAATTTTCAAAACTCCTTTTCTTGATCATGACAAGGGTAAAGCATCAAAGCAATGTTAAACTAACTCAACCACAAAATCTAGATTGCAATGATAAGAAATCCTAATACAATCAATAAAGGCATGAAGATGAAATACTAAAATAAAATGCAAACAAAAGCATGCATCTCCTTCATTGTTCCTCCATTGTCCTCCTTTCTCCTTCAAATTACTCTGTTTGTGGATCTCACCTATAAGTGAAAAATGCAAGTATGAAAGCAACCAAGATTACAAGATGAAAATTGTAGCATAAGGATACTAGAAGTGTGGTTTTCTCCCCTTTCATTGAAGAAAATCATCCAGAAAATGTAACTAGGAATTTGGGATGCATCAAAGAAATGTTAAACTAGCTCAACCACAAAAACTAGATTCAATGATAAGAAATCCTAATACAATCAATAAAGGCATGATTTGATTTGATTTAATTTGATTTGAATATCTTGTCTTTATGTCTTCATTGATTGGATTGGGATTGCTTTCATAACAGCTTTAGGTTTTGTGGTTGTCCTAATTGCTATTATTTTGATGAATTTAAATTTCCTGATCTACATTTTGGTGAACCTGATGTGAATCTTAACCTCCTTAACCATGTTTTGAGTGCTCTTGAGCTGATTTGTAGGTGAAAAACTCAAGAAACAGGGCGACTCAGAGCTTTCTGGACACTCTTGCGCCTGTGTCAAGATATCATGCGCCTGTGTTGATGGGATCTGCGCCTGTGTCAAGACATCCTGCGCCTATGTTGAGGCATTTTGTGCCTGTGTAAGGCCAGAGATGAAACCAGAGTTTTTACTTGCAAATTACTTTGTTTTTCATTTTTTATTTTTTTTACATTTTGGTTTTTCCTTGGTACTGATTCTCTATGCAACATCTTGGCGTTACATGTGACGAAGACTCAAAATACAACTACTAACAAATCTTATGCAGGACGCAGTAAAAGACTTTCACTAAAACATCATGCTTGCATTTTTTAAAGTAGTTGCACATTTAATTTCTTAAAGGTTAATGAACACCATGCATGCTTTGTTTGTTTTTAGCTTGATTGCATGTTTTAACCCTTAGAATTGGGCCTACCTCCCGATTTGCTTGGCACTTTTCATAGGCATTGGTGAGAGGGAATGACCCAAAGTGGTGACGAGCTAAAGCCAAGCTCTTCCAAACCACTCTAAATAACTATGGATGCAACAATAGTTGTAGACAATGGGTGCTGGAATGGTATTGTGATGATTTATTCGCTTGACCAATACCCACCCGAACGGATGCCCTTACTAGAATCTCTTGTTTTTAGAGGCCAAAATCCCTCTATCTATTGGCTCAAGCATTGTGATATGTGCATGCCGAAGACACCTCTCATTTACTCCTTAGTTAGAGATAGAAAGTTCTTGGGAAGTGATGCCCCTTGAACTCAAAGCTTGGTATGCCCGAGAAGTGAGTGCACTGTAAGGGGGAGCCAGTGCTACCAAGTGTCTAGCTATCCAGCTAAGTGTTGTATTTTATGGTTAGAGGATTCAATAGATATTATCCTTGCCAGCCATAGGATTTGTTGTGAATGTTCTTTATTGTCTTGAGTCAAAGTCAAACAAACATTTTGTCTTCTGTGATTGTCAAAGGTTAAATCAAAAATAGACTTTCAAAAGTGCTCATAATCAACTTGGATTTTCAAAATCAACAACCTTCAATTCAAAACAAAATCCAAACAAAAGTCCAAATTTGTCCAAGTATTCATCCAACATTGGAACATGGCTTGTCAAAACATTAAATATCCTTGTTTCAAAATTCATGTCACTTTAGGCTAGGTTTTGCATAATCCAACTTAGGTCCTAGGGCATATTGTCATCTCCCTTCATTTTAGTCCTTTTCATTGCAAGCGTCCTTATTTTGCACTTAGGTTCAAAAATCGTTTCCCTAGGTTTTACATTTCATTGTCATATCCAAGATAGATTTCCATTAGGTCTTGCCTAGGTTGCATTTTGCATATTCCAAGTCATTGGTCTTCGCATATCCTTATCAGGGTATTGTCATCTTGTCTTAGCTTCATCTTCTCATGTCATATCCTTAGATCATTTTCATGTTATATCCTAAGTCATTGTCATAATCATTGCCTTCTTGCATTTAGTCTCAAAATTTGGTTTGTCAAACTTGAAAAATCAAAACTTTGGATGATACCCTAAGTTGTTGTTAGGGAGTCTTGACCTTGTCTAAAATTTATCCTTTCATTAATATCATTTTTCTCAAACCTAGCTTAGTATCCAAGCATATAGGTGAGACATTGTCAATTTGTCCTATTGTCATTTGGTCCTTTGTCCTTTAATGTCTTGGCTTCATTTCAACTTCCCAAGGTTGAGTCTTTAGGTTTGCATTCCAAAAAGTTTGTCCAAATCTTGAAAAACAACAAAAACATAGGTTGCATTCTTCCCATTAAGTTGCATTTTCATCCTTTTAGGTTGCATTTAGTTGCATATCATACATCATCCTTTTAAAATCAAAAGAATCCCAAAAATATTGCATTTTCATAGTGACATATTTGTTGAAATGAGGTCTCAACCTTCTTACGAAGCCATGTCATCACAATTGAGCAATCAATCAAGTCAATCCAATCTCTACATGTCTCAGAACTTGGATGAAACTTATCATGATGATGTAAATGTCCAAATACAAAAAATAGAGGAAAAACTAGTTCGAGAAAAAGAGATCTTGGAACCAAAAGTGAAAAATAGCGAGAAGATTAGATCCCAAATGTCCAAAACATTTAAAAAATTTCAAGGTCCAAACCCAAAATTTGATCCAATTGATGTAAAAGCTCTTATCGAACGATTAGACATACCAGCTCTCATCTCTCAAATAGAGATGATGAAACAATTTCAAAAAACAAGCACAAATTTCAATCAAGTCCCAAATCAAAATTCATTTGGTCAAATTTCATTCAATCAAATCTTGAATCAACAACATATACAACCAACACAACCAATGGTTCAATTTCAACAATATGTCCAACCAACTATACAATGTCCACAAATAGTTCAACCAATGGTGGAATATCAAGAAGTTCAATCAACATATCAATGTCAACAACCACAATCACAAATTCAAAAACAAAACTTGCAACATGAACCAAGCCAAATTTTGAACATGTCAAACCAATTTGATCAACATCTAGTTCGAAATCAAAACATGGCATCAAACCAAGACCAAATTCTTGCCAAACAAGTTCAAGTTCCAAATACAACTATGTCAAAACCTTGAAAGAAAGGTGGCCTTATTGCAAGGATCTTAAGGAAATTACCAAGTGAGTTCTTTGAGGATGATCAAAATCATACTCCAATGTCTAGCAATGGCTCATCCATCCATCAAGAATTTGACCCTCAATTTGCCTCCACTTCCCCTCCCATTCCATCATATTTTGAAGTTTCACAAGAGCAATTCACACCATCGCCTCCAAATGATGCATCAAATAATGCATCCTCCCAAGGATTGTTTGCCATAGAAATATATGCTAATCAATTAATTTATACAAATCCCTTGTACTATTTGGAAATGCAAGATTTAATGCCATCAAATTCTTCTCTTTTACAGAGTCCCATTCAAATTCCACCCCCTTCGTGCCAAAGCATTGATCCCTTGCCAAAATCCCCTATGCATATCCAAAGTCCAACCCCATTTCAAGAGGATAATTTAGAGCATGAAGAAACATGTCTTGAAAAAGATCAAGATCAAGATCCCAAAATCTTATCATCCCATCCAACTATTGACCAGGACCCCATGTTCCCAGACATTCATGATGATTCACTTATTCCTATCAATTCTATCCAAGAACACAATGTCCTTTCAAATCCCATTGGCATTCCACTTCCTAAGAAAGATCAAGATATCCCTTCCATCCTTTCCGATGATCCCATTAAAAGTCAAGCTCAAAACACGTTTAAAGAGGATTCCAATGATCTTCCTCCTTGTCAAGATCAAATTATTCCTTTAAATCCTCCACAATATCCTTTTGTTCCTCCATCTTCTTGTCTTAATGCTCCATATACACTCCTAGATCGCATTTCTTTTGATGATCCCATTATTTCTCCCATTCCATCTCTTGAAGAGCCTATCATTGAACCATATCCACTACACGATCCTAATCCCCCTCATGATTCTAACATGTCAGTGCAAGATGTTCATGAACCCCTGACATTAACAATGGGTTCTTCCACTTTGGTGCAATCTGATCCACTTCAAGATCTCATTATTTCTCTCATATCATATACACCTCATAATGGACTCTCATCTTCTTCCCAAAGCAAAGAGTATCCTACAAGTCAAGATATTCATAAAGGCAAAGGAGTAGATCTCCATAAGCAAGAATCCCTTCATATGAAAGAAAATGTTAAGGGTCATGTCTACACAACTCACTCTCAAGATGTTGGTATCCCTCCATCAAAACCAAAACATACACCTTCCCCATCACACTTTCCATCCATCTTAGGTCCTTATATTCCTTCATCCTCTATGCAAGGTTAGCAAAGGCACACATCCTTGAGTAAATTTCATCAATCCAAAAGAACTCCATTTCATTCATATCCATCCATGCATTCCTTTCCCCCTCCAAGCAATTTGGATGCCAAGTATAAAAGTCATAAGTCTAGAAATCCACGTGTATTCAAGGATCAACATGTCCAATATAATCGACATGTCAAAACAAAGAACAAATTGATCTATAAAGAAAAAGAAATATCCAAAAGGCCACAAAGGCCCACTGAGCAAAATAAAGAAAAGTCAAAATATATATGGGTTCCTAAATCCCTTATGTAAGAAATGCACACCAAAGAACAACAAAAGCATGAAAAATCCAAAACAATGTGGGTTCCAAAGCAACTTCTTGAAGCACAAAAAAAAAAATCCAACTTGGCATCCAAAATTGATATTCCTCCATCCAACCATCTCAAATTTGTTCCTCCATCACCTTCTTCATCCATTTTGGGCCCTTATGTCCCAAAATCCCAAGCTATTCCTCCATCCAAATCTCACAATTTGAGATCCATTTTTCCTCCGTAAATCCACCACCTGTCAAGGTGTGTTCCAATGTTGATCTTACCTTCATTTCCATCTAGTAAAGCCCAATTTTTCCAATACCCTATCCATTATCCAATTCATATTTTCCATCCTTTGATCCCTTTGATCCCATCCTTTGCATAAATCCTTGCCTTAATTTCATCTCATTTTCCATGTCCTTATCCTAGCAACGTCTTTGAGTATACTTTTAAAGGTCATGGTCCATTTTTTTCAAGGCTACTATCCAAAAAAAAGATGCTTGAGTCCCTCTTCCATCCCCTATCATGTGTCCATCTTCTATTGAAAAAGTCAAAAAAAAAAAAAAAAGTGAAAAAGTAAGAAAAAAGAAAAAGAAAAAAAAAGTAAAGCAAAAATAATTCGTCCATTGGTGAAAACCTGGCAAACAGGTGCCTTGGGCAAGTACTGTGATGAAAACCTGGCAAACAAGCATCATGTGTAATCTATAAACTTCTTGCACACCACACTTGGGGGCAGGTTTCCTCCTTCATATCCTATTGCCCTTCATTATCCTATCATACCATGTCATACTCCTCGATTATCCTATTGTCCCTCATGTCCAGTTTCCCTTTCCACCTTTGATCTTAACAAGGTTGAGGATCTTCATGAGCATCATGCATCTTGTTTGCAGCTTTTAGTCTATCATAGCTTTTGGTCTTTATCCATTTTCTTATTATAACTTTTCATCCATATTCCCTAGCTTATTAAAACTTTCTGCCACTATCCCTTAGCCAATCCTAACCTTCAGTCCATGTCCCTTATCCATTCTTGGTCTTGCTTATCCTATCCATATCTTATCACTATCCATACACTCTTTTTCATTCCTTGATCTTGATCTGACATAAGGACACAAAATTTAAACATGGTTTTAAAAACCTCTTGACATGTCCCTCATGCCATGTCACTGCTTTACACTGTCATATCTAGTCTCTTGTCCCATCACGCAATAGCCCTTGAAAATTGCATCTGTATTGTCTCCATGATAAAATGCCTTTGTCTTCCCTCTATCCACCAACATTTCAGAAAGCCTATTTATTCACCTATCATATTCCTTGCCTTGCTAGACACTGGGGGCAAAAATCAAAAAAATTGAAAAATATCCTAAAAAAATAAAAAAAATAAAAAAAATGTCCCGAAATAATTCAAAAACATTCATAAAGTGTCCTGAAAAAAATCCCTAAAAATCAAATAATGTCCTGAAAAAATCCTTAAAAAATCAAATAATGTCCTAAAAAAATCCCTAAAAATCATATAATGTCCTAAAAAATCCAAAAAAAAATCATATAATGTCCTGAAAAAATCCAAAAAAATCAAATAATGTCCTGAAAAAATCCCTAAAAATCAAATAATGTCATGAAAAAAATCTCTAAAAATCAAATAATGTCCTGAAAAAATCCCTAAAAAGTCAAATAAAGTCCTGAAAAATGAACAAATTTTTTTTGAAAACATCAAACTCCAAAAACAATTTCTTTGACATTTTGCATTTTGTCAATAAATGGTACCCTTTGTGCATAGACAGATCACTGAGCATACATCCAATGACAATCAATCAAACATTTGTGTAGACAACAAATAGATAACATGTTACAACACTACACTTTACTGAAATCATGCATTAACAGATGAACTTTTCAATCAAACCAGGCATTCAAACTGATCAAAATTGTCATATCAATCAATCAACATCAATATCATTTGTCCTTGTCACTATTATCATGGGTCTTATATAGGGTGTGGTATACTCAAAACCAGACTATGTCCTTTCTTAGACAGGGTACCACATTCCCTGAAACCAGACATCATGATCATTATTCTTTTCCACCTTTGACAATGACGATCAGAATGTTTGTTTGACTTGGTCGAATTTGTGCATCTTTGGCTTCGATCATGTTCCTATGTTGCTCAAGGATGTCACTGAGTGATTTAGAGTGACCAGGATGGTTCATGGTCCCTTTCCTTTTTTTGTTGTGTTTGTTGTTTGTGGAATGTTTGTCACAAACTGGGGCAACTATATCATTGGGTGTTTGTGATAAGTACGTTCGCTTTGTGAACACTGCACATACCTCGACCCTTGATGTATGCACCCTAGGATGCTTCACTCATTCCTTGTGCACGATTTGTCTGTCTTTTGCAAAAGGGGTTGCATTCCAGCTCTAGCCTGCAATGCCATGATGCTCTGCATCCGCTTTGCTACAATAAATAAAGGTTCTCACCTACTTATGTGCATTTGTGAAAGAAAGTTTTCCTTCATCTCTAACTATCCACTGTCTAATTTCTACTTACTAACATTTCTTCTGTCAGTCTTGGCAGTCTATTTGAACGTATTGTCTTCTGTCATTCTTATCAATCACTAGGCCTCTTTTCTAGATTTTTTTGGCCAATTCCTTGAGGGGGCATTCATATGTCATTGTTATTGTCTAGGGCATTTTCATTATTGTTCTTTGAAACAACGCTTAGAATCACATTGTCTCAAAGAGGGGCAAAATGTAGACGTCTAAAAATGGTCAACACTTGCGGAGTCATACTTTAACATTTGCGCATTGCCTAATTTTAGGGTTCTTGCATCGCAAAACATTTCTTCTATGTTGTGCACTTGGCCTTTATCATTTGCGAACATCGAGTCCTTCTTCTGCATTCCTCATTTTTATCACTTTCGAATTAGGTCTTGTCGATAGCAATCTTCAGTCATGATTTTGGTCGATCTTATCCTGTCGCATCAATGCGCGTGCTCATTTATCATCATTTTGGACATCGTCAATTCTAATCGATGATAGAATTAGGATTTTGTCCTCTTGTCAATCTTTCAATCATCTTTAGCTTGTTAGTAATCATTTGCGATTATCAACTTGTCAATCTCATCATTTTGCGATCGATTCGTCATCGATCCTTGTCCTTGTCAATCCTGTCATTTTGCGATCGATTCATCATCAATCCTCATCCTTGTCAATCTTGTCATTTTGTGATCAATTCGTCATCGATCCTCATCCTTTTCAATCTTGTCATCTTGCGATAGATTCTTCATTGATCCTCGTCCTTGTCAATCTTGTCATCTTACGATCAATTCATCATCGATCCTCATCCTTGTCAATCTTGTCATCTTGCGATCGATTCGTCATCGATCCTCATCCTTGTCAATTTTGTCATTTTGCGGTCGATTCGTCATAGATCCTTGTCCTAGTCAATCTTGTCATTTTGCGATTGATTTGTCATCGATCATTGTCCTTTTCAATCATGTCAATTTGGATCAATTCGTCATTGTTCCTCATCAATTGGTGCCTATCAATTTGATCTCTTTGTCAATCTTGGTCAATTTGTCAACCAATCTCAATTGTTTATCAACATTGGTCCATTGTCAGTCAGAATCATGATCTAACCTACATTAATTTCTTGTTGTCTTGACCTAATTCCTTGTCCTCTTATTTCTAGGGTTTTATGATTTGATCATTTAATCCTTTTCTTCTTCTTTGTGGGTTAAATAAATCTATTTACTTAGTCCTAGGTCTCTTTCATGAATTAATTAATGGATGAAAACCTATTAATTAATTCACCTAATTTCTATTTCATCATTTCTAATTTTCCTAATTCCTAATTTCCACCTCATTACTAATTTCTCCTTATTCCTAATTTCTATTTCTCCTATTTTCTTCAATTTTTCTAATATTTTTCCCCTAATTTTCTCCTATGTTTATGCTTCCATTTGTTGCAATCATGGAGGCTATTTTCTCTCTTCCCTTTTGTCATGGGAATGACATTTTAATGTTGTCATAATTTGTCATAATTTTGTCAATCAATCAATCTTGCATGTTAATCTTGTCATAATTTGTCATAATTTTTCCATTCATAATTTGAATTTCCAGTCAAATCTCTTCATGCTAATCTTGTCCTCTCTCCAATTTGTCTATAAATTGGATGATTTTCTTCAATGAAAGGGGAGAAAACCACGCTTCTAGTATCCTTATGCTACAATTTTCATCTTGTTAATCTTGCTTCCTTTCATACTTGCATTTTGCACTTGTAGGTGAGATCCACAAACAAAGTAATTTGAAGGAGAAAGAAGGGCAATCGAGGAACAATGAAGGAGATACATGCTTTGGTTTGCATTTCATTTTAGTATTTCATCTTCATGCCTTTATTGATTGTATTAGGATTTCTTATCATTGCAATCTAGTTTTTGTGGTTGAGCTAGTTTAACATTGCTTTGATGCATCCCAAATTCCTAATCTACATTTTCTACCCGTAGAGACCTAGAAAGATGATGATTGGCATCAAACCAACATAATTTATAGAGAAACCTTTTTCCAAATTTGATGGAGGATAGCTACTTCTTAGGAGGAGTAGTTGGTTATAACAGTTGGTATTTGTGATTGGTTCTATGAACTAGTTGTATCTGGTATTTGTATTTCTTGGGCATTTGATGTCAAAGGGGGAGGTATATTTATGGAAAAACAACATTATCCTTTCGAGAGAGATTATTCATTGGGGGAGAGATATATACTCTCTACATTAGTATTTTGATTTTTGGTATTGATCCATTCTAGAGATTGTTGGTTCTTGGTTTTTAGCATTCTGTTTTGTCACTTAGATGTTTTTCCATATTTGTGTTGCCATCAATGCCAAAGGGGGGGAATGTTGATATTATGGATGTGTTGCATTGGTTTTGTCATTGATGTCAACGCTTATCCTTCTAGCGATCCTTGGTTATGTTCACCGACAAGTTCAATAACTTATGCATAGTCACCGGTATTTGGTTCATCGGCAGGTTATATTGTTCACTGGCATTGAGGATGACTTTTTATCATCTAGAGATCACTTGGTTATGTCAAAGACATGGTTTGGACACTTGGTTTTGGTATTTTGGTTATTGGTCTAATCAGGTTGACATATTTTCTATTACTGGTAAATTGGTCTAGGTTATGGACCGACATGCATTATCTATTCCAAAACAGCATGACACATTATGGAGATGATTTAATCAATTGTTATTGTTGTAATTAGATTGAGCCGACATGATGCATCACATCTTGACTTACTTGTAATTGATTTTATTGTAAAATTCTTAATTAGCCGACCTACACATTTGGTCTTAGGTTTTGGTATATATGTAAGATCTCAATTGTGAGATGTAGGATGTGGTATGTAAGGTTATGGTATTGTAATATGGTATGTGCAAATATAGAAGATCTGATGAGCATACCATAGAGAAGGTGATTATCAGAGCTTAACTGGTACTGAATCCAGCATTGGAGATGATACTTTGAGCAGTACATTATCATTGGATTTAATCATCCAATTGTAGTCAGTGTGACTCTTATTTTGTGATTGAGAAGTGAGCTCTAGGAGGTTGGCCTTTTTGCATGTTCAGACCCCATTTGTACACACATACTATCTGTAGTAGTATCATCTGATTGTGGTTAAGGTTTCACACCATTATTTCTCCCCTTACAAGGTTTCCATGTACAAATCTTTGTGTTATGTGTTGTGGATGTTGTTTCTTTTTATGTTTCATGCATTAAGTTTCACCGGTATTGATATTTACTATTAATCTATTAACCGACATCAAGTTTGGTTTATCGGTATTATGTATAAAGTTTGATTAAATTATATTTGGGTTGAAATTAATAGACAATTGATTCACCCCCCCCCCCTCTCTCACTTGCCTCTAGGTCCTAACAAAGGTGAGGCAAGCGGGTATGATGCATTGAGCCATAGTGAGAGCTATCACAGGTAGTTAACAAATTACTGGCATTCCACCCTAAATGTAGTAACAATTGAGGATGAAGAAGTCCGTATCAGAAGGCCTAGTGAGGAAGAGGTCAAGAATCTCACTAAAGCTATTATAGCTAAGGCCAAACATAACCACAATCTGAGTAACAAAAGGGATGGAGATCAGGGTGAGCCTAGTTCTATTCTTATGAAAGAAGTGTCTCAGAAAAATATGGCAAGTAATAACACTCTACCCCAAAATGGCCATCCAAAAGGGGACCAATCTAAAGATTCAGGAAAGAATGCAGAGAATAGTACTACTGGCAATTCATTTGGGACTACTGCAAATAAAAGGGAAAGTCAACCAAAAATAGAAAAGGTTAAAGCCCATACTGAGTCAAGTGTTAGTTCTACATTTGATATGACTCGGGCTTTGACCCAAATGAAAGTTACATGCCACTAGTGGAACTGGTATAAATAAAGGAGCATAGAGAAGCCACCTTTTCTTTGATTTCTAATATATCAGACAGCATTTTATATTTACCTAAAGGTATTAAGGAGGATAAGAGGGATCAAGAGCAACAAATTCTAGAAATTTATGTGGGAACTATAATTACTCAAGAACCCTCTTAGGGTGATCCTTTTTATGTAATTGTTGTCACATGGATTTACACCCAATGCAAGCTTCAAATTCCTACAATCCAATGACACATTGGATTACTCTCAGTCTATGGGTATCCTATTATGAGAGAAGAACTCCGAATTATAGGTCGGGTTCCTATTTGATCACCTAAAAACTAATGACTTCTTGACTGGAAAAGAGGTAGAAGGATATGCATAAAATAAAACTATATATAAAAAGGCGATCCACCAATGACTGAAAATAACTTGCAAATGCTTACAAACCTCACAAAATACTCAGATAATGAAGCTTTGTAATCTCACAACTCAAATATGCATGCTTGCAAAAATGATTCATATGAAAGGTTCAAACTTTTATATGTTTGTAGGAGGAGAACATTGATATTTTCACAACTTCAAACATTAAAAGTAACTACACATTCACTGACCTGCACTATAACATGTTGCATATGATCATAACACTAAGGCAATAAGATGAAAAAAGGATTCTATAAAAATCACAAAAAATTCACTCTAAGAACTCGCACACAATGCTTGAACAACACAAATCTGAGAAGGAAAATAGACTTCTTTATTGATCAATAGGAGGTATCTGCATAATAAATCTTGAAAAATCATAAGAAATGAGTTATAGGAGCCTAAGTATCTTCTACTACATAATCTCAAAACTCTAGAATCCCCTCCAAAAGAGTGACAAATAATCACTTATACAAAAGCTCACAAAAATTCAAAATTTTTATTTTTGGCTCCAAGATAGATCAGTTGTCATCAATTCTAAGCTTTTCCTCAAAATCAAGGGGCTTAACTGAGAGATAAACTCTTCCGAAACTGCAAAAAAGAGTAGCCAAACTGAACACAACTTCATGTCATTTCGTGTTGAGTTCACCTGGATGCTACTGGTTACCTAACCATTTGATTTAGCCGCTTGCATTAACCGTCAACACATAGCAGAAACCATCAAGACTGCTGACGGCTTGTCACTATGTCACAAGGATTAACCTTTATGTGCCTTTTCATTGTGATATAGCGACACCCCTCAGATCTTCAAGAACCTATTTGGCTTTTAACCACTCTACTTTGGGCCCACTTTTGAGTCAATCGTCTGTAGACCCTTGCCACGTGTTATAATAATATTTGTCTATGGCCACTACTTGGGCTCCACCTAAACTACCACATCATCAGTCACTAATTCATAGCGATAACTAGATGTGCAACTTTTCATTACACCTTAGCGATAGCCATCGGATCTTTATGATCACCATTGATCTTTCTTGATCTGCTCGACCCTAACCTTTTTGTCCATCCGTGCCACATGTCAATCTCTGATTTTCCACCTGATCTACCTGAGCACGGCATCATCTACCACCTCAGTACCACTAGAACCACCATTTTACTTTGTTTTGTTTGGCATTAGTATTTTGGCCAAACTACCTCCCTCGGTGAATAGTTTTCATGTCTCATCAAAACTGCAGTTTCATCAGTACCTATTATTTTTATGAAACTGATGAATTCAATGAAACCATTTAGAGATCTATCATAGCCAAGGTTTGTTTGACATTCACTTTGATGACATGCCACCTGTCGTGAGATGTGTCACTATGTATCACCTTATGATACGCTCAGAGTCCACCTTGGCACCACCTGACCTGCCACCTATCGCGAGGGTATTCATTCTGGGCACTTCACAACCATGGTACAATGACAATCATGGATAGCCCTAGAATGTCACTCCACTATCTGATCTTCCTTGATCTACCATTGGATCTCAGCAATCTGCTCAAGCTTTAACTTTCCCTTTTTGGCACATGCTTTATTGCCAAGTCGTAGGGAGTATTTGGCGATTATCTTCCCATCATGACATAACGACAACCATTAGATCTTTCTTGATCACCATTGATCTACCTGAATCTGCTCAGTCTTTATTCTCTCTAAGTGGATCTCTCTTATGCCATGATGTCACCACATGTCAGCCTTTGTTTTGCCACATGATCCACCTGAGTGCCACCTCAACTTCCACTTGGATGCCACCTCACTAGTTGCTAAGTTGCAAAGATTAATAGTCAAGCACTTTCACATAGTGGTATAATGATGTCTATTAGATCTTTTCCAACCTGCTCGCCTGTTAATTTTTGCTTTTACTACAAAATTTGGTCGCTTTGCGATGCATGCACATGCGGGGGCCCACCAACGCTGAGCTACAACTTGTCAAAAGCCCTTAAGCTTTGCAACTAAGGATATATGTGGTCTTGCATATAAATACGATAAAGTTCCTTCGCACAGCCAATGTGGGATAAATAGTCTACGCATGTACCTTTCCATTGGGTCATCGGGATAACATGAAACCACTCCTTCTGATAGCCAATGACAAAATTCTGTGCTCTACACTTCTTATCAAGTCATCAAGGTAGGTCTTGTTGATAAGGCAAAAATTCAAAAAACTGCAAAGAAACACCCATCTCCCTCAGCATGCTAGGCTCAACCCTCATGGGAGCCACATTTTACCCCACATGCTATAATTCAGTGAACAAAAAGTTATTTTCCCCGTGTCTTCACATGAAGAAAACAAGTTAGATAAAAACATGTATTCTTTTCATACTTAGCACTTGTTTCTCCTTCTGAGGCATATTGATCTTGTAGCAAAAATAGGTAACATTCTTGGCGACATCTGCCATATGTTTGCCTGCTAAACATTTTGACCACCTGCCTTATGCGTTCCATTGGGCACAAAGTCACTGAGACTGATAGAAACTAAAACAATACATCACACATGACTGCAAAAACTCTCTTTCCTCTCAAAAACATATCCTAATCTATGGAGTACAAGTGTGTGGTTTATGGCAGTGAGTTTAACACCTTACTGTCATGAATTAGGCATGTGTATTAACAGATTAGGACAGGATAAAACAATAAAACACTTCTTGAACAATGCAATAATTTATTGCAACTATATGATGGAGATGCCTTGTGTGTGAGAGAGGATAAACATATTCCTTGTTTCATATGATGGACACCTCTCTTTTATAGATTTGATGGATTGCAACAGTATGACTCTTATTACTCTTCCTGAATTATGCACTAGGCACTTAGAGAAAACAAAACTACAAACTGACCTATTCTTCAAAGTACTTATTACCACTAGGAAAACTAAAATATGTATAAATTTTAGGCATACCTCAAAAGAAATTCTTGAGGTGAATCCCATTGACTGGGATTGGTTCAACTTCACCATCCAACTAAGATAGCTGGAAGGCATTATGTTGCTTGCACTCAGAAATCATATAAGGCCCACTCCAAAAAGCATCAAACTTGGTATGTTTTCTTGTCCTGCTCCTGAGTTCATCCCATTTTAGGACAATTTCACCTTCCTTGAAAACTCTAGGAGAAGCCCTCTTATCAAAAGATCTTTTCATTTGAGCTTGGTGATGCTCAATTTGCCTCATTGCCTTATTTCTAACTTCCTCTAGCTCAACTAGCTGAGCCAATCTTGCTAACATAGGCTCTTCTTCAATCATATCCAGCTGGTTAGATAGATCAAGGGCTAGAAACTCAAATGAAATAGAAAACCTTGCTTCTTTCCCATACACAAAAATGTATGGAGACATTCCATTGGACCTCTTTGGTGTGATTTTATCATCCCATAAAGCTGATTTAAGCTTGGTATGCCAAGCTCACTGATTTCCTTTCATAGTCCTTTTGATGATTCTAAGCAAATTCTTATTTGTGGACTCAATTTGTCCATTGACTTGAGGATAATAGTTAGATGAGGTGTTGAGATAAACACCATTCTTTACTGCCCAATCAGATATTTAACTCCCTACAAAAGAAAGAGCATTATCTGAAACTATAGATTCAGGGACACCAAATCTAGTTATCAACTCATCATAAAAGTTTAAAACAATTGTCTTGTTTGATTCCTTTAGTGCTACAGACTCAATCCACTTAGTAAAATAATCAATGGCTATGAGCACCCACTTGTGGCTAGCACTTGAAGATGGATTTATGACTCTAATAAATCCAAACCCCACTTCATAAAGGGTTTTTCTACCTAAATAAGTTGCAATGGCAGCGTTGCCAACCTCTCTTTTCCTACAAACATGGCACATTCTTTACACTTTATAACCCAGGAATGTGCATCTCTGAACAAATTAGGCCAATAATAGCCTCCTTTCATAACTTTTAGAGCTGTAGCTCTTGCTGAAAAGTGTCCTCCTATTGATCCTTCATGAAACTCATGCAATACCTTATCAACCTGATCAACATCTATGCACCTCAATAATACACCATGAAAATCCTTTCTAAATAGAAAACCATTTAAGAGTACATAGGGAATGGACTGAAGTATATAATACCTTCTTCTTGACTTACTCAATCCATGAGGACACTCACCGGGCCACAAGAAATGGGTGATTTCTTGTACCCAACTAATAGGAGGAATAGGAACAACTACTTGTTCTTCATCTTTGAGGGCTAACACAACCTTCTCCTCATCCTCTTCATTGATTTTTGTGTGATCACCAAGCTGCTCACACGGTCCCTTACCTCTGACTAGCTTGGTGACCTTAATATCAACATCAAATTCCATCACCTTACTCACCCAACCAACCCTCTTATCATTTAAGTCTTTGCTAAGCAAAAAATCTTTAACTGAGGGGTGAGCAACCATCAACTTAATCCTATTGTTAGACAGCATAGACTTAAACTTTTTCAAACTAATAACAACAATAAGAACATGTTTTTTAACAAAAGAATATTTCTCCTCATAATCCTAAAGGCCTTGACTGAAAAAGGCCAAAGTCTGCTCCAAACCATGCTCATTTTCTTGAACCAACATAGATGAAATGCTACAATACTACCATAAGCATACAAAATAAAGTCTTTTAAGAAATCAGGGTTTACCAAAGTAGGAGTAGTTGCAAGTGCCTCTTTTATAAGCTCAAAATTCCTCCTCCCAACCTTAGACCAACTGAAAGGAATATCCTTTTTCAACATAGAAGTTAGAGGTTTTAATAATTCTGCAATATTTGGAATAAACCTCCTAACAAAATTAATCCTACCCAGGAAACTTTGAAAGCCCTTCTTGTGTGCTGGTAGAGGTAAGGAAAGAATAGCACCTACCCTCTCTGGATCAATAGTAATACCCTCTTTTGACACCACATAGCCTAGAAGCTTACCCTCATAAACAAAAAACACAGATTTCTTTGGGTTAAGGGATATACCATACTCTCTGCACCTCTCAAAAAATTTCTTTAGGTGAGCTAGGCGTTCAACTGAATTTCTAGAATAAAGAGTGATATCATCCAAATAAACAAGTAAAAATTTATACATCAAACCATGAAATGTCATATCCATAGCACAATAAAAAGTGGCACCAGCATTTGACAAACCAAATGGCATCTTTTTATATGCCATAGTGCCCCATTTAGTTGTAAATGTTGCCTTAAATTGATATTCCTCCTTCACTAAAAATTGGTTATAACCTGAAATACCATCTAGCAAGGAGAATCTCTCAGAACTTGCAACAACTTGTAGAATCTTCTCTATAGAGGACAATGGATATCTATCCTCCAATGAGGCTCTATTGAGATCTTGGAAATCAACACAAAGTCTAATTTCACCATTCTTTTTCCTAACTAGGACAAGGTTTGACACCCAAGAGGTGTGTTTAATAGAAAAAATGATGCTGCTCTCAATGAGTTTATTAAGTTCTTTCACCATAAGGGGCTCAAGCTTTGGATTAAGAGGCCTCTGTTTTTGCCTCATAGGTTTAGCATTTGGCTCAAGCTCTATGGCATGTTGGGAAATACTAAGGTCAAAGCATTTTAAATTAGAGTATTATCAATCAAATATGTCACTAAAATCTTGGCATAGTAAAACAAATGCATGCCTTTCCTCTAAAGTACACACCTTGCCAAGCTTTAAAAGCTTATTTTTGAAAATCTCAACATTTTCATAATATTCCTCCTAGATCTGCAAGCTAGATTTTTGTTTTCTCACTTGATCATCCTCATTGAAAATTGACTCCAATGTGACCAAACCCTTAGGTAGCTTGTTTGTTTTCAGTTGTATGACATGATCATCATACTGTTGCTTAAGCTTATCTTGGTTGGTATTTGAAAACTTTGCCTCTTCCCTCAAAAAGTTAATATTTTGCTAATAACTATCAAAAACCTACCAATGATCAACATTGTTAGGAATGGAAGACCTAACAATCACTTTTATATATTGATGTTCATCAATATTGTTTATATCACTTGGAATATCATACTGTGATCCTATTGCAGGAAGTCTATCAACATGCTTATTAAGATTTCTAGGAATAGACAACAGATTGAAACCTTGGAAATCTTCAATAAGATCCCATACCCTATGTTTATAAGACTTTAAAAGATCATTCTTAGTGGTATGGAGACCTCTTACTTGGTTGAAAACTAGTTCGCTATCACCATAAACCTACAAACAGTTGATTCCTCTCTTCTTTGCCCATTGTAAACCATAAATTAAGGCCTCATACTCAGCTGTATTATTCATGGAGCTAAAAGAAAACTTGAAAGCTGCATAATACTTATCATCAATAGGGGAAATCAACATGCAACCACCACCAGCACCATTCTTACTTCTTGACCCATCAAAATAGAGCTTCCAAAGCTCATTTTGATGTTGATTATCTTGTTGTCCAACATCCTTCATCAATACGATAGGAGGACCTTGTTCATGAAACATATATACTCTAAGGTTTACCTCATCCATATTTTAAAAGGATCTTCCTTAAGACTCTCATCTTCCCATTCATCCAGAATAATGTCAGGAATGTCATCAATAGGGGTGTTTAGATCACACGGAATGGGTTGGTCATCTTGCTCATGAATGGTCAAATTGGCATTGACAACACTAGGGACATAGGGTTATATGTGATCATTAGGTAAAGCTTCTAATTTAATAGTAACTTTAGTTCCATACCTAGTCCTAAAAAACATATGTGACCAGTTAGATGACAAATAACCCCTAATTTGGCTATAAAGTCTCTTGATAAGCAAATTGCAAAGTAGGGTGGCAGGTCTATCACATAAATATCTTGCAGAATAGAAAAATTGGGGCAAGCATGGAGTGTTAGACTCAAATTTTTAATGACTCCTACAGTATTTACAATAGTCTAATCTAACATCACTACACCCTTATTCAATGGCTCATAAGTGAGTCCTAATTGGTCAACCAACTACTTGGGCATGCCTAAGCTACTTGCACCTGAATCTATCATGCAGTTAAGCACTAGGTGTTGGCCAATGATTAGAGTGACATAAAAGGGAGGTGGTTTGTTTACCTTAGACTGTTGAGACTATTGTTCACTCTTCTAGTGAGGCTTATTGGTAAGAACAACCTTTGAAGATTACTGATTAGATGGTTGGGCAGTCAAGGAAAGGTTAGACAAAGCATCATGTAACAAATTTTTTTTCCCAAGTAGAGCTAGTGAATCCCACATTGACACACTAACATGAGTTTTCTTCAACTGATCCAAAATATTAAAATTAGTCATACTAACCTTCTGTTGTCCCTTAGTAACAACAATGTCCTTTTGCACTTGTGCTGGCCGAGGTTGGCTTTTTGGCTGATCTTTGGTCACCATAGGTTATGATCTCTGAAGAAACTGTGTATTTTGAGCAGAGAAAGGCCCTGCCTGAGCTTGGGTACTTGAGAAAGGATGATTATTATTATTATCAGTCTGCTGCCCCATGTTGACATCCATTTTCTTGTATCTTGTGTTCTGTGCTATAGGGATATATGACTGATTTTGAGGCTGATTAACCCCACAAAACTCCTCACCTTGCCAATTCATCAGAGTAACATCAGGACTACCTTGTTCCATGGGTGCAGATTGTTGTTTATTAACTTCCTGAGACTAATTTATTGGAACAACAACACTATTTTACACCATCAATGCCTGATTTAACATGCCATTGGAGCATGTAGATTGGTTATGTGGCTGGTTGCAAGGAAAACACCACTCATAGTCAGCTACCAAGTTGTTCTAGACTGGAACAATATCCCTTGAGGAACTGGGTGTATTAGGATTATACTATTGAAAAGGCCATTGGTTAAAATTCCTTCTTTGACCTTGAGAGTTTGGCTAGTACGAGGCCTAGTAGGGAGCTTGGAAAGGAATTTGGTAAGGTGGTTGAGTTTGGGCTTTCTTGATATTAACCAACTCATTACCAAAATTTTGCACAGTCTTCTATAGGTTAGTGTTTTTCTCCTTAATACTTATTATCTCATGCAAATGACTAGGGACAACATGCTCTTGAGCTGCAACTTGAGCATTATATGTTGGAAATGAAGGTACAACAGTTATAACAGGTGCAACTACAGGGATAATGGGTTGTATATTAGCAAAAATTGGCATGGGAGGCCTAGGTGCTATCTTCCCTACTTGAATAAGACTATTCTTATCCCTAACAACAACATCAAATATTGTTGGTAAAGTAGTTCCTCCCATAGACTATATCATGAGTGCAATATCACTATTCAAAGCCTTTAGGTAAAACAAAAAAGAATAATCATTAGATGGTTTTATTGATATTGGAATCTGATTCCAATTCCTTTGAAACTTGTAGTTGAAATTCATCGTATGCTCATGTGGAGCTCTTTTGATGGTAGTGAGCTACTCTACAAATGAAAGATGATCTAACTTGTCTTCAAAATGCCAATTTAAAAGTTGTCCCAGCTCATCCCATGTAGCTATTGAGTTCACAGGAAGGTTCCTAAACTACTGAAGGGCTTTCCCTTTGAAAGAGGTTGCCAAAAGCCTCAAAGAAACATTTTTTGCAACAATATGATGCACTCCACACAAGGAAGCCACATCTCTAATATGTTCAATAGTTGTTGTTTGTGTTGGTATTTTGGTATGGTTTTGTCATTGATCTCAACACCTACTAAAACTCTATCACTTTGGAGATCCAGTAACATTCACTAGCAAGCAAGTAACTATTGCACAGTCAACGGTATATGGTACACCGGCACTTGGAATGTCATGGAAAACACTTGGTAATGTCAAAGACATTGTTTGGACATCTTATCTTGGAGAATTGTTTATTAGCATATTCATATTTGCATATTTGATGTTACCGGCAAATAGGTCCAGGGTTACACTGGCAGGTTTATCTTTTCCAAATCAGCATGGCACGCTATGGAGATGATTAATTATTGTTGTAAATGCATTAAGCTGACATGTTCAATCGGTTATTGCATCGGATATTGTATTGTTTGTAAAATGATTTTATTGTAATATCTTGTAGAGCCGACCTACTAAAATTGGTCTTAGGCTATGGTATAAATGTAAGATCATAATTGTAAGATCAATGGAGGAATGCAAAAAAGGATTTGTGTGAAGGTATATGCGAGATTAAGTAGAGCTATACATGCAGACATCATTTGAAGGTGAAGTTAGGTTTTTGTGAAAGCATATCAGAACTACATCGGTACTGAATCCAGCATATGAAGATGCTATTTTGTGCAGTACATTCTTATTGGATTTAACCATCCAATTATAGTCAGTGTGACTCCCATTTGTGTTTGAGCAGTGAGCTCTAGGCGCTTGGCCTTTCTGCATCTGCAGACTCCATTTATGTACACTTACTATCTGTAGTAGTATCATCTGATTGTGGGTAAGGTTTCCCACTGTGGTTTTTCCCCTTACAGGGTTTCCACGTACAAACATTGGTGTTATGTGTTATGGATGACTTTGTCTTTTAGTTTCATGTATTAATCTTTACTGGTATTGCATTTATCTGTTAAATCTGTTCACCGGTATAACAGACTGTCTCACCAGTATTAAGTAGTAATTTGATTAAGTTGTTTTTGGTTTAATATTATTAGACAACTGATTCACCCCCCCCCTCTCAGTTGTCTCCGAGACCTAACAGTTTGATCCTCTCCAGTGAAAAATGACAAACTCTTAAGTGTTGCAGCTGGTATGTCATCATGTTGAACCAAATTTAAAGGACTACCCTAATTAAAATGCACAAATGGATGTACCTTGGGGGGTTGATTAAGAGCCATATTTGGTGTATTCTGACTAGAAGAACTTGCAAATAGATTGTTATAAGTTTTAACAATAGGGTAAGAATTGGAATACACACCAACTGCTAGATTTGGAACTTTGTTAACTACCCTAGCTCTCCTTTTTGGGGGTGATAGCTGGGTATGATTGACTAAGGCTACACTTTTCCTAGTCTAGTATTTTTTCATAAGATAGGAAAGTTGGATTGCTAAAATACCCAAGATTTGAGTTGCCAGGTGTGAAAAATAATTTGCTGCTACACACACCAACACAACATATGGTGGCCTTCTATGAACTATAAAGTCCAACAGTTCCACCGGGCGTGCCAAAAAATGTTGTCACATGGATTTGCACTTGATGCAAGCTTGAAATTCCTACAATCTAGTGACACATTGGACTACTCTCAAGCCATGGGTATCCTATTATGAGAGAAGACCTCTAGATTATAGGTCGGCTTCCTATTTGATCACCAAAAAATTAATGATTTCTTGACTGGAAAAGAGGTAGAAGGATATGCATAAAATAAAACTATAGATAAAAAGGTGATCCAGCAATGACTAAAACTGGCTTCCAAATGCTTACAAACCTCACAAAATACTCATATAATGAAGCTTTGTAATCTCACAACTCAAATATGCATGCTTGCAAAAATGATTCATATGATAGGTTTAAACTTTTATATGTTTGCAGGAGGAAAACACTGATATTTTCACAACTTCAAACATTAAAAGTAACTACACATTCACTGACCTGCACTACAACATGTTGCATATGATCACAACACTGAGGCAATAAGATGAAAAGAAGGATTCTATAAAAATCACAAAAAATCTACTCTAAGAACTCACACACAATGCTTGAACAACACAAATCTGAGAAGGAAAATGGACTTTTGTATCGATCAATAGGAGGTATTTCATTACAAATCTCAAAAACTCATAAGAAATGAGTTACAGGAGCCTGAGTATCTTCTGCTACACAATCTCAAAACTCCAAAACTCCGTCCAAGAGAGTGAAAAACAATCACTTATACAAAATCTTACAAAAATTCAAAATTTTAATTTTTGGCTCCAAGATAGATTAGTTGTCATCAATTCTAATCTTTTCCTCAAAATCAGAGGGCTTAACTGAGAGAGAAACTCTTCCAAAACTGCAAAAAAGAGTAGCCAAACTGAACACAACTTCACGTCACTTCGTGCTAAGTTCACCTGGACGCTACCGGTTACCTAACCATTTGATTTAGCTGCTTGCATTAGCTGTTAGCACATAACAAAAACCACTAGGACTGCTAGTGGCTTGTCACTATCTTGCAAGGATTAACCTTTATGCACCTTTTCATTGCGGTATAGTGACACCCCTCGGATCTTCAAGAACCTATTCGGATTTTAACCACTTTAATTTTTCTTCAAAATAGGCCCACTTTTGAGTCACTCGTTTGCACACCCTTGCTACGTGTTATAATCTAACTTATCCATGGCCACTACCTCGGCTCTACCTAAACCACCACATAATCAATCGCTAAGTCGCAGTGATAACTGGGCATGCAACTTTTCATTGCACCTTTGTTAGGTCTTGGAGACAACTAAGAGGGGGGGGGTGTGAATTAGTTGTCAAACAAATTCAATGAACCAAAAACTACTTAACCAACTTAATGCTTAATACTGGTAAACCAGTCTTTTATGCTGGTAGACAATTTTATTAGTTATTTACATGAAACAAAAAGTCAAAGTCATCCACAACACATAACACCAATATTTGTATGTGGAAACCCTGTAAGTGGAAAACCACGATGGGAAACCTTACCCACAATCAGATGATACTATTGCAGATAGTAAGTGTATACAAATGGGGTCTGCACATGCAAAAAGGCCAAGCACCTAGAGCTCACTGCTCAATCACAAATGGGAGTCACAGTGACTACAATTGGATGGTTAAATCCAATAAAAATGTATTGCTCAAAATAGCATCTTCATATGCTAGATTCAATACCGGTGTAGTTCTAATTGTCTTCACAAAAACCCTCCTTCAACCTTCAAATGATGTCTTCATGTATAGCTCTGCTTATTCTCGCATATACCTTCACACAATTCTTTTTCACATTCCACATCCGATCTTATAAATAAGATCTTACATTTATACCATACCCTAAGACCAATTTTAGTAGGTCAGCTCTAAGGGATAATATAATAAAATCAATTTATAAATAAATTAATACCCAATGCAATAACCGATTCAACATGTCAACTTAATGTATTTAGAATAATAATAAGTCATCTCCATAGTGTGCCATGCTGATCTCGAAAAGATAAACCTGTCGGTGTAACCTAGACCTATTTGCCGGTAACAGCAAATATGCAAATATGAATATGCCAATTAACAAACCTTCAAGACAAAGTGTCCAAATGATTTCTTCGACATAACCATGTGTTTTCCATATCATTCCAAGTGCCGGTGATCATTATATCCTGCTGGTGTACCAAATACCGATGACTGTTCATAAGTTATTTGCTTGCTGGTGAATGTTGTTGATTCTCCAAAGTGCCAGAGTTGATAAGTGTTTAGTAGGTGTTGACATCAATGACAAAACCATACCAAAATACCAACGGCCTTAGTGATAGCCATTGGATCTTTGTGATCATCGTTGATCTTTCTTGATCTACTCGACCCTTACCTCTTCATCCATCCATGCCATATGTCAATCTCTGGTTTTCCACCTGATCTACCTGAGCACGACCTCATCCACCATGTCAACACCATTGGACCCACCATTTTACTTTGGTTTGTTTGGCATTAGTCTTTCGGCCAAACTACCTCCCTCGGCGAACAATTTTCATGTCTCATCAAAACTGCAATTTCATCGATACCTATTATTTTGATGAAACTGATGAATTTGATGAAACCATTTAGAGATTTATCGCAGCCAAGGTTTGTTTGACATTCACTTTGATGACATGCTAAATGTCACAAGGCATGTCACCTTGTGATACCCTCAGAGTCCACCTCGGCACCACTTGACCTATCACGAGGGTATTCATTTCAGGCACCACAACTGTGGTACAACGACAGTCATGGATAGCCCTCAAATGTCACTCCACCATCTGATCTTCATTGATCTACCATTGGATCTCAACAATCTTCTCAAGCTTTAACTTTCTATTTTCAGCACGTGCTTTGTCACTAAATCACGGAGAGTATTTGGTGATTATCTTCCCATCGTGACATAGTGACATCTGTCAGACCTTTCTTGATCATCATTGATCTACTTGAATCTGCTTGGTCTTTAGTCTCTCTAAATGGCTCTCTCTTATACCATGATGTCACCACATGTTAGCCTCTATTTTTCCACATGATCTACCCGGGCACCACCTCAACTTCCACCTAGACGCCACCTCACTAGTTGCTAAGTCACAGAGATTAACAACTGAAAAATTTCACATAGTGGTATAGTGATGGCCGTCAGATCCATTGCAACCTAATTGCCTATTAATTCGCCCTTTTACTACAAAATTTGGTCACTTTGAGACACATACGTAGGTGGGGGCCCACCAACGTTGAGCTGCAACTTGCCAAAAGCCCTTAAGCTTTGACACTAAGGATATATGTGGTCTTGCATATAAATGCGATAAATTTCCTCCATGCAGCCAATGTGGGATAAATGGTCTACGCCTGGGCCTTTCCATCGAGTCATCGGGATAACATGAAACTACTCCTTCCGATAGCCGATGACAACATTTTACGCTCTGCACTTCTTATTAGGTCATCGGGGTAGGTCTTGCCGATAAGGCAAAAATTCAAAAACCTACAAAGAAACATCCATCTCCCTTAGAATGCTAGTCTCAACCCTCATGGGAGCCACATTTTATCCCACATACTATAATTCAATTAACAAAAAGTTATTTTCCCTGTGTCTAGACATGAGGCAAAAAAGTTAGACAAAAAAATGTCTTCTTTTCATACTTAGCACTTTTTTCTCCTTTTGAGGCATATTGAGCTTGTAACAAAAATAGGTAACAGTAACTTTTTTAGTAAATAATAGGTTAATACAAAATTGCATGATTGATTCAGGAGTTTCTACAAATGTGATGCCATATGGTGTCATGAAAGAATTAGGACTATCAATGAGTACTTTTTATGGGAAATGCTATGCTATGGATAACAGGGAAGTACTTGTTGTGGGTACAATGAAGGATGTAGATGTTAAAATAGCAGCATTCCCCATAGCCACCTACAAAATGGATGTTATAGTTACTGACACTAGACCTCATTATGGTATGTTTTTATCCAAACAATAGGCTGCAATAGTTGGGGGAAACATTCAATTAGATCTTTCATATGCAACCATCCCAGTGAGTGGAAGTTAGGTTAAGCTATATAGGGAACTACATGCCCCAAGGGTCATTGAGAAAGTAGATCCTAACATGCTTAATCACATGATTGATGTAGACCTTGATATTTTTAGAGTGGAACCCATTCAACCTCAATTAAAAAACACCGATCCCAATGTTAATGAATTTAAATCTCAATAGGAAGGCTTATGGTGCATGTACGCTAATGGAGCTTTCTCTAGAGAAGGGTTTGGAGTAGGAGTATTGTTTGTTTCCCCATCAGGTATTACTTTCAAATACTCTTTTTGGTGTAGGAGCACCTAAGGGTAAGGAAATACCCTTTGCAATTTTGGCATAAGGACTGATTCTAGTCCATTAGGTTGTATATTTGGAGCTTGGAGTGCATTTTTGACTTTATTTTTTTGAAACTTCATGTTTTCGATGTAACCTGCCCTGATGAAGTCACCAGTGGTTGGAGCGAGTCAAAGCAAACCATCGGATATTGATGGGAGTTTTTTTTCACCTAACCTGATAGTCAATCAATAATGCCATCTAATGGGTGAGCAAGTCTCGGGTTGATGTACGTCAGTCGCTATACCACTAGGAGAAGTTGCACGACATTTATCTATTGTGACTTGGTGACCATGGTGGGACCAAGTGAAAAAGAAGAGCATTTTGGGTGGTTAGTGATGTCATGCTAAGATGTCAGGGTAGAGCCCCTGGAACTAATCAGTGAATTCCATGTGGAGAAGCACAAAAGAGAGATCGAGCAGATCGGATGATCAGATTAGCTTTTCAATTATCTTCCCGAAGACCAATAGAAATGCCCAGCAAGCGGAGAAAGTCATCGGCTATCGGACAAAGGAATTTCTTGCTATCCTGATGCCCGATTGAAAAGTGTGAAAGATGGACTATTTCATTAGACATCAGTGTTCGTGTTTTGAGGCTACTTCGATGACCTAATAGGAAAAACAAGTGAGTTGTAAACTGCCATCGAATGTCAGGATAAGTTTTGTGGTGGTAACTCGATGACCCGATGGAGGTTGAAAATCAGTTATAGATAGAAACCGAATTGTGTCCGAATTGTGTCAAGTTGAATCTCATCCATGACATGTCATAGAGGCTATAAAAGACCCAATGGTCATTCTGTAAGAGGTTGGATTGGGCTTGTTGGATTTGTTAGTTCCACAAAATGAACATCTTTTGGATAACAATTTGAAGACCAATTTCTGGTTTCCTTCTCAGAGTTCTGTAAATAATGGGTTATTTGTAAATGCCCATGTGATAGAGTAAATGTTTCTTTTTTGTGTTCTATGAGTTCCAATTCTGAGTTCGTGCCAAGCTCGGCTTTGTAAATAAGTTGTCATTTCATTTCTTTCTTTATGTTGGTCACAAGCAGTCATAAACATGGCTCTATCTTGATTCTCCATCGTCAGATCCACATGACCATCAGACGTTGTCAAGAAGAACTAGTCATGTACAATAGAGTTCCATTTGTAGTAGACCAAGGAATGGCATTGGCCGTTTCAACAAACTGGCCTTAGGCGAGCTTGATGATAGCCTGGCTAGGTATCAGTGACCAAAAGGAAGTCACTTGTAGGGTAGACCAGAGTCTAGGCTATCAGCCTCAGACCAGAGGAAGATGGGATCAAATGGAGAGAAGGTCCTAGCATGAGGATAAAAAAACTTAGGATAAGTTGTAGGCATAATCCATGGTTGAGAAAACCCTACAAGGTGTCTGGTTAGATTCAGTGGATTAGTGAGTTGGTGGATTTATGAAAGTGAATTCACAAGGAGCAGAGTAACAACCCTCGGTAGTAAGGACCTAGAGTGGATTAGGGGAATAGATGGAAGTATTCCTGGGTTAGGCTAGGAAGAAAGCCTCGAAGTGAGTCAAGCTAACTCAAGCAACTATGATCCTCCCTATCAGATTGGTATCAGAGCAAGTCAATGATTTGTGGTGAAGAGTGCAAGGCTGATCTAGTATCAGAAGGAGTAAAGATGGTGACCAATGCAGAATTGGCTAAGCAGGTTGTTGACCAAGAAGATGAAAATCGATTGCTCAAAGAAAGGCTAGAGTAGTTGGAGCAGAAACTAGGTGTGATGGAAGTCAAGACAACAGAAGTGAGTGGGAAGATAGATGAGAAGGGTAAAATGTTAGCAATAGAGGATGAAGTCCCTATACCGAACCTTGTTATTGGTCAAGAACCATTCTTGAAGGCTTTGAAGGTAATGAGTGGAAAGTCTTTGGAAAGAGCACCATTGTTTAGTGGCAAGATGGAAGCAAAGTCGATAATGGAATGGATAGAAGGAATGGAAAACCATTTTGAGTGTGATGGTGTGACTGAGGCCCAGAATGTTAAGGTGGCTAAGTCAAGAGTGAGAGGCATTGCCATAACTTGGTGGAAGTTTATACAAAATGAGAGAGAGAGAAGGTAAGATCCCCATCTTTGCTTGGAAAGGGATGGTAAGAAAAATCAGAGAGCCTTATCTTCCTGAGGATTATGAAGTGTAGTTGCATAGGAAAAGACAAAACCTAAGGAAAAATGAGTTAGATGTAAGTACCTACACTAAAGAGTTCTAGAAGTTGTGTCTAAGGTCAAAAGTGATGGAGGATGAGAGCATCAGAGTAGCAAGATACCTTAATGGTCTGAGATGGAACATACTAGAAGAAATAAGTTTGTTGAGTCCAAATACCATTCACAAATGTTACCAGTTGGTCCTGAAGGTAGAAGAAAAGAATATGAAGAAACATTAAAGCACTAGTAGAGGCATAGGTAGAGGATGAGATTCAAGAGGTTTTAGAGGAAACAATGGAGGCAGAGGAAGTGAAACAAGATCACAAGGAGAGTCAAAATTGATTGAGCAGTCCAATGAATCCAGTGGAAGAGGAATTTATAGTAGAGGAAGAGGTCCTAACAACAACAACTGAGGTAGATCTAAAATTTTTGGTGGAGGTTCATACTTTGCAAACATGAAGTGTTACCATTGCAATAAGTTTGGTCATCTTGCCTATAGGTGTCTAGAGAAGGAAACCTGATCGCATAAAGAGAAAAGAATTAATTATGTGCAAGAGGATTTCAGTAGTGTGAAGTCTCCTGAAGTAAACCTTGACCCAGAGAGTGGTGATAATCTGATGATTAGAAGGGTGCTAATCAGGGAGCCGGTTAAAGAAGAACCAAATCAGAGGAGGTCTCTTATCAGAATAAAGTGCAAGATACTCGGTAAGGTATGTAAAGTAATCATTGACTCAATATCAACTGACAATATCATCTTTGAAGAAGCAATAAGTAAACTTGGGTTGAGTAGCATGCCACATAGTCATCCTTACAAGGTCACATGGTTGAATAAAGGACAACACGTGTTAGTAAATGAACAAGTATGGGTTGAGTTTGCAATTGGGAAGTATTCTAATCAAATTTTATGTGATGTTCTCCCATGGATGCTTGTCATTTATTGCTAGGCAGACCATGGCAATTTGATAGAAAAGCTATCCATGATGGAGAGAAGAACTCTTATGCATTCACAAAGGAAGGGGTGACATGCATGATTCAATCTTTGGTAGAGGATGAAGGAACCAAGCTTAGTAGTCCTAAAGTGTTGTTGGTTAGAGGAAAAGAATATTTGAGAGATCTCAAGAAAGGAGATGGGTAACATTATGCTCTCTTAGTGAAACCTAGTTAAGAAGAAAATATTAAACAATAAAGTTTACCTAAAGAAGTTCAACAATTGTTAGAACAATTTAAGGACATTGTGAGTGATGGAACACCTACAATGCTACCTCCTCTTAGAACAGTAAGTCACCAGATAGACTTTATACCCAAAGCATCACTACCTAATAAGGCTGCATATAAGATAACTCCTGAACAAAACAAGGAAGTGGCAAGGCAAGTACAAGAGCTGCTTGACCAAGGTCTAATAAAAAAAAGTATAAGTCCATGTGTTGTACCAGTGGTGTTAGAAACCAAGAAAGGAGGTAAATGGAGATTATGTATTGACTCTAGGGCAATAAACAAAATCACCATAAGATACAGATTTCCTATCCCTAGAATTGAGGATTTAATGGATTGTCTTGGAGAAGCAAAGCATTTTACTAAGTTGGATTTAAAGAGTGGATATCACTAGATCCGGATTAAAGAAGGGGATGAATGGAAAACAAATTTAAGACTACAAAGGGGTTATATGAGTGGTTAGTTATGCCATTTGGGCTTACTAACGCCCCTACTACCTTCATGAGGTTGATGAATGAGGTGTTGAAGGACTACATAGGTATATTTTTAGTGTTATACCTTGATGATATCCTCATATTTAGCAAAACAGAGAAAGAGAATCTTGAACACTTGCAAATTGTATTAAGGAAACTGCATGAGGAAAAGTTGATAATCAATCTTGAAACATGTGAATTTATGAAACACGACCTCATTTATCTGGGTTTTGTAGTGTCACAAGGAACTTTGAAAATGGATCCTAGCAAGCTGGAAGCAATACAGAGCTGGCCTACACTGAGAACTGCTACTGAGGTAAGAAGTTTCCATGGGCTTGCCCAATTTTATAGAAAGTTTATTCAAAATTTTAGTGAAATTTGTGCTCTTGTTCTTGATACAATTAAGGGTGGGTTGAAAACTAAGTTTAGGTGGACTAAAGGAGCTGATCAGGGGTTTGAGTTGCTCAAAAAGAGGATAGATACCCAACCCATCCTAGTTTTACCAAGTTTTGATAAGTTGTTTACCCTAGGATGTGATGCTAGTCATATAGCAGTAGGAGCTGTTTTGAACCAAGAGGGAAGACCAGTAGCATTCTATAGTGAGAAATTGAATGAAGCCAAACAGAAATACTCATTCTATGACTTATAATTTTATGCCTTAGTGCAAGCTCTTAGGAAGTGGAGGCATTATCTTTTTCCAAAAGAATTTGTAGTGTTTATGGATAACCAAGCCTTGAGTTTTATCAATTCACAAGAAAAGTTGAGCAATAGACACATCAAATGGATAGAATACCTTCAGGCATACACTTTCACTATCAATCACAAAAAGGGATAGCTGAACAAGGTAGCAGATGCCTTAAGTAGAAGACCTCTGACTATCCAGGAAGTGACTTTGCAGAGCATAGGTGTGGAGAGTTTCAAGGAGCTTTACAAGGAAGATGAAGATTTTTCTAAGGTATACAAGGTATGCAGTGAGTTTAATAATCATTTCAACAACCATTATGCAGATTACACATTGTAGAGTGGTCTTTTCTTTAAGGGATGTTAGTTATGTGTGCCAAGAAGATCTATGAGGGAAAATCCCATACAAGAAAAACATAATGGAAGTCTTAGTGGACATTTTGGTCTGAATAAAACACTTGAGTTGGTGCAAAGATTTTATTATTAGCCAAAAATGCACCAAGATATCAAGAAGTATGTGGAGCAGTGTATTGCATGTCAAAAAGCCAAGGGTACCAGTTCAAATGTTGAACTATATCAACCTTTACCAATTCCCAATAGACCATGGAAGTGCATCAGTGAGGATTTCATTATGGGATTACCAAAGACCAAGACTGGCTTGGATAGTATTTTTTCATTGTTGACCAATTTAGTAAAATGAGTCATTTTGTTCCATGCAAGAATACGCATGATGCTAGTTACATTGGACATTTATTTTTTAAAGAGGTGGTAAGAATTCATGGGTTGCCTCTCAGTATAGTTTCAGATAGGGATGTGAAGTTTATGGGACACTTTTGGAAAAATTTGTGGACAAGACTGGGAACTAACCTTTCTTTTGGTTCTATGTATCATCCATAGACAAATGGTCAAACTAAGGTCATTAACTGAGTATTGGGTAAACTTCTAAGGTGTTAGATGAAAGAATATGGACAAATGTGTGATCAAGTGCTACCACAGGCAAAATTTGCATATAATGACAGTTTCAACAAAACTACAGGTAAGAGTCCTTTTGATATTGTTTATGGATTCCACCCATGTGGTGTTTGTGAAATTCATGATTTAGGAAACCTGGAAGGAAGAAGTGGACATGCAGAGGATTTCACTTAGTCTATGAAAGAGGTGCATGAACAAGTGCATAAAACATTGATCGACGCTACACAGAGGATTAAGGCTAAAGAAGATGAGAGGAGAAAGGACATTCAATTTATAGTTGGAGATATGGTGATGGTACATCTGAACATGGCAAGATTGTAGAAGGGAGTCCCTAGTAAGCTTCAGATGAGAAGAATAGGTCCTTGCAAAATTTTGGCTAAGTCTGGCTTTGTTGATATTATGGATGTGTTGCATTGGTTTTGTCATTGATGCCAACACTTATCAATACTTGTGAACACTTATCAACACTAAAGATCTTTGGTTACGTTCACCAGCATGTTCAATGACTTATGCATAGTCATCGGTATCTGGTTCATCAACAGGTTATATTGTTCACCAACAATGAGAATGATCTATTATCATCTGGAGATTACTTGGTTATATTGAAGACATTGTTTGGACACTTTGTTTTGGTGATTTGGTTATTGGTCTAATCGAGTTTGAATATTTTTTGTTACAGGTAAATTGGTCTAGGTTATGGACCAGCAAGTGGTATCTATTCCAGATCATCATGACACATTACAGAGATGTTTTATTGATTGGTTTTTATTGTAAATGCATTGAGCCGACATGATGCATCGCATATTGATTCATTTGTAATTTATTTAATCGTAATATTCTTAGTGAGATGACCTACACATTTGGTCTTAGGTTTTGGTATATATGTAAGATCTCATTTATGAGATTATGTAGAAGGTGAAAAAGTATTGTAATAAGGTATATGTGAATATAAGTAGAGCTATACACATAGACATCATTTAAAGATTCAAGGAAGGTATGAAGAAGACAATCGGAGCTTAACCGGTACTGAATCCAGCATATGAAGATGCTATTTTGAGCAGTACATTATCATTGGATTTAACCATCCAATTGTACTCAGTGTACCTCCCATTTTGTGATTGAGTAGTGAGCTCTAGGTAGTTGGCCTTTTTGCATGTGTAGACCCCATTTGTACACACATAATATCTATAGTAGTATCATCTGATTGTGGGTAAGATTTCCCACCATGGTTTTTCCCCTTGCAGGGTTTCCATGTACAAATATCTATGTTATGTGTAGTGGATGTTATTTGTCTTTCTGTTTCATGCATTAAACTTTACTGGTACTATTATTAACTGTTAAACTGTCAACCGACATTAAGTTTGGTTTATCGGTATTATGCATTAAGTTTGGTTAAGTTATATTTGGGTTGAAATTAATAGACAACTGATTCACCCCCCACCTCTTAGTTTCCTTTGGGTCCTAACAATTAGCATCAAAGCTAAGTCCTCTTTTTGCAGAAGTTTAACAACTTGAGGAGATTCTAAGGCAACTAACTATTTCAGAAAGGACTGTCTGAAACATGATGGAACTAACTATGGTATATGGAAGATTAGAATGGAGACATATCTGAATTTCATTGGAAAAGACAAATGGGATGTTACAAAGAATGGCTATGTTGGTCCTACACAGAGCCAACCTAATCCACCAACCTTGGCTAAAGATCAGGAGAATGATTGCAAAGCAAGAGAAGCACTTTTGAGCGCATTATGAAATCATCAAATCATGGGATTATCAGATCGATCTACTGCTAAAGATATTTGCGATAAATTGGAGACATTGAATGAAGGTGATACCACTATCAAAATTGCAAAACTAGAATGCTTTTGGGTCAGGTATGAAAATCTAAAAATGGAAGAAGATGAAAGGATTTCTGCTTTTATGGAAAGAGTTAATGAAATTATTTTGGGTATATAATGTTGTGGAGGATCCTTAAGTGAACATGATATTTTTTCTAAATTTTTAAGAGCATTGCCACCGACATGAAAGTAACTACTATTAATGAATTGAGAACAATGCCTAATACATCAGCATCTATAGATACCTTGGTTGGAAAACTTTCATCTTTTGAACTTGAGGAATTTGGTCCTATTGCTACAATTAACACAGATCTAGCTTTCAAAGCGTCATCATCTGCAGCATCATCATCATCATCTTAAAAATCTGATTGGAAAGCACTCTATGCTAGAGAACTTGAAGAAATCAGAATAGAGAATGAAGAATTGGAAGAGGTTGAAGCACTATTTGCAAGGAAAATGCCTAAAGGTCTAGTTGGAAGTAAGTATGAAGGTAAAGCGCCATTTAAATGTTTTAACTACAATAAAATTGGTCATATGGAATCTAGGTGTCCTGGTAGACATGCAAGATTGAAAGGAGAAGCGAAAAGAACATATAAGCCTAACCCTGAATATCAGAGATACAGATTTAAGAGGAATAGAGACAAATCATGTTACTATGTTGAGGAAGGAGTTACTGATGATTATGATGAGGAACCAACATACAATGGATGGGCTTTTGTTACAATAACAAAAGATCAACCGACACCTATTATACAATTGGTAGAGTAGGCCTTGGCAGCTAAAATTGAAGAAAAGGATGAATGGATCATTGATTCTAGATGTTCACATCATATGACCGGTGATAAGAGTAAATTATTAACCTTTCAGGAATACAATGGTGGTGTAGTAAGATTTGGGGATGATAAAGCTTATTTGATCAGAAGAAAAGGCACTATATTTTTTTATGGTAAGCACAATACTGACAACATTTATTATGTTGAAGGTTTGAAGAATAATCTTTTGAGTGTTGGTCAATTAGTTGAAAAGGGATTTTAGTTACAATTCAAGAATGGTAAATGCAAAATCATGAATAGAACTAGTTTGGAAATTGCACATATTGATGAAATTTGGTTATGGCATAAAAGACTTTGTCATGTAAATTTTGATTGCATTGTGAAGATTAGTACTACTAAGGCAGTAAGGGATTTACCTATAATTGTAAAACCTCACTGGTGCAGGAGCACCTAGGAGGACAAATGAAGACATGAAGATAGAGGACAAGGTTATGACATTAAAATCCATTAATTGGAATGTTTTAAAGCCTATTATGCCCCTTTGTAATGACAAATGTGATGTAATGTGTAAATGTCCTAGAGGACCTAGTAAAGGCCTTAGGACCAAAATGAAATGTAAATGGGAAATGGGGTCTAAATAGGTTGGTTAGTAGTCTAATATGATTAAATGATCTGATTATGTCAAAATAAGTTGAATGGGATAATTTTTAGTAGATTAAAAACATTATAAATAAAGTTGAAAATTCAAATTTTGAATTTCAACAACTAGTTCCAGTTTTGGTGGGAAATGGGTTTTAGAGTTGTTTTGACATTTTAATCACTTGGATTAGTTGGAAATTGGTTGGAGTTGGTTGGGGAAGATATTATAAAGTCCCTAAAGTCATTTTTGTGTGGTTGGATGATGCTGGTACGGATTTGTATGGACTGGTACAGAAACAACAATAAAAACTTCTAAATTTCTGTCATTTCTTTGTGTTTTTCATGCTTCCTTTGCATTGATAGACTAAAGGATTGTTGTGGATATATTTTGAGGGTTACTTAGAGTGATAATTTCATGTTAAAAACATTTTGAAGTTCTATAAAGATAGCATTTTTTGTAAAATTGCTGACTGTCCCAGGAAAACCAGTGATTTCTCACTAATTTGTGAGCCTCCAAGCATGTATGGGTCCATCCTATGAATGTAAATGTCTGATTCTCATAGGGTGGATGCCTAATAACATGTAAAATATTATTTTAACTTCTTTTGAAAGGAACTAATGAAGGTTGCAGGTGTACACCATGAAAGTTGACTGTGAAAATGAGTGAAAATGAAGGCTAGGTTGTAGCAGCAGAGAATCTAATTAAACAGAGGGAGTAATTTATGAATTGAATTGTCTATACACACCATTTTTAAGGTGTTTGAACTTTTGTTGAGCCTTGAAAGTGATTGGAAGTGAGATTTCTAGAAAGCCCTACTTGTAAGGTTGATTTAGTGAGGTTTTTGGTGTTTGGGTATCTAGGAATGCAACCAAGACCTAAAACCTGGTAAATACTTTGATTTAGACCATAAATAAAGACTTTACAAAAGGATTTAATCTGGTTGTGAGTTTGGAGGGTACTTCCTTCACAAAGTGGACCTAATTAACCCTCTTGGGGATTGAGGACAGCGGTTTTTTGAAGGCTTTGTTCCAAAACAACCATAGGCAAGATTTTGGGAGTTGATAGAGGTTTATATTTTTCATCTAAATCAGTCATAAAATTGGTCCATGTTTTGGGAAATGTATGTGAAAAGAGCCAAAAACAGTCCAGCAGGCTACTAGGAAACTAGGCCTAGTGAAGGGCTAAAATTGGGTTTTTGTACCAGCTGATGATTTGAGGGCTTGGTAACCTTGGAGACATGTTAGTTGAGGTCATTTAAAGTTTTTTGAGGTAGGGGAAACAC
Organism: Cryptomeria japonica; assembly: GCF_030272615.1. NCBI lineage: Eukaryota > Viridiplantae > Streptophyta > Pinopsida > Cupressales > Cupressaceae > Cryptomeria > Cryptomeria japonica. Next base: position 777,827,162 of record NC_081414.1, read on the forward strand.
CTGGATAAGGTGGAGTTAGATTTGGAGCTTATTAAGGCATTGTGAGCACTTGAGACACCATAGAAGCATAGGGGTTTGGGTCCAGATTATACTTAAATCTGAAAGTTTGCAATTAGATCCTCCATCCTCTGCATCACTCACAATCCGATATGTAAGGAATGTCAATTTGGAAATCAAGTTAGAGCAGCTTTTTAGAGTATTCTAGAAAAATCTAATAATGTTCTTCATTTAATTCATACTAATTTATGTGGTCCAACAAGAACTAGAAGTTTACAAGGAGATAGTGTAGACACCTAAAATTGTCATGTCTAATTAAATAAATATTTTATTTATTTAATTATCTAAGCTTAATTCTTCTATTAATTAAATAAATTCTTATTTATTTAATTAATTCATTTATCCTCTTCTAGCCTTATTTCTCATTTAAATAAATACATTTATTTATTTAGATTATCATTTTCCTAAATTAAATAAATATTTTATTTATTTAATTATCCCACTTCTTCTATTAATTAATTAAATCTTTATTTATTTAATTAATTCATTAGCCTTTTCTACCCATGACACATGTCATTCATCTCTTAATTCATACACTACCTACCCCTTTCATTATTTTATTATTTCTTTTACCTACCCTCTAATCATAGCCGACCTCCTTTTACACCTCTCAATCTTATCCCTCCATTTCATATTGTGTCTTCTATATAAAGAGATGCTTCCTTCATTATCAAACCCTAATTGTTCTATGCATTCTAATCATCTTTTATGCACTTGACTACACTACGGTCCTACTAGCAACCACATTCCGTTCTTTGTTGAGCTCTTGTGCACATAAAATCTGAGAGCAAATATATCAAGCAAGATCAATGGAGATAGGAAGAATGGAGATCAAAACCCTATTGGACATGTGATGGTATAATCTTTGTGATTTCATTTGATTTGCATTGTCTTGGGTAATCTTCATATGTTATGGTGGATCTTTGTTGTTGTTAGGCTAGGGTTTTGTGGTTGAATTCATTTAGCCTTTCAATATTGTTATTATTTTTATCCATTTTCACCATATACAGATAGATAGTTTATGCTAACCATTGATGATTATTCTAGCATGTATTGGGTTACTTTTCTCAGGGAGAAATCAGAAGCATTTGGGAAATTCAAATTATTCAAGGTAATGGTAGAGAATGAAACTAGTAAGAAAATCAAATGCTTAAGATTAGATCAAGGAGGTGAATTCACATCTAAGGAATTTAATACATTCTGTGAAGTGAATGGAATCAAAAGACAATTATCAACACCTCAGACACCTCAACAAAATGGAGTTGTGGAAAGGAAGAACAAAACTATTTTGGATGTAGCTAGAAGCATGATATCAGAAGCAAACCTACTTCATGTGTATTGGAGAGAAGCAGTGAATATATTGCTTTAAACATTCAACAGAGTTCACATCAAAGGTGAAACTGGTAAGACTCCTCATGAACTATGGTTTGGTAATACTCCTACTCTTAAATATTTCAGAATATTTGGAAGCAAATGTTATATTAGGAGAGATGATTATATTGGTAAATTTGATCCTAGAAGTGATGAAGGAATATTTCTTGGTTATTCATCTAATAGAAAGGCATATAGATGTTTTAATATGAGATTACAAAAAATCATTGAGAGTGCAAATGTGAAGATTGATGAATATTTTAGAGTTAATTCAAGGTCCATGGACTCTGAATCGACAGTTGAGATAATCACAAGTGAACCTACACCTAATACACCAGTACAAAATGTTGACCCAGTCACACTGGCATCATCTGAGAATTCCATAGTGATTGAAGAACAACAGCAAGTGAATACACCCATGTATGTAAGATTGAATCACTCTGAAAGTTAGATAATTGGGAATAAGTATCAAGGTCTTATGACTAGAGGAAGACTGGCAAATGAAGAGGTATGTCTAATCTCTAGAATTGAACCAACAACTATTAATGAGGCATATGAAGATAAACATTGGATTAAAGCTATGGAAGATGAATTGGAACAAATTGAAAAGAATAACACATGGAATTTGGTTCCCCGACCTAAAAACAAAAATGTAATTGGAACTAAATGGGTATTCAGAAATAAGCTTAATGAAGATGGTAAGGTAATAAAAAATAAAGCAAGATTAGTGTGTAAGGGATATTCATAGAAAGAGATAATTGATTACAATGAAACCTTTGCACTGGTAGCTAGAATTGAGGCAGACAGACTATTCTTAACTTTTACAGCACACAAGAACTATAAAGTATATCAAATGTATGTTAAATGTGCATTTTTTAATAGTGATCTTGAAGAGGAAGTTTACATTGAACAACCTGATGGATTTTCTTTGACAGATGATAAAGATATGATTTGCAGGTTAAGGGAAGCTTTATATGGATTGAAGCAAGCTCCTAGAGCTTGGTATGCTAGATTGGACAAATATTGAAGGTTGGTTACACTAAAGGTAATACTCACAACAACTTATATTACAAAGTGGCTAATGATGACATCTTGGTTATTGAAGTTTTTGTTGATGATATCATTTTTGGAGGAGAAGATGGGTGCTCACTCTTAAGTATCTTTCTGCCAAAGGATTTGTCAAAATACTAAATCTAACTATGACTTTTTTGATGCACATGTCAGACAGTATGTTATGTTTTTCAAAAAAAATCAGTGTCTCTTTTTGGTGTGCGAAGGATTTGACCCCCTTAATTTTATCCAATTTTGAAAAAGTTTAGTAGTTTGGAAACTAGATTCAGAGTACTACAATATTTGTTCTTTGATTATCTTCATACCTTGAGTGGATGACTTTCAAATTTTGCCTCCAAGTTCAGGTTCACCTGATTTTAGAAAAAATGTGTCCACTTATACCCCCCTTTTTGACCACCATCTTTGTGCACTTACCATCCAAGTCCTTCTTCCTACATTCATATCTTCTATGGCCAATTTCATTGCAGTTATAACAAACAATATTTGCATAACTGGGAGAGGGGATATGCATGTATCTATTCCCTGATACATTTTTCTTATTTGCTTGATATCTATGAGATCCTAGATTATTACTTCTAGATCCCTTTCTACATATTTCTGCCATATGGCCATAACCATTATATGCAAACCAATAACCAGTAAAGGATGGCATATGACTTACAAATTTATTCTGCAATGCCTGAGGAAATCTTACTGGTTTAGCATCTCCATTTTTACTTCTCTGAGGATGGAACCTAGGTTGTCCATTCTCAGAAATTCTTCCATCTGATCTCTTTTTCTCTCACACTTTCTTTGTCTGGTGGGTGGTAGCATTTCTTTGTCCTCTACTGGTAGGAGGTCTTCTTTTCTATCTTCTCATGTTCCTGCTTCCAGTGAAACCATCTTCTTCCATTTTCTCTTTTCCTTTGGGATCTGCAGTATTCCTCCTTCTTATAGCATCGATCTTCATTCTTGTCTACAAGTCTTCACTGGTTGTGGGTAGATCAACCTTCTTCCAGGGAGCATTTCTAACTGTGAAGATTTTTCCCTTGTTTCCTCCATTTGAGGAGATAAACAAAATGTCATTATGGGGGAGATTCTTGCTGGTGGAGCATTCAGTGGCACCACTTCCTAATCCTCCAATATCTTTGGAATGCTTTTGCTTCTTCTACATCTTGTCCAAGGCATCACTTATGCAATCAAACCGAGTTCTTACCTTGAGCTCATCCTAACACTTCTCACGGTTATTTCAGAGAACCTCCATTTCTCCAAGCATCTGTTGATATTATTTATCTTTTACTTCTAACTCAAATGCTATATATTTATACCAACACTCCTTGGTGTCTTCTTCTTGAGTCTTCAACTCTGAGATACATTTCTCAGACTCTTCAAGGCATTTTATCAATCGGCTCTACTCCATAAGAGCAACATTCTTGAATAACTTGTACTCATTTCTTACGCTCATATGTTCTTCAAGTGCACTTACAATTTATCCTTCAAGATCAACTTCTGTTTCTTCTTCTTCACCTTTACTATCACTATCAAGCACATCTTGCCAATGGGGGTGATTTGCATGATTATTATCATATTTGTGCTTCTCATCTTCTGATTCTTGAGCCATAAAGAGGTGGGTTCCTTCTTCATCAATGTTGCAGCTTCTAGAAGATCTTCCTTCATCATCTTCAAATATATGAGATGAATTTCTCATCCTATCATCACAAGTCAATTCTATAGTAGTGGGCTCATTTCCATAGAGCTTCTTCAATCTCTCCCATAAGATTTTTATCAATCTACATCTGTCCACCTATGAGGAGACATCATCTGATAACCCATAGAGTATAGCCTTCATTGCTACATCATTACATTGGTTTCACCTTTCTGCTTCAGGATCAGTGGGAGGACTAACTTTACTAGGACAACCATTTACAAAAGACATCCACACATCAAACCCTAGAGAGGACAAGTAGACTTCCATTCTACAGCTCCAAATGGAATATTTTGAACCATCAAATATCAGAGTTGGGATTGACACTAAACAAACCATTGTGTCCTTAACCTAGAATCTACCCAAGCTGGAGAAAAATCTTCAGACAGGGAACCTAGGCTCCGATGCCAATTGTTAGACACAATGTACCACCGAGAGAGAGTGAATCAATGGTATTCAATCTTTTTACCTTTATCTATCTTATGTAAGTATACCAATTATCAGATATAATTCAATGCAGACTTATTGGTTAGTGGGGAGACTAATCACAAATTCATTCACACATTAAGGGACAACACATAACACCACCATATATGAGGAAAAACCAAGATGGGAAAAACCTTGGTGAGAAATATTGCTAGAGTCTACTGCTCAAATCCAGCCTCATAGTAAATCTCTTATTACAATATTTAGGGCACCAACCCAAGGAGCACCAACCCCTAACTGATCTATGGGCTACAACCCAAAGGAGCTACAACCCCTGCACTAAGCACCTACTTAGTGAATACAAAACATAATCATTTACAAGTTAATAGCCTTGTTACAAATGGATTTTGTAACTCTTCTTCAAATCTCTCTTCTAGATCTACTATCTAGTTCACTGCCCATTCTCTCTCCCTCTCATCCTCTCACTATTGCAACCTTATCTCATGTTGCAAGGTTATCGGTTTAGCCTCTTCTCCTTCTCTATCAGTTCTCTCTCTGTCTCTATTAGTTCTCTCTACTGGTTGTCTCTTCTCTCAACAAATTTTTTGCTCTCTACCGGTTCTATCTTTTGTCAGTTCCTTCTTGCCTAATTTGCACTCTTCTCTAACAGTTTGGTCACCACTGGTATACTTCTCTCACAAAATCTCTTACAGACTATCAGTTCCTCACCGTTGTCATTTGATCCACTCAACCTGATTCTCACTTGCACACACTCAGTCTTTTTTTAGGTACATGTTGAGTACTTGTTTGATTTTCTCTCACATGCAGAAGCAATACTCTCCCCTTTAGCAACAACCTTCAATAATTTTGGTTTGTATATTTATAAGTTGCTCTTCCTATCAAAATCCAATTTAAATTTCAGGCAGTTAGGGTTTTCTCATAAACCTTGAGACAACCCAAATCCAATCAGATCTCATCTGATCTGATTGCCTTCTTGCAATAGATCAATCAACTCCACCAATCGTGCGACTTCCTATACAGGTTTTCTAAGTCTAGAAAACATGACTTTGTTTTCTCTCTGCACTTGTTAGACACCTATGAAGCGATCAAGCAAATAGCTTCACCTATCTGGATCAACACCTGGACACTCGACCTCAATCATGAAGTCATCCAATTAGATCTCTATCATCTGATCAGTCTTGAGCTGCACTCTTCTGCACCATGACCTGTAAAACATGCTATCGACATAAATATTGACCTATCACCATCTACCTCATCGCCTGACACTTCATTGACTCAACACATTGACCTGTGGATACATGCCACTTCACCTCCACTTACCAACTATGTCGACATCCACCTTTTCTTGAAGATTTGTGTTGATATGGATTAGATCATCGACCAACTCCATTACTTGTTTCATCTACTGGCTTAATAATCCTACTAGTTAAACCCTTGACTGGTTTGTCATCAATCTTTCACCTCTCTTCTCTTCTGGTAGAAATCTCAATTAGTCAGCACTCTTGTAAACCTACTTTATGCACATCTTCATCAGATGGAAGTCTTCTGCATTTGCACTTAGTCCATATTACCTGTGGACATTCATATTGGTAAACACTCTTGATTACACCATGTCATCAACCTTCAACTGACTCCATCTTAACACTGGCCATTCTCCTCTATCTGCATCTCTCAGCCTTGCCTTCTTCTTGATCTGCCTAGACCATGTCTCAACTAGTTTGTCAATCTGACAAGCCTATCACTCTTCATCTGTAAAGGCAACTCAACATCCCTTCTCTTTCTGTGTTGATTTTATTTAGGTAGCATTCCACCTCTTCATCACAAACAACAGCTCAAGCACCTTACTCATCCTACTTGTACACTGGTCATAAGCTTGCTGGTTGGTAACTACTCACTATCAACACAACTCTTACTAGTTGACATCCTTTCCTTACTAGTGATAGACTATACCAATAAGCTATCCATTTCATCCACATAAATCAAACACTAACTTGTGTACCGGTGACTCCAGTGGCCATTCATCTTAATGACATTCTCTTCCTTACCGGTGACCTGCAACACTAGTTGACATTAATGACTGCATGTCAACAATACTCCTATACCATTTTCCCTTCTATACCAATTGACATCAATGACAACACAATGCCAACATGAACATGACAACATTACTGATTGGTCTTCCTTGATAAATCTATTGGTTAAGCTAGGAGATAAATTAAAGAAACCCAGCTTGAGGAGAAAACTAATAAATTCAATGAAGCAAAAAAATAGACAAGAGAATTGGACAAATTTATCCAAAACCTCAATAATGATCCTTTCAATAAGATATATCTATCATGTTCGACTAATTATTTTGTTTGAACAGAAGATAAATTAACATCTATTTGAGTTATATAGTCTTGAAAACTTACTTGTTTTGCTCTATCTATACTGAAGTTCTCACTCCAAATCTTCTCTACCTTTGACATTTTGTCTAGCCTTATCTTCTACATACTCATCAAGTCCAAAGGACTAATTTCCAAACAATTCCTTACCATGGCTAACAAATAGGACTTACTACCTGGAATGAATGAAGTAATCTTTGAAAGGAAAATATGGACTTTTATAAGTGAAAACAGATAAACTCACAAGGCCAATAATAATCAGGTATAGAAACAAATAACTTAGAGAAGTATGTGTAAAGATGATACTTTGATATCTGCAAATAATAGGAATTCATTAGGCTCGGATACCAACTTTTATAAGAGCTGTGAGAATGATCAAAATACAAACTATGAATAATAGGATCATCTCTTGACATCATATGTTCTAACTATAGGGCTTGATAACAATGTCAATTACTAGTTTGATTTCTAATATCTTCATAACAAGATAGAGCATACTAAAAGGAATCATTGTGTGAGAGTACATCAACAAAGAAGTCATGCTAAGGCTCATGAGATTTCTTCCCAAACCATTTCCTCCTTGAAGACACAAAATATTGACTTGGTCCCATTTATCCAACCTTCATCTAACCCTAAGGAGGAAGTTCAACTCAAATCACGTAAATTAAAAATTCTTAAGAAAAATGATGGTTCAACTTCTTTTCATGTTAAAGATCCTATTTTAATTAATATAGATGATAATATGGATGATAATAATATTGTTCATGCCAACAATGTTGATTCTAATAATTTTGATGAAATGTATGAGCTTGTTGAAATTAATCATGACTTATCTTCATAATTTTTAAAAGCATTAACCCTATCTCCTAGTGATAAATAAAGTTATTCATCCTTAGAGCATGGTGCTTATTTGGAACTTGCAATAGCTCCATCTACTGTGCTTGATGTGTCTCCTCTTGCATCTCATCAACAATCCCTAGGTCTCTTTCATGTTGATTCAAAAATATATTTGTTTGTTATCCCTTGTGCTCTTCTACCAATATTTTCGTAGTTCCACTACCTTTGGAAGACAAGGTCTATTCTTGATAGAAATATTCTTGATATACATTATTTATCATAAGAGCATATTGACCATTATCCTTTGATTTGTCCTTTCTTGGGGGAATCTCATTGTGGTAATGTTCTTATGTTTTAGATGCATGCTACCTTAAAAAAATTGCTCCCGATAAGTCATACGTAATTGCTTTAACATGGGGGCATACACTTTGCTTAATGTTACACTTATTAGAATTTCTATTTTTCTGCAATTTAGATTACAATTATTACTTCAATTTCAAGGTTAATTCCTAAATAAGGGTTTGACATAAGGAAAACCTCTATCTACAACCCTTTTCCCTCTCTTTTTGTGTGTAAGGAATTGAATCAAGAGATGTAATCAGTGATATTGACAGATTTAATGATGATGAATAGGTTCATATTTTGACAAAGTAAAAAGTGGAGGACTAGGGTGAATCTCACCTCCCCGGTCCTACAAAATCATCCCTAACTTTTAGGAACATGTTTGGATTCTCTTCTTCTACTCACATCTCAGTCTATGGCTCTATTGAATACCTATAGCAGTCTATTTTGACTTTTTTATCTCAATTATGCATCATTTTTCCCTAATTCACAATTCAATTTCCATTTCAACTAAAAAGGGTTACAAACTAAAAACTAGTGAATCTAATTAGAATTTCAACTCTTCTCCTATTTGGATTGTTGCTAGATCTATTAGATTCACCCATCTTTTAATTGTAATGGTTCCTTAGCTAAGATTAGTGGTCTTATTATCATAATTGGTAAAAACCTAATTTTACCACCATTACAGATAATATAAGTGCTTTTATGTGTTGATTGAAAAGGAAATGAAAATCCTGATGTGGTTAACTAGGATTTGTAGATAACAAACAAGCAAAAGCTAAAAAACACCACAACCCATTGCCTCCCCCTCTACCTAAATAGTAGAAATGATGTAATAGGAACTAGAGAGGGTAGAAAGAACTCCCTTAACACACAACCACATGACAGAAACAAAAAATCCCAACAAGAAAAAACATCCAAAACAGGCCCTTTAAAATTAGTATTTGCAAACTAGAAAATATAGGATGAGGAGAAGCCAAAAAATAGAAGAATAAGAATTCGTCCACCAATGAAAAAGCCCAGACAAACAAATAACCTCCTAGAGGGAGCTGAAGGCCAACAAAAGAAGAAACCTCAAACATAAAGGGTATAGGCTCAGAAAAGGAGAGCCTAAAATAAAACCCTTCCACCACACAACAACAATAATTGAGACCAAATAGAAGGGCATAAAACCTCCACTAAAAGACCCCTACAAAATACCTAAGAAATAGGATACCACCACCACAAATAGGAGCAATAAAGAACTCCTTACCGAAAACTAAAAGAGCGACTAAGGGAAAAATATGACAATAGGAAAAAAATACCTTCGCTAAAGAAGAAGATCCACCATAGAGAATCCTAGAGGAAGAACAAGGTGAGAGATCACAAGAGAGCACCACACAGGCCAAATGGTAGCACTTAGGATGAGAAGGAGGCCCCTCTAATGATAAATCCCTATAGACAATGGACAACCCCACAAGGAGTGGAAAAAAATAAAAAAGATCCCCATACCGAGAAAAAATGCTACCAATGGTAGCCTCAAAATGAATGACCACCAATAGTAGATGGGTTAAACTTTCCACAACATGAAAGAACACTAGTGAGTGGGAAACACCCTCAAAACTTGCTTTGGCCAAGCAGGAGCCACCAAAATCACAACCCACATAGGTGGTCACCACAGGGAAAAGCAAAGGCCTAACTGAAGTGGCAAAAGAAACTCCTTTAGCACCACATCCCTATATACCAATGAGATCATCCACTTCATCTTCATCAGAATCCAACTCTTCTCCTGAAACCATAAGCCATCTGCCACTCCCACTCCTACTAATGTGCTCCCTTTCTTGTTTTTCTTTCTTACTTTGTTTTTGAGAATGTACACCCAAAATAACTCAAATTTTACCTTTCTAATAGACTTGGTGAATATATCAACTACCTAAGAATCTAATGGGCGATACTAGAATAAGATGTGGTGGTTTAAAACTTTCTAATCAAATGTAATGACATTTGACCTTAGAATGATTTATTTTTTCATGGAAAACTATATTTTTCACAAGATTAATAAACCCTAATTATTGCAATGAAGAATAGATGGCCTTTCTTCAATAATTTCCTTGTCAATTAGAATTTTATGTACTAGATTGCTTCACACATAGATCATTATGTGGCATGATATTCAACCTTGATTGATGAGAGAAAATAATAGTTTTAATCTTACTAATTAATGAGAGAATTATATTTGAGATGAAAAAATCTTGTAGTTAAATTCATACCATCATTAGATCCAACATAATTTGAGTCAATATGTCCACACTAGAGGAATTGAGGATTCTTGTATTCTAGACCATAATCAAGTATAATTCAAATAAATTTCAAAACATGCTTAGCTATAGCCAAATTAAATTTATGTTGGATCCCTATATCAACACAGTTTTGAGGAGATGTTAAGATGACTTCCTCATATTTTCAAGTCTTTTCCTATATGTCTTAGATGTGTTATAGGAAACTAAAATTAGGATCTATTAAAGTTGAACTGTTCCTTCCATGATAATGGCCATCTTGTGGTCATATGTATTTTAGTGTCATAAATTGTTGACCTTAAAAGTTTTTGATTAAGGGAAAATAGATTTTGAGGGGCCCCTAAAACCCTTTATATCAAAGATTCAAAAGATAGTCATCAAAGTCCACCAGAAAAGAAAAAGACAACAACCACATAAAGGAAAACTAGCCAAAGACAAAAAGCAAGTAGTAGAAAAGACACAAAACAAAGAAACTAAACACCAGACAACAGAGAAAGTGGAGAAAAACAACTAGGCCTAGGTGAAGTTCTTTAGCAATTCAGTCACTTCTAGCTCCAATTGCTCTATTGTCACAAAAGTCCCCTTGAGATCTTCAATGTCCCTGCTTTGGTTTTTCTTCTTCCTAGTACTTTCTCTTGTTGTCTTTCTGAGACTAGCTTCCTTTTCTTTAGGGGTTCTATCCTTCTCCTCAATAGTGTCCTCGAGGGCCTTATCCCCCTGGACCTATTCGAGTTTTCTAATTAGGACCTTGATACTATCAGAATCGGCCTTTAAAATCTTGTAACTCTGCTCCCCTATCTTTTTGAGGTTCTTCTCAATCCCTTCCATCTTCTTTTCAGTTTCCCCCACCCTATCTTTTAGGATTTTAAAGCTATTGTGTTGGGCATTTATAATTCCCCCCGCAGTACTGATAGCTTTAGTCAACTCACTTAAGTAGTCAGGTAGAGAGCCGAATTTTCTGGTGCTAATGGCTTCAATAGCTTCAAGTTTTCTAGCTTCCTGGACCTGTTTAGCTTTTATGTTTTTAATTTCCTTTTGTACCCAAAAGAAGACCTTATTGAAGTAATCCATTCCATGTTTGATACAAAGGTCTAAGTCAAGAGGGGAGCCATCCTGAGCCTCATCTCCCACAGGGTCCAAGTTCACCTCTAGATCCACCTTCTTCCACTCAGTTGTCTTAAGTTCCTTGTTGGGGATATTCTCCCTAGCCAAGCCCTTACTCTATTCCTTAGAGCCGGTAGGAAGGGGTGAGCGGTTCTTGGCCTCTAACTCCTTGCCTCTCAGCATCTTCCCTTGTTTCTTCTATCTTGAGATAATTTTAACCTCCTCACTATCTGTCTCCATGTATCTGTCACTCTCCTCTTCTTCCTCGTACCAACTATCATCATCCTCCCCCTTCTTTTTCTAGCTGATCGACCCTTTACCCTGTTCCTCTTGGCGGGTTTTCCTTTTACACTTTCTCAACCCGGGGGTATAGGGGTCATCCTTGATATTCGCCTTTGTATCATACCCTTCATAATATTCATCCATCGAATCACCTAGATCATCATCTTACTCGGACACCTTAGATATAACCTATTGAACAGTGGTGTTCTTGATATGGCTATATAGGACCACCATAACGCCCTTGTGTAATATAGGGTTAGATATGGGATTAGAGATAGAATCCTTAATCCCGACATTAAGGGAACATAACAAGTAATTATAAACTCTAGTATATCTACCATCTAAAGTTATGAATTTCATGACCTCAAAAAAAATCCATTTCCAGAGTTTCTTGATTACCTTAGGGGAGTAGTAGTTGTGGCTTCCCTTGACCAGTTTTGATTTCTTCACCTCATCCTTGGGGATTTTCTTCACAGTTGCTTCCAACAACTTTCGGTCCCTATAGAATTTTATTCCATCCATGGGAAGACAAGTCACCTCTGCGATCATGGTCTCACTAACCTTAACCTTCCCACTGTAAATGGTCAAGGTGCCCTTTTTCCACCCCATTTTTGAATATCCTAGTGATTTCAGGTCTTCTTTCTTGCATTTTTTCCATGTAATCCGACATTTTTTCCGCTTGCAGTACAACCCAGACCTGGGGATGGTCCCGTCATTTAACTATTCTTGTAGACTCTATGCACTTACGATTTCCCCCATCTTCTTATTAGTTTTTACAGAATGTAAATTCCACCAAGTACTGCTCTTCGCAGCAAACTTTGTTTTTTTAGGAAACAAAGAAGAAACCTCTAGAAGAAAATAGAGATTCCTCAAGCTTCTACTCCAAATGGAAATAAAAACCCACAAAGCGTACGAGATGTTATGGCAATTAATGGTGTACTTCCTTCTCGACTGATTATGAAACCATTTCATGATGCCACGACCACCCCTACCATATCGCGAAATGATATCAAATCCTACCTTGTTTTCCATGATATCTCTCATAATTTAAAATGTCACGTGCTACTTGAGGGAGCTCCCCCTCTGCATACCAAGTCATTATCTCCCCACTCTGCACTATCTTGTTGTAAACCCAATCAGCAGTCTTGTTGGACTCTCTATAAACATGAGAGATGTAATATTGTTCAAATCTCTCAAGTAACTCCTTGGCCGTATAGATAATATTTTTAATCATTCATGACAAATGTTGATTTCCAAGGAGGAAATTGAGTATATTATTAGAGTCTCCCTCCAGCCAAATTTTTTTGGCTCCCAATCGATGCACTAATTTTATGGCTTGGAGGGCACCCATGGCTTCATCCAAGTGATTAGTTTGATTCCCAAGGGGAGGGAAAACACCCCCAGGAAAAAGCCAACACTATTCCAGATAACTCCACCACAACCAACTGGCTCGAGGTTCCCTTTAGTATCCCCATCAAAGTTAGCCTTAATCCAGTCATTAGGAGGAGAAGACCAAAAACACATCCTTCTGTTGAGTTGGTTAGTGTTGTTGTCCATAGAGGCTTGGATATTCCAGCTCCTTAAAAATTCGCACTCTTCCTTATTGTTGTAATAATGAGATCTAATAGCCTCCACATTCTCAACAAGATTGTGTTTTATCTTAGCCCACACCACTTCAGGGGACTTAATGGAGTTCCTAAAATTTTTGTTATTCCTTTCTTTATAGATACCCCATAGGATATATGGAAAACAAAAATCCCATAGTTTCCTTATAGTTGTATTTTTTGTTCTAGACGACCAGCTCCTGAAATAGTCTTAAATCGACTCAAGAAACACCCAATTTAAACCCCATAACTGAAAAAGTATTGACCAGATAGGTTGGACAAAAGAACAATGAATAAAAATATGGTTCATGGATTCTTCATCATTAAGGCATAAGTAGCATCTGTTGGGGATGCAAAATCCCCTCTTTCTCAAGTTATTTGTGGTTAGGATTTTATTTTGCAGAAGAATCCATAAAAACTTAGGAGTCAAACCTGTAAACCAAGTTTTAGCCTAGCAGGGGATAGAAGACTGAGCTAGCATAACGGCAATAGAGGGCATCAAATAATTCTCTGAAGAGGTTCCTCCCCACACCAAGTGTTCCTCCGGTCTTGGGTTAATGACAACCTGGTTGAGTTTCAAATTAACATGCTTTAGGTTGGGATCAATAGTACTCAAGTCCACCCACTTTTGATCTCTCCAATAGTTAGTAACTTTGACACCAAACTTGTTCTTGTAGGCTTGGATGATCTCCTGAGGAACACAATGATCATTGAAAGGAGCACCTGCAATCTAGGCATCATCCCAGAAATCGACCCTTCTACAATTACCAATGGCCCACACTTTGCCCAGACTCACAATTCCTTTTGCATGAGTTACATTGTTTCATATGGTAGAGCCAATCAGGATCTAACCTGAGGCAAGGAAATCTTCCATGGTAGGATTCAGACGTAAATATTTTTCCTTCCGAATTTTATTCCATTCACCTGTTCCCTGATAGATTCTCCATATTTATTTGGCTAGGAGGGCTTTATTCAAGGTTTTAATGTTTCGCAGGCCGAACCCCCTGAACTTCTTTAGTTTGCAAACTTTATCCTAGGCAATGAGGGCAATTCTCTTCTTCTCCTCAACCCTATACCATAGGAAAGCTTATTGAATTTTCTCAATTGCATGTGCAAATTTTCCTAGAATTTTGAAGAGACTTAAGGAATAAACCGGAAGACTTTGGAGAGAAGATTTCAAGAGTTGGATTTTACCTACTTGGCTAAGAAGGGTCCTTTTCAATCCAACCAGCTTCTGATTAAATCTATCAATAAGACTATTCTAGAAAAGATCCCTAGGTTCCATACCCAAGGGGAGACCCGAGTAAATATAAGGAGTTTGGCCAATTTGGCAATCCAGGATACATGGCATCCTAGTCTTTCTGTCCTCCAGAGTGTTGAAGAAGAATAAAGATATTTTCTTCTAGTTAATCAATTGGCCTGAAGCAACACTATAAGTATTGAGAAGGTTCTTCATGTTAGTTCCTTATCTGATTGATCAAGCCCCCATTAAAATGGTATTATCAACAAATTGTTGGTGAAAACGCGCCTCAAATCTAGAAGAGGGAGAAAATCCCAACAAAAGACCCTGAAAAACAAGTTTTCTTATATTTCTGCCCAGACATTTAGCCTAGATAATAAAGATAATAGGGGAAATGGGGTCCCCCTTCCTGATTCCCCTAGAAGATTTAAAGAAAGGGGAAGGCACTCCATTCATGATGATAGAGAATGAAGGGGTAGGAATGAGTTCCCCAACTAGCTGAATAAACTTTTCACAAAAACCAAAAGCTCTAAGCACCTTGTCCAAAAACCCCCAGTCCACCCGATCATAGGCCTTAGACAAATATAGTTTCATCGGGAACCCTGTTTCTTCGAGTCTACTAGGGAGTGAATATTTTCATGAATAGTGATGATAGAGTCTAGGATTTGTCTTCTAGGCACAAAGCCACTCTGTTGGGGTGAGATAATGGAAGGAAGAACTGTGATAAATCTTCTAGTAACCACCTTCAAAATAATATTATAGAAGAAATTACACAAACTAGTCGGTCTGATTTGATCCATCGAGTCAGCCCCTGGACATTTGGGGATCAAAACCAGAAAAGTGGCATTGAGTTCCTTTAAGATAAGCCTAGCCCCAAAAACTTCTTGCACTCCCTTAACTAGATCATTTTTTATAATACTCCAAAAGGTTTGAAAGAAGAACATTGGGAACCTATTAGGTCCTAGGGCTTTATTGCCTTCAAAGGAGAACATCGCTTTCATAACTTCCCCTTCAAAAGGAATGGCAACAAGGAAATTTTTTTTTTTCTTTATTATTTAGGGAAGGAATGGTCTCCAAGAAGGTCCTCTCTAAATGACCATCCAACCTATTATCTGCCTAGAGAAGAGAGTTCAAAAATTTCCTAGCTTCATTCCTAATCTCATCATCCTTCTGCATTTCAAATCCACCAATCCTCAATTTAGAGATCATGTTAGTAGCCTTGTGTTTCAAAGAAGTCATATGGAAGAATCTGGTATTTTTGTCCCTAGCTTTAAGCCATAGAGACTGGGAATGTTGTTTCCAAAATTCTTCTTCCCTTCTGATGATCTGATGATCTAATGGTACTTTACAAGCACTTCATTTTCCTCTCTGATAGAAACCTCAGTATATCCGCTGGCTTGGAATTTTTCTTGGATTTCCTTTAGCTCAAGCTGGGTTTTTGACTTAGCAGTGAATAAATCCCCCAAAATTTCCTTGTTCCATTTCTTAATATTATCTTTCATGTTCCTTAATTTTTTCTCCATTCTATACATAGCAGTCCCTTTGACATCAATCGACCACCAGTCCTCAGTGGCAATCTCAAGGTTAGGATGATCCAACCACATCCTTTCAAATCTAAAAGGGAAATTTATTTTTCCTCTTATATTCTCTGCCACAAAAACCACAAGAAAGTGGTCCAATCCAATCCATGAGATAGCTAAAAGGGAGCACTGATAATGGCTAAAGCAGTCATTTGAGATAAGGGCCCTGTATAATCTAACTTGAATAAGAGCCCCCCCCCGCTGCCCTTCGGTTAGTCCTAGTAAAATTGGCCCCTTGAAGATCAATATTTTGTAGACCCTGGTTATTAATAAAATTTAGCAGGTCCATTGTACTATCTAATTGAGACAGGACGCCCCCAAACTTCTCATTATCATGGAGAGGGGTATTGAAGTCCCCCATCACTAGCCACCATTCATCCTTGAGAGGAGATCTAATATCCTCCAGCTTCTTCCAAAATTTGCATCTACCTAGTCTATTATTAGGAGCATAGATATTAGTCAGGAGCCATGAGGTACCATTCCCTAAATGATGAAACCTTATAAATGCCACATTATTA
This sequence comes from Cryptomeria japonica, assembly GCF_030272615.1. Taxonomy (NCBI): domain Eukaryota; kingdom Viridiplantae; phylum Streptophyta; class Pinopsida; order Cupressales; family Cupressaceae; genus Cryptomeria; species Cryptomeria japonica. The sequence continues at coordinate 777,843,959 of NC_081414.1, forward strand.
TCCTGCTTAACAGGTTCCCCTATGATTCGCTTGAGATTTCAAAAAATAACAATTCCCCCCGAAGCACCATTAAAGCTACCTCCTAATACCCCACCATCCTTAAAAAGCTTGATCTTCTCAACTTTCTCTCTTGTCATTTTGGTTTCTTGGATAAGAACAATATCTGGTTTATGATCTCTAAAAAATTTCTCAGAACATTCAATTTATGTGGACTATTCATTCCACGTATATTCCATAAAATAATTTTTATTTTCTTTTTAGGGAACATACCTCAAGGATGGTCATCTAAGTTCCATCCGCTATATTCTTATTGGCCTCTTGATCTCTGAGCTAGCTTGATAATCTTCTTCCCAGAGATTAGGGGATAAATATCATGTTGGCCTTAGTCCTCTTTTTGGTCTTGATAGGGGTAGCTTAGGGGGTTGATTTCAGCCCCTTTTTTCAACCTTTCTTCCATTCCACAGCTTCATTACTCTAAATATCATCCTCTTGGTTGTTCTAGGTGGATGCCTTATGCTTGAAATATTCTTCCTCAACCCACTTTGCACTTATATTAAGAAATGAAGTCGTGGGGGGCGACTGGAAGGTAGATTTCACCATCTCAACTGACTATTGTGATTTCGATAAAGAATTCCCTCCAAGAATCAAACAACTTTGGGCGTCCTCATAGTCAGATCTAGGGTTGTCCCTATTAGTGTTTTCCATGGTGCAGTTCGAAGCCACCTTCTCCTTGGTCTTCAAAACTACCTGTATTTCTCCTTCTTCTAGGTTATCAATTTGTTGTTCATCCTGATTGTGGTTTTGTCGTTCTCTCTCATCTTTGCCTATTTGATCCTCTTTTCCGCCTTGAGACACATGGTTTTCTTGGTTTTCCATATTGATGTTCCCTTGTTGCTCAAGAGTGTCAGGGATGATGACACTTTGGGCTTCTTCTACCATTATATTTTCTTTTGCAACAATCATTTGCTGAATAGGATTTGTGGTTCTCCATCGCATTATCTTGTCTTTCTTCGCTTTCTCTTTGATAGCCTATAGGGGGGAGTTTTTAGCAATATGCCTAAATTTTTTGTAGTGAAAACATGCAAAAGGGACTCTTTCATATTCCAATGGTTGGACCCACTTCCCTAACCTAGAGTTAATCTCAATATATAAAGAGATATTTGTTCCTTGCAAAGGCAAGTTGACCTTAAAAGTTTCACACTAGGTTTATCACCTTTTTTGGCATATGTTCTTGAATCATGCATGTATGTTCTAGATTATAGGACTCTTTTGAAAAATAAGGTTATTTCACCTATTTCAAAGATTTTAACTAACACATTTTTCTTGGACTAGGGTGACCAATACTACTATCCCAAAAACTGGTCTTATGGTGATGTGTTGTGTAGAGATGATGGTGCTCAAATAGTTGATGAGATAGCTTATAGAAATATTGTCAAAAGTTTAATGTTTCTAACCCAAACAAAGATTGATATTTATTATTCAGTTTATCTTGTATAAAGGTACATGATAGAGCCATTTGAAATGCATATGAAGGGAATCAAGATAATTTATAGGCATGTGAAAGAAACTCTAAATTTTGATATTTATTAGTACACTTCCAAAAGATTCAATCTTGTGCGCTTTAGTTATTCCAATGAAGGACTTAGTTTGGATGAGTGAAAGTATATATGTTATTTTTTTCTTTTTGTTTGGGTTAAATTACTTGGAGCTTAGAAAAGTGAAGCATAGTTTCCATTTCATCCACATAAGTAGAATATGTTGAAATGACCTCCCTAGGTACATAAGAATTATTGTTTAGAAAGGTTAGAGAACATGAATGACAGAGAAACAAACTTATGGTACAATGAACTTTAGTGATAATATGAGTGCCATAAAATTAGCAAAGAATCTAGTCAATCATAGTAGGACAATTATTTTTGAATTAAAGTATCATTTATCTAATATTTGGAGCAAAAAAAGGATTTTGTGAAATTGAAATACATATGCCCTCAATAACAATGAGCAGATAACTTCACCAAAGTAGTTACAAAAGTCTATTTTTTGACACTTTATCATCATATTATGGGAGTTGTTAACATCAAACGGGGGGGAGGGGGTATTGATAACTAATGCTGATAATTGTTTTCTACATGTCATTCACCACCATGTTGTGTGCCTTCTCTAGCACACATAGTTGCTATGTTTTAGATAGTTAATTATATTAGTTTAGTTTTAGATCTACAAGTTAAGTTGTGTCAATAATTCATGCAAAAATTGAATTAACTTTTATCTTCTGAAAATATTATTATACAATTCTTCAATAATTAGCGATGAATTATTAATTTTTAGAGGCTACAACCATTGTTAATAATATGAATTTGTTTTGTTTATAATAAGCCTTAATAAAAACTATAATGATTATACAATCACATAAATATATGAAGTATAATTTTGAAGAGTTCACTAGACATTTTATAATGCTCTATTTTGGTAATGATTTTTAACCAACTATTGTATTTACCTCTTTAGTTTATTATTTTCTCTTGTCATATTTCTTCGAATAACTAGTTAAAGAATGTATGTTTGTACAAATATTTAAAGAATGTTTGTTGGAGGCATATTTACATGCATGCATCATATGTACACACATACACATACACATACACATACACATACACATACACATACACATACACATACACATACACATACACATACACATGCACATACACACACACATTCTCACACACATGCGTGCATGCACACACACACACACACACACACACACACAAATAAATATTTTTGTGTGTGTACATGTATGTATGTATGTATGTATGAGGGTTGTTTAAGATAGTTGGATTTTTATTTGGATGGTTCATGAAGATTAAGATTTTGGATTAGAGATAGATTTTGGAAACTAGAAGAATGAGATTTGAGGATGAAGGATGAAATTGGTTTTGGATTGATGGAATATTGGTTGTGGAGAGAAGTTAGGGGTGATTTGGATGGATGAAAATTGGATTAGAAAGCTGAATAAGGTATTGGAGGAAATATTGCATGGTTGGTTGAAGGTTTGTTTGTTTGACAAGGGGATGGATTGAAAATACACAAAAGAAAAGTTTGGATTGATAGAAATTTGGATTGATAGGTAGTACTGATTTTGAACAAGATGACACACCGAGTACTTACACAAGTCAAGAGTTATTAAAGTATGAGTGTTATTCCTTGTAGAACCACATTGATGGCATCCATCCCTACCTTAGTAGAATGACAACATACATTCCCTTAGTGCCATATTACCACATGAAATGGATAGCTAGGGAATGCAAGGTCATGTACCACTTTACATCCCTTATCATGGGGGACAAGCCTTATCCTAAGTTAGCTCTATCTCATCATGTGGAGACAATGTGAGTTCTTTCCCTCCCTCGAAGTGGTGCAGCCCAAAGAATAAAAGCCAAAAGTTCTTAAACTGGGATGAACAAGTTCTTAAGGGAGTCCTCTAAATACACAAGGTATGTAAGACTAAAATCCATAGAAGAAAGAAAATAATGCCAAATATTAATGATGAGAGGGTAACCCACTATCCACCTTCACTTCCCCAAGGTATAAATTTCTTGAGGGCTTAGCCAAGATTGACAAGATTCTACTTCCAAGAGAGATTTCTTTTGATTTACCCCTTGTTGTTTACATTCTGTCTAAACATGGGAGTTGAGGTCATCCTTGGGGTGACGAAATCACCAAGAAGGCCTCCTAAGGGGAAAGACAACACTTGATACTTTTGATCACCCAAGTTCACACAAAGTGCAAGGGGAGATCATACACATAAAACTAGTGTAACTTAGGATCAAATTTAAAATTAAAAAAGAAATTTTTTTCAAGGCTTCTAATCACCCAAGGTCATAAAAAATGCAAGGGGAGAGTATACACCAATTAGAAACATTCCAAACGCAACATGAAATGATTGATTTCCCTTAATAAAATGATGTCTTCAACAAATGTAAGCCACAAAAAGAAAGTTACAAGTTTTAAAATTTGTCTTTTTCAATGATTTTAAGCTACATAAGAAGGGGTTATATAACCGATAAAAAGGAAGAAGAGGTTAGATACTTAAATAATCAGTGAAAAAGATAATTAGTATTAAGATAATAATCTATTTAAAAATTGGGTCTTTTTCAATGATGTGGGTTGGAACACTCAGCCCAACAATTCAAAAAAACAGATGTTATGCTAAACGACGCAAATACTAGGAAAATGAGCATAAGTGCAAAATCAACCAACACAAGCATTAAAGCATAGAAACAAGAAAAAAATAAATTCATATACCTAATTTTTGGAGACATTAATTTTCAAAGTGTAGGAATCGAATTGCATAGGTGTCGAATCATGTCATACATGTGGTACTCCATGGTTCTTGTAAAACAATGAGACTTTCCTACAAGATTTTTAGATTTTACACAACCCAAAAAGTAAGCTAGAAAAGTTAGGTCATTGGTTAGCTTAGAAGTCAAAGGAAAAGATAGAATATAAATTTTTTTTTAAAAAGGAAATAAAAATTGGAGATAGAAAACAACGGAGGTGCTAAAATGTAGGTCATAGGCACTAAAATGTGTAGCTGCAAAGATATAGGTCACTAGTGCTAAATCAATGTAGGAACTAAGTCATAATAGAGGTGTCAATCCAGCTTCTTAAAGGTTCTCTCCAAAGCACCTAAGTGTACATCCTCTTCTTTTTCCATATCCTAGCCTCCTGGGCAAACAAATTAGAACAAATTCAAAGAAGAGTCTTTTGGTCTGGCTTAGAATAGAAGAATAGAATATCCTTGCTTGATTGGGAAATAGGTTGTACCAACACAAAATTTGGAACCCTGAACATTAGAGATTCTTGCTTATTAAAATCTAATTAACTTGGACCAATACTTTGTATTTTAACTAAAATGTACCATTAAAAGGTATCTCCTTTTTAAAAGTTTTGAAAAATAAAATCAACTTTGGTCCAAATCAAACCATATTGCCAAGAATAAAATGAATAAAATACTGATTTCAAGAAACAGAATTATATTTGAGTCAATCCAAAGACAATAGTATATATGATATGGTAACCTAGTGGAACTATGAAAGTGCTTAAGTCAATCGGGAACATCATAATAACCACTCGCATGTTTGGTATTCAAAGAAGTCGAATTTCTGAATTCATTTACGTGGGATCGACGGCACTTCTTCAGCCTTCTTCTGTTTTTTGCCTTCACGTTTTTAGCAACCTGTCCGTCTTTCGTCCGGCACAAAAGACTTGACTGGCATTCTGTCATCAAGCGTAGAATATTTTTAACACGGTTTGAGTGGAGAAAACGTAGATATTATTAATTCAGAAGATCAAATTACGCATTTGAAGTGAGGTCGACCTCGCTACTAGGGTCATCTAATTAGATTGCGCACTAGTCTTTCTTCTCTATTTAAATTCGAAGAGAAACCTGAATATACAAACGCCATGGATATTGAAGAGGCGATTAAGTATTTGGTCCTAGCAATTACTATGATTATAGCAGCGCATAATTGAAGTTCATTACCATCGGATGGTGGAGATACGCTTCTATTGGGGGCTTCGCTCACTGGAAATCAGACCATATTGTCAAAGAATGGCACGTTTGCATTGGGTTTTTTCAGTCCGGGAGGCACGAATAACTGGTACATTGGCATCTGGTACGCACGAAACGCACAAAAGATCATAATCTGGGTGGCTAACGGAGAGAATCCAATCAGAAGCATGCCCGGCGGTCAACTTAGATTGCTTAATAGAAATGCTCGGTCAGTTTGGTCGACTGATAATCGTCTGAAAGGATCGCGGGCAGTGATAAGGGACTCTTGTAATTTCATTATGCTGGGTGATGGTCACAACAACTCTGAGATTGTTTGGGAGAGTTTCGCCCATCCGACAGATACATGGTTGCCTGGCATGAAGATGTGGAAAGGCATGCATCTTACTTCCTGGAAGAGTTCCGTGGATCCTGCAGCAAGTGGGCTTTTCTCTTATGGAATGGACATGTCTCCACGAAAGACGCAGATGGTATTGGTCTATAACAACAGTGTTCCATATTCCTCAAGTGGAGAGTGGACAGGGAATTAATTTACCAAGATTCCAGAGATGGAGGGTCAGAAGAGATTCCAATTTCCGAATGTTTTGTGTGAGAATTTTTCCTGCAAGCATATACTTTAATTTTAGCATAAGCCAGATAGACCATACCCTCAACGGGCGGATAATTTTATCTGAAAACGGCATGTTGGAGCTTTACTACTTGATGGATGATAATAGGTGGACTATTAGGTGGTCGACATTCGGAGGTCAATGCAGTGACTATGATATTTGCGGAGCGTATGGAGTGTGCAATAAGAATGAAGTGTGTAGCTGTTCTGAGGGCTTCGCGCCTAAGCATGCCTCTGGAAGTTGGTGGTCAAGCGGCTGTGCTCGACGAAGACCCCTGCAATGCTCTGTCACAGAGGGCACCACCGACGACTTCTTGGAAGCCAAGAATCAGTACTTCCCAGAGAAAGAAGCTGTCTCATACAACAACAAGCCAGCACTGGAAGGCTGCCGGATTGCTTGCCTCAAAAATTGCTCCTGCACAGCGTTTGCTTTAGCTATTTCTGATGCACCCGTCTGTAGACTGTGGTTTGGGGATTTGTTCGAAATACGCGTTTCATCCGACGGCCAATGGGTCTTCATTAGGCTGGCTGCTTCTGAGTTTCCGCACTTGACATCAGAGCGAGGTAACAAAGCCCCTGCACTTAGAGTCTTATTGCCTGCTGCCGCCGCTGCTTTCTTTGTCGTTTTGGGTCTCCTGTTGGCCATATTTATTGTGTACAATCGTCGAAAACTGCAGATGAAAAGCAAAGAAGAGGACGTGCCAACTTCACTCAAAGCATTCACTTACACAGAGTTGCGAATTGCAACCCAGAATTTCAAGCATAAGCTGGGGACTGGAGCATTTGGCTCCGTGTTCAGAGGAACTCTTCCAGACAATACGCTTGTGGCGGTACAAAGATTAGAGGGTTCTGCACAAATAGAAAAAGCAATTCCGTGCCGAAATAAGCACTATTGGCAGAATACAGCACGTGAATTTGGTGAGGCTCTGGGGATTCTACGTAGAAGGCTCTCGTAGGCTACTGGCGTATGCTTACATGCCCAATGGTTCTCTAAACTCCTTCCTTTTCTGTAAAGATGAAAAAGTAGAGAAGATGTTGGATTGGAAGACTCGGTTTCATATCGCTCTGGGCACTGCAAGAGGATTAATTTATCTCCACGAAGAATGCAGAGGTCGCATTATTCACTGCGATATTAAGCCCGAGAATATTCTTCTGGACGGCGAGTTCAGCCCGAAGGTTGCTGATTTTGGGTTGGCAAAGCTTGTGGGTAGAGATTTCAGCCGCGTATTGACGACCACAAGAGGAACTCCAGATTAATTGGCTCCCGAGTGGATCTCTGGCCTTCCTATCACTCCCAAGGCAGACGTATATAGTTTTGGTATGACGTTGTTGGAAATTATTTCCGGTAGAAGAAATCTCGATTTAACGGTGGAGGAAAGCAGGTTGTACTTTCCTACCTGGGTTTTATCACAGATTGAGAGGGGAAACATACTAGGCGTTGTAGATGCAAGGATGGCAAGTGAGGCAGACATAGAAGAGATGAGAAGAGCCGTTGTGGTGGCTGGGCAGTGCATTCAAGACAATGAGGATGAGAGGCCGAGCATGAGTGAAGCGGTGAAGATATTGTTGTTTAGCTAGATGAGGAGGACGATGGAGATCTCTACAGTCGCTTGTTGTTTAGCTAGATGAGGAGGACGAAGATGCCTTTGTTAAAAATCCTTGCATATCAATTGGTTCCGTACCCACAAAAGAATGCTGACGTTTTAAAGACGTTACTTTTTATTATAATTAAGGGAAACGCTCATGATAATTATAATCACGACGCTGCTGCATATCATAGATTGTATTAGGATAGATTGTATTAGGATTTACGTACAGGAGTTGAATCTAGATAGCAATTATTACGTTATAGTTTTGTAAAATAAGAGTTGAATCTAGATAGTAATTATTAGATTTACGTTATAGTTTTCTATGATAATTTTTAGATAGAGTTGAATCTAGATAAGAATATCATTAATTTTCTTTTTATAGATATTTTTTAAATAATTATTTGATTCATCTGTTGAATATATTTTTTATGTGTTGGAACTTGATTCAATTGTTCTATATTCTTGTCTTCTATTCAAACTTAATTCAGTTATGTATATTGTTATTTACTATTTATTTTATTTCTTTCTTCTCTACAATTCTCTTTAAATTGCTAATATATTTTTGCAATGAATTTTATCAATTTGATTTTTTTTAAATTACTTATATTAATAGTAACAATATATGTTTCATAATAATTATTAATTAAAAATTGATAATTTTTTATATTTTTTAAATTAATAAAAATAGATAATTGAGATATTTTCTCTTTATACTTTTGTAATTTATATTTTAATATGATATTAGTTAGTTTTTTATCTTTATAAATATTTATATATACTTCACTAAATAATTCTAGTTTCTTTAGTAAAATTAGAAATGTAAAATTGATAAAAATCTTGAGAATATGTTAAACTTTTATCAATAAATTTATTATAATTTTTTTATCTAAAGAAGTATAGAATTACTAGTACTAAATGAAGATTTGTTTAATAACATAAACAAAAGATTAGCTTTATTTTAGCTACAATATTCTCTTACTTAGACTTCAATTTACTATCATGGGATGTTTTATAGGCTCTTTTTTTGTGCCATTGTTGCATATTAATATTAACAAGAAGGTATGAAATGCTATAATAATCTACCTTTCAAATTTTTTATATATTCATTTTTATTTTATTTAATGTGATTGGTGGCATTGGTGTAGCATGGCCTCTAGTACCACATTGGCAAGGGGAGAGTGGACCTTATGATCTCACACCTACCACAAGAAGATCTTACCAATCATTCCAAGCTCCCAACCTATATATTCATATTTATTATTCATCAAAATTTAACAATCATTATTGTCAATAACATTTCTTTGCACTACATTAATGTTGTGATAATCATTTTACATGTTGTTTTATATTATAATTTATTAAAAATATGTGTTTCATATTATAAAAAATGTAATATGATATATGGTGCTAGAGCACCCAAGTGCAAGAGCAATCCTATATCAACCAAAAATTATTTTATTTTAATTGTAATTTTCGTGTAGTCCTATTGTTAAAGTTTAGGAATAAATGTTGTCAAAGAATAATTTTTGTAATAAGGCTAAATATTTTAATAAATATTTTGGTCACTTTTTAAAGTTGCAATATTGTAATTTGAATGTATTTTAGAGGCACTTACATGGCAAAATATTCAAATGTGTCTTCTTGGGCATGAAAATCAAGAGTTACAACTTCAAATGACATGAGGAATCTTGATTCAAATGCATCTTATTCAAAATGGTGGCCTATAGTGTCTTTGAAATTTCCCTTTTAAGGTCCCAAGGGATTTATGGAGTGTCATAATTGATTCTTGGTTTAGAATGTTTGTGGAAGTGGGAAGGAAAGTTCTTTATAGAGCATTATATGCAATTTATTAGCTTTTTTGGCATCTTCCTGATATTGGTGTTGGTGGTAGTGAGTCTAAGTGTAGTAAATATTGACATTATTTTTAATTTTCTAAGTTAAAACTCTCAATTTCTCATTTTGGGCACGAGATTTTGGGAGGTATATTATCCATGGTTTTGAAAAAAAAAAAATTCCTCTCGCATCTTTTCTCTTCATATCTTGAATTGGTAGTAGAAGACTTTTCCACGTTGTAAATTTGGGAAGCTTGTTTTGCAATAGAAGACCAAGAAGAAGGATATTAGTTTTCCTTAGTTGTTCTTCCTTGCTTATGTCTGATTTTGGATCATATTTATATTAGATTTCAAATTGGTATGTATGCCTATCAAGAAACAATTTGATCTAATATCATATTTGATTTCTAATTTCTCAATTTTACAAGCATTAAAATAGTAAAAAAAATGACTTATTTTGAATATTTTTCTTACATTTCTTTGTGTTTCAGAGTTTCATTTAAATATTGCAGTAAGATAAAGGACCTCATTATATCAACATAATTTTCTATTAGTAGTTAATAGAATTTAGTGTATAAAATAATAATACCAAAGAAAGTTGGGAATACAATCATCACAATATTTCAACATAAGATATGTGTGTACATATCTACATATGAACACACATGTATGTATATATATGTATATGTATGTATATGTATATATGTGTATGTATATACACGAATATGTATATATATACATATATGTACATATACATATATATATACATGAATATATATATACATATATGTACATATACATATATATACATATACCTATATATACATATATATACATATATACATATGTATACATATGTATATATACATAATATGTATACATATACATATAGTAAAAAAGTGACTTATTTTGCATATTTTTCTTGCATTTCTTTGTGTTTTAGAGTGCCATTTCAATGTTGTAGTAAGATGGAGCAGCTCCTTATATCAACATTATTCACTATTAGTAGTTAATAGAATTTAGTGTATAAAATAATAATAGCAGAAGAAGTTGGGAATACAATCATCACAATATTTCAACATAAGATATGTGTGTGTACATATCTACATACGTACACACACACACACACACACACACACACACATATATATATATATATATATATATATATATGCGGGAAAAGTGGGCTGATAGAATTTAATATGTGAAAATATTGTTGAATACTAGTCCACACACACACATAGGACTTCTTGATGCAAGCTATGGAGTAACAAAGTGTTACTCAGCTTCCCAAGGTGGGTCCCATGGTTCTCTATCTCACAATGTCCCTTAAACCAATGTTTTTGCTCTCAGATTACTGAGTAAAATGGTTTAGGGATGGCAAATGCAAGAACGAGGGATGCTTTGATAGTTTTAGTATGAGATGCATCCTAAGCTATACATGATCTTAAAATGCAATAAACTATATGATAAGATGACAAGATTAGTATAAATACTATCCTAACATGATATACATTAGTCTATGTTTGAGCTAAATGATAAAGAAATTATCCTAAACATGCATATTTAGATTAATTCCTAATTTCAAAGAGGCTAAAATGATGAGCATAAAAATGATATGAAAGCTTGAATGTATTTGAGCATAAATGTGATACTACAAATTTGAAGGATGATCAAAATGGAGGAATGAGAGCTCTATTTATAGCAAAAATAGGGCAATGGATGGTCAAGATTGAATGGTTTAATCAAGGGTTGAGTTTGAAATTTGGGGATCCATGTGCACAATTTGCACCAATGAAATGGTGACAAGTGTCAACATAGGGTTGGGTTGAGAGAAGGGGTTGGAGACATTAAATGCCTGAGAAGACCTTAGGGTTATCTAGGAGATAAGGGTTAAGCTTAAGTTAGGTTTACCCAATGGATTAAGATTTAATCCAAGGATAAACCTTTGTGCAAATGATTAAGAGATAATCATGGTCAAAGCATTAAAGTCCTGATGAGACCCTTGGGTTGGGTGAAGGTTGACTTAAAAAAAATGTTTTAACCATGTAAGAGGGTTTGAGTTAACCATTAATGGTTTTTGAAGACTTTGGGGGATTAAGTGGTTGAAGGTTGGAAGCCTTTTAATGGTTTGTAATGTCCCCTTCTCAAACCTGATCCTTTCTGCAACCGTTGGTCTCTTTCTAGGAAGCTCGGAGGCCAGTCGGAGGGTAAAATTAGGGTTTCCTATTTTTGAGGAGGTTTTTTTTGGATGGGTTCATCGTCGGCTTTTTCTGATGGTTCAGAGGGCTTCGCAACGATGTCTTCATCTCAGTTTTTGGAGCAGTTTTCAGAATTTACTATTTTTAGTAAGTTCTATTTTTGGCAGGGCTCGCGTGGCATCGGGCAATCTCTACATCCTGTTCAGTTAACTCCAGGAGCATGGTCAGGTTCTAGCTTCAGATTTTGGAGTTGTGTGGTCAAGTAACTTTATTTTAATTAAATAATCATTATAATTATAAAGTTGCTTATCCCCCCTTGGCCTAGTCCAACAACTTAAAAACATCACTTAAAAGGGGGACTTTATGGGTGGCGCCCTCATGGAGGATTTAATTAATATTTTATCCTTGGCCAAAGTCAAAACATGGCGAAACTTACCAAGGTGATATTTTTATATTATTTCATTGACTTTTTGGCTAGGTGTGATGGCGCCATGTTGAGGAGGGGATTAGGGTTTGCCTTGGAAATCGAATTAGGGTTTTGAGGAGGCAAGTGAAGCTATTTATTGGAGTCTTGGGAGGATTGAAGGGATCTTTTGGCAGAATTTGTATTTGGGCAGCCGTCTGGCTCTGGACATGCTTCAAGGAATGAAAGCCTTCTAGCATAGGCGTCTCTTCTTGCTTGAAAAATAGCAACTAGGGTGATTATATTCTCTATGTAATTGCATTTAGCCGTAGTTTATCATCAGAGTTTTCATTGTAATCATTTAGGCTTATAGTTCATTCAGTTTTCTACATCCAGAATTCCCGCGACTAATTTCATGTTTTGTTCACAACCAGAAAATACAAAAAAATTGCATTGTGGGTATTAGTTCTTTGCATTTGCCTCACCTAGGCATTGCATTTCCTAGGGTTTCAGCAAGTTTGGTTCATGCATTTATTTTTAATGACAAATCGTATTTTGCAGCCAGCCGTACCATTTTAAATGCATTGGAAATCGTGCCATTTTTCATTGTGAGGGTTTTGCAGTGTTGTTTGAGTCTTTCGCAGGTTTCCACGTCACCAAGGCATTTTGCAATTAGTTTCCGGAGGAAAGAAGATTGTACGAGGACGAAATGAGCTGTTGGCAGTGATCCATGGGTTCGCGGCTGAATGTGCAGATTTATGTTGAATCAGAAACTCTCTTCTAAAAGGGGAGTTGTGAAAGAATTTCTTTTGATTGTACTCTGACCAGTAGTACTGGCAGTCTTGAACTGTGATCTTGATTGTAATTGTCAAGCTAACCAAACTTATCTTATCTACCTCCATCCTATGGTAGCTCCTCTCCCTGTTGGGATTGAAAGCACATCCTGGATGTCGAGTGTCTTTTCAGTTTCTGCAATCAATTAAATTCAAGCATTTAAGTTTCACTTCGTCATATGGTAGCCCCTATCCGTCTGGAGTGGGTAGCACATACTTGGCGTTGAGTTCCTTCCAGTTCTAGATTTTAGGGACCCTCTGACCAATGCTCGCCATCCCGGCGCCATACTGGTTAGATTTCTTTGCATAAGCAACTAAGACCCTCTGACCAATGCTCGCCATCCCGGCGCCATACTGGTTAGAGTTCTTTGCATAAGCAACTAAGATCCTCTGACCAATGCTCATCCACACGGTGCCATTCTGGTTAGGGTTGCTTCAGCAAATCAAATACTTTTTCTCAGAACTAATTGATCACTCATATAGTTGTTGTAATTAAGTTGACCAAAAATTTCAAAAAAAAATTGGCTAGGGATATTTCAGTGGTATCAGAGCTAAGATCCTGCCATCCTGTGAGCAAGTCTGTATATGAGTGACAGAGAAAAAAGATACTGGGCAAGAGAAGATAAGAAGGTTGGGAAACAATTCCAGTTTCATCAACCTCTTGAGGGTCAGACAGCCTCAGAAGTCTTAAGGGCTCACTGGGAATCTTCCGGGGAATCTAACATGGCTGAAAGAGAAAGGTCAATCGGGGGAAATGAGGGGTTCACCCGCAACAGAGATGATAGTGGAAAGGAAAGAGAAAGATCTCTGAGTCCTGGGAAGAGATTTGAAAGGAAGATGGATGCTTTGATGGACATGGTCTCCCTCATGATGGGAAAAATGGGTCAGAACACCACTCCTCAGAATAACTCAGGCCATAGAGGAGAGTATAGTGCTTCCAAACCGCATGATGAGCATGTAGGCCGAATAGTGCCTAATAATACCAACATTTCTTCCAGACCCTTTAAACCCACTTTCCTGGCACCTACAATCAACCAGCCAGATCCCGAGGAGAATGCTTCATTTGTGGAGCAGTTGAGACTCGGTAGAGCAGAGTATGATTCTCTGCCTGATGACATCAAAATGGATATGTCCTATAATGATTTTATGGATCATAAAAGGAAAAACAAAGGACAAGGGAGGTATTATGACCAAAGGAGATCATTCAATCAAGGGGATTTGTACCAAGCTGTCAACAAAGTCATCCTTCCACACTTTGACGGGAGTGAGACTAATTCAGCCCGAGCTTGGATTCAGAAGCTGGATAACTATCTAGCTCTTAGGCCAATGGCAGAAGAAGAAGCGATTAAGTTCGCTACGCTGCACCTGGACGGAGTAGCGCACGAGTGGTGGTACCATGGCCTCATTACTCTTGGTCATCGATCTATCACAACGTATGATGAGTTCACCACTAGGCTCATCGAGAGGTTTGAGAAGAAGGATCCTGAAATCCATTTCAGAGAGCTTGCTCAACTGAGACAATATAGTACGGTTGAGGCTTACATTGCAGAGTTTCAAAGGCTCTCAGTCATGGTGACTGGAATCATGGAAAGGAGACTGGTGATTTTGTTTAGTGAAGGGTTGACAGAACCTCTCAAAGGTTGGATCAAAGCCTTTGACCCTCCATCACTGCAAGAAGCCATGAAAAAGGCAAGGAACATGGAGTGGGCTGCTCCTAAGGCCAAGTTTCAGTCAAATTCCCCCTTTCAGAAAAGGGATAAGGGAAAAAGGCCTCAACATAGACCACCCTTGAGACCTCAACACCAAGAGTTCAAGAACCGCAATCCAAATGTTACCAGGTTGGATCCAAAAACCCTGAATGAACTCAGAAGGAAAGGGTTATGTTTTTGGTGTAGAGAAAAATGGTCTCAAGATCATGTTTGCCAAAAGGGGGTTAAGTTCAATCAGATTGAATATTATTCTGCTAGTGAAAGTGGGTCTGATTTATCCGACCAACAATCTGATTATGAAGAAAGTGAAGGTGATAGAGCCCCAGAAGAATCTGGAGATGAAAAGGAGTGTGGTGGAGTCTTGGCCCAGCTCTCTAGTTTTCAAAGAAACAAATCATTCAAGGTTCGTGGGATGATCAAAGGGCAGCGAATTGTTGCCTTGATCGACACCGGAGCAACACATAACTTCATTGATGAAGTTGTAGTAGCCAAGAAGGGGCTGCAAACTGAAGAGTTTGAAGGGTTCAAGGTCATGGTTGCAGATGGATTTCATATCTCTTGCACCAAGAAGATTTCAAACATGACCATGCAGTTGGGAAACTACGAAGTCAAGGATGACTTCTACGTAGTACACATTGGGGATACTGATGTTGTCTTAGGTATTCAATGGCTGCGATCTCTTGGAGAGATCTCCTTGAATCTGCAAACTATGGAGTTAAAGTTTCAATCAGATGGGAAGAGAGTAGTTCTAAGAGGCATGTCTAATGGAGGTCCGCGAGTGGTGTCATTCAAAAGAATGGCAAGACTGATCCGTCATGATCAAGTTGAATGGGTTGCCGAATGTATGATCCTCCCTGCAAGTCCCATTGAGGCTAAGCGTGATCAACCTCCTGATATCCAGTCACTGCTTGCAAAGAAGAGTGCAGTTTTTGCCGACTTGCCTCCTGGACCTCCCCCCTGAACGGGGTTCAGAACACATTATAGAGCTCAAGGAAGGAGCTAAACCAGTGATCACAACTCCATACCAGTATCCAAAGAGGCAGAAGGATGAAATAGAAAGGAATATTCAAGAACTCCTGGAGATGGGTTTCATTCGCCCAAGTAAGAGTCCCTTTGCTTCAGCAGTAGTGCTTGTTAAGAAAAAAGATGGGACCATGCGCATGTGCGTGGACTATCGTGCTTTGAATCAAAGCACCATCAAAAATAGATACCCCATTCCCAGAATTGATGAACTCATTGATGAGTTACATGGGGCCAAGTTCTTTTCGAAGATCGATCTGAGGTCGGGCTACCACCAGATTCGGATGAGGGGATCTGACGTGGAAAAGACAGCCTTCAGATGCCACTATGGCCATTTTGAATTCCTAGTCATGCCCTTTGGGTTGACTAATGCTCCAGCCACCTTCCAGTCTTGCATGAACCGTGTCTTTCAGAATCAGTTAAGGAAATTTGTGCTGATATTTTTTGATGACATCCTGATTTACAGCAAGACTTGGGATGAGCACCTTAAACATTTGGAGGTAGTGCTTGGTACCCTAGAGTCAGAAAGTTTGTTTGCAAAAGCTTCCAAATGTGAATTTGGAATGGAGGAGTTATTGTACTTGGGTCACATAATCAGTGCTGGGGGAGTAAAGGTGGATCCGGAGAAAATAAAAGCAGTAATGGATTGGCCACCTCCCGAGAACTTGACTCAATTAAAAGGATTTCTAGGTCTATGTGGTTTTTATCGGAGGTTTGTTAAGGGGTATTCCCAGAATGCAGCTCCTCTTACTGATCTCACCAAAAAGGGGGCCTTTGTTTGGTCCGAAAGAGCTCAAGAGGTGTTTGATAAATTTAAGAAAATCATGAGCTCGTGTCCAGTTCTAGCCATTCCAGACTTTTCCAAACCATTTGAGTTGCAGTGTGACGCATCAGGTGAAGGAGTTGGCGCTGTCCTGATGCAAGACAAACACCCTATCATGTTTGAGAGCAGAAAATTGAGGGGTGTGGAGAGATCCTGTTCAATTTATGACAAAGAAATGCTTGCCATTATGCATGCATTAGCCAAGTTCAGGCAGTACTTGGTGGGAAACAAGTTCGTGGTAAAAACAGACCACAATAGCCTCAAGCATTTTATGCACCAGAAGGATTTAAATGAGAGGCAACAGAAATGGGTGAGTAAGCTACAAGCTTACGACTTTGACATTGAATATGTCAAAGGGAAAAATAATGTCGTGGCCGATGCTCTCTCCAGACGGCCTCATCTTAGCTCATTGTGTGAGCTTACTGCAGATTGGAGAGACATGTTGCTTGCTGATTATGCCAAAAATCAGTTTGCAACCAGCATTTTAGAAGGTACTTTCCATGATGAGAAGTATCAGGTGGTTGAGGGATTGATTCACTATAAGGGAAGAATCTTTTTGGTGGCTGATTCTAAGCTCAAAAGAAAGATCCTTGTGAATTTTCATGACATCCCAGTTGCTGGCCATCAAGGTTTTTTCAAGACCTATAGGCAGATCCACGAAAGGTTTTCTTGGAAAGGTCTGAAGAAGGAGGTGCAACGCTACATTCAGGAATGTCCTGTTTGTCAAGTGAATAAGAATGAGCATACATTGCCCGCCGGATTGCTGCAACCACTTCCCATTCCCAATCAAAAATGGGAAAGCATTTCAATGGATTTCATCACTGGGTTGCCCAAGGCCCAAGGGAGGGATTGCATTTACGTGGTGGTTGACAGATTAACCAAGTTTGCTCATTTCTTTGCCATTACCAGTACTTTTTCTGCAGCCCAAGTTGCAGATTTATTTTTTCGAGAAGTGTTTAGGCTTCATGGATTGCCAAAGAATATTGTAAGTGATAGGGACAGTAAGTTCCTAAGTACATTTTGGCAGGAAGTCTTTAGAATGAGTGGTACTGTGCTGACTCCAAGCACAAGTTATCACCCCCAAACTGATGGGCAAACTGAAGTTGTGAACAAGTGGCTGGAAGGCTACTTGAGAAATTATGTGTCAGAGCAGCAAAAAGCTTGGGTTAAGTGGCTGCATATAGGCGAGTACTGCTACAACTCTACCTATCATATGTCAATCAAAATGTCTCCCTTCTTGGCACTTTATGGGTATGAAGCACCCAGCTTTGCAGATTTGGTGTTTGGGGATAGCAAAGCCCCTTTAGCCAAGGATTTATTGCAGCAGAGTCAAGACATAATGAGGTCCTTAAAGGATAATTTGCAGATTGCACAGAATCAGCAGAAGTTATATGCTGATCAGAGACGGGTAGAGCGTTCTTTTGAGGTTGGGGACATGGTTTATCTTCGGTTACAACCTTATAGACAGTCTACTCTCAAGAAGAGTGGAGCTGAGAAGCTGAAACCGCGCTTCTATGGACCATTTAGGGTCATCAGGAAGATTGGGGCTGTAGCTTATGAATTAGAGCTACCTTCAGATAGCAGAGTGCATAACGTCTTCCATGTGTCTCGCCTCAAGAAGGCACTTGGACACAATGTGGTTGCTTCTTCACAGTTGCCACCGTTGGACGAAGAAGGACTATTGATTCTAGTTCCCGAGGAGATACTTGATGTCAGAGAACGTTCTTTGAGGAATAGAACTGTCAGAGAATATTTAGTGAAGTGGAAGAACCTACCTTTGGAGGATGCAACATGGGAAAATGATGAGATATTACAGCATCCTGGGTTGCGATTGCTTGAGGGCAAGCAATCTTGGGGAGGGCGGACTGTAATGTCCCCTTCTCAAACCTGATCCTTTCTGCAACCGTTGGTCTCTTTCTAGGAAGCTCGGAGGCCAGTCGGAGGGTAAAATTAGGGTTTCCTATTTTTGAGGAGGTTTTTTTTGGATGGGTTCATTGTCGGCTTTTTCTGATGGTTCAGAGGGCTTCGCAACGATGTCTTCATCTCAGTTTTTGGAGCAGTTTTCAGAATTTACTATTTTTAGTAAGTTCTATTTTTGGCAGGGCTCGCGTGGCATCGGGCAATCTCTACATCCTGTTCAGTTAACTCCAGGAGCATGGTCAGGTTCTAGCTTCAGATTTTGGAGTTGTGTGGTCAAGTAACTTTATTTTAATTAAATAATCATTATAATTATAAAGTTGCTTATCCCCCCTTGGCCTAGTCCAACAACTTAAAAACATCACTTAAAAGGGGGACTTTATGGGCGGCGCCCTCATGGAGGATTTAATTAATATTTTATCCTTGGCCAAAGTCAAAACATGGCGAAACTTACCAAGGTGATATTTTTATATTATTTCATTGACTTTTTGGCTAGGTGTGATGGCGCCATGTTGAGGAGGGGATTAGGGTTTGCCTTGGAAATCGAATTAGGGTTTTGAGGAGGCAAGTGAAGCTATTTATTGGAGTCTTGGGAGGATTGAAGGGATCTTTTGGCAGAATTTGTATTTGGGCAGCCGTCTGGCTCTGGACATGATTCAAGGAATGAAAGCCTTCTAGCATAGGCGTCTCTTCTTGCTTGAAAAATAGCAACTAGGGTGATTATATTCTCTATGTAATTGCATTTAGCCATAGTTTATCATCAGAGTTTTCATTGTAATCATTTAGGCTTATAGTTCATTCAGTTTTCTGCATCCAGAATTCCCGCGACTAATTTCATGTTTTGTTCACAACCAGAAAATACAAAAAAATTGCATTGTGGGTATTAGTTCTTTGCATTTGCCTCACCTAGGCGTTGCATTTCCTAGGGTTTCAGCAAGTTTGGTTCATGCATTTATTTTTAATGACAAATCGTATTTTGCAGCCAGCCGTACCATTTTAAATGCATTGGAAATCGTGCCATTTTTCATTGTGAGGGTTTTGCAGTGTTGTTTGAGTCTTTCTCAGGTTTCCACGTCACCAAGGCATTTTGCAATTAGTTTCCGGAGGAAAGAAGATTGTACGAGGACGAAATGAGCTGTTGGCAGTGATCCATGGGTTCGCGGCTGAATGTGCAGATTTATGTTGAATCAGAAACTCTCTTCTAAAAGGGGAGTTGTGAAAGAATTTCTTTTGATTGTACTCTGACCAGTAGTACTGGCAGTCTTGAACTGTGATCTTGATTGTAATTGTCAAGCTAACCAAACTTATCTTATCTACCTCCATCCTATGGTAGCTCCTCTCCCTGTTGGGATTGAAAGCACATCCTGGATGTCGAGTGTCTTTTCAGTTTCTGCAATCAATTAAATTCAAGCATTTAAGTTTTACTCCGTCATATGGTAGCCCCTATCCGTCTGGAGTGGGTAGCACATACTTGGCGTTGAGTTCCTTCCAGTTCTAGATTTCAGGGACCCTCTGACCAATGCTCGCCATCCCGGCGCCATACTGGTTAGAGTTCTTTGCATAAGCAACTAAGACCCTCTGACCAATGCTCGCCATCCCGGCGCCATACTGGTTAGAGTTCTTTGCATAAGCAACTAAGATCCTCTGACCAATGCTCATCCACATGGTGCCATTCTGGTTAGGGTTGCTTCAGCAAATCAAATACTTTTTCTCAGAACTAATTGATCACTCATATAGTTGTTGTAATTAAGTTGACCAAAAATTTCAAAAAAAAATTGGCTAGGGATATTTCATGGTTATTGGAGACTTTGAGGTTTTAAGTGGTTGAAGGTTGAAAGCCTTTAATGGTTATTGGAGACTTTGAGGTTTGAGAAGTGACTTCCCTTTTCTTAGGGATGTGACAAAGTTTAGAGGAGGGGTTAGGTTAATTAGAAGCGATTAGAAGATTCTAGAAGGGATTAGAAAGGGGTTTGGGATTTTGCAAGTGGATGGAGGGATAATAGGATTTAATTGAAATAAAGTAATTTAATTCAATTTGGTTGCAATTTGGAGAAATTAAATAAATTGGATTTATTCAATTTAGGATAACTATTTAATTAAATTTGAATTTAATTAAAAGTGGCTAGGGGGGATTTAATTGAATAAAAATGATTAATTCATTAAATGGTATAGTGAATTTTATTTAAATAAATTGAGTAATTTACTTAATAAAATATAAGAATGTGGATAACTTAATTAAATTTGGATTTAATTAAATAGAGGAATGAACATAAAATATTCATTTTAGAAGTATGGTCATTTTTATACGTCTACATTTTGCCCCTCTTTGAAGTGACGTGTGTGCACATGTTATTTCAAAGAAAATGATGTGTTTTTTTAATTTATGATCAAATGCAATTTTTGTTGTGTCGCTCTTGTGATTTGTAAGTTGTGCCCTGGATTTGATTGGATGTGTGATGCCCCAGTTTTGATATTTGATGGTGATGCCCCATCGGGAGATGAATCAATTTTCTTGAAATTTTTTAATTTAAATTGATGAGGTTCGTATGATGTGTATGATTTCGTGCATGTGAAATGTGGTTAAATTGATTCATCTCCCGATAAGTTACAAGTGTTATGGTATAGGGGACACCACGACCATATTACAGGTCCATTTGGCTAACCCTAAGTTCATTTTTCTCCTATAAAAGGGGAAAAGGGCTTGAATTAGAGTCATTTATGCTTTGTTGACTTTGGAGAAAGAGAATTTGGTCTACAGAGAAAATGCCTATTCCTTATCATAGACACCGTTTCGAGTGCGTTCGGAGATGCTGGAGACCTGCCGCGTATGGACCACCAATAAGTCAATGTTTTTGACCCTCTTTTGACTTTTCATTTGGTCATTTTTAGTCGCTTTTTGATTTTCAAAGTTTGGGTTTAATAGTTTAGCACGTTTAGGGCATAGAATAGCGCATACGAACTGTAGAGTAGCACATCAAGTCGAATATCAGGGGTTGCATCCGAAATAGATAGGATAGTGCATAAAACAAATAGGTTAGCACATACATGTAGAATAGCGCATGGCAACAGGCGGGTAGCACGTTAGGTTAATAGATTAGCGCGTAGGGTAGACCTAGCACATAGGGGCCACAGAGGTTTGCATGGGTAAAGGGGTTTAGAGCGTAGGATTAACCTAGTGCATAGGGTTAAACAGGTAGTGCCTGGGAGGTGTAAATTAGTGCATCGGCTAAGTTTAGCACATAGAGCAGGTTAGGTGGTGCATGGGGGGAAAATATTAGCGCGTAGGATCAGTTTAGTGCATAGGGTAGATAAAATAATGCGTAGGAAAGGCAGTTTAGCGTGTGGGGTTTTTTAGCGCATTGG
This sequence comes from Cryptomeria japonica, assembly GCF_030272615.1. Taxonomy (NCBI): domain Eukaryota; kingdom Viridiplantae; phylum Streptophyta; class Pinopsida; order Cupressales; family Cupressaceae; genus Cryptomeria; species Cryptomeria japonica. Next base: position 777,865,828 of record NC_081414.1, read on the forward strand.
ATGCCTGGTTTAGCGCATCTAGAAAAATTTTGCGAGATGAGTTGATTTGTAAATTTGTTTTATTTTCTGTCATGATTTTATGGATTTGTCCAATATGAGTGTCGATATAACTTGTTTGGATTTGTGATATTTCAAGTTATGTATAGATATCAATGTGCTGTGTTTGATCAAAATATGTTTTGTTTGCGTGTTCTATTTCAAGTTCGATGTGTGAAGCCTAATGTGTATTACAAGCTGATATGGGTTGGAAACTTGAGTTGTTTTACAAGCTGATATGGGTGGGAAACTTGAGTTGTTTTACAAGTTTATGTGATTTTGGAGACTTGAGTTGTTTTACAAGTTTTGATATGGTTTTTGAGAACTTGAGTTGTGTTACAAGTTGATATGAAATGATAAGATTTTGAACTTGATGTAGATGAGCAAATTTGTTTCATGTTGTTGATGTGAGTTTGATTTTGATATCGTTGTTTTTGATGTGGAAACTGATATTGGATTTGTTTTGCTTGTTGACAGAAGCGATTGGGCATGGTTCAGTCGCGAGAGAGATTCCCCAGACTATGGACATTGATATCGAGATTGTCTCAGGCTGATCTTGATATTATTGAGAGATGTGGGTTGACTTCCCTGTTGGATATGCCTCAGTTCATTGTGAACCGGGGGCTACTGACAGCATTGGCCGAGAGGTGGCATAGCGATACGAACACCTTCCATTTTGCCACTGGAGAGATGACAGTCACACCAGAGAACTGTTACCGGATCCTGCACATCCCTGTAGTAGGGGCACTACTACCATATGAGCAGTCAGAGGAGGGTGGGATAGAGGCACTGCACCACATTTTCCAAGATGATACAGTTTGCAGCTATGAGATCCCATGGCAGGAGTTTTTGGACCTAGATTATGCACCACTACCATCTGTACTAGCAGGATTTATTGGTGGATTCCTTTGTCCTGATTGCAGGTCAAAGGGATTCTCGGTGGGATGGGGGCTAGTGTTGGAGGAGATGGTGACATAGGGGCGGAGGTTTTCATGGGGGTCAGCGATGCTGACCCATTTATATAGGGGTCTTCATGAGGTAGTATACCTTGGTTACGGTAGTTTGTCAGCTAGCATGACATTATTACAAGTATGGTGCTGGGAGCACATTCCAGCAGCGAGGCCACTAGTAGACAGGGACAGGCCCGTAGGATGTGCATATGCCTACAGATACAGGGGACTAGTTGTCCAGTGTAAGCTGGGAAAACTAGAGCATTGGAGGAGAGTGTTGGATGACATAGATACGGTCACCTGGCGATAGTATATAGGATGTGAGGCGTGGGCCGAGGATGGGCTGGAGATGCCCTTTGTATTTATGACCAGAATTCTGATCGGGAGGACCCCATTCGTGATTGAGAGATTTTTGGTGACCCGAGTTTTGAGGTAGTTTGGGCGCCAACAGGGCATTCCATAGGGAGTGTGTCTATATGTACGGTGGCAGCAGGATGTAGTAGATTGGGGGCTGACCATTGAAAGTGCAGTGGCGATGGAGGAGTTTGTTTATGTTGGCCGGGTAGATATGGGATTATGCCCCAGAGATACAGGATGTAGGCATGACCGATGAGTTTGCTAGGTTATTTGCTACACGGGCGGTGGCCAGGATATCTGATCCTGAGGAGATGAGGCCAGCCTTTGATTCGAATGAGGAGGAGGGAGACAGGGGAGATGATGGAGATGATGGAGATGATGGAGGAGGAGGACGAGGGAGAGGAGCTAGAGGGAGGTGGGGAGAGAGAGGGAGGAGAGGGGATAAAGCAGTGGATAGAGCAGTGCGACAGGGGAGGATAGATAGGGGGAGAGGTGGATTGGCTATCGGAGCCGGTGGAGAGGGGAGAGTAGGAGAGGTGTTAGCTGCGGTGGGGGTGATGATGAGACTAGGTGACCAGCGCAGAGGAGGAGGATGGATGTGCTCCCACCTCCAGCACCGAGGATAGGTTGAGTGGGAGGGGTTCCTCCAGCACAGGAACCGCTACGAGTTTGGGTCCCAGGTCATATGGAGGATGCACAGATCCGGACACTATAGGTGACTGTTCAGCAGCTGCAGGCACAGATTTTGACCTATCAGTGGTAGATTTCTCAGTTGACCACTGAGCGAGATACCGAGATAGAGCAGAGGGGACGAGCGGAGGAGGTGGTGTCGAGCATGCAGAGAGCAGCAGCGGGTGGCCCGATGAGAGACACCCTGAGAGAGCTAGCACTGAGAGCTTAGGAGGTGGAGTACTATCGACAGCACTATGAGGCTGCAGTACCTAGGGATCACCGAGTACAGAGTTTTGTACAGTCGAGATCTAGTCGATCTCGAGATACTGGGTCACGATCTGAGAGCTGAGGTGTCACAGGGCCACCGAGACAAGACCCTCCTGGGGATCTAGGAGTAGGGACATCTGGAGCGAGACCATCTCCATCAAGGGATAGTCATACTTGAGAGACAGGGTCTCTGTTGTATTTTTTATCATTGTATTCTTTGTACTGGACACAGTGTTTTGACACTTTTTGTACATGTGGATCATTTTGAGATATATATATATATATATATATATATATATATATTCGGCACCATCTGCTTTGATCATGTGATGTGTTTATATGGATGCATGTTATGTGGGCTATTTCATTATTTAATGATGATGCAATGCTTAAATGTATGATGCAGGATGTATGCTTTTAGATTTATCTTGAAAATTAGATGTATGATTTGTATGATATGCTGTGAAATGTATTTTGAAAACGAGATGTATGATTTGATATGTTGTGAGATGAATCTTGAAAATGAGATGTATGATTTGATAATGAGATGTATGATAATGATATGCAACTAATTGTAAAATGATATGCAACTAATCGTAAAATGATATGCAACTAATTTTTTTGGAGCATCTTCATTTTGCATTTTGCCATCCCGATACAACCATATGTTATTTGCTTTCTTTGTAAGTTTCATCATTGAGCATTGATTTGTTTAGGATATGTTGAAAATTTATACAAGCATAATGGTATAATTGAACCATGATGACCTGAGAAAAAAATTTACATGATGTTTAATTTTGCAAGATAGCACAAGCGTCAAGGTATAATTGAACCAGGATGACTTGAGTGCGTATTGCGTAAAAAGACAAGATTATATTATTTGTATGCATGAAGTGGGATTAGGCCTTCAGTGATATTTGAAGTATCACGTCTCGAGGCAAGAATTCACACAGTACAAGTGATCACTTCCCAGATAGAAGACTAAGAAAATATTGGAAGTTCCTCATGATCTCTAGCTGTGAAGCATTTAGTGAGACAAGGAAGAGAATCCAATAACTCAAAAATTTCAAAATGCAAAACTAGTTAAGATTTTTATGCAATAATGCAACATTTAGTACTTCAGAAAATCATCCATCCTTGGTATTTTTGGTGAAATGTTTTGTTTTGTTTTTGCAATGAAGTGTAGTTTTGGTTGTTGGATGTCATGCTTCTGAGTTTTTTTTTTTGCAATAGTTGTGATGTCTTGAATGTTTGCAATATTGAGACGATTTACATGCCCCTAGCCGAGTGTCCCTCTTGATGTGAATATGCACAGTGATTTCCAAGCCATGGTGGAATGCAGTTAGAGGATAGATATAGATGGATAAATCAGGATAGTGACTACGCTAAGTATGTCCTGAATAAATATATGCTAAGTGTTGGGCGATGGCCGATAATGTTTGGATGATAAAATGGCATGGAGATAGATAGAGGAGCCATTCTTTCACAAGAGCGCCTATTTACCAGGTTTTCACCATTTGTTTTTATTGTACTTTGTTTTTGCTTTTTCTGGATTTTTCTTTTTCTTTTTTTTTTTGATTATTTTTTGGCTTTTTCTGTGCACTAGGCTTCTTAAGTATAGTACTTCTTTAGATGAATGCTGTTAGTTGGGTCATTGAGCACATCTCCTTCTGAAGTTGTAAGCTGATAGGCACCTGATCCATAGGCTGATATGATGACATAGGGACCCAACCAGTTAGGTTCAAATTTCCCTTTCTTTTCCCTATCTTGCTGATTTCTTAGATTTTCTTTGAGGACTAGATCACCAATTTTGAAGTTTCTGGGAATGACCTTGTGATTGTAGCTTCTGCATATGCGTTGCTGATATGCTTTGAGATGAGTATAAGCATGCTACCATCTTTCATCTAATAGTTCAAGTTCTTGCAGTCGATTAACTCGATACTCTTCATCTGGGATTAAACCTTTCAAAGAGACTCTGAGAGATGGAATTTCTACCTCTAAGGCTAGTATGGCCTCTGATCCATATACCAATGAGTATGGTGTTGCTCCTGTAGGTGTGTGGATGTTGGTCCTGTATGCCCAAAGTGCTGGATTGAGTTGTACGTGCCAATCTTTGCTTGCATCATTCACTATTTTCTTTAAGATTTTCAAGATTATCTTGTTAGATGCTTCTGCTTGACCATTGCCTTGTGGGTAGTATGGTGTAGAAAACCGATGTCGAATTTTGAACTTTTCACATAGTTCCTGTACATCTTGGTTTTTGAAGGGTCGTCCATTATCTGTGACGATGGAACTTGGAATGTCATATCTGCAGATCAGATAATTTAGGAGAAAAGAAGCAATCTGTTTCCCAGTCACTGTGGTCATGGGAACTGCTTCAATCCATTTGGTAAAGTATTTTGTTGCAGTTATAATGAACTTGTGTCCATTTGAAGATGAAGGATGAATTTTGCCAATCAGGTATAGTCCCCATTGACAAAAGGGCTAGGATGTCATAAATAGCTACAGTTCCTGTGCTGGTGCATGTATCAGATTGCCATGGATCTGGCATTTAGGACATTTCTTGGCGAAATGATATGAGTCTTTCTCCATTGTAGGCCAGTAGTATCCCATTCGTAGAAGCTTTTTAGCAAGAGTAGTGCCACTTGAATGCGTGCCATAGATACCTTCATGAAGCTCGTGTAAATCAGAATCAGAATCATTACGATCAAGGCAACGAAGAAGAGTACCATCTAGACCTCAACGATACAAGGTATCAATGGTAAGGGTATAACGGGTGGCTTGTCAGATAAAGTTACGTTTTTGGTTACGAGATTGGTCAATGGGTAAAATATTGTGTTTGAGGTAGTCGTATATTGGTCCATATAATGGAGAATCCGAACCAGTCAAGGCATAGATAACTTGGGATTCAGAGTGGTCATAGGCGGGGGAGAACAGTTGCTCTACCAGGAACTCATAACGACTCTATTGCTTTGGAATTTGTAGGAGTGAAATGATAGTAGCCATTGCATCAACTGCTTTGTTGTTCAATCTTTGTATCTGTTCGAAGGTGATGTGCACAAAATACTATTTGAAGTCATCCACCATTCGCTTGTAGGGTAGTAGCTTGTCGTCCTTTGTCTGATAGTTGTTGTTGATTTGATTGATGACTAGTTGTGAGTCTCCATAGACTTTTAACTCTGTGATCTTCCATTCGACGACCATTTTGATGCCTAGAACCAATGCCTCATATTCAGCCACATTATTTGTGCATGGAAACATAAGCCTATATGATCTTGGCATAGTGTGTCCTTCAGGAGTGATGAATAGAATGTCAGACCCTGAACCATGTTGTGTATAGGATCCGTCAAAGTATAGGGTCCATTGTTTGGGAGAAAGAGCAAGAATGTCCTTGTCTGGAAATTCAATTTCCATGGTTTGTTTTCCTAGCAGTGGTGCTTCAGCCAGCTGATTTGCAATTGCTTGTCCTTTGATGGCTCGTCTTTCTATGTACTAGATGTCGAATTCACTGAGAATCATGACCCATTTAGCCAATCGGCCTGTGAGAGCTGCCTTGTTGAGTAGATACTTGAGAGGATCAATTTTAGCTACTAGCTTAATGGTGTGTGGTAGCATATAATGTTGGAACTTCTAAGATGCAAAGACCACTGTTAGGCAAGCTTTTTGAATGAAGGTATAGTTGAGTTCATAGCCATTCAATGTCCTACTGATGTAATATATGGCACGTTCCTTTCCTTGTTGATCTTCTTGTGCCAATAGTGCCCCCAGTGATATATCTGTTGTGGAGATATATAGTATAAGAGGTTTTCCTGCAACTGGTGGTACTAGAACTGGTGGATTCATCAGGTATTGTTTGATTTGGTAAAAAGATTCCGCACACTTAGTCTCCCATCTAAATGGTACATTTTTGTGTAGCAAATGGTTAAATGGTAAACTTTTATCTGCGAGTTGAGCGATGAATCACCTGATTGATTGAAGTCGTCCCTGTAGAGATCTGAGTTGACTAGTATTCTGTGGTGGTGGCATGTCCATAATAGCTTGTACCTTTGCTGGATCAACTTCAATGCCTTTAGCTGAGACTATGTAGCCTAATAACTTGCCTGATGTAACCCCGAAGACACACTTCTTAGGGTTGAGCCTTACTTGGAATTTCGCCAATCGATCAAAAATCTTGCTTAGGATGTCGAGATGTTCAGCTCTAGTGAAGAATTTAGCTAGTAAATCATCCACATAGTCTTCCATAAATGTGTGCATCATGTCATGGAATATTGTTGTCATTGCTCTTTGATAAGTGGCCCTTGCATTCTTTAAGCCAAAAGGCATAACATTCTAATAGTACGTTCCCTAAGGACAAGTGAATGTTGTTTTATCCTAATCTTCAGGAGATATTTTGATTTGATTATAGCCTGAGAAACCATCCATTAGTGAGAGCATTGCATGACCTGCTGTGAGATCTACAATGATGTCGATACTGGGTAGAGGAAAGTCATCTTTTGGACAAGCTTTGTTGACGTCTCTGAAGTCAGTGTATATTCTGATACTACCATCTGGTTTTGATATTGGAACGATGTTGGAAATCCATTCTGTATAGTCAATGGGTCAGATGAATCCGACATCTAATAGTTTCTTCAGTTCAGTTTTGACCATGAGTGCCACCTGTGGATTGATCTTTCGTAGCTTTTGCTTGACTGGCTTAACTCCTATAGAAATAGATAAGTGATGCATAATTAAGTGTGGAGCTACTCCAGGCATATCAACATATGACCAAGCAAAGTTAATTAGTTGTCCTTTAAAGAAGGTGATGAATGCCAATCTTTCTTCCTCTGTCAAAGATTTTGCAAGGTGTATGTTTTTGGCTGCTTCTGTGGTACCAATGTTGATTGATTGAGTGGGCTCAATCAATATGGGTGATCACTCATGAAAGTGTTCAGGAAGAGTGTCAAGTCTCCCATCATCAGGTGCCTTAAAAAGGTTTTCACCATCAGATGCATCCTTTATTTTTACTTTTTTGTGATCTAGAGCTGCCATTGACTGGTTTTCAACATTAGATCCTTTATTTGGTTCATTTTTGCGACTGAGAGACTCGACACTCCCTGTTTGGTAGACATCGTTACTTTATTCACTAGTAGAGCCTATTTCGGGAGTTGCGGTACATAGATAATGGATAATAGATTCATCATCGGGGAAAATTGGTATATCATGGGTTTCAGGTTCATCCCAATCGATGAGGTCAGGAAATACAAGTGGTAAGGAATCATGGGGTGGATCAAGTTCTGCTACTGTAAGCATTAGGACAAAGTGTTCATTGTGATTGTTCTTATTTTTAAAGAAGTCCATGGTTTCATCGAGGTCTTCGATGGTATCATCTTCCACATAGACTTGTTCATAATATTCCTGTTTGCTTTCCTTGGCGTCATAGATATGTTGTGGCCCAAATTCAAGAGGTCTATCTTCTGCGTTAGGTTCTTCTTGAGAAAGGGATATAGAATTAGTATCATCCAGGATATTTGTAGTAGCATTGGAGTAGGTACCCCATTCATATTCATTGGAATCTGTTTCATAGGCATCATCCCAGATTCTATCTGTGCTGCAAATAGGTATGTTGTATGGTGAAAACAAATCTTTGATAATGGATACCATTTTGATGGTTCTTGTGGATTCTGTGTCCGATCCATCTTCCACTTTCTGGATTTGTTCATAGAGGGTGCTTTCTCGAGGAGGAATGATGGTATCTAGAGATGACATGATTTGTTCTTGAGACATTGGTGTTTGAATATGAGCTACTGCTATAGATATGGCCTTCTTATGACTTAGAAGCTTTCCCTAATGCAACTTCTGATCTTGATGTTCTCGTGTCTTGCAGATTGTTTCTGCTGATTCAAAGAGTGCTTCCTACCAGGATTCTTCTTTGTACTTCTTCTTTACCTTCCATTGAGGTTTTGTAGTTGTTCTGGGTGGCTTTTTTAATAGGAACATGAGTTTAGAACCCAATCCTGCTTTGTCTCTACTAGGTTGTGAAGGAAGATCTATAGGTTCAGTGACTCCTTCCTTGTGTTTCCCAATAGGTCCTTTTCCGTCATATCCCATTTGTTTCATGATCAAGTATCCTTTTCCATATAGGTGTGTCGGTAGAACAATGTCCAGAGCGGCTGCTCTATTATCTTCTTCCTCATCTTTGTATAACCAGCTAAGAATGTCTTTGTCTTCTGATTCATGTGCTAGAGTACCCAATTGGATGAAAGTACCATCAAATTTGGTGATGGGCTGAGTGGCCAGATGTGTTGACGTAGTAGGCAAACCATGCGATCTAGGTGATGTTGGCAATTTGGCCAAACATAAAGGCTCCAAAGAGTACTCTCCCATGCCTTGGTCTTTGATTTGCATCTTTTGCTTGAAATCTTCAAACAAGGAGTTGGGCTTTGCTATTTGTAGATCTGATGTCAAGGGTCGCTACTTTTCTCTATTATGAGGAACCAAACTGTCTTGGGCTACCCCCATTGCGTTGCAATGTTGAAATGGATTATGATCAGCTGATATGGAGATTTCTTGCCCATCATAAGGAAATTTGACACACTGATGATATGTAGAAGGTACTGCTTGCATTTCATGTATCCAGGGTCATCCTAACAAAATATTGTAGGTTAGATCTATGTCTAAGACTTGACATATAGTATCCTTTTGCACTGGTCCCACTTGAATAGGTAGTATCACAGTTCCTTTAGAGGACCTTTCCTCATCATCATATGCTTTTATGGTAATTTTCTTGCAAGGATCAATAGATTCTTCTGAGAAGCCTAGTGCACGGATAAGATTTAAAGTACATATATTAAGTCTGGCTCCTCCATCTATCAAGACTCTTTTTACTCAGTGTTTGCAAACAATGACTTCAATATGGAGAGGAGTATTATGCGGATGACTCAAGGAAGTATTGTCATGCTCTGAGAAGGTGAGGTTATGAGTTTTTGTCATATGGGCGACCATGGCTTGAAATCTGTCTGTATCCAGATTTTGAGGTACATTTGTTTCCAATAGTGCTTGTTCCAATATGTCTTTGTGCTTTGGTGATAGTTTCAACAATTCTAGTATGGATATCTGAGCTGGAGTCTTGCGTAGTTGGCTAACCAAGTCATATTGGAGTTTTAGTGTGGCAACTGTAGGTGCAGTATGTCCTTTCAAGACATATTTCTAAGTTCGGGTTGTTACATTGACGGATTCATGATCATGTCGATTTTGAATGGTGATGACATTGACGTGATGATCTTCAGCTAAGATGTGGTTGATCATGTTGTTGTAAATGTGATTGATACGAGCTCCGCGTGTATCATCCGAAGTTGATGCTCCATCTTTGTTGCAATTTGGAAGAGGATTTTTGAAGGCTCTGTGATCACCATTTGTTTTGAGACCATCCATCGTTAAGTCACCTCGATCAATCATGTCTTGTACCAGATGTTTTAATCTCATGCACTCATTTGTTCTATGACCTTTATTACGATGGAAATCATAGTAATGTGAATCATTCCACCAAGGTGGTTTGATCAGGGGTTCATAGTTGCTGATTGGAGGCAAAGAAAGAATCTTGTTTGCCAAAAGTTCTCTGAATGCTGATTCTAATGATTGTCCCAGTGGTGTGAAGACACGCTTTTGCAAATTTTTTGTGTTGTTGCGTGAATTGTTGTTAGGTCCTGGATTCATGTTTCTATTTTGAGTATCGGGGGTGTTGTTTGCATTGAGTTGTCCTTGATCAATGTTTGGTGCATGTGTGTTAGCACCAAGATTAGCATTTTTAGGATTTTTTGTATTTTGAGGATTTTCAGATAATGCAAGCACTGGTTGCTTAGATTTGGGATCAAATGAGTCATTGTTGCCTTCATTTTTGTTTCGGGTCCAAAACTGAGATTTATCAAGATTGGTATTGTTCTGATTATTGTAGTTTGATGAGTTTGTTCCTTCCTTGTAAAATTTGATTGTTCCCTTTTTGACACATGGTTCCTCTACTTGAATGCCATTTTCAATCAATTTAGCAAAAGATGGTATGCATTGATGTTTTAGTCGGTAACTCATTTCTCCATTCAAGTTATCAATGAAGATTTCTATTTTCTCCTTTTCTGGAATATCTCGAGGATATCGTGATACCATGCATCGCCAGCATTGAAGGAATATCATGGATGTTTCATTGTTCTTTTGTTTGGTATTGCAGACATCTAGCATGGTTATGGCATGTTGAATATTATAGGAATATTGGGTTATGAATTTGTTAACCAATTCATCAAATGATCTGACAGGTGGTGTAATCTTGGATAACCATTCCATTGTTTGTCCTCCCAGGCTTCTTGGGAATAACCTCATCAGATAGGTGTTATCATGAGTAAATTCAAGACTCATGGTGCAAAATTCTCGAACATGATCCCGAGGATCACTTTTCCCATCATATTTATCAAATTTGGGAACATCTGAGTTTGGAGGAAAAGGTACCATGTTCAATCTTCTGTCAAATGGATAAGGACAGATTTCATTTATACAGTACTGCACTGTTGTCCCTTGTTGCATATCTTGTATTTGTCTTTGCAACATTTGCATTTGTTGAGTAAGAGCAACCAAGGGCGCATTATCTTGCCAAGGGAAGAGTTCTTCCCTTGTATTTGTTCTTAGCTGAAAAGGTGTGGTAAACGATATATGTTGTTCTAGAGTTTTGAGCTTAGGTATACGCATTTCTGGTATACATTGTTCTAGAATATGTTGCTCAGGTATGCGAGTTTCTTCTTCTCTTTGTTGTTCTTGATATGCATATTGTCGAGACCCAGTTTGAAAAATGTTTGCATCAAAATCTTCAAGAAGTTTAACACCTTTACTTGTGAGCATGAGCAAATACTTTTCTTTGTCATTTTCCATAAGCTTTTCGACAAGTTTTTGGAATGAAGGATTTTCTTGACATTCTTGAAGAAGTACTTCAGTAATTTCAGGCTCTTCTGAGTGTGAAACTTCAAAAGGATTTGACAATCTGTGATTCATACTTGATTCTGTTGGTGTCTCGCTTTGTTGGTTCTTTTGAGAGCGAGTAACCGACATTTTAGTAAAAACTTTTGGTGATGAAAGGGACAAAATTTTCTTTGATGTGTTGCGCGGGGGTGGGTGGTTTTGGTCTAGATGTGTTATAAGTTATGCACTCGTCGGGCAAGAATGCTAGATTGATCTTTCCTTCGCGGTTTATTTTTTGATTAAAAGAAGACTTTTGACAATAGGCTCTTGTCTTCAAGGGTTCTTTGTCAAATTCATTGGATTTATTTTGGATATACTGTTTGACGTGATGAAGGAATACCCAATGAGATTTGAAGAGTTGATGATTGATGAATAAAAACTTATTTCTCTTGATGAATTTGGAAAAACTAGGTTGTTGTTTCTTCAACATGATGTTACGATAAAGGTTCTTTCTTCTCAAAATAAGGGGATTAGTCATGCATGAGTGATGAATGGTTTCCTTTGATTGGTTTGGATTCAGTTGATTCTTGTTTTCAAAAATTTCAGATCTTACTCTATCAAAGTGAAGGTTTTTAGATGCCCCTTCATGACAAAGCGTGTCAAATGATATGGAGAAAAGCCTCCCGATCTAGAAACTTGATTTGACAATTTGAAATCTTTAAACAAGTGTTTTGAGATAAAAATCCGTAAGATGGTAAAGGATTCTATTGACACTAATGATGAGATTTCCGGATTATGATAGGAGAGACGTCCTTTATCATGCGATTCATTTAGGATTTTGACAACGTTCGTTTTGACACAAATTTAGCTTGAGAAGTAGTTCTAATGGTTTGTTTGTCACTCTGCTTTGATGAAAAATGATGTTTGATGGAAAAAGGCTTCTAAAAAAATATTTTGAAAATTTTAAAATTTTTCCTGATTTTGCTCTCTGTTTTTCTGTTTTTAATCACGCGCTAGAACAGAGACTACATGTGCTATTGAAATGTCTTCATGCGCTAAAATTATGAGCACACATGCTAGGCTGCCCCGAGACACGTGCTAAAGTTTTGACTTTTAAAATTGTTTTCTAGCTATTTTGAAAAGTCTATGCACTATTTTGGGCTTTCCACGTGCTAACTATTGAGATTGATGCGCTACTGTTTGATTTTCATGCGCTAAGCTATTGCTTCCACGTGCTAAAGTTTTGGACTATTTAAAATTGTTGTCTAACTGTTGAAAAATCTATGCACTATCTTGGACCTATCACGTGCTAACTTTTGAGATGGATGCACTAATGTTTGGTTTCCACGTGCTAAGTTGTTGCTTCTACATGCTAGACTGTTTTTGGGATGCGCTAAATGTTTCAACACTGAGTTGACCTATGGTAAAAACGCTACTGTTTTGACCCAACGCGCTAAGTTGATGTTTTGATGCGCTAACAAAAGTACTCCACGCGCTAAGAGGTTGCTCTTATGCGCTAAACTGCCTTGATTTTGCTTTGGTTTTGATTTTTTGTAAATTTTGAATTTTTTCTATAAAATTTTGAAGTTTGATGGATGATTTTCTGAAGTAATAAATGCAAGCACGGCACAAAAAGTACAACCATTTTACCTAATCTAACAAAAAGTGTATGTTCTGTGAGGATGTATTCAAATCTCCAATGTTTTAACCGGTTTTGATATAAATAATACACTTTAGAAAGACTCTTTAGTCAAGGGTCATAAATAACATCATAGCCCACTAGTCTCGATACTCTGTCAACTCAAACAGTCGTGTCACCCCCTAAAGAGCGCCCATTTTTTTGCCTTTTACAAGAAATTAACTCAAAGTGAATTGCTTTACAATTGAGTAGTTATCTTGGGAGATATATGGTGAGTAATCTTGGGGCGGATTCTTCCCCACCCTTGCACTATGATGTTATAAATGTCTGGTTACTCACTCGATTCAAAGCTTCTATTTCTATGGTTCGTAATTAGGCTTCCCATTCAGCCGTCAGTGATAAACTCCCTCGGGAGGCTTCCCAACCTTTAGAACAAAGGCTTTACATATCTCAAGGATACTGGGGGAAGGCTAATCACTACATGCAACCATTGAAAAGGACTTTCGTCACTTTCCACATTTGATTTACTGGGTTAGAATTCTTGACGTCAAAGTCGTTCCCCACTTAGGTCGTTCCCTTCACATGGACCAAAGATTGTTGTTGTGGTTCATTTTACAGCCCAAAATAAGGTGAGTCCAATTTTATCTAACAAGAATTAAAAATGACTCTAAATTTTAACTAACTTAACTAAGTTAGCCAAAATCTAAAACTATTTTTAATTCTACAAATAAAATCCAGCGTTACCTACAAGAAATTGTTAGAATCCTACAAAATTCCAATCAAACAGTTAGAGAAATCTGGGTTTCGGTGGACTTCTACAAGTCTAAATGTTATTTCGATTACAATTTTGATTTTTGTCTTTTGTCTATGATGCGCTATAGAAAGGGCTGCATGCGCTACAATGTAACCTGGATGCGCTAAAATAATTTCTCAATGTGCTGCACTGTTCAATGGATGAGCTATTCTATGCTATTCTATTTTTACCCGTGCTGAGACCTACAGGAAAATGATTGGATGTGCTAAAAGATAATCTTCATGCGCTGGATGATGCACTTCATGCACTAAACAGTGGATTAGATGCGCTAGGATTTTTACTGGAAGCGCTACTCTGTGTGCCAAAGGCGCTGCTCTGGTTTTCTTCCGCACTGAGACCTATAGGAAAATTTTAGTGGGGTTATGCGCTAAAGAAAGTTCTTCACGCGCTAGAAGATAGACCCCACGTGCTAAACAGTAGGCGGAACATGCTAGACTGTTAAGTGGATGCGCTAGGGAATGTTTCCCACGCACCGATTCTTGTTTCCTGTGGACCTGCAAATGTGGTTAATTTTAAAAACCGATTTGATATATGGGGTTTAAGCCCACGGTGGGCACCAGAAATGTATGCGGGAAAAGTGGGCTGATAGAATTTAATATGTGAAAATATTGTTGAATACTAGTCCACACACACACAAGACTTCTTGATGCAAGCTATGGAGTAACAAAGTGTTACTCAGCTTCCCAAGGTGGGTCCCATGGTTCTCTATCTCACAATGTCCCTTAAACCAATGTTTTTGCTCTCAGATTACTGAGCAAAATGGTTTAGGGATGGCAAATGCAAGAACGAGGGATGCTTTGATAGTTTTAGTATGAGATTCATCCTAAGCTATACATGATCTTAAAATGCAATAAACTATATGATAAGATGACAAGATTAGTATAAATACTATCCTAACATGATATATATTAGTCTATGTTTGAGGTAAATGATAAAGAAATTATCTTAAACATGCATATTTACATTAATTCTTGATTTCAAAGAGGATAAAATGATGAGCATAAAAATGAAATGAAAGCTTGAATGTGTTTGAGCATAAATGTGATACTACAAATTTGAAAGATGATCAAAATGGAGGAATGAGAGCTCTATTTATAGCAAAAATAGGGCAATGGATGGTCAGGATTGAATGGTTTAATCAAGGGTTGAGTTTGAAAGTTGGGGATCCATGTGCACAATTTGCACCAATGAAATAGTGACAAGTGTCAACATAGGGTTGAGTTGAGAGAAGGGGTTGGAGACACTAAATGCCTAAGAAGACCTTAGGGTTATCTAGGAGATAAGGGTTAAGCTCAAGTTAGGTTTACCCAATGGATTAAGATTTAATCCAAGGATAAACCTTTATGCAAATGATTAAGAGATAACCGTGGTCAAAGTATTAAAGTCCTGATGAGACCCTTGGGTTGGGTGAAGGTTGACTTAAAACAAATGTTTTAACCATGTAAGAGGGTTTGAGTTAACCATTAATGGTTTTTGAAGACTTTGGAGGATTAAGTGGTTGAAGGTTGGAAGCCTTTAATGGTTATTGGAGACTTTGAGGTTTTAAGTGGTTGAAGGTTGAAAGCCTTTAATGGTTATTGGAGACTTTGAGGTTTGAGAAGTGACTTCCCTTTGCTTAGGGATGTGACAAAGTTTAGAGGAGGGGTTAGGTTAATTAGAAGCGATTAGAAGATTCTAGAAGGGATTAGAAAGGGGTTTGGGATTTTGCAAGTGGATGGAGGGATAATAGGATTTAATTGAAATAAAGTAATTTAGTTCAATTTGGTTGCAATTTGGAGAAATTAAATAAATTGGATTTATTCAATTTAGGATAACTATTTAATTAAATTTGAATTTAATTAAAAGTGGCTAGGGGGGATTTAATTGAATAAAAATGATTTATTCATTAAATGGTATAGTGAATTTTATTTAAACAAATTGAGTAATTTACTTAATAAAATAGAAGAATGTGGATAACTTAATTAAATTTGGATTTACTTAAATAGAGGAATGAACATAAAATATTCATTTTAGAAGTATGGTCATTTCTATACATCTACAATATACACACACACACACACACATGTGTGTGTGTGTGTGTGTGTGTGTGTGCACATACATATGTATATATGTACATACATATGCATATATATGTACATATGTATATATATATATGTATATGTATGTATAGATATACATATACATATATATATATATATATATATATATATATATATATATATATATATATGTATGTATGTATGTATGTATGTATGTATATGTGTGTGTGTGTGTGCGCGCGTGCGTGCATGCACACACACACACACACACACACATATATACATACATATGTATGTATGTATACATGTAAATATACATATATGTATGTATATAAGTATATATATACATATGTATGTGTATATACATGTATATATGTATATATACATATACATACATATATTTATATATATATACATATGGATGTATATATACATATATACATGTATATACACATACATATGTATATATGTACATACATACATATATACACATACATACATATATATACATACATACATATATGTATCTATATATATATCTACGTATGTATATGTATGTATATATACATATATATATGTATGTACATATATATATGTATGTACATATATATATGTATGTATGTATGTATGTATATATACATGCATATATATATGTATATATATATGTCTTTTAGCAGGCATCATTAATTTAGGCAGTTTCATCTATATATATATATATATACATACATTAATATATACATATGTATATGTATACATATATATATACATATGTATATGTATACATATCTATACATATATATATATATATATATATATATGTATATATATATATATATATATATATATATATATGTATACATATATATATATATATACATACACGTGTGTGTGTGTGTGCATAGAGACTACATCCATCCTAATCCTTCAAATTTCCCACTGTCAAAAGATGACATGTTCATCACTATTTACTATGTCGGATTTGTCGAATATAACTTCGCACCTATTTCCTGCACATAGAAAGAAAGGGAAAGATGTTTGAAATAGGGGTTTTCCTAAGTAAAACCCTAGTTTTGTAATTAACTGTGAATGAAATAATGCAAATACTAAAATAAATACTAAGGAGATATACCTCAAATCTACAATTGTTAATTATGATGCAATTCAGTTTTAATATAATCAGAAATGTTGAATGTAATGGCATGACAAAGACATGGACATGACCCTAATCACACACGCATGCTTGCACATGAATATTGATGTAGCTTTTCTCCACAAAGCTTGAATGATAGATATGCAACCTTGAATATCTGAAGATACTTTATGAATGTTTCATGAACACACGAGTGATATGATTAATGTTCTAACTTAAAATGAATTGATAGGATTTCTTTATATAGGGTTCCTTAGGTAATTTACCAATTAGGTCAACCTCCAATGGTCATATGTAGCCCCAGGAATAAAATTCTATTACGAAGTTATAGCACCTACTCCATTTTAAATTAGGGCCCATTTGAGAGGGACCAAGACATTTTGGGTGCCCTATGTTCCTTCTACATATAGGACCAAAATAAGACGCCAAGGGGGGTGTCACATAGTAGAAACTGCCAATGGATGTACATGACATATAAATTCAATAATGGGGTTAAATAGGGGCTAGGGAGGCAATGAGGATAGAACATGCTAAAGTAGGATCACAGACATGAGGTGTAAATTGGACAGGTGACAATTTACAATGCTACATTTAGCCCCTACTTTAGCGGGAGTATGAGCCTATACAAATTCTTGTGGTAAACTAGTATGATTAAGAGTGAGGAGAAACTAGGAGAAAAATCACAAGGAGATAAGACATCACTAATTTTGAGGAACTAATCCCCCACTCTTAGGATCTTAACTCACACAATCTTATGCAAGGACACACAAAACAAGACAAAGATAAAAGAAGAACAGAAAAGGACAAAAAAAAGAGGCTCCAAGTTAACTAGTTGAAGAGACCTCAATAATTATAATGTCTCAATATCAAATATCATTTTTGGAATGCTATCTCAAGAAGACAGGTGATCACATAAAGAGAGCAAGAGCATGCATCAAATGATGAACCATGAGCCACAAATAGAAAAACTATGAGCTCATGGGGAAGAGAAGAGAGAAAGGACATGAATTCCGTAGGCTAAGAGTGTTTTTCTAGGTGATCCATGTTAGGAAGGAGAGTCAGAATAGTCTATTTATGATACTCTAGTTTCATTCATCCCATCGCATATATTGCTATCTAGTTTTAGGAGTTAAGCATCCCGTATAAGACTTTATTTTGTTTGGTTTCAAGCATGTAACAACCTATATAAGACATGAAATGAAAATGCCAAAATGTCTTGTTTTGGGTATGAAGCATCTTGTATAAGACTTTGTTTAGTTTGGTTTCAAGTCTGAACACCCTGTGTAAGACATATATGTCTGGTTTCAAGAACATATTGTGTAATATTTTTTTTGTCTAGTTTCAAGAATGTGTATTCCTATAAGACATATATAAATGCTACATCTACTTTCATGCATGAAGCATCTCGTGTGAGATATCATTTTGCTTGGTTTCGAGAATGAACCACCTATATTAGACATGCAGAATGTAATACAATATAGTACAAAGAGGGCGATATGTATGCCACCTCTTAAGATGTCAACATAGCCCTATGTTGATGTCTTAATGAAGCTAGAAACAAGGATACACACCTTCAACACCAAGCAGATATCCTTTTAGGCAATAACGTTCATAAATCCAAGCTAATGTGGCATTACTAGATTACAAGAAAAGAAAAGATAGTTGATAAAAAGATACCTTGCACCAAGTGTAAAGGGTATCCTTGGAGGGGAAGAGATCTTTTCTCAAAAGACATCTACCTTCATGAGGATTTTATTAAACAAAAATACCATCATCAGCCAAAAGAGAGGAAGGAGAACAAGAGTGCTTACCTTCTCCCTATTTCTAGGTGAAAGAGATTCTTGATGAAGGATGATGTGCTTTTGATAGAAATTAAAAGATTTGTTTATAATAGATATACATTGGCACGCGTAGAAGAGGTTGTAGTCGAGGAGACGCGCGTCTTGCATAAGAGATAATCCTTTAGCAAATACTTTACAAAAGGAACAACATCGTATCATATGAAAGGCACTATTATAGTTGAAGGGGGTGAAACTGATAGTATCTCTCCAATGTATGTCATTGCAATCTATAGTGTGAAAGCAAAATGACTACAAGGCATTTTTCTTTTGATTACTTTTTTATATTAAATCAAGACCTACATTTGAAAGTTTCCTTCAAATTATTTTTTATTTTAAACAATAAAACATTCCTTTGAATGAAGATAACCCTTCATTCAATGGCATTTACTATCTTCGAATGAACACACCTTTGCTGAAAGAAATACCATCATTTGAATTATTATTATTATTATTATTAAGTGTCTTTCACTATTGTAAAATGTACACCAATTGATTAGGATTTCACAAAAAATATAATATATTTTCTTGATCAACATGAAGGTTGGAATAAAAGGTGAAACTCCTTAGCGAATCAAATTGTCAACAATTTGTTTTTTGAATATTTTTCATTAAAAATTGATATTTAACTTTACAATAGATAAATACTTATTTTAGATAGAAAAAATTCTAACTTATGATTTCCAAAAAAATATAATTAATAATAACCACTTAAAAAATATGAAATGAAATAGTATTTGTCAAAAAAATGAATACTAGGGGAGAGGGACCAGTAGTTGTTAGGGCTAACTTTGTGAACATGTAGTCGTCACATGGAATATCGTAAGACCTCCATTTCTTTTTAGAAATATAATATGGACACTTAACTATCTACATCTAAGGTTAGAAGGCATGACTCATCAGGCAAGTCGTCAAAATAACACATCTAGTGCAAAGTGTCAAAAAAATGATTTTTTAAAGATTCGACCAAAACTTAATCTAAAAATCCCTAGTTGTTGAATAAAAAAATATCATTTGTAATTAATATAATATTGTATTTTTATGTAAAATATAACTTATATGAAACTTAAGTGGACCAAATGCCTATTATTAATCATAAATGTGTGTTATCTCTAACTTTTATATCCAGCACCAAAGGACCAATAGTTGAACACAAAACAACATATTATGATATAAAATAAAACTTATATGAACACAAAAGGACCAATTGTTGAACACTTAAATCTTTAGACAATCCCTCACATTTCATGGAGAAAAACAAGGTATTTATTGTGTTCACCTTTCATATTTGTGATAAGACAAATTACTAATATGAAATACTCCAATGCACATACATTGCTACCCCAATAGTTGTACACATAAGAATAATATTTTTACACTATGATAACAGTACTTGTTTAAGTGAGTATCTTATTTTATAAATGACACACTTATAGTGGATAGCTATGATATTTTATTTGAAACAAAAAATATCTATTTCACTTGTTAATTAGTGTATTTATGCCTTTTTTATATAACATTTATAGGTTCTCTTATGTTCAAGTATTGGTTCATTTTGATCAACATTTGGCAATTTTTTTATCTACATGTGGATTATTTATTTACATTATATAGTATAAATATGTGGCAAGACTGGATATTATATGCACAATTGCTATAACGACTATTGGACCCCGTACAACTATTGGTCCCTCTCCCCTAAAAGTACGTGATTATTATTTATATATTATAATGAAAGGAAAAACAAAATTTTCAACTAAGTTTTTTTATTTTCTTAATATTTATCGAACTAGAAAGTAAAATTATTTTACTTAATGCTTTTAAATACTAATACAATTTACAATTTATAATGGTTTTTAACATTTCTTAACTTTGTTTGATGCTCTACTCCTTGGACACTTGAAAACAAGGCAGGAGCTTCGTGATTATATCAAACGTAAGCGTTTCCTATAATTATAATTACAGCTCTTTAAAACTACCTATTCATTTGCTGGTTCGGAACCACTTGATGTGCATGGTTGTTGATCAAAGGTGTCGCTTTCGTAGTCGTCTACCTGATCTACCAGCACCTGTAGAGACCTCGGAATTTCTGATGCAGGAGCCTCTATTGTTCCTTCCAATATATTCACCACATCACTCATGCTCGGCCTCTCATTCTCATCGTCTTGAATGCATAGTCCTCCAACCATAGCGGCTCTTCTCACCTCTTCTATATTCGTCTCACTTGCTATCCTTGCATCCACAACGCCTATTTTGTTTTCCCTTTGAATTTGACATGAAGCCCAGGTAGGAAAGTACAACCTGCTCTCGTCCACCTTCAGATCCAGATTTCTACGACCAGATATGATTTCCAGCAACGTCATACCAAAACTGTATACGTCCACCTTGGGAGTGATAGGAAGGGCGGAGATCCACTCGGGAGCCAAGTACCAACGAGTTCCTCTTGTGGTCGTCAGGAGGCGGCTGAAATCTCTACCTGCCGACTTTACTAACCCAAAATCAGCTATCTTGGGGTGAAAGTCGTCGTCCAGCAGAATGTTTTCAGGCTTAATATCGCAGTGAATGATGCGATCCCTGAATTCCTCGTGGAGATAAACTAATCCTCGAGCAGTGCCCAGTGCAATTTCAAACCGAGTCTTCCAGTCCAACAACTTTTCTACTTCCCCCTCTTTGTGGAAGAGAAAAGAATTTAGAGATCCGTTGGGCATGTAAGCATACACCAGTAGCCTTCGAGAACCTACTACGTAGGATCCCCAGAGCCTCACCAGATTCACATGCTGTATTTTCCCGATGGTGCTTATTTCTGCACTAAATTGCTTTTCTGCTCCGGCAGAACCTTCTAGTTTTTTGACCACTTCAAGCGTGTTGTCTGGCAGAACTCCTGCGAACACACAGCCGAATGCTCCACTTCCCAGCTAATGCTTGAAATTCTTGGTTGCAATTCGCAGCTCTTTGTAAGTGAATGATTTGAGCAACGTTGGCACGTCCTGTTCCATGCTTTTCTTCCGCACCCTTCGACGTTTACACAGAATAAAGACGGCCAACAGGAGAGCCAAAATGAGAGAGAAAGCGGCTCCAGTAGCAGCAAGTACAACTCTAAGTGCAGGGGATTTGCTGCTTCGCTTAGATGTCGAATGCAGCAATTCAGAAGCGGCCAGTCCAATGAAGACCGATTGAGCACTGGATGAAGCGCGCATTTTGAATAAATCTCCGAACCACAGTCTACACATCAAAGGATCAGAAGTAGCGAAAGCAAAGGCTGTGCAGGAGCAATTGCTGAGACAAGCAGTCCGGCAACTCTGCTGTGTTGGCTCATTGTATGTGACAGCTTCTTTTTCGGGCAAGAATCGGTTCTTGGCTACCCGGAAGCTGTCGATAGTTCCCTCTGTGAATCCCTCAACATAACTGCACACATCATTCGCATTCCACAGTCCTTAAGCTCCACAGATATCATACTCGCTGGATTGACCCCGGTGTGTCGACCAAACCAGAGTCCATTTACCGTCACCCATCCAGATGTAAGTTCCATATTCTCTATTCGTCTGCAACACTAGCCGCGCCGTGAGAAATTTCCAAGTCGGATTTATGAAATAATAATAGTACATTCTTGAAAGAGAAAGCCTCACACAAGACTTTTCGACTATGTTCTGACCTTTCATCTCCGGAATCTTGGTAGCAGTATTACCAGTCCACTCTCCACTGGACCAATATGTAATACTGTTGTTATAGATTATCACCATCTGTGACTTTCCTGGGGGACATGCCAATTCCATAAGAGAATAGCCCAATTGCAAGATCCACAGAGCTCTTCCACGAAGTTAACTTCATGCCTTTCCACATCTTCATGCCCGGCAACCACGTATCTCCTCGATGCGCAAAACTCTCCCATACAATCTCAGACTTTTCTTGGGCATCCAGCATGACGAGATTACCGGAGTCCATTAAAATTGCGTCTGAGGCTTTTCCGCCATTATTAGTCGACCAAACCAACTGATCGTCTCTGTTAAACAATCTGAGACGACCGTCGCTTGAAAAGTTGAGAACCCCGGGCATGCTTCTGACAGGATTCTCTCTGATAGCCACCCAAACAATGGCCTTCTGAGAGACTTCTGCATACCAGATGCCAATGTACCAATTATTCGTTCCTTTGGGATTGAAAAATCCCAACGCGAAAGTGCCATTCTTTGATATAATGGTCTGATTTCCTGAGAGAGAAGAACCCATTAAAAGCGTCTCTCCAACATCCACTGCTAATAAATTGCAATTATACATTGCAATAATAATAGTAATGGCTAGGATCAAATTCTTCATCTCCATTTCTATAACCAGAGCATTTGTAATTTTCTTAAACAACACCCAAGGGGAAGAAGTCGTGTCGTTTATCCGACGCAAACGAATTGAAATTTTGCAGCTAATGATTTCGAAGTCGAAGTCTCCAGAGAAAATGGAAATAGAACCCACTTTCATTTTTTCCACATCTCCTCTGCTTTACCTTTGTTGACATCTGAACCAGAACGACTGAGATAAGTCAAGTCTTTAATGTCGACTGAGATAAGTCTTCTGCTTCCAAATGCAGAGTGAACAGTGCCACAAATATCTTTGGATGCTTTGAAACGACACCATTAGATTAAGATTGTACGCCTGAACTATTATTCGTATTATGTTTTCTATTTAGTTTAAAAATAAAATTATACCTGAACTAATTAAAAAATATGAAAATAAATCATATCCACTAAAAGGAGTGATAGAGAATATAAGAATATTGATGGTCAACTCTTTTTAAAAAATATGAAATTAAGAACATAAAATCTATCATAATCGGAAGACAAGAGTGATGCAAAGGAATATACATTAAGGTTTTAAAAAATAAATTATACCTTCATATATTTTAGAGTGTAGGAATAATTATTATTTTATTTTATCTTGGACTTCTTAGTGTAATAGAAATATGAGTTAATTAATTAAATTTGATAAAGATGTTTATCAATATATATTTAATGCTTAAAAGAATGTTCAGATTTTTGTTAATTTATTTTATTATAAAAAAGAAAAATCTATGTTTTGTATTTGTCTGTTTTAATGTTTTTAACAGATTTTTTATTTTAGTATAGATTTTTCAATTATATAAATTAGTATTTACATCGGAAGGACATGCAAGAGTTGTGTCAATAGAAAGTTGTATATAAGTAAACATGTTAGAGAGTACAATTTGATATGTGCATAGAAGGTACATCAGTTTAATTTAGTATGTTTTATATATAGAATAGTATTTTTTGTGTATACAATTTTTAAATACAATCTTGAACTTAGGTTGATTATTTGTCTTGAAGCTCTCATTTTTCTATGTGAATTTTGTTAATGTTCTTGTGGTTTGTTTATTTTAGTTAACATCTCAGAAATTTTACACCAAGGTTGTAATGGGCGTGTAATGGTTATCCTCGTTGTAATTGATGTAGAATGTCCTATAAATTTGAAAGTAGCATTGGGTAAATGGACAACCCAATTTATGTTATAAAAATATCTTAAAAAAATGTTTATTGGCAATGAGAATTTAAGATAATGTCTGGTGCTTCCAGGGGTCTTCGCTAAGGGGATCCTCTTTCCCCCTATCTGTTTATTCTTAAGGCAAAAGGCTTGGTTGGATTTATTAAGTCTCGTGTTTCTTAGGGCTTGATTCAATTTTGGAGTTGGGGTCATGGGCTGCCCACACTATCTCATCTTCAGTTTGTAGACGACACCGTCCTTTTGAGGGCTGCTCGTCTTCGGGAAGCCAAATCTTTTAGATGGACTTTGGATATTTATTTACCTACTTCAAGTCAGAAAGTCAATGAGCATAAATCTTCTATCTACTTTTTTAATACTCATGAAGCTATACAGAGAAGGATTGCCAATATTTTAAGGTTTCAAATTGGCTCTTTACCCTTGGTCTACTCGAGAATCCCTCTTTCTATTGGTAGGCTTCCTAGACTATTCTGGCAGGATTTATTGGATAAGTTGCATTAGAAAGTTGATCACTAGACTCATCGATGGTTGTCGTCTGCTACTAGGGTGACTCTTCTTGAATAGGTGACCCATGTTCTTCCTGTCTATAGGTGCTTTTTTTGGTTTGCTCCTGTGTATTTTCTTAAGGAATTTGATGCTCTCTCATGCCAATTCCTTTAGAGTGGTAACATGCATAATTGTAAATGGAGCCTAGTTAAGTGAGATTCTATGTCTAAGCCGAAGAAGGAGGGAGGTCTTGGCCTTCGTTCTGCTATCTTGAATGGGAAAGATCTTGTAGTCAAATTATATTGGCATTGGTGTACCTGTCATAATCAGTTTTGGGCTTGCATTCTCATGCACAAGTATCTTGGAGGAGTCAACATTCTGGATGTTACTTATTATTGTTTGGAAGGAAGGAGATCTCTAATTTGGCATACTCTAAAAGTTGGGGTTGAGCTAGTTAAGAGAGGTTTATTTTGGATATGCATTAAGGGATTTGAAGCTCTCTTTTTCTTGGATTCTTGGGATGGCAATTCTCCTATCCTTTCTATGCACCCTCACCTCTAGCCTCTCTGTGATGCTTTTTCTATCACATGTTGAGTTAAGGTGGAGCATTATAAGAATGTTCAAAATTTAGGGATGGCTAATGGTTATGTTTGGAAGGACCCGTGTGAATGGTTGTCTGGTGGATCTAAGGATGCTCATATGCAGTTGGCTCAGATTCTTGCTTTGTGAGAGTATAATTCCCTCGTGGGGCATGATGTTTTGGCTTGGGGAAGATAATTTTTTGTTAAGTACTTAGTGGCTATTGGTTACTTGGAACTTATTCGATAGGTTTTTGGAGGGGAAGAAGTTCCACAGTGGAAACATGTGTGGAATAAATCTTCTTGGCCTAAATATAACTTTTTTATGTGGTTGGTTGCTCAAAATCGTTGTCTGACTTGGAAACAGGGTTTCTAAGGTCCCTCTATGTGTTCTTGTTGTGGAAGGAGTGAGGAATGTGTTTCTCACCTCTTCTTTTAGTGCTCCTTTACTAGGGAAAATTAGCATTTCTGGTGGGAACTTTGAAACCAAGCCTGCTGGAATGTTTTCTGTTTAGCTGAATTCTAGGCCCATTGGGGTAAGCCTCATGTTAAGACTTACTTTCTCCAAGTTGCTTGGGCTATTGGACCCTCAAGGTAATGTCTCAAAAATAAAGAACTATTGGACAAGGATGCTCAATGGAGCATAACTCCCATCTATCATTCAAAATTAAATGATTAATAAGTAATTGCTATTTTTATTTTATGGATAGAGAATTGGGTTTTCTCTTTTTCACTCATAGATATGGTTGGTTTTCTAATGGAGTGGTAGGTGTTTATCAAGTTCCACGTATGATTTAATTGGATATAAGGACATAATGACTCTTCATCTCAATTCACATTCCAAGATAAGAGACAAGATCTCTATAGTAAGATAAATGAATTAGAGGAAGAAATTAACAAAGATGATCTTGAACTCTATTCACATAATGGAAATGAGTTGTTTGAGGACAATACATTTTGCGACTTCTTTGAGCTACAGTTGTATTTTCATTATGGAATTAATATATGATCTTGAGCTCTATTCACATGTTGAAAATGTCCTCTTTGAGCATGATACATTCTACTACTCTATGTGTTTTAGTTGCACTTAAATTATATAAATATACCATTGAATTGGCATTGTGCCCAATTTAACATAATAAAATGGTAGAAATTAGATCTTTAAAATGGGAATATTGTCAAATGTTATGACATTAAAGAACATAATGAAAAAAATGTAAAAAAATCCAAGGAGCATTGCTTCTAAAATGAAGTAAAGCAAAAGTAAGAAACCCGTGAGAAGGGGAATACAAAATTGTGCAAGAGATGAAGCTAAGTCCACACTGAAATTTCTTTCTGAGAAATAGTAGTGTTGAAAGACCTTGATGGGAATGGAACTTAGAACCCTACAAATGAATGAGAACATTGAAATTGCAAGATCAAAAGGGCAATGGTGGCATGTAGAGGGACCATTGCTAAACATTCTTGGCAGGTCATTCAAGCTTTAGTTTCCTACTACCTCTTTAGCATGTAAATTGAGAAATTGATTTGATGATTCAAAGTAATTTGATAATCAATTACAAATCAATGAAAAGATAGGCATGCAAGCATTGTAAAGCATACATGTGGTTGAAGAGTGTCAAAGAACCAAATATGGACAATATATACATAGTAGTATTCATTGCATGATAAAAAGAATCTGGAGATATATTAGAATTGGAAGTAGCTACCATGAGTTTAGGCTTAAATATATTTCATTTCCAGCAAGGAATTTATTGTCACTGTTTGACATAATATTGTTTATAAATAGAAATATATTAATAATGAATTTATATTTTATACAATAATTAGATTTCTATCTATATGAAATGATATAAGGAATAATCCTTTTTATATAAGAAGAATTCATGAATAATTTTTATTGACAAATAAAGAACATAAATTTAAACAAGAATAAATGTATTGTATATTGTATTAAAGTGAATAAAAGATTAGAGATGCACTGTCTCATTATACTTATGCTCTACCTCCAACACATTTTCAAACTTACTTCCTCCTTACACTATTGAATTTATAATAATCGCAGATTATACGAATCTAAACTTTGAGTTGTCATAAATGCACTTTTTTGTTGAGGGTGTGTTTGGAAGGCTATAGACTATTTCTTTTCTATTTAAATTCGAAAAGAAACCTGAAATATACAAACGCTGTGGATATTGAAGAGGCGATTAAGTAGATACTCCTGGCAATTACTATGATTATTGCAGCGCATAATTGCAGTTCATTACCATTAGATGGTGGAGATAAGCTTCTATTGGGGGCTTCGATACTAGAAATCAGACCATGATGTCAAAGAATGGCACGTTTGCAATGGGATTTTTCAGTCCCAGAGGAACGAATAATTGGTAGATTGGCATCTGTTATGCATGAAACTCCCAGAAAACCATAGTTTGGGTGGCTAACAGAGAGAATTCACTCAGAAGCATGCCCGACATTCTTTAATTTTCAAGCAATGGCCATCTTAGAATTTTCATTATAATGGATGACATCCACAACAAGTGGGCTCTTCTCTTTCGGAATGGACATGTCTCTAGGAAAGACACATATTCCTCAACAGGAGAGTGTTGTGGGAATTATTTCACCAAGATTCCCGAGATGGAAGGTCGGAATAGATTCCGAATGTTTTGTCTAAGGATTTCTCCTGCAAGCATATACTCTAATTTTACCCTAAACCTGGTCCCGTAGATCATACCCTCACCGGGCGGCTAGTTTTATCTCACAACAACATATTGGAGCTTTACTACTCGACTTTATTTTATTTTATCTTGTTTTCATTTTAAATTTAATTATTTAATTTAATTTAACTTGTTTTATTTGATTTTTAATTCTTAAACCATTCTTAAATTATAATTAGCTCAAATTTTATTATGTTACAGTTTCAATTTTAATTTTAGTTATTTGATTTAAGTTCATTTTAGTTATTTAATTTAATTCATTAAGATATTTAATTTAACTTAAGTTATTTAATTTAACTTTCTTAAACAATGTTAAATTTTAATTAACTTAAATTTTATTATGTTATATTTTCCATTTTAGTTTCAGTTATTTAATCCAATTTAATTTATTTTGTTTTATTTAAGTTAATTAATTTAATTTAATTTAGTTTAAGTTACTCAATTTAATTTAAGTTATTTAATTTAATTTTTTAAATCATAAACACTTCTTAAATTTTAATTAGCTTAAATTTTATTATGTGAGTGTAATATGCCTCTCGACATAATTAGCTAAAATTTTGTTATGTTATTTTTAATTTATTATGAAAATTGAGTTTACATGATGAGTAACTACATTTAATTTTAGTTATTTATTTAATTTCCATTTAACACTCACAATCACATCAAATTGAATGAATTTAGTTTTCATTTACAAATGTTTTGTGTAATGTCTTCTTTCTAGCACATGTTGTATGAGGTGGTTGTTAGTGTATTTCTCCATGCTCCCATAGGCTAACTAGGACATTTAAGGGATCTTGAGGATATTTGGCCTATATAGTTTCAGGTGCAAGCGATTCTTAGGCGTTTTGGTGTGTTTTTGGGATACTTACTATTTATAGTAAGTTAGTTGGGCTAGGTTTGGATTAACAAAGAACTCGTGAATAATATCATGTTGATGTTAGTGTTGATTTTGACTAAAGATTGTAATAATTGCTTGTGATTACTGATTTATTTAACAATAAAATTAAGTTATAAAGTTAAATTAAATATTTAACTTTATTAATGTGGGAACTTAAGTAAAGGGAAAATTTATTTAAAAATTAAAAGCTTTGTTTCAGATTAAGTACTTGGAGACTTGAATATTAAAAAGAAAACTGCATCTATTCATCCCACATTGGCTAGAAAAAGTGTTTGAGCTTTGCCAGAAAAGCTATAAAAGACTCTTAAGAGTTCATTTTCAACATGCTTGGTTGGAGATTTTTTAAATATTGTTTGTTAGAGATTATTTATGTGAGGTTTGTGAGGACAAAAAGCCTCATAAGCAACATTCTTCACGCTATTGCAAGATATAGCCTGGAGAATCAGTTGGAGATTTCACATAGGAAGCTCAATTTGGATTAGTAGAGATCTATATTAATACAGGTGCTGCAAATTACTAAAGGATTTGGAGTGTATATTTGGAGGAGGAATGAAGTGTTTTGTTTGCTAATTTGATACCATTTATGAATTGTCCCCTTTCAAGTTGGTTATTCCTTTCTATGCTAGCCATCCCTTTCCAGTTTTCTCATACAAACTTATAGAGGTAGGAATTGTTGATGTTGCTATTTCTAGGGACATTTATAAGTATATTGAAGCTTATATTTATCTATCATTAATATTTTATCAAGGTACCTTCTTGTGGAGCTAGATTCATAGGGTTTTGAGCTTGAAAAACACAAATTTTGTGAACAACACAAAAAATTTTAGTCCTACAATTTGTAGGTATGTAATATTTTGATAATAAATGATATTTTTTATCTAGGTTGTAATTATTTCAAAGAAACAATGCATATTGAAGATTAAATCAGTAATTTTTAGCAGTGTTATTTATAGAGTTTCTAGTATATTCCATTCAATATAAATATAACAATATTGTCTTTGAAACCTACACTTTATTTGACGTTGTGGACATTTAAAAAAAATGACAAACACACTCCCAAAAAATTAAATCAGACCACAAAGAGCGCTGGATATTATAGTGGTACTAGAGCATGTCTTGCATGTCATTTCCTATTAGCGCATGTATTCTATTCACACACCTAGATAGTTGCATGACAATTGAGATCAGTATATGAAGTAGGTTTCTTTTGCATGCTATTTTCAAGCAGTACACATTTGTGGGTTTGATTGCTTAGCAATTTTAATCAGTTCTAGAAGGTGGGTTTACTTTACATGTTAGATTTGAGATTACTTAGATGTTTGCATGTCATTTTGGAGCTTTGCATGTTAGCAAGTTGGATTTGCATGTTAATTTTAGGCAATTTTCCGAAGTGGGTAACTCTTGATGTTAGTTTAAAGCTATTTGGAGAAGTGGGTTCACAGTGCAGGTTAATTTTTGGCAATTTTGAGCATGTTCTATGAGAGCCAGTGATAGGGAACGGAGATACCAAGAAATATTAAGGAAAAGGGAAGTTGAACAGTAGTTAACATATAAATATTATTATTATAATTTTTTTTATTAATGTAGCAAGTTGTTTTGTATTATCATTTAGGAAGATGAACACTTTTGAAGATTAATTGATGGAATTGAAACATTGATGTGAAAGATAAAATGAGAAGTAAAAAAATACGCAACAAAGTTATAGTGAGTGTTTGGATCACTTAAATTACTTGTGTGAGCATCCTGGTTTGTTTAGATCCATCTTCAAAAAGAAATCAAAAGTTAATGAAAATGACTCTTCTAGTGAAAAAATTCAAGATATTAGTAAGAAAAAACTACAAAGACAAAATCTTTGCTCTTCTTGCAAAGAGGCTTGGGAGCCTAAACACGTTTGCATAGGAGAAATGGTTAAGGTGTTTGTAGAAGAAAAAGGCACAAAAGGAAAGTTTGGGAAAGAAGAAATTGCTTCAGATGGGCTTGATTCTTGTAAAAATTAGGATGAAGTAGCTTCATGTCTTTCTTCTATCATAGATGCGTACAATGATGTTCAATAAATCAAAGAAGAATCAATTGTTTCTTTAGTTATGGATTGCATTAGTTTCTTTGTGGGTAACTTGGAGGTTAGGCTTGACAAAACTGATGAAATGATGGTTACTCTTTGTAAAGTGGAAAATTGGATCCTAGTGACTCCCCACCTAGGAGAGAGAAAGGAAGCCACTAGGATGATTTTCACTTGGAGGAATTTTACATTCAAAAGAGGGGCTTGAATCCACTAGATCCAAATCCAAGGGAAACAAGGATGTGAAATCCAAGTGGATTGCAAGGGTTGAAGTGTGATTTACCCTCTTTTGTAAATGAGAAAGTTGACTTGTTGACTATGTAGAAAAGAGAGAGGAAATAAGTGAAATGAGGAGGTACCAGTTCGGGATCATGTTGTAAATTCAAATATCAGCTAATCAGACTAATATAGATCTGCTCGACAAATTTGGAGAAAAGTCGTCAGGACCGTGGTGGGAATGTACATGGTCCTCCACAAAATCCGTGAAACAAAAAGGGTTCTTCCGTCTTTGC
Organism: Cryptomeria japonica; assembly: GCF_030272615.1. Lineage (NCBI taxonomy): Eukaryota > Viridiplantae > Streptophyta > Pinopsida > Cupressales > Cupressaceae > Cryptomeria > Cryptomeria japonica. Next base: position 777,897,255 of record NC_081414.1, read on the forward strand.
AAATGAAGCCCAAATTTTCAATTACAGCTACGCACCTACAACCTACACACAAAAAAGAGATGAAAAGGGGTTGTGGATAGGGTTTTTCTTGAGTCAAACCTAGGTTGAGGAATCAACCTTGAAAGAAAGTATTTGCAAATGCTTGAATGTAAACAATGGAAATGTATACCTTATACATCAATAACTTATTGATGATGATTGCTTTGCTTCTTGAATGTGATCACAAGTGTTGCATGGAATTGCATGTAACATGACAAAACCCTAACACACATATATGCTTGCAAATGAATATTGTAATATTTCTCCAATGGACGAATGAAGAAGACTTGAATGCTTGATGATTTATATCTTCGCCTATCCTTCCTTATGATCCACTTTGCTTGAGTTTTGCCTCTCATTTTTGCTTCTTATATGAAAATGAGAAGATAAACTCCCTTTTATACATGCCTCTTGAAGATTAATTCATCTCATAAAAGGTTGACATCGGGGAGATTTAGGATCCTGAAGTGCAAATGGAGTCGGGGGTACCTATCATGGGGCAACCCTAAGAGAGTGGGATAGGGGTGCCATGCCCCTATCCAAGAGGGATAGGGGTATTACACCCCTATCTTAGGGGAGAGAAGGGTGCCACGCCCCTATCCAAGAGGGATAGGGGTATTACACCCCTATCTTAGGGGGGAGAAGGGTGCCACGCCCCTGTCCTACCCTATCTTGGGGCCCGGACAAGGTCCTGAGGCTATCTCAGGGCTCAAACATGAAGGGGGCAAGGGGTGATAAATGCAGAAATAGGTCTCGATTGGGGAAGAAGATGTCATCGCCAAGGTGAGGACCTAAAATGTGGTTAAAATTGCAGGAGGCACAATTTTAAGACACTACATTTAGCCCCCACTTTAGTGGAAGTATGGCTTATGCCACTACTATCGGTAAAGTAGAAGAAAGAGAGAGATAAAGATGAGAGATGCAGAGCAAGATCACAAGGAGTATAAGATGTCACTAATCTTGAGGAAAAAATCCCCTAAACTTAGGATCTTAACTCACTAAAACATATGCAAGAGCACAGAAAACAAAAATAAAGTGCAAAAGACACATGACAAGACAAGACACAAGACAACAAACCAACTAGCCGAAGAAGACCTTGATACTCATATGTCTCAACAACTAATCATGACAAAAAGACCAATGCCATCACATAAAAACAAGCAATCACATAAAAGAGAATAGATGACATCATCCATGAACCATCAATAGCAAAACTATGGGTTCATGAGAGGAAGAAGAGAGAGAACATGAATACACACTTTGGTGATCCATGAGAAGAAAGGTGAACAAGAGAGAAACCATGGACATCTTGCACCTAAAACTAGGTGATCAATGGAGAGAAGGACATGGAAATATAGCCCCTAGAGCCTGTCTAGGTGATCCATGTAAGGAAGTAGAGTGGTAACACCCTTAGTTCCACCCGACCTCAAGTGCGTGTGTGTGCAAAGTGAGGTTCGAAGTGCCCCATAGGATTCTATGCCTGAGTATGCTACAACTTATATAAAATATATAGTACAAGTGTCAAGAAAGGCGTGATATCTGGCTCTAAGAGTTTGTGCTCTAGTTCTGAGAATAATCACCCTGCAAAAAGTGGTGTCATCTCTCTCTAAGAGTTTGTGCTTTAGTTCCAAGAATGACCCATTGTACAAGAGAAAAGTGATTACATCTTGCTCTAAGAGGCTTCCCTCTGGTTCCAATAATGTCCCAATGTACAATGCATGAGAGAAGTATAGTACAAAGGAGAAGTGTGGGTGCCCCCCTTCAGATGTAAACATAGACTAATGTTGATATCTTAAGGAAATAAGAACAAGGATACCTACCTTCATCACAAAGAAGATATCCATTATGAAACAATTTCACAAATCCAAGCAAGAGAGGAAATACTCTTCAAGCAAGGATAAGATAGCTGAAAAGAGATATCTTGTTGTAAGTGTAAAGATGATCCTTGGAGGAGAAGAGATCTTTATTCAAAAGACATCTAACCCCAAGAGGAGTTGTCTTAGACAAATATAACATCTTCTAGAATGAAGCGCAAAATAGAACAAGAATGCAATCCTTCCTCCTATTTCTAGGTGAAAGGGATTCTTGATGAAGGATGACTCACGTTTAGCCCCAAGAGGGATGGGTGAATTTATCATAGATTTACATTACCAAGTGGAAAAGAGGCTGTAGTCAAGGACTTACACCTCTTGTATAAGAGAGAATCCTTGAGAAAACAACCAACAATTTTGCACAAGGATTGACATCAAGTAATAAAGCTCACACCATTGACACAATAGGGAAAAGTGGATCCTTAGAGAAAGAGAGAGGGAGAGAGATCATTTCCCCCCAAGTGTAGGACAATGAGAATAATTACACAACTTATAGAGAGGTATTGATCATAAAAGATGTATTGTTTCAAGCAAGGAATACATCCTAACCAAGGAACAGACATGTGCTCGCATGAAGGATAACCCCATTCAAGAAAGGACATCAAGTTATGAATAACACAATAAAAGAGGTAATTTGAAAAGAGAGAGAAAGAAGAAGAAGGTTCACAAAGGTTCTCTAAATAGATATTATTCATAATAGACATACCTTTTCAAGCAAGAAAAATATCCCACTCATGGAACATACATGCGCTCACATGAAGTAATACTCCATGCTAGAAAGGACGTCAAGTTTATGAATTATGCAATATAAGAAGTAATTGTCAAAGAGAGAGAAATAAGAAGAATTTTCACAAAGGTTCTCAAAACAAAGATTATTAATAATAGACATATCATTTCAAGAAAAGAGAAGATCCCATTCACGAAACAAACATGCACTCGCATGAAGGAAAACTCCATGCAAGAAAGGACATCAAGTTTATGAATAATGCACTCCATGAAGAAAACACTAAAACCCTAGAAAGAGGAAAAGAAATATTCTTTCCCCCCAAGCATAGAGGCAAAAATAAATAGACTATCATGTTGGTCACTAAGTATGATTGCACCTAAAATTGTACCACCATGAATGACAAGGAGCCCCCAATAAATAGACTATGTCACATAGTGAGGAGCAACATAATAGGAACTTGAATGTTATTTTAAATTATCATGATGAATATGCCATTCATTATTAGATGCTATTTGTAACATGCCTAAATTAATGTAATGTTGTATTTTTTTTTTTCAACGCTTGACACTCATTAGTAGAATGGCCATGGATTTGAGGATATTTACAAAAAGAAGAATTTGAGAATGTTGTTTATATTTTCTTCTTCGCTTAGGAAAAAGAGGAGATATTAATTTGGAATTTAGTAGATTGGTCAACACATTTTCTTGTTGTAATTTAAAATTAGAATGAGGTGTGGATGTACAAGACAATGCAGAAGAAGATGTGGACCAAGGAAAGTGTAATTTCTTATGACTTTGTCACTCACATTCAAACATTTCTCCATTGCATCTATGTTCAAAAGAAGGCTCACTCTTAGGGGGAATGGGATTGAATTTTAAAGAGTCACAATCAATTTCAAGATTTATGTTAAGATAAAAATGTGGAATATGAAATTTAGGCATCTTAGACTTTCTATAAAAGGTAGGAGTGAAATCTAAGGACCCCCAATCATCCTCTAAGAGTTCTTCTTTAGGAAATTCTTTGGTAGGAGATGGTATATTTGAGTGAATTGAAGAGAGGATTGTAGGAACTAAGAAAGCATATGATTCTTCACTTATGTTCTCATCAACTACTTCATTAGTATATGTGTAAGGCACAACATGATAATCAGGAAAAAAAAAATGGTTTCCTAGGAACATGAATGGAATTGATTTGATTTTTGTTAGTCTCTTGATTTTTAGTAGAGAGAGCATTATGATGAGAAATAATATCATCCTCTTGTTCTAAGGTATCTTTATGTTCAAGACACTCATTAGAAAAAGGACTATCATATGTAATTAATGGTTCATCTTTAAAGGGAAGATCATGAAAATAAGGTATAGTATCACTAGGATAAGTAGCCATAATATCATCCCCTTGCACCAAATAGTCCTTATGAGGGACGTACTTTTTAGGAGAAGAAGGAACATAAATCTCCAAAGATTCATCTTTAGGAGGGAGATCTTTGAAAGAAGTTTCCATATTCTCTTTTTGCACCAATGTGCCCTCATTAATGAGATTAATTTTGGGAGAGGGTAAATCATAACTATGAATGAAAGGGAGAACTAAATTATTATCATATGAATGAAAGTGAACATCATGAATATCTTTAATGTAACACAAAATCGAATTAGCAAAATAAGATAAGAACTCCATATTCATTGATGATCAAACAAGAATAATGTTCACCCCATACAAGCATAAAAAAATTAGTAAAGGAGGGAAAATAAAATTTGAACTGCAAATTTGAAATTTGAAATTTGAATTTGAATTTGAATTTTTGAAATTGAATTTCTGGTCCACCTTAGAGGGTGTTAAATTGATAAAGTACACCAATGTTTTGGATTTAAGCAAAAAAAACATAGGCCATTTTGTCTCCTAAAATTGTGGTAAAAAAGTTGCAGACCATGGTGAAAGTGCACACAGTCCAACCAAATTTTTTCAAAATTTTCAGGGATGATAGGTATTATGATATTATTGTGGAATCTGGAAAAACAACTAATTTGGAGATGTCTAGATCGGTCAAATTCATAGTCAAAGGTAGAAAATAGAAAGATCTTAAAAATTAGGGTTTTATGATTTAACCACTGAATTTTTAGAATAAAGAAACATATTTGAATTGCAATTTAGAAACAAAAATCAGATCTGAAACAAGCAATTAAAATGTTGCACTTCACAAGCTTAATTTCCTCAAAATGAAAAATTAGGGTTTTTATGCAATTAACCTCTAAAATTTGAAAATAGATCAAACTTGCAAATGAAAATTTGAAATCCAAATTGCAATTAATCAGATCTAATAATAAGAAATCATAATTAATGTGTTTCACATCAGGTTCACCAAAATTTAAAGTAGAAAATTGGATCCTAGTGAGTCCCCACCTAGGAGAGAGAAAGGAAGCCACTAGGATGATTTTCACTTGGACGAACTTTACATTCAAAAGAGGAGCTTGAATTCACTAGATCCAAATCCAAGGGAAACAAGGATTTGAATTCCAAGTGGATTGCAAGGGTTGAAGTGTAGTATACCCTCTTTTGTAAATGAGAAAGTTGACTTGTTAACTATGCGGAAAAGAGAGAGGAAATGAGTGAAATGAGGAGCAACCAATTCAGGGTCGCGGGATTGCACTGTAAATTTGGATATGAGCTAATTAGATTGATATAGATCTGCCCTACAAATTTGGAGAAAATTTGTCGAGACCGTGGTAGGAATGTACATGGTCCTCCACAAAATCCATGAAATGAAAATGATTCTTCCATCTCTGCAAATGAATCCCAAATCTACAATTACAGCTATGCACCTAGAACCTACACACAGAAAAGAGAGAGGGGTTTGTCTCAGTCAAACCCCAGTTGAGGAATCAACCTTGAAAGAAATTAATTTCAAATGCTTGAATGTAAACAATTGAAATGTATACCTTTTAGATCTGGAACTTGTTGATGATGATTGCTTTGCTTCTTGAATGCAATCACAAGTGTTATATGAAATGGCATGCAACATGACAAAACCCTATAACACATACATGCCTGCAAATGAATGTTGTAATATTTCTCCTGATGAATGAAGAAGACTTTAATGCTTGAATTCTTGATGATGTATATCTTCGCCTATGCTTTCTTATGATCCACTTTTCTTGAATTCACTTCCCATTCTTGCTTCTTTTGCAAATGAGAAAACCAACTCCCTTTTATACAAGCCTCTTGAAGATTAATTCATCTCATAAAAGGCCAACATTGGGGAGATTTAGGATCCCGAAGTGCAAATGGGGTCAGGGGGACCTATCTTGGGGCCACTCTAAGAGGGTGGGAAAGGGGTGCCACGCCCCTATCCAAGGGGGATTTGGGCACCACGCCCCTATCCTTCCCTATTTTGTGGCCCAGACAGGGTCTTGAGGCTATCTTAGTGCTCAAACATGAGAGGGGAAAGGGGTGAAAATGCAGAAATAGGTCTTGGTTGGGGAAGAAGATGTCGTCGCTGAGGTGAGGACCTAAAATATGGCTAAAATTGTAGGAGGTGCAATTTTATGACACTGCACTATTGATGATTCTAAATGTGATTCCAATATTTTTCCACTATTTATAAATGAAATGTGCACTACCCCACTTAGTGGAATAGTTGAATTAGATGAGCCTATATATTAGTATTTTGACACCAAATGTTATGAATACAATTCCATAGTTGGTCCTAACATTGCCCTAGTTTTAGATCAACAAGTGTGCTAAGAAGATAACATAGAGGCAGTTGATTGTGAGAATCAAGTTCTTCAAGGCCAATCTGGCAATTCATCATGTGAAGTAGATGGAGTTCATAAGCCTAGTAAGCAACATACATTGGTGAACCACTCAAAGGTCAATGAGAATAAGATTGTTGCAACATTATCACATTTTGATAACACTCATAAGATGGTTGAAGATCACCTTTGGAAGATCCAACTTGAGAGAAGACAAATGGGACTTGAAAAAGAAAATTCTCACTTACAAGTGACCAAGGAAGCTATGAAGAAAATGATATCAGATTATTTACATCTTCTCTTAGATCAAGACCATCTCCTCAATCTCATTGAAATATATTCTGATGCATTGGGAAGGAAAGAAGAAGTTGAAAATCTTACCTATGAGCTTATGAATACAAATAATTCCTTGGAGATTACTCAAGTGTTCCTACAAGAAGTAGAAAATCAGATTGATAAATTTGGTTTCAAATTGAGTTTGGCACATTCTTCATCATCTAAATTAGAAAATTACTCATCTATTGCATCCACTCATATTGAATAAGGAGCAAATAGGGCTATGGAGATCATATAAATTATTGAAGGAATTGATTCACTTGGTAAGGATGAAATAAGGTATGATGATTTTGATATTTCCTATCCTAAGGAGATACAATGTACTTATGAATATCAATAGGGAACATGAAAAGTTGAGCTCATGAAATTTGATGAACAATTTTCTCATGATGATATAGTTTGTAGCCATGAGAAAAATTCTTTATCAAGTTTGTATGTGGCTTTCATAATAACACTCTTCTTCGTTAGAAACTAATAATAAATATCCAAATTTGGAAGAGTTGTGGTATACTCATATTACCCCATATATTGAGAAGAATTGGGAAGAACATCAAGAGTATAAACTCTTGAGATCGGAGGAGGAAGTCTCACAAGATGGTGTAGATTGTAATTATAAAAATCTTGACATGAATAGTTTTTAGAGAACACTTGATTAAATAACCACCATTGATGAGCAAGCTATATTGGAAGAAAATTTTCTTGATCACTATGAAGACACTCAAGAAAGGTGCAAAGAACATGCTGATTTGGTAATGCTAAACAATAGTCCTTATGTCCTTATTAGTTATGAGATGTTATATAGGAACTTTAAGATTTACTTGGGTTTTAATGTCTCTATTGATTCATGTTTCTTAAAAGATTTTGCAGTGAAGTTAGCAGCTGATTGGAAATCAGCCTTGAAGGAGGATGGTTCATATATCCCATTAGCATTAGTGACTCACATGTTGAGGGGAAGGAGAATGCATATTTTGGAGATGACAAAATGAGGTATAAATCAGTGCAATTTTTCAGATTTCAGTTTGGCATCATAGATGAGATTTGAATTCCATGATTACATCAATATTAGAGGCTTCTATGTGTTTGGGTTTGGTGGTACTAGCATTATTTTGGAACTTGATTGGGTGCAATCACATGATCCAAATAATTAGTTGGTATGGAAAGCATTGATAGATGATGCATCAAAGATGAAAATGGTGAAGGAGCTAGAGGCAATGGTTATAGGTGATCATAATGAGGTTTCATGGGTAGCCCATCTCTATGTGTTTCTTCAATTTACTTCCTTAAAGGATATGTTAATTCTAGGAGTTAGCATTTGTAAGTTTCTCTCACCAAGTGGGTGTGTGTACCAAGATGGTGTGCAAAAAAGTGGACACACCCCCAAAAAAACATGAGAAAAAAACATGAATGGGGTATTTCAAATTTAAATAACCTCATACAAGTTTAGGCTCATTTTGTTGAGCCTAACCGAAGTTAAACCACACATGAGGTTTAAAGTGTACTACCTGCATATGTGGTTTAGAAACTAAAACCCTATATGTGGTTTTATTTTGTAAACCACGTATGCATTTGTTTGTCAATAAAATTTAAGTTATCAATATGGACTTATATGTAATTAATTTATCATTTGATTAGGTTTTTTGACAGGATATATACATAAAATATAACCTTTAATTTTAAGTGGCATTTATCTGTCTTTTAAGTTATATTTTATGTATATATTGTTAGGATGTTTGAGAGTGGTTCTAGATCTCTAAGAGTTATAATGCAAATTCTAGTTTTTTGAGTATTCTTATAAATTTCAGACTTAGTCAAATTTCAATAATCAAGATGCTCGTATCATCCTTATCTCTCTTTTCTCTTTCCTACATTCCCCCTCTCTCTTCCTTAACCCCTACCTTTTTGTCTCTTAGACCTCTCCCTCTCTACTTTCTTCCCTCTCTCAGGTATCTCTCCCTCTATTTCTCATCTCCCTTGCCCTCTTTCTCCCTTTCATCTATCCCTCTCTTTCTCTCCCTCTCTCAAACATCTCTATCACTCACTCTCTCCCCCTCTCTTGGGTGTCTCTCTCTCTTTCATTCTCTTCCTCTCCCTCCCCCTCCCTTTCCTTTCCTACATAAAGTATTTCTTTCCCTCTAACTCTCTTTCTCTCTCCCCCTCTCACTCCATTTCTCTTTCTCTCAAGTCCCTCTCCTTCTCTCTATCAAGTCTCTAGCTATCAACCTTTATCTATCTCTCTCTCTCCTCTTTTATCAGGTGTCTCTATCTTTCATTCTCTCTCTCTCTCTCCCTCTTTCTCTCTCTCTCTCTCTCCCTCCCTCTCTCTCTCTCTCTCTCTCTCTCTCTCTCTCTCTCTCTCTCTCTCTCTCTCTCTATTAATCTCTTTCCCTCTCTTTCTCTCCCATTCCTTATCTCTTAAGTCTCTCTCCCTCTCTGCCTCTATCTCTTTATCTCACTCTCCTCCTTTGTAAAGTGTATCTCTTTCCCACTCTCTCCCTAACTCCCCCCCTCCATTTCTCTTTTTCACTTAACTCTCTCTCTCTCTCTCTCTCTCTCTCTCTCTCCCCCATTATTTATCTTGAAAGTCTCTCCCTCTCATCCTATATCTCTCTATCTCACTCCTCTCTCTCTCTCTCTCTCTCTCTCTCTCTCTCTCTCTCTCTCTCTCTCTCTCTCTCTCTCTCTCTCTCTCTCTCTCTCTCTCTCTCTCTCCCATTATTTATCTTGAAAGTCTCTCCCTCTCATCCTATATCTCTCTATCTCACTCCTCTCTCTCTCTCTCTCTCTCTCTCTCTCTCTCTCTCTCTCTCATCTCTCTCTCTCTCTCTCTCTCTCTCTCTCCCTCTCTCCTCCACCTCCCTCTCTCCCTTTCTCATTACCTCTATTTCTCACTCTCTCCCTCTCTCCCTCTCTTCAAACCTCTCTCTCTCTCTAGTCTCTTTTACTCTCCTTCCATCCCTTCCTCCCTCTCACTCAAACTCTCTCTATCTCTCACCCTCTCTTTCTCTCTCTCACTTTCCCTCCCTCTACCTTTTAGGTCTCTATCTTTCCTTCCCTCCCTCCACCTCTTAGGTCTCTCTTTCTCTCTCAATCCCTCCATCCACCTCTTATATCTCTCTATATCTCCCTCAGTGCCTATCTCTCTCTCTCTCTCTTAGGTGTCTCTATCACATTCTCTCTCTCTCTCTCTATTTCCCCTTCTTTGTGTCACCCTCTATCTCTATCTCCCCCTCTATTTCCCTCTCTCTATCTCTCCATCTCTCTCTCCCCCCCTCTATCTCTCTCATTTATCTCTTGTCTCTCCCTCTCAGTCTCTATCTCTCTATCTCACTCCCCTCCTCTCTTAGGTGTATCTCTCTCCCATTCCCTCCCTCTCCTCCCCTTCTCTACCTCTCTAGGGTCATATTGTATCCTAGGGATTCATGAATATGTCCTAACGGGTCATATGGTGTCCTAAGGAGTCATTTATATGACCCCTTAGGATACCATATGACCAATAATGACACATAAATGATCATATGGAGTCCTAAGGGGTCATAGGATACCATATGACCCCTTCGCACACCATACAACCATAATGACACCAAATGGTGTCCTAAGTGGTCATAGAACACCATATGTAGTCATAAGGGGTCATATGGTGTCCTTAAGGGTCGTAGGAGACCATATGACCCTTAGGACCACCATATGGTGTTCTAAGGGGTCATATGGTGTCCTAGGGGTCATAGGATAGCATATGACACATAACGACATCATGTGGTGTCCTAAAGGGTCATATGGTGTCCTAAGGGGTCATAGAACACCATATGACCATTAGGACACAATATAACCCCTAACAACACCTAATGGGTCATATGGTGTCCTAAGGGGTCATAGGACACCATATGATCCCTTAGCACACCATAGGACCTATAACAACACCAACTAGTGTCCTAAGGGGTCATATAGTACCATATGTTGTTGATATAGGTTGTATGGTGTCCTTAGGGGTCATATGGCATCCTATGAACCTTTACAAAACCATATGGTGTCATTATGGGTTGATGGTCTCCTAAGGGGCCATATGGTGTCCTAAGGGTTCATAGGACACCACATGACCTCTTGGGAAAAAATATGATTGATAACGACACCTAAGGGGTCGTATTGTATCCTAAAGGGTCATAAGACATCATATGACCCCTTAGGACACCATATGACCCATAAAGGCACCATATGGAGTCTCAATGAGTCATATGGTGTCCTAAGGGGTCATAGAGCACTATATGACCTCTTAGGATACCATACGACCCATGACAACACCTAAGGGGTCATAGGACACCATATGGCCCCTTATAACACCATACGACCCATAACAACATGAAATGGTGTCCTTAGGGGTCACAGAACACCATATAACCTCTTAAGACACCATACAATCCATAAAAACACTATATGGAGTCCTAAGGGGTCATATGGTGTCCTAAGAGATCTTAGGAGACCATATGACCATAACAACACATAAGAGGAGAAATGGTATCTAAAGGGGTCATAAGACATCATAGGAACCCTTAAGACATCATACAACCCATAATGACACCATATGGTCTCCTAAGGGGTCATAGAATAACATGTGACCCCTTAGGACACCATATAATGACACCAAATTATTTTCTAAGGGGTCCTATAATGTCCTAAGGTGTCATAGAACACCATATGATGTCTTCGGACATCATACAACCCATAACAACACGATATCGAGTCCTAAGGTGTCATATGGAGTCCTAAGGGGTCATATTGTGTCGTACGTTAGGATACCATATGACCCTTTAGGATAACATACGACCCTTAAAAACACCATATGGTGTCCTAAGGGGTCATAGGACCCCATATGACCTCTTAGGACACCATACGATAGATAATGACACCATATGGTGTCCTAAGGGGTCATAGAACACCATATGACCCCTTAGAACAACATATGACCCATGTAATGACACCTGATGGGTCATATGGAGTCCTAGGGGTCATAGAACACTATATGGCCCCTTATAGCACCATACGACCCATAATGACACCAAATGGTGTCCTAAGGGGTCATAGAACACTATATGAACTCTTAGGATACCATACAACCCATAGCAACACTATATGGACTCCTAAGGGGTTAAATGGTGTCCTAAGGGGTTAGAGGAGACAATATGACCCTAATGACATATAAGGGGTCATATGGTGTCCAAAGGAATCATAAGACACCATAGGAACCCTTAAGACACCATCCAACCCATAACAACAACATATGACCCCTTAGAACATTATATAACCTATAAGTACATCATATAATGATACCAAATTGTGGTCTAAGGTGTCCTATTGTGTCGCAAGGTGTCATATAACACCATATGACCTTTTAGGATATCATACGACCCACAATGACACTATATGGGGTCCTAAGGGGTCATATGGTGTCCTAAAAACCCTAACGACACCATATGGTTTCCTAAGGGGTCATATGGTGTCCTAAGGGGTCATATAGTGTCCTAAGGGGTATTAGGACCCCATATGACCCTTTAGGACACTATATAACATATAACAACACCATATGGTGTCTTAAGGGTCATATGGTGTCCTAAGGGGTCACAAGACAACATATGATTCCTTAGGATATAATATGACCCCTAACGACAATTAAGGGGTCATATGGTGTCCTAAGGGATCATAAAACACCATATGACCTGCTAGAACACAATACAACCCATAATGACACCATATGGTGTTCTAAGGGGTCATATGGTGTTTTGAGGGGTCGTGGGACACCATATGACTCCTTATGACACCATATAGTCTCTATCTCTTTCCCTATAACTCTTTTTACCTCTCTCCCTCCCAATCCCCTTCTCCCTCTCACCCTCTATCTCTATCTCTCTCACTCCCCATCTCTTAGGTGTCTCTCTCTCATTAAATCCCTCTCTCTATCTCTCTCCATCTCTCCCTACCCCTCCATTTCCCTTTCCCTATCTCTCTCCCTCTCTCTTAGTTGTCTCTCCCATTCTCTCTATTCTCTCTCTCTCTCTCTCTCTCTCTCTCTCTCTCTCTCTCTCTCCCTCCCTCCCTCCCCCATCCTCTATCTTCCCTCTCCCTCTATCTCTCCCATTCTTTCCCTCTCTACCCTTCTCTCGCTCTATCTCTCTCTCTCTCCTTCTACCAGGTCTCTCTTCCCCCCTCTCTCTTAGGTGTCTCTCTTTCCTATTCTCTTCATCTTTCCCTCTCTCCCTCCCTCATCCTCTCTCTTCCCTCTCTCTCTCTCCTTCCCATTATTTCCCTCCCCCTCTCTGAAGTGTCTCTCAGTCACATTCTTTTCCTCTCTCCCTTTCTCCCCTTCTTTTTCTCTCTCAAGTCTGTCTCTCTTTCCCTCTAAGACTCTTTCTTTCTCTCCCATTCCCTTTCTCTTTCTCTCCCAAATATCTCTTCCTCTCACCCTATCATTACCTCTCTCTCTCCGAAGCCTAACCTTAGAGAGAGAGATACCTAAGATAGAGAGGTAGAGACTAAGTGAGAGGGAGTAAGGGATGGAAAATGAGTATGAGACTAGAGAAAGAGCCTAGGTGAGAGAGATGGGTGGAGGAAGGGAAGGGTTCAAAGAGAGAGAGAGGTTGATGGAAAGAGAAGAAGAGACTAGAGATAAAGAGATACCATGTGAGAGAAAGGGAGAGAGGAAGGGAAGGGTTGAGAGAGAGTTGAAGTGAGAGGGCAGGAGGAAGGGAGGGGTTGAGGGAGGGAGAGGGGGAGAAAGAGGGAGGGAGGAAGGTAGGGCTCTCTACTTTTTTCCTTCGCACTTCATCCTTCCTTCCTTCCCTGTCTATTTTTCTTTATCTTAGACTCTTAAAACTCCCTCTCCTTCTCTCTACCTACCACTCTTTTCATCCCTCACTACTTTTAACTCCCCTAAATCTCTACATCCTTCCCTTCATACTCTCTCCCTCTCTCTAATTATCACCTCCACTTCTATCTTTCTAGCCTATCTATATATCTCTCTCCTTCTTTTTTCACCTATCTCTCTCTCTCTATCTAGATATTTAAATAAATATTTTAAGGGGTGAGTGCAAAAAGGTAGGTAGATTATGTAGATAATAAGAGATTAGTGATTATTAAAATTTGATTATGTTTGATAAATTATAATATCTAAAGGTTGGGTAGCGAGGAGACAGTGAGATAGAGAGAGGTGAAGAGAAGATGAGAGAGATAGGGAAATAGATGGGTCTAGAGCTTAGGGGAGACAAATAGCGTGAGATAGAGAGAAAGAAAGTGAATGATCATACAAGCCTACTGATTACTGAAATTTGACTGTCTGAAAAGTTATAGGGTCTCTTAAAACCTAGAATCTGCATTATGACTCCTAGAGATGTGAAACCACTCTCAAACATCCTGACATTGTATACATAAAATATATCTTAAAGTATGAAATGCCACTTATACTTAAATGTTATATTTTATGTCTATATCTTACTAAAAAGCCTAATGAAATGTTAAATGAATTGCATACAAGTCCATATTACTAATCTAACTTTATTAATTTGAACCCTGTACATGGTTTGTCTTCTTAAAACCTTGTATGCAGTTTTGTTTATTAATACCCCATATGCAGTTTTGTTTATTAAAACCCCATACACACTTCATATTCAAAATACCTCGTATGCGCTTTAGTTTATTTAGGCTTGTGAATAGGCTTGGATGACAAATTTGAGAGTTGTAATTTTAATTTCCTCCATTTCCCTCCTTTTTGACATGTTTTGTTTTATCAGCTTGGTCTCCCAATAGGATCCTGGTGCTTGACGAAGTCATGCTTTTGTCAGACACTGCTTTAGGACAAGCAATATTGGGAAGGGTGAATTATAATGTCCCCTTTCTAGCACATGTTGTATGAGGTTGTGGTTAGCCTATTTCTTCATGGTCCCATAGGCTAACCATGACATTTAAGGGATCTTGAGGATATTTGGCCTAGACAATTTCAGTTGCAAGCGATTATGAGGTGTTTTGGTGTGTTTTTGGGATACTAATTATAGTAAGTCAACTGGGCCAGGTTTGGATCAATAGAGAACTCATGTGAATAATATCATGTTGATGTTAGTGTTGATTTTCACTAAAGATTTTAATAATCTCTTGTGATTATTAATTTATTTAACAATAAAGTTAAGTTATAAAGTTTATTTAAATATTTACCTTTATTAATGTGGGAACTTAAGTCAAGGGAAAATTTATTTAAAAATTAAAAGTTCCCTTCCACTAGAAGTACTTGGAGACTTGAATATTAAAAAGAAAAGTGTATCTATTTATCCCACATTGGGTGGAAAAGTGTGTGAGATCTCCCAAGTGTAAAGTGGAAAATTTGTGCTTAGAAAATTCACCACATGGAAGGGGGAAATCACTAAGATGATTTTCACTTGGAGGACCTTACATTGAAAAGAGGGGATGAATAAACTAGATCCAATCCTAAATTATACAAGGACTAAATAATAAGTAGATTGATTATTTAACCCTCTTTTGTAAGTTGAATAAGTAAAGTGTTGAAATTGAAGACAAAGTAACTGGAAACAGTGAGCTACAGATTCAGGATTTCATTGTGCATCTTGATCTAAGAAGTTTGAGAAAATTTGGAGCTACTTTGAAAAATCAACCAAAAGTAGTAGGGACTATGTGTTCAGACCTGGTTGCCCACCATCTTGGTCCTTCGAACTTTTCGCATGTCGAAAAGTGTTTTTTCGTCTCTACAAATAAAGCTTAATTCCAATGGTACAGCTATACACCTATTTCCTACACACAAAAAGAAGAAGAAAAGGGTTGGGAATAGAGGTTTGCCTAAGGCAAACCCTAGTTTGGAATCAACCTTCAATAAAATACTGAAAATGCTTGAAATAAATAATGGAAAGGTATACCATTAAATCTACAATAGATGATGATGATTATTTGCTTCCTATACGTAATCACATATGTTGTATTAAATGGCATGAACATGATAAAACCCTATCTTACACATGCTTGAAAATGAATGATGTATATATGTGTGTGTGTGCGTGTGTGTGTGTAATAATGCTCGAATGGATAGATGAAGAATATGTAGCCTTGAGGAATGCTTGATGATGAATGTTTGAATGCTTGAATGTAGTCTCCTTGCCTTCTCCAACTTGTCATGCTCTTTTAGTGTATGATTGATGGATGGAAAATATGAGGGGAAAATCTCCTTATATACTTGCCATGGGTGATTTATTTCTCTCTCTAATTTGAGATAGGGCCTAGGGGCTAAAATAGGTCCTGATTAAGGAGGACCAAGGCATGGTGCCCTAATCCTACCCTAATTTAGGCCAGGAACAAGGGGTTGTGAAATTTACAAGATGCAAATATGAAGCTTGGTTTCATAGGGGAGACATAAACAGGTCCCAATTAAGCATGGAGATGAGAATGATAAGGTGAGGGCCCAAACTACGGTCAAAATTGCAAGGGGTGTAATTTTCGGACGCTGCACTAGGAAAGTTATAAAGACTCTTAAGAGTTCATTTTTATCATTCTTGGTTGGAGATTATTTCTCTGAGGTTTGTGAGGATGAAAACCCTCATAAGCAACATTATTCACTCTATTGCAAGATATAGCCTGGAGAATCACTTGGAAATTTCACGCAAGAAGCTCAGTTTTGATTCGCAAAGATTTATATTAATAGAGGAGTTGTAAATTAGTGATAGATTTGAAGTGCATATTTGGAGGAATTAAGTGTTTTTTTGCTGATTTGATACCATTAATGAAGCATCCTCTTTCAAGCTAGTTATTCCTTTCTATTCTAGCCATCCTTTTCCAATTTTATTATACGAACTTATAGAGGTGTGAAGTTGCTGATGTGACTATTTATTGAGGCATTTAAAAGGATATTGAATCTTATATTCACCTATCATTCAGTTTTGATCAATTTATCTTGTTGTGGAGTTGGATGCCTAGGGTTTTGAGCTTGAAAAATGCAAGTTTTGTGAACAAGGAAATTTTCAATGCTACATTTTGTGGGTATGTAATATTTTGATAATAAGTGATATATTTTTATCTAGGTTGTCATTACTTTGAAGAAATGATGAATATTTAAGTTTGAGATTAGATCTGGAATTTTCAACAATGTTATTTCTAGAGTTTCTGGTATGTTCCATTCAATATAAATATAACAATATTTTCTTTGAAACCTACACTTTATTTGGCAGTGTGGACATTGTAAAAAACAAGGCTGGATATTTTGGCATTCATATGTGAGTGTAATACACCTCTTGATATTATCATTCACATGAAAGTAACATACCACCAACTAGCATTATTTTTAACTACTAACATAAAACTAACATCTAATTATCTATTTGTTATCTAGACTAACCTATATTATTGTAATATTTAGCAATATTCTCCTCTTATTATATCAATCTAAATAAAGTATGAAATATTCCAAGAGTTTACCATAACCATTTTGGAGACTTTGATGAAGTTCCTTCACCAACCCCCCTTTTTCACCTAAGAAACGCTACACTAAATCCATCAGTAGATCTCATGACTATAAAACCTAAAAATTCCTTTGCAAAATGAGAGAATATATTTTTTCCCTATCCTCCTTACATAATGAGAAAAATAAATTCCTCTAGGATAGAACGTCTTATTTGAGTGCATAAAAAATTCCTCTAGTTTTTCACTTCAGAGAAAATATACTCTCTGAATGTTAAAATCTTATCAAAATCTGTCACTATCCCTCATTTTGTTTTATAGAAACAATCCCTTGATTGTATAGAAGGAATCACACTTACAAGCTCTTCCATGAAACACCAAGCCCCCATTTATCCTTGAAGGAATACAAATAAAAAAGGTGTTTCTCATGAAATATATCATCTGCAAGAGAGAAGGTAGCTCAAGATAATCTAAAAGACCTCTATCCTCCAATGACTTCAATCTCAAATTTAAGTTTGTTAGGTCGTAACCACCAAATTTAACATAAATGATTCTAATTGCACATAAGTGCTCATAAATAAGGATGTGAAATTCATCTAGTGATGCATTTATTATGGTAATTTTTTAAATATATTTGGAATATTAACTATCTTTGTGTTTTCATAGGGGTGAGAAAGTCCTATATAAACCTAAATCACTAGATCCCCTTAACTTTTCTTGTATGAAACCATTCTTCTAATTGTTCTCCTTATTTTAAAAATACCATACACCCTTCTTTCTTATAAAAATATTTGACTGAAATGAATACAAAATAAATCAGATTTATAACATTATTATTAAACCCTAAATTTCTTTGAATAAAACATGTCAACCTCCTCCATATTCCATGAACAATGACCATTTGTTAAAATTAAGAGAATGCCAATAAATAGAAAGTGGGAGATAAATGCAAGCTAAAATATTATAAGAGCGAATATATCTTTATAATTTAATGAATGAAATACAAGTTAAATGACTTAAGTAACTATTGTTTACTATTTTTAATAGCTTGCATACAATCCAACCCTATAGAAATTACTTTCGATGATCAATAGAGCTATATAATGTATAATCTGGTATAGTGCCTTATTTACTAACCTTTTCTTTTCTTTCACAATATGCATTTCATGCACAATAGGTCTCTACCTTCAAGAACTATCTATAAGACATTATTAAACACTACATAATTATATCTGCAAATACTACTCCAATCGACACCCTCAATAAATAGAAATGAAACTCACAACACCTTCTAGATACATGAAATAACATCACACCCAAAAATAACTATCTTTATTCAAGCTAACTCTAAATGTAAAGAACATACACCTTCTTCACAATAGGTTCTTCATGGACCTTGGGAAATCAATCTCTCTATGCTCTTGTTCAAACAAAAAACCATGTACCATTATATAGAGAGTCATCCTACTCATCAATGCATCATCACTACCCACAATAAATTTAATAGAAATGAAAAAATAAAATTAGATCATTAATACATCTATTCATGATGGAAGTCTATACTTGGGCCTTACAACGTCTCTCCATGACTATGGAAATAATATAATCTATAGTTCTAAAACAAAAATTAATGAAGAAAAATAAAACTTGATAATCACTCGGATGATTGCTACATTCATCTGCAATATCTTATAAAGCCTTTATTTACTATACAAAAATTCTTAAACTTACTCATGAAAAGTAAATCCCACTAACTAACATTATTATTTAACTATTAACATAAAAGTCACAAAGTATTTAATAAATTTATAAATATAATCAAGAAATTAATTATGTTACTATGACCACTTTAATGAAGAAAAAATATACTCAATCCTATAAAAAGGCTAAGGGAAAATATGAATGGGAATAAGTTACGTAGAATGAATATGAGTTTTTAACAAAGAGAAAAACATGGGAATTAGTGGATGTTTCCAAGAGAGAATATGGTAAAAAATAAGTCATTGTACAAGACTAAATTCATGGTTTATGAAAGGTTAAGGGTCTAGATCAATTGGAAAGAGCTTCCTATGGTAAAATATGAGGTCATGAGGTTCAATATCCCCCCAACGAATGTTGTATCGAATGATGTGTCAAGTCGATCTCACTAGACAGGTGAAATTTTTTACCAAGCATGCTACAATTTACAAGGTCTGTTATACTTGATTCTTGTAGTCTAGAAAAAAAACGGTTCATGTTTTATGAAATAATTAAAAAATAAATGGTAAGACTAGTGGCCAAGGATAGTCATGAAAGGAGGGAATTCTCTATACAAAATTTTTATCTAATAGAAAATATCAATACTAATCTAAGTGTTATATAAGTCTTTTCTTGGAGACCTAAGATTTATAGGTTATTCTAATTTGGATTGGGCAGGTTATGTGGATGACTAAAAATCTACCGCAAGATATGTTCTCTATCTTTGTTTGTTGGCATTATTCTGGATTTGGTTTAGTGTTGTCATTGATGTCAACATTGTATCCCAGTTGGAAGCTATCCTGGTTAGACCTATCTCGGTTAGTCTCAGTGATCATCTTGGTTTTGGCTATGATTCTGATCTACTATGATTAGATCTCTGGAATCGGTTTTGGATGCTTATTCTAGATGGTTATATTCTTGCCACATTCTATTGTTTCATAATTTGGTGCTCTAATTGCTATCTCTTTTGATCCCGATTGGTATTTATTGGTATCGGTTAGCTTTACCGGTAAGCGTTATTTGGCGATTTGGTTAGTCAATTTCGGTCTAACTTATGGGAATGGTTTCTATTATGTTTAAGGTCCTTCCTGATCATGTTCTAGCTATTTGATAACTTTGTATTTTTTGGCATGTTGTTATGATGGTCTCATTTGGATCCAGTTAAACTTTCTGTTATTTCATTGAGGGTTTCTATCGGTTGGTGAAGCATGTTGGATTTTGTTCTTAGCGGAATTCCCGATAGATATAATTATTTGGTTACTTGAATTAGGTCCATGCTATGTAATGGAAATCATAATATTGGTTTGTTACTATCGTGTGATGTAATTTTTGTAATTATGGGTTTATGGGTTTATGGAAATCATAATATTTTTGCTTCTAAATGCCCTGAAAGAGCTTCTAGGAACCATGAAAGATTTGTAAAGAGTTATAAGCCTAATCTTGAATATTAGAGCAGACCTAGATTTAGAAGGAATAAGAATAAATCATGCCATTATGCTGGTGATTATGATTTTGGTATTACTGATGATGATGATGATGATGATGATGATGATGATGATGATGATGACCTGTCATTCAAGCAACTCATATTGAGGAAAAGGCTTTGGCTGCTAAAATTGAATAAAATGTTGAATGGGTTATAAACAGTGGATGTTCACATCACACGACTGGTGACAAGAGAAAATTTCTAACATTGCAAGAATTTGATGGCAGACTAGTCAGATTTGGAGACAACAAGGCATGTAGGATCAAAGGAAAATGAACAATCTCATTGGATGGTAAGAATAATAATGATAATGTTTATTATGTTGAAGGCTTAAAGCATAATCTTTTAAGTGTAGGTCAAATGGTGGATAAAGGATTTTATTTGTAATTCATTGATGAAAAATGTAAGATCATCAATAGATTTGGATTGGAATTTGCTTCTGGAACTCAAACTAAAGGTAGCATCTTTCATTTGAACTCCAGTGAGAAAGCTTGCTTGATTGCTCAGATTAATGAAAGTTGGTAATGGCATAAAAGGATGTGTCATGTAAATTTTGATTGCATAGTGAAGATCAGTTCAACATAAGATGTCAGAGATTTTCTCTAGATTTTTCAACCTCAAAATCCGGTATGTAGAGAATTTCAAAGCGGTAAGAAAGTTAGAACTTATTTAAGAAGTATACATGATAAATCTAATGAAATTCTTGATCTTATTCATACTAATTTATGTGGACCAACAAGGAATAAAAGCTTTCAAGGTGATAGATATTTTCTGTTACTTATTGATGATTATTCTAGAATGATGTGGGTAGCATTTTTGAAAGAAAAATATGAAGCTCTTGAGAAATTTAAAATATTTAAATCTATGGTTACAACTCAGACAAGACTAAAGATAAAATGTTTAAGATTGGATCAAGGTGGCGAGTTTAACAAAAGATTGAATACGATAATTGAAAGCATAAATATCAAGGTGGATGAACATGGCACTAATCAGATTAGATCATATGACTATGGACCAAAAGATGAATATATCAGACCTGAACTGGTAATGCAAGAATTGGTTCAAAACAGTGACCTTGTCAATTCGGTAACATCACAAAATTCAACAGTGACATATGAACAACATAAAGAGTCAAAAAATCAAGAAAATTCAAAGACTCCCAGGTATGTGAAACTAAATCATTATGAAGATCGGATCATTGGAGATAAAAGGAAAGGTGTGATGACTAGAAGAATATTAGCTACTAAAGAGGTATACTTAATTCCTCAAATTGAACCAGAATCATTTAGTAAAGCTAGAAAGGATGAAAATTGGATTAAAGCAATGGAAGAGGAATTAGATCAGATAGAAAATAATAATACATGGGAACTAGTTCCTAGACCTAAAGATAATAATATTATTCCATAACTAAATGGGTTTTCAGGAATAAGTTAAATGAGAAAGATCAATTTGTGAGGAACAATGATAAATTGATTTGAAAAGGTTATTCATAGGAAGAAGGAATTGATTATGGTGATACTTATGCCCTGGTTGCTAGAATTGAAGCGGTGAGACTTTTTCTTGATTATGATGAATAAAAGAACTATAAAGTATATTAGATAGATGTCAAATGGACATTTTTTAATGGAGATCTTGAAGAGGAATTATGTATTGAAAAACCTAATAGATTTTATTTATCAGAAGATAAGGACATGGTTTGCAAACTAAAGAAATATCTATATGGACTAAAATAGGCCCCTAGAGCATGGTATGCTAGATTGGATAAGTATATTTTAAATCTTGGTTTTAGAAAAGGTAATGTTGATAGTAACTTATATTATAAAATTAAGCATGATAGCATATTGATTATTGAAGTCTTTGTGGATGACATAATTTTTGGAGGAGAAGATAGTTTATTCATGAAATTTGCTGATGATATGAAGAATAAATTTGAAATTTCTATGATTGGTGAGATAAAATTTGTCTTAGTTTTGCAGATTATCCAGACTGATAAAGGTATTTTAATTTGTCAAACTAAATATGTGAAGGAGTTACTTAAGAAATTTGGACTTGAGAACTCTAAACCTGTCGGTACTCCTATGATAACTGCTTGCAAATTGTCAAAGGATGATGAATCTTCTAAAGTGAATGCAAGTAGATACAAATCAATGATTAGTGGTTTGTTGTACTTAACTTAGAATAGACCTGATATAATGAATGGTGTTTGTATTGCCTCTATATTTTAGTTAGATCCTAGAGAAACTCATGATATTGCTATCAAGAGGATATTCAGATATTTGGTAGGTACAACAAAATTTGGGTTATGGTATCCAAAGAATGATGACTTCACACTATGTGCCTATATAGGTTTTGATTGGGAAAGAGATGTGGATGACAAGAAGAGCACTACTGGCAGTGCATTCTTTCTTGAGAAGAAGTTTGTTTCATGGCTTAACAAGAAATAATCATGCACTTCATTATCTACCGCTAAAGTGAAATATGTAGCTGCTGCTACCAACTCTACTTAGATTTTATGGATGAAACAGATGTTGAAAGATATAGGGATAAGTTATGATGAACCTATTTTTATTCACTATGATAATGTTGTTGCTATTTATATGTCACAGAATTCAATATTTCATTCCAAATCAAAACAAATTTCTATAAAGTATAATTTCTTGAAGGAAAAGGTTGAAGCAAAGGAAGTCAAATTAGTTTATGTGCCTACTAAGGAATAGATTGCAGATATTGTAGCCAAACTATTTCCTATAGACACTTTTGAATATCTCAGAGATTAGTTGGGGGTTACCAACCTACCAGAAGAGACTTAGAGATGTAGGGATGTATCAATCTAATGAGCTTATCAAACATATTTTTTTGATCTGGGTTGATGAGATGATGCTGCTACTCAAGGAGAGTAGTTAGCTATTTGGTTCAGTATTATTTGTTTGGTATCCATCCTTTTTCATTTATTTCAAAGGGGGAGAGATGGTATACATGTGAAAAGCAGTTAATCAAAGGGGGAGAGATATTTTAGATCAATCATTTGGAGATCATTGGCATTCCTTGGCACTTGGATGGGTTTTACATTTAGTGTTGCCATCAATGCCAAAGGGGGAGATTGTTGGCAATATGTTGGATTTGGTTTAGTGTTGTCATTGATGTCAACACTGTATCCCGATTGCAGGCTATCCCGATTGGACCTATCTCAGTTAGTCTTGGTGATCATCTTGGTTTTTTCTATGATTCTGATCCGGTATGATTAGATCTCTAGAATCATTTTTAGGTGCTTATTTTGGATGGTTATATTCTTACCAAATTTTTTTGGTTCATGATTTGGTGCTCCAGTTGCTACCACTTTTGTTCTTGGTTGGTATTTCCTGGTATCGGTTAGCTTTACCGGTAAGCGTTATTTGGTGATTTGGTTAATCAATTTTGGTTTGTCTTATGGCAATGGTTTCTATTGTGTTGGAGGTGCTTCTTGATCATTTTCTAGCAGTTTGGCAACTTTCCATTTGCTAGCGTGTTGTTATGATGGTCCTATTTGGATCCAATTAAACTTTTTGTTATTTCACTGAGGGTTTCTACCAGTTGGTGAAGCATGTTGGATTTTGGTCTTAGCAGACTTCCCAATGGATATAATTATTTGATTACTGGATTTAGGTCCATGATATGTAATGGAAATCATTATATTGGTCTGCTGGTAATGTGTGATGTAATTTTGGTAATTATGGGTTTATGGGTTTAGGGATTATCCAACCTTGTCAATAAGGTTGATGATCTATATTTATAGGTGACTTATTCATGTGATTGGCATGGATGGTTATGGGATGGTTATGTCTATATTATCAGAGAGTATTTTATGTGCGAACAAGGTTATATCATTCATTGAAGGTTTGGGAAGGTTTTATATTGCAGGGCAGATATTTGTGCTTAACCAGAACTATATCAAGCATTAGTAGATGCTACTTTCACAGTTCATTCTTTATAGATTGCAGTTCGATGTTTATGTAAGACTGTGAGGCTTCTTTTTGTGATGAGCAGTGAGCTCTAGGTAGTTAGCCTGATTGCAAGTGCAATCCCCATTGTAATTATTTTAAATATTTTTGTAGAAGTATTATTTGACTGTGGGTAGGATTTATCATCGTGGTTTTTCCCTTTACCGGGTTTTCCACGTCAAAAATATTGATGTTTTGTGTATTGCGCTTTCACGTTCTATCTTTCATTGTGTTGGTTTCTTTTTTCTCTGGTTCAAAGGTGATGATATGCTATAATTCTAATTTTTTATAGTAAACTAATTCATCCGCCGCCCTCACTTTACTCACGATATCAAATATGTCTAGCATTTTTATAGCCCCATTTCATTTTGTAATAAAAAGTAATATAGTATTACTTTATCAACTACAATGGATAAATATATAGTAGAAAATGAGATAGCTAAATAAATAACTTGTTGATGCAATATTCTTCAATACTTAAACAATATCAAATAGGACCTTCTTTTCTTCAATCTGATGTCAAGGTGCCACTTTTTAAATCCAAGAATATATTTCTTACTAGAACAAACATATAGAGGTACAAAACCATAATATTAGGTATTTCATCCATCTATATGTACTTCATACATCAATAGGTGATTTATCTTCATTATTGTGGGGCATATGACCTGTTAGTTATTCTTTTCACCAAGGCTTTATGTGATATTGAGTTTATATATCATAGAAGATTCTAGGATTATGAGAGTTCAAGTGAATATTTAATGGTTGTCATTTAGGGGGGATTATTTTGAATGTCTACCAATGTATTAGTGAATAAATTATTTAAAATGGGTACTTAACAAGACTTTCTACAAGTATCCATGTATTAAGATTATGGGGACATTGAAAAGTAATCATTATAATTAGTCTATGGAGATATTATAATAAATTAATTATTGAATTATTGTTAGAGAAATTGTTCTCATAGAACCTATAGTTTCCTATTACCTATTGTCTCTTAGTGTTTCTTACCTCACCATTCATAACAAATATTTGAAATAACAATAATGCACATACATTGCAAAGTCATTAGATTTTTTTACAACAAATGAATATAATGAGAATGTAATTTATGTGCTCTAATTAGTAGAAATGCAATCTATTTGTTTCTTTATGTGTTCTTTTTCTTCTCAATAAGTTTTTTCATTATAGTTAGATTCTCAAGGGAAAGATGGTTGTAGAAGTTTAAAGGTGATAGCCTATTATAAATGCTAGTGAATAATGTAGTCAATTAGATTTTTGCATAATATATTAATATGAAAATATATGTTTATTATTTTCCATGTATTTGATTCTATAATTAAAATATCTCATGACGACATTTAAATGTAAAGGAAGGGTAAATAAGAAGTAAAAATGAGCATATTTTTCATTTGCATGGTTAAACAAACTATCTATTACTTTTAAACACTTTGATGTTTACAACAAAGTTGACATTAGAATTATAATTCTTTAAATACTATTTTATCTATAAAAATTTCATTGTCTTATCAAAATTATTTATTAGTTTTGAATTTTTTTATTGTAATAAAAACGTAAAGATTTGTAAATTTCAATGAACATTGTTTTAATATTGTATAGAAGGAAGCCCATTAATGGGCTTTCAAGGGTTAATCTTTATCATAGTTTAGATAAAAAGACTGTATGGAAACCTCTAGATCAAGGATGGGTTAAGATTAACTTTGATGGTGCAACTAAGGGCAATTTGAGTCCTTCAAGTGCAGGATGTATTGCAAGAGATGGCAAAGGAAATTTGATTGCCAAATGTTTCCAAAATCTAGGAAAGGGTACAAGCAATGTTGTAGAGGCTAAAGTTGCACCACTTGTTTAATTGGCGAGATTATTGAGAATTGCCAATATCTATTTAGAAGGTGATTTCAAAGACGCATGTGGATGATGAGCAACTGAGAACAGTGAACAAACAAGGGGGTTCTTCTAGTGGGAAAGGCAAGGCGATTGTGCTAGCAAGGTAAAAGTTGTTAACATGCAGGTGGCTTTTTCATTTTTTGGCACGATGGTTGTATATTTATGTTATGTATTTATGTATATCTGCAAATGTAAATTTGAGAGGGTTTAGAGACAAATTACTAGAGGAAAGGAAATTAGATATATAATCTTTTGAATTTGCTGAACTCTAAGGGAGATGATCAATCTCTATTAATACATCATGGTTTTTGTATTACTTTTTGATATGAATACAAATACAACAATTACCGATCAAAAAAAAAAAATTGTATAGAAGGAAAACAATCAAAAGCAACATAAAATATAGATTCGGAAAGAAAATTATATATTAAAAAAATGGTGATTTAAATTTTTAATATTTTTTTCTCAATTCTTTTTGAAAAATATTTATTAATCTAGAAATAAATTTTGCTAATTAGAAATTCTATCCTTGTTAAAAATGTAAGGAAGTTCATAAAAAAATGTATACAATTAAACAAATTATTTTTCCACAATCCATGATATCTGTTGTTATTGCTTATGATTTTGATTGTGTTTGATTTTTGCATCAATGTTTTGCATCACACTCTGTGATCCATCATCAAGATGAAAGAATGCTCAAGAAATAAAAAGATGTTAGAATAAATATTTCATAAATAAATGTACATAATTTTTAATATTCATAAATAAAAATAATATTTCTTTATTCTCTTCTTCTTTATCCTATATTATTAAGTGTGATCTAAAACCTTGAAAACAATATACACAATTTGAAGAGAGAACCAATCCTACATAAATATGACTAATTAGAAAACATGAAATTAGGTTCCTCCTCTAGATATGGTAGACATCTACCATAAACCTTTCCCTTAAAACCAGCTACTATTTTGCGGGTACGGAAGAACTTGATATGGAAGGGAGTTTACAGAAGCTATCGCTGTCCTCATCGTCTACCTGATCAACTAGCACGTGTAGAAATCTCGGAATTTGTGGCATCGGAGCCTCCATCGTGCCTTCCAAAATCTTCACTACTTCACTCATGCTCGGCCTATGATTCTCATCGTCTTGAATGCACAACCCAGCCACCAAAGCGGCTCTTCTCACCTCTTCGACGTTTGCTTCACTCACTATCCTTGCATCCGCAATCTCTATTATGTTTCCTTTCTGAACTTGGGATGAAGCCCAGGTAGGAAAGTAGAATCTGCAATCATCAACTTTTAAATCCAGATTTCTTCGGCTGGATATAATCTCCAACAATTTCACGCCAAAACTGTATACGTCAGCCTTGGGAGTGATAGGAAGGCCGGAGATCCACTTGGGAGCCAAGTACCCCCGAGTTCCTCTTGTGGTCGTCAGGATGCGGCTGAATTCTCTACCTACCAGCTTCGCTAGCCCAAAATCTCCCATCTTGGGGCTGAAATCGCCATCCAGAAGAATGGTTTCAGGCTTGATATAGAAGTGAATAATGCGATCCCTGCATTCCTCATGCAGATAAACTAATCCTCGTGCAGTGCCCACTGTGATCTCAAACCGGGTCCTCCAACTTAGAGAAGAGGAAGGAGTTTAGGGATCCGTTGGGCATGTAGGCGTACACCAGTAAATTTCGTGAATGCTCTACGCAGAATCCCCACAGCCTGACCAAATTCACATGCTGTATTCAGACAGTGGTGATTATTTCTTCACGGAATTGTTTCTCTGCTTGCGTAGAACCCTCTAATCTTTTAACCGCAACAAGCGTGCTGTCTGGCAGGGTTCCTTTGAACACAGAGCCGAATGCTCCGCTACCCAACTTATGCTTGAAATTATCTGTTGCAGTTCGCAGCTCTTTGTAAGTGAACTTTTTGAGCGACATTGGTACCTCCTCTTCCACTTTCTTCTTCAACAGTCCTCGACGTTTCCACAGAAAAATGCTACCAACAGCAGAGCTGAAACAGCAATAAAGGATGCGGCAGCAGAGCTGAAGCAGCAAGTGCAGAGGCTTTGATCCTTCGCTCCGATGTGCAGTTTCGCAACTCAGATGCAGCCAGCCTAATGAAGACGGATTGGCCCTCCGATGAAATGTGAATTCCGAATGGATCCGAAATAGCGAGAGCAAAGGCTGTGCAGGAGCAATTGTTGAGACAAGAAGTACGGTAGCCTTGTTGTGTCTGCTCGTTTTTGTAGAAGACAGCTTTTTTTTCGGACAGGTATTGGTTCTTTTTTGTGCCCTCTATGACAGAGCAATGCAGGGGCCTTCGCCGTGTACACCCGCTTGACCACCAACCTTGAGAGCCGTTCTTGGGCGTGAAACCCTGGACACAACTACACACATCATTCGCAGATTTAATAGTCAGTGCATTCACCTCGGTATGTCAACGACCTTAGACTCCATCCACCATCATCCATCAAGTAGTAAAATTCAAATCCGCCATTCTCAGGTAACAGGAACCGTCCCGTGAGGATATGATCTATCTGGTTAATAACAAAACTAATGTATATTCTTGAAGGAGAAAGCCTCACACAGGACGCTTGAAATTTGTTCGAACTTTCCATTACGGGCTCGTTAGCAAAAAAATCCCCCGTCCATTCTCCACTGGACAAATATGGAACAGTGTTGTTATATACCATCATCACCCGCGTATTTCCTGAAGACATGTCCTTTCGGAAAAGAAGAGCCCGCTTGCAGGATCTGAAGACCTCTTCCAGGAAGTTAGGTTCATGCCTTTCCACATCTTCATGCCAGGCAACCATGTATCTGTCGGATGCGCGAAACTCTCCCAAACAATCGCAGACACGTTGTAGGCGTACAGCATAATAAAATTACCAGAGTCCATTATCACTCTTCGTGATCCTTTCTGGCCAATATCAGCTAACCAAACTGACCGGCCATTTCTATCAAACAGTCTAAGATAACCATCACTTGAAAATTCCAGAACATCGGGTATGCTTCTGACTGGATTCTCTCTGTTAGCCACCCAAACTATGGCCTTTTGAGAGTTTCGTGCGTACCAGATGCCAATGTACCAGTTATTCGTTACTCTCGGACTGAAAAAACCAAATGCGAACGTGCCATTCTTTGACATTGTGGTCTGATTTCGAGTGAGTGAAGCCCCTAAGAAAAGCGTATCTCCACCATTCACTGCAAGTGAACTGCAGTAATGCGCTGCAAAAAGCACAGCAATTACATCATGGCTGATTCATTAATAATGCGCTGCAAAAAGCACAGAAATTACTAGGAACAAATACATCATGGCTGATTCATTAATAATCATTGTAGCGTTTGTATTTTTCTAAACAATTGCTTCTAAGTAGGGCGCAGATGGCCCTATGTTTGTAGTATATTTCCGAATTTAAATAGGAAATGAACAGGCTACGCAGCGAAGGACAAGGCCCACGTAGTGCCGTAAATGAATTTTGAAATTTGACATATTTCGCCATTCACGCGTTCTTTCTAGATAATTATTCATGACGACTAGATAAAGTGACTGACCGGGCGTCTGCATCTTAATCTACCAACTCCATTAAGGTCCTCTTCAAGATATTTTTTGCAGTGAAGACTCTAGTGAAAATATAGACAAATAGCCTTAGCCATACAACGTAAAAAGTATAGACAAATTTGACTGACCGGGCGTCTGCATCTTAATCTACCAATTCCATAGCCTTAGCCATACAACGTAAAAAGTACAGACAAATTTGTAGAAGGCACCAAACAAAGATAGCTTTGACAGCGTACTGACCGCACTCCGTTCTTGGTCTCTGCACGCGTTCTTTGTAATTATTCTTGACGACTGAATGAATAAAGGAATTTCATTGATGTTCATGAGACACAAGGGAAGAAAAATTAATATGTTTTCAAAAAAAATTATATCTTTAACCCTGGCCTCCTCAAAAACAATGTGTTTATATGCCACACAAAATGGTAATGAAGTATACGTTTATGCAAAATTTCAAATTCGCATATTATGACGGATTTTTGTAAGATTTTTGTTTATCAGATATTAATAACTCATTATTAATAACTCATTATGACAATCTTATAAAAATGTAAGAAATTGGTGGAAACACACTATGTTATGTGGATTTGTATTTTTTCAGTTCAGTTGTAGGTGTGCCATTTTGTGCGGAGAATAGTCAAAGCTCCTAAAAAAGACATGTCAAGTCTTTTCTAAAGCGGTATATTGTGCAAATCAGTCTTTTATAATTTGCTATCCAACATTCACATCCTACTCTGATAAGCTTAGTTGTGTTTTATTGATGTTTCTCAAAATTAATGAAATATTAATAATGTTTATTCTTATATTATTTTTTTCAAGATTTTAATTATTTTTTGTTAAATTTTTATTTTTATTTTCATTATAAATAATAATTAAATTCAAATATATTCATCATGAAAATAAAAATTATTGTAGTAAAAATTATTAAAAAGTTGAAGAAATATCAATTTTAATTTATAAATTAAATTTTTATTTGAAAATGTTAATGAAGATCATGGTTAACTCATTTATCAAAGTTAAATTGTTCCTTCCATATGCGTACAATGTTATGAGAAACAAATTGATATTCATTGTTTCTAAAGTAATTTATATTATTATAAATTATGTTAATGTCTCAAATTCTCATCTATATATTTTTTTTTTCAATCAACATCTAAATTAATGCTCTTAGAATATTATATTGATGGAATTCATATATAAAAGTAATGAGAAATAATTTGATCAATATTATGTTGTAACTAATTATATTTATTAAAAAAAATTACATATAATTTTATTGATTACCATTATACTTAAAATAAAAACATGTAGAAAAGAACATACTTTACAAAAAGAAAAGACGGAACTAAAATTTAATCCTCTTATATTATCAAATTGAAATAATATAATCCATGTTTAATCATGGGCAATTCACAATCCAATTCTTTAAAACAAAACATCCTTATCACAACTATATGGTCCTAACATTTAATTATTCATGTTTGGTTCCCAAAGTAACTTTACACTCTAATGTAATAGTTTTTATATTATATGATCACTATATTAAGACTACTCCCCACTTAGTTCCTATAGGACTACTCATCCTAAACTGGTATGCGCTATTGAAAATTTATTTTTGTAAGAAAAATATATTGAAGTTTAATTTATTTTTAAAAAATAGTAAAAATGAAAGGGGATTTTTTTAATAAAAAATCTAAAACTTAATTTTTTTAAAATGACAAATAAAAAATGAAAGGAAATGTGACTGCAAATGATGGAGAACAAACTAAATGAAAATTACATTAGATTTATTTAATCATTACATTGACACTTAGTTATTTCAATGAATTATAGTTAGAGTAAAATGACATCATCTATGATTTAGTGTACCATGAATGCAAGATAGACATTTTCATTGCTATAAAGATGAACACAAAATCTTGTGTACTCTTTGATGATGATAAATTTTGTTAACTAGTAATTAGACCCATTGGTTTAATGGTCATGACAAGTTTTTTATTATAGTAAAATAATTGTTAGATATATATATTTTAAAAATAATTTTTAATTATATAGGCATAAGAAAAAAAAAATTATTATAAAGTAAAAGAAAGGTAGAACTAGAAGTCAAATATTATAATTAAAAATCTATCTTGTCTAAAATATATTAAATTAATTTATATCATGTCTAAATTTTTTAATTTGGTATCATTGGAATCTTAATATGAATATGTCTTAGAGGTTGCATTAGACTTGAATTACACTTCTCGATAGAATTTGTAATTTTACATCATGAAAGGGTAAGTAGCTCATTGGTAAAAATCTCACTAGTCATAAGACTTTCTAAGATTTCATGTTATCCTATAAATTAATTTTATTAACGTATATATAATTCTTTGTATAAAAAATATAATTATTACTATAAATTAAAAAAAATAATAAATAAAATTATAATAAATATGTAAAATAAGTAAAATGACTCAAATAAATCTTATATGCA
Organism: Cryptomeria japonica; assembly: GCF_030272615.1. Classification (NCBI taxonomy): domain Eukaryota; kingdom Viridiplantae; phylum Streptophyta; class Pinopsida; order Cupressales; family Cupressaceae; genus Cryptomeria; species Cryptomeria japonica. The sequence goes on from NC_081414.1 coordinate 777,929,546, forward strand.
AATGAACATCAATTCATTCTATATTTGACAAATATACATACTTCATTAAATACCTAAAATGACACAAATAAATCATTCTATTGGTAATAAAACAAAAAGAATATAGGCTTAACACATCATCATAACATAGTTAATTACTAAATTATGTTGACAATAATACATAATTCTTCTCATTACATTATCATCTATTCAAAAAGACTATATAAGACCTTTGTATTGCTATAAAATAATGTATACAATTCCATGAATATATAACCCTTAATATATAAGGGGTTCAAGAATGAAACCATCAATATATATGTTTTACAAATGATCATAAAAAAATTATTTATTTGAATAAAGTGGATAGGAGTGTGGTCCATTCTAACACAAATCCCTAATGTAGCATTTGGAACCAAAAAAAATAAAATCGTAAACCTTTAATTTCTTAATTTGGTTTAATTAGGTGACATAATGTAAAGGAGGAAATGTAGCTATCAAAAAGAAAACTGTGTTCCTTTGAGAATCAATTTCACTACATACACTCAAATTAGATGAGTAGTTAAAATTCTTAAAATGAAACTAATTGATAAAAAAATATAACAATAAAAATGACCTTCTAACTACAAAAATAGAAAATAAAAATTATAAAGAATATTTGATAAGGATTTGAGCATCTTGGCCAAGGTTGGCATGATTAATAGATGTCCAAACATAGTGTTATCATCTCATATAGAATTCAAATAGAGAATGCTAATTTAAAAATAGTGAAAAAAAACCTATCTATACAACTCAACCAACCTCTATACATTTGAGTATCTTGGATAAAATTGTGCACACACAAAGAAAGAGGGAAAATTTATGGGATTATTTGGGGACTTACTTCAGTCAAGTCCCTACTTTTATGTTTTGACTTCCACAATATATACATACATAGATAGATAGATAGATAAAATATAAATAGATAAAATGATAAATAATTTTATAGATAGATAAAATATAATTAGATAAAATGATAAATGATTTTATAGATAGATAAAATATAAATGATAATGATCAAAGATACAAGATAAATAGAAAGATATTGCTAGATAAGTTGAAGAAGACAAGAGAGATATAAAGACTACTATTATGTTGGTTCATTAATACAAAAGTCTTCAATTACATTAGTTTATCTTCTCTTCAATTACGTACTATTTTTCAAATATCACAAGGAAAATTCTTTATAGAGATCACAAATAAAAAAATATAGTAATTTGGACTAGTTTTTCTCTTGTATTTACCATGCATAAATCATCATATCAAATTTATGAATCCTAAACTTTAAGAATCTTTTTTTTTTCTAGACATGCAGTATGGATGAGTGACGCATTACATAATAGCATACTCCCTCCTGATGCTAAGAGATGAGTTCTCAAGGCCAAAAGAATTGAAACTTTGTACATCATTATGCAACATTACCACCACTATTATTCTTATAGACCCACTTAGTACCAATATACTTGTGTAATTTAAGTACCCATTTATTCTATTTTCTTACTTCAACTTGTAGATCCTACAACTTATTTTTGTGACTATAAATACATTCAATATAGTAATGAACTTTCTCTCTTTATACATAATTAACTTGCATTGATAAACCTTACCTCCATCTATTATCCCCCTTTCAAGGATGCAATTTTGATTTTCTTTGAAGATCCTTCCTTTTGTAACCCCCTTAAATATTACAAGTAGTTTTAAAAATTGTAATCAACTTTCTTATCTATTTTGCATTGTCTTTTCTTTACAAGGTGACTTTTTTTTTTTGGTGACAACCTAGCTATGAGATCCTTTATGGAAACTAAATTAATATCTTCTTGTAGTGACATTATTTCTTAACATGTTTTGGTTCCTTCCTTCAATGTATTATCTTTCGTTTATAGTGATCAATTGTGCTTCTTGAATTTTAGAAAAATAAAGAGTTGTAGAGAAGGAAAATTCCTCCCAAATATTTTTCATTACCTACAGTCACCATCCTTCCGCAAAAATAATTATTGATGCAGAGCATCATGAAAACGTCAATCAAATAACCATTATCAAATATTCTGCATATATATCAATCCATAATGATTGTAGATCCATATATCATGAATCAAACCTGAATCATTTAAACCCTTCATCTATTCATTTCTTACAAATGAAAACCAAGAATTTGTCCAAACTATTAAATTTACTCTATTCTGGTCATGAAATTACAGTCATGAATAGTCATTAATAACTCTTAAAATATTTTTCACCCAGTCAATCTCTCCGGTCAGAGTCTACAAATTCTAGTTATAAAACTCTCCACAAAATTATAGAAAGATCCAACGGTTAAATAAAAAGTTATGATGTTTGTTCCAAAACTGGTCGCCGTGAATCAGGGTTTTGGGTAGTTCCAAACGGTTTTCACCAAAACTCTCATAACTTTCTAAAAAATGCATGAAATCAACTAAAACCAAAAGAAATAGAAATATTATTCAATATAATACACTATCATGATATAAATACACTTGTTTCCAGGCTGTACATGGCTGTACGAGGCCTGGAAACAAGAGGAAAAACTTCCAAGATCACAAAACAAGAGATTGAAAACAATGAAAATATGATACCAAAATATTTCCAATGCTTTCCAATTCCTTCTCCAATTTTTACATACACTTATGAATGACCATTATAAATGTTTTATAGTCTTTTCATCTTCACATGGAAGTTACAACTACCCAACTTCCTCTTATGACCATACAACTTCCCATTTTGGTCTTTTTACAACTTTTAAAAAGTTGCATTTTACAACTTTTACAACTTTTGACTCAAATGACTTTCAACCTTCAAAATAACCTTCAAAACATATTAGGATGGAATAATAATGTATTTTTCTCACCATTTTATCCCTCCAAGGATATTTTATACAAATTTTACCAAATGACTAATTCAAGACCTTATTAGGACAACTTGGACAACTGATTACAATAGGCTCTTTAAGCCTTACATATTGATTCATATTGACTCAAAATGACATTACAAATGAAAATGTAAATGAATATACTTATGAATTGATTTTTATCCTCTTATGGACTCCTTTTATGCCTTTGTGTTAGGTGCTCCTGCACCAATTATCTAACATCGCTATGCTAAATTCAGCTTAATAATCGTTTATTATTTCCAAATTATTCTCTCAAGGTGCCTATTTGACTCTAGGGTGTAATTTCATTAGAAATAGGCATCTCGAGAAGGATATTTGACTCTAGGGTGCAATTCCATTAAAAACTAATATTTATATCAAAGTTTGGTCTTCTTTGATGATAATCAAATCCATTAATACATGGATGAATAGGCATACTAGTTTCACTAAAATTGTAGAACGTCTTGACCGATTTCTAGTGGCTGGTGACTAGCTAGCTCAAAATCTTATTCTTGAATCAACCATTCTACCCCTCATAGGTTCAAATCATTTCCCTATTTGCCTTAATGTGTCTCTATGACATTCTGAGGGTGGCCATCCTTTCTGGTTTGAGTCGATGTGGCTTAGAGCACCAGATTTACATGATCTGATAGCAGCATGGTGGAATGAACTGGTTCTTGGAAACAACTCGAGGTTGTTCAGGCTAAATAAGAAACTCAAGTTTATTAAGATCAAAATCAATGAGTGGAATTTGAGTCAGTTCCAAAACATCCATATGGAGAAACTCAGGGTTATGGCAGAACTGGAGGAGCTTTCCAATACTGTCATTAAGTCAGGCATGAATGAAGTATTCTTCCAAAGGGAAAGCTCACTCAAGTCAGAGCTACATGAAATCCTTTAGTGTGAATAAATTCATTGGAGATAGAAATCCAGAGAACTTTGGCTTAAGGATGGAGATAGAAATACCAAGTTCTTCCACAGACCAGCTAATGCCAATCGCAGTAGATCCAAAATATCAGAGGTGGTTAAACCGGATGGTAGTATTTCCAGAGATTATGAGGATATTTCTCGGTAAGTAGTTAAACACTTTGAATCTCTAATGAATGGCAATTGTCAGATTAATCAGGAAGAAAGAAACAAAATTCTAGATGCAATCCCTCCTTTAATTACTGAAAGACACAATATAGAGCTCTTCTAGCCTATTGACTTAGAAGAAGTTAGGAAAGTTACCTTCCAGTTGAATCCTGATAAGACTCTAGGCCCTGATGGTTTTCCTGCGGCCTTCTTTCAACATTTCTAGGACATTATCGCCTAGGATTTTCACCTAGCAGTAGAAGAATCTAGGAAAAAATAACTATGCTGGGTGCCATCAACCATACCTTTCTAGCCTTAGTTCCGAAAAGGAAGAACCCTCAGCAAATGGGTGATTTTAGACCAATTTATTTATGCAACTCAGTTTATAAAATAGTAACAAAGATTATTGCTAATAGGATAAAACCTCTTCTAGGAAATATTATTTCAAATGAACAGAGTGGCTTTGCCCTTGGTCGCTCAATTGTTGAAGGTATCATCTCTACTCATGAAACCCTCCACACCTCTAGGAAGACTAAATCTTCCTGTATGATATTAAAGTTGGACATCATGAGAGCCTATGATATGGTGGATAGGGATTTTCTTGTTAATGTATTGAGGAAATTTGGCTTCTGTAATGGATGGATCACTTGGTTCAAGAATTATCTTTCATCCCCCAAATTATTAGTTCTGGTTAATGGTCCATCTCATGGTTTCTCCCCTTCAACAAAAGGCATTCACCAAGGGGACCCTATGTCACCATTTCTATTTATAATTATGGCTGAAGCTTTAGCTCAGATGATTAAAGCTCTTCAATGTGATGGTCACTGGGTGGGTGTCAATGTGGCCACACGAATTGAAGATTCAACCCACTTGGAATTTGCTGATGATACTATTCTTTTTGGAGCCTCTAGCAGAAGAGAGGCAAGGATAATAAATACATGCCTAAATGACTACCGCAAGGCTTTGGGGCAGAAATTAATTGGAACAAGTCAGAAGTATTCTTTATTAATACGATGCCGAATATGCAAGTTGTCCTATCAAGTATTCTTAATTTAAGAGTGGAAAACTTTCTAGGTAAATTCCTTGGGACTCCTCTTTTTATTGGCTGTAATAGGACTTTCTATTGGACACATCTTATCAAGAAATGTAAAGCTAGGCTTGAAAATTGGAAAGGGAAGTGGTTATCATTTGCCAACAAGCTTACTATGATAAAATCAATCCTCTCTGCCTTACTGGTTTTCTCCATGGCTTGTTTGAAGCTATTGGTTGCCATAGAAGATGAGTTAATCACCATAATGAGAAATTTCCTTTGGAATGGCTCGAATGATAAAGGGAAGTTTCCACTCATTTCCTAGGGAAAAATAAGCAAACCAAAAAATGCTAGAGGTGCGAGCATTCGTCAGATTTCTATTATGAATTTGGCTATGGGTGCAAAACTAGTGTGGGCAATTTGCAGAGGCGGTAATCATAGATGGTCAAGAATCCTAAAACACAAATATCTGGACCCTCTTGAGCCTAAAAGGATTCTCATAGTTACCAACCCTCCTAGGGGCTCGGCCATTTGGAACTTTATTCTAGAATGTAGAGAGATCATTAGTGATCAGGTTTACTTGGAATGCATCCTTCTGGTTGGATTCTTGGAGTGGTAATGAAGCTTTGTGTCATAACCCCATTATCCAACCTATATTGAGAGAAACTTGTCGGCTTTGGGGTTACAAGGTATGTGATTATGGTCATTTAATTAAGGAGAATGGTATGGACAAATGGGTATGGAACTCTCTAGACCCATTGGTTCTAGCCCAGAATCAGAAATACCTTCTTATAGATATTCTAAAGAATCAAATTATTCATCCATCCCTAGATGAGGACATCGTTAGATGGTCTGGCTCTTTTGATGGGAAGTATAAGGTATGTTTTGTCTATAAATTGAAAGAAGCTATTGTGGATAAGAAAAATTGGCCGGTTAGGCTATTCTAGCACAAACATCTTCTTCCTAAAGCACCTATTCATTTGCTTAGATGGATTTTCAAAGGAAAATCTTAACTAATGAAAGACTCCTGAAATTAGGTATAAATGGGCCTAGTAGATGTGTATTATGTTAGAATCAAGAGGAAACAATTGATCACCTCTTGCTACACTATAATTTCTCTAGTAAATGTTGGTGGCATTTAATGGGTAAGTTAAATCTGGTATGCCCTTTTCCGAAACTTTTGGATGATTGGTTTCTACTCTGACCAAAATCAAAATGCAAGGCGTTATTTAGGGAATTATTTGTTATCCTTCCCTCACTGATGATTTGGGAAATTTGGAAAGAAAGGAATCATAGAATTTTCTAGGATAAAGGGATGGGCTAGTTAGCCCTCTGTGGGAAAATTGAGAACCACCTCATTGAACTCCTGAATGAAGCAGCCAAGTCCAAATTGCTGAAAAAGAATCTATACATTGACTGGGATTGGAAGTTAAAGCTTGCGTTCCCTAATTTGAACATCCCCTTTCTTTTTGGTAATGGTAATCCTGAGATACTAGTTAATCCAAGATTGAATGTTAAGTGGGAAGCCCCAGAACTAGGGTGGCATAAGATTAACTTCAATGGTGTCTCTATAGGGAATTTGGGGCATAGTGGTATTGGATGTTGTATTAGAGATTATGATGGCATCTGCATTAAGGAACTTTCTAAAGACATCGTTCTAGCCACTAACAATAAGGCTGAATTCTGTGCAACATTTAGAAGTTTGCAATTGGGGGCTGATTTGGGGATAAAACGAGTCCATTTGGAGGGTGATTCATTAAATGTTATCAATGTTGTTCGTAATAACCATACCCCCAGTTAGCGTCTCAACCTAGGGCTTTTACCTATGTTGGGTTTGCTTGAGACCTTTGAAGATTTCTGGATCAGCCATATCTATAGAGAAGGCAATGTGGAGGAAGACAAACTATCTAAGTTGGCAATTGCAGATAGTGGTCTTGATCCAGGCATTCAGCTCAGGCATAGGTAAATCTTGATTATAGCAATCATTATGGTCTAAATGCTACATTTATTTTGGTAGAGGTATGAACCACTTTGGTTCCCCAAAGTTTGATCTCTATGGGTCAAGAGTACAAATTGGGGGATGTACCCTTACCGGGTATGGGTCTCCCTTTGATGGTGGTCTTTTTCATTCATACTGGTAAGGGTATCAGTCAAGGCTTTTCGATCTTTACTAGTTAGTGTTTCCTTTATTTACATAGGCCTCTTGCACCTTTCCCCCCAACCGGTAATTTTTATGCTCTAGTTTAGGATTTCTTCAGAGTTACTCCAGTGCCTTTGTTGTTACCGTCAGAACGATTTTCTAGCAAATTTTTGATAAGTGGCTGCATTCGGGTCTCTCTCTAGATACCCAGTTCAGATGGAGGCACATATATATTTTGATTATGATAATTATTATGGATGAAGTGTTACATCAGGTCCTAAGAAGGGATATATGTGTTCCCAGTGGCTTGGCCCTTACCGGTTGGTAGTTCTCATCGGGAGATGTATTCTTACTGGCCTCTCGACTATCCCTAACCGGTATTCTCTTTGGTTTCGGTAGTATGACACCACCAGGGTCATTAACTCAAGCTTTGGTTGAGATGTTGTCAGAACATATCTAATTTGTATCATTACTTTTAGATATGGTAAAGTCAGATGGTAGCTGCAATCAAAGAGGTAATCAATTACAATTAAGGTGGCATGCTTAAAATATACCTTGTTTGTGCTAATTAATTTGGCTTGCTTAGCTAAGCCCTCGATCTCCTCAACCATTTTGAGCTGGCGAGATAAATAAAGGATGACCTACTTATTTTAAACACATCAAACTCTTCCCATTTCTTGCTCTGTTTCTTACAATGGAAACACCAATTTCATTGGAGGCAACTTGTCGTTAGATGGCATTCCTAGGCAAAATCTCTGATAAGCGCTTGCTATTGATTCTCTCCTTGAGTCACACTTTGATTCTACACTATGTTAAAAGGATTTTGGGGGAGGAATTCCTTAATGCATATCATAGATACAAAGCTAATGCAGACATCCCAACTTTCTTCCTAGCCATGCTGCTCTACATGGGGACTAGCAAGAAAAGTGCGAAGCTTCTCACCCAAATGGTGTTTGAGCATCGATTTTTTGGGGAGATTGATGCAGTTTTGGATAATGTTGATGGCAATCTCAGATTTCCCTTTCCCCAAAACTATTATATGAGTTTGGGAAATGGTGTGGAGGTCCAGAAAATGGTGATCGTAAGCTCTCTTTACTTCAATGCCTTGGAAGCCTCCTGGCCCATTATTACTAGAATTATTGAGTTCCTCTACAAGATTTCCGGTATATAGCCCGACTTCACAGTTGCTTGGAGATGCACCTATATATAGGAGGAAGGGCTTGCGGGAAGAGAAGACATTTGTATTACGGCCAATGGTGACATAGTTGAAGGCAATTCTTGGGGGCTTGGCAGTGGAGAAGAATGAATTCCAGATGATGACTTTCACCTCTGGGAGAAAGTGGAATCACTAGCCCATGTAGCTTGCAGGAATGATTGCCCAGTAATTTTGGATGCAATTGCTACTCCTACTCCCGGTATCATGAACCCAAACTCAAATTCAAAAGAATCCTGATTTCCTTGTACCAATTTATGTCTACACCTTTGGTCCAACTGGCTCTTTTTCTCCTCTGGTTGCTTTCTCCTTGCTTTTTAGCATTTCGACTAGTGTGGCTGGACTTTTTGTATTTTCTGTTGGAGCAATGGTAGGAGGTTTTCTTACTGTTTCTTTCCCCCTATGACTCTTTTTGAACCAGCTATGTATTTGTCAAGTTTTGATTAATACAAGGGTGTTGCCCCTCTGTAGTTATTAATCTATTAAAAAAAAAACATGTAGAAAAGTACATTCTTTACAAAAAGAAAAGAAGGAACTAAAATTTAATCCTCTTATATTATCAAATTGTAATAATATAATCCATGTTTAATAATGGAGAATTCACAATCCAATTCTTTAAAACAAAACGTCCTTATCACAACTATATGGTCCTAGCATTCAATTATTCATATTTGGTTCCCAAAGTAACTTTACACTCTAATGTAATAGTTTTTATATTATATGATCACTATATTAAGACTACTCCCAAATTAGTTCCTATAGGACTACTCATCCTAAACTGGATAGCATTTAGTTCTTATGCACTAATAAAAATTTATTTTTGTAAGAAAAATATATTGAAGTTGAATTTATTTTTAAAAAATAGTAAAAATGAAAGGGGAGTTTTTTTATAAAAAATCTAAAACTTGATTTTCTAGAAATGAAAAATAATAAATGGAAGGAAATGTGACAACAAATGATGGAGAACAAACTAAATGAAAATTACGTTAAATTTATTTAATCATTACATTGACAATTAGTTATTTCAATGAATTATAGTTAGAGTAAAATGACATCATCTATGATATAGTGTACCATGAATGCTAGATATACATTTTTATTGCTATAAAGATGAATACAAAATCTTGTGTACTCTTTGATGATGATAATTTTTGTTAACTAGTAATTAGACCCATTGGTTTAATGGTCATGACAAATTTTTTATTATAGTAAAATAATTGTTAGATAGATATATTTAAAATTAATTTTTAATTATATAGGCATAAGAAAAATATTTTTTATTATAAAGTAAAAGAAAGGTAGAACTAGAAGTCATGTATTATAATTAAAAATCTATCTTGTCTAAAACATATTAAATTAAATTATATCATGTTTAAATTTTTTAATTTGGTGTCATTGGAATCTTAACATGAATATGTCTTAGAGGTTGCATTAGACTTGAATTACACTTTTCGATAGAATTTGTAAGTTTACATCATGAAAGGGTAATTAGATCATTGGTAAAAATCTCACTAGTTATAAGACTTTCTAAGATTTCATGTTATCCTATAAATTAATTTTATTAATGTATATATAATTCTTTGTATAAAAATATAATTATTACTATAAATTAACAAAAATAATAAATAAATTATGATAAATATGTAAAATAAGTAAAACGACTCAAATAAATATTATACGCAAATGAACATCAATTCATTCTATATTTGACAAATATACATACTTCATTAAATACCTAAAATGACACAAATAAATAATTCTATTTGTAATAAAACCAAAAGAACATAGGTTTAACACATCATCATAACATAGTTAATTACTAAATTATGTTGACAATAATACATAATTCTTCTCGTTACATTATCATCTATTCAAAAAGACTATATAAGACCTTTGTATTGTTATAAAATAATGTATACAATTCCATGAATATATAACCCTTAATATATAAGGGGTTCAAGAATGAAACCATCAATATATATGTTTTAGAAATGATTATAAAAAATATATTTATTTGAATAAAGTGGGATATAGTAGGGCCTTCGGGCATCATTTTCTTTTGCTGAACAACTTTAAGCACAAAGTAAAGATTTATTTCCTCTTCTTTCTAGTTGCGTCCATCAATGCCAACATTAAAGACCATAGAAAGAACAAAAAATTTCTTGTTCTTCATGGAGGTTTTCTTTTCTTGGTCTATAAACATATTAAAACACTTCCCTATTTTTTGTCTAGGGGTCCTAAAGGTTACAGTGAGTCTAAATAAGATGATCATGTTAGCCTCACCTCTGAGGAAGAATGGAAACTGAGATGGAAGAATTTGATTTTGGGTCAGAATCTTCCTTGAAGATCGGTCACAAAGATAAGAGAGGTAGAGCATCCCCTATGTCTACTTGTAATTATGATCCTTTGCCCTCCCCTAACTCTATCTCAGATAAGTCTGATCCTACCCCAACCAGGATTGATAGACTCCCATTCCCGAAGGACCTCAATGTAAATTCCTCTTTTCTCAACTTGGATAGAGAGAACCTAGATGACGACCTATCCATCGCTCATGATTTATCCATGGTAGTTTTAGGATGTTTAAATGGGCTTTCCATGAGATTAAGGAGATCAATATCAAACTTCAGGTAATCAATAGAAAACAAGAAAATCAAGGTGCAAAATAGTGGATGGTGGACTATAGAAAATAAATTGTGGACTCCATGTAGAAAATGGTGAGCATTCTAAGTGAAATGAAAAAGACTATAATAGAAGAAACTCTTGTCTAAAGGATAAAATCAAAAAAGAGTATGAAGGCGGATTGAGTCAAATGGAGAATAAATTTTAGAAATTTAATTAGAACTTGATATCTTTGGTCAATTACAGTCATAAAATGGTGAAGAATTTTGTTGAGAGCATAAACACAAAGGTTGGGAAGCTCAAAACTCTCCATCAGGAAGGGGCTACTATAGATGTGGATTCCAAGGATAAAAAATAGGAGGAAACATTTGAGCCTTCTAAAAGAACTAGAGCTAACTTAAAGAAGAAATCTACAAACCTAGAAATTCAAGAACTCAATAAAATTCCTCTAAACATGACTCAGTTGGATACTAAGTCCATAAAGGCCCTTAAAAAATTGTACTATTTTTTTCCTTGTTGTCTTTTTGATAGGTTTTGGTTTGTTGCTAGTCTTTTGCTAACTCTTGGCTACTTTTTTAAATGGGTATATCTTTATGTATCTTTCTGATGTAGTACCTTGTTAAAGGGTTTTGGGTCCCTTCAAAACCTGTTTGTTCCATAATAATAATCAAAATTGTTCATATTATATTAACTACGAAGCTTTGAATGGCCTACATATTCCAATAATTCTCTCTCTCTCTCTATGCAACTTAAAAGTAATGTAAATCTATGATTAAAATTATTTTTGATGTCATCTTTAAAACAATTAGAAAGTGTAGTAGTAGAATTCGTTCTAAGTGTACCTTTTCCCATCTCATAAAAAAATATGTATTAAAAAAAGATAAATGGTGAGAAATTATACCCACTAGAATTTCTTTAAAATGGTTATTCCAAGCACTTTTATTTATTATTCCATATATACTAATTCAAAGGAGCATAGTTTTGCATATTAAAAGTTGCACTCAAATTTGGATTAAATGTATTTCATGAAGCACTCTTTCTAATTCTTTTAATATTTTGCATTTAATAATATTATTATTTTTTATAGATGCAAAAGGAGACAAAAATATACAACAACATTTAAGTTTTTGTATATCATTGTAGATTTAGTTTTTATTTTCTTAAAATTTATAACATGTTTTATATTTTTACATGATTTTAGCACATGCAAATTAATTTGTAAATTTTGACTTTAAAATTTTTGAATTCAAAGAATGTCTTTATATTTAAATATTTAATCAAAAAATGGTTTGTATATACAATTTTTTTGAAAATTTAATATTCTATTATTCATTTTCATATATGAAAAGCATGTTTATTTTAACTAGCTTAATTTAGAATGCTTATTTTGATTGTTAAACGTATACAGTAGGGCTCTTTGCAAATTGGTTGATAAATTTCTATGAATACTATCATACAATTGAAACCATTTCATAAGAATAACATAACTCAAATAAATCTATCATTAAAGGTGACTTTATTTGATTAACATCATATAGGATGTATCATCAACATGAACCAAAATATAATATAGATACTTTAATGTCAAACATCATGTCAATTTAGTTGACATAATAATAGATGAAGTAAGTAAAGGGTAAAAGAAGACTGAAAAGTATTTATTTAAGTTTACTTTATTTTATTTTCGTTACGCTAGAGGTATCCCCATGAACCCGGCTAGCACCCAACCCGTCTTACCTTGGAAAAGTACTTATAAGTTAATATGCTATCTTCATAATGTGAAGGAATATTAACATTATATAATCTATCATAAGGAAAAAAATAACCATGAATAACAATTTATTCATTTGAAAGAAAGATGTAAGACAATAATAGAGTTAGGGTTAGAATATGTTTTATAAATATGACATTCACTTTATCAATTTTGGACCTATCCTCTTGGGATAACAACAACATGAGGTGGATAGAAAATGAGAAAAAGATATATCAAAATAACTTTCCTAGATTCTATGGTTGTAATCTCCCTAGTTATGGGTGATAGTTATGCCTATGTATCTTGTATTCTCATAGGGTAAATGTGAGATTATATCTTTAACATCAAGTTTGATACTGTCAACACCAATGCTGAAATATTTTTAAAAAAGAGGAAAGAGATGCACATTTTCAACACCTCAACCCATCGTGCTATCTCATTGGGGCTAAGGAAGAATGTCACTAGATCCACCTACTTAGCTTAACAATGTAATTAAATGCAAAAGCTTTATTAGGGCATGGAAAGTGAGAAATTTTAGGTATCCATAAGTGAGTGCTATGTTAGAGAACACATGGATGGGACTCCTATATGGGAGAGGGACTAGTATTCATGAGGGCTAACTTCGTCAACATGTAGCCATCACATGGAATATCGTAAGACCTCCATTTTTTTTAGATATGTAAAATGGGAACTTAACTATATACAAGTAAGGTTTGAATACATGACTCATCATGCAACTCGCTAATATAATATGTCTAGTGCGAAGTGTCTAATTTTATATTTTAAAGATTCGACCAAAACTTAATCTAAAAATCCCTAGTAGTTGAATAAAAAAATATTATTTGTAATTAATACAATATCATATTTTTATTTAAAATATAACTTATATGCAACTTAAATAGACCAAATGGCTATTAGTAATAATAAGTTTGTGTTATATCTAACTTTTATATCTAACATGAAAGGACTAATAGTTGAACACAAAAAATTATTTTGTGTTATAAAAATAAGATATTATTACATAAATCTGGTAGGTTGTGGGGGAGTTGGCAGTGGCAGTCCCTCTGGGCACTCAGACAAACCATTATGCTGAGGCAAGTGTGGCCTACATTGTGTTTAAAATGCCTATCCATGGTCGATTCAAGAAAGTCTGGTTGGATAGTGATTTGCTAAATATGATCAACTGTTTGATAAAAAATACTATCCCCAACAGGATGATTAATCATTTAATGTGGGAGTGTTTCGATATGATTGCTAAATTTGAGGCAATTCAAATTTTGCACGTTTTGAGAGAGGGTAACAGGCCTGCAGACCACATGGTCAATCTCAACATAGCTAGAGATGATGAAAAGTGGTCATGGGAAGGGGATTCCTTTCCATTTCAGTTGTGTGATCTGGTGAGAGAGACTACCAAAAATCCCTCTCCATTTAAGCTTTAATTATGATAACTTTTCACATGTGTAAATCTATTCATAGAAAATTGTGGCGGCAACCTTCCATATTTTTCCTATGGGTTTGGTTTGGTTTTGTCTGTCTAAAACTTGGTTTTAGTGTTACTAGCAAAATTTAAAGGGGCAACACTCTTAATGGGGTAGACAAGAACAAATTGGAGTCGTCTTCATGCGAGCTTTGGGAGAAAAATGAAGAGGTATGGAGGGAAGTCATGGATGGAGGTATGGAACCATTTGTCAGAAAACTCCATGGTCACAACCACTAGCTCACAGATTTGTTTGTTAGAAATTGGAATAATGGGATTCTAAGTGTGTATGGAGAAGAGTTCATGATTGATGAACCCTTCATTGCTGAGATTTTTGGGCTAAGCATGGAGGGTAAAAAATTCTATAGGGAGAGGAAAAATTTAGAAGAATCTCTCTCAATTTTCTAGCATAAAAGAGGGAAAGAAGCAAAGTGAAGAAGAACTTGAATGGAGGCTACAATCAAAAGGACCTTCTAAAGCTCTGGGCGAATATGGAAAAATTTATCATGAGGTACAAAACCCTCGATGGCCTCTTTGCTAATATCTTTTCCTATCATTTTACTATCCTGAACCACTTTAGGCATGATAAAGGAATTTCAATCCTCTTTTATTTGTTGTCATCTCTTCAGAATTTCATTCATAAGCATCTTGAGAATAAGGAAAACCCAGTTCTGCATGAGGGATTAATCCTCCTGATTATGGAGTTCGCTAAAGCTCATGAGGTTAAACCCTCTCTTGCTATGAGAAACCCTAAATCCTTAGCTAGCCAGGAGGTGCATGATGTTTCAGATATGGAGTTTTGAGAGGAGGAAGGTGAAATTGCTATGGACTGGAATGACATCCATATTTCAGATGATTTAGAATATAAGCCCTCAGAGGATGATGGTCCGCCGCAGAATTCCACACCTAGCACAAATAGTAGAAAGAAAAATCCACCTAGATGGGCAATGAAAAAGTTGAAATCCCTTGTATCGCATCCCCAAAATCTAGGCCCACAAAATCCTAAAAGATAGAAAACTAGAAAAAAGGTGGAGATTCAAGGAAAAGGGGAAAATGAAATTACACTTGATATTCCCCTTAATGTGGACCAAAGTGAGATTAATTGTGATGAAATGTATGTTAACAAGCTCCTGGTAAATTCATTGACTAACTAGGAGAAATGATTCTGATGGGTTTTTGGTGAAATTAATTTCCTAAAGTAGGGGATCAAGGATATTGTGGACTCTTTCACT
Source organism: Cryptomeria japonica (assembly GCF_030272615.1). Taxonomy (NCBI): domain Eukaryota; kingdom Viridiplantae; phylum Streptophyta; class Pinopsida; order Cupressales; family Cupressaceae; genus Cryptomeria; species Cryptomeria japonica. The sequence goes on from NC_081414.1 coordinate 777,944,986, forward strand.
GTGAATCTGACACTTGATAAAACTAACAAACTCATAAATCTATCCCAAAAAATCATGGAAGACATTAAGGCCATGAAGATAGAATATGAAGCTAGGATTGACAGGTTGGAGAATGAAATCCAGGATTTAAAGAGTAAACATAAGGGTTTGGTGGAAGTTAGTAAGGAGGAAATGTATAACAGTGTCAAAGGCCTCAAAAGAGTCAATGAGGAAATCACCTTGCAGAAAGGTCACATAACTAGGACAAGAAAATACAAGATACACAGACATCTATGGGGACCTCTACTAGGACCAGGAGAAAAAAACAAGAAAGAGGCAGTTCGAGGTTCATCATGGAAGAACTCCAGGAGATCAATAACAGAGCGATCCAGAAGAATACTAAGCTTATGACAGATCTTACTTAGTATTTTTGGTTGGTGTTTCTTGTTTCCATTATGTTTTTTTTTGTTAGACTTGTTGGGGTGTGTCCCCTATATTTGTTGTCATTTAGCAGCTAGTTAGTTTTTGGTTAACTCTATTTATTGTTTGGACAGATTTAGGTTTCGAGCCCCTAAAAAACCCATTTATCTTAATAAAAAATATATTATTACATAAAATACAACTTATATTAAACACAAAGGGACTGATTGTTGAACACTAAAACCTTTAGAAAATCCCTCATATTTTATGAAAAAAAACAAGGTATTTATTGTGTTCACCTTTTATATTTATGATAAGAAAAATAATTAATATGAAATACTCCAATGCATATACATTGCTACCCCAATAATTGTACATATAATAATAATATTTTTTCACTATGATAACAACTCTTGTTTAAGTGAGCATCTTATTAATGACACACTAATAGTGGATAGCTATGATACTTTATTTGAAACAAAAAATGATTTATTTCACTCATTAATTAATGTATTTATGCCATCCCTCGCTTACACTAGGGGGGATTGTTGCGACCAACCAAGAACCGCAAATCAACCATGCAGTCCCAATCCTAGAGTGCTCAATGACCCAAAATAATCATCAATATGCAACCTTGATATGGTTGAGGCATCTAAAAAGATTAATATCAACCAACCAATCCAATATCAAATCTTTCATATCATTTATAACCCTTTAAATATTATTCAAGACCCAAACAATACATCATGTTGTCCCACTTAATGACAATCTGATAGACCCGAACTCTGTTATTAATAACTTTCCAACCCAAATATATTTTGAAGATCGCTTCGGTCAAGCTATAGAAAATAGGTTTATAAATCCACATCCCAAATTGATAAAATCCAATGGTGGATTTACGAGTTATGGTCTCTGTACTGAGACCATTTCGACTGTTACAGAAAAAACAAGAAATTTGCATTCCCAGTCCACCTAGGGCATCAAATATCTCATAAAATACTTAGCCAATCACATTTAAACTGAATTCATTTGAAATATAATTCAACCCTATATCAAGCACCAAAGTTACAACAATTTCCAATGGTGCATTCAAAATATTTTAGTGAAACTCTCCATAAACCCCAATTTGGAGGGTTTTTTGATAGCTTTCACCAAATCTTGCATAACTTGCTTCAAAATGATTGAAATTAAATGAAACCAAAGGGAAAACAAAGTTAACTCATGCCATTATCATATCCAATACATTTCCCATGGAGATAAATGAATTTTAATAAATAAAAACGTGAATGATCAGACTATTATACCCAAAAAATAATGTCGAGTGTGTAAAAGCTTCAAATGTTATTCATTTCCTTCCTCCAATCTTTCACACACCCATTGGATTCGACAAAATGATGGTTTTTATAACCTCCACACATCCATATGGCAGTTAAAACTACCCAAGATCAATTATATCCTTGGTTAGCAACTTTATAATGCCATTTGTGCTTGACAACATTTTTGACACAATTGACAATTTTGACATTTTGATAAATATAACCCCTAATCTTTGCCTGTGCACTTCAAATACATTTAGATGGTCTCAAAAAAACATTTTAAATCTTCTTTACCCTTCCATGAATTTTTAATACAAATTTGACCTCTTAGACCTAATTAGGACTCAAATACACATCTTGAGAAAATGTCTTACAATGCTTCAAAAAATGACTCAAAATACATTAAAAAGACCATATAAACTCAAATATGAGTGAAATGATTCATGGCATGATCTTTAACCTCTTGGTGTACATTTGGGTTAGGTGCTCTTGCACCACAATCAAAGGATACCACCAGAATTGGTTTCTCTGCATATGAGGAAGGTGAAACCTCTGGAGCCAAGAGTAATGCACCAAAAGAGCAACCAGTATCTAAGAGCAATAGGAAGGGAAAAGTTAAGCCAAAGTTTAAACTTGTATGCTTCAACTGTCATCAGGAAGGACACACTGCCAATGTATGTAGGAGCAAGGCTTACAATAATTTTCCTTACATACAAAAAATGGTGGCTAGAACTGGTAGATTTAATGGTCACTGTTATGCATGCAACAATTTTGGGCATAGAGATTTTGAGTGTAGGTTGGTTATGAACAACTCTTGAAGTTATGCACCAAGATCTAAAGGAGTTGTTTGAGAACCTCCTATGAACTAGAACCCAAAACGGTACAGAACCTATGACCATTGGTCAAATGGATATGGAGTGGAAAACAGTTGGAGAGCAACCTGTTTGATCTGTCATGGTAGCAGTCACACTGCTGCAACATGCAGAAGGAAGAATGGAAATGTGAACACTGGACCATGGAGAACACCTGGTATGGTATGCTATCATTGCAAAAAACTAGGACATACTACCAAAGCATGTAGACTGAGAAAGAATCCATTGGGAGACATATCAATTGACATAGAAGGGAAGATCGATGTTCAAACAATTCAGGTGGATATGGATAAAACTTGGAAAAAGAAATCTGAAGAGAAGCCACAAGATGTACTAGTTTCCACACCCAGTCTGGAGACCCCTGAACTGGAAAAATGAGCTCCAAAAAGCTTAGGCTGAACATATTGGTAACAATGTTTCAAAACCTTAGAACATATCGGTAAAGTGCCTTCATCGGTATTGGTTACCTGTCAACCGATAGAAGAAACGAAGTGGTAAAAACAAAATTTAGGGTTTGTTCCCTAATGGTGATGCATTTATTATGGTAGGTAGGAGCATATTTAAAAGTGACTTTCATCATCATTTTTACTTACTTATTTTCAAAGAAGGATTTTTCTAGCTTGAGCAGAGCTACAAGAGCGATTCATCTTGCATTCGAAAGAATTCAGGAAGATATCTTGCACAAGATTTTGCAGTCATTCAGAGTGGAGGTCGGAGTGGTAAAACAAGCTTTTGGAGAAGCGTGTTGTGTTCGACATCGGTGTACCTTAGTTCGAATTCGAAATCGATGAACCTTAGTTTGAAATAAAAAAGGTATTTTTTGTCGAATCACTCTCATCATTTGGAATTATATAGACATGGCTTCTACATCTAAAATGCTTCTAGTTCTACTGAACCTGAGGAATCATCTAAGTTTCTTAGGAAGAAGGTGAAATATAATTCCCTATCTCAAAATCCTGTCAGAGTCATTGTCAAAGGGGATTTTTCAGGATATATTGATTGCAAACTGGAAGACCTAGAGTCTCTAGTGATTCACTCCTAATTGAGTTTGTTCTATGGAGATGATAAGAAGATTAAACCTGAGTACAACATAATTGAGAAGAATAAATGTCACAATGCAGTATATTTTCTCGAGGAATTTACAAAAGAACACATTAGGATTATTCTAAGTAGGGCTCATGGTGACAAGATGTACCTTGAGCGAACCCATGATATTACACCAGAGACAATTCATGTCGTGACTGGTTTCTGCAATGTTGGGGAAGTCCCTATTCTTCACAAGATCACCAAAACCAAAGTGATAAAGCTCACCAGTTTTGTGAGCAACCAGCCAAAAATGACTGTAAACACCATAAAAGATGACTTGGTGAAATATGTGTGCATGGTAATCAGGTATAGAGTACTCTATGCTAGCAGAATGAATTATGTTCCTACAACTACAGTGCATGTTGCTTATAGGATGATCAAGGAGAATGTAGAATGTGACTTATGTACCTGCATGCATAAACAACTCATGGAGACCCTAAAGTCCATCAAAGTGGACAAAACACTAAGGTTTAAGTTTAGTCAACTTCTTGTTGGTTTGTTTTTCTATTTTCAAGGATATTTTCCAGGAGTTGGTGATGTCCAATGGTCGAGTGACCTACCGGTTTCTAGACAAATAAAGGAGAGTCTGCAAGTAGTGGGATCCGAGTATCTGGAGACATTGAATGGGTATTTTGATGAGTTCAAACTAAAGATGAACCAAAGAATGAGAATATCTGGTGATCTAGTTAAAAAAATATGAAGATGATATTTGTTTCACAATCAAAATAGATCATTGCATAATGCAAGCAGTTGAGCCCAGAGAAGATGAAGTTGAGCCTATGGGCTATGAAGTGGTAAATGATATACTCATAGGGAATTCCTCTACCCTACTTGCTTCACCACTAGATCCAAAGAAGAAGAGGACCGGTACTTACTCTGAGAGGATCAAATATATTGAGGTATCAAAGCAGAAAAAGAGTAAAGCAGTGCCATCAGCATTGGCACCAGTTACATCTGCTACCAGTCCTAAAGTGACCAAGAGGTCACCAGCCAAAAAGAAACCAGATGCTATTTCAACAAAGGTATTCAAAAGGAAGAGAAAAACCAGGAATAACTCATCGGATTCAGAAGACATTGAACCAAAGGTAGAAATGAAGAGGACAAGGCAATCAAGCAAGAAGATGAAGTCAACTGATAATGTACCAACAACCTCTGCACTAGTAAATATACATGTTGCTTCTTACCAGCCTATGACACATTTTCAAAGAATTATGAAGAATATTAAAAGGAAAGTACTTGACGATCTAAAAGATTATTTTGATGATCTTAGTGATAGTGAAAAGGAAGAAGTAGAGCTAGAGGTCATTAAATATTTGTGTGATAATGATTGGTCTCTGATTGACATTAAATTTGTTGCTCCTAATTCTTTATATAATTATTTGGATAATAAATGGCACATTGTCATTGAAAAGAACCAAGAAAATAGGGAAGAAAGTTTTGCCCAATATTTTCCTGATGTCTCTAGTTCAGAATTGTTTGAGATTCTAAATCGGTACAAAGGCATATTTTTCATGAAAAGAAGAAGACTTCATCTACTTGGAGGCAAAACCTCTGAAGTGGAAAAAGACACCCATCTGCAAGTTAAAACAGTTGTAAAAATGCAGAAAGTATCTGAAACTAATCGGTAGGCTAAGCAAGAGCCTGACCTATCCATAGCCAAACCAGATGAAATCTTTAACAGTCTAGGTGAAATAATAGAAGAACAAAATGACCCCATTGATGTCAGTGCACTAGATGTTGAGGACACCACTCCAGAGAAGGAGAAAGCTGAAGAGGAGAGAATAGACAAAGAAAAAGATGAGAAAGCGACAAAAGAGGTAGGAAAAAGAGAAACTAGAAAAAGAGAAAGAAGAGAAAGAGAAACTGGCAAAAGAGAAAGTGGAGAAAGAAAAACAAGAGAAAGAGCAAGTGGAGAAAGAAAAACAAGAGAAAGAGCAAGTGGAGAAAGCGAGATAAGAGAAAGAGAGAGCAGAGAAGGAAGAAGAGAAGAAGAAGGAAGAGGAGAAGAAGAAGGAAGATGAGAAGAAGAAGGAAGAAGAGAAGAAGAAGGAAGATGAGAAGAAGGAGGAAGAAGAGAAGAAGAAGGAAGAAGAGAAAAAGAAGAAGGAAAAAGAGAAGAAGGAGGAAGAAGAGAAGAAAAAGGAAGAAGAGAAAAAGAGGGAAGAAGAGAGGAAGAAAGAAGAAGAGAAGAAGAGAGTGGAAGAAGAGAAAGAGAAGGCCGCTAAGGTAGCCTAGGAAAAAGAAGAAGAAGAGGAGAAGAAAAGACAAGAGGAGATCAAGGCAAAGGAAGGAGGAAAAATTCCTAAGGCAACCAAAGATCAAGCTCAGCAGGTTGATCCCACCTGTCCCACCGAATTGACTCTTGCTTGTCTTACTCAATCGGTTGATGAAGGTGAGATACTGAGGAGCATTCAACTAGCTCAGGTTAGATTGGAAGAACTGAGGAAAAAGAAAGAACAGGATTTCATTCAATTTGTTGCTGACACTCTTTCCAATCTAATCCCCGGTACTAACCTTCCCAGTACTGATTCCTCGCTAGACAAGTTAAAACTTCTTTGCACAATAGTAGATGATCAAGTGCAATCTTTAGAAGATGTTGCCCAGGTTTCTGTAGAGAAGAAGCATGAAAGAGCTCTGAAAGTTTCATTAGTAAAGAAAATGGATGTAGATAGATTAAAACTACTTAAGCATAAGGCTGATATAAGTTTATCTATGGGTGAAGGTAACCTACTCTTGAGCAAAATCTAGCAACCTCACCTATTTTGTGATGATGCTCTAAATAAGAAGAGTCAACTCCAATCAGAGTTACAGAAGTATATCGGCAACTTAAAATTGCCATATGATTCGTTCACAGTGTATTGACAGATTGTTCACACTCGCCAGCATCAGATTGCAAAGATTGAATCAGAGATCTGCAAGCGGACTCAACATCTTCAGGAGCTCTAGTTGCTTCTATTACCAAAATTGCAGGTTCTTCAGAAGTGCCTCCTAAACTTGGAGGCTATTATTGTAACTCAAGAGATGAGCACTATTGATGCAATGGAAGAATTATCCTTCCAGTTGAAGGCCGAGAGTGAAATTGCTGCCTCACTTCTTGATTCACAATATTTAGACATGAAGAATTTTTTGAAAAACTTTAAATCTCTTTTTGAGAAGTTTTACTCTTTATTGTCATGAACATACACTCTGTTTTTTAGTTATGCAATATAACCTTGGTAAATTTGGTGAAAAAGGGAGTGTTTTCATTACTTTGTCATTGCTGGCAAAGGGGGAGTAGTATTGAAAATTTCATCCACATACTTGTCATTTTTGCAAAGGGAGTAGTGTATATGCTTAGGGGGAGTAATTTTGATTATGCCATCTATTTTTGTTTTGTAAGCACTTAGATGTCAATTTTTTCCTAAGTGTTTCCATCAATGTCAAAGGGGGAGATTGTTGGTATTTTGATAATGTTTAAGTTGTTATTGCCATTGATGGACACACACTAGTAATATGTGTTGTGCTGTTCACACTGGTATTATATGTCATTGTATGTATAGTCTTTGTTTGTAGATGACTATTGGTGTTTTGCAGAAGATGCTTACCGGTTGTAGTAGTATGAAAACCTCAAGCGGAACAAGGACCCCTAGCGAGAGTTAATCTTTTGGATTGGAACATTATGTTCCAGTTTTCTAGTCTTTATTCGTTAACCGGTAATCAGTATACTATGCTAAACCGGTATAATAGTGAAGTGTGATGAGTTATCATCCACCGACACTTTAGCAGTGTTTCTATGCCATATTACCAAATATGTCTAGATGCACTGTACCTAGGAAATTGTAGTCTAATCTTATTGGACTGACATGAAATCAGATTCCTATATGAGGACATCATGTCTAGGGTTTTGAAGAGTTGATATGTGTGAGTATTGTAGAGCAGACTAGGTCTATGCGAAATAGGTATCTCACTACAGAGATTGTAAGTGCAAAGGATAGAAGACTAAAGTAATGCTGTAATGCATTAACAAAGAACTGTCAAGGATCTAATTAAGCATTTTGTGCTACTTTATAGATCATTCACTTGTTGATTACTAATCTCTTCAATAAGTTTGAAACTCTAAACCGAGCAAGCCCAGCCAAGCCTATTGTAAATCCTCTAACAAGGTGGTTCATAGCTATGGATCTGAAATCCTTTAATAGGGTAGTCTTTAACAGGACTTATCTCCTAACAAAGATCTAGATTCCTAATAGGATCTGTTCTGGTGAAGAACATTGTAAGGCCTTAACCAGTCTAGCCTTAACTAGTCTGGTTACTATTCTGCAAATAGATGACTTGTGAGTTTTACTCACCGTGGCTTTTCCCATGTGGGTTTCCACATCAAAACATCTTGTGTTATGGTGATTGTGCTTCTATGGGTGAATGCTCTATTTTCTATTTGGCTTGTTTACGTTTTAATCAGTTTGTCATTTAAACTACTACACCGATTTGCTAAAAAATTGTTTTAGAGTTTGGTTTAAGTTTTTAGGCATACTAATTCACCCCCCCTCTTAGTATTCATCATCACTATACCATTAACCAATCCCCTCCATGTCTTACCTATCATAATTTTCCATCACTTACCATTCATTTAACTCCATGTCCACATTCAAACCTAGCTTTCATTTATCTAATTATATAATTGTTTTATTTTAGTGCAACTTTGTATGCACATACCAATTTTTTATCTTGGTGTGGGAGTTGGAAGGGTAATTTTTTATTTCATTAAAAGGGTGACATGGATATTTTTGTCCTTGTATGAGGAAATAGGTATCACATTTGAGGTGGCATTATTCTAACCATGTGTTGATAGCTTTTGAAATATGTAAGTGGTTATTGCAAGTTATGACAAATGAGAGATTCTATGAAATGTAAGAGATATGATTAAAAGGAAATGCTATGATATGTTATAAAATATATGAAAAGTCTCATAAAAGATGTGCCCAATTTGGGATATGATGGGTTGTAAGAGAATCAAGTATTTTTAGTTAGTTATGATAGACCCTAGATGGTGTATGGAATGGAATTACTAAATTCATTTCAAAGTATCAGGTTGTTGAGTCTCTTATGTTTGGGCATGGAAAATCAAGGTGTGATCTACTAAGAAGGAGGTGGTTTATCATTGCATGATAGTGATATTTGAGAAATGAGATCATTTCCTAAGAATGTCAACTTAGATCCCAAATCTTCCTAGTGTATTGTTAGAATAAAATATAGGTTTAGATATAGTCCTAATAGGAGAGATGAACACTAAGGGTTTATGATTCGTTTGTTGCAACAAAATTGATGCTGTGAAGTGTGTGTGAATGAAATAGATTAAATGATAAGCAATTGATATCTTTGAACCAAAAAGGTGAAATTCAGAATAAAAAACCAACATAGTAGCTCAAATCTAGAAAGAGGATATAGAAAAGAACTTGTCACTATAATCTAGGCCCAAAACTATCAAAAATAGTTGGAGGGTTCCCTAGTCTAATGTTGTCTTTGTTAATAGAAATTTCTAGTTTCATGATCAAGAGGTTTTGTAGGTCACTCTCCTCACAATTCAGCCAAAAAGTGTTAGAAATAGTTGGAGGGTGCCCTAGTCTAATGTTGTCTTTGTTAATAGAAATTTTTGGGTTCATGATCAAGACGTTTTGTAGGTCAATCTCCTCACAATTCAGCCAAAAAGTTTTAGATATAGTTGGAGAGTACCCTAGTCCAATTGTTTTTACCTGCTTCAAAATAGGATCATCTACCACTATCTTCTTTGCACATGTGTAAAACTCTCTATAGTTGGATATAAAATTTCACACATAAAAATGGAAAAAAATGGTTTTTTTGTATAGGGTTCCCTAATTAAAATTTCATTTTGATGTTTCTACCTCGAGAACAACTATGATTAGTGAAAGAAAAGCTTATTCTCAAAAAGGACAGAGGTTAAATAGTAATTCAAATATTGAATTGAAATGATTATACCTTAGGAATTGAAATAATTGTGAGAAAATGCTCTTTAGACAAGTCCTTCAAGTGTTGATGCAATATCATGATAAGAAAAATAATCAACATAAAATCAGACTTAAATATAGGCTACTATATCTTGTGAGTCAATATGTTGAATACTTTGATCTGATGTACTTACTCAATAATGCTCGATCAATTTTATTGTAACTTATACCTTTTAAATGATAAAATATTTATGTATATAGGGTTCATTTGATATTTGCAAATTTAGGCAGATGACCAATGATCCAATGAAAATACTAGGATTGGATAAAAAATGATGGAGGCTGATAGTCACACGTGTTTGTATTTGGATGCCTCTTAGAAGGACTAGGGCACTTGATTCCCTAGTCCACTAAAAAATAGATTGATAAATGGGGTGACAAAGTATCAAGATCTAGAACATAGGACCTAGACTCAAAGTTAACATATGATGATAACTGAGTTGTGGATTTAATTCTGGATTTAATAATAAAATTATGGAGTAGGATATGACCCAAATAGGCTTAAAATCACCTAGGAGAAAACACACTAGATGTTATATACTTTTGATAAGTTTGTTGGTGTAATTAAGGTATGTTACCTTGAGTTTTTCTCTCCTAGGTCATAATTACACTTTTGATGGACTTGTCATATTATCATTTGCACTTGATGTGGTGTCTTCACCTTTAGTGCTTTTATCACATTATCACATCCACCTTTCGTAGTTTCACTTTTCCCCCTTTGGTGGTTTATCCACCTTTAGTGGTGTTATCACACTATTTATTTTCACTTTAGGTAGGTTGAAAGATTATCTATTTTTGTCTCATTGCATAAGATTATGCCTACTAGTCATAATCTTATACACTCCTATGTATATTCATGGATTCTAATCAATTCTTTATATCATTGGTGAGAATATACTTTGTTCTTATCACATTTGTTCCCTCATTTTATTGCGCTATTTATTAGGCCTCTAGATCTTGGTTGACTATATTAATAGTCAATTCTTACATGATATCAAAGCCATTAGGATGTATTTTTATTATCATCTTGGAGATACCTTGGTGTAGTTTGATGTTTATTGGGCATGGCAGTTTGATGTTTATTGGGCATTGCCATTATAGTCTAGAGGTCATTTCAATAAATTTTGACAACAAATATGCCTATATTTGATTGAAAAAAAATTGTACCATATTTTTTGTCAGTTTGAGGGCCATCTAGCTCCCCCTTAGCAATAAATTACAAAAAAATATGTGAGTATTATTTCTGCATATTTTTCATTCAGTTCAAAATATTTTCTATATTGGACAATATTGTGTTGGGTGCACTATATTGTATTGGAAAATTGTCTTACCATCCGATCTGCAGGATTGATAATCTCTTTGCCCGAAGTTTTTGCCAGATCAGTGTATTGTAGTGTTGGCAATTTTAGTGCCAAATCGAAGGCTTTGTTCTCCCTTGATTAGTCATTGATTTAGATAGGGATTTCTCTTTTGTGTGATCCTCATGTTGGCAGCCTTCAGTCACCCGCGGTTTATTTGTGATATGTTTGCCTCTTATATTCATATCAAGTGCAGATCACATTGATTTCAGCTGTGAATATTGTTGGAAGACATAATTTCTCCCATGTTTATAGCCAGTTAATCTTTGAAGATTCCTTGTTCAAATTTTCCATGCAAGCGGTCAGATCCTCCATGCAAACAGTCAAATATTTCTAATGCTTCGGTCAATTCCTGGGAACATGCAGTTCCACCGTTAAACTTCACACCGCCACCGTGAGCATGCAGTTTCTCACGTCTCCTTCATACTCACCATGAAATAGTTTGTTTTTCATGCATGTAATAAAACAGTGGCCAATCCACGCATGCATAGTTTAGTAGATAGTTAGCTCTAGTTAGCACCGATCCACTGTAAAAACTAGTATGTTAAACAATTGGTTTTACATGTCATATCTCCTAGTCGGTGGTGTCAAGACTCCTATTAATAAAGGCTATGTAATCTGTTTCAAGGCATCAATCAATAAAACTAAAACTATTTTGTTTTCTGTTTTATTCTTCTTTCCTCTTCCTTCAATTGATATCAGAGCTAGGTTTTATCAGAGTTGGTCCGGACCTATCTCCCTTAGTGGAGGGCCCGGAACCATGAGAGAAAGAGCTTGGTGTAAACTGTTGTAGCAGTCAGAAGGAGCCCGCTACCTGCCAAGAGATTTGGAGATCGTTTTAACGATTCATTGGCCATACTGAAGTTGTAGATTGAGGAGGGAGAGCCTGCATTGCTAGTCATGCACGAGGTCCAGAAGAGATCAAGAGTAGAAAAAGAGCCTGAACAGCTCAAAGATTTAGAGAAATTTGATGTTGAAGATCCTGATTCATCATTAGAGGAAGGAGATGATAGAGGTCAGCTATGGAATTCGACAAAAAAATCAAAGGTAAAGAGGATTGTTATTTGTAGTTGTTTGAAGAGTGGAGCATGGCAGAGTAAATCAATTTGTGGTAAAAAATCTGTTATCTTATTTGTGTGGAAGAGTCAGCTGTAGCTGAAGTTGAAGACTAAAAGAAAAAAAGATCATTATGTTTCTGTATGAAAGCAATGTTTGAGGCCAGCAAAGCCCATTGATAGTAAGATCTTCGCGCACCTGCAGTGTGACTCTAAAGGACTGGTGTTGATAAAACAAGTGAATCACACCTGAACCTATGATGGACTGGTAACCAATAGGGCCAGAGCTCGTGGTAAGAGCATTCCAATAGCAGCATGGGATTTCTTAGGGTCGATCTCTAGAATTAGAAATTTTTCAATACAGCAGCATGAGTGAAAGAGATTAAGAATGCAATCTAATTTCTCCCATGTTTACAGCCTGTTAATATCTGAAGATTCCTTGTTCAAATTTTCCAGGCAAGCGGTCAGATCCTCCATGCAAACAGTCAAATATTTCTGATGCTTCGGTCAATTCCTGGGAACATGCAGTTCCACCGTTAAACTTCACACCGCCACCGTGAGCATGCAGTTTCTCACGTCTCCTCCATACTCAGCATGAAATAGTTTGTTTTTCATGCATGTAATAAAACAGTGGCCAGTCCATGCATGCATAGTTTAGTAGATAGTTAGCTCTAGTTAGCACCGATCCACCGTAAAAACTAGTATGTTAAACAGTTGGTTTTACATTTCATATCTCCTAGTCGGTGGTGTCAAGACTCCTATTAATAAAGGCTATGTAATCTGTTTCAAAGCATCAATCAATAAAATTATTTTGTTTTCTGTTTTATTCTTCTTTCCTCTTCCTTCAAATATATGGCATATATAGTAGAGGCATGTATTGAGAGTTTTATTTGCTAGTTGCTGCATCATTTATCTTTCCTTTCACTCCTTAGTCAGCCCGTGTCTCGTGAAGATTGAATGTGTTTGATCGGCTGTAAGCTTGTTTATTATCAACTATGATCACTATGGTTTTTGGCAATTCCATTACCTTATTTGATTGACTTTCCGGTATTGAGCCTCTTTTCGCTAGGTGTAGAGTTTTGCAGGCCATAGCAAATTTTTTATTGTTGTGTTTCCTTTATTTGGCAACCTGTGACTATTGTCTGGTTCATGGACTATACCTTGGCGCCACTTATAGGCATGGCGATGCTTATATTGGACTCTACCTCTGTGCACCTTCTATTGCTGGTAGTTTCATATATCCACATAGGTGATTGACCTCATACACAACAGCATCAATTTTTAACTAGAATTTATGATTTGAGTCAGTGACTTAACATTTTTGGCAACACCAGTGTACCACGGTCAACGAACCAAATAGAGTCTGCCTGAATATTTGGCATATTGTTTGCTTTGACAGTTCTCTGGCTGGATCGACTTCATTCTCTAGGCCATTCACATCATCCGCGGTTATGAGGGAGTGTTCTTTGTTCGCTAATCAGCCTATGCTATCCTGCTATTATTACCAGCCCATTTATCTCAGGCCTGAGCTACTTGTTGGGACCAACAATTCTAGTTTGAGAGGCAACATCTCTGTTGTGGTTCAGTGTTGATTTTATGTGTAGGCCTGTATACTACCATCTTTGGCCAGACTGCTTCTTGGGTCACTAGCCTTTGACCAGAGTGACCATCTTTCCATTGTATGCATAGGAGTGTTGTGGTTGGTTTGGTGGCGGTTGACGTACCATATTTGACAATGCATAAATCGAGTACCATCACCGGGGTCTCTTTGATTTGTGATCAGCCATTTAATTAATGTTCTAAGTTTTTTTGTTTGAGCTCATTACATTCTTTCACAACCTCGTTGCTCGATGTATTTACTAGTATTGCTTGTGGGCTTATCTTGTAGCAGATAATCTGTGTGGTTCGAGGTTAGTGCATTATCAAGAAGTTTCAATCGGTGCATTACGTAGAGCTTGGGTAGTTGATGTGTTGGCACCAATACTGTTTTGCCTTAGCTTGTGATTTGGCTTTCTGGGGCCCACATACTTTTTTTAACGTTTTTGATTGGCCATGGATTGGCGCTTTGGAAGTGGTGCATAGTGCCCAAAGTGCCTAGTATTAAAAAAAATTCAAACTCACGCAGGCAGTGGTGTGTTTTCTTGTGATGGGTAGACGAGATCAAATATAAGCCTGTTGTTTGCTGGCATCCACACTATGTCAGCAGATTTTTAAAATTTTATACCCCGTTCTCAAATGCATTTTTGATTTTGCATTCAGAGTTTGCAAGCCCATAACTCAATCATTCTGAGGTCTTTTTCAGTGCGTTTTTTTTTGTTTTTTTTTTAATTATAGTTAATTTTTTGTGATCTTCATAGTGGTATCGTTAGTTTTAAATTTTGGTTGATATGTAAAGCTCAGATCTCAATTTGATCTTTTGCACTAGTGATCTGAGTTTGTTATAGCATGATTATGGTAATTGTAAATAATGAAATCAGAGTCCACTTTTTCTTGTTTTGCAAGTGACCATTGTACTCGCACTAAATATAAAGTGCCAAATCATTATTTATTTATTTATTTTGTGGGGGCGAGGAACCCGTGGGGGGTTTATTTGATTGAGTGGATTTTGGGGGTGTCTTATGTTATTTTGCCCCTCTCTCTCTCTCGTTTGTGCTCTTTTGATTTTTAGTTATGGGTTCTCTTAAATTTCCAAACTCCACATAATTATGCAACTTGAAAATTGAATGCATGGTATAAACTAATGAAAAAGGTTTAAGCCATTATATTGATGATAATATTTCAGAACCATCATATCCTAATGTTGATGCTAATCTGAAATGAAATGGCTCATTAAAAGTCCTATAGCTCTTGGAGTGTTGAGAAAATATATATCACCTGATCTTATCTTTCATATTGATAAGTGTAAGACAATCAAGGAGGCTTGGGATAAACTTGGACACTTGGTCAATTGTATGGTCAACTTGATGAGATTAGAGAGTACACACCTGAAAGTGATCTCCTAAATTTTCATACAATCCAAGACCATGTCACTAAGGAAAATGAGCTAAGAGCACAACTGAAAGATTGTGTCATTGAGAAGAAGAATGCATAGTTGGTCCTTAATTTATTGGGCAAGCTTCTTTCTGAATATAATTTTTTTGTGTGTAGTTTCCACATTCATTGGTTGCTAATGGGGAGTGCCTATACTAAACCATCCTTTGATTCATTCATTTATATGTTGATTCTTGAATAAGAAAAGTTGAACACAATAGGTATTCTCAAGTCATCCAAGTCACATTCATTGGTGGCTAATCATTAGAAAGGTTCCAACAAGAAGCAGAAGCGAGAAAATCCAAAGTTGCAAAAGGATAGAGAAGAATCTTCCTCTCCTGAACAAAGAAATTATACATCCATTCCTATGGGGGAATCATCTAAGGCGGCAAATTCTACATGTGTATATTGCAAGAAGTTGGGACATGAAGAACACCATTTCTACAAGAAGGATATTGATGAATTGAAGCATCTTCTTGAGAATAATAAAATTAGTTTTCCTTCTAGAATGTCTACTTTAACTTCTTCCAAAGAAAAAGAATTTGATAAGGGAAAGAGTCACGCTTTTGGGACAAGTAAAGGATAAGCCCCTTGTGCTACTACAAGTCATGATTCAAGAAGATGGCTTCTTGGTTCAGGAGCTTCTCATAATATGGCATCTTCATAGTCTTTCTTCTCTTCATTTGAGCCTTGTAACATGCCACTGATTTTGATGGGCAATCATACATATATGAATGCAATTAAGAAGGGAACTATTAATATTGGGGATGGCACCTTTAATTATGTGTTGTGAGTACCTCACTTGACAAATGATCTTGTTTCCATCTGTGAAATCACTCATGGTGCAACAAGGAAGACTTTGGAGTTCACTCCTGATTTAGTTATCATTAGAGACTTGGAGACTAGAGCTATCATTTATACTAGGATGGTGGATCATGCATTTTATTTGTACTTCTTTAGATGATGATCACACTTTTGTGAATTCCAATATTAAGGAGAAAATTGGTTACTTGAAAGTGGATGTTCTCATCTAAGATATAGTTCTTAAGCCTTCTAGTTCATATCCTCCCATGGATATCATTTCTATTGTTTCTCTTGATGATTCTTATGTTGCTCTAGTTTTGACTTCCTATGATTTAAAGTAGTGGTATATACTTTGTCTTCTAGCTATAGTTCCTTGAGATGATTACTGGACAAACATTGTAGGTTTATTCATTGTGTCCCACATTGCAAATTTGGGAGAAATCATAGATGATATTCATCTTCTTTTTTATGAAGACAATCCTACTTTAGTTGTTGTCACGGAGTACTTAGACCCTCTTGTTCATTCTCTATATGATTATTCTTTTGCGTTTGATGTTATTGTGGATAATTATGTACAACATTTGAAGGAGGTCTCTTTATTTTTAGAGGAGACACTTGAGTCTTTGGATCATGTTCCACATTCATCTTCACTAGATCCTAGATCTTTTTTTCTAACAATGTGGCCTAGTACACCTATTTTGGAAGGAGAAAATTTTAGCATCAACATGGGGACCCTTCATAAGCTTTCAAAGACTTCATAGATATTGAAATTTCTTCTTATAGATTGGGGAGATTTCATCCATACACCTTTGGTTTTGTTTCTTCCTAAGGGGAGGAACGTTGTTTGATAATCGTGGAGCATCTTCTACATCTATCTTGGAGTTTCTACCATTGGTGCATATTCTACATTAAAGTGGGTTTGCTTGGTTTCTCTTCGTCACTCCTATAAGGAAGAATTTTTCGTCACATGGGGTTTTATCATTCTCATTCTCTTTTGAGGTATTTTGTCTTTTCATCTCTATTTTTTAGTGAATTTTTTTCCCACTACATTTTCTCCATTTGTAAGTGATTGTAATTCATTGTTTATGGGTACTTAACATGGCCTAGTAGCCAGGACCTATCTTGTATTATTGGATTGTGTGTACATTCCCCCTAAGTTTCACTTAAGCAGGGGGTGTTGGTGCAATCTAGGTATGTTACCTTGGTTATTTCTCAACTAGGTCCTAATTACATGTCACTTAAACTTAGAGAACTGCATAGGAGTTTGTTGGAGCATCACCACTGTATGTAGAATTATCATGTTAACATTTTCAATTTATGTGATGTCTCCACCTTTAGTGCTTTTATCACATTATCACATCTACCTTTCGTGGTTTTAGTTTTCAACCTTTGGTGAGTGATCTACCTCTATTGCTATTATCACACTATCTTTTTTCACTTTAGGTGGGATGATAGGTTATCTCTTTTTGTCTCATGTCATAAGATTATGACACTTGTCAGAATCTTATGCATTCCTATGTTGTCACCTTGGCCTATGTACATTCATATATTCTAATCAATTATTTGCATCATTGATGAGAATATACTTTGTTCTTGTGACATTTGTTCTCTCACTTTTTTATGTTATTCATTAGGCCTCTAGATCTTGGGTGGCTGCATTAATAGCCAATTCTTACAAAATTTTAGGATGTAAAATTGTAAGTGTGTTTCTTCTTCACCTACTCCATGATTGAAGTTGACTAAGGATATGGAATGTGAGATATTGATCCTATCTTATATAAGCAACATATTGGTGCTCTTGTTTACTTGAATCACACTTGAATAGATAATTTTTTTGGATTAGGTGGTGGTTAAAAGGTTTTTGATTTCTCCTAAGGTTTCAAATTGGATGTTAGAAAAAATAATATTGAGATACATACTAGGTACTTTGACTTTGGGTGTTACTATTTTGGGGACCTAATATTTATAGAATATTCTAATTTAGACTAGGTAGGTTATGTACATAACTAAAATTCTACCAAAACTCATGTTACCTCTCTTGGTTCTAGTCCCCTTTCATGGTGTACTAAGAACTAATCTACTATTGCTTTATCAACTACAAAGGCTAGTAATATAGTAAAGTATGAGATAGCTAAATAAATAAAATAGCTACAAGTTATTCTTCAATACTTAAAACATATCAAAAAATGTCTTCTTTATTTCACTATGACAAGTAGGTGCCATTTTTATATCCAACGATATAATGTTTCATACTATATAACATATCATATAGAGTTCTATCACCATTATATTAGGTATTTCAACCAAAAATAGGTGATTTGTATTCAAAACTATAGGACATTGGATAAATTAGTTGATATTTTTACCAAGGCTCTATGTGAGACAAAATTTGTATATCACAAAAGTCTTTTAAGATTATGTCAAATGAATATTTTATGGTTGTCATTTAGGGGGGATTATTGTGAAATTCTACAATTATATTGGTGAATAAATGATTGAAAATGGATATCTAATAAGACTTTGTGTTAGGACTCAAGAATCTGACGTTCTTCACCCAACCTTTCCTTCCCAATCGTGACAGCCTATAGATAGTAGGGGGCGGGGGCATGGGGAGATATTAGAGTAAATTAATTATTAAATTATTGTTAGAGTCCATTACTGACTGAACACACATAATTGCTCGTTGCCTATCACTTCTCACTATTGCTCACCTCACCAGCCATAATAAATATATAAAATAATTGTCATGCACATGGATTGTAAATTCATTATGTATTTTTCTATAAAATTAATATAATAAACAATTAATAACTATCCACTGTCATGCACATGGATTGTAAATTCATTATGTATTTTTCTATAAAATGAATATAATAAACAATTAATAATTGTCCACTAATTAGTAGCCATGAGATCCATTTTTCCTCTATGTTATTTATATTCTCAATATGTTGGGCAGTTATTGTTAGGTTCTTAAGAGAAAGGTAGATGTAGAAGTTATAAGGTGACGATCTATTGCAAATGCTAGTGAATAATGCAATCAATTAAATTCATATAATATATTAAAATGCAAACATTTTTGCTATTGTTTTTTATGTCTTTGATTTTATAATTAAAATATCTCCTAACTACATTTACATGTAAAGTAAAGGTAAATAAGAAGAAAAAAAGGCTATATTTTTTATTTACGAGATTAAACAAGCTCTCTACTACTTTCAAACACTTTCATGTTTACAATAAAGATTGTAAGAATTTCATAATTCTCTAAATAATTGTTTAGCTATGAAAATTTTATTTTCTTATAAAAATCAACTATTAACCTTGAATTTCTAATTTTAACAAAAATATTAAGATTTATATATTACAACTAATATTATTTAAATATTATAAACAAGGGAACAAATCAAAAGCACCTTACCCTATATAAATTTAAAAAATTATATATTTTAAAAATAATTATATATTATTTTTTTCACTCAATTTATTTTAATTTTTTTTAACAACATAGAGATAATCATTACTAACTGTAAATAACTATAAATTCTATTCTTATTAAGAATTTAAAACACTCATAAAAATAAGCAAAATAATTTATATTTATAAATTAACAATAATATATTTTTTATAATATTCGTATATTTCTTCTACGATAATTGATCACCAAATGTGATGCAACATATTAAAAAGAAATATTCACAATTCAAACAAAAGCTTAGACACATTTTTTTTTTTACCTTCATTTATACGGACCCATTTAAACCATACTCTACAGAGCACTCGGGTTCCTATTAATTAGCAAACATGACAAGAAGTAACTATTTTGCGGGTACGGACCCACTTGATATGGTATGAAGTTTGTCGCAGCTACCATTGTCGTTGTCGTCAAGCTGACCCACTAGGACCATTAGAGACCTCGGAGTTTGTGGCACAGGAGACTCCATTGTGCCTTCCAATATCTTCACCACTTCACTCATGGTCGGCCTCTCATCCTCATCGTCTTGAATGCACAGCCCACCCACCACAGCGGCTCTTCTCACCTCTCTGATATCCGCTTCACTTGCTATTTTTGCGTCCACAAGCTCTATTATGTTTCCACTCTGAATTTGAGATGAAGCCCAGGTAGGAAAATACAACCTGCTCTCCTCAACTTTCAAGTCCAGATTTCTACGACCCGATATAATCTCGAGCAACATCATACCGAAACTGTATACGTCTGCCTTGGGAGTGATTGGAAGCCCGGAGATCCACTCAGGAGCCAAGTACCCACGAGTTCCTCTTGTGGTCGTCAGTACGCGGCTGAAATCTCTACCAACCAGCTTCGCTAGCCCAAAATCTGCCACTTTTGGGTTGAAGTCGCAGTCCAGGAGAATGTTTTCAGGCTTGATATCGCAGTGAATGATGCGATCCCTGCATTCCTCATGCAGATAAACTAATCCTCGTGCAGTGCCCACAGCGATGTCGAATCGGGTCTTCCAATCCAACACCTTGTCTGAGTCTCCCGACTCAGAGAAGAGGAAGGAATTTAGAGAGCCATTGGCCATGTAGGCATACACTAGAAGCCTTCGAGAGCCTTCTACGCAGAATCCCCACAGCCTGATCAAATTCACGTGCTGTATTCTGCCAGTGGTGATTATTTCAGCACGGAATTGTTTATCTGCATGCGAGGAACCCTCTAATCTTTTAACCGCAACAGGCGTGTTGTCTGGCAGAGTTCCTTTGAACACAGAGCCGAAAGCTCCGCTACCCAGCTTATGCTTGAAATTCTCCGTAGCAATTCGCAGCTCTTTGTAACTGAACTTTTTAAGCGACATTGGCACCTCCTCTTCCACGTCTTTCTTCCACATTCTTTGACGTTTCCACAGAAATAATACGGCCGACATGAGACCCGCAACAGCAAGAAGGGATGCGGCGGCAGAAAGTGAAATGGTAACTTTAGGGGTTTTGCTGGTTTTCTCTGATTTCAACTGCGGCAACTCAGAAGCAGCCATCCTGACGAAGACGGATTTGCTCTCAGAAGAAACGCTCATTCCGAATAAATCGCCAAACCACAATCTACAGACGGGTGGATCAGAAATAGCGAAAGCAAAGGCTGTGCAGGAGCAATTGTTGAGACAGGAAGTCCGGCAGCTGTCCTGAGTTTCCTCGTTGTATAAGACAGCTTCTTTTTCAGACAAGTATTGGTCCTTTGCTTCCGAGAAGCCGTCGGTTGTGCCTTCTGTGACAGAGCAATGCAGGGGTCTTTGCCGAGCACACCCACTTGACCACCAACTCTTTGAGCCGTTCTTGGGCGTGAATCCCTGGACACAACTGCACACATCATTCAAATTGCAAAGTCCATAGGCCCCGCAGATTTCATAGTCATTGCATTGACCTTGGTATGTCGACCATCTCACACTCCATCTACCATCATCCATCAAGAAGTAAATTTGAAATCTGCCATTCTCACTTACCAGGATTCGCCCCGTGAGGATATGATCTATCTGGTTTATAACATATTTAATGTATATTCTTGAAGGAGAAAGCCTCACACAGGACGTTTGAAGTTTCTTAGAACCTTCCATTTGGGGTTCCTTAACAAAATAACCCCCAATCCATTCTCCACTGGACAGGCACGGAACCGTGTTGTTATAGAACAGCATCATCTGTGTCTTTCCTGGAGACATGTCCATACCGTAAGAGAAGAGCCCAGTTGCAGGATCTGAAGAACTCTTCCAAGATGTCAGCTTCATGCCTTTCCACATCTCCATGCCAGGCAACCATGTATCTGTCGGATGCTTGAAACTCTCCCAAACAACCGCAGAGTTGTTGTGGGTTTCTAGCATAATGAAATTGCCAGAGTCCGTTATCACAGCTCGTGATCCTTTCTGGTCAGTATCAGTCGACCAAACAGACCGGCCCTTCTTATCAAACAATCTGAGCTGACCGTCTCTCGAAAATTTTAGAATGCCAGGCTTGTTTCTGACAGGATTTTCTCTGTTAGCCACCCAAACAATGACGTTTTGAGATATTGGTGCATGCCAGATGCCAATATACCAGTTTTCCGTTGCTCTCGGGCTGAAAAATCCCAATGCAAACGTGCCATTTTTCGAAATTAATTTCTGATTTCCAGTGAGCGAAGCCCCTAAGGAAAGGGTATCTCCACCATCCACTCCTAGTGAACTGCAGTAATGCGCTGCAATAATCACAGTAATTGCTAGGAACAAATGCTTCATGGCCGATTCAATAACCATAGCGTTTGTATTCACTTAACGATTGCTTCTAAGTAGTGCGTAGATGGTGTATCTTCGAATTAAATAGAAAAAAAAAGGCTACGCAATGAACGAGAAGGCCCAAGTACCGCCCGAGATGGAATTCAGAAGTTTGACTTCTTTGGTCATTCACGCATTCTTTTTATTGAGGGTAATTATGATATTGTGTACTTTTCTAATAAAATAATTATATAATTTTTTAATCAAATTTATTGATTCATTTTTCATGATTAGTGATTCACAAGAATCAAACAATTATATAATCTTTGGATCAAATTGATTGACTCTATTTTATGAATAGTGATTTCGAAGAATCTATCTCTCACAAAGATGAATGATACACTAACACTTATTACATCTAAACAAGTGGGAAATGTTTCTTATAAATAAACTTAATCTTTTCTAAATGCGTTTAACATTCATTACATCTAAATGCGTGAAAAATTATCTCTTACAAATAAACTTCATTTTTTTTAAATGTGCTTAATACAAATTACATCTAATGACCTAAAAAAATATCTACTACAAATAAACTTGATTTTTTTTACACATTTAACACTCATTACATCTAAACACTAGAAAATTATCTCCAATTATCATTGACTGAGGGACCCTAGTCTTTTTTTTAACATATGTATTGGTAAAGTCAAGTCTTCTATGTATTGGTAGAATTTTTTAGTCAAATTCAACGCTAAAAACTTTTCTGAACACGCTTAACACTCGTGAACATGTCTTTACAAAAATCTTTTCTAAACGCTCAGTCTTTTTCTAAACCCGTGTATTGGTAATTCAAGTCTTCTGTGCCGGCCGTGAGACGGACACTTTGCTATTGGCACAGAAAAAGTAGGGCAAAATTTCTTCACAAGAAGTCGTATATCGATGTCTGGCCATGTCTCTGTCGAAATTACTCTTCTCAACTAACTCTTATTTCTTCTATCGATGTCTGGCCATGTCTCTGTCGAAATTACTCTTCTCGTTTAATTATTATTTCTTGAATGCACACCAGAACAGAGGAATATGAATAGGTGACATTTATTTTTGGTTGGTGTGTTTTCAATGTATGATGGTCTCCGTGAAAAGCTGCAGTCCGCTACGACTGTATTCGATCCATCCATTTGAGTAACATTACTATGACAACTTCTCTAGCTTAATAAATTATAATTTGAATACCATTCATCACAGGTTATAACTGACCAACCCGTAAATTCATTCTCTGCAGATTGAAACGACCTCCCGAGACCACTGTTTCGTTCAATAATTATTTTAATTTAATTTCTTATTAAGAAATTATTTAATTTAATTTTTATTTAAGAAATTATTTATTTTATTTATCTATTTATTTTTTTGGTATAAAATGTCATCAAATGGAAGCGTTCTTTATTACTAATATGTTGTGATGCTCTGCAAAAAGGATTAGAAAATCTGTTTGATGGCAACACACACAAGAGCACAAGAAACAAACATTAGTGTTAGCAACAAAAGATTTCCTAAACAGGCATATCAAGAGAGATATTAAGCATGAAATAGAAAACATATAAACATAGAATAAAATAGCTAATCAAGATGCTCATAGTTGCTCCTCCCTTGTTCCTCTCCTCTCCAAGTCCCAAATGAGTATAGCTCTCAGCTTTTAGCACTAGCCATGGATGCCATATGGAGATTCAAGATGGTTGAATATGATAAGCAAATACCATGCAAGAGTAGATAGTGATGCTATGAAAAAGCTCTATGCTAATGCCAGTATAACAACAATACTCTAATGCTTCTCTCTTTTGCTTGAGGAGAAGGGTTCTATTTATAGAAGAAATGGGGAAATGAAGGGTTAAGATTGAATGGTTTAATCAAGGGCCAAGTTTGAAAGTTGGGGATCCATGTGCACAATTGGCACCAATAAAATGGTGACAAGTGTCAACATAGGATTGGGTTGAGAGAAGAGGTTGGAGGCATTAAAGGCCTGAGAAGACCTCATGGTTATCTAGAAGCTAAGGGTCAAGTCCAAATTAAGATTACCCACTGGATTAAGAGTTAATCCAAGGATAAACCTTTGTGCAAATGTTTAAGAGATAATCATGGTCAAAGCATTAATGGCCCGATGAGACCTTTGGGTTGGGTAGAGGTTGAGTCAAAACAAATGTTTTAACCATGTGGGAGGGTTTGAGGTAACCATTAATGGTTATTGGAGACTTTGGGGATTAAGTGGTTGAAGGTTGAAAGCTTTCAAAGGTTATCCAAGACTTTGAGGGTTAATTTGTTGAACACACAAAGCATTAATTGCTTTTCAAAGACTTTGGAGTCTTTGAGAAGTGGCTCCAATTTGCTTAGGAATGTGACAATATTTAGGGGATGGATTAGGCTAATTAGGAAGGGTTTAGAAGAATCTAGAAGGGGTTTAGGCATACAAGTGGATTTTGTAGGAAAATGCAAGTGGGAGAAATTTTGGCATTTTCAATTAAAATAAAATCATTTATTTCAATTAAATGGTGTAAGTTGCATTTGGATAAATATTTAAATAAATATTAATTTATTTAAATGAGAAAAAGAAGATAAAGCATTAAAGGCTTGAAGACTTTAAGGAAAACCATTAAAGTCTTAAGAAGACTATAGAAGGAAGCCATCAAGTTTGAAGACTTTAAAGCCATCAAGTTTGAATACTTTTAAGGGAAACCATTAAAGGTTTCAAGTGGGTGAGGATAAATAGGATTTTAAATAAATAATTTATTTAAAATAGTTGTGCAACTTGCTTTTGTAGGAAAATACAAGTGGGTGGAGGATAAAGGTGATTTAAATAAATTATTTATTTAAAATAATTGTGCAACTTGCATTTGTAGGAAAATGCAAGTGGGTGGAGGATAAAGGTGATTTAAATAAATGATTTATTTATTTAAATGTGAGAGGTGGGATTTTGGGGGATTTTATTTATTTAAATGTGAGAGGTGGGATTTTAGGGGATTTAAATAAATATTAATTTATTTAAATGTGAGAGAAGATTTAATTAAACAAATATGATTTATTTATTTAATTAATGGTATGAATTTGGTTAAGTGAATTAAATCAAATAAATTGAATAATTTATTTAATTAATAGGAGAAGAGGGTTAAGATGAATTAATTAAATATTAATTTAATTAATTATTAATTGATGGTTAAATAATCAAATAAATACTAAATATTCATTTAATTAAGTGGACAGATTTATGTGACTACATTTGCCCTCTTTGAGACGGTGCAGTTTATCGCGTCATTTCAAAGAAAGAAAAATAGGTGTGAAGAAATGCCCCATAAAATGTAAATTTAATGGGTGGTATGCCCCCTCGAGAGATGGGCCGAATTTTTTTTGAAAAATCGGGCGATCTCTTGAAAAAGAATAAAAAGTGGAGGGGAGGTAGAATAGAAAAAATTAGAACTAATGATGAAAGAATGGGAGAAAATGGAGTGAATATGAAGAAACAACAAGTCAGTGAGTACCTTGAGGTCATGCAAGAGATACAGAGCAGATGTAGTGTGGGGTTTGGATTGATGCTATACAATTGATCAAAATTGGTTGGACAATCTGGTGCAATCGGTTGAATTGCCGCGGTCAAGTCAAAGCGTGATAGTTGATGTCAGTTGGTCGCTTGGACATGATAAAGTCTGAGTAAGTGAAGCAAAGTGACTTGATGTGACTTAGACAATTGATGTAATTGCTCGATGAAGTCAAGGTATATGAAGCAAAATACTCGTTGAGACGTAAACAATTGATGTAATTGTCTGTTGGATTGTGTTTGATTGGTTGATCAATTGATAGTGTGTGCGTGTGATGGATGATTGTGGTGAATCATAGCAACCCCGTTGAGACTAGGTCATTATGATAAATGCCTGATGTAGTCTAGGATTACCATGATCGATTACCTGTTGAGACCCGAAGATACTTGATCAGAGTATCTGTTGATAGTCTAGGTGTGTGGGAGTCGATATATCTGTGCAAATAGAGTAACTTTCTTGACTTATTGGATGACTTAGGATAGGAAACACAATCCCTCTGATTTAGAGATGGATGGTGATGAACGTGGCTTGATTAGGTTGATTGGGACATGATGTAGGGTATGTGATGGTGATTATCGAGATGGGGAGGGTGGGGGGGTTCAATATTAGATAGAAGAAATGGAGGACCTATTACATTCCTATGGAAGAAGAGGAAAATAGAGTATCCATTGTCATTACTATGTATGAATGATATGTAGCTATTTATGAATGTATGGATGGATGGAATGCAACGGAATGCAATATATACAAATGAGATGGAATGATGATCCATGGTGCATTATTTTTCATCATTGAGCTTTAAATTGTTGTAAGAAAATACAAGCAACTTGACATAAAGATTCAAGATGACCAGAGTCTTTCTTACATGGATTTTGATATAGCAAGTTAATATAAGCAACTTGATATAATGGATCAAGTTGACCTGAGTATTGCTTGCGGAACAGGCAAGGATTATCTCCTTTCATGCATGACTTGGATCGTCCTCCTTGATCTTAGGCTGATCATATCCTGAGACAAGTGCATACCGTAATAAGAGATAAAACCTTTATCCAGTTTGGATGAGGTAGGAGGAACCAAAGAAAAAGCATTGTACCTGCAAACAAACAGTATATACATAAAGAATAAAGAATATAGATCCTTGGTAATGGTTCATGCTCATATGGTCGAGGTATACGCTGTAGTCAGCAAGCTGTAGTGATCTATGACTGTATTTTGCATAAGATCACGTAGCTTGGTGAACTTCCCATGTAGACACCATTAGTACATGCCCCAGTACTTCATCGGAAAAAATGCGCAAACGATACAAAACAATGCTGAAAGATCCTGATACAGATAAACAAACGATTGTACTCATAAATCAACCAAGTATTTGATAGCTTAACATAATTTTCTTGTCAAAGAAAACGTCACTTTTGTCTTTGTTTTGGTAAGGAAGGATGCATCCTTGTTTAAAGACAGTTTGATTATTGATGTTGATTGTGTGGTTAATTGATAAGTGGTCATTTTATGGAGTATATCACAATGTTTGTTTGGTATCTGCGTGGACGAGTATGTACAATGTGTTGCCATGTTTTTGTGTGATTTTCGATGGTTTTTTGATGTTTTTGGAATTTTGTGGAATAGTTTTGAATGTTTTTGGATTTTGTGAGACATTTTTGAATGTTTGTTTGGATTTTGTGAGACATTGTCGAATGTTTTTGGATATTTTTGATGATTGCCTGAATGAAGAGCATAATGACACATAAGACAATGTAGAATCCACTTCCATCAATAGGTTAAGGGTATTGCCCCCAGTTTTTAAACCTAACTATGAAAAGGTGGGATGCTAGACGCATGGAGTACTTTCTTAATGACAGATGAATAACAAGCCATGGCTTTGGATGGATGGATGTATGTATGAAGTAAATGTGATCGCAACAAGTCTGAAAAGATAATGGAGCCATAGCCCTTACGAGTGGCGCCTGTTTGCCAGGTTTTTACCATCGCACTTACCCAAGGTGCCACCGGAGTGGTTGTTCACCGTTTGGATGCATGATTTTTCTTTACTTTTTGAATGTTTTTGTATTTCTTCATGGACATTTTTCTGAATGTTTTTGGTATTTTCTAGTATGTAGGGGAGCCGGATGCTCTGTACAGCTTAGGTATAAAACCGTTTGAGGTGCATGCTATTGATTGGATTTGCGAGCGGTTCTCCTTCTAATGTAGCCAACTGATATGCCCCGGACCCGAATACAGCAGTGACAACATATGGGCCAAGCCAGTTTGATTCAAACTTGCCTTGATGTTCTCTGTTTGGTTGGTTGCGAGGATTTTCTCGAAGAACAAGATCACCTACCTCAAATGTACGAGATCTAACTCGGTGATTGTAGCTTCTACTCATGCGCTGCTGATAGGCTTTGAGGTGATTGTATGCAGCTTGTCGCTTCTCATCTAGTAACTCTAAGTCCTGAAGATGGGATACTCTGTATGCTTCATCATCGATGAGATTGTGCAATGAAACTCGTAAGGATGGTATCTCGACCTCAATAGGTAAGATAGCTTCAGCACCATAGACCAATGAATAAGGAGTTGCACCTGTAGGGGTCCGAATGCTAGTTCGATATGCCCATAATGCTGGATTCAGTTGAACATGCTAATCACGGACGACATCATTGACTGTCTTCTTTAGGATCCTCAATATGTTTTTATTGGATGCTTCAGCCTGACCATTGCCTTGTGGGTAATAGGGAGTGGAAAAGCGGTGTTGGATATGAAATTTCTCACAAAGCTCACGGACATCCTGATTTTTGAAAGGAAGACCGTTATCTGTGATGATGGACATGGGCACACCATACCGGCAGATGATGTAGTTGAGGATGAATGAGGCGATTTGCTTGCCGGTGACTTGGGTAAGTGGAACAGCTTCGATCCACTTTGTGAAATATTCGGTAGCGGTAATAATGAATTTATGGCCGTTGGATGAAGATGGATGAATCTTACCTACAAGGTCAAGGCCCCATTGACAAAAAGGCCATGGTGTTGTGATTGGTTGCAGTTCCTGGGCCGGTGCATGTATCAGGTCGCCGTGAACTTGACATTTTTTGCATTTCCTGACAAAGTAGTAGGAATCCTTTTCCATAGATGGCCAATAGTATCCAGCTCGCATGATCTTCTTGGCTAGTGATGGACCACTTGAGTGAGTCCCGCAAATTCCTTCATGTACCTCTTCCAAAACCTTTGTTATCTCACCTTGTTCCAGACATCGAAGGAGAGTACCATCAAGACTGCGTCGGTATAGGGTTTCGGCAATAATGGTATATCGAGTAGTTTGGCGAATGAAGGTTTTACATTGGTTATTTGATTGGTTGGGAGGAAGGGTGTGATCGCAGAGATAGGTGTAGAACTCACCGTACCATGGGGATTCAGAACCGACAAGGTGACATATCATGTCGGATTCGGGGATATCATAAGTAGGAATCCAAAGCTGTTCTACCAAGAACTCGTAGCATGTTGAATTTTGCGGAAGATCTAGTAGAGATGCGATGGTAGCCATAGCATCAGCAGTTCGATTCTGATCTCTTGGTATCTGCTCAAAGGTGATAGTAGTAAATGATGTCATTAGAGTGTCCACCATTTGCTTATATGGCATGAGTTTATCATCTTTGGTCTGATACTCATCTGTTGCTTGTCGAATGACTAGTTGGGAATCGCCATATACTTGTAGTTCTTGTAATTTCCATTGTATGGATAGCCTGAGTCCTGTGATCAAAGCCTCATATTCTGCTATGTTGTTTGTGCATGGAAATGTGAGCCTGTAAGACTTCGGAATGCTATCACCTTGAGGTGTGATAAACAGAATGCCTGCCCCCGAGCCGTGCCTAGTGTATGAACCATCAAAATATAGTTTCCATGATTGTGCTTCTGTAATCATTAATATCTCTTCATCTGGAAAATTGGAAATGAGAGGATGATCGCTTATGAGTGGTGCATCGGCCAACTGATCTGCAATGACTTGACCTTTGATAGCCTTACGGTCTACATACTCGATGTCAAATTCACTTAGAATCATCACCCATTTGGCCAAGTGACCTGTCAATGCTGCTTTGCTGAGTAAATACTTGAGTGGATCAATCTTTGCAATGAGTTGTATCTTGTGTGTTAACAGGTAGTGCCTTAGTTTAGTGGCTGCCAAGATTACTGCTAGGCAAGCTCGCTCAATAGGTGTGTAATTGAGTTCATAGCCCACTAGTGTGCGAGAGATATAGTAAACAGCACACTCTTTTCCTTCTGCATTATGTTGTGCCAGTAGTACACCCAATGCTGTACTTGTTGCTGAGATATAAAGTAACAACGGTCTACTTGGATCTGGTGGCATCAGCAATGGTGGATTTATGAGATAGTCTTTAAGTGCCTGAAATGCTTGCTGGCATTTGGCATCACACCGAAAGCGGATGTTCTTGTGTAGCAAGTGTGTGAAGGGGTGACACTTATCAGCCAATTGTGCAATAAATCTATGGATGGATTGAAGCCGCCCTTGTAATGTCCTTAGCTGTCTGATATTCTTTGGAGGTGGCATGTCCATGATAGCTTTTACCTTTGCTGGGTCAACCTCAATGCCTTTGCTTGAGACAATGTATCCTAGAAGCTTCCCAGAGGTCACACCAAAGACACATTTCTTTGGGTTGAGTCGAACATGGTATTGTTCCAGTCTATCAAAGATTTTATCTAAGATGTGGAGATGCCCATCTCTAGTGAGCGATTTTGCTAGTAAGTCATCCACATAATCTTCCATCATAGTATGCATCATGTCATGGAAGATGGTAGTCATTACTCTTTGATAGGTCGCTCCTGCATTCTTTAGACCGAAAGGCATTACATTCCAGCAGTATGTGCCCCATGGACATGTGAAGGCTTTCTTATGTTGGTCCTCTGGTGTGATCTTTATTTGATTGTATCCTGAAAAGCCATCCATGAGTGAAAGCATGGCATGTCCTGCTGTCAAGTCTACTATGATGTCAATATTTGGTAGAGGGAAGTCATCCTTAGGACATGCCTTATTCAGATCTCTGAAGTCAGTACAAATGCGGATGCCCCCTTTTGGTTTGCCAACTGGCACAATATTGGAGATCCATTCTGCGTAATCAATTGGTCTAATGAAACCAACATCTAGGAGTTTCTTGAGTTCTGTTTTGACTAGCACGGCAATCTGAGGATGCATCTTACGAAGCTTTTGCTTGACGGGTTTGGCTCCTTTTGCTACTGTAAGATGATGTATAACTAAATCAGGATCAAGCCCAGGCATGTCTGCATATGACCATGCAAAGTTGATCTGACGTTTCTGGAAGAACTCTATAAATTGAGGCTATTCCTCTGGAGTGAGAAGAGATGCCAAATGTATGATATGAGGGTTTTCAGGAGTCCCCACATTGTATTCTTTGGTCTCCTCAATGAGGATCGTTGATCGTTCCTGTTGTGCATTAGCAGGGAGAATGTCAAACCCTTCATCCTCAGGTGCCTTAGAGAGGTTTTCACCATTGGATACGCTCTTTCTTTTTACTTTTGTTGGATCAAACAGTGCCACAGTGTGGTTTTCACTGGAAGATCCTATGTTTTATTGTTATATTTTTGCAGCTGAAGGGTTTGGCATCCACCCCGAAGTATGCGGCACTATTAAGTTCAATAGTGAATCCAGCTTTGTGATCCCCGCTTGGTAGATTATCCCTTAATTCCAAAAAGTCAATGATAGCCTCATTGTTTTGGAAGAGGTCAAGACATGGAGGATTTGATTGGTTCCATTCGATGAGTTCAGGGTGGATAATGGGCATTACTTCATCGATTAGGTTAAGTTTGTTAGAGGTATCAGTGAGGGTTAAGACAGTGTGGTGAAGGTTGTTGATGGTACTCTCCCTGTCAGAATCAGGCGTAGGATGAGACGTAGGGTCTGTGGAAGATGTTTCCAGCTCAGGTACCCAAGTGGTCTTTATCTGTGCTTCTCCGTAAACAGGGATGTCTTTGCGTGGTGGAGGTGGTGTTGTGTCTTCCTCATCTGAAGTGTTAAGCTGTACAGAATCAAATTCCCACTCATGTGAGTCGGTCTCTAAATCACTTTCCAGCATGCAATTGCTATACCATACTGGGATGTCACTGGAGTTGAATACTGCAGGCGTGATCGGTTTATGTACCTTTGTAGTGACTGGTGCTGCAGGAACTATGATGGGGATTAAAGGTTTTGTTGCTGAAAGTATCGACAGTGTTGACTTAGTGGCTTCTATTGGAACGGCTGGTGCCATATATGTTGCTGCGAGTTCCGATATAGTTGCTGCTATGAATGATTTTATTGATGTGATGACTGCTGTGGATGGGATTACTGGTTCGATTGGTGGGATGTTTGGCACTGGTGATGGTTGCGGTGGAGTCGTGAGCCTCGATGGGGCAGTGGGGATAGTGCTTGATGGTGCTTTGATTATAAAAGGTGTCCACTTTGCAGTAGGTGGGCAAAATGGTTTGTTGGGTTTGCCTTTGAATCTGAGTTTAGGAAGGATCTCTTTTTCAAAGCCTAGGCCGGTATTACCTTTGGGCTTAAATTTTGGTAGCAGAGGTTCGTGTCGTCCTTGTTTGCAGTATCCCAAAGCACTTTGACCATCATATCCCATTCTTTGCATAATGAGGAGGCCTTTGCCATACTGTTCCATAGGAAGTGTAACTTGCGGTTTATCAGTGGTGATGGGATCTTTATAGATCCATTCCACTAGGTCCTCATCTTGTGTCTCTTCCTCTTGACTCTTTCCAAGGATGAAAGGCGTCAAGGCACATGTTGGCATGATTAGTGGTTGCTGGAGTAACTGCTATGGTTTACCATGTGTTCTAGGAGAAGTGGGCATCTGTCCCACACAAAAGAGTTGACTCAAATTGTATTCTCCGGGACCTTCCTCTGCGACTTTCATCTTAAGCTTTTCTTGCTTGGGTATAGGGGTGTTCGAACTGGCAAGAGAGGCGGGATTTACATATGATGTGGAGGAAATGGCTTCCCTATTATTGGGAACAGTAATCTCTGGTTGATGGTTGATATTATGGCAAAAAGCAAAGGGATTTGCATCGCCCAAGATTGTGATCTTCGTACTGTTATGTGGGAACTTGATACATTGATGGTAGGTGGAGGGAACGGCTTGCATGGCATGTAACCAAGGTCTCCCTAATAATAGATTATATGGCAGAGGAAGGTCCAGAACCTGACAAATGATGTGCTTTACCACGAGGCCCACTCGGATTGGTAGTACCACAACTCCTTTGGATGAACGCTCTGCATCATCATAGGCCTTGATGGTGATCTTCTTGCGAGGATCCACTGATTCTATTGCATATCCCAATGCTGTGACCAATTGTAGTGTACAAATGTTTAGGCCTGCTCCATTATCTATCAAGACTCGCTTGATCCTGTGTTGGTTGATAAAGCCTTCAATGTGTAGCGAAGCATTATGAGGTTGTTGGAAAGAAGAGTTGTCACTTTCGGAAAAAGTGAGACAAGGTGATGACTTTAGATTCCCAACCATGGCTTGAAATTGGTCTATATTCAAATTTGCAGGGACTGACGCCTCTTGGAGTGCTTGATCCAAGATAGTTTTATGAGATGGTGATAGGCGTAATAGCTCTAAAATGGATATGAGCGCAAGGGTTTTGTCTAATTGTTCCACAAGGTAATTTTGCTTTGGGATGGAGGTGGTGCCTTATGGAGCTGCCTTTATGGTAACTTTGCCGTGACGCGTAACAACATTGCAATTGGAGTTGGGATTTTTGAAGGTTATAGTTGCAATTTGTTCACTGGCATCATACAGGTGATTTACAGTATAGTTATACGCAGCCTGTGTATAATCAGTGGTATCAGTGCCTCACCGGGAAGTGGAAGGACCCCTTTGATCTTGTGATGGAAGTGGATTCTTGAACATCAGATGATCATTATTGGTCATTTTTGGGTCATGTCCTTCAATTTCAATTTCTCCTCGATCAATAAGATCCTGAATGAGATCTTTCAATCGGTGACAATTACTTGTCTTGTGTCCTCTTCCTTGATGGAACTCACAGTGTTCATTATCTCTCCACCATGCCGGTTTGACCTGAGGCTCATAGTTTGATAGCTTAGGTAGAGTGACCAAATTTTGAGAAATGAGTTGTCGCAATACTGTTTCAATGGGTTCCCCTAAGGGAGTGTATGTGCGTTTCTGTTTTTGCTGACGAGGTCTAGGTTCATCGTGAGATGTGATGTGACCTTGATTAGAAGGAACATTTGTGTTGTTCTGAGGTGGAGGATTTTGTCCTGCAAACCGAACCACAGGTTGTGCATTTTGGATAGTTCGAGTATCTACAACCCCATCGTTGATGATATTCTTATTCTTGTTCCAGAAGTTTGGTTTATCACTATTGAAGCGCGGGCGAGGACCATCTTTTGGTTCATTAAAGATTTTGATGAGTCCTTTCTTAATGAGTGCCCTTTCACATTTTAAACCCTTGGTGATCATATCGTTAAAAGAGTCTGTGTCTTTGACATCCAGGTGAAATTCCATTTCTTCGTTTAAGTTGGAAATGAATATTTCCACTAGTTCTCGTTCAGGTAACTGAAGAGAACGTCTGCTAGACATTTGACGCCATCTTTGCAGGAATACTGAGAATTGTTCACTTGGTTTTTGTTTGGTGTTGCACAGATCAACCATGGTGATGTCGCGTTCAATGTTATGAGAGTAATGAGCTAGGAACTTCTGGATGAGTTCCTCAAATGTTCTAATGCCACCTGGTAGTCGGGAAAACCATGATGTGGTTGTTTCTCCCAAGCTTTGGGGAAAAAGGCGCATTAGGTAGGTGTCTTCATATGCCACTTCAAGACAAGCGGAATGAAATTCTCTGACATGATCATGAGGATCTCCCTTTCCTCTATATTTTTTGAATTTTGGTGTTTCGAACCCGCGTGGAAAGGGTGGCATATAAAGATTCCTATCAAAAGGATAGGGACAGATGTCGTTAAGTGAGAATTGATTGGTCTTAACACCACTATGAAGTTGTTGGGCGAGATTCTCGACTTGTTGCCGCAACATCTCCATTTCATTTGGAGGAGGAGGTGGTGGGTTACCTCGAGGAATGTTATATCTGGTGTGATTTCTACCTCTTTCCTCCTCATGGCGACTTTGTCTTTCTGATGCTTGTCTTAATTGGGCAAGATCAAAGTCAGAGGGGAGTTTGGCTCCTTCTTGAGCGAGTTTTACGAAGTGAGCATCCGCATTGCTCCTGAGTATTTCATCAAATAATCTGTTAAAGTGAGGGTTATGCTGAACCCTTTCGATTGTTGAAGGAGTGGGAGTACTTGGGTTTTCATCATTCACATTTCCTCCAAGTGCTTCTTGAAATTCATTGACGTTGTCCTCTTCTTCCTCAATTTCTATTTCTCGTTGCCTTGATCGCGATCGGGTTTGAGCCATTTTGTTTACAAGTTTGGTTTTGAAGTTGATTGAAGATGATGATGAGTTGTTGATGAAATGAAAGATTGATGGTTGGTGATTTGTGTTTGTGTGTAGATCTCTAGCACTTTAAGATAGATGTAACCAAAATTCCTTCTTTGAATTGCTTGCTTGTTTTGATAGATTTTGGATGTGATAAGGTGTAGAGAAATCTGAGATGTGTTACAGATTTTGACTACCTAGCAATGAGAGGATTCACTCATGAACTAGTTTTAACCTGCGTAGATGTGTCTCTTAGGATGAGTTTATCCTAGATGTAGAAACAATTTAAAAAGTGATGTGATGTTTTTGATTCAAGCAATATCTAAAAAGGAATTTTGGGACAAGAACCTCTTAATGTTTTGAGAGTTGGGATGGATGGATGATGGAATAATGATGATGTATGAGTAAGATGCTGGATGTTTTGTTTTCAACTTTCAATAAAAACTTTGTGTTACAAATGGAACAAACTCTACTTCTTCCCTTTCAGGTGTTGGTGGCACTTCTCGAGCTGTGTTGTAGGTGATACAGACGTTTGGGAAGAAGTTGGGATTAATCTTTCCTCCTTGATTTTTGTGATAACTCAGAGCTCTATATTGCATAAAAGCTCTGCGGTTCAATGATTCTGAATCAAACTCGTTTGTTTTACCTTGAAGGTATAGACGCATGCGATGTAGAAAGACTCTATGTGAGACAAAGATTTGTCTATTGAGATAGAAGAATTTCCTCCTTTTGATCAAAGCCTTTGAGCTTAGTGGTCTCCTTTTCAAGGTGATATTCTGATGACACTTCTTCTTTCGCAAGATGTGAAGAATGGTCATAAAATTTGTCTCTTTGTTGTTTTGCACTTTGTTTTTGGTATTTTTGGTTGTTTTTGAGAAATGTTGGATGAATACTTTGTTTTTTTTTTGTTTTTTTTTGGGATTGATTTTCTGATTTTTCTTTGACAAGAAAACAAAGCAAGCACACAAACACAAGAATGTTGCCTAAAAGGCACAAATGAGTATGGGTCTAGATCAACCCAATCTTTGGACTTGTTTTTGACCCTTCCTTTAGATTTATTTTAAGGTGTATTTCCAAAGCCTGAAGTCGGCTCAATTTGCACTAGGTCTGTAAAATGAACACACTTCAAACACTTTTTATCCCTAAGGTCAAATGGCCAGTTGTGATAAATTTAGCCCACATCTTGATATTTCTTCGACTTTGGTACTACATACCTTATGAATCCCGCCGTGGCAGGTAAGGATGTGATATACTAAGTCTTGCACGAGCATAACAAATAGCTGGTCCCTATGATAGGGGAGTCACCACTTTTATCAAGCCACAAGTGACTTTTCAAAAAGCTATGTTTCTACTCAAGGAAATATGTATGGTGAGTATCTTGGGAGCAAAACCATCTATGCTCTTGCACTAAATTATATCTCAAATATCCTCAATCAATAGAATGGGTGGGCTACTATTTAAAGGTGTTTAGTCATGTTCGATGGCTTTGGACATAAGTTCATTCTGCAGTGACTCACTTAAGAGCCTTGTAACTGGTGGTGGGGCCCATTTGTCCATTCGACCAGTTACACTGTAGGAACAGCTATACCCAAGGCTACAGCTTTCGCTCTCACCTGATTTCTATAGCGGCTTGAAGGATTTACCACTCAAGGTCGTTCCCAAGAGTGATGTGTTTCTTGGCAGGCCTCTCTTAAAAAGATAAAATTTTGAGTGTTACTAACACTTTTCTCTTGCACCTAGGACCACGAAAGCCAAGGGAGAGGATAGTGTGTGTTAGAAGTAGGACCACTCGACCAACTCTTTGCACAAGTGTGCCAAGCACGAAAAACACTTGTTCTTTTTAATCTATCATTGCAATGTGATCTAACTATTTGGAGATGTTGCTCCAACAATCATGGTGTTCTTTTTAATTTTCAAAGGCAATTGTTTGAGTAAACTAGAATTTGAAAATCCTGGTCAACTTAATGAAAAACACGTTTGCATGAAGTAAAATTGCTTTGAAAATGAGACAAGTTGATTGTGAATTTTATTTGCACCAAAAATGGAAGTGTGGATTGTGAGTTTTATCTTGATGCAAGAAATAAAATTTGCCTTGTTGATTTTAAGCACCAAAACGAAGTTTGTTTCCTAACATGCAAAAAAATAAAGCTGTTTTTGTATAAGTTTGTGGTTCTTTTTACCTTTGAACAATGAAATTCTTTTTAAGAGCCCCAAACAAATGTGTGATTCTTTTTTAAAAGCCCAAATTTGAAATGTGAAGTTAATTTTAAACCAAAATAAAAAGTGAATTCATTTTTAAAACCAACTTAAAAACCAAGTTAGTAAAAAATATAAATCTACTCTTTAATCGAATTTAAATCTGCACAAAAGAGAAAAATAGTTAGTAAAATCCGCCTATTTGGTGGGCTTCTACAAGCCTAAATTTTTTTTTTTTTTTTTGGTTTTTTGTTTTCTTTTGGTTACAAGGTGATTTGTACAATGTTTTGTTACAATAGCGCTAGTCTGCGTTTGAACAGAGGCACTATTTAACACAAACGTACTAAAAGAAAGGGAAAGACAGAGAAGGGAAAAGCACTGAAACAGGGTGAATAGCGCCAAAATAATGCCAAACGCACCAAAACAGTGTCAAAATCACAACCTGTGTGACATTTTCAACATTCAAACATGTTATTGGTTTAAAAAAAAAAAAAAATTGATCTTTTCGGTGTTTGGATTCACGTCGGGTTCACCAAATGATGCTCTGCAAAAAGGATTAGAAAATCTGTTTGATGGCTACACACACAAGAGCACAAGAAACAAACATTAGTGTTAGCAACAAAAGATTATCCTAAACAGGCATATCAAGAGAGATATTAAGCATGAAATAGAAAGCATATAAACATAGAATAAAATAGCTAATCAAGATGCTCATAGTTGCTCCTCCCTTGTTCCTCTCCTCTCCAAGTCCCAAATGAGTGTAGCTCTCAGCTTTTAGCACTAGCCATGGATGCCATATGGAGATTCAAGATGGTTGAATATGATAAGCAAATACTATGCAAGAGTAGATAGTGATGCTATGAAAAAGCTCTATGCTAATGCCAGTATAACAACAATACTCTAATGCTTCTCTCTTTTTCTTGAGGAGAAGGGTTCTATTTATAGAAGAAATGGGGAAATGAAGGGTTAAGATTGAATGGTTTAATCAAGGGCCAAGTTTGAAAGTTGGGGATCCATGTGCACAATTGGCACCAATAAAATGGTGACAAGTGTCAACATAGGATTGGGTTGAGACAAGAGGTTGGAGGCATTAAAGGCCTGAGAAGACCTCATGGTTATCTAGAAGCTAAGGGTCAAGTCAAAATTAAGATTACCCACTGGATTAAGAGTTAATCCAAGGATAAACCTTTGTGCAAATGTTTAAGAGATAAGCATGGTCAAAGCATTAATGGCCTGATGAGACCTTTGGGTTGGGTAGAGGTTGAGTCAAAACAAATGTTTTAACCATGTGGGAGGGTTTGTGGTAACCATTAATGGTTATTGGAGACTTTGGGGATTAAGTGGTTGAAGGTTGAAAGCTTTCAAAGGTTATCCAAGACTTTGAGGGTTAATTTGTTGAACACACAAAGCATTAATTGCTTTTCAAAGACTTTGGAGTCTTTGAGAAGTGACTCCAATTTGCTTAGGAATGTGACAATATTTAGGGGATGGATTAGGCTAATTAGGAAGGGTTTAGAAGAATCTAGAAGGGGTTTAGGCATACAAGTGGATTTTGTAGGAAAATGCAAGTGGGAGAAATTTTGGCATTTTCAATTAAAATAAAATCATTTATTTCAATTAAATGGTGTAAGTTGCATTTGGATAAATATTTAAATAAATATTAATTTATTTAAATGAGAAAAAGAAGATAAAGCGTTAAAATGCTTGAAGACTTTGAGGGAAACCATTAAAGGCTTGAAGACTTTAAGGAAAACCATTAAAGTCTTAAGAAGACTATAGAAGGAAGCCATCAAGTTTGAAGACTTTAAAGCCATCAAGTTTGAATACTTTTAAGGGAAACCATTAAAGGTTTCAAGTGGGTGAGGATAAATAGGATTTTAAATAAATAATTTATTTAAAATAGTTGTGCAACTTGCTTTTGTAGGAAAATACAAGTGGGTGGAGGATAAAGGTGATTTAAATAAATTATTTATTTAAAATAATTGTGCAACTTGCATTTGTAGGAAAATGCAAGTGGGTGGAGGATAAAGGTGATTTAAATAAATGATTTATTTATTTAAATGTGAGAGGTGGGATTTTGGGGGATTTAAATAAATATTAATTTATTTAAATGTGAGAGGTGGGATTTTGGGGGATTTAAATAAATATTAATTTATTTAAATGTGAGAGGTGGGATTTTGGGGGATTTAAATAAATATTAATTTATTTAAATGTGAGAGAAGATTTAATTAAACAAATATGATTTATTTATTTAATTAATGGTATGAATTTGGTTAAGTGAATTAAATCAAATAAATTGAATAATTTATTTAATTAATAGGAGAAGAGGGTTAAGATGAATTAATTAAATATTAATTTAATTAATTATTAATTGATGGTTAAATAATCAAATAAATACTAAATATTCATTTAATTAAGTGGACAGATTTATGTGACTACATGTTGCATACAAATTAATTATTTTCTTGGATTAGAGAGCAACTCCTTAATGGGTTTATACCATGTTTTTAATATATGAATATATTTATTTGGGAATCATTGAATTGTAAAATATATAGCTTTTTTCATTAATATAATTTTCTCTATTTTTTTTGTTCTCTTAAGAAAATTTGACAAACTGATATAAGCATTGAGGTTGTCCTAGTTGGTTTTGGCAAAATAAATACACTTCAATCCTTGACTCTAAGCCAAACAGGTATTAG
This sequence comes from Cryptomeria japonica, assembly GCF_030272615.1. Taxonomy (NCBI): domain Eukaryota; kingdom Viridiplantae; phylum Streptophyta; class Pinopsida; order Cupressales; family Cupressaceae; genus Cryptomeria; species Cryptomeria japonica. The sequence continues at coordinate 777,985,039 of NC_081414.1, forward strand.
AATAGAATCTTGTTCTTACGTCGAATATAACAAATGAACTCATGAAAGATATGAAATCCTTAAAAAACTTACAAATTGAATTTACAAATAGACAAATAAAAGAGTGAAAATGATCTAGTTCATGAGCATTACTAGTCTTTGGAATTACTTCCCCTAATTGTACCATCCTTGTGGAAAAATATGGTACTAACTTGAATTAAATGTATTTGATATGTAGTTTATTCCATATCATGCCTTTCTAGGCTCAATTTAACATGGTACTAACTTGAATTAAATGTATTTGATATGTAGTTTATTCCATATCATGCCTTTCTAGGCTCAATTTAACAAGGTTGTATCAATGGAAACAATTTTGTATAGTCACTTATTAAAATTTTCTAGTGAGAACTAATGGTTGGTTGTTATGTTCATTTTGGCATATGAGGCCCACCTTATATACAAAAATAAACAATCCAAATATATATTTGATAGTGCCATGCGAACTATCCATAAAATATTAACTATAGATTCACAAGGTTACCTAGATTATTGAACATATGTTTGGCACTACAACAACTAATGTACTTGGAATGATTTGAAGTGGGTCTATATAGAATCTAAAAGGTTATTTGAAAGACTCAATTTAAGATTGTATTGGAAATTGCATGAGGATTATTTTTTGAACAACACAAGGGTCACATCATTCACTACAATATGAAACTTGAAAATATTTTGCTAAATAGATACTTTAGCTCAAATGTAGCTAATTTTGGGCTAGCAAAGCTAGTGGGTAGAGATCGCAATTGCATGCTAATGACCACAAGAGGAACTTAAGGGTACTGGGGTCTTTAGTGTATATTAATCCTTTTTATCACTCTCAAGGTAGACATACAAAATTTCGGTATGATCTTGCTATAAATTATAGTGGGTCATAGAAACTTGGACTTGAAGGTGGAGGATAGAAGGTTCTACCCTCCTACATGGGTTTCATCTCAAATCTAGAGGAAAAACACAATAAGACTTGTGGATGCAAGGATATTAAGTAAGGCTAATATTGAAGAGGTGGGAAGGTCCATAGTGGAAAGCATGTTCAAAAATCAAGGTGATAGTAATAAGAGGCTTAGCATGAGAGTAGTGGTGAAGATAGTGGAAGGAATGATGGAAGCAAGTACACCATAAGTATCAAGATTTCTATAGGAGCTATCAGGTTAGGTAAATGATGATAGTGATATTTCTTTTTCAATACCTTTTTTTTTATCAATTGAGTTTATCCCTAAAAGTAGAAGGTGATTTAGAAAATTACTTTTAAATATCAGTCTATTTTAACAATTAAAGATTAATTTTGACTAACAAAAATGTGACAAATATTTACCATTTCTTATGTGGTTGAGATGTAAAAAAATTATAGACTTGATCGCTAAACTACATTTAATATCTAAATTGAGAGGTTTTAGAAAAATGTATGTAAAAATATAGTTTGAGATATAATATTAGATGTACCTATTTTTTATTTTTTATTCATATCAAATAGACACCTTGAGAATGATCTATTGACCTCGTTTATATAATTGTTCTAAAAATAAGTATGGTAATAACACTTGTAACTGCCACAAAAAATAAAAAATGATTTAATATTCATCTAAGTGTCTTGTACTTATAAAGTGGTGAAACATCAATATGTTTAATGGTAAATGATGAATAAGTTATATATGTGTATGTATATATATGTATATATATGTCTATATAAATGTAATATACATATGTATATATATGTATATACATATATAGACACACACACACACACACACACACACACACACACACACACACACACATATATATATATATGTATACATGTATGTATATATATATATGTATACATGTATGTATATATATATATACAAACATGTATATATATATATATGTATATATATATATATATATACATATATATACATATATACATATACATATATATACATATATACATATACATATATGTATATATATATATATATGTATATGTATATATATATACATATATATGTATATATATGTATATATACATATATATGTATATATATACATATATACATATAGATTTCTGATTTCCAGTGAGCGAAGCCCCTAAGGAAAGGGTATCTCCACCATCCACTCCTAGTGAACTGCAATAATGCGCTGCAATAATCACAGTAATTGCTAGGAACAGATGCTTCATGGCCGATTCAATAACCATAGCGTTTGTATTCACTTAACGATTGCTTCTAAGTAGTGCGTAGATGGTGTATCTTCGAATTAAATAGAAAAAAAAAGACTACGCAATGAACGAGAAGGCCAAAGTACCGCCCTAGATGGAATTCAGAAGTTTGACTTCTTTGGTCATTCACGCATTCTTTTTATTGAGGGTAATTATGATATTGTGTACTTTTCTAATAAAATAATTATATAATTTTTTAATCAAATTTATTGATTCATTTTTCATGATTAGTGATTCACAAGAATCAAACAATTATATAATCTTTGGATCAAATTGATTGACTCTATTTTATGAATAGTGATTTCGAAGAATCTATCTCTCACAAAGATGAATGATACACTAACACTTATTACATCTAAACAAGTGGGAAATGTTTCTTATAAATAAACTTAATCTTTTCTAAATGCGTTTAACATTCATTACATCTAAACGCGTGAAAAATTATCTCTTACAAATAAACTTCATTTTTTCTAAATGTGCTTAATACAAATTACATCTAATGACCTAAAAAAATATCTACTACAAATAAACTTGATTTTTTTTACACATTTAACACTCATTACATCTAAACACTAGAAAATTATCTCCAATTATCATTGACTGAGGGACCCTAGTCTTTTTTTTAACATATGTATTGGTAAAGTCAAGTCTTCTATGTATTGGTAGAATTTTTTAATCAAATTCAACGCTAAAAACTTTTCTGAACACGCTTAACACTCGTGAACATGTCTTTACAAAAATCTTTTCTAAACGCTCAGTCTTTTTCTAAACCCGTGTATTGGTAAGTCAAGTCTTCTGTGCCGGCCGTGAGACGGACACTTTGCTATTGGCACAGAAAAAGTAGGGCAAAATTTCTTCACAAGAAGTCGTATATCGATGTCTGGCCATGTCTCTGTCGAAATTACTCTTCTCAACTAACTCTTATTTCTTCTATCGATGTCTGGCCATGTCTCTGTCGAAATTACTCTTCTCGTTTAATTATTATTTCTTGAATGCACACCAGAACAGAGGAATATGAATAGGTGACATTTATTTTCGGTTAGTGCGTTTTCAATGTATGATGGTATCCGTGAAAAGCTGCAGTCCGCTACGACTGTATTCGATCCATCCATTTGAGTAACATTACTATGACAACTTCTCTAGCTTAATAAATTATAATTTGAATACCATTCATCACAGGTTATAACTGACCAACCCGTAAATTCATTCTCTGCAGATTGAAACGACCTCCCGAGACCACTGTTTCGTTCAATAATTAATTTAATTTAATTTCTTATTAAGAAATTATTTTATTTAATTTTTATTTAAGAAATATTTTATTTTATTTATCTATTTATTTTTTTGGTATAAAATGTCATCAAATGGAAGCGTTCTTTATTACTAATATGTTGCATACAAATTAATTATTTTCTTGGATTAGAGAGCAACTCCTTAATGGGTTTATACCTTGTTTTTAATATATGAATATATTTATTTGGGAATCATTGAATTGTAAAATATATAGCTTTTTTCGTTAATATAATTTTCTCTATTTTTTTTGTTCTCTTAAGAAAATTTGACAAACTGATATAAGCATTGAGGTTGTCCTAGTTGGTTTTGGCAAAGTAAATACACTTCAATCCTTGACTCTAAGCCAAACAGGTATTAGAATAGAATCTTGTTCTTGCATCGAATATAACAAATGAACTCGTGAAAGATCTGAAATCCTTAAAAAAACTTACAAATTGAATTTACAATTAGACAAATAAAAGATTGAAAATGATCTAGTTCATGAGCATTACTAGTCTTTGGAACTACTTCCCTTAATTTGACCATCCTTGCGGAAAAATATGGTACTAACTTGAATTAAATGTATTTGATATGTAATTTATTCCATATCATGCCTTTCTAGGCTCAATTTAACAAGGTTGTATCAATGGAAACAATTTTGTATAGTCACTTATTAAAATTTTCTAGTGAGAACTAATGATTGGTTGTTATGTTCATTTTGGCATATGAGGCCCACCTTATATACAAAAATAAACAATCCAAATATATATTTGATAGTGCCATACGAACTATCCATAAAATATTAAGTATCAATTCACAAGGTTACCTAGATTATTGAACATATGTTTGGCACTACAACAACTAATGTACCTGGAATGATTTGAAGTGGGTCTATATACAATCTAAAAGGTTATTTGAAAGACTCAATTTGAGATTGTATTGGAAATTGCATGAGGATTATTTTTTGAACAACACAAGGGTCGCATCATTCACTACAATATGAAACTTGAAAATATTTTGCCAAATAGATACTTTAGCTCAAATGTAGCTAATTTTGGGCTAGCAAAGCTAGTGGGTAGAGATCGTAATTGCATGCTAATGACCACAAGAGGAACTTAAGGGTACTGGGGTCTTTAGTGTATATTAAGCCTTTTTATCACTCTCAAGGTAGACATACAAAATTTCGGTATGATCTTGCTATAAATTATAGTGGGTCATAGAAACTTGGACTTGAAGGTGGAGGATAGAAGGTTCTACCCTCCTACATGGGTTTCATCTCAAATCTAGAGGAAAAACACAATAAGACTTGTGGATGCAAGGATATTAAGTAAGGCTAATATTGAAGAGGTGGGAAGGTCCATAGTGGAAAGCATGTTCAAAAATCAAGGTGATAGTAATAAGAGGCTTAGCATGAGAGTAGTGGTGAAGATAGTGGAAGGAATGATGGAAGCAAGTACACCATAAGTATCAAGATTTCTATAGGGGCTATCAGGTTAGGTAAATGATGATAGCGATATTTCTTTTTCAATACCTTTTTTTTTATCAGTTGAGTTTATCCCTAAAAGTAGTAGGTGATTTAGAAAATTACTTTTAAATATCAGTCTATTTTAACAATTAAAGATTAATTTTGACTAACAAAAATGTGACAAATATTTACCATTTCTTATGTGGTTGAGATGTAAAAAATTTATAGACTTGATCGCTGAACTACATTTAATATCTAAGTTGAGAGGTTTTAGAAAAATGTATGTAAAAATATAGTTTGAGATATAATATTAGATGTACCTATTTTTTATTTTTTATTCATATCAAATAGACAACTTGAGAATGATCTATTGACCTCGTTTATATAATTGTTCTAAAAATAAGTATGCTAATAACACTTGTAACTGCCACAAAAAATAAAGAATGATTTAATATTCATCTGTGTGTCTTGTACTTATAAAGTGGTGAAACATCAATATGTTTAATGGTAAATGATGAATAAGTTATATATGTATATGTATATATATGCATATATATGTCTATATATATGTAATATACATATGTATATATGTGTATATATATGTATATAAATATATAGACACACACACACACACACACACACACACATATGTATACATGTATGTATATACATATATATATACACATATATGTATACTTATATGTATATATATATGTATAGATGTGTATATATATATATATACATATATATATATATCCATATGTATACATATGTATATATATATATACATATGTATACATATGTATATACATATATACATATATATATATATATATATATGTTTATATGTATATACATATGTATACATATGTATATATATATATATACATATGTATATATATGTATATATATATATACATATATATATATGTGTTAGTTGTGTTTAGAGTCGCCATATTATTTCAAGGTCCCCCCTTTATAAAAACCCCACCTATCTTATTCGAGGTCTCCCCTTTATCATCTAAGTATCTATCGTCTTTTGAATAAGTTGGTTAAGGTCGCAAGTTTCCATGGTCATTGCTCCCCTCCCTTTGAATCGCTTCGAATCATTTCGAACCTCGGTTCGAAGTAGTTCAAAGTGATTCGACCAAATTTTTCACACTAACACTCTTTCTTTGGCAGGAAGTATCCTTATCGCGGTGGTCCTTTTGAAATACTTTGAACCGTTTTGAAGCTTGGTTCAAACCTATTCAAAGTAGTTTTGGCAAGTACCGACGTCAGAAGTTTATTTTTGGAGTACGTTGCGCCGCCTTTCTCTCAAAATAATCAATGGTCCCGTCGGCATGTCAAATCAAAAGATTTTATTTCTTTTTCAAGGAAAAGGGCATCATTGTTATGAGTGTGAGTAGACCTTCGTTTCATGCATGACTGGATATCGCACGAAATAAATTATTATTAACTCATGCGAAAGAGTAAAATCGTTAATCGAGGCATTTATGCATCAACGCCTCGAGCATGTCAATCCTGATGTGAGGTGATAAACTAGCATTATCCGATCTTCCCATGTATAAAATTCCCCTGTGATAAATTTTCATTCAGATTGCCTGGTAAGTTATCTGAAAACAAAGAAAAAGGATAAAGGAGAGGAGGTCTGATTTTGGAGAGAAGGAGCAGTTAGGGAAGCTAGAGGAGATTATTTGCTTTTCAATGGAAAACAGGTGAGAGTTTGGTAACCTTTGTTCTGTTCTGCAAAACTGTTATTTTCAAAGGTTTGTCTGAAAGAGGTCTTGCTTGTTTAAGTTAAGAATGAAGTCGGTTATGCATTTTCTCGGTAATGTTTCTAGCCTTGAATGTAAAAGACCAGTGATTTGTGATATCAATTTAGAAGGGGTAAATGTGGAAAATCTTCAAGCAAGTTTTCTTGCAAATACGGAAGAGGTTAAGGGATGTATGGAAATATTAACGAGTGGGTTAATTGAAGCCGCTGCATTTCCCTCTGCCTTCGTACACCCTGAACTCTTACAACTCTGCATTGACCATTATGATGTAAGAAGCAAGAGCATAGTAAACAAAAATGGTAATGCCATACTTTCTGTCTCCAGAGAAACCATTTCTTCTGTTTTGAAATTAACAACAAGTACCTTTGTCGCTTTCTCACCCATTCAAGCTGAAGCTGAGTATCGGGAAAACCCTAGTGTGTACCAAAACACTCTTGCCAGGAAATGGACCAAGGTTAACTATGGAGGTGGGTCTAGACTTCCCAAGGTCATTACTAGAAGCCACATGAAACCCCACATACACGACCTGGTGGTATTATTACACAGGGTGAAAGGTTTGGCTGATGTATGTTTGTTCGAAGAATGGATGTATAGGTACATTGAAATTATCTTAAAGGGTGAACAATGGATGGATTGGACGGAGATTATTGCCACTTCCCTGAGAAACTAGCTCAAACGCGCCAAAGAATCTAGAGAAGATTTCCGTATGGCCTCATATTTGACTTATTGTATTGCCTGCACCTGTGATCTTGCCGCTCTTCCACATGAGGTATGGAATGAGGAAATGACCATTTTCCAATATTGCCCGTTGTTGCAAAAAGACAGAGTCTTGGAGGATTTCCGTAAGGTGCATGATATATTGTTTGAAAACATTTATTTGGCTCTAGAAGGTGTTCAGATGCCATGACTCTCTTCTGAATCGCCGAAGCTGGTTCAACATTATGGGAGTTCTTTTATTCAGTTCCCCAGGTTCACATATTTGAGAGTCGGAGGGTTTGAGGAAGAACCTATGAGGTTGCCTCGATATGCCCTTGATTGTTTCATTTTAGCTGAATTGTGCAGGCAACTTTCTGCTGTTATTAAGGATAATCTCCCTCAGGATAAATGGGAAACGGTCTTCCCTATTAAGCTGCACTTTTTGGTGTGTAATAACATGAATGACGCTTCCATCATCGGAAGCAATTTGCTGGGATTCAATCTTGGTTTCTACCGCAGCAGGAGAAACTTCGATAGTAAAGGATATGCAGCTCTAACCCTCGGCCTTGAAATCAACTCAACAGTTCCTCCGCAGCTAGAAGATTTATGGGAAGATTGTGAAAATGAAGAAGAAGTCTTGAAAAAGGACCATTCTAGACTCACCCTGCAACAAATTAATTCTTTCAAATTGAAGTTCAAAACACAAGGGATCGTTGAGGATGGTTCATGTCTAGTTGAACCCGAATGGGAAGAATCAAATGAAACAAAATTCTTGACAGTTGATTGGAGCAAGGAGGAAGATGATGATATTAATTGGAGAGCCAGATCCATATTAACTTATACGGATGATTGGCTGCAGAGGAAAAGGACTGGAAACATCAATGAGTCTTCTACTAAGGTGATTTCTCTCTCAGAACCGCTTCAATCTGACATTCCACTTTCTCATGTTGCAGGTGATACATTGGCCTCAGATAAGAAAATAAAGTTTCCTTCCCAAGTCACGGCTCCTAGAACGAGATCCCATTCCAGGAACAAAGCTTTGAAGCAGCCTAGTTCCCAGAAGCAAAAAATGACATCACCAGAGCGGGATTCAAGTGACAAGTCCCCTTTTCGAGATGAAGCAGACGATGAAGTCCAATTCATTGAAACACCAAAGGCAGATCAACCCAAGTTCTTGACTCCAACTAAAGATACTCAGATGGTATCAACCACTCCCACTGTTCCTTTATGGTTATCAAATTCAATCAATAAGAAACGGAGTTTACAACCAGTGGCCTCGCCAGTAAAGGACATTGTCACTAGGTATGCGGCTAGAGGGTCTAAAGCAAAGAAAATGAAAACGGATGCTTGTCTCACTAAGGATCCAGTGACCGGGAAAATCATAGCGGAAGTGGCTACTTATAAGCAGAAAAGGGAGTTAGGGGAAATTGATGAGGAAGGATTCAAAGTCACTTCTATTGAACTAGGTACCCTTAACAGGAATACTGGCAATAATTTCTTTAAGTTTTCTGCTGACCACATGCTCACTCAATCAGAAAAAGATTCCAAGGAGAAGAAAGAATTGAAAGCAATGGTGGTGACGATGGCCACATACATCAATTCGCTGACTAATTTAGGGCCTAACTCAATAATCCAGCTGCCTCAGCCATTCGACCCAAATTTTGCCGAAAGCCAGCAATTGATGAAACAGACGCAGAGGGGAAAATTGTTGTCTGACGCTGTGGTTAGTTGGGTAAATAACATATTAGAGCAAGGGAATAAGTTTATTTCGGAAATTACTAGTATCTATTCCGAGGGTGAAGTATTACTCGAAGAGATTCAAACTTTGATACCAGTATGGGAGACGGAATTGTCACGGTGTCAAACCATAGTTTCCCGGGTAATTGAGGTTGAAAAGTTTGGAGTTCTCAAATTCTTAGGTGAAAAATCCATGAAGGCCGTGGACACGTGCACCTTATTTATCCTAAAAAGTAATATGAGCTGGAAGGAGTCCATCTACCAAGAAGCCATCAAAGAAGTCCAGGGCGTCAAGAATCAAATCACAGACATGCATAAGGAACTGGTTAAGGACATGAAGATTGTCAACCCCACAGGCATCCTACAATTGGATGAAGGCAGCATGGACATTGAAGTGTTAACTAAAAGTTTCACCGAAGCAGTCAAGCGGATTAGGGACAAAGAAATGCCCAAGGTCGATGATTTCACTTCATTGGCAGGCATAGAATCCATGCTGCGCCTCAATGAGAATCTGATGCCATGTCAGAGCCTAAAGATGAAGGAATACAGGTGGCAGAAGGATGCATGTAGAGCTCGGCTGATGAGTTTAAAGAACCCGCACTCACAGGCCACGCAAGAATTCATGTCTTCTTTCCAGAGCTGGAAGCTGGTACGTCAGACCATCGGAAATGAAGAAGAAGCTGGCGGATATAGCGGAAACTAAATCGTCACCTGCTGGCGTTCTATCTTTTTGATAACTGCTTTTTAGTTTTATAACGGTTTCTTGTATTAACCCGATAGGGCTGAGTTTTAAGGGAGGCCCTTCGGGATTTCAAAAATAACTATAAATGCTGGGGCATTAAACTGTTTTGTGGATTAGCAATAGAATAGGAAAGAATAGCAAGTTAAATATAGTTTTTATATAGATTTTTCCGAAGAACAGTGATGAAGGATAGTATATGCATGTTTTAGCTTCCAAAGACTTTGTGCATTGAAGTTGGATATACATATATGAAAGATTTCGAGTTATGCTTTGAAACTTTGCGTTCTGAGTGTTGAATTATTATCACTTTGTGGAGATAATTCAGCGATTCGAAATTTCCTTATTGTTGTTGGTTAGTTGTAAGTTCATCTATTCCCTGTTTTGATATATGTGGAAAATCTAGCAGAAAATCCATTCTTTGAAATAGATTTTGTTGATTATATGTATGTGAATTTTTCTATTTGCGATCTGTATTTTGTAATTACCTCACTACCTAGGAGTAGTTGAGAGAACCTTATGCACTTTCAGGAAAAAGTGTGATTGTAAAAAAAAAAAAACTGAATTCATTGTAAATCAGATAAGGGAGCTGTACCTTTAGAAAAATTCAGAGAGGAAGTTAAAATGAAACTAATACTTTCTCAACTGTAGTGAATGATTCTGTTCTCTTCATAACATTGGGCATAGAGTAAATTAAGAGAAATTAAGTAAGAGGACAATCTGTTCACCAACAATATGTATATATATATATATATATATATATATGATGATCAATTCCACCAAATCTCCAGGCCTAGTTGCACTCTAAGACCTCCAAGTCCTTCTCAGTCTCTTCTAGGGATTTCTTCTTAACCATTTCAAGGTATTTGCTTCAAGTGTTTTAACTAGGAACCCTACCAATTCACAATGTTTCCCATGTGCTCATCATGGTTGTCTTGGCTTCAACTTGCCAATTTGACCTCCTACTATTGTGAGTTGATGCAGAGGTGTGGAGGTGGTTTCTAACATGTTTTGAATACCTTTTGGGTCCTTTTGAGTTTTGCAACCATTATCTTTTATTTCAATATTTTTCCTAGAAAAGGGCTACAAAGAATTAGCCCTATTAGGCCTCCAAAATCTAGTTTTCTCGGGCTTGAGAGAAAACAGTCCAAAAGACCCTGCAACAAGTTTTGATTTTCTTCAAAGACGCACCTAACCCCAAGTGGTATTTTTGGTTTTGGTTCCTTATCCCACCTTACAATGCCCTAACCCAAAAATGAGGGTTTTGAAGGGTTTCTAGGCCTTCTAACCTGCAGTGACAAGTCAAGTTTGCGTTTGAGAATCTAATGGTCTTGTCAAGGCTTCCCCTTGCATTGGAAACTCTATAATAACATCATGGACCCCTCCAAAAGGTTAGATTGTGATTTGGTATTCATCTCTGCACTTTGCACATCAAATTCACATTGTCTCCTCTAGCCGGCTTGCTCCTGGACTCGCCTAGAACAAGGTGACAGTCATATCAAACTCCATCTTCAGAACTTGTCCCTACATATATACACTATAAAAGTAGTTTACTTCCATGTCCCAATAGCTCATGATGGTAGCACAGAGGGAATTCACGGGGCAACCATTTTACACAAAATTGCTATGTACAAGCCAAAACTGGTTGTTTGCAAACAAAACCAAGAAAACCCTAATACAACCTAACTTCAAATCTTGAAATGAAACTATGAACTCTTAAACACACCAAAGAAACTCAATCCATTACTAGATCAATGGATTCAATCCATTTGTATTCACAAAATGAGCAAAATAAGCCAAAACGATGACAAACAATCTGAAAATGAGTAGTTTCAAATTGTTGATCTTACAAAAGAAAGACTCCAACCTTGGTAACCATGCAAGAGAAGGTTTTTATATTCTTCTCCATGTGTGGATGAATTATAGGGCATTGTTCTATCCCTAACTCCATCGCTAAGCTTTTTAGGACAAAAATTGTCATGACAACTTTCAAAAGTTGTCATGACAACTTTCAAAAGTTGTCATGACAACTTTTTGCATCTTTACACTTATTGCACTTTTTTTCTTTTCAACCTATGAAACCTATTATAAGTCATTACTCATGACTTTTAAAGTATTTATAAGAATATTTTAACCCTCCCTAATGCTTATACCAAATTTTGACACTTTTGACCATCAAGAAGGTCAATTACCTACTCAATCCACTACTTATGCACAAAATGCAAACCTAGGAAGAAACTAACTCTACTAGGCCTACATTTGACTCAAGAAACTCACTCTTGGACCCTCTTGGAGTCCTTATTAAATATCTAACTTGGCTAAGGTCAGTAGAAGCCAAAATTAAGAAAAGACTAATAGCATAGGTCTTAGGTGCTCTTGCACCATTCTCCCAAACAAAAGAAAATCATGTCACCTCTTTGGGAATCGGATTCTGATCAATTCCTAACTTATTGAACTCTATCTCAATCACCCATGTAGCCTTAGCATCATTCACACCCTGCCATTTGATTAGGTACTCCCAATAGTTTTGATGCCTTGTCTTCTTGGCGATCCTTGAACTCAACATCTTTTCGGCCTTTGGATTTGGTTTGGCTGGTATTTGAAGGTTATTCACATAATATGATACCTCTAAGTGACTGCAATCTAAACCTTGAATTGGTCCCTTGTAGGCAACTAAGTCTGCTATGTTGCAAACTGGTGACAATCCTATGTCACTAGGTAGGTCCATCTTGTATGCATTTTCTCCATACTTGGCTAGAATGGCACATGGACCCAACCTTCTCATTTGCAACTTGTTAGGAACTCCTTTTTGTAGCCTTTTTTTGTTTAGGTGCACCATGAAAAGATCTCCTACTTAAAATTGTAGGTTTTTCCTTCTTTCATCACTTTTTGTTTTATTTTGCTTGTGTTCTCCGTCAAGGCTTGCTTGACTAATTCATGGACTTCCTTCATTGACTCAGAAAAGTCTTTGGCATATCCACTTCTTGCTCCTACACTACCTAAGTCCCTCAACTCCAAAATACCTTTTGGGTGAACACCATAGACCACTTCAAAAGGGCTCTTGCTGGTAATCCTATTTATGGTGTCATTGTATGGATATTCAGCTTGTGGAAGTACTTGATCCCATGTCTGACTATACTCTCTGGTAAGGCACCTCAATAAATTCCCTAAGCTCCTATTCACCACTTCGGTCTACCCATCTATTTGAGGATGGTAGATTGATCCAAAAGATAGGTTGGTACCAATATTTTGCCAAAGTGTCTTACAAAAATCCCTCTTCAACTTTGAGTCTCTATCTAAAACAATGCTCATGGGTAAACCATGTATCTTTACTATTTCCTTAAAGAACAAATGATCTATTTGGCATACATCATGAGTAGTCTTGCAAGGCACAAAGTGGGCCATCTTACCAAATCTATCCACAATGACATAAATGTTGTCAAATTTCTTCTTTGTCCTTGGTAAACCTACTACAAAGTCCATACTAATGCACTCCCATGGTTTATTTGGTATGGGAAGAGGTTGGTATAAATTGGCATTTGAAGAAGTACCTTTGGCCTTTTGGAAAATTATGGAATTTTCCACATACTTTTTCACATCTTGATTCATCATTGGCCAATAGTAGTACCTCTGAACCAACTCTTGAGTCTTATTGACTCCAAAATGTCCACTAAGGCTGCCATTATGCTTCTTTAGTATGTGGTTTTCTCTCATTGAGCCTCTAGGCACACAAAGTTGCTCGCCTCTAAACAATATTCCATTTTGCAAAGTAAAATCAAAATAAACACTATGGAAGTTATTTTGATACTCAATACATACCCTTTAGGCATTTGAAAAGTCTTCATCCTACCGATATAGGTCTATAAAAATGTCAACTCCTATGCTCCTTAATTGGATTTCTTGGACTATCAAAAGTCTCCGGCTTAATGCATCAGCAACCTGTTTTAACTATCCTTTCTTGTGCTTGATTGTGAATGTGTAGGCTTGCATGTACTCCACCCATTTCATGTGTTTATGACTAATTTTTTCTTGTGAGTTAAAAAAACTCAATGCTTGGTTGTCCACATAGACTAGAAATTCCTTTGGAAGGAGATAATGTCTCCACTTCCCCAAAGCCTGCACTAAAGCATATATTTCCAAGTCATAAGAGGAGAACTTCCTCTTTGCATCAATTATCTTCTCACTATGGAAAGCTATTGGTCTTTCTTCTTATCTTAGGACAACATCTATTGCATCATTGCATGCATCACATTCCACTATGAAAATTTTCTCAAAACAATGCAACACTAGCACCGGTTGAGTAGCTATCTTCTCCTTCAAGGTTTCAAAACCTTTATTTGCTTGTTCACCCCATTGAAAATTTTCCTGCATTCCACCTCTAATGGTGTCTAACATTGGTGCACATATAGCAATGAATTTCCTAATGAACTTCCTGTAGTACTGAGCTAGTCCATGGAAGCTTCTCACTTCTGTTGCTGACTTAGGAGTAGGCCAATTTACTATGGCTTCAACCTTGCTGGGATCCATCTTGAGGTTTCCTTGAGACAATACAAACCCAAGGTAAAACAACTCCTTCTTAACAAATTCACACTTATCCAAGTTCATGGTTAGCTTTTCATCATACAATCTTTGTAGTACATCTTGCAAATGATTAACATGATCTGCCCTATCCTTACTAAAAATGAGAATATCATTTAGATATACCACCACAAATTTACCTATGAAGTCCTTCATCACCTCATTCATGAGTCTCATGAAGGTGCTTGGAGCATTGGATAAGCCAAATGGCTTGTAATTCCATTCATAAAGACCCTTTGTAGTCTTAAATGCAGTTTTCCACTCATCACCCTCCTTAATCCTAATTTGGTGGTATCCACTTTGAACGTCAATCTTGGTAAACTATTTGGCTTCTCCTAAACAATCCATTAGGTCTTCTATTCTAGGAATTGGAAACCTATATCTGATGGTGACCCTATTTATAGCTCTAGAATCAGTACACAATCTCCAAGTACCACCTTTCTTTGGGGATAACATGGTAGGGATAGCACAAGGGCTAATTCTTTTCCTAATTAGACCTTGGTCTAAGAGCTCTTGGATTTGCTTGGCAATCTCATCATTTTGTTAGAGAGTCATTTTATAAGCTGCCTTGTTAGGTAAGGATGATTTAGGAATGAAGTCTATTTGATGGCTTCTGGTTCTTTTAGGAGGTAAGGTGGTTGGTTGTCCATCACTCAGTATGCCTTTGAACTTCTTCAACATGTCTTGAACTTCTATTGGCAATTCTGGCTTCTCTTTCTTGTCTTCCTCTTTAGGCTTCATTACTAGTGCAAACCCTATACCTTCACCTTCCTCAAGTGTCTTCAAGAATTGCTTTTCACTCACCAAAATAACATTAGGACCTGCTGCCCTCTTCTCACTTTCCTCAAAGATAGACTGAATCTTGAATGTGACTCCATCTTTCTTGAATGAGTATGCATTCTTAGCTCCATAATGAATAGCTTGTCTATCAAATTTCCATGGTCTTCCCAATAGAAGATGGCATGCATCCATGCGTAGGACATCACATAACACCTTATCCTCTTACCTCCCAATGGTAAAATCCACCCATGCTTGCTCATTAACTAGGACATGTTGGCCTTTGTTCAACCAAGTGACTCTATAAGGGTTGTTGTGAGGTATCCTTTGCAATTTGAGCTTACTCATTGCCTCTTCTGATACAATACTGTCTGTTGACCCTGAATCAATGATCACTTTTCAAACTTTGTCGATAATCTTGCATTTGATCCTAAATAAGGACCTTCTTTGGCTTAGCTCTTTTCTAACCGGTTCTTTGATCAATGTTCTTATCATTAAATTGTCACCTACCTCTGATTCTAAGGCAACCTCTGAAGTCTTGTTGCTTGAAGAATCTTCTTTAAGATAGTTCTCTCTTCTTTCACCACCTTGTGATGATGATCCCTTCTCTGGACACCTATATGCTGGATCACCAAGTTGGTTCCAATGGTAACACTTCATTGTTGCAAAATATGAGGAACCTCTCCCTTGTCCACTAGATCTTCCTCTAAAACCATTGTTCGATCCCCTTCCTCTACTGAATCCTTCTTTACTAGTGTCACTCTCTTGCTGCTCAGTGAGTTTAGACTCACTTTGTGTCCTTTGTTCTGAAATTCCTCCTCCAAAGCCTCCCCTATGGCCTCTATTGTTTTTTCCTCTACCTCTGCCCCTATTGTTGCTTGAGTCATGTCTTCTTTTCACTTTTTCTTCCACCTTAAGGGAAATTTGATAGGTTTGATGTACTATTTTTGGGCTCATTACATTGATTTCTTCTTGGATGTTCCACCATAGACCATTTAGGTACCTAGAAACCTTGAGACTCTCTTCTTCCACCGCATGAGATCTAAGGCTAAGTTTATGGAACTCCTCCATATAACTACTGACATCAAGGTCTTTTTGTCTTAATATTGGTCTCTTCTTATGAATTTGCATTTCATACTCATCAGAGAGATAGACTTCTTTGATTTTGACTAACATCCCTTTAGAAGAAGAGATGGGTTCTTTGCCCATTTTCTTCCTCTCATCTTGCACAAATTTCTACCATATGAGAGCAGGTCCTCTCATCCTTGACTTGTCTACCTTGACTCTTTTGGCTTCAGTTATGCCTTCACATTCAAAATTGTTCTCCATGCCTTCTATCCATTCTAGGACCACTTCTGCCTCCATCTTACCAGTGAAAAATGGCAATCCTTCTAGTGATTTACCACTTAAGGCCTTCAATGCCTTCAGGAAAGGTTCTTGTTCTAGGATAGGATTAGGTTTAGGTATTTTATCTATCTCTAACACTTCTTTACCCTTCCCTTCTGCTCCTTCAACCTTTACCAACACTTCATCTGCCTTGGTTTCAATCTCACCAAGCTTACTCTCCAATTCAATCAACTTCTCCTTCATCAATCTATTCTCTTCCTCCTGATCATCCACTTTCTTTGTGAACTCTCCATTGGTCACCATGCACTTGTCTCCTACAGATTCCACTGAGAACATCTACTCACCTAGCCCAAATCTTTTAGGCTCTGATACAATTTAATGGGGTTCACCTAGCTTGCTGACACTTCACATAGTTGGTGTTACTCAATTCCACCAACTCTCCAGGCCTAGTTACACTCTAAGATCTCCAAGCCCTTTTCAATCTCTTCTAGGGATTTCTTCCTAACCATTTCAAGGTGTTTTCTTAAAGTGTTTGAACTAGGAACCCTACCAATTAACAATGTTTCCCATGTGCTCATCATGGCTGTCTTGGCTTCAACTTGCCAATTTGACCTCCTATTGTTGTGAGTTGATGCAGAGGTGTTGAGGTGGTTTCTAACATGTTCTGAATATCTTTTGGGTCCTTTTAATGTTTTCAACCATTAGCTTTCTTACCGATTTCAATATTTTGCCTAGAAAAGGGCTACAAGGAATTAGCCGTATTAGGCCTCCAAAATCCAATTTTCAAGGGTTTGAGAGAAAACGGTCCTGAAGACCCCACAAAAAGTTTCAATTTTTTTCAAATATACACCTAACCCCGAGTGATTTTTTTGGTTTTGGTTCCTTATCCCACCGTACAATACCCTCACCCAAAAATGATGGTTTTGAAGGGTTTCTAGGCCTTCTAATCGGTAGTGACTAGTCAAGTTTGTGTTTGAGCAATAAATGGTCTTGTCAAGGTTTCCCCTTGCATTGGAAATACTATACTAACTTCATGGACCCCTCCAAGATGTTTGATTGTGATTTGGCATTCACCACTGCACTTTGCATACCAAATTCACCATCTCCTCTAGCTGGGTTGCTCCTGGACTTGCCTAGAACAAGGTGACAGTCATATCAAACTCCATCTCCAGCACTTGTCACTGCATATATACACTATAAAAGTGGTTTACTTCAATGTACCAGTAGGCTGTGATGGTAGCACGAAGGGAATTCATGGGGCAACCATTTTACACAAAATTGCTATGTGTAAGCCAAAATTGGTTGTTTGCAAACAAAACCAAGAAAACACTAATACAACCTATCTTCAAAGCTTGAAATGAAACTATGAACTCTGAAATGCACAAAAGAAACTCAATCCATTATTGGATCAATGGATTCAATCCATTTGTATTCACAAAATGAGCAAAATAAGCCAAAATGATGACAAACAATCAAAAAATGAGTAGTTTCAGATTGTTGATCTTACAAAATAAAGACTCCAACCTTGGTAACCATGCAAGAGAAGTTTTTATATTCTTTTCCATGTGTGGAGCCATTATAGGGCATTGGGATATCCCTAACTCCATCGCTAAGCGTTTTAGGACAAAAATTGTCATGACAACTTTTTGCAACTTTACACTTTTTGCACTTTTTGCCTTTTCAACCTATGAAACCTATTCTAAGTCATTATCCATGACTTTTAAAGCATTTCTAAGACTATTTTAACCCTCCCTAATTCTTATACCAAGTTTTGACACTTTTGACCATCAAAAAGGTCAATTACCTACTCAAACCACTACTTATGCACAAAATGCAAACCTAGGAAGCAACTAACTCTACTAGACCTACA
This sequence comes from Cryptomeria japonica, assembly GCF_030272615.1. NCBI lineage: Eukaryota > Viridiplantae > Streptophyta > Pinopsida > Cupressales > Cupressaceae > Cryptomeria > Cryptomeria japonica. Next base: position 778,003,531 of record NC_081414.1, read on the forward strand.
TTTGACTCAAGTCACTCACTGTTGGACCCTCTTGGATTCTGTATTCAATACGTAAATTGGCTAAAGTTAGTACAAGCCAAAATTGAGAAAAGACTAATAGCCTAGGTCCTAGGTGCGATTGCACCAGTCTCCCAAACAAAAGAAAATCATGTCACCTCTTTGGGAATCAGATTCTAATCAATTCCTAACTTCTTGAACTCTATCTCAAGAACCCATGTAGGTTCAGCATCATTCATACCCTGCCATTTGATTAGGTGCTCCCAATAGTTTTGATGCCTTGTCTTCTTGGCGATCCTTGAACTCAGCATCTTTTCAACCTTTGGATTTGGTTTGGCTGGTAGTTGAAGGTTATTCACATCTTCTGATACCTCTAAGTGACTGCAATCTAAACCTTTAATTGGTCCCTTGTAGGCAACTAAGTCTGCTATGTTGAAAACCAGTGACAATCCAATGTCACTAGGTAGGTCCACCTTGTATGCATTTTCTCCATACTTGGCTAGAATGGCACATGGACCCAACCTTCTTATTTTCAACTTGTTAGACACTCCTTGTTGTAGCCTTTCTTTTTTTAGGTGCACCATGACAACATCTCCCACTTGAAATTGTAGGTTCTTCTTTGTTTCATCAACTTTTTGTTTGATTTTGCTTGTGTTCTCCATCAAGGCTTGCTTGACTGATTCATGGACTTCGTTCATTGACTAAGCAAAGTCTTCTGCATATCCACTTCTTGCTCCTACACTACCTAAGTCCCTCAACTCCAAAATGCCTCTTGGGTGAATACCATAGACCACTTCAAAAGGGCTCTTGCCGGTAGTCCAATTTATGGTGTCATTGTATGCATATTCAGCTTGTGGAAGTACTTGATCCCATGTCTAACCATACTCTTTGGTAAGGCACCTAAACAAATTCCCTAAGCTCCTATTCACCACTTCGGTCTGCCCATCTATTTGTGGATGGTAGGTTGATCCAAAAGATAGGTTGGTGCCAAGCTTTTGCCAAAGTGTCTTCCAAAAATGACTCATGAACTTTGAGTCTTTATCTGAAAGAATCCTCATGGGTAAAACATGTATCCTTACTATTTCCTTAAAGAACAAATGAGATATTTGGCATGCATCATGAGTAGTCTTGCAAGGCACAAATTGGGCCATCTTACTAAATTTTTCCACAATGACATAAATGTTATCCAATCCCTGCTTTGTCCTTGGTAAACCTACTACAAAGTCCATACTAATGCACTCCCAAGGTCTACTTGGTATGGGAGGTTGGTATAAACCAACATTTCAAGAAGTACATTTGGCATTTTGGAAAACTATGGAAGTCTTCACATACTTTTTCACATCTTGATTCATCCTTGGCCAATAGTAGTACCTCTGAACCAACTCTTGAGTCTTATTGACTCCAAAATGTCCACTAAGGCTGCCATTATGCTAGTCTTGTATGAGATTTTCTCTCATTGAGCCTCTAGGCACACAAAGTTGCCCACCTTTAAACAATAGTCCATTTTGCAAAGTAAAATCAGAATAATCTCTATGAAAGTGATTTTGATACTCCTTAGACTCCTTGTTGGCATTTGAGAAGTCTTCATCCTCCAGTTATAGGTCACATGTATGCTCCTCAATACGATTTCTTGGACTGTCAAAAGTCTCCTGCTTAATGCATCAACAACCCAGTTTAACTATACTTTCTTGTGCTTGATTGTGAATGTGTAGGCTTGCATGTACTCAACCCATTTCATGTGTTTATGACTGAGTTTGTCTTGTGAGTTTAGAAAACTCAATGCTTTGTTGTCCGTATAGACTACAAATTCCTTAGGAAGGAGATAGTGTCTCCACTTCCTCAAAGCCTACACTAAAGCATATATTTCCAAGTCATAAGAAGAGTAATTCCTCTTTGCATCACTTTGATTCTCACTATGAAAACCTATTGTTCTTTCTTCTTGCCTTAGGAAAACACCTACTACAATATTTCTTGCATCACATTCCACTATGAAAAGTTTCTCAAAAACCAGTTGAGTAACTATCTTCTCCCTCAAGGTTTCCAAACCTTTATTTTCTTATTCACCCTACTAAAACTTTTCCTTCATTCCACCTCTAATGGTGTCTAACATTGGTGCACATATAGCACTAAATTTCCTAATGAACTTCCTATAGTATTGAGCTAGTCCATGGAAGCTTCTCACCTCTGTTGCTGACTTAGGAGTAGGCCAATTTACTATGGCTTCAACCTTGCTGGGATCCATCTTGAGTTTTCCTTGAGACAACACAAACCCAAGGTAAACTAACTCCTCCTTAACAAATTCACACTTATCCAAGTTCATGGTAAGCTTTTCATCATACAATCTTTGTAGTACATCTTGCAAATGATTAATATGATCTGCCCTATCCTTACTGAAAATGAGAATATCATCTAGATATACCACCACAAATTTACCTATGAAGTCCTTCATCACCTCATTCATGAGTCTCATGAAGGTTCTTGGAGCATTGGACAAGCCAAATGGAATTACAAGCCATTCATAAAGACCCTTTGTAGTCTTAATTACATTTTTCCACTCATCACCCTCCTTAATCCTAATTTGGTGGTATCAACTTTTAACGTCAATCTTGGTAAAGTACTTGGCTTCTCCTCAATAATACATTAGGTCTACTATTCTAGTAATTGGAAACCTATATCTGATGGTGATCCTATTTATATCTCTATAATCAGTACACAATCTCCAAGTAACACCTTTATTTGGGGCTAACATGGTAGGGACAACACAAGGGTAAATGCTTTTCCTAATTAGACCTTGGTCTAAGACCTCTTGGATTTGCTTGGCAATCTCAACATTTAATTGGGGAGTCATTTTATAAGTTGCATTGTTAGGTAAGGATGCTCTGGGAATGAAGTCTATTTGATGGCTTATGGTTCTTTTAGGAGGTAAGGTGGTTGGTTTTCCATCACTCACTATGCCTTTGAACTTCTTCAACAAGTCTTTAATCTCTATTGGCAATTCTGGCTTCTCTTTCTTGTCTTCCTCTTTAGGCTTCATTACTAGTGCACACCCTATACCTTCACCTTCCTCAAGTGTCTTCAAGAATTGCTTTTCACTCACCAAAAGAACATTAGGACCTGCTGCCCTCTTCTCACTTTCCTCAAGGATAGACTGAATCTTGAATGTGAGTCCATCTTTCTTGAATGAGTATGCATTCTTACCTCCATCATGAATAGCTTGTCTATCAAATTGCCATTGTCATCACAATAGAATATGGCATGCATCCATGGGTAGGAGATCACATAACACCTTGTCCTTATACCTCCAAATGGTAACATCGACCCATGCTTGCTCATTAACTAGGACATGTTGGCCTTTGTTCAACCAAGTGACCCTATAAGGGTTGTTGTGAGGTATCCTTTGCAATTTGAGCTTACTCAATGTCACTTCTGACACAATGTTGTCTGTTGACCTTGAATAAATGATCACTTTGCAAACTTTGTCCATAATCTTGCATTTGATCTGAAATAAGGACCTTCTTTGGCTTGGCTCTTCTTTGACTGGTTCTTTGATCAAAGTCCTCATTATCATCAATTTGTCACCTACATCTGATTCTAAGGCAACCCCTGAAGTCTTGCTGCTGGAAGACTCTTCTTGAAGATAGTTCACTCTTCTTTCACCACCTTGTGATGATGATCCCTTCTCTGGACACCTATATGCTAGATGACCAAGTTGGTTGCAATGGTAACACTTCATTGTTGCAAAATATGAGGAACCTATACCTTGTCCACTAGATCTTCCTCTAAAACCACTGTTTGATCCCCTTCCTCTATTGAATTCTCCTTTACTAGTGCCACTCTCTCACTGCTCAGTGAGTTTAGACTCACCTTGTGTCCTTTGTTCAGAACTTCTTCCTCCAAAGCCTCCCCTATGCCCTCTATTGTATTTTCCTCTTCCTCTTTCCTTATTGTTGCTTGAGTCATGTATTCTTTTTAGTTTTTCTTCCACCTTAATGGAAATTTAATAGGTTTGATGGACTATTTTTGGGTTCATTAGACTGATTTCTTCTTGGATATTTCACCATAGACCATTTAGGTAGCTAGCAACCTTGAGACTCTCTTCTTCCACCGCATGAGATCTAAGCCTAAGTTTATGGAACTCCTTCATATAACTACTTACATGAAGGTCTTTTTGTCTTAAGTTTTGTTTCTTCTTATGAATTTGCACTTTATAGTCATTAGGGAGATAGACTTCTTTCATTTTGACTAACATCCCTTTCCAAGAAAAGATGGCTTCTTTGCCCATTTTCTTCCTCTCATCTTTCAAAAATTTCCACCATGTGAGAGAAACTCCTCTCATCCTTGACTTGGCTACCTTGACTCTCTAGGCTTCAGTTATGTCTTCACATTCAAAATGGTTCTCCATGCCTTCTATCCATTCTAGGACCACTTCTGCCTCCATCTTACCAGTGAACAATGACAATCCTTCTAGTGATTTACAACTTAAGACCTTCAATGCCTTCAGGAATGGTTCTTGTTATAAGATAGGATCAGGTTCAGGTATTTTATCTATCTCTAAAATTTCTTTACCCTTCCCTTTTTCTCCTTCAACCTTTACCACCACTTCATCTACCTTGATTTCAATCTCACCAAGCATATGCTCCAATTCAATCAACTTCTCCTTCAGGATTCTATTCTCTTCCTCCCAATCATCCACTTTCTTTTCCAACTCTATATTGGTCACCATGTTTTTGTCTCCTATAGATTCCACTAAGGACATCTACTCACCTAGCCCAAATCTTATAGGCTCTAATACCAAATCGATGGGGTTCACCTAGCTTGCTCACACTTCACCTACTTGGTGTTGCTTAATTCCATCAAATCTCCAGGCCTAGTTGCACTCTAAGATCTCCAAGTCCTTCTCAATCTCTTCTAGGGCTTTCTTTTTAACAATTTAAAGGTGTTTGGTTCAAGTGTTTTAACTAGGAACCCTACCAATTCACAATGTTTCCCATGTGCTCATCATGGTTGTCTGGGCTTAAACTTGCCAATTTTACCTCCTACTATTGCAAGTGGATGCAGAGGTGTGGAGGTGGTTACTAACATGTTTTTAATACCTTTTGGGTCCTTTTGAGGTTTGCAACCATTAGCTTTCTTACCGGTTTTAATATTTTGCCCAGAAAAGGGCTACAAGGAATTAGCCCTATTAGGCCTCCAAAATCCAGTTTTCTAGGGCTTGAGAGAAAACAGTCCAAAATACCCCACAACAAGTTTTGATTTTCTTAAAATATACACATAAACCCAAGTTATTTTTTTGGTTTTGGCTCCTTATCCAACCATACAATGCCCTAACCCAAAAATTGGGGTTTTGAAGGGTTTCAAGGCCTTCTAACTGGCAGTGACTAGTCAAGTTTGTGTTTGAGCAACGGATGGTCTTTTCAAGGATTCCCCTTTCATTGGAAACTCTATAATAACTTGATGGACCCATCCAAATGGTTTGGTTGTGATTTTGCATTCACCTCTGCACTTTGCACACCGAATTCACCCTATCTCCTCTAGTCGGGTTGCTCCTGGACTCGCCTAGAACAATGTGATAGTCATATCAAACTCCATCTCCATCACTTTTTCCTAACTTATTACACTATAAAATTGGTTTTCTTCCATTTCTAAATAGGCCATGATGGTAGCAAGGAGGGAATTTATGGGGCAACCATTTTACACAAACTTGCTATGTAGAAGCCAAAACTGGTTGTTTGCAAACAAAACCAAGAAAACACTAATGCAACCTAACTTCAAAGCTTGAAATGAAAATATAAAATATGAAACACACAAAAGAAACCCAATTCATTACTGGATCAATGTATTCAATCCATTTGTATTCACAAAATGAGCAAAATAAGCCAAAATGATGACAAACAATCTAAAAATGAGTAGTTTCAGATTGTTGATCTTACAAAAAAAACCTTGGTAACTATGAAAGAGAATGGTTTTATAGTCTTCCCCACATGTGGAGGAATTATAGGGCATTGGGATATCCCTAAATCCATTGTTAAAGTTTAAAGTTGCAAAAAATTGTCATGACAACTTTCAAAAGTTGTCATGACAACTTTTTGCAACTTTAAACTTTTTGCACTTTTTGCCCTTTAAACCTATGAAACCTATTCTAATTCATTAATCATGAATTTTAAAGCATTTCTAAGACTATTTTAACCCTCCCTAATGCTTATACCAATTTTTGACACTTTTGACCATCAAGAAGGTCAATTACCTACTCAAACCATTACTTATGGACAAAATGCAAACCTAGGAAGAAACTAACTCTACTAGGCCTGCATTTGACTCAAGACATCACTCTTGGGCCCTCCTAGAGTCCTTATTTAATACTTGACTTGGCTAAGGTTAGTACAAGACAAAATTGACAAAAGGCTAATAGCCTAGGTCCTAGGTTCTCCTACACCATTCTCCCAAACAAAAGAAAATCATGTCACCTCTCTGGGAATCAGATTCTGATTAATTCCTAACTTCTTGAACTCTATCTCAATCACCCATGTAGGTTCAACATCATTCATACCCTGCCATTTGATTAGGTTCTCCGAATAGTTTTGATGCCTTGTCTAATTGGTGACCCTTGAACTCAACACCTTTTCGGCCATTGGATTTGGTTTGGCTAGTAGTTGAAGGTTATTCACATCTTCTGATACCTCTGAGTGACTGCAATCAGAACCTTGAATTTTTCTCCTGTAGGCAACTAAGTCTGCTATGTTGAAAACTCGTGACAATCCTATGTCACTAGGTAGGTCCACCTTGTATGCATTTTCTCCATACTTGGCTAGAATGGCACATGGACCCAACCTTCTCATTTGCAACTTGTTAGGCACTGCTTGATGTAGCCTTGTTTTGTTTAGGTGCACCATGACAAGATCTCCTACTTTAAGTTGTAGGTTCTTCCTTATTTCATCAGCTTTTTATTTGATTTTTTTTGTGTTCTCCATCAAGGCTTTCTTGACTAATTCATGGACTTCCTTTATTGTATGAGAAAAGTCTTTTGCATATCCACTTCTTGCTGCTGCACTACCTAAGTCCCTCAAATCCAAAATACCTCTTGGGTAAAGCCCATAGACCACTTCAAAAGGGCTCTTGTCGGTAGTCCTATTTACGGTGTCATTGCATGCATATTCATCTTGTGGAAGTACTTGATCCCATGTGCGACCATACTCTTTGGTAAGGCACCTCAATAAATTCCCTAAGCTCCTATTCACCACTTCGGTCTGCCCATCTATTTGTGGATGGTAGGTTGATCCAAAAGATAGGTTGGTGCCAAGATTTTGCCAAAGTATCTTCCAAAAATAAGTCATGAACTTTGAGTTTATATCTGAAACAATGCTCATGGGTAGACCATGTATCCTTACTATTTCCTTAAAGAACAAATGATCGATTTGGCATGCATCATGAGTAGTCTTGCAATGCACAAAGTGGTCCATCTTACTAAATCTATCCATAATGACATAAATACTATCAAATCCCTACTTTGTCCTTGGTAAACCTACTACAAATTCCATGCTAATGCACTCCCAACATCTATTTGGTATGGGAATAGGTTTGTATAAACTGCCATTTGAAGAAGTACCTTTGGCCGTTTGACAAACTATGGAAGTATCCACATACTTTTTCACATATTGATTCATCTTTGGCCAATAGTAGTACCTTTGAACCAACTCTTGAGTCTTATTGACTCCAAAATGTCCAGTAAGGCTTCCATTATGCTTCTCTTGTATGAGGTTTTCTCTCATTGAGCCTCTAAGCACACAAACCTGCCCACTTCTAAACAATAGTCCATTTTGCAAAGTAAAATCAGAATACTCACTATGGAAGTGATTTTGATACTCCTTAGATAGCTTGTAGGCATTTGAGACGTCTTCATCCTCTGAGTATAGGTCTCTAAAAATGTCAACTCCTATGCTCGTCAATTGGATTTCTCTGACTATCAAAAGTCTCCTGCTTAATGCATCAAAAACCTAGTTTAACTGTCTTTTCTTGTGCTTGATTGTGAATGTGTAGGCTTGCATTTACTCCACCCATTTCATGTGTTTATGACTATGTTTTTCTTGTGAATTTAGAAAACTCAATGCTTGGTTGTCCGTATAGACTACAAATTTCTTAGGAAGGAGATAGTGCCTCCACTTCCTCAAAGCCTGCACTACAGCATATATTTCCAGGTCATAAGAGGAGTACTTCCTCTTTGCATCACTCAGCTTCTCACTATGGAAAGATACTAGTTTATCTTCTTTGCTTATGACAACACCTACTGCAACATTTCTTGCATCACATTCCACTATGAAACGTTTCTCAAAACTAGGCAACACTAGCACCAGTTGAGTAGCTATCTTCTCCTTTAAGGTTTCAAAACCATTATTTGCTTTTTCACCCCACCTAAACTTTTCCTTCATTCCACCTCTAATGGTGTCTAACATTGGTGCACATATAGTACTAAACTGCCTAACGGAATTCCTGTAGTACTGAGCTAGTCCATGGAAGCTTCTCACCTTTGTTGCTGACTTAGGAGTAGGCAAATTTACTATGGCTTAAACCTTGTTGGGATACATCTTGAGGTTTCCTTGAGACAACACAAACCCAAGGTAAACCAACTCCTTCTTAACAAAGTCACACTTATCCAAGTTTGTGGTTAGCATTTTAGCATACAATCTTTGTAGTACATCTTGCAAATTATTAAGATCATCTGCCCTATCCTTACTGAAAATGAGAATATCATCTAGATATACCACCACAAATTTACCTATGAATTCCTTCATCATCTCATTCATGAGTCTCATGAATGTGCTTGGAGCATTGGATAAGCCAAATGTCATTACAAGCCAAATGTCAATCTGCAGAGGAGAAAACAGACTAGTGTAGACTAAATTTTAACATTTACAAAATATGGCACACATGACACATACACAAAACCAACATAGAGAGATAACACATAGAGTTAACATGGGAAAACCCTTTTGGGAGAAAAACCCACCACCAGCAAATGATTGACTTTATTATCAGTATGTAAAAACAATACAATACAGTCTCATCTGCAGATTTTCTTCACTCTGTTATATAGTCATTCTAGATTGACATATGAAAATTTGGACTAAACTCTTCAGAGAACACACAGCACCTCTTAGGCTTCACACATTCATTTGGATTACAGTCGGCTTCAAAACATCAAGCTAATCGACAGTTCACCAGAGTAACTGCACCAACGGCTCGAAGTCTAACCGTCTGCCTACATTGGTCTGCATTCATGAAAAACAATTATCCCACATGCAGTAGAGAACCGGGTTGGTTCATATTTATTTACACTAATGGTCACATACTTAGTGTTCGAAAGTTAAACTTTTGGTTCGACCTCGCACCTGCAGTCGGTCTCCGCTCCATCAACTATCAACATAGCATTCAAACAGAAAAATCGATGGCCCGATGATACCCGATCACCTAAGGAGACTCCATCGGGTCACTGGTATAGCTTCTCAAAAGATACTCCAATCTCTGATGACTAAGAGCGGTCTCCATTGGAACATCAGAACAGGAACACAATTACTATCCTGATCTACATTTCTAGCTAAGAGCGGTCTCCATTGGAACATCAGAATAGGAACACAATTACTATCCCAATCGCTGATATCAAGAGCACGAACTCATCAGCTCATTGGACCAAATCCAAAACTACTATCCCGATCTACATTGCCAGCCTACAAGTCATCGGGTCATCGGAACACAGAGAAGAATACTATGCCGATAGATAAGACACTCTAAGACAAGGTAGAGTGGACTCATCGGGACATTGACATGACATTCAGAATGTCAATCTGATAGCCGATATGTGACCCAAATGCAAAAAGGGCAACTTCATCAGGCATCGGCCTATCACTCCACAAGTCATTCTGATAGCCAAAGTTACCCTTATAACCAAAGTTGACTTCGTCGGGTCATTGGGATGACTTCAAACCTGCTATTCCGATACCCGATAGAGGAAAAATACATTGGCAAGAGTCATGCTGATAGAGCTCACATAATCTTTCATACTGTTTCATCAACAAGACTTAACTCGATCTGTATGGACTATTTTCAAGTGAATTAGAGGCACATATTCCAAAAAACTCCCACTTGACGAGGAATTCACTGGACCGAGACACCATTCCAGACGTTATTGATAGACATGGGTACAAAGACCCATAGAATTTGAACACCACTTGAACTTGTGTGTGCTCACTGGTTTCATCAAGGCATCTGCAACATTTTCCAGAGTGTCTACCTTGTTAAGATAAACTTTTCCATCTTCCACCATGTCACGTACAAAATGATACTGAACATCAACATGCTTCGACCTGGCATGAAAAGTAGGATTCTTTGCCAAACATATGGCACTCTGACTATCACTTCAGATTTCAATCTGCCCTACATCAAAACCAATGTCAGAGCTCAAACATCTAAGCTAGATTTCTTATTTGCAAGCATGTGTGGCTGCCATGTATTCTGCCTCTGTAGTGGACAAAGCGAATACAACATGCTACTTGCTCATCCAACTAACTGCTCCACCATTCAGGACAAAAAGATACCCACTGGTAGATCTTCTGCTATTAATATCCCCTGCCCAATCAGAATCCATGTAACCACAAATGTTGAGAGTTCTTTTTGAATCCCTCAGATTACAATGATAACATAATGCAAAATATGAAGTACCCTTCAGGTATATAAACACTCTCTTTACAACATCCCAGTGTGATCTCCTTGGATTCGACATAAACTTGCTAAGTACTCCCATTGGTTGGGCAATATCTGGTCTTGTACAGACCATAGCATACATCAGACTGCCTATAGCACTTGCATAAGGTACATTTTTCATGTCTTCAATCTCTTTTGGAGATTTCGGACTGTCCAACATAGACAACTTATTTCCCCACAAGATGGGAACAACCTGTGGTTTGCAGTCAGACATATGAAACCTGTCAAGAACATTAGTTATGTATTTTCTCTGGCTAAGCCAAAGTTTCCTCTTAGACCTATCTCTTTTGATCTCCATTCTTAGAATGTAATTTGCTGGTCCTAAATCCTTCATTTCAAGTTTCATACAAAGCTGAGATTTTAAATCTGATATCATACTTTTTGTGTTTCCTATGAACAACATGTCATCTACATACAAAGCTATGATAAGAATCCTATCACCATCAGTTTTGTAGTAAACACAATGATCAGCTTTGGATCTCACAAATCCCAAGGACAGAACAAATGTATCATACTTCTGATACCACATTCTGGGGGACTGTTTCAGACCATACAGAGACTTCTTGAGTTTGCATACCAAATGTTCTTTACCTTTTTCCACAAAGTGCTCAAGCTGGGACATATAAATCTCTTCTTCAAGATCACCATGAAGAAATGTTGTCTTCACATCCATCTGCTCAATCTCCCAATCAAATGCTACTACAAGTGACAAGAGAAATCTAATAGATGTCAGCTTAGCTACAGGAGAAAAGATTTCCCCATAGTCAATACCTTCTTTTGTGAATACCCCTTTGCAACTAGTCTTGCCTTATACTTGTCAATGCTTCCATTTGGACCATACTTCTTTTTGAATACCCACTTACAGCCTACAAGCTTTCTATCTTTAGGCAATGGTACCAAATCCCAAGTTCCATTTTTATCCAATGATGACATTTCATCATTCATGGCTTCCAACCAGGAATCTAAATCAGCCATTTCAATTGCTTCTTTTACAGTCCTAGGCTCATCAGTATTTGCAAGTAACGCATAAGAACAATTAACATTCAACATAGAGTGACTGTACTTATTAGGTGTATACCTTTCAAGTTGCTGCCTCTCTCAAGTAGATCTTCTCAACTCTGGTGTTGAGGCTTCTTGAGGTTCATGAGGAGGCTCATTATCGTGTTCTTCTTCAGAACTACTTGAACTACTTGAACTCTCCTCATATTCAAGTATCTCTGGAGATTATTGTTTGATTGGAGGTACTTCGACCTCAGCTTCTCCTTTCTTTTCTATTTTATGATCTAATGACATAGGCTTCATCTCATGAAAAATCACACTTCTACTAAATAAAACCTTACCAGTCACTGGATTCCAAAGTTTGTATCCTTTCACACCAACTCCATAGCCAATGAAGATACATTTTACCGCGTTGTTATCCAACTTAGATCTATTCACATCAGGCACATGAGCATATGCCTCTGCACCAAAAATACGTAGGTGCCTTAAAGAAGGTTTCTTACCAGACCACGCTTCCATAGGTGTTTTGTCAACCAATGCTGAAGTAGGGGAACAATTCAGCAGGTAACACGTTGTAGCAACTACTTCAACCCAGAATGTTTGTTCCAACCCAAATCCACTCAACATGCTCCTTGCTTTCTCCATTAGAGACCGATTCAACCTTTCAGCGACTCCATTTTGCTATGGAGTGTAAGGTATAGTCCTATGTCCTTTAATTCCATGATCAACACAATACTTGCCGAAATCTGCACTACAAAATTCACCACCATTGTTTATTCTTAAACATTTAATCCTTCTCCAAGTCTAATTTTCAACGAGGTTCTTAAACTCCTTAAACCGACTGAACACTTCTATTTTACTTTTAAGAAAGTACACCAATGCCCTTCTTGAATAATCGTCTACAAAGGATACATAGTATTTAGACTTAAACAAAGAAGGTACATCCACTGGACCAAACACATCAGAGTGAACATAATCCAGAATAGCAGAAGATTTATGAGAACTAGAATAAAATTGAACTCAGTTATGTTTTCCATAAATGCAGTGTTCGCAGAAATCAAACTCAAAGCTACAATCAGCAAGACCTTCAACCAGATTCTTATTCTTCAAGGCTCTTAAACCTTTTTCACCTATGTGGCCTAACCTGTTATGCTAGAGCATTGTTTTCTCAGCAGGAAGTTTTGCTTCCAACGAGTTTGCATTATGCATTCTTATAGTTGTCTTATCAGACTTTTTAGAAGTTACATTATAACATATAGGTTCAGCATTTAACTTATATAGTGTACCAATGCGATCACCCTTTACCAATACAATGGAACCCCTAGTCATCTTGCAACCACCAGACACAAATTTAACTTGAACTCCAGCATCATTAAGTTTACTTATAGAGACAAGGTTTCTTCCCAGACCTGGTATATGAAGAACTCCATTAATCCCCTTCACTCTACCATCTGGAAACTAAATTTTGATTCTGCCTCTCCCTACAATCTCCAATGTAGAATCACTAGCCAGATATACCTTTCCACCAACATACAGTTCATACTTCGAGAACCATTCCTTGTGGGATGTCATATGGAAAGATGCGCCAGAATCTACTAACTAGGTGTCATCTGAGGTAGGAATTTCCAAGGCTTCTACAAAAGCATCAACATCACTCTGAGAAGACTCAGTGTCAGAATATATCTTCTTCTTCTTCTCCTTCTTGCAATCCTTTCGGATATGCCCTTTCTCCCCACAGTTCCAACACTTCACCTTTGACTTCTTGCCTAGAGATTTAAAACTCTCTTGAGACTTGGACGTCCTTCCTTTCTTCTTGTCTTTGTCCTTCGATCTACCTTGAACAAAGAGTGCATCCTTTGTCATCTCAGAAGACTTCTTTCTCATTTCTTCTGACAAAAGAGTATTAACCACAGTATCCAATTTGACCTAGGTCGTGGTACTACCAATAGCCATCACTAAGTGTTCCCAAGAGTCAAGCAATGAACACAACAACATGCAACGTTCTTCTTCTTGAATGGACACACCAACAGAAGTTAACTATGCAAGAACCACGTTGAATGCATTCAAATGGTTTGCCAATGGTGTCCCTGCATCCATCTTCAGAGAGTACAATTTCTTCCTCAAGAAAAGTTTATTCACCAAGGATTTACCCTGATAAATGTCACCCAACTTCTCCCAGAGAAGATGTGCAGTCTTCTCCTCATGGATGTTTAACAGAATAGAATTTGCCAGACACAGCCTGATTAGACCCCTTGCCTTCCGGTCAGCTAAATCCCAATCTTCTTGCTTCATGCCTGAAGGCTTAGAAGTTGTAGTTACAACACTCAAGAGATCTCTGTCGATCAACAAGTCTTCCCCCTTGAGTTTCCAAAGTTCAAAACTGGAACCATTAAACTTCTCCATGTCTATGCATCTTGAGGTACTCACCATTTCAATCTGTAACACAAGTAGACACTCTGCAAGATTCCCATTGAGATAGAACTGACACAAAAAGCCAACCCAACCCAACAAGGATAACCAAATGGGACTTGGCTCTGATCCCACTTGTAAGGAAAGCAGGTGCGGAATTCGCTTCCCTAATGTCAATTTGCAGAGGAGAAAACATACTAGTGTAGACTAAATTTCAACATTTACAGAATATGGCACACGTGACACATACACAAAACCAACACAGAGAGATAACACACAGAGTTAATGTGGGAAAACCCTTTCGGGAGAAAAACCCACCACCAGCAAATGATCAACTTTATTATCAGTATGTAAAAACAATACAATATAGTCTCATCTGCAGATTTTCTTCACTCTGTTATACAGTCGTTCTAGATTGACATATGAAAATTTGGACTAAACTCTTTAGAGAACACACATCACCTCTTAGGCTTCACACATTCATTTGGATTACAGTCAGCTTCAAAACATCAAGCTAATCAACGGTTCACCAGAGTAATTGCACCAACGGCTCGAAGTCTAACCGTCTGCCTACATTGGTCTGCATTCATGAAAAACAATTATCCCACATGAAGTAGAGAACTAGGTCGGTTCTTATTTATTTACACCGACAGTCACATACTTAGTGTCTGAAAGTTAAACTTTTGGTTCGACCTCGCACCCGTAGTCGGTCTTTGCTCCATCGGCTATCGACACAGTATTCAAACAGAAAAGCCGATGGCCCAATGATACCCGATCACCTAAGGTGACTCCATTGGGTCACTAGTATAGCTTCTCAAAAGATACTCCGATCTCCAATGGCTAAGACTGGTCTCCATCAAAACATCAGAACAGGAACACAATTACTATCCCAATCTGCATTGCTAACTAAGAGTGGTCTCCATCAGAACATCGGAACAGGAACATAATTACTATCCCGATCGTTGATATCAGGAGCATAGACTCATCGGCTCATTAGACCAAATCCAAAACTGCTATCCTAATCTGCATTGCCAGCCTATAAGTCATTGGGTCATCGGAACATAGAGAAGAATACTATGCCAATAGATGAGACACTCCAAGACAAGGTAGAGCGGACTCATCGGGACATCGGCATGACATTCAGAATGTTGCTCTGATAGCTGATATGCGACCCGAACGCAAAAAAGGTGACTTCATCG
Source organism: Cryptomeria japonica (assembly GCF_030272615.1). Taxonomy (NCBI): domain Eukaryota; kingdom Viridiplantae; phylum Streptophyta; class Pinopsida; order Cupressales; family Cupressaceae; genus Cryptomeria; species Cryptomeria japonica. The sequence continues at coordinate 778,018,887 of NC_081414.1, forward strand.
GGCATCAACCTATCACTCCACAAGTCATTCCAATAGTCGAAGTTACCCTTATGACCAAAGTCAATTTCGTTGGGTCATTGGGATGACTTCAAACCTGCTATTCCAATACCCGATAGAGGAAAACTACATCGGCAAGAGTCATGCCAATAGAGCTCACATAATCCTTCATACTGTTTCATCCACAGGACTTAACCTGATCAGTATGGACTATTGTCAAGTGAATTAGAGGCACATATTCCAACAATAAAGACCCTTTGTAGTCTTAACTACAGTTTTCCACTCATCACCCTCCTTAATCCTAATTTGGTTGTATCCACTTTTAAGGTCAATCTTGGTAAAGTACTTGGCTTCTCCTAAAAAACCATTAGGTCTTCTATTCTAGGAATTGGAAACCTATATCTGATGGTGATCCTATTTATAGCTCTAGAATTAGTACACAATCTCCAAGTACAACCTTTCTATAGGGTTAACATGGTAGGTACAACACAAGAGCTAATGCTTTTCCTAATTAGACTTTGGTCTAAGAGCTCTTGGATTTGCTTGGCAATCTCAACATTCTGTTGGGGAGTCATTTTATAAGCTACCTTGTTAGGTAAGGATGCTCTAGGAATGAAGTCTATTTGATGGCTTATGGTTCTCTTAGGAGGTAAGGTGGCTGGTTGTCCATCACTCACTATGCCTTTGAACTTCTTCAACAAGTCTTGAACCTCTATTGGCAATTATGTCTGCTCTTTCTTGTCTTCCTCTTTAGGCTTCATTACTAGTGCAAACCCTATACCTTCACCTTCCTCAAGTGTATTCAAGAATTGCTTTTCACTCACCAAAAGAACATTGGGACATGCTGCCCTCTTCTCACTTTGCTCAAGGATAGACTAAATCTTGAATGTGACTCCATCTTTCTTGAATGAGTATGCATTCTTAGCTCCATCATGAATATCTTGTCTATCAAATTTCCATGGTCTTCCCAATAAAATATGACATGCATCCATGGGTAGGACATCACATAACACCTTGTCCTTATACCTCCCAAAGGTAAAATCCATCCATACTTGCTCATTAACTAGGACATGTTGTCCTTTGTTCAACCAAGTGACTCTATAAGGGTTGTTGTGAGGTATCCTTTGCAATGTGAGCTTGCTCACTGCCTCTTCTGACACAATGTTGTCTATTGACCCTAAATCAATGATCACTTTGCAATATTTGTTCATAATCTTGCATTAGATCCTAAATAAGGACCTCTTTGGCTTGGTTCTTCTCTGACCAGTTCTTTTATCATATTTGTCCTTATCATCAAGTTGTCACCTATCTCTAATTCTAAGGAAACCTCTAAAGTCTTGCTGCTTGAAGACTCTTCTTGAAGATAGTTCACTCTTCTTTCACCACCTTGTGATGATGATCCCTTCTTTGGACACCTATATGTTGGATGACCAAGTTGGTTGCAATGATAACACTTCATTGTTGCAAAATATGAGGAACCTCTACCTTGTCCACTAGATCTTCCTCTAAAACCACTGTTTGATCCCCTTTCTCTATTGAATGCTCCTTTACTAGTGCCACTCTCTTGTTTCTCAGTGAGTTTAGACTCACCTTGTGTCCTTTGTTTAGAACTTCTTTCTCCAAAGCCTCCCCTATGGCCTCTATTGTACCTTTTCCCCTATTGATGCTTCAGTCATGTCTTCTTTTAAGTTTTTCTTCTACCTTAAGGGCATGTTGATAGGTTTGATGGACTGTTTTTGGGCTCATTATACTTATTTCTTCTTGGATGTTCCACCGTAGACCATTTAGGTACGTAGAAAGCTTGAGACTCTCTTCTTCCACCACATGAGATTTAAGGCTAAGTTTATGGAACTCCTCTGTCTAACTACTGACATCAAGGTATTTTATCTTAATTTTTGGCTCTTCCTATGAACTTGCACTTCATAGTCATCGGGGAGATAGACATCTTTGATTTTCACTAACATCCCTTTCCAAGAAGAGATGGGTGCTTTGTCCATTTTCTTCCTCTCATCTTGCACAAATTTCCACCATGTGAGAGAAGCTCCTCTCATCCTTGACTTGGCTACCTTGGCTCTTTGGGCTTCAGTTATGTTTTCAAATTCAAAATGGTTCAACATGCCTTCTATCCATTCTAGGACCACTTATGCCTCCATCTTACCAGTGAGCAATGTCAATCCTTCTAGTGATTTACCACTTAAGACCTTCAATGGCTTCAAGAAAGGTTCTTGTTCTACGATAGGATCAAGTTCAACTATTTTATCTATCTCTAACACTTCTTTACCCTTCCCTTCTGGTCCTTCAACCTTTACCAACACTTCATCTGCCTTGGTTTCAATTTTACCAAACTTACTCTCCAATTGAATCAACTTCTCCTTCAGGAGTCTATTCTCTTCCTCCTGATCATCCACTTTATTTTCCAACTCTACATTGGTTACCATGTTTTTTTCTCCTACAGATTCCACTGAGGACATCTACTCATCTAGCCCAAATCTTATAGGCTCTGATACCAATTTGATGGGGTTCACCTAGCTTGCTCACACTGCACCTAGTTGGTGTTACTCAATTCCAACAACTCTCTAGGCCTATTTGCACTCTAAGACCTCCAAGTCCTTCTCAATCTCTTATATGTATTTCTTCTTAACCATTTCAAGGTGTTTTCTTCAAGTTTTTTAACTAGGAACCCTATGAATTCACAATGTTTCCCATGTGCTCATCATGGCTTTCTTGGCTTCAACTTGCCAATTTGACCTCCTACTATTGTGAGTTGATGAAGAGGTGTGAAGGTGGTTTATAACCTATTTTGAATACCTTTTGGGTCCTTTTTGAGGTTTTCAACCATTAGCTTTCTTATCAATTTTAATATTTTGCCTAGAAAAGGGCTACAAGGAATTAGGCCTATTAGGCCTCCAAAATCTGGTTTTCTAGGGCTTGAGAGAAAACTGTCCAAAAGACCCTGCAACAAGTTTGTACTTTTTTCAGAGATACACCTAACCCCAAGTGATTTTTGTGGTTCTTGTTCCTTATCCCATCGTACAATGCCCTAACCCAAAAATGAGGTTTTTGAAGTGTTTCTAGGCCTTCTAACCGGTAGTGACTAGTCAAGTTTGTGTTTGAGAAACAAATGGTCTTGTCAAGTCTTCCCCTTGCATTGGAAACTTTGTAATAACTTCATCGACCCCTCCAAAAGGTTATATTGTGATTTTGCATTCACCTCTGCACTTTGCACACCAAATTCCCCCTGTCTCCTCTAGCCGGGTTCCTCCTAGACTCACCTAGAACAAGGTGACAGTCATATCAAACTCCATCTCAAGAACTTGACCCTACATATATACAATATACAATTTTTTTCTTTCCATTTCCCAATAGGCCATGATGGTAGTACAGAGGGAATTCATGGGGAAACCATTTTAGACAAAATTGCTATGTACAAGCCAAAACTGGTTGTTTGCAAACAAAACCAAGAAAACACTAATACAACCTAAATTAAAATCTTGAAATGAAACAATGAAGTCTGAAACACACCAAAGAAACTCAATCCTTTACTAGATCAATGGATTCAATCCAATTGTTTTCACAAAATGAGCAAAATAAGCCAAAATGATGACAAACAGTCCAAAAATGAGTAGTTTCATATTGTTGATCTTACAAAACAAAGAATCGAACCTTTTTAACCATGAAAGAGAAGGTTTTTCTATTATTCCCCATGTGTGGAGGCATTCTAGGGTGTTGGGCTATCCCTAACTCCATCACTAAGCGTTTTAGGACAAAAATTGTCATGACAACTTTTTGCAACTTTACACTTTTTGCACTTTTTGCCTTTTCAACCTATGAAACCTATTCTAAGTCATTAATCATGAGTTTTAAAGAATTTTTAAGAATATTTTAACCCTCCCTAATGCTTATACCAAGTTTTGACACTTTTGACCATCAAGAAGGTCAATTACCTACTCAAACCACTACTTATGCAGAAAATGCAAACCTAGGAAGCAACTGACTCTACTAGGTTTACATTTGACTCAAGAAACTCACTCTTGGACCCTTCTAGAGTCCTTATTCAATACCTGACTTGGGTAAGGTCAGTACAAGACAGAATTGACAAAATACTAATAGCCTAGGTCCTAGGTGCTCCTACACCAATATTAGTGGATACATTATATGGTGATATTTTACTGTGATATTATGCTATGTTGTGTTATACTTTGATTTGAGTTTAAATGTATGTTGTTTACCCATTATTTCCTCATTGATGGTTAGATGTTATTTTATTGGATTATTGACCATAGACTAACATATTTACTTTATGCGTGAGATGCTTTATGTTTATATTATCATGTATGTGTGTAAGTGTATGGGGTGCAAGGAGATAATTTTATTTCACTCACTTCGGTGAGACAAGGAATGCCATGATTCTCCTTCACATGTGTGTCTACCATGTTTGAATATATATATGTGCAGGCATGGTTTGGTGATGCAGGAATTGTAGGTACAAGGTATTGACTTCACCTGGTTCCACAAGTCTGAGCGTACCTAAATAATGCAATGAAAGTGGAGGAGATAGTCTTAAGGCCCTATGTTTCACCCTTAGCCTTGCTCATCATTGAGTAGTGTTAGTCGTCAGTCAACCTTCCCTTTGTCAGTATGCGGGTCATGGTTTTGTTTTGTTTTGTTTTGTTGTTAGCATGTTATGCATTTTTTTTAAATTAAATTTAAAAACAAATGATTAAGTGTATTTTAATGTTTTAATAGATTTATCAATTATTTAATTTCATTAGTTAAAAAAATTGAATTGTTGATTTAATTAATGAAATGTTATATTATGTTTTCCTATTGTCTAAAAAAGAAAAAAATTATTTCATCTTTATGTATATTTAATGGTTAATTGATTTTCAATTTTTTTTTTTTAAAATGGGAAATGATTGAAATTCATTGTTTTGGAAAAGAAGTCAAAATTTTCTAATTTTTTTTTTTAAAGATTAAATTTGACCTAAAAGAGATATTTTGGGAGGAAATTCTCTTTCATGTGTAAATTTTTCAAAAATCATTCATTTTGCATTTTAGGAAATACTTTCTGGAAAATCTCTGTATGTGTGATTTTGGCTGGAGGAATTGTGTTTGAATATTTTAGTTTGAAGTTGGAGGTTTGCTCTTCTTCAACTGATTCTTCATAGAAATCTCACCAGGTTGATGATTTGAATCATTTTATTTTTGTTAAATTCTTGGGGTAGAACTTATTTATCTGTTAAATTTGTGGGTTATGTATGAAGTAATTTGATTTAGTGTTTGCAGTTTCCCTGTTTGATTGTAAGGATTTAATTTTTTCATTGTTGAAAATGGGGGGGGTTATGCTGCCAAAATTTCCATGATTTTGGGCAACCTGGGAACTGGGTGTGTTTTAAAATTTTTGGGTGTTGAAAGGAAAAAATTCTAAGAAACAAAAAAAAATCATATAGCCTAGATTTGTCTTCTTAAACCTATTAAAAAAATTGTTGTCAAAAGAAAAAAAAAAAAAAGGAATTGGCTGTTTATTAAATATTGTTGGGTTTTCAATTTTAATTTTCTGCTAAAAAAATTACATATTCTTGGTTTTTCTTTGATCTGGAAATTGGGGGTTAAAAAAAAATTTTAACAAAAAATATTTTAATGTATGTTGGAGGGGGGTGAGCGGGGGGGTGGGGGTGGCATATGGTGTTTTTTTTTTTTTAATTTTTTTTATTTAATAAAAAATTTATATATATGTGTGTGTGTGTGTGTACATACACACACACACACACACACACACACACACACATATATATATATATATATGTATGTATATATACACATACATATATATATGTATATATATATATATGTATATATGTATATAGATATATGTATATGTATGTATATATACATATACATATATCTATATACATATATACATATATATACATACATATGTATATATATGTAAATATGTATAAACACACACACAAATATATAAATATATATGTGTGTGTGTGTGTGTGTGTTGGAATCCAATAACACTGAGAGGGGGGGGGGGTGAATAAGTGTTATACTGGGAAGTCCAATTTTAGCCTTGTAAAAACATGCATACACCAATCAGTATACTGGTACATACAAAATTGAAAGAAGTAAAGAAACCAATAAGCCAATCATAAATGAGAACCATAACACACAAAATTATATGTAGAAAAACTCAAGAGGAAAAACCACGGTGGGATTTTTGACCCACAATATCAATCCACTTGCCATATGAAGATATATTACAAAATATAAGGGGCTTGCACTTGCTGGAATGCTCACAGACTAGAGCACACTGCTCAATCACAAAAGGAGCCACACTGACTACATATAAATCAAGACTACAATCCAGAGAAGTGTTGAACTACAAAAGATAGCATATTCTATTCTAGAATACAGTTCTGATTTAAGCTCTACCTGTTCAGGTTGTGAAACTCTAAACCCTTTGCCAGAATAACCCTTACATAAATATCCTCACATACATGATTTCTCTGACATATTTTGCATTATATCACATCCACATATCCATATTCTGCTATATCAAAATGATCTAATCCAACTGACCTATATACCCTATACAACTTATCATGCCTTATGTCAGCTTACAAAGATTATTACAATATCAAATTACATGTCAACTAGATAACATAAACACATGAATATCAAAAAACAATTGCCAATGTTGGATCCAAGAGATGTCGGCCTCCAATACCAATAACCTTATTCTTAACCATGTCATCCTGCATTGTCGATAACCAAAGAAATCCTTCTATCATGTCGGTGTTGGTATCAGTGTCAGTGTAGTGTCTATGAAGTGCTTACTGATACGTAGCTGAACCAAAACATGAAGCTGAAACAAAATATCATTTTGCCATTAATGACAACATAGTGAAACCAACCAATTGACTGTCAATTTCCAACAATCTCCCCCTTTGGCATTGATGGCAACACTATGTGAAAAATGGTCAAGGTTTCATCTACCGGTTTCATCCCACCTGCTCCCCTTGAGCTGAATATTCATCAATGCAAAATACTCCATACTCTATGTCTCCCCCTAATGTATACAACTCCTTCTATTCTCTTTTTCAAATCTATATCACTCCCTCTTTGACATCAATGCCATCAAAAAAATTAAAAAATATCAAAGATCCAAAACTATACAATGAGTATCCCAAAAATATCTTACCGGAGCTTAACAGATTAAAAAATTTCTACATAAGCCTTCTCCAATAGCTCAAGATAAGTATCCCAACCAGTTTTGAAAGTGTCGGAAATAGATATATGTCCATTTAGTATATGTATAAATGACTCTTTCTCACTTATCTTTTCCAGTGTGGGCTTTCCAACCATATCCATGCATTCCTTCTTATGTACACTGAGTGAATCCAACTGGGGACTCACCAAGCCTCTCAGACTTCTAGCTCTTCTTATGATTTCGTCTTTTTGCTTCTCAAGAATAGAAATTTGGGCTTCCAAAATCAAAATTTGACCATCAATGGATGTAGTCAATTAAGTCAATCCATCAAAAGAATTAGCTATATTTGCAATTTTCTCTTGAAATTCCTTTATCTTCTTATCCACATTAACTATAAGTACATTTGTGTTATAACATACCCTATATATATTTGTACACTGCTTCAAAGAATTATCTATCAGTTTCAGTTTTTCATCAATCTTCATCTTCTCAGATTCAATCTCCTAATCAAATGCAACTCTTTTAGATTGTGTGAATCTCTTCAGTGCTTGCTGGTTTGAAATCTACTACGAGGATTGAAAATCCTGTTAAATGTGTCCAGTAATTGTCTTAAGCTTTCCAGATGGGCTTGCTTCATTTTCACTCCTGCAATCCGAGACTACTCTATGTAAAAAAGTGATTGACTGATCAATAATCCCTTTATTTGTAGATCCCTCCTTCATTAATTTTTGTGCAACCTTCATCATGAGTTCAATAGGACTCATCTCGGTTATGTTTTTCTATACTACCTATGAGGTGTCAATTGACAACAATAATGGACCTGCTACTGGTTCCTTGCTGGATTCCCTTTTCTTCTCCTCTGATGATTTATCCTTTATAGATTCCTCACTTGAACGAGTGGCTTCATCACTTGGTGCAGTCTCTGTAACTTTCGGTTCCTCTATAGGAACTATAACCTCAACCTGTACATTTGTATCCAAAGGACTATTATCCTCAATATTAGTATCCTTTACATCATCAACCTTTTCTCCTTTTGTAATTGTCAGCATCTCAACATCTATCTGTACATTTGTATATACTCGGGACTTGATTTCCACTATCTTAATGTCCTTCAAAATTAAGGGTGAAGTACCCATAATACCCTTTCCTTTTCCTTCAACTAGGGCATTTGCAGTGTTTGTCTTTAATTCTGGTGAAGTAAATAAACCTCTATTCTCTCCTAAGAACTTAACCCATGCCTTTTGAGTCTCCTATATTATCTCATTTTCTCTTCCTAACATCAGACTGGTTATTCTATGTTTGCTATTAAAGACTTTTCTATCTGCCACCTCAAGTGTCCTTTCCCTTTCCTCTAGAGAAATAGTAACACAAACAATAACAACTCTTGAATTTTAATATGCTTGTCTTCTTGCATTGTTGACAGCCTCCTAGCATCTAACATATCATATAGTTCTATCGATATTTGGTCTTCAATTTCTATCAAGGCTTTCTTATAAATATCCAAATATAACAATACTGTTTCTTCTACCTCTCTTTGTTCAACATTATTTAAATGATCATAGTAAAACTGTACATTCTTTAACATGCCATCCTTAGTGATTTCATCTACTAACTCTGCACAAGTTTTTGGTGGAATGATAGTTACATTACCAGATTGAATAGCCGCATCAATGTCATTCTTATTATTCCTCTTTGCAGTATCAGATGGAGATGAAGGTGTTTCTTTAGGTGCTTGCTTCTCTACCGGTATTTTGAATGTAATCTTTCTAACCAGTTGCTTTTTAACTTCTACCTTTGTTTCCTCTATTTTCTACCTTACAACCCTCTTGAATTCTAGGGGTGTGTCATCCTTAGATTTAGACTCTGCTATAACAGGCTCAATGTGTACTTTTGGATTAATCCTCTTCCTACGTTTCTCTGGGACAATATCAATTAATATTGTAATGTTCTATGAAACCTTCTCAACAAATTTTCTAGCCTTTTCTTCCTACTTCTCTCTTTTCTTCTGGTTGAACTCTATTTCAACCTCTTGTGTTTTCTATTTTGTAGTACCATAGAGCTTCTCTGCCTCATAAATAGGTGCATCAATCAACATCTTTGCATAAGCATCAAGGATCTGTGCATCAACTTCATAGAACATTTCCTCAATCCAAATCTTCTAGGGCTTAACCGCTTCCATAAGTGTTTAATCTTTCTTCACCATGAAGCATGTGCCTGTTGAATATTTTTCAACAATATTCTTAGGAACCCTTTCCCTATACTTCATACATTTCTGGAATCCCTTAAAATATCCCCATACTTTATCATCTCTCTGACTACCTAAAGTAGCAATTGACTGTTTCAATTGTCTCCCTACCGTGATATCAAATGCCCATTGCCTCTTCCCAAAAATGGGAGTGTCATTCATGAAAAATAACATTAAGCAGACACTTAAGTTGCCATACCGAAAAGTTCCTTTCCTTTTACCTTTAGTCTTTCCTAGGTTTATTAATAACTCATCTAACATCCAACTACATAGATCCAATTTGTCATTCTCTCACCATTTTGTAAGCTGGCAAACTGCAGGAACTAGAAACAGAATTCAATCGGTTTGACTGAGTTACCTTATACCTAATGATCATGCTACCGAATTTGATGTCTGTGTTGGTAATAATGCTTTTTCTCATAGATCGCCTATCAGATGTCACACCAATGATTTTGTTGACATTATCACTCAAAACCTTCATATCTAGTCGTTGCCCAACCTATGGTAAACCAATGATTTCCCTAATGGTTTCCTTGGTGATCTTGTAAGGTCTATCTAACTAGATAAATTCTCAATGAACTCTGCTCAAAATATACCTAATTATTTCATCTTCAAATTTGGGAATGTCTAGAATACTGATAAAACCTAAGTCTTGAATGTGCTTATATGCCACTTTGATCTTTCTAGATTCTCCCATATGTTCACTTATGTACATGCTCTTTATTTTAGATGTCCCTAAATCATCAATGTGACAATGTATGTATACCCTAATATCTTCGACATAAACAATTGTTGGCAATTAACACTCAATTGGTTGGTTTCACTATGTTGTCATCAATAGCAACATGGTATTTTGTTCTAGCTTCATGTTTTGGTTCAGTTGTGTACCAGCAAGCACTTCATAGACACTACATCGGTACCGGCACCAGAAGGATAGAAGGATTTCTTTGGTTATCGACAATGCAGGCCAACATGGTTTAGACTATGGTTATCGGTATTGGAGGCTAACATCTCTTAGATCCGACATCAATAATATTTTTTGATATTCATGCATTTATGTTATCTAGCTGACATGTAATTTGATATTGTAATTATCTTTATAAGCCAACATGTAATTTGATATTGTAATTATCTTTTGTAAGTCGACAAAAGGGGTGGTAAGTTGTATAGGATATATAGGTCAGTTGGATTAGATCATTTTGTTATAGATATGGTGATGGATATGTGAATGTGATATAATACGAAATATATTAGAGAGATTATGTATGTGAGGATATTTATGTAAGGGTTATTCTGATACATGGTTTAGGGTTTTAGACCGGAACAGACATAGCTTAAACTGAAACTGTATTCTGGCATAGAAGATGTTATCTTAGTAGTTCAACACTTCTATGGATTGTAGTATGGATTTATATGTAGTTAGTGAGGCTCCATTTATGATTGAGTGGTGTGCTCTGGGTTGTAAGTCTTCCTGCAAATGCAGGCCCCTTATATTTTGTAATATCTCTTCATATAGCCAGTGGATTGATATTGTGGATCACAAATCCCACCGTGGTTTTTTCTCTTCGAGTTTTTCCACATATAATTTTGTGTGCTATGATTCTGATTTATGTGATTGGCTTATTGGTTCCTTTACTTCTTTCAATTTTGTATGTACCAGTATACCTATTGGTGTATGCATATTTTAATAAGGTTGAAATTAATTCTTTTGATATAACACTGATTCACCCCTCTCAGTGTTATTGGATTCCAACAATTAGTATCAAAGCATTGTGCTTCCGAGGAAGTTTGATAGCTTGAGGAAGATCCCAAATCTAGAATCCATGGATATAGGTTTGGGGAAACAACTTGAGATGACACTTGAAGATTATGATGCTGAAAGGTTGAAGAATTTAAAGCTAGAAGATGAATTGATTTCTACTAAAGAGTTCATTCTTGTCCTACAAGAGAGGCTATCATTTGTTTAAGCTAGGAGGAAGGAACTTTTTCAAAGACAGGATGATGAAGACATAGATGCACTTAAGGAAAAATGTTAGAAATTGAGTTAGGAAAACATGGTTATGAGAAATTAAATGCAAGCTATAACTATGAGAATATCTAAGGATATTAAGGACCGAAAGAAAAATGAAGAAAATCTTGTTGTATCCCTGAAGAACAAATTTGAAGAATGTGGTAGGTTGGTTCATGAGAATGATATGTTGAGAACTAATTTAGTACAATCCCAGAGTCATGAACAAGAGATTAAGAGATAGATAATAATTCTGAGAGAAGATCTAACTACTGCAAGTGAGTATAAAAAAAAATTCAAGATTAGCTCAGCACAACTAGATGAGTTGTTGAAGAGACAAAGGTAGATTGGAGATTCCTGTGGACTTGGATTTGAGCAAGGACAGAGTTCCGGTATTTCTAATGAAGATCAAAACCATAAGGCACCAGTAAGGAAATTTGATGCTTATACATTTAATGGTACATTTTTTGTTTGCAATAGATTTGGTCACATGGCTAGATAATGTAGAAACAGAGAAAATCAGAACCTTGATTTTGCTCCTACTAAATGTTCTAAATGCAATAAGTATGGTCATAAGACAGAAGATTGCAGAATGAATGTTAAATGCTATGCATGTAGAAAGTTTGGATACATAGCTAATTAGTGCAGGTCAAGCAATTTCACCAGTTTTAGCAAAGCAATTCAAAGGAACAATGTTACATGTTATGCATGTAATGAGGTTGGACATATTGCTCAATTCTATAGAAGCATAAATCTACCGGTTGGTAATGGAGGATCAAATGAGAAAGGGAAAGAGAAGGTTAGTGAAATCCAACAAGATCATACTCAAAGATGGGTTAGGAAGATTGAAGAACAATCATCAGATGGAAATGCACCGATTACTTATCTGATAGAGGAGGTTGCTCCTGCACCAGTAGGTAGCTCATCCAGTAACTGAGGAAGATGCCTTAGGGGTAGGAAAAATTCATGAAGATGTTGTATATTCCCCAAGAAGAGAGTTTGGAAGATGTGAACCAGACATTGGAGATGCTTATCCAGCATGGATATGTTTTGTTCAAGATCTGATATCTCACCGACAATCATTAATGTCAATGGAAGATTATAGTTTGTCTTGGAGGTTTAAAGGTCAAATTCACTTCATTATTGATCACCTTGCATTCAAAGTGATTTCAGAGTGATTAAGAGTGACTAAGAGCAATCAAAGGCATGTCAGAGCAATCAGATTTCTTCTTGAGCAATTTCACTGGCGACTGGAAGAATTTGTTAAGGGTTTTCAGTGGAAGTGATCAACAGGTATTTATCTTTAAACATAGAAGCGAGATCATCATCTATTACTATCTTTGCTGCAAATTTGACTGTAGTAGAGGTCAAGGACTGCCCTAGGCCAATTTTCAAGCAGTATCTGCATGTGGCTACCCTAGAAGATTCAGTTGGAGTATTTTCCCATGTTCTAGAGGGAGTTGTCTATGTTGAAGATGTTAGGGCATACATACATTATCACATTGAGGACTTGGTAACATCTAAAACAAAGGGAACGTACATGAGCGAGCTGATGGGAGAATCTGGAAAGATCATATCAACATACAAGCACATTGAAGACTTAGGGTTTACCAACATTCTACACATCCCAAAATTCAAAGATGAGATAATTAGGTATATTTTGAGTAGAGTACATAGGGAGTTTATCTAGTTGGATAGAACTTACAAGATCACCAAGGAATCCATCAGGGCAATCACTATTTTGCCATAGGTTGGGCAACATCCAGACAAGAAAGTTTTGAATGATTACATGAATAAAATCACCAGTGCAACATCTGATAGGAGATCTATGAGAATAAGAACTATTAGCGACATGGAAATTAGATTTGGTAGCATGATCATCATATATAAGGTAACTCAGTCAAATTTTAGGAGAAAATTGCAAATATAGCTAGTTCTTTTGATGGATTGACTTCATTGAATGCATCCATTGATGGTCAAATTTTGATTTTGGAAGAACAAATTTATGTTCTTGAGAAGGAAAGAGACAAAATGATAAGAAGAGACAAAAGTTTGAGAGGCTTGGTGAGTTCCCAACTAGATTCACTTAGTGTGCATAAGAAAGAACATACGGATATAGTTGGAATGCCCACACCGACAGAGGTAAGTGAAAAAGAGTCATTTGCACATATATTAAATGGACTTGTATCTATTTTTGGAACTTTCAAAATTGGTTGGGATACTTATCTTGAGCTATTGGAGAAGGCTTACCCAAAAATTTTGAAATTTGTTAAGCTCCGATAAGATATTTTTGGGATATTCATTGTATAGTTTTTTTTGGTTCTTTGACATTCCTTTTAGAATTTTTGACGGAATTGATGTCCAAGGGGGAGTGATATAGATGTGAAAAATAAAAGAAGGATTTGTATACATTAGGGGGAGATATGGAGATATGGGAGCATGGAGTATTTTGTATTAATGAATATTTAGTTTAGGGGAGCAGGCAGGATGGAACTGGTAGATGAAACCTTGACCATTTTTCACATGAGTGTTGCCATCAATGCCAAAGGGGGAGATTGTTCAGAATTGACAATCAATTGGTTTGTTTCACTATGTTGTCATTGATGGAAACATGGTATTTTGTTCGGGCTTCATGTTTTGATTAAGTTATGTACCGACAAGCACTTCACAGACACTACACCGACACCAACACCAACATGACAAAAGGATTTATTTGGTTACCAGCAATGCAACTCGACATGGTTTAGAATATGGTTATTGATATTGGAGGCCGACATCTCTTGGATCCAGCATCGACAATGGATTTTGATATACATGCATTTGACTTATCTAGCTGACATGTAATTTAATATTGTAATTATCTTTGTAAGTTGGTATAAGGTATGATAAGTTGTAAATGATATATAGGTTTGTTGGATTAGATCATTTTGATATAGATATGGTGATGGATATGTGAATGTTATATAATGTGAAATATATCAGAGAGATTATGTAAGTGAGGATATTTATGTAAGGGTTGTTCTGGTAAAGGGTTTAGGGTTTCATACCAGAACAAATAGAGCTTAAACTGGAACTGTATAATGGCATAGAATATGCTATCTTAGTAGTTCAACACTTCTCCGGGTTGTAGTCTAGATTTATATGTAGTTAGTGAGGCTCCATTTGTGATTGAGCAGTGTTCTCTAGGTTGTAAGCCTTCCTGGAAGTGCAGGCCCCTTATATTTTGTAATATCTCTTCATATGGCAAGTGGATTGATATTGTGGGTCACAAATCCCACTGTAATTTTTTCACTTTGAGGTTTTCCATGAATAATTTTGTATGTTATGATTCTCATTTATGTGATTGTCTTATTGGTTTCTTTACTTCTTTCAATTCTATATGTATCGATATACCAGTTGGTGTATGCATGTTTTAATAAGGTTAAAATTAATTCTTCTGATATAATACTGATTCACCCCCTTTTAGTGTTATTGGATTCCAATAACAACCTCCTCCGGAACACGCAAAAATGCTCCAATTGAACCTTCCAGGGTAGCCACATACGGATACCACTTGAAAATTATCCTGAGGCAGTCCTTAACCTCTACTATAGTCAGATTTGCAAAAATCATTGGAATAGATGATGATCCTGCTTCCATGTTTAAGAATAAATACCTAATGATTGCTTATGGTGAAAACCTTAACAAATTCTTCCAGTCGTCAGTGAAATCTCTCAAGAAGATATTTGATTGCACTAAATAGCCTTTGATCACTTAGAATTGCTCTTAATCACATTGAATCACTCTGAATGCAAGGTGATCAATAATGAAGTGAATTCAACCTTTTATCCTCTGATAAAAACCCTAATCTTTCATTGACATCAATGACTACCAGTGAAAGATACCAGATTTTGAACAAAACATCTCCATGCCGAATAAGCATCTCCAATATCTAGAACATCTTTCAGAACCTCCTCCCAGGACATATGCAACATCTTCATGAATTTTTCCTACCCCTAAGGCATCTGCCTTAGTTACCAAATGAGCTAACTACCGGTGTAGGAGTAGCCTCCTTTAGCGGATAAGTAACAGGTGTATTCCCATGTGCTGATTGTTCTTCATTCTTCCTGGCCCATCTCTGAGTATAATCTTGCTGGATTTCACTAACCTTCTCTTTCCCTTTCTCATTTGATCCTTCATTGCCAATTGGTGGATTTCTGCTTCTATAGAATGTAGAAATATGTCCAACCTCATTACATGCATAACATGTAACATTGTTCTTTTGAGTTGATTTGCTAAAACTGGTGAAATTTCTTGACCTACACTGATTAGCCATATGTCCACCACATGCATAGAATTTAACATTCATTTAGAAATCTTGTCTTATGACCATACTTATTGCATTTAGAACATTTACCGAGAGCAAAACATATACCATTAAATTTATATTGCCTAGCCATGTGACCAAATTTATTGCAAGCAAAACATATACCATTAAATTTATAAGCATTAAATTGCCTTACCGGTGCTTTATGGTTTTGATCTTCATTAGCAATACCGAAACTTTGTCCTTGCTCAAATCTAAGTCCACGGGAAATTCCAATCTACCTTTATCTCTTCAACAACTCATCTAGTTGTGTTGAACTAATCTTTTATTTTTCTTTATACTCACTTGCAATAGTTAGATCTTCTCTCAGAATTATAATATGTCTCTCAAGCTCTTGTTCATTGCTCTGGGATTGTACTAAATCAGTTCTCAACATATCATTATCATGAACCAATCAACCACATTCTTCAAATTTGTTCTTCACGGATACATCAAGATTTTCTTCCTATTTTTTTCGATCCTCAATTTCTTTAGACATTCTCATAGTTATATCTTTCATTTCATTTCTCATAACCATGTTCTCTTGACTCAATTTCTGACATTGTTCCTTAACTACATGTTTCTCTTCATCATCTTGATTATGCAAAAGGTCCTTCCTCCTAGCTTGAATAGATGATAGCCTCTCTTGTAGGACAAGAAAGAATTCATTAGCAGAATTTAATTCATCTTGTAGCTTTAAGCTCTTCAACCTTTCAGCACCAAAATCTTCAAGTGCCATCTTAAGTTGCTTCTCCAAGCCCATGTCCATGAATTCTGGATTCATGATCTTTTTCAAGTCGTTAAACTTCCTCTGAGGCACAAGGCTTTGATATGAATTGTTGGAATCCAATAACACTGAGAGGGGGGGGGGGGGGGGGGGGGGGTGGTGAATTAGTGTTATACCGGGAAGTCCAATTTTAGCCTTATAAAAAAATGTATACACCAACCGGTATACCGGTACATACAAAATTGAAAGAAGTAAAGCAACCAATAAGCTAATCACATAAATGAGAACCATAACACAAAATATTATATGTGGAAAACCTCAAAGAGGAAAAACCACAGTGGGTTTTGTGACCCACAATATCACTCCACTAGCCATATGAAGAGATATTACAAAATATAAGGGTCATGCACTTGCAGGAAGACTTATAGCCTAGACCACACTGCTCAATCATAAAATGAGTCTCACTAACTCCATATAAATCTAGACTACAATCCGAAGAAGTGTTGAAATGCAAAAGATAGCATCTTCTATGCCGGAATATAGTTTTGGTTTAAAATCTATCTGTTCTTGTTCTGAAACCCTAAACCCTTTGCCGAAATAACCCTTACATAAATATCCTCACATATATAATTTCTTTGATATATTTTGCATTATATCACATCCATATATCCATAATCTCCTATATCAAAATGATCTAATCCAACTGACCTATATACCCTATACAACTTATCATGCCTTATGTCGGCTTACAAATAATATTATAATATCAAATTACATTTTGGCTAGATAAAATAAATACATGAGTATCAAAAATAATTACCGATGCTAGATCCAACAGATGTCGACCTCCAATACCGACAACCTTATTCTTAACCATGTCGGCCTGCATTGCTAGTAACAAAAGAAATACTCTAACCTGCTGGTGTCGGTGTCAGTGTAGTGTCTTTGAAGTGCCCGTCGATACACAACTGAACCAAAACATGAAGCCAGAATAAAATATCATGTTTCCATGAATGACAACATAGTGAAACCAACCAATTGAGTGTCAATTTTGAAATATATATATATATGTGTGTGTGTGTGTGTGTGTGTGTGTGTATACATATTATTGGTAATGGACACTCTATTGGTTGGTTTCACTATGTTGTCATTGATGGTAACATGATTTTGGGTTTTAGCTTCGTATGGTGTACCAATAGGCACTTCACAAATTCTAAACTAGCATCAACACCGCCACATCAAAAAGACTTCTTTGGTCACTGACAATGTAGGCTGACATGGTATAGAAAAGTTTACCATTATTGGAGGCCGACTTATCTTGGATCCAGCATTGACAACTTGTTTTAATATTTATTCATTTATGTTATATGGTCGACATCTAATTTGATATTGTGTATATCTTTGTAAGCCAACATAAGGCATACATTTATATAGGGTATGTAGGGCAGATTGATTAGATCATTTAGAATTTGAAGGGTAGGGATATGGTGATGGATATGCGAATGTAATTATTTAGAGAAATTATGAATGTGAGGAATTTATTGTAAGGGTTATTCCGGAAAAGGGGTTTAGGGTTTCAACTGGAACAAATAGAGCTTAAACCGAAACTGTATTCTGACATATGAAGATGGTATCTTAGTAGTTCACACTTCTTCAGATTGTTGTCTAAAATTTTATGTAGTTAGTGAGGCTCCTATTGTGATTCAATAGTGTGCTCTAGGCTATACACCTTCCTACAAGTGCAGGTCCATCATATATTGTAATATCTCTTCATATGGTGAGTGGATTGATATTGTGGGTCACAAATCCCATCATGGTTTTTCCTTATTGAGGCTTTCCATGTATAAATATGTGTGTTATGGTTCTCATTTATGTGTTTGGCTTATTGGTTGCTTTACTTCTTTCAATTCTATTTATATAGGTATATCGTTTGGTGCATGAATGTTTTGTTAAGGCTAAAGTCTACTCTTTCGGTATAACAGTGATTCACCCCCCCCCCCCTCTCAGTGTTACTGGATTCCAACAATTGGTATCAAAGCCTTGTGTCTTGGAGGAAGTTTAATAGCTCGAGGAAGATCCCGAAACTGGAATTATTGAAACTAACTTTGGAGAAGTAGCTTGAGATGGCACTTGAAGATTGTGATGTTGAAAGATTGAAGAACTTAAAGCTACAAGATGAGTTGAATTCTATTAAGGAATTTATTCTTGTCCTACAAGAGAGGCTATCATTTGTTCAATCTAGGAGGAAAGAACTTTTGCAAAATTAGGATGACGAAGAGAAAAATGCACTTAAGAAACAATGTCAGAAATTAAGTCAGGAGAACATGGTTATGAAGAATGAAATGCAAGCTATAACTATGAGGATGTCTAAGGAGATTGAGGAAATAAAGAATCAGGAAGAAAATCTTGTTGTTTCCCTGAAGAACAAGTTTGAACAATGTGGTAGGCTGGTTCATGAAAATGATATGTTGAGAACTGATTTGGTACAATCCCAGAGCAATGAGCAAGAGCTTGAGAGACAAATGTTAATACTAAGAGATGACTTAACTATTGTAGGTGAGTACAAAGAAAAATTCAAGATCAACTCAACACAACTTGATGAGTTACTGAAGAGACAGAGGAAGATTGGAGATTCCAGTGGACTTGGATTTAACAAGGATAGAATTCTAGTACTGCTAATGAAGATCAAAACCATAAGGAACTAGTAAGACAGTTCAATGCTTATAAATTCAATGGTAGATTTTTTGTTTGCAATAAATTTGGTCACATGGCTAGGCAATGTAGAAACAAAGAAAATTAGAACCCTGATTCTCCTCTCGGTAAATGTTCTAAATGCAATAAAATTGGTCATAAAATAGAAGATTGCAGAATGAATGTAAAATGCTATGCTTGTGGAAAATTTGGACATATGGATAATCAGTGTAGGTCAAGTAGTTTCACCAGTTTTAGTAAAGCAATTCAGAAGAACAATGTTACATATTATGCATGCTATGAACTTGGACATATTGCTAAGTTCTGTAGAAGCAGAATTCCATCGGTTGGTAATGAAGGATCAAATGAAAAAGGGAAAGAGATGGCTAGTGAAATCTAGCATGATCATACTTAGAGATGGGTTAGGAAGACCGAGGAACAATAATCAAATGGGAATGTCTTGGTTACCTATCTGACAGAACAGGTTGTTCCTGCACAGACAGTGAGCTCATCTGGTAACTAAGGCAGATGCCTTAAGGGTAGGCAAAATTCATGAAGATGATGCATATGCCTCGGGAAGAGGTTCTGAAAGATATTCCAGATATTGGAGAAGATTATCCAGCATGGATATGTTATGAGCGAGATCTAGTATCTTTCACCAGCAGTCATTTATGTCAATGAAAGATTAGGTTTTTTCTTTCGAAGGATAAAAGGTCGAATACACTTCATTGTTAATCACTCTACATTCAGAGCGATTTCAAAGTGACTAAGTGCGATCAGAGGCTATTCAGAGGCAATCAGATTTTTTCTTGAGTGACCTCACTAGCATCTAGAAGAACTTGTTAAAGGTTTTCACTGAGAGAAAGCTAAAGGTAGTTTTCTTGAAACATGGAAGCAGGATCATCTTTTGTTCCTATTTTTGTTGCAAATCCAACTATAGTGGAGGTTAAGGACTACCTCAGGACAATTTTCAAGTGGTATCCACATGTGGATATCAAGGAAGATTTGGTTGGAGCATTTTAGCGCATCCTAGAGGGAGTGGTGTATGTAGAAGATGTCAGCCCATGAACTAATGGGAGAATCTGGAAAGATCAAACCCGCATATAAACACATTGAATATCTAAGGTTTACAGATATTCTGGATATTTTGGAGTTCAAGGAGGAACTAATCAGATATGTACTAAGAAGAGTACATGGGGAATTTATATGGTTGGAACGACCTTATAAAATCACTAAGGAAGCCATTCAAACAATTATAGGTTTTCCATCGATAGGGAAACATCCAGATAAGAAAGTGTCAAATGAATTTGTTAGGCAAATCACCAACTCCACATCTGACAAGAGATCGATGAAAGTGAGAACTATCACCGATACCAACATCAAGTTTGGAAGCATGGTTATAGGATACAAGTCAACTCAGTAAAATCGACTGAATTTTGTTTCTAGTTCATGTATTTTGGCTACATATAAGATGATGAGAGAAAATATAAAGTTAGATCTTTGTAGTTGGATGATTGAAGAGTTATTGATCAACTTAGGGAAGATTAAAGGTGAGAAGAAGGGCACCTTCCAGTATGGAAATTTTTTAGTCTTCTTGATGTTATACTTTCTAAATGATACACTGGGTTTTGATAGGAAACAATGGGATTTTGACATTCCCATAGGAAGACAGTTAAAACAATCAATTCATGCATTAGGAAGTCAAAGGGATGATAAGATATGGGGTTATTTCAAGGCTTTTCAAAAATCTATGAGGTCTAGGATAAGAATACCTAAGCATATAGTAGAGAAATACTCTACTAAAATTATTTCATGGTTAAGATGGATGTGACTCTCATGGAGGCAGTCAAGCCCCAGAAGATTTGGATAGAGGAAATGGGATATGAGGTAGATGCACAGATTCTTGATGCCTATGCAAAAATGCTAATCTATGTAGAAATAGATGAGGGAGAGAAACCCTATGGAACTGCACAACAGAAGACTCTAGAGGCTGAAATAGAGTTAAACCAGAAGAGAAGGGAAAAACAAGAAGGAAAAGCAAGTAAATTTGTATAGGAGGTCTCTAAGGACATAAAGGCACTTATTGATGTTGTCTCGAAGAAAAAGAGAAAGAGGAAGGATCCGATAGTTCACATTGAACCTGTAACTGTAGATTCTAAATAAGAGGATAACACACCATTAGCATTCAAGAGGGTTGTTAGGAAGAAACTAGAAGAACCTAAGGTAGAAGTAAAGAAGCAATCGGTTAGAAAGGTCACAATCAAGTTACCAACTTAGAAGCAAGAACCTAAGGCTACACCTACAACTGCATCTATTATTGTCAAGAGGAAGAAGACGAATGACACTGATTCTAATAAAGTTACACCTAAAACCTGTGCATAAATGGTTGATGAAATAACTAAAGATGGCATGCTGAAGAATGTTAAGTTTTATTATGACAAATTAGAGGTTGTTGAGTAGAGAGAGGTAGAGGAAGTAGTCCTCTTATACTTCGATATTTATAAGAAAGCCTTAATAGAGATAGAAAATCAAATACCGACTAAGTTATATAACATATTAGATGCTAGGAGGTTATCTGCTATGCAAGAGGATAAGCACATTAAAATACAAAAATTATTAGCTATCTGTGTTAGTATAACTCTAGATGAAATGGATAAGACAATTGTGGCTGTAGATAGAAAGATATTCAATAGCAAACACGGGATAACTAGCTTGATGCTAGGAAGAATGAATGAAGTAATCAAGGAAACTCAAAAGGCATGGATTAAATTTTTGGAAGAACACAGAGGATTATTTACTTAACTGAAGAAAAAGACAGATATTGTAGATACACCAGTTGAAGGGAAAGGAAAAGGAATCATGGGTACTCCACCCTTAGTTTAGAAGAATATCAAGATAGTGGAAATTGAGCTACTGGTAAACACAAATGTACATACAAATGTTGAAACACTGGTTAATAATGAGAATATTGTACATGATACTAACATTGAGGATAATTGTCCTCTGGATACTAATGTATAGGTTGAGGATATTGTTCCTAGAGAAGAACCGATAGTTGCATAGAATGCACCAAGTGGTGAAGCCATCGGTGCAAGTGAGAAGGTAATAAACGATAAAACATCAAAGGAGAAAATAGGGGAATCTGGTAGGGAACTAGTTGCTGGCACATCATTGTTGACAATTGACACTTCTCTAGTGGAAAAGAAAACCATCATAGAGATGAGTCCCACAGAATTGATGATGATGGTTGTTCAGAAACAGATGAAGGAGGGAACCATAGACAAGGGGATTATAGATCAATCTATCACTGTTTTGCACAAATTGGTCCCGGGGTGTAAGATTGAAAATGAAGCGAGCCCTTCCGGAAAGCTTAAAATAATAACTTACTACATATCAAAAGAATTTCAATCCTTACAGCAGATCTCTAATCGAAAAGCACTTGAAAGATCCACTCAGGCTAAAAGAGCCACTTTTGATCAAATCATTGAAAGAGAGAAGAAAAAGATTGAGGAGAAGCTAATTTTGATAGAAAATTCTTTGAAACAATGTACAAATATATACAAGGTATGTTGCAATACTAAGATACTTACAACAAATGTAGATAAAAAGATAAAAGAGGTACAAGAGAAATTTGCTAGTATTGCTAACTCTTTTAATGGATTAATTTCATTGACAACATCAATTGATGAATAAATTTTGACTTTGGTGAACCAAATTTATGCTCTTGAAAAGGAAAGAGATAAAATAATTCGGAGAGCTAGAAGTTTGATAGGTTTGGTGAGTCCAAGATTGGATTCACTCTATGTACATAAGAAGGAATGGATGGATATGTTGGGAAATCCCACTCTGATAGAGGTCAATGAGAAATAATCTTTTGCATATTTATTGAGTGGAATTTTATCTATCTTTGACACAATCAAAATCAGTTGGGATACTTATGTGGAATTATTGGAGAAAGCTTATCCGGAAATCTTGAAACTAGTCAAGCTCCGGTAAGACATTTTTGGAGGTATTCAATGTATAGTACTTATTCTTTGACATTCTTTTTACAATTTTTGGGCATTGATGTCAAAGCGACAGTAGTATAGATGTGCAAAAGGATAAAAGGGTTGCTTACATTAGGGGGAGTTGCAAAGATTTTAGAATTTTGGAGGTATGGAGTAATTTTAATATTCAGCTCAGGGAGAGCAGGGCAGGATGAAACCGACAAATGAAACCATGACCATTTTTCACATGAGTGTTGCCATCAATTCCAAAGGGGGATATTTTTCACAATTGACAATCTATTGGTTGGTTTCACTATGTTGTCATTGATGGCACTATGATTTTAGGTTCCAACTTTGTATGGTGTACCAACAAACATTTCACAGATTCTACATGGGCATCGGCACCGGCAGGTCAAAAAGACTTCTTTGGTCATCGACAATACATGCCGACATGGTATAGAAAAGCTTATCGGTATTGGAGGCTGAATTATCTTGGATCCGACATACATAAATTTTTTTAATGTTTATTCATTTATGTTATATGTCCAACATGTAGTCTGATAGTGTGTATATCTTTGTAAGCCGACATAAGGCATAAATTTGTAAAGGGTATATAGGATAGATTGATTAGATCATTTTGAACATGAAGGATAGGGATATGGTGATGGACATGCAAATGTAATTATTCAGAGAGATTATGTATGTGAGGAATTTTTTGTAAGGGTTATTCTAGAAAAGTGGTATAGGGTTTCAACTAGAACAATCAGAGATTAAACTGGAACTATATTCTGGCATAAGAAGATGCTATCTTAGCTATTCACACTTCTCCGACTTCTTGTTCTAAATTTTATGTAGTTAGTGAGGCTCTTATTGTGATTGAGCATTGTGCTCTAGGATGTACGCCTTCATGCAAGTGTAGGCCCATCATATATTATAATATCTCTTCATATGGCCAATGGATTGATATTGTGGGTCACAAATCCCACTCTGGTTTTTCCTCATTGAGGTTTTCCACATATAAATTTGTCTTATAGTTCTCATTTATGTTTTTCTCTTATTGGTTGCTTTACTTCTTTCAATTCTATTTATACCAGTATACCGGTTGGTGCATGAATGTTTTGTTAAGGCTAAAGTCTAATATT
The DNA here is from genome assembly GCF_030272615.1 of Cryptomeria japonica. Classification (NCBI taxonomy): domain Eukaryota; kingdom Viridiplantae; phylum Streptophyta; class Pinopsida; order Cupressales; family Cupressaceae; genus Cryptomeria; species Cryptomeria japonica. Next base: position 778,043,247 of record NC_081414.1, read on the forward strand.
CTGGTATAACACTGATTCACCCCTCCCCCCCTCTCAATGTTATTGGTTTCCAACACATATGTATATATATATGAATATATATGTATGTGTATATATATATATATATATATATATATATATGTATATATATACATACATATACATATATGTATATGTATGTACATATATATATATGTCTATATATATACATATGTATGTATATATATACATATATATATATATACATATGTATATAGACATACATATGTATATATATAGACATATATATACATACATACATGTATATATATACACATATATATACATATATATATACACACATATATATACACACACATATATACACACACATTCCTGGGTTTACCAAATGTGATTAAGATGATTTTTTTTGAATTTTTAAATGGATATAATATTATTGATTGATATTATCGAAATGAATATTAAGGAATGGTGAATTTTGAAACTTTGAAATCTAGAAAACTTGGTATGTGTGTTTTAAAGGAAAGAAAAATGATTTGTTTATTTTAAATTAGCGAAGGTGCTTGTTTCAATTTTACTATCTTCGCATTTAATTTTAAACTGCAAGTCCTTAGATTTAAATGGAATTAGGCTTTTTCATATGGTCTTTTCCGTTGATCAGTTATGTGAGTTGATTGTGTTTTATCACTTGGTTTAATCTATGTGCAAGGGCTTGTATGGCCAAGTGTTTTTCTATTATCTTGAACTCCGTTGTGTGATTTTGTTTTGGTGCTTTGGTTTTGGAGTTCGTTTGGGACATTGTTGTTTAGTGTAATAAGGGAGAGTGGCTTTCGAGTGGGGGCCACACCCAAAGAGGTTAGCAATATAACCCCTCAAAAGTTGGTTAAGTAAGTGATAACCTAATAATATATTAGGGGGTTGGGTAGTTGAAACATTAAGTAAGACAATTGTACCTCACTCATAATTGAGTGCTAGTACAGACTCGGGATACAATGAGAAGGCCTAGAATGTCCAACCAACAACCTTGTCCTCGTGAAAGGATTTTTTGGGTCCGCATGAGACTTCAATGGGGCTGGGGGTTCAGGATAGGTTACCAAGATAAACCAAGAGGGGGGTCAAGACCTATGGAGCCCTGCCAGGATAACCATACCAAGCTATGTGATGACACTCTTCCCTTATGGTCACTAGTGTGTATCCTTTTTGGTATCACTTGAGTTTTTTTGTGGAGTCGCGTTTTGTGAGTTTATGCTTTATGTGAGTTTTCCAATGTTGTGTTTAGACCATGTGTGTGCATACCTTGTAGGTTACTATTGGGTCTTATTTCTATCTCCTAGCATGGAGGGGTGGTTCTTTTTGAGACACATGGTCGGGTGGTAGTGCAACTTTCCATCGGGTGTGTTTGTTCTTTCTTGCAGGAGTTGGCTTCACAAGTGTTCCAGTTGCTTTTGGATTTGAGCATCTTGTTTATCCAATTGGATCCTATTTGTCATCTTGAATCATTCTTTGTATATCATGGACCTTGTATGGTCACTCGTATTATTGTTATGTATTCCTTCATGGCAAGATGCAATTATAATGTAAATATTATGTAATCTTATGAGACTTAGTGATTTCATGCATTATAATATTATTTGAATCATGTGATGCAATAGGAAATGTATTGATGGAACTTAAATGGTTAAACATGTATACGTTTAATTAGAATTTCTGATGAAATGTAATGGAAAGGATTATCATGAATGGAACTTAGACATGTTAATGACATCTCATACTGTTAGATGAATTAATCATTATTTAAGTGTAATAATGTCTTTATGATTAAGTCATCTTAATTTGATTAATTATATTTAAGCAATGTTTAGTTTTAATTGTGTAAACCATGTTGGGAAACCCTTTAGGAGTGGAGTTAAGTCTTTTTTGTGTAATTTACATGTAATGTTAACTTAATGCATCATTTAACTTATTAAAGTTTTTTTTAAAGATATTTACACTCTTTTCTAGTGTTTTAGTTTAATCCCTTTGAGGTTTCCTGACAGGCCGTTACAATTGGTATCAGAGCCCAAGTTTCAACACTAGGTACTCTAGTTTTTAATTGAGCCCATCTAACTATACCTATTGCTAAGTCTTAGTGCTTGTGTTTCCCTTGTTATTATCCTTGCTATAGATCTAAACTTTTTCTCTTGTGTTATGGTTAGGATTATGGTTGGGAAAGGTAAAGGTCGTAGTGGCGGTCATGATCATGATCGTAGTAGAGGTAGGGGTCATGGTCGTAGTGCAGGCCGTCAAAATCCTGTATCACAGCCTATGCATGAGATTGTTGAGTAGGTTCAGTCCTTTCACCAAAGTGAGCACAAGGAGGTTAGTCAGTATAGCGAGCAACATACTTTTCAGTAGGTCCCTGAAAGGGAGGAGCTAAGACAGATGTTCCAGGAGGTATTGGTCCGACTTGGTCCTAGACTTGAGGTCGAGCTATAGGAAAATGCTCAGTTTGGAGAGTCACACCTTCAGGATCAAGCGGAGAGAGAGAGAGAGAGAGGTCTCCTAGGAGGAGAGAGTTAGCAGTGGACTAGGATGTAGTAGTCATTGGTCATATGAGGGATTTGTTGCGATCTTGTCCTCCCACTTTTTATGGTTCGAGCAGCGGACTTGAGGTTGAGACCTGGCTCATAGACTTGGATAGGTGTTTCACCATGCACCCATATGGTAGTAACACCAAGGTGAGGTGCACTCAAATTTTCAAAATTTTCAAAATTGTTAAAACTTCAAATTTTCAAATTTCAGCTTGGGAATGATTTAAGATTTGACTTGGAAGTGACAAGCTTGGAAAGTCAACTGAAAAATCATGTTTTTTAATATTCCTTGACTTTCCAGACTTTACACTGGTGGCTGACGACTTTCTTTGTAGCCAAAATTGATAAAACAAAAAGGTTTTTTTAAGGACGTTCTCAGATTTCCAACAATATAAGGCTTGTCTTATTTCGACTTTAATAAATAATTATTATTTGTTTTCTAATTGAATTCTGACAATAGCCTTGATTGATAGACTGATTGAAAAACACTCATAACTTTCAAATGGTATAAAATTTTTTGAATCCAAAACATGCATCACATCCTATGCTTCGTCTACTATAGGGAAAAATTAAAAAAAAAAAATTCATAAGGTTTTGACCAGGTTAAGGTGGTAAGACGTAGGAGTTTCTGAATTTCTGAAAAGTTGTAGTAAATAATTCATAAATAATTATTTACTTTATAAATAATTATAAAAAAATAAGTGTCACATCTGGACATGAGCCTAATAATTATATTATAAATATTATTAAAAATATTATGATTTGATTGTGATTAGGGTGGTTAGACATACATCTACTTCTTATCTTTTTTCTAAAATTTTAGTACCACTGCATTTAAATTTGAAATTTTCATCAAATAGGATTTTTTTTTCGAAATAACAACTAGTATCTTAGAAACTACATTCAATTTTCTATAGATTCTCTTCTTACATGTTTTAAAAATAATATTCACAACCTACTCAAATTTTCATGTCAAGTTGCATAACTCTGATTTTCTGAAATTTCATTGCCACTTAAGGGCATGTTTTGGCACAACATGATCCTGCACATACCCTTATGCATCCAAGGAATTTCGCTTCTACTTGGTGGAGGTTGGAGGAGTAGAGGATCAGTTTGGACATCGGTATAGTGTCATGGGAGTTGTTCTTAGAGAGGTTCAGAGCTCAATTTCTCTCAATCTAGTGGAGACAATGTCGTGTAGATGAGTTTCTTGAGTTGTGCCATTTGGGCATGATTGTTGACTAGTATGAGCACATATTCTATGAGATCAAACAGTATGCCAATATTGGTTATGATGAGGCATTGGTACATCATTTCATGAGAGGTCTTAATGACCACATCAGTGGGGGAGTATGAGTATTTGAGCCTACATCATTTAAGTTAGCCATGGCGAAAGCTAGGATAGTAGATCAGAATCTTTCATGTACACATGGTGGTCAGCCAGGGGTTTAGATTGGCAGTGTATCTTTTAGTGGATTTGGGACTAGAGGTAATCAGTCTCAGGCTGTTGCACCATATAGAAATTATCAGACAGCCACCAAGGGTGGCCGACAGCAGCAATAGCAGCAAAAATTTTAGTCTAGGCCGAAGCAATTGCAAGCTCAGCATGGGGGCAATCGACAATTTAGGAAGGAGAGGAACCAGTAGAGGGATAGACAGAGTTTACTAGGACAATCCTCACAGAGTGCTTCTCAAGCCCTTAGTACAGGAAGTTTCTAGCAATCCAGTGGGCCGACTAGAGGTTGAGGACCCGAGAAGGGAGCTTGTTTCTCCTGTGGTCAGTATGGCCATATAGCTACACATTGTCCACAATGATCACATCAGATTGGTAGTCAGAGACCAATAATTTTAAAGCCTAAAGTTGGGGATGTAGGTCAATCCCATAGTGTTTTCACGGTGGTTGATAACCGCTAGGTAGAGCACCAGAGAACCATGATCAAGACTATAGGTGTGTTGGGTGGTATATCTATATCAATTCTATTTGATTCAAGTGCTTCTTAGTTCTTTATATCTTCCTCCATTGTGGAGCGGTGTGGGATTGTGTCTGCTAGATAGGTGGATAAATGGAAAGTAGAGTTGGCTACTAGCTCTCATCTGGTCATAGATTCCTTCATTCTAAGATGTGAATTGGATCTAAGACCCTTTGCTACCATAATGGATCTTTGAATCATTTCTTTGGGTTCTTATGGATTTGTGTTGGGGATGGATTGGTTAGCATCACACAGTGCTAGTATGGACTATCGTCAGAATATAGTGGAGTGTTTAGATGATCATGGCAGGAAAGTTGAGATAGATGGGATTCCTAGACCTATATCACTTCATATAACCTCCACTATGCAGCTTAAGCGGTGTATGTATTAGGGGTGCCAACTTTTTATAGTTTCTCTTGATGACATGGATGAGGAGAGAAGTAGGGAAGTTACTCTTGATAGTCACCCTCTTCTTTGAGAGTATGTTGATGTATTTCCTAGTGACATTCCTAGTATGCCTCTAAAGCAAGATATAGACTTTCACATTGACTTAGTTCCTGGAGCAAAACCTATTCGAGAGCACCATATCAGATGACCACTCAGGAGTTGAGTGAGTTGAAGTTACAAATTGAGGAATTATTGGCCAAGGTGTTCATTTATCCTAGTGTTTCTCCTTGGGGTGTGCCATTTATCTTCATGAAGAAGAAGGATGGTTCTCTTTGGTTATGCATCGACTACCAACAATTGAATAAGGTGACCATCAAAAATTGGTATCCATTGCGTTGTATAGATTATATCTTTGATCAGGTAAAGGGAGCCAAGGTTTTCTCTAAGATTGACCTGAAATTTGGGTATCATCAGTTGCATATTCATGATGCAGACATTCATAAGATGGTTTTTCATACCAGTTATGGTCACTATGAGTTCACAGTGGTGCCATTTGGGTTGACGAATGTGCCTTCAGTTTTCATGAGCCTCATGAATGGGGTTTTCCGCATATACCTTGATCGTTTCATCCTTGTGTTCTTGGATGATATTTTGATTTATTCTAAAACTATGGAAGAGCATGAGGGCAAATTGTGATAGGTATTGCAGTGCTTAAGGGAGAATCAACTTTATGCCAACTTGTCTAAGTGTTATTTCTTACAATCTGAGGTGAACTATCTTGGTCATGCAGTTTGAGGAGAAGGTGTATACGTGGATCCTTCTAAGATCTAGGTCATTGTAAATTGCCCAGCGTTGACTAATGTTTCTGAGGTTTAGATTTTTATGAGTTTGGTCGGATATTACCATTGCTTTGTTCAGAGTTTTCCCGGATAGGTCACCCGATCACTTCTCTTCAGAGGAAAGGGAAGAAGTTTTTATGATCGGAATAGTGTGAGACAACTATTCATAGTTTGAAGTAACTCCTTGTTAGTGCACTGATTTTGGTAGTTCCTAATCCATCTAGAGATTTCATGATTTGTATAGATGCCTCTCTAGAAGGTATAGGAGTAGTGCTTATGTAGGATGGTCATGTGATAGCCTATAAGTCTCGCAAACTTAAGAACCACGAGATGAACTATCCAGTTCATGATTTAGAGTTGGTAGCTATAGTTTATGCTTTAGTCAAGTGGCAAAAATTTCTGTTAGGGCATCGGTTTGAGCTACACAATGATCACCATAGGTTGCAGTACATTTTTACACTGACAAACTTGAATGATCGACAACGAAGATGGATGGAATTCCTTTGTGAGTATGATTTTGAGGTTTGATATATTTAGGGGAAAGAGAACATAGTGTCAGATGCTTTGAGTCGTAGACGGCATGAGGTTGTAGCATTGTCCCTTGGGGTGGATTTGAGAAAGACAATCCTTGGGATTCTTCCTCAGGATACCTACTATCAGGAGGTTAGAGTTGTGACTAAGACTAGAAGGCCATTAGAGGGCAGATATTTAGGGTATAAACTTGAGCCAGATGGTCTTCTTTGACATCTTGGGCAGATCTATGTATCTCCATTAGATGGACTTCATTCTTTGATCATGACTGAGGCCCATCGAGCACCTTACTCGACACATCTTGGTGTCAAGAAGATGTGCACAAATCTGAGATAGATATATCATTGGGCTAGAATGAAACCTGACATTGTTGATTTTGTGTCAAATTGTTTAGAATGTCAGCGGGTGAAGGTGGAGCATCAACACCTTGCAAGGCTTTTATAGCCTAATTTAGTACCAGATTGGAAATGGGACATCATTTCCATAGATTTCATAGTCGTTTTTCCTATTTCTTCACATCATTATGATGCCATCATGGTCATTGTTGACAGATTGACCAAAGTTGCTCATTTTGTTCCTATTCGATCTTCTTATACAATAGTGGTGGCACAAATTTTCTTGGAAGATGTGGTGAGGCTTCATAGGATTACTAGGCGGATCATTTCAGGTAGAGATCCTATATTTACTTCATTATTGTGGATATCACTTTAGTATGCTTTAGGGACCCAATTGAACTTTACTTCAACTTATCACCTAGAAATTGATGGTTAGACCAAGCATGTGAATAAGGTTTTGGAGGACATGCTTTACATGTATGTTAGGGACCAATAATCGCGCTGGGAGGAATATCTTTATCTAGTGGAATTTTCTTATAACAATGGATATCATAGCTCCATAGGTATGTCACCGTTCCAGGAATTATATGTTCATCCTTTTCATACTCCTTTGAGGTGGGATCAGTTAGAGGACAGGGTGCATATAGGACTGGATATGCTTCGAGAGATGGAGTAGCAGGCTGAGTAGATTCATGAGCATTTGGTAGCGATAGAGGATAAGCAGAAGTATACCGATGCTCATAGAGTGGATCGAGTATTCTTGAGAGTGCATCCATGAAAGATTCTGATCCATTATGGAAAGGGTTCTAAGTTGGTGCCTCACTTTGTTGGCCCTTTTGAGATCCTTGAGAGGATAGGACCTATTTCCTACCATCTTGGCTTGCCACCAAGCCTATCCCTCATCCATGATGTATTTCATGTTTCTGTTCTTAGACCTTATCATCCTGATGTGACCCATGTTCTCAATTGGAACACATTGTATGTCGAGGATGGGTAGCTTTCCATGGACCCCATGTGCATTCTGTAGTGTTGTGGTTTGACCCTTAGGAGTCCTACCATCAACCAGGTAAGGGTCCTATGGGACCCAAATGATGAGACCTTGATTACATGGGAGGATGCAATGAAGATGAGAGAGCTTTACCCTTATCTGTTTTAGGCTTGTAGGAGTAAGCCTATTTTTTGGGGGGAGGATGTAGTACCCCTCCCTCGATCAAACTTTTTAGATACTTACTTTGACTATGGTTGACTTTTTCAATGGATTAATGGATACATTATATGGTAATATTTTACACTGATATTATGCTATGTTGTGTTATACTTTTATTTGAGTTTTAGTGTATGTTGGTTATAGATTATTTCCTCATTGATCGTTAGATGTTATTTTATTGGATTACTGACCATGGACTAACATATTTACTCTATGCGTGAGATGTTGTGTGTTTATGTTATCATGTATGTGTGTAAGTGTATGGCGTGTGAGGAGATGATTTTCCTTCACTCACTTTGGTGAGACAGGGAATGCCATGACTCTCCTTCGCTGGTGTGTCTACTGTGTTTGAATATATATATGTATGCCTGGTTTTGATGTAGGAATTGTAGGTACAAGGTACTGACTTCACCTGGTTCCATAGGTCTGAACGTACGTAAATAATCCGATGGAAGTGGAGGAGATAGTCTTAAGGCCCTAAGTTTCACCCTTAGCCTTGCTCGTCACTGAGCAGTGTCAGTAATTGGTCAACCTTCCCTTTGTCGGTATGCGGGTTGTGGTTCCGTTTTGTTTTGTTGTTTTTCGTGTTCTGTGTTTTTTTTAAATTAAATTTAGAAATAAATGATTAAGTTTATTTTAATGTTTTAATAGATTTATCAATTATTTTATTTGATTAGTTAAATAAATTGAATTGTTGATTTAATTAATGAAATCTTATATTATGTTTTCCTATTGTCTAAAAAAAATTATTTTATCTTTATGTATAATTAATGGTTAATTGATTTTCATGTTTAAAAGAAAAAAAGGGAAATGATTTCAACTTAGAAATTTGAGTGAAATGCATTGTTTTGGAAAAGAAATCAAATTTTTCTAATTTTCTTTTTAAAAGATTAAATGTGACCTAAAACGGATATTTTGGGAGGAAATTCTATTTCATGTGTAAATTTTTCAAAAATCATTCATTCTACATTTGGGGAAATATTTTCTAGGAAATCTCTATGTGTGTGTTTTTGGCTGGAGGAATTATGTTTGAAGATTTTGGTTTGAAGTTGGAGGTTTGCTCTTCAACTGATTCTTCCTGGAAAGCTCACCAGGTTCATGATTTGAATCACTTTTTTTTTGTTAAATTTGTGGGTTATGTATGAAGTAATTTTATTTAGTGTTTGTAGTTTCCCTATTTGATTGTAAGGATTTAATTTTTCCATTGTTGAAAATGGGGAGGCTACGCTGCCAAAATTTCCTTGATTTTTTGAAAGCTAGGAATTAGGTGTGTTTTGAAATTTCTAGGTGTTGAAAGGAAAAACTTGTTAGAAGAATTTGTGAGAAACAAAAAAAAAATCATATGCCTTGGATTTGTCTTCTTGACCCTATTAAAAAAAAATGTTGTCAAAAGAAAAAATAAAAAAAAAGGGATTGGTTGTTTATTAAATATTGTTGGGTTTTCAATTTTAATTTTCCAATAAAAAAAATTACATATTATGGGTTTTTGTTCGATCTACAAATTGGGTGTTAAATTATTTTTTAAACGGGGGTGCGGGGGTGTTTGGCACCACATACCCCATGGCTTGGGGAGTCATGGCTTCCCCAAAGACATGGGAAGGCCACGGTGGGTGTGGACAAGTCATGGTCCATCCACAACCATAGGTTGTGGGGAGGGCCACGTCGTGGCCCACATAACCACCGCCCCTCCCCTTTAAGGGGTTGTGAGGCAGCGTTGGCATATGTTATTTTTTTTATTATTATTATTTAATAAAAAATTAGTATATGTATGTGTGTGTTTGTGTGTATTTTTATATGCCGGAAAATGATTTTTAAGAAAATAAAGAGAAAAGGGTATTCTATTTTAAAAAGGAAAATATCAGATTTTTAAATTTACATATTTGTGATTAAGATGTTTTTTTTTTAAATTTAAAATGGATAGATTATTATTGATTTAATATTTTCAATTCTATTAGCGAAATGATTATTAAGGAAAGGTGAATTTTAAAACTTTGAAATATAGAAAACTTGGTCATGTGTGTTTTAAAGGAAAGAAAAATGATTTGTTTATTTTAAATTAACGAAGGTGCTTGTTTCAATTTGACTGTCTTCATATTTAATTTTAAACAACAAGTCCTTAGATTTAAATGGAATTAGGTTTTTTCATGTGGTCTTCTCTGTTGATCAGTTATGTGAGTCGATTGTGTTTTGTCAGTTGGTTTAATCTATGTGCAAGGGATTGTATGGCCAAGTTTTTTTATGTTGTCTTGAAGTCCGTTGTGTGATTTCGTTTTAATACTTTGGTTTCGGAGTTTCATTTGGGACATTTTTTTTTAGTATCATAAGGGAGAGTAGCTTTCGAGTGGGGGTCACGCCCAAAGAGGTTAGTAGAATAACCTTTTGAAAGTTGGTTAAGTGATAACCTAATAATATATTAGGGGGCTAGGTAGTTGAAACATTAAGTAAGATAATTGTACCTCACTCATGGTTGAGTGCTAGTATAGAATTAGGATGCAGTCAGAAGGCTTGGAATGGAAAAACAACAACATTGTCCTCCTGAAAGGATTATTTCGGTCTACATGAGACTTGGATGGGGCCAGGGGTTCGAGAGAGCTTACCATGATAACCCAAGATGGTGGTTGGGACCTATGGAGGTCTTCCAGGATAACCATACCAAGCTATGTGATGACACTCTTCCCTTATGGTCACTAGTGTGTAGCCTTGTTGGTATCACTTGAGTTTTCTTGTGTAGTCATGTTTTGCGAGTTTATGCTTTATGTGAGTTTCTCGATGTTGTGTTTTGACCTGTGTGTGCATACCTTATAGGTTGCTAGTGGGTCTTATTTCTATCTCCTATCATGGTGGGGTGGTTCTTTATGAGACACATGGTCCAGTGGTAGTGCCACTTTCCATTGGGTGTGTTTTTTTGTTTTTTTTGCGAGAGTTGGCTTCATAGGTGTTCCAGTTGCTTTTGGATTCAAGCATCTTGTTTATCGAGTTGGATCCTATTTGTCATCTTGGATCATTCCTTTTATATCTTGGACCTTGTATGGTCAGTTGTATTATTGTTATGTATACCTTCATGAAAAGATATAAATATAATGTAAACATTATGTAATCTTATGAGACTTAGTGAATTAGTGCATTGTAATATTATTTCAATCATGTAATTCAAAATGAAATGTATTGATGGAACTGAAATGGTTAAATATATATGTTTAATTAGAATTTATGATGAAATATAATGAAAAGGATTATAACGAATGGAACTTAGACATGTTAATGACATCTCATACCATTGGATGAATTAATCATTGTTCAAGTGTAATAATGTCTTTATGATTAGTTAATCTTAATTGGATTAATTAGCATTAAACAATGTTTAGTTTTAATCATGTAAACGTTGCTAGGAACCCCTTTAGGAGTTACCTTAAGTCTTTCATTGTGTAATTTAGATGTAATGTTAACTTAATGCATCATTTAACTTATTAAAGTTTAAAAAATAAATTATCTTTTATAGACACACACACACATATATATATATATACACATGTAGTACCCCTCCCTTAATCAGACTATTTTGATACTCAATTTGACCATGGCTGACTTATCAGTGGTTTTGTGGATACACTATGTGGTGATATTTTTATTCAAATATTATTCTATGATGGACTATGCTTTGATATGTGATTCAATGAATGTTTATTATGCATTATTTATTTATGGATGATTACATGTTAACTTTATTTATGTGTTATTGACCATGGACTAACACATTTACCTTATGTATGAGTTGCATTATGTGTCTGTCTTCATGTATGTGTGGAGTTTGTATGGGGTGCGAGGAGATGATTTTCCGTCACTCACTTCAGTGAGACATGGAATGTCATGATTCTCCTTCATCGGTGTGTCTAGCGTGTTTTAATATATGTATGTATGTATATATGTGTGTGTGGTTCAGTGATGCAATAATTGTAGGTACAAGGTACTGACTCCACCTGGCTCCGTAGGTGTTAGTGTTGATAGTTTTGATACTTAATATAAGTATAGATCCAATAGCCAACAAGATGAGAGGGGGGGGTGAATCATACAAACTTAACCATTCATAAAAACATCAGATTCAACCTCGGTAACATATATATCAGTCATATAACCAAAAACTGTCAAACATGCAAATGTAAAAGCATATGAACAATATAAACCTCATAACACCAGATTTAACGTGGAAACCCAAATAGGGAAAAACCACTATGGGATTTCAGACCCACTAAGAAATATACTCTTCTAGAGTATGCTCGGTTAAAAGCAAATCCTGTTAAAGATTACAAACACATTGCTAGATGTGACCCTGTTAAGGGATTTCCCTCAAATCTGTTAGGATCTTCACTTTGTTAGAAGTGACCTTGTCAATGGATTTCAAACACTCAATCAAAATGTCACTTTGATAGAGGATTTACATATAAGACTGTTAAGTCCACTCGGTTAAGAGATTTTCTATCACTTTCACAAAATAATAGTAATAAAAATCTATATGCAACTTCACATCTAAAATGCTAAAGTAGATTCTTATTTGTTCAATACAATCTAGACATAGACCTAATCTTGTCTATCTGCTAGGCTTCTATACTCTATTATTCTAACAGGTCTTCAAGCTTTTGTGCTCGGTAATCACTATGTAGCATCCCTGTGCATACACTTGCCTGCATACATTGTTTATCAACAGTTTCCTATTTATAAACATTTAGGTAACTGCTTAATCTCCTTGATCACATTTCCCATGATCAATCATAGCCATCAGATCTTCAATCTTGTCCAGGTTAAATGCATCTTTCGATCTGAAAACATTTTACCCCACCTTGGAACTTGCATAATAGTCTTCGAACTTGTGTCAGGGTATTACAGTTCAATCTGAGCTGTAGATCTTCATGCCGACTTTCCATTGCCTTAGATTCGTTAACAAACTTCTTCCATGGCTTACCAATCATTGATCCGATCCAGCTCATCAGCTTCTTTCATTAAATACAACATGTAAACATTTAATACATTATGTTATAGCTCGGTTACAACTCAGTAACAACTCGGTGAATACTAAACTTCACTCGGCAGACATTCCGCCTTCATTAACCGATAGTGATAACCTTAGGGTTTACCGACTAGGTTCTTTGGTTGATAACATAGTATAGTATTAACCTTTACATTTTACAACATATGTATGATGTTAAAACAATCTAAAACATCATGATCTCATCATTGTCTGACTCAGTAGTAGTTTCCCATTGAATACCTTATTCATCCCTTTATTCGTCATGTCATATTCTTTCTTGTGTCTTTTACCGACTTCTTCATAATCTTCATATTGTACTTCTCAAGATATGGCAACATCATACTTAATTAGAAAATCAATTTCTTGAAATCAATGACAAAATAATAATATCAAGATAGTAAAACATCTTTAATTAGTTATATCCATAATCATCAACAACCTTCTCAATATCCTTATTGAAATGCCAACAATCTTTCATTGTCTGTTATAATGCAATATTGCCAACAATCTCCCCCTTTGGCATTGATGGCAAAACCAATTGATTTGACCTTAGTAGATTCGGATTGTTGTGATTCTGAAATGCTGAAATGCTCTCCCCCATACATTAGGCTTCTCTTGTTCTCTTAGTCTTCTTTCCAATCTATAGTCCGCTCTTCTCCCCTTTCATAGGTATTCTCCCCCTTTGACAACAATGCCAAAAAGAACTAAAACATAATTTGTTTCTGTAAGAAGTTATTTCCTGCTGTTGTGTATCGACTGAGTCTCAGTCAGAGCATTTGTCTTCAATTCCTGTTCCTTGTAATATTCTCTATATTATTTCCAATATTAATTTCAGTACACTTTTTAGAAAACATCCTAAAGTGTATAACTCTAGCTTCAACTCCCAAAAGATATTCAATAGAGTCATCGGATTGATGCTTTCACCGAACTTGGTCAATGAGTAGAAGATAGGGGTAGGACCCCTAACTTACTTCTAAGATATTCAAAAGTGTCCTTTGGTAGTGGCTTGGTGAAGATATCTGCTATTTGCTTCTTTGTGCTAACATATTCCAACACCACTTTCTTCTCTTGAGCTTCTTCTCTAAGATAATGATATTTGATAGATATGTGCTATAACAGGATTTTTTGAAATATTAATGGCACTAGTATTGTCACAGAATATAGTTACTAACTTTCTCATTTATACCTTCCAACAATTGTTTGATCCATGCAGTGTTGGTACAATTCAATGTTGCAGCAACGTATTCAGCTTCTGTTGTTGACTGTGAAACACATCCATGTTTCTTGCTAAGCCAACTCACTAGTATTTCTCCTAAAAAGAAAGCTCCACCACTTGTGTTTTTTCTATCATCAATGTTGCCTGCCCAATCAGCATCAGTATAAACTTTTAAATCAAAATCATTTCCTTTCTGATATACTAAGCCATAATCCTCTGTGCCTTTCAGGTATCTAAAAATTCTTTTGATTGTTGTCATGTGTGTTTCCTTAGGATCTACAGAGAATCTTGCAACTATACCTACTGCATGTGCTATGTCTGGTTTGCTGTGAACATCATATTGTAGTTTTCCAATCATGGATCGGTAGAGTGTCTCATCAATAGATACAGATTCATCATTCTTTGATAATTTATAGTTTATAGTCATAGGAGTACTTACTGGTTTTGAATCATCCATTCCAAATTTCTTCAAAATTTCCTTTATGTACTTGGATTGAGTAATGAAAATCTCATTTTTCATTTGCAGTATCTGTAAACCTATAAAATACTTTATCTCACTAATTAATGACATCTCAAATTCTTTGCTCATTTCATTTCCAAAGTTCTTTCATAAAGAGTCATTTCCATAAAATATAATATCATCAACAAATATGGCTGAGATCAGTATTCCATTTTCATCATTCTTCATGTACATGTTGTTGTTCTCATTCATCCTTATAAAACTAATCTTAATCAAATAAGAGTGCAATCTTTCATACCATGCTCTTAGTGCTTGTTTCAAACCATATAAAGCTTTGTTCAACTTACATACCTGATCTTTATTATTGTCTTCAACAAATCCTTCAGGTTGTTCAATGAAAACTTCTTCTTCTAATATTCCATTCAGAAATGCAGATTTGACATCCATTTGATATATCTTTAAGTTCTTGAAAGTAGCATAGGCCAACAATGTTCTTACTCCTTCAAGTCTAGCAACAGGTGCAAAAGTTTCACCATAATCAATTCCTTCTTCTTGTGCATAACCTTTGCAAACTAATCTTGCTTTGTTTCGAATGACCTCCCCTTTTTCATTTAGCTTGTTTCTGAAAATCCACTTTGTACCAATTCCACTTTTGTCCTTTAGTCTTGGGATTAGTGTCCATGTGTCATTCTTCTTTATTTGATCAATCTCTTCTGTCATAGCTTTTACCCAATCTTCATTCTTAAATGCCTCTTTTACTATTCTCGGTTCAAATTCAGATATCAAACATGTGTTCTGTCTTAGTTTGTTCCTGGTCATCACTGGATCATCCTTATCTCCTATAATCTGACTTGGTGCATGATGTCTTCTGACATACTTGGCTAATATAGGCTCGGTAGGCTCTGTATGATCTTCTCCATTACCCGGGAACTGGATATTTTCTCCATTTTCTTCAATAGTTTTCTCGGTAGGACTTCTCGGTTGCACATAGACAAATTCATCATAGTCTTCTGGTTCTTTGGAATTTCCTTCATCATTTCTTTCTGCAAATTCATCAATTTTCACATTTGCACTTTCTACTATTTTGTTAGATGATTTGATCAGACATTTAAATACTTTGCTTCTAGAAGAATATCCTAGAAATGTTCCTTCTTCACTTTTCTGATCAAATTTGCCATTTCTATCATCTTTATGAACATAGCATCTACTTCCAAAGATTTTTAAATAACTAACATTAAGTTTCTTATCATACTAGATCTCATTTGGTGTCTTCAAAGTACCTTTCTTCAATTGAACTCGGTTCAAGGTGTAAATAGCTATGCTTATTACTTCTCTCCAGAATGTTTGTGACACCTTCTTCTCAATCATTAGTGTTCTAGCACAATCCACAATAGATTTGTTTCTTCTTTCAGCTATTCCATTCTTCTATGGAGTTCTCGGTGCAGGGATTGTCTTTTAATACCATGATCATTGTAGAATAAGTTGAATTCATCAGATGTGAATTCTCCTCCTCTATCTGACCTAAGACATTTCAGTTGTGTTCCTGTTTCATTTTCAACTCTTGCCTTATACCATTTAAACATTTGAAAAGCTTCTGATTTTTCTTTTAAAAACATTACTGACATCATCCTTGAATAGTCATCCACAAATAATATGAAATACTTATCACCATAATAAATTTGAACTTTCATAGGACCACAAAGATCAGTGTGCACTAGATCTAAAATTCCCTTAGAAGTGTAAGACTTACTTGTAAAGCTTGATCTTGTCATTTTACCTATCTGGCATCCTCGACACATAGCATTCTCAGGTTTTTCAAGACTCAGTAGACCTCTTACTCTATGCTTCTTACTTATCTTGATCAGGTTATCAAAATTTACATGACAAAACCTCTTATGCCATAGCGAGGTATCATCAATATTTGCATGCAAACACTTATTCTGAGTTGAGTCAAGGTGAAATGTATTACCTTTTGTTTGTGTCCTAGTAGCAGCTAACTTTCTATTCTTGTCATGAACTTTGACAATTCCTTTCTGAAATTCTATTTGTTAACCTGTGTTGTTTAGCTATGCTACACTCAACAAATTGTATTTCAAACCTTCAACCCAATAGACATCATTGCATCTTGCATTATCAAGAAGTGTTATAGATCCTTTACCTCTTACCGAACATGGTGCATCATTACCAAATCTAACATAGCCTCCATCATAATCTTCTAACATAACAAACTTGTGTTTATCTCCTGTCATATGATGTGAGCATCCACTATCTATAATCCAAGAATCATTAGTGTTTATGTGAGATATTAGGGTTTTTTCTTCATACCTTTCTTCATCTGATCCATCCTTGATAGGCACATAAACAACTTCCTCTGTATCAGTCTCATCTGATTTATCATCATTAGATTCTTCATCAGCTATTAAGCATGTCTTTCTATCTCTTCTTCTGAAGTCTCAGTGTCCTCTGTAATGGTTATCTTTATGTCTGTCATCTCGGTAATCTTTCTTTTTAGTAAAATCTTTGTCAGGATAGTTAGAAGCCATATGTCCAATCTTATCACAATTGAACCATTTCAAAGGTAGTTTTCCTTTATACTTACCTTTGCCTCTCGGTAACCTTTTGGCTAATAGTGCTTCAAACTCTTCTTGCTTTCTGATTTCTTCATACAGTTTGTGTGCTGCTTCCATGTTCTTCTGAAATCTTTCACTTGCTCCAGTGTGATCTCCTTCAGAGTACTTATACTTTCTTTCATTGTAATCATTAGATTCATCAAGATGAAAAGAACTAAATGCAGATTCAACTTTATTTACCGAAGATCCACTATTATCAAAATTACTTAACTCAAATGCATGTAGCTTACCAATAGTAGCATCCAAGGAAACTGGTATATTAGGTATAGACCTCAATTCATTGATTGCTGACACTCGGATTGCATAAGCTGGTAGAAGGGTTCTTAACAACTTACTTGTTATATCTTTTTCTTCAATAGTTCCACCTACTCCTTTGATTTGATTGGCAATCTCCTTTAGTCTTGTATTGTACTGAGTTATGTTCTCACCTTCATTCATCCTCATGGATTCAAGTTGTCCTCTTAAACTATCTACTTTTTCTCTTTGAACATGTTCATCTCCTCCATATACTGATATGAGCTTATCCCACATTGCCTTTGCATCATTGTAGCCTTCCAGATCATTAAACTCTAAATTGGTTAATGCAGATGTTATTTCAATCATTGCTTGAATATGTTCTTGCTTTGCCTTTATCTCTTCCATAGTCAATGGATAGGTGCTCAGTGTGACAAAATCATTCTCCAGATAGTATATAGCATATTCTCCAACTCTTGATAGATGTAGCTTCATCCTTTTCTGCCATGTAGAGAAACTTGACTTGTTCGGCTTCGGTGCATCCCTCTTATACATCTTTGGATCTTTAACTCAAGTGCCTTTAAACTTTTCTTCTAGAGTCCAAAGCTCTGATACCAATTGATAGTTCGGATACTTAATATAAGTACAGATCCAATAGCCAACAAGATAAGAGGGGGGGAGGGGGGGGTGAATCATACAAACTTAACCATCTATAAAAACATCAAATTCAACCTCGGCAACATATATATCAGTATATAACCAAAAACTGTCAAACATGTAAACGTAAAAGCATATGAGCAATATAAACCTCATAACACTAGATTTAATGTGGAAACCCAAATAGGGAAAAACCACTGTGGGATTTCAGACCCACTAATAAATATACTCTTCTAGAGTATGCTCGGTTAAAAGAAAATCTTGTTAAAGATTACAAACACATTGCTAGATGTGACCCAGTTAAGGGATTTCCCTTAGATCTGTTAGGATCTTCACTTTGTTAGAAGTGACCTTGTCAAAGGATTTCAAACACTCAATCAGAATGTCACCTTGCTAGAGGATTTACATATAAGACTGTTAAGTCCACTCAGTTAAGAGATTTTCTGTCACTTTCACAAAATAACAGTAATAAAAATCTATCTGCAACTTCACATCTAAAATGCTAAAGCAGATTCTTATTTGTTCAATACAATCTAGACATAGAACTAATCTTGTCTATCTGCTGGGCTTCTATACTCTGTTATTCTAACAGGTCTTCAAGCTTCTGTGCTCAGTATCACTATGTAGCATCCCTATGCATACACTTGCCCACATACATTATTTATCAATAGTTTCCTATTTATAAACAATTATGTAACCGCTTAATCTCCTTGATCACAATTCCCATGATCAATCATAGCCATCAGATCTTCAATCTTGTCTAGGTTCAATGTATCTTTCGATCTGAAAATGTTTTACCCTGCCTTGGAACTTGCATAATAGTCTTTGAACTTGTGCCAAGGTATTGCAGTTCAATCTGAGCTGTAGATCTTCATGCCGACTTTCCATTGCCTTAGATTCATTAACAAACTTCTTCCATGGCTTACCAATCATTGATCTGCTCCAGCTCATCAGCTTCTTTCATTAAATACATGTAAACAATTAATGCATTCTGTTAAAGCTCGGTTACAACTCGGTAACAACTTGATGAATACTAAACTTCACTCAGTAGACATTCCGCCTTCATTAACCGATAGCTATAACCTTAGGGTTTACCGACTAGGTTCCTTAGGGTTACCGACTAGGTTCTTTGGTTGATAACATAGTATAGTATTAATCTTTACATTTTACAACATATTTATGATGTTAAAACAATCTAAAACATCATGATCTCATCATTGTCTGACTCGGTAGTAGTTGCCCATTGAATACCTTATTCATCCCTTTATTCATCATATTCTTTCCTGTGTCTTTTACCGACTTCTTCATAATCTTCATATTATACTTCTCAAGATATGGCAACATCATACTGAATTAGAAAATCAATTTCTTGACATCAATGACAAAATAATAATATCAAGATAGTAAAACATCTTTAATCAGTTATATCCATAATCATCAACAACATTCTCAATATCCTTATTGAAATGCCAACAATCTTTCATTGTCTGTTATAATGCAATATTGTCAACAAGTGTACCTAATTAACCTGATGGAAGTGGAAGAGATAGTCTTAAGGGCTTAAATATCATCCCTAGCCTTGTTCGATAGTGAGCATTGTTAGTCCTCTATCAACATTTCCAATGCTAGTATGTGGGTCATGTCTTTATTTTGGTTAGATGAGTTTATGTGTTATTTGTTTGTGACTTTACTAAATCCTTCTAGTTTTATTTTATGTAGAGTTAATTATTAATACCTTAGGGTAATTAATGTGTATTGTCATGCATAAATTAAATTAGGGATACATTAATATAGGCACCTTATATGTTAAAATAAATCAATAAATCATACTAGGTTGATTAATTAAATTAATTGTTTAATATATATCATCTAGTGGATTTAATATTGTGTCATGTTTTTTTTGTATAAAGTTATTTAAACTTTTAAAAATTAAATAACTAGATGGCTTTTTTGTGTCTGAGAGAATTTAATTTAAAATTTAAAATATAAGTGTTATTAAATTGGAGGAAAGAAATTGAAATTTTAATTTTAGGAAAAGTGGTATTTTCCTAAGGAAAAGTTTTTTGCCCTAAAAGATATTTTAGGTAAAAATCCTTTATATTCAGGTATTTTTCCAGAATATGGAGGTAGAATATGGAGGTTCTTGCATTTTGGAAAAATTTCTTCTCTGCTGTTGAATGGGGGTTTTCCTTGGAGGTGTTGATGAAATTTTGAAGGGGTTTATTTTGGTGGAAAGATTTGGAAGGATTGGTGTCGTTTGTTGTGCGTGCATCCATTGGATTCATCTTCAATTTGTCTTCTAGGATAGCATATAAGGTTGGGATTAAAACCTCTATTTGTAGAATTTTAGTGTTGTTAAAAAATCTTTGTGCTGTTGGGAAAGAACTTCTTGTTTATATTTGTGTACTATGTTCTTAGTTTTGTTTGCTTCTTCTGAGAAAGAAATGTTTATAATTGAATCTATTATGGGTTGAGTTTATCCTCTGTGTTTCTTATTATGAATATGGGTTGCATTTTTATATAAGGGGGGGATTAGATTTAACTAATTTCGCAATGAATCTAGGGTTTATGTGATTTAAATGCATTCTTCTATTCATTATTTTATGGAAGAAATTTTGCAACTTCAATCAATTTTGAATTGGGGAAGAATGTAAAATTTTATGTAAAAAAATAAAATAAATGTTTATGTTTTTTTTTTTTGGCGGGGGGATTGTGTGTTCAACCCCAGCCATGAGCCCCATGGTTGTGGGAGCCCCACAATAGTGGGAACCCCTACTATGGCAACCCACAATCATGGTTTGATGCAGCCATAACTGGTGAATCCTCAAAAGAGAACTAACCGACTTATGCAACAAGAGTCGCACAACGAAAGCAACAATGAAACATAGAAAAATTATAGAAATAGATCAAATTATTGTCTTAGAACCTTTGGTAACCAACCAGTTATCATCATACAATCATCATAGAACATCCGAGAGTCAATCGGTTACATGTAGGCTACATGTTGGATACAAATCATCTGGAACTCTTAGAGTCAACTGAATCTCTAATCATGAATCTAAATCCTTATTCTGATCTCTACTACCTTACAAATGATTACATAATACCCTAGATATATACCCTTTGGAACACATCTAGGTCAGCCACAAAATATTACATTTACCAATGCATAAAAAATGAAACATGTAACTAGGTCGGACCTAAGAATGAAAGAAATTCCTCTGGAAAATAACAACTAAGAAATGTTAATCAACAAGAAGGTTGGCCACATGCCAAAGAACATTGGACAAGAGCCCAAATAGATCCATACACCAAGAAACTGCTCCAGAAATGAAGGAAAACCAACCCATAAGCTCAAGAACTATCTCGAAACCCAGAAACAGTAAAATCGGAAGTGATAAATAGCCAAAAAAGAGTCCAAATGGACTAAAAATATAGAGTTAAGCACATGAACTAGCCTGGAAACTGAAAATAGGAACTGTAATGAAAAGCAAGAAACTACCGACACCTACCAATAGGAACATAGAAGACTACACATTGAACTTAAACAAAAATGAAATATTTTTGGTTGATGCAAGATTTCTCATAGATCGAGGATGCTTCTGCATTAGACACCCCAAGTAGAAAGAGATGTTCCATGAGAGGCAACTCATGAGCATCAAAAAGGCTTCAAGATAAAGACCCCATTCTCATTTCTAATCCAAACATCTTCCTTATCTACAAACCTCTTCTTTAGCCCCTGTACGACCTCAACTAGATTGTCTAGCTCCTGACTCTCTTAATTTCTCTTCATTTTCTTCCGATCTTCACATTGTCTTTGCTTATTGCTCTCTTTCTTCTACAATTTTGAATTGTTTCTACCACTAGACTTCATTTGATTTGTCACCATAATCTTTTTGTCATCCTATTCTATCTATCTATCGGGCTTATTTATCAGATCCTTCTACAAACTCATGCCACCTTCCGATATAACCTCTGCAACTGGTTTCTCCATACTGCAACTTCTATCAAGACTCAAATTCTTCACTGCCTTCTCTTTCTCCATCAAAGAAGCCAATGTGAACTTTTGCCCATCCTTCTCAATCATGATTAGGTTTCTTCCACAATCATAAATATCTCCTATATCAAACTACCAAGGTCTTCCCAACAAGACATGATAAGAACCCATACATACAAGATTGCACAAGACCTCATCCCTAAAAGGCCCAATATGAAAACTCACCAAACATTGCTCCTTTACTTCTAACTTTTGATCATCTTGTAACTAAATTACCTTGTAAGGACAAGGGTGCTCAATCCTTTTCAATCCAAGCTTCACTACCATCTCCTCAAATACCAAATTATTAGTACTTCCACTATCCACAATAACCTTATAGCACTTACCACTTGATTTGCACACAGTCTGGAAAAGACTCCTTCTCTAAGTAGGTCTAGAATCTTCAATGCATCATGATTCTTCTCAACATAAGGGATTCTCTTTGCTCTAGTACATAGTTAGCATTGGTAACTTCTCCTTCTGATTCCTCATTTGCCACACAACTTCTTGTCATTCCCTGCTTACATTAATAAAATCTATGTACTTGTATCTATGTCCCTATTTACATTCATAAAATCTATGTCCTTGTCATTCCCTGCTTACATTCATAAAATCTATGTCCTTGGATTCTCCTCAGATACCAAATCATTAGTACCTCCACTATCCACAATAACCTTGTAGCACTTACCACTTGATTTGCACATAGTCTGGAAAAGATTCCTTCTCTAAGTAGGTCTGGTATCTTCAATGCATCATGAATCTTCTCAACATAAGGGATTCTTTTTTCTCTGGTACACAGTTAGTATCAGTAACTTCTCCTTTCGGTTCCTCATTTGCCACACAACTTCTTGCCATTCCCTGCTTAAATTCATAAAATCTATGTTTGGTTTGTCCACACTTGAAATATTTACCAGGAACTTCTTTGTTGGTACTGCCACTACCTTTTCTCTATGTTTTATATTCTAGTTTTACTCCAGGGTATGTGCAGGATCATGGTGTGCCAAAATAGGCCCTTAAGTGGCAATGAAATTTTAGAAAAATCAGAGTTATGCAACTTGACATGAAAATTTGAATAAGTTGTGAACATTATTTTTAAAATATGTAAGAAGAGAATATATAGAAAATTGAATGCAGTTTCTAAGCTACTAGTTGTTTTTTGGAAAAAAAAATCCTATTTGATGAAAATTTCAAATTTCAATGCAGTGGTACTAAAATTTCAGGAAAAAAGTAAGAAGTAGACGTATGTCTAACCACCCTAGTGAAAATCAAATCTTAATATTTTTTATAATATTTATAATATAAGTATTAGACTCATGTCCGGATGTGACACATATTTGTTTTTAATTTTTTATGAATTAAATAATTATTTATGATTTTTTTACTACAGCATTTCAGAAATTCAAAAACTCCTACGTCTGACCACCTTAACTTGGTCAAAACCTTATGAAATTTTTTTATTTTTATTTTTTCCTATAGTAGACGAAGCATAGGATGTGACACATGTTTCGGTTTCAAAAAATGTTATACCGTTTGAAAGTTATGAGTGTTTTTCAATTAGTATATCAATTAGGACTATTGTCAGAATTCAATTAGAAAATAAATAATAATTATTTACTAAAGTCGAAATAAGACAAGCCTTATATTGTTGGAAAGCTAGGAACATCCTTAAAAAACCCTTTTCATTTTATCAATTTTGGCTACAAAAAAGTTGTCAGCCACCAGTATAAAGTCTGGAAAACCAGGGAATACTGAAAAACACGTTTTTTCAGTTGACTTTCCAGGCTTGTAACTTCCAAGCCTAATACCAAAGCATTCTCGAGCCAAAATTTGAAATTTGAAAATTTGAGTACAAAAATTGGATATCGGATAAAAATCTGATATCCGATTTTTGTTCAAAAATTTGTGGTCCCCGATGAATTTCCCTTTGCCGCCATTTATGAAGTAAACTGCCACATGGTAGAAATCCGATATCCAATTAAATCGGATATTGGATTTTATTATTCATATTTTAAAGGAGAGAAGGAGAGGGAGAGAGGGAGAGAGAGAGAGAGAGAGAGAGAGAGAGAGAGAGGAGAGAGAGAGAGAGACAGAGACAGAGACAGAGACAGAGACAGAGAGGAGACGGGAGAGAGAGAGAGAGAGAGAGAGAGAGAGAGAGAGAGAGAGAGAGAGAGAGAGATGGGGGGAGAGAGGGAGAGGGAGGAGGGAGAGAGAGAGAGAGGGAGAGAGAGGAGGAGAGGGAGAGAGGGAGAGAGAGAGAGGGAGGGAGAGAGGTAGAGGGAGGAGAGGGAGAGAGGGAGAGAGAGAGAGAGAGAGAGAGAGAGAGAGGGAGGGAGAGAAGGAGAGGGAGAGAGAGAGGAAGGGAGAGAGAGAGAGGAGGAGAGGGAGAGAGAGAGAGAGAGAGAGAGAGAGAGAGAGAGAGAGAGAGAAGGAGAGGGAGAGAGAGAGAGAAGGAGAGGGAGAGAGAGAGAGAGAAGGAAGGAGAGAGAGAGAGACAGAGACAGAGATAGACCATATGACCCCTAACGACACAATTTGGTGTCTTAAGGGGACCTATGGTGTCATTAGGGGTCATATGGTGTCTTGGGACACCATAGGACCCCTTAAGACACCAAATCATGTCGTTAGGGGTCATATTGTGTCTTACGACCCATAACTATGACCCCTAATGATAGTTATGTGATATGGTGTCCCATGAACCCTTATGACCTCTCAGGACATCATATGACCCCTAAAGACACCATATTGGGTCACTTTGGGTCATATTATGTCCTAAGGGGTCATATTGTAGTCTATGACCCCTTAGGACACCATATGACCCCCAACGACATGATTTGGTGTCTTAAGGGGTCCTATGGTGTCGTTAGGGGTCATATGGTGTCCGTAATATGACCCCTTAGGACACAATATGACCCAAAACGACCCAATATGGTGTCATTAGGGGTCATATGGTGTCCTAAGAGGTCATAAGGGTTCATGGGACACCATATGACCCCTATGGACACCATATGACCCCTAACGACACCATCGAACCCCTTAAGACACCAAATCATGTTGTTAGGGGTCATATTGTGTCCTAAGGGGTCCTATGGTGTCCCAAGACACCATATGACCCCTATGGACACCATATGACCCCTAACGACACCATAGGACCCCTTAAGACACCAAATCATGTCGTTAGGGGTCATATTGTGTCTTATGGGGTTGTAGGACACATATGACCCCTAACAACACAATTTGGTGTCTTAAGGGGTCTTATGGTGTCACAAGACACCATATGATCCCTAACGACACCATAGGACCCCTTAAGACACCAATTCATAACAT